>NC_140595.1:465212512-466412512 GCF_964204655.1 Triturus cristatus | reverse complement strand
TTGCTTCTGAGCCGGCGGGGCTACTTTTGACGCGAAGGATTCGGGTAACGTTGACTGTCGCATCTGTTCTTTTGATGTCGGCATTTGTAAACGCTGTGTTTCCCCTCCTGGCTCGAGTGCCAGCTCCCTCGCCGCTTTGCTAGCTGCTGAGCGGGTCTCCGGTTTTGGCTCCGTTTTCCTTTCTTGTTTTTCCTGTCTTTCGGTTTTTCTCCCTCTCAAGGCACTCTTTGTGGTGCGATTGAATTGCTCCATTTGTCTTTTAGCAGCAGTAGCCGGTGCTGGTGCCGGTGCTTTTGAAATCGCTCCAAGGCGGTTTTCTTCTCTTTTCATCAAACCTTCGGATGGCCCAGTTACTGCCGCTTTCTCTTTGTTTTTCTCCTTGTCCCTGTCCTTGTCCAAGTTTCTTTGCGACATTCTAAGCGAAGCTTTCACGCTGTTAATTATACTTCCCCAGTAACCAGGGAAGGTTTTCCTCGCCTTGTTTAGGATTACGTTCAATAAGTCCGACCTGAATGCTCGCTCCGAGAATTTAGAAAGGAGTCCACCAAAGACCCGCATCCCCGTTGTCAGAAGTCCGATAGCATTAAGATAGGAGAGAGGTGAATTAGCGACTTTCCTCTACAGAGCTACAGCGGCCATCTTGCCCAGCCCCTCTGAACAGCCGCGAGGGTGAAGTTCTTGATCAAGTTTTTTTTTTTTTTTTTTTAAGTCAAAAAATCTTTGTGTTGGTAAACTGCCTCGTGCTGTCTGGTGACATATGTAGTATTATATTAGTGTAGAGAACAACGAGAGAGCTAGGGAAAAGGAGAGGTACGTCCGTATCCCCTGAATGTAAATTAGTTTTATCAATGGTGGACGAACCCAATGCTGTGTGGTACGATCACTGTGAGACAGTGTTTGGGAACCCACTAGGTAGGTTAAAAGACCCCTCACACACCAACCTGGTTGGTGTCATGCTTCATCATCGGGGTCCCAACCGGGTGGCCGAATGCCCCCCGGTTGTGCCACGACGCCTGGCTACAGCGGAGCTGGTGTGGTTCAAGAGTGTGATGTAGTGATTGTTAAAAATATCTCTGAGAGTCCTTACCATTAGGAAATTTATTACTGGCGGCTCAGGATATAAATAAATATGTGATGCAACTACGAAAGAAATTATTATCTACTAGTTGTCGGTGTTGTAGGTCTACATGTTTCAGCTCTCGTGGGGAAATATGGAGCTTTCGTCAGGACCAGTGAAGTAAGTGAGTGGCAAAGTGCGAAGTGCCACGTGATAAGTGAAAAATAAAAAGGTTGTTTACCTACACACTCGCTAAGGTGTGTGGACCCAGTGTCGGCACAATTGCGGACACTGCAGCGCAAAACCTGTGGAAGGAAACAAGACAGCACAAGAACACATATGAGACTACCACTTTGGTGCGGTGGATTATAGCAACTATAAAATGCAATCTTAAGTGCTGTGGTGTAGCAAACCTATCTTCAAGGATCGTACCTGTGGTGACACACGAACTATGGAGGTGTATCATGCTGCTGAGCGTATGAAAATCGGAGGCAAGTCAATTAGAGATGCTAGGTAAACGCAGAGCGCTCTGTGAACTATGTGTGCCAAGTGGTAGATAACACAGCACTACAGCAGTGAAAACAGATGGTGGATTATACACATATGGTGCCTGGTGAGTTTGCAGGCATCGATCTGGTGTGAGGAAGAACCGTGAGACCTCGAGTGAGGTGTGTCACAGTGAATGACCCAGTGAGCGCTGGTACGACGAGGCTGACTGAAGCCATGAGGATAGCGCTTGACTAGTTCGGAGTGGGCGCTGGTTACTAAGAAAGGGGGGGGGATGCGCAATGCAGGGAAGAAAAAGTAAAGAAATTAAAATAATTACACTATGGCTGAGTGAGTACGCTGCTCAGGAAACGGGAGGAGAGTGCTCCTCGCGTCAACTGTGAAGAGAAAAGAAGTTACACGTCGCAGGGGTGTGGTAGGGAAGAATGTTGTAATCCCCAGGGAAAACGGCAAACGCCACCTTACTTGGTTGAGGAGCTGTCAACGCCTGGCACCTACTGTGGTCTCCAGAAGTCCCGGATGCTGTGGGACCCCAGGAAGGGAGATGTTAAATAGTGAAGTGCTCCATTAGGTACGTGCGGGCTGGCTGGTGAGCTAGGGCGGGGCCGCGAGGACTGCGCATGCTTGAAGGAGCAGTGTGAGCCTGGCACGCATGCGTGAGTGCTGCGGGAACGCAAGGTGGAAGGCTAAGTAAAAGGCGCCGGCTCCAAGGAGAGAAGTGAGCCAGGCGCGCAAGCGTAGGTGCTCCGGGGGCGCGATGGGGAAAGTGAATGGCATAAGGGAGATGTCACTATACCTGCGCGTGCGCAGTAGGAATAAGGCCAGTGATGTTGAATTGCAGGGAATGGCCTGTGGGTGACCGGTAGAGAGCCGATGCTGATGCTGATTTAGGGCTCAGAGGATTAAAAGTCGCGAAGGAGGTTAGGATGCTTAGTTAATCAGAGATAAGTTTAGGACAGAAACACCAGGGAGGGGCAGACTGATGGTTATCTAAGCCTATTCCAGGGAAAAAAATCAGGATTTTCTCAGGCTGTTCCAGGGGATATTATCGTTCAGGCCGGTGATGTGGCTGGACAGCCGATATATCCATCTCTGTTCCTGTTCCAGGAGGCGGGTCTGGATGTTGGGAAGGTTATGGTCTAAGGCTTCCAGTACGACCCATCTCATATCATTGGTCGTATGGCCTTTTTCCAGAAAGTGGTTGGTCATTTTTGTGGTATTTTTCTTGCAGCGTATCGTGCTGCGGTGTTCGCAAATGCGGGTTTTGATTTTGCGAGTGGTCATACCAATGTAAATGAGGTTACATGGGCATATGATCCGGTACACAACATTTTCTGTGTTACAGTTAGTATGTTTTCGTAATTCCCATGTTTTTCCAGGTTCAAGGTTGAGGTTTTTGGTCGTCTCAGTAATGTGACAGACGATACAGTTTCCGCAGGGGAAGTGCCCTTTGATGTTTGGGAGACCCCAGGAATTGAGCACCGTGTTCAATGGTCTGACGGGGAGAACCGGTCTGGTAGATACAATAGTGTCCTTGATAGATTTTGCTCTTTTTGTTGAGAGAAGGGGAGGTTCCCATTTCAGGTTACCTGTATTCATGATCTTCCAATTCTTTTTGATGATTTGGGAAACTTTATTGGTCACCGTATTGTAGGTGGTTACGCATGTCAGTGGCGGAGGAGTGGGTTCTCTGGGATAGGTTTCCAGTAGGCCTTCGCGGTTTTGGTTTCTGGCCCTCTTATTAGCGATCTTGGTTATGTGAGTAGGATAGCCGCGTTGGTGCAGCTTGTGGCAAAGATCCTTGGCTTGCAATTTGTAATCCTTAGGGTCACTGCAGTTTCTGCGAAGTCGCAGAAATTGGCCATACAGGAGGTTTTCACGGAGGGCTCTGGAAACTGGAAAAGTGCAGGAGGGAGTTGCGGGCAGTGGGTTTGAAGTGTGTCTTACTCATGAGTCCTCCTGATGCTGCTTTTATGTCCAGATCTAAGAAAGTGGTCTGGTGCCTGTCAGAGCTGTGTTTGAAACGCAGGTTGGGGTCACACGTGTTTAGCCAGTCACAAAAGGCGGTAAGTGATTCGCTCGAGCCTTCCCAGATGAGAAGGATGTCATCAATGTAGCGTTTGTAGAATTTGATTTGTTGGATTCGTGGTTGGTTGTTAGTGAGCAGATGTTTGGTCTCAAAGTTATATACATACAGACCCGCTATGCTGGGAGTGAAAACGCTCCCCATAGATGTACCGTACTTCTGGAGATAGAGTTTGCCTTCATATTCAAAGTACTTTTCTTTGAGCGCAAGGGTAGCACACTTAAGTACAAACGAGGGAGGCGTGTGGTATTGCCAGTCGACCTCGTTGAGAGCTTCTTCTAGTACTCGTAGAGTGTCATCTTGGGGGAGGCTGGTGTACAGGCTTTCTACGTCTAACGATACCAAGAAAGAGGTGTTAGGCTCATAGTGTATGTTCGCTAGGAGTCCTAAGAGGTCTTTGGTATCTTTGAGGTACGTGCTGGTTGACTGGACCAGGGGTTGTAAAAAATGGTCGCAGAAGCGTGATAGGGGTTCCAGCAGGGACCCGATGCCTGAGACGATAGGGCGACCAGGAGGAGGGGTTTTGTTCTTGTGGATTTTAGGAACAGTGTAGAAATATGGTATTTTCCCTTGTGCAGTGGTAAGGAATTTGGCCTCGCTTTTGGAGATCTGGCCTGTCTGTTCCGCTTCTTCCACTAAGATTTGGATGCGCGTTTTCAGGGAGGCGCTGGGGTCATGTGTGAGCCGTTCATAGTTCTTTGTATCATTGAGTAAACGCTGACATTCTTGGTGATAGTCCTCTTTGTTGAGAATTACCGTACCTCCCCCTTTGTCGGCTGGTTTGATTATGATCTCAGAGTTATTCTTCAGTGATTGTAAGGCCATGCGTTCTGATCTGCTAGTGTTTTGGAACGTGTGGGGTTCCTTGAGAGCTTCGATTTCCTTGAACACTGTTTGCTCATAGACCAAGATTTCTGGCATGAAGGTTGACTTCACCCATAAAGTGGTGTCCCCCTGGTCTCTAGGGTCAGTGGGAGTGGGGGTGTTCTCAAAGAAGGCCTTGAGTTTGAGTTTGCGAAAAAATTCAGCTAATTCGCAATGCAGTTTAAATTTGTCAAGTTTTAACCTACCTAGTGGGTTCCCAAACACTGTCTCACAGTGATCGTACCACACAGCATTGTATTATATTAGTGGTCATAGTTTGGCTATTTCTAACAATAGCAGTTCCTTATCTTATGATAACAGACAAGAAGAATATCACAGACACTAGTGGAAAGATAGTTAACATGAAAGGAGATAGAGTAGAATTAGAAGCATCAGATGAGATAGATTTACATCACACAGTAACAGATAATGACACATCTTTACACGTATTCACAAAGTTATCGTTTCAATATGTAGACACTATGGAGATTAGTGATTGTTACGTTTGTATGAAATTACCAGCTTCAGTAGCAGAAAGAGTCACATATCATCATTTACCATTAACATATGGTATTTCATGTAGCATACTGACAAGTCTATTCTATAGAACTGGAAAACTTCAATATTATTATTCAAACTTAGATGTATTATTTTCAGAAATTCCTATTCGAAGGAATATGAATCCAGTGCTTAGTAGTCCAGATGCACAGTTTAGGGGGGAATTGTTCTTAACTATGAAGTCAATAGATATATCAAAGGCACACAAGAATAACCTAGCATTCTCATTACGTGAAGAAGAGAACTTGTTTTTTAGTCATGGGTTCAATTCTTGCCATTGCTTA
The DNA here is from genome assembly GCF_964204655.1 of Triturus cristatus. NCBI lineage: Eukaryota > Metazoa > Chordata > Amphibia > Caudata > Salamandridae > Triturus > Triturus cristatus. Next base: position 466,407,156 of record NC_140595.1, on the reverse strand, counting down.
GGCGGGTATTTAGCCCCGTAGATCAGTTTTATAGTTTAAAAAAAAATAAAAAAAGGGGGGTGTTAGGCGAAATGTTAAATTTTCGTTTTTAGGTTCATTAAGGAATAATTCTCGATTGCAACAGAGCGGAGCTGGATCACTTTCCCTTCCTCACTGTTCCAGATTGATAGCCTGCAGGCCAATAAAACATTTACTTTCTAATAGCAAGGCCAATAATACATTTTACGTTTTGGTCTTGAGTGTTATGCTCCAATTGCTGGTGTCTTCTCTACCGCTCGGATTAAAACGTGATCTAAACTTCAGGGGCCTGTAAGGAGGAATACACCATATGTGCCTGTAATAAGGTACACACCAGATGCTCTGATAGGAGGTATGCATCAGACGTGCCTGTGCCCAAAGGTATCTTGTCCTGGTCCTTTCGTGCTAGGGGCCAGTAACTATAGACGTTTCAGAGACGTGTTAGTTATTTTATGGATTTTCTGAGGCGTTCCCAACTGAGATTTTGCATTTGGCAGGATTCAATAAAAGAGATCCAGGTGCACAGAAGTAACAGGAAGCACATTCTGATGTCTATAGTGCAGTAGTTAAGACCGGCGGCGCTGGAAGCTGCGTTGGGGGGTTCGATTCCTGCCATATTTAAATGAGAGGGTTAATGGTATATAAAAAAAACATTAATGTTTTCTTTTATTCTTATTTATATTTATCTTATTCTTACCGCTTTGGCTTTCATGTGTCTTAACTGGGTGTATAACGCGTGGTATATAAAAAAAATGCACATTTTAGCGCAATACATAAACATTAATATTTTCTTTTATTCTTATATATTTTTATCTTATTGTTACCGCTTTGGCTTTCATGTGTCTTAACTGGGTGTATAACGCGGCATAGTTAAACAAGCATTGGCAAAGTGTTTAGTTATCCAGCACAATATCCTTGGTGCAACAACATCAAGTGTTGCATGGCTAAACACTGATAACGTTCCAAAGGCGAGACCTATTGGCTATGCTAATGCTTGTTTTTGTAGTGGGCCCCTTTTTTCAGAGCACCCCTTGGTAACAATATGTTTTACAAACATACCAATGAATCAACCTTTCAAATAAAGCTACTCATAATGTGTATGTTTTTAAAAGGTCCATTATAATTCTGACACACTTTAAAAGATAGAGCAACTGCAACGTTTACTGGCCACTTCAACCAACCAGACCTCCCATACCTCGACACTCAGATGGAGCAAACCATTCAAGTGCACTAAGCAAGGGGGACGTAAGAATGGAAATGGTGAAATTAAAATAGGGAACACAAAGGGAAAATGTAATCATAAAATATAATAAGTTGCCCCCTGTTTTCTGAATTTTAGACATACCAACGTCTGCTACAAAGAAAATATAATAGGAGTAAATAAGGCCTAAAGGAAACACATTCTATTTTTTCAGCTTTTACATTTTTACAGTCTAGTGTATTACTAGCAAACTAGCAAACTGGCAGCACTTTTCACTACCAGTTTAAATCAAGGAGTCTACAGATATACCCGGTGAAAGGTCTGTATACACAATGCCCCATGTTAGGTTTCTTGGCAAAAGAACTAAGAGGCTGCAATCCTGCTGAGCATCTAAAATGGTATACAGTGTAGGCAGGTCTTCTAGGACCACAGAGCATTGTGGCCCATGTAAGGTGGCCTGTTTTGGTGATGACTCGTCATAGAGTTGTGGAGTCCTTGTTGTTTAGTTCGCGCTCTCGGGTACAATTGTGATAATTCAGTTTGGAGGTGAGAAGTACTTGGGCCACACAGAACCCGCACAGGCCCCCCAAAGAGATCGAAAAAGAGCCATGCCAGCTGTGAACGTATCTGAGAACTGAAAACACAGCTGTCACCAAGAGCCACCGGCAGTAATGAAAGACAGGCACCTGTCAACTGCTACACCCAGGCCTGGTTCCGAGAATGGGGGCTCCTGGGGGTGCCACTCGCAGAGTGTGCACTCCCGGGTAGCTTCGGGCACATAGTATGGCCCGTGGACAGATAGGCAATTCTGATTGGTGGGTGTTTTGCTAGCGCAAGCTCCATTTTGCAAACGTTCCATGTGGCGTGCTTCGCATGAGCCTCGTGAGGTAGGTTAACGAATTTTGTGTCAGGCGCGATAAAAAATTAAAATGTTGGCACTTTGCGATAATGGAATCCGCCGCTTCTGTCAGGGAAGCGTTGCGGATATTATATGAGGCGGGGAGGGACGATTTGTTGCTTCCTGGTGTGCTCAATGAAGCATGTGTTGGTTTAGAGCAGCGAAGGCGACAGGCTTCTAAAGGCGTTTCCGCCGCTGTTGCTGCCTGCATATCCAGTGAGGGTTCGCCTGAGCTCACTGTTAGCGGTATTAGCGCGTTAAAGGAGAGCTCACCTCCATTACGCCGGCCGCCTTCAAGGTCCTTGTCTGCTCCTGCCACCGCCGTTGTGGGGAAAAAGGGGAAGGCCGAACGCGCACACGCGCGGTGCCCTCAGTTTCTATTTTTAAGAGGAAGAACTATAACATGCATTTGCAATGCAATAGGTCTCGCTTTTACGTGAGTTTGAGCTATTGACATTGCAAATGACAATGCCTTTTATTTTTGTTTTCGTTTTTAAAACATAAATAAAAGGCATTGTCATTTACAATCCCAATAGCTTAAACTCACGTAAATGCGAGACCTATTTGCATTGCAAATGCTTGTTTAAAAGGCAAGTAAGGCAGCATTTTGTGGATGTGCGTCTGCGAGAGTGCTGCCTGCAGATCCCCTTGCTGGTCTGGTACCGTCATGGTACTTGGTGCATTCCTGCTGTCACCGTTTACCAGTCAGGCTACGGCCAGGTTTATAAACAGACTTGGTCACTCCAACAGGCTCTGACTATGCTTTACATTTATTATTTGCTGTTCTATATACCAAGAACTCAGTCCAAGGGCTTCTGCGCGCTTTACATGAGCACCAAACTACTCAACGAGGTCAAATTCATATGTGTAGGCTCGAGGAGAATACGCAGTTTGCCCAGAATCACACAATGTGGAGCCGACGCAGGGTCTTGAACCTGTTTACTCCGTTCCAAACTTGAGCGCTTTGCATGAGCACTAGTTACGTTTCACACAGACACATTCATTTTTGGTAGGCACGGGGAGATTCAGTGATTTACCCAGAATGACAGGATGTTGAGCGTGTCTGCCGAGACCCGAACCCAATTCCCCAGGTTTGAGGTCGACCCGCTCTAGCTGTTAGGCCACATGCTCTCCACTTCGCAAGCTGTTATGTTTAGCACAGTTATTGGGAGGTGTTTGCGGGTGTTAAGAGTCCGAACTTTGCATGGTAGAGCGGGCCTCTACATATGGATCTCTGTGCCTAAAACTGCAGTTTTAACCCGTCAACGGGATTTCGGTCCAGTGAAATCATTTACACACACATGCACACTTACTGCTAACACATCAACTACACACGTTACCACTACACACACATTTGCATTCACATCACACTCCCGAAGGTGTAAATATGCACAATATATATACAAACACATCACACACATATACACATGCCACACGCGCATATATATGAAGTGCTATGCTTAGCGCTGCTTTAAGAAAGGCGCCCATCCAGGCACTGCATGCAGAGCCAGGCGTGGCGGGTATTTGTAGGAACCTAGTTTCAGGCAGGTTCAGTGGCACTTATTGCCACGATGGCTGTTTGATACCTGTGCATGATTGTGTGCGGGGCTCAGGGGGAGTTAATTGTGTGCTAAACGCCCTTCATCCATTCAAGGTTTTGTTTACCGAGTCACAAATTTGCTTTCTCTTTCGCGCGGCAGGCGCTCGCTTTAGAAGCCGGGTTTGTCTTTTTCTGTAATCAACTTTCGTTGTGTCTACTTTAAACAAGGAAGAAAACCAACATCTATAACATATGCGTGCACATTCATTAAAATCACCATCTTGTGTTTCCCCTTGCCTCAATTTCTGGAGAAACATAATGTTCCTCTCATTAAAAAAATTGAGCGAACAAATGAAGAGAAATGCCAGGCATCGGTTCAGAAAATGTCATAAATTCCACCAAGCCTTGGTCTTCCACAGCGTGGTTGGTTGCACAATCTTGTATTAGAAATGTGGCCTTCGTCTTTTATTTATTTATTTTTATTTTTTTATTTTTTTAAAAACCTTTATTCGGATATTACAGATACACAGCTATTCAGCCGACAACCCGGAGGTTCGGCAGCTCGTCAATCAACATATGTAGTCTTCTATAGCTGTCATGCAGGAGAGCAAAAAGGTTTCAATTTTTAAAGAAAAATATAACGAGCAAGGCAATATACATCATGTGTTCGCGTCAGATCCCACCGATGAGGCGGCCCCATATCCACATCAGATCAGCCCTCAAGTGTGGAGGGGAGGAAGAGGCAGAGGCACTAACTTTCTATCAGATTTCATCCGCAAAACTCAAGTCGGAAGTGGGGCTAGGGGGAAAGATGCTCCTCTGGTGGGTCAGTGGCAGGAGGCAGGCAGATGTACCCCCTATACTGGTTCCACCCCCCCCACACCTTGTGCCATTTCTTGGGCCTCCCCCGTGCACAATACACTGTTTTCTCCTGAAACATGCACCAGTCCATATTGTTCTTCCATGCATCCAGGGTGGGCGGGCTAGGGGATCCCCACAATCGCGCAATATCCCGCTTGGCCACCATATTACCAAGGGTCACCCATTGAGTCTGCGCAGCATCGTAGTCTGTAGGGCCCCACACGTTCAAGAGACAGCGCCGCGCCTCTGAGTGCAACACAATACCCGTGACCTCCTGCATCACAACATGAATCTGCTTCCACAATTCCGCAATCACACCACACTCCCATATAATGTGCAGAAAGGTGCCCACCATCCCGCAGCCCCTCTTACACAGCCCGTCCTCGGAGAAACCCATGTGGACCAACCGGGGGCCAGTGACATAGACTCTGTGGAGTATCTTAAGCTGGACCAGCCGCAGCCTGGCGGGGATGGCAACCTCTTTCGGGGAGGAGACAGCGCACTGCCAGTCCTCATCGTCCAGCTCAAGACCGTCTCTAGTCCACTGGTCCCGCACCCCCAGGAGGAGATCGGTACGGACGTTCACCAGCTTCTTGTAAATGAGAGAGATTGTGCTCTCCGGCACATGGCCGTCCAAGATCCGGTCCTCCAACGGAGAGGATTCGGGCACCTTCTCCCCCTCAACGAGGACCGACCGCAGCGCATGACGTACCTGCGCGTACCGGAAGTATTCCGTGCCCTCCAGCGCATATTCCGTCTGCAGCTCTGTAAACGACTTAATCCGCCCCTTGGCCAGCATGTCCCCCACCCTGGAGATACCAATCAGGTCCCATTTGTCGAAACCCTTAGAGTTCCAGAGTTTCCCCAGCATGTCCGAGTCAAACAGCGGAGTGGTCAGTGTGAGTCTATCCTTCCACCCCAGGGAGTTCGTGACTGCCTTCCACACGTGCACCGCCACCCCGGTCGCCCCGTGAGGGATCCAGCCGGGGCCCTTGAATAAAGTGCTCTATAGTAGCCACCACCCCGCAACAACCACCGGTCCATAGCGAAGCCGGGGCTAAGCGCAGGACCGTAGACTCCGTGGTTGACTGCGCTCAGTTGGGAGGCCCAATAGTATCTCCGGATGTCGGGAAGCGCGATACCCCCGTCATACCAAGGGAGAGTTAGTTTTGCTATCGCTATACGCGGGCGGCCGTCCCACAGCAGCGAACGCTGTAGACTCTCAACCTCCCGAAAGTAACTGGCCGGGACCAGCTCCTGGGTGTTCTGCAGGGCATAGAGAAAGCGGGGAAGCGACATCATTTTAAAGAGCGCCGCACGACCGAGGAGGGAAAGCGGCAGCCGCCTCCAGCCTACCACGTCCCGCCGCAGGCGCGCCAACGGAGGGAGCAGGTTTCTCTCATACCGTACAGTGGGGTCGGCTGAAATATAGATCCCAAGATACTGAAAGCCCTCCCGGGCGATCTGGATCGGGCAATTCCGCGGGGGAACCGGAGCGTCTCCACACAGGGCGTACAGATATGACTTACCCCAGTTGATGGTGAGCCCCGAGTTCCTCCCGAAGGAAGTCAAGATGTCGCAGACAACTATAAGGGACTTCCGGGGTGAGGTAAGATAGAGCAGAATGTCGTCGGCATAGAGGGAAATGCGGTCCTCGTGATCGGGGGACCAGCGAATCCCCCTCACGTCTGGGTGCCACCGTATCCATGCCGCTAGCGGCTCAAGGGCGAGAGCGAACAACAGCGGCGAGAGGGGACAACCCTGCCTGGTACCCCTTCCCAAGTCGAAGGGATTGGAGGCCCTCCCGTTAACCGCAACTTTGGCGAGAGGTCCTTCGTATAAGAGCCTCACCCAACCCACAAATCCGGGCCCGAAGCCGAACTTCGCGAGCGCAGCCCACAAATATGCCCACTCAACCGTGTCGAACGCCATCGTTGCGTCGAGCGCCGCCACCACGGCCGGTTCCCGCATCGTCCCGACCCTTGCGATCACACCATGAATGCGCCTAAGATTCAACGCAGTATTCCGATGTGGGATGAATCCAGATTGGTCGGGGTGGATCAGGTCACCGATCACCCTGACTAGCCGATTTGCGAGGATTTTAGCAAGGATCTTCGGCTCAGCGTTAAGAAGCGAGATCGGCCGGTATGAACTACACCTGTCTCTAGGCTTGCCATCTTTATGGATGACCACGATCATTGCCAGGCGCTGGTCGAGCGGGAGGGAACCCGTCGCCCGCGCCTCCACAAACATGGCTCGTAGATGCGGAGCGATCTTGTCCGGCTGGAGTTTGTAGAGCTCAATGGGCAGACCATTCGGACCCGAGGCCTTGCCCGGACGCAAAGAACGGATCGCCCCCGCAATCTCATCGACCGTGATGTCGCCATCAAGGTCGTCCCTGTCCACGTCGGAGAGGCAAGGCAGGGCGAGATCGCGCAGGAGTGCACATGAGTCCTCCACAGGCCTGTCCGACACGGATGTATAGACCGTGCGGAAGTAATCCGCAAAGCACTGGACTATGTCCTCCGGCTCCGTGACCAGGACGCCAGCATCCGTCACTAGGTCCGGCACCACTCGATTGACCCTCTCCTTCTTGTCCAGCCACGCGATCAATTTCCCCGCCTTGTCCCCGACGTCGTACAGACGGCCCCGCTGTTCCCTACTCAGAGCCTTGGCTGCGTCAGTCACGAGGGCCCTATACTCCGATTGCTTAAGGCTCAATTCGTGCAGCGCCTCCTCCGCGACCTCACCCCCCAGGGCCAGCCCTAGGTCTGCGATCTCCGCCTCAAGCTGGGCGACCTCCGCGTCCCTCCGACGCTTGGCCGCTGTAATCAAGGAGAGGGCCTCACCCCGAATCACGGTTTTGAACGCTTCCCACAAGGACACCGCCGACGTGACCGAACCGAGGTTTTCTTGAAAATAACGGTCGATCGCCTTAAGTACCTCACTACGAGTCACAGGGTCTCTAAGATGCCACGGGTTAATTGGGGCCACCCTACCACCCACTCCTCTGGCAACATCCATACAGATCCACACCGGAGAATGGTCAGAAATACCTCGTGCCATGTGCCTGGCCTCAGAGACACTGGAAGCGTGTGCAGCCAGAGTAAGGACATAATCAATTCTGGAGAGACTGCCATGCGCACCTGAGTGGAAAGTGTACTGCCGTTGTGTGGGATGCAACATTCTCCAACAATCAACCAACCCTAGGGTATCTATGAAATCAGGAAGCCACTTCTGAGGCCCCCCCGAAATCCTCTGCGGGTGCCTGTCAAGCAGGCCTGAGCCGACCGCATTAAAGTCCCCACCCACCACCAACACGCCCTCTGGGAGATCCAGTAATGTCCTCTCTAAGTCCGCTAGGGTAGTGGGCTGCAATGCAGGGGGGACATAAACCGACACCAGGACCAGCGTCCTGCCCTCCCACCGCCCCGCTACTGCCGCGAAGCGCCCCCTATCGTCTACAGTAGTAGAGTCAACCTCAAATGGGAGAGAGGACCTGACTAGTATTCCCGCCCCTCTGGAACCCGAGGTGAACCCGGAATGCGCGACAAACTTATAGCCTTTACGATTGAGTGCATGGCACGTGTTGCCAATCAAGTGCGTCTCTTGCAAGAGGACAATATCAGGGGCACATCTCTTCAGAAATTGCAGTACAATCCCACGCTTAATACGATCCCCCAGGCCATTCACATTCCAACTGAGTATTTTGAGGCCCCTACCCCCCATCACAGCATGTAAGGAGACCACCACCACCCACGTGGAACCCGACCCGAACCACAGGAGCTTGCATCATGACGCCTTGCAGAACCAAAAACAACAACAACCCCAACAACAAACCCCACCCACCCCCCACCCTGCACCCCTGCGTAAGCTCTAAAGTGCCCCCCAACTTGCAGTGTGCCTGTCGCCCCTTATAAAACTAGTCTACGGAAAGAACCCCAGAGGAGGAAAAGCTCCCCTACTGCCCCCGCCACCCCCCGGACGATCAACCTCCCGGAGGGATCGGAGTCGTGGTACTTAAGTCCCGGTTCAATGTTCGTCACCGGCACCATCTGCGCCACCAGAGCGTTCCACGCCAGGCCGCCCTTGGGGCAGAGTGTCCAACCAGTCTCCGACCATGTCGGGTGCCTCAAAAAAGAAAGTTCGCTCTTCGAACACCACCCGCAACCGTGCAGGAAAGAGCATGGCATATTTTAGTCCCATCTCACGCAGTCTTCTCTTGACCGCCATGAAGCCTTGCCGCTGCTTTTGCACCATCTGAGTGAAGTCCGGATAAAAGCTTACAGTAGTGTTCTGGAATGGCAGCGGGCCGGCCATCCGCGATGCTTGTAGTATGGCATCTCGATCCCTGAAATTAAAGATCCGGGCGACAATCGGCCTTGGTGGGGCCCCCACCTTGGGCCTCCCGCCAGGAACTCTATGGGCCCGTTCGACGGTAAAGAACTTGCTAAGGCCTTTGGGTGCCAGATGGTTCACCACCAGGTCCTCCACGAACAGGTCCACCGACTGCTCCTCCGAATTTTCCGGGACCCCAATGATGCGGACGTTGTTGCGCCTAGCACGGCCTTCGAAGTCCTCCAACCGGCGGGCGAAGTGATCATTTGCTGCCCGGAGAGTACGGACTTCCTGCTGGAGGCCGGAGACATCGCCCAGGAGGCCGGCAGTCTTGAGGTCCAAGGACTGAACCCGCTCATTAGTTTTGCCGAGGTCGGTCCGAACCAGGTTGACATCTATCGATATGGCATCTACTTTTTGTGCCAGGGTCTCAAATTGCTGCCCAATCGAGGACTTCATCCCTTCGATGGCCCCCATGATGTCCTGCAGGGTTAATTCTGTGGAGGGGGACGCCGCGTCCTTCGAGGCTTCCGACGTCGGGCCCGATTCGCCCGGGGACCCCCTCTGATGGGCATAGCGGTCCATGGTATTAGTCTGGGTGGAGTTACCCCGCCTGGTGTTCTTGGGCTTCTGCTTTTCGGCGTCCGACCTGGTCGACATCTCAATCTGCCGTGTAGACAATCTCCAGGCCCGTACAGGGTAAATGGGCATGCAACCAGTGGCTGGCGCCGCGCACGCCCCGTCACGGGCACCCTGGAGACTGGAAGGCGAAATCGAAAGTGAAAGTGAAATCCCCTCCACCTCCGACGACTCCTCCCCGACCAGGCCGCTGTTGTTCAATTAGGGCACGGGCACTGTGCCAACGCAAGTCCCGGGCACCGTGCGAGGATTGGGCCCCAAACTTCCAGGCAGTATAACTTCGGTCTCCGGTGGGCGATTTCGACCCGGACAACGGTTCCCACCTCAGCAGCAGATCCTCTCCAATAGTCCGGGCATCAAGTACAGGATAATAGACAGGATAGATGCCGGAGGGAGCGAGGGTCTCGGGAGCTCTCGGCTCACGCGGCCATCTTGATCACGCGCTAAGCTCCTCGGCCTTCGTCTTTTAGGTTAGTTAATGTCCCAGCTGATAAATACAAGACCATAAACACAGAGGCAAGGTCTGCAAACATGCAATCAGCGACGACATCTAGCAGGCAGCCATTTGGTGGCTATCAAGGGGCTATCTGGTGTCTGCTGGGGAAACTTCAAGACAACACGATTGTGTGCGGGGCTCAGGGGGAGTTAATTGTGTGCTAAACGCCCTGCCTCCATTCAAGGTTTTGTTTACCGAACAAGAAAAACCAGTCCGATCCTGGTGGCTACTGTCTAGTGTGTCAAACACACACTAAGGCATGGCCAATTCATTTTTTTAAAGTCAATGCATGTGATGGAAAATTTTACAAATCCAGTTTGTGTGGCACTCATGTAACAGATTAGGCCAAATGCAATAGGAGTAACTGGTTTAGCTTGCTAATCAAAAGTTTTAAACATAATTATAAAAGGGAATACTAATTGACAATGTGTACAACTGCCTTGTATGGGCATTCCTTTCTACTGTATCAGTATCCCTAGCTGCGATTTACAGCAACGTACTACAGAGCCCATTAATAGTAGGATCGCACACTGGCCCATAAATGGCGTCTCCTTGCAGCTGGCGCGCATGGCAACACTTGCAGCATGAATAGGGCCACTTCTGGAGCCTGGGTGGCTTGGAATCAACAAGAGTAAAACAAAGGTGCACACAGCACGGCACATTCAAAAACATTTTTCTACCACAAGCGCCAAGTCAGGGAACCATAACCTTCAAAGGCAAACCACTTCTCAAGACAGCAGCGCTCGTTCCTTTTATCCTCCCTATTGATGTGCGTTTGGCGTCCCTGTTCTTGGCAGGAAGGAGCTATTGAAGCATTAATAATGTATGCGCTTTGTGCTGTTTGGTACAAAATAGAGTGGCTGAGTGTGTTTTTAGGGAAGAGGCAATTAATTGAAGGGGGTTGCAAGGCAATAAATATATAAATAAATACATAAATAAAATTAAAAAAGCAACAAAAAAACGAACGGCTGGAGTCATGGATGTTACACGTGTAGCTATTTTCCCAGCAACGTGCGCGTTCATTTAAAAAAATAAAAATAAATAAACAAATACGGTGTAGTTTTTGAACGTTGCCAGTCGCCACACGAAACAGATGTAGTATTTTTGTGTAAAAAATAACAAGATGCGAGCAGAGCATATGGTGATCAGTTTTGCAGCTGCTTTGATGTTCTCAGTGGCTGCGCGGCTCACTGAGAACATCAAAGCGGCAGCGTAAGTGATCACGCGGCCGGACAAATGGTGCGCGCGCCCGGCGGCGAACATGCACTGTAGCTAGAGGCCTGCAAAAGCCACTAGTTTACACTTCCAAATTCCGCTTACTTAAGCTCTCGCCAGAGCAGCGCCAAAGCGCTGGCTCAGGCGAGACCTAAAAAATGAGTCACGGTGCAAACAAAGGACTCGGTAGCTGTGGTAGGTGATACCAAGGTACCACCAAGTGGCCAAAATGTGAATAGGCCCGTTTTGGTTAAACAAGTTGCTAGTGGAAATAAAGATATTTTTATTTTTAATAAAGGCATTTTACAAAATGATGAAATATCGAATTTAAGCTTGCAGGACAGAGACTTATTACCTATTGTGGCCAGTGAGCAAGGTGACACCATTTTGGGAGAACATAATTCTTCTAGAGAGCAGGAATTTTCGCCTTCCTTGTCTCTAATGGCGGGTAATAATGTGTATAAGTCTGATGTAACTTCATCCAAAGAGAAAATTGCCCCCTTTTCGTCAGGGGTTCCAAGTACAAATGATCCCAGACAGTTTGTTAGCTCTCCAGAAGCTGACCAAGTTGGGCAATGGGTTTGGATTCCGCGAGAAATAAATGATGAATATAGGTTATTGAAGCTCAAAGAGAAGAGGTCTTTATCAGCTGCAAGTTCAAAGTGGCTTGAAGCCCAACGTGGGCGAATTTCTGCCAAGCACAAGAAGGGGCAGTATAGATGTTCCAATTAGGCTTCCAACGTCCTGCAGCGTCAGAAATAATGAGGAGGGGGATTTTTCAGCGAAATTTCCCAAGCCGTTGGACGATACAAGAGCTTCATATTTAAAAAAAGCTGTTAATTGGAGGGAGTTTGATGGGGGTATAGGTGATGGGGTACAGCCAAGCTGTAGTGGCAGGGGTGATACTTTATGTAGGAAAGGGGTGGTAGGTTGTGAACAGCAGTTGGATGACAATGATTCTTTGGAAGTAGGGGAAATACTGGAGGTTGACAATTTATGGGAAGGTCGTCAAAAACTTGCGGGGAGAAAGGGGGGTTGTACTAAAGATCTTTCGAGATTTTATTTTTCACAGAATAAAGTAAGCGAGGGCACTCAGTGCGGATTCGGTTCAAGGCATCACAACAAGGGAACAAAGAACAGGACGGTGGCCGAGGATCATTCTCATTCTCAATCAGGTGAGGTGCATGCGCATTTACCGCAAAAGCATTTACGGGTCGATAAGGGCGTGGGTACTGATATTGAACACAATAATTCACTTGTATTAGATAAGCATATTCAAGGTAGTGACGAAATGGTTTACACGAATGACATATCTAAGAGTGCGGTAAGTTCTGATGCTACACAAAAAGCAGAGTCCGAAGACAAATCCACATCAACTTTTAGATGCTTACCTTATATGGGTTTTTCTCTGCCTTTGGGTGCACATTTAAATAAGACTACAAAGGATAAGATATGGAAAGGGGATTTTATTGATGTTTTCAAGCTTCTCCATAGGGAAATTCAGGCGAAAGAGGGCTCAAAAGAAAAGGCATGGGAACTGTCAAGAAGGCCAAGGGTACCTACAAACATAGACACTTGGACTTCTGCTTTTCTCATTTTCGCCAGTGTATACTGCGAAAAATGTCCTGATAGGTCGGTGTCATTATTCAAATATTTAGACACGATTCAGAAGGCAGCTACAGAATTTAGGGAATGTTTGGCTGCACTACGATGAAGAGTTTAGGGCCAGACTAGTTTTGATGCTGGAAAAAACGTGGGGGGAGGTTGACAATGAGCTTTGGGTACAATGGATGTATCCTCAGCGGCCTCCTCCATCCATGCACACTGCTAGGGGTTTAGCTGTTCCTTCTCGGCCCTTTCAGAATAGACCCACCTTCGGGGGGCCGGGTAGTTGGAACAGACAGCAAACAATCATATCCAGTGCATGCTGGAAATTTAATAAAGGGTACTGTGCAAAAAATACCTGCAAATATAAGCACGAGTGCTCAAAGTGTGGGGGAAAGCATGCAGTCATGCAGTGTTTCGGGGAACAAGCAAATTGGGTAAATAGCTTTCCAAACAGAGGCAGAGGCTTCACGTTTCAGTCTGGAAACAAGGGCTTCTACTCCAATCAAAGTGGGCAATTTATGTAAATGGCTACGATTTTACCCCAATTCGCAAGAGGCGGTCTTATTAGAATGGGGCTTTAAGGAAGGATTCAAATTGGGCTATCAGGGGCCGCGTTGTCGCCGATTTGCTCTAAATCTAAAATCTGCTAATGCATTTCCACAGGTAGTAAGGGAAAAACTACAGACTGAAGTTCAGGAGGGAAGGATGGCAGGGCCTTTTGATTCCTGGCCATTGGATAATCTCATCGTTTCACCTCTAGGCGCAGTGCCTAAGAAGGCTAAAGGAGAATTTAGGATGATTCAGCATCTTTCATGGCCTCTAGGTCGCTCAATCAATGATTTTATATCTCGGGAAGATGCAATGGTGCAATTTACATCAATAGATTCAGCTTTAATGATGATAAGGAAGTCAGGGGAGAATTCTGAGTTGGCAAAATGCGATATCAAGTCCGCTTTCAGATTATTGCAGTACATCCCTCTGATTTTTCTTTGCTTGGACTCTTTTTTGATGGAAAGGTTTTTTGTAGATAAATCTCTTCCCATGGGCTGTGCCATATCATGCAGATATTTCGAATCTTTCAGCTCTTTTCTTCAGTGGTGTTTTTCCTTTCGTACAGGACATACTGGGGTAACACATTACCTAGACGACTTTTTGTTTATAGGTAAAGCCAACTCTCAGAAATGTAGTAAGGCTCTACAGGATTTCAAAACTTTTGCTCAAGATTTGGGTGCGCCTTTAGCAGAGGATAAGTCAGAAGGTCCCTGTTGTTGCCTCACATATCTAGGCATTGAAATTGATACTAATAAAATGCAGGCCAGATTACCTCAGAAAAAGATAATTGAAATAACTAAACTTTTGGAACATGCTGGCACGGTTGAGTAGCTAACCTTGTTGGAAGCCCAATGCTTATTAGGCCATCTTAATTTTGCCTGTGAAGTCATTCACACAGGCAGGACTTTTTGCAGGCGTCTAGGTTTTTCTATGTCAAGTCTGAAGTTTCCTCACCATAGAATTAGGATAACGGCCCAAATGGGAGCAGATTTTGAGGTTTGGTCTACATTTTGTCTGAATTTAATGGCGTAACACTCTGGTCTCTGGACGAAGATTTTATTTGGCAAATGCAACTTTTTTCTGATGCTCCTGGTGCTACTGGTTTTGGCCTTTTCTGGGAGGGGAAGTGGTGCGCGGAAAGATGGCCGGCTAGTTGGGCTACAGAAAAGAAAAGTATAGCTTTTCTAGAATGTTTCCCTTTAATAATGGCTCTAGCTGTTTGTGGAATTAAATTAGCTAACAGGACGGTATTATTCAATGTAGACAACAAGACAGTAGTTGATTTAATCAACGGTCAGAAACCTAAAGACAAGCAATTGTTGAAGTTACTGCAAATTTTCATGTTGGGCTGTTTAAAGTTTAACATTATTTTCAAGGTAAGGCACATTTCTGGAATAACAAATAACATCGCAGATGCCCTATCTCGTTTTCAGTGAGAGAGATTCCGTGGTTTGGCGCCAGGAGCAGACATACGGAAGACTCTGATACCCAGCGAGATATGGAATCTGGTGATATGAATATTTACCGTCTCATCGAGCATTCATTAGCAATAAGTACAAAACTGGCTTACAGAAGAGCTTGGCTGGAGTTTTTAGACTCAGGTGCTGCATATAGAAATGTTGATAGAGTTGGTTTAGAACAGCGGAGAGAGGATGTAGTTAAGTTCATTATGCTTAACGTCAATAAGAACATTTCCTCCACTACAATAGCCAGT
This sequence comes from Triturus cristatus, assembly GCF_964204655.1. NCBI lineage: Eukaryota > Metazoa > Chordata > Amphibia > Caudata > Salamandridae > Triturus > Triturus cristatus. The sequence goes on along the minus strand of NC_140595.1, from coordinate 466,392,076 downwards.
AAGCTAGACAGTATATCATTTTATGGGAAGTTTTTCTGGGGCTACGAACTATCGGCAGGTGAGATGGGCAGGAGAATTCTTCAGGGCTGGGCTAAGACTAAAAAGAGAGGTTTATACAAAAGAGAGCCTATATCGCTAAAACTTTTACATAAGATAATTAGCAATCTTCAGGAGGTTTGTTTTTCTGATTTTGAATTTCAATTATTTGAATTGTGCATGATTTGGCTCTTTTTTGGTGCCTTTAGGGTATCTGAATTGTTGAGAACTGCAATTAACGACGACATAAAAAAAGAAAACATATCTTTGATGCATTCAAACATAGACATTTTTCTTGAGCACTCAAAAACGGACCAAATGGGCAAAGGTTCAAAAGTGGTATTGCAGGCTATTGGCGGTTTTTTATGCCCTGTCCAAGCATGGTTAAAATTTCTATCGGTTGGAGGTGCAACTTCAATTTTTATTTTTAGGCATCAGAATGGTTCCCAGCTAACTGCCTCTCAATTGTGTCCGTTTTACGGAAGTCATTATTGAGAATGGGTAAGGATCCCCCTAAGTTTGGTACACATTCCTTTCGTATTGGGGCAGCATCAGAGGCAGCACAATGGGGATTTTCTATTAGTGATGTTAAAATATTGGGACGTTGGTCCTCAGATTGTTGCTTACACTATATTAGAAAGTTGGACCAGGACAGTTAATGTGGGGAATATTAATTGTTTTTCTCTTTTTAGGATTGGTAACAAATTTGGCAATGCATCAACACAAAGTCTGGATTGTTGGTAACTCGTTCATCAAATGGGCAGCCAAGCAAGCAGAAAAGCGGAATTTCGGGAAGAATTTGGGTTTTTCTTCTGAAGAAGTGATTTTATCTTGGTGGGGAAAGAGTGGTATGAAATGGGGGCAGTTCCTGCCTTTAATAAGCGAGTTATCTGCTAACAATAAGCCAGAAGTGGTCATGTTACATCTGGGGGAAAACGACTTAGTGCAGTTGTCAGGGTTGGGGCTTTTAATTGAAATGAAAACGGATTCGGAACTATTTTCAAAGACTTGGCCCAACGGACAACTTGTTTTGACTGCTTTAATTTTTTATTTTTTTATTTTTTATTTTTTTTTATTCCTCATATGCCACCAGATGGGAAGGGCAATCTAGATGGGGAGCCTCCTCACCTCTACCCCCAATAAGTAAGAAACGGTTCCGATGTTAAGACCCTGGGGGAGAAAGAGAAGAGTCTAACCCCACTAGCATTTTACTGTTTGCTCTGTCCACTCCAACCCTCTCTCACTGAGAGGCCTCTTGACGATGTTAGAGGTTGAGCCCCAACAGTGCCCAGGTGAAATCATCGGAATACTTTCATCTGTTCCGCCAAGCTATTAAAGCTGCCCATACCTTTACGTCACTTGAGGGATTGCAAGCGATATCGGACTCACATGTGAAGATAATATGTTTCAAACAGTCTGAAAAAGTGGGTGCCTCCTCGTTTTTCCACACCCTGCATATTTCTCGCCTAGCTAACAACATTACATAAAAAATAAATTTAGAGTCCATGGCACCAAGTCGATAATCCTTAGCTAACCCAAACAACACTATCCTTGGAGTGATGGTAAATTGTATATTTAATACTGCCGCGATAAATTAGCCTATTCTAGCCCAATAGTGCGTTAGAGATGGACAATCCACAAACATATGGCCTTAGAGAGCCTGCTCAAAACCTCCCTGCGGCCCCCGATGGTTTACGTGGAGGATGCAGCCACCTCATATACCAACTGGCTGGAGGCAGCATGCCTCAATCTCGCCCCGCCCAAAACGTTTCACTCCACTCGATCTAGCCCCTCCGCGCCGTGGTTCTCTGAACATATCAGGGACCATAAACTGCTTTGTAAAAAGCAGGAAAGAATCTGGCGGAAAAACTATAAAGAGGAGGATAGAAAGCTTCTCTACTTAGAGATAAAAAGGTATAAATCTGCAATTCAAGAGGCAAAACAGGAGTTCTATACGAATCGTATTAAGGAGGCCAGTAATTCCGCTATGGAATTATTTCGCACAGTATCGTCCCTGGCGGTCATCAAACCAGTGGAGATTCCCCCTAGCCGTAAACTATGCCAAGAGCTGGCGAATTTCTTCCTAGAAAAGGTAGAAAATATCTTCCGTCCTCTAGACATGCGGGTCAAGACTGTCGCTCCAGTAATTAACCCTGAGGCAGACATTAATCTTCCGAAGCTTCTCAACTTCTCCCCCATTAGGGAGGAAGAGGTGGAGAGCAGACTTCTACGGACAAAGTCAGGCTCCCCCAATGACCCATGCCCAGCCAGCGTGGCCAAATTGGCCTCCTCGGCCGTGGCCGCAAGGCTCACCCCACTGTTCAATGTCATGTTGGAAAAAGGAGAATTCCCCTTACGCTGGAAACAAGCTTCCATTTTACCCCTGTTGAAGAAGCCGAACCTAGCGGTGACGGACCTGAACAACTTTCGGCCTATAGCTAGGCTACCCCTTCCGACGAAAATCCTGGAGGGTCTCCTAAACACTCAGCTAAGTGCCTTTCTAGGGGCTGGCCATGGCCTGGACCGTTCCCAACATGGATTCAGGGCAGGGCATAGTACCGAATCCGCCCTGATTAAAGCAACAGAAGATGTGAGAACAGTGATGGACGCAGGAGGTAGAGCTGCCCTGATCCTGTTGGATCTGTCCGCAGCCTTTGATACGGTCCACCATAAGATACTTGGGGACCGACTCAGGGCCACTGGGATTCAGGGCAAGGCGCTAAAACTCCTGCTCGCCTTCTTGTCTGATAGGACTCAGAAGGTGGCACTAGGGGACTATGAATCAGACCCTTTTACGCTTCCCTGCGGAGTCCCTCAGGGGTCCTCCTTGAGTCCCACCCTTTTTAATATATATGTCTCCACCCTAGCACCAGTTATCAGATCTTTCGGCTTCAACTTAACTTCTTACGCTGATGATACTCAGATAGTGGTATCTCTGCTACCAGGGGAAACTGACAGTACAGCTGATTCAGAGGCTGTATGCGGGAAGTCAGTAACTGGATGGCAGATAACTGCCTCAAATTAAATTCTACAAAAACCGAAGTTCTGCTGTTCGGGTCCAACGATAATTTCTGGTCCCCACGCTGGTGGCCTGAGGAAATGGGCACTCCGCCAGCTCCGGTCCCAAAGGTTAAAAACCTCGGTGTACTTATGGACAACTCTTTGTCCTTCAAGCCCCAAATTAATGCACTCTCATCAGCAACTCACTTTGTTTTAAAAACTATTCGAAAAGTCCTGCCGTTCCTTGCAGAAGAGCATAAGAAGACCGTGGTTACAGGGCTGGTGATGTCCCGGCTCGATTATTGTAACAGCCTTCTGCTGAACGCCCAACAGGGGCTCCTCAACAAACTCCAGATTCTGCAGAATGCTGCAGCCCGATTAATCACAGGCACACCTAAATTTGCCTCTGTTTCACGGGACCTGGTTAAACTACATTGGCTACCAGTTCGCAAGAGAATTATTTTTAAATCCCTTTGCGTGACTTTCAAGGCCTTGTACGGCCTAGGCCCCCACTGTATCTCCCAACTCTTTCAGTGGTATAGACCAACAAGACTTCTGAGATCAGCCGAGCAGGGTCTGGTAGTCATCCCCAGAGTTAGGAAAGCCAGTTGGGGAGGCAGGGGTTTCTCTCTAGGAGCAGCAAAGGCATGGAACGCGTTACCACTAAATCTCAGACAACTACCGGATCTCTTGTCTTTTAGGAAAGCTCTGAAACCTGGCTTTTCACACAGTAACCCCTGCCCATACACACTCACTCAACTAGCGACAGGACACCTCCGGGTAACAGTGCGCTCTATAAATGGGAAAAATAAATAAATAAATAAATATGTGTGTCATCAGCGGCGGGAAACCTACAACGAGGGCATCGATGTTCAAGGTTGGTGATTCTTGCTAGTTTCTTGGGCGAGATATATACTCTATACAGGGTAAACAGATGATTCCTTTTAAGTGTAGCTGGCTCAACCACAGTATGTAACATTGTGAAGGAATCTACCCACAGCTTCTGAAGATTGTTATAATCTAAGTCAACCTGCTCACCCCATATTTTTAAGAGTTCGACCTCCGGTGCTTCTTCTTCTCCCATCATGGCCCAATACCAAAATGCCAGCTCTCTTTTCCAGGTACCTTTCCTATTTACTAAATCAAACCTTGGATTAGATGAACAAGATTCCGGCACGAGGGCTGTCCACCAACCTGATAGTTGATAATATTTAAACCTGGTAAGTGTACCCTCAGTCAATGTATAGAGAGAATCCCAATCAATAAGCTGTGTGTCTTTTAAAAGATCTCCCCAGTGTGTTATACCGGCCGACCTCAGGTGGCGAGCTAGCTGATCCTTTAAACACTCGGGGGTCCCTGGGGAGTCCCAGATCGGGGCCTGAGGAGCATAATAGGGAATTTCCAGCTTTTTCCTGAAAAAAACCCAGTTTTTTTGGGCAGCTATTAGAATCTTTAATCTGACTTTTTTATAAAACCTGGGATCTCCGAATTTAAACAGAAAGTATTCCTGACCCTGGGGTAGACTATATAACAACGCCTGAAATAGAGAGCCTAAAACGGTAGTATCTGCCTTATCGGCCATTCGTCTAAAGTTTTTAAATTGGAACGAATGACAGTAGATGAGTAGATCTGAGAGGGCAAGACCCCCAATAATTTCCTCGTCAATTTTTTCCATGATATTCTGGGAGACTTAGTGTTCCAAATAAATGAACCTATTTCCCCTGTAATTTGGCTATGTCTTTCGGATTGAAAGTTAACGGAATAGAGTTAAATAAAAAGGTGATTTTCGGTAAAATAGTCATTTTTATGAGGTTCACTGCCAAATATGTTAAGCGAGAGACCGGACCAGCGTTGTAAAAGATAACAAATGTCCTTATGAACTCTATCAAAATTTATTTTAGATGTCTGATTTATATCTTGAACTAAATAGATTCCCAAATATCTCATCTTAGGTTTAACGGCCGGATACTCCTTAACCGGGTTCCACTGCATGAGCTTGGTCTTTTCTCTATTTATTGTATAGCGCGAGATTGCCCCAAAGTCTTCTGCCCACGCAAAAAGTCTAGGGACGGCCTCTTCTGGATTCAAAGTAAACATTTAAGAGATCATCCGCATAGAGAGCAAACTTTAGCTCCAAACTTGCGATCTTAAAAGGTTTAAAGGACGGATCTGATCTCAACTTAATAACAAAAGGCTCAATATATAAATTAAACAAAAGGGGAGAAAGGGGACATCCCTGTCTGGTGCCACGAAATATGTGTACCCAATCGGTGAGAGAACCATTTACTAGGATTTTAGCTTTAGGACTGGAATATAGGGATCGAATTGAGGCTATAAAGTTCACTGGCATACCAAATGCGGCTAATGTTTCCCAAAGATAGGACCAACTAACTTGGTCAAAAGCCTTTGCGGCATCAATGGCCACAATGGTCAAGGGAGACATTTCATTAGTCGCAACATCTATGGCAGCAATAGCCTGGAATGTAAGCTCGTTCAACTGCCTACCCGGCATGAAGCCTCTTTGATCGCTGTGAATCACTGATTTAATAACCTTAGCCAGTCTCGCTGCTAATACACCTGCAAAAATGTTATAGTCAGTATTCAACAGCGATATCGGCCGATAGGATTCTACGGTCTGAGGGTCCTTATTGGGTTTTAATATTAGAGTCACTGTTGCTTCAACCCATGTTTGTGGCGCAGCCTCACCAAAAAGATGTATTTTATTAAATAAAATTGTAAGGATTGGTACAATTGATTCTGGATTGATTTGATATATCTCTACTGGAAGGCCGTCGGGTCCCGCTGCTTTACCTTTTGCCATGTTCTTTAGTTGGTTATATACTTCTCCCTCTTTGATTGGTGAGCTTAAAAAAGCCCTATCTGCTTCTGTGAGATGTGGTAGGACTAGTTGGTTAAGCCACTCCTCAGCTTTTCCCGAGGAGAAATCCCCTCGGTCTGCATACATCTTAGACATATATTTTTGAACTTCCTTTGATATCTCGGAGTTGTCGTAAGTCAAAATTCCTGTGTCTTGTGTAATTAAACTCACAATTTGATTCTTAGCTCTATCTGTTCTGGCCTTCCAAGCCAGGAGACGACTACACTTCTCCCCATAAGAAAAATTACGTAATCTGCTCACGTCCCATCTCTCCTTAATGGCTTTGTCAAGCTGAGCCTGATATTCTGCCTTTAAAGAGTTTAACTCGTTTAATATTACATCAGCATTGGAATATTGTTTTAGGGAAGCGAGTTGAAGTTGTTGTTCTTTCAACTTAATTTTTATAAGAAAGTCTGCTTCTGCTTTCCTTTTATCCCTATTTCTCTTAATCGTAAGTGAGGTTACTATTCCCCTCAGGTAGGACTTAAAGGCCTCCCATACAATCTGAACACCCGCTGACCCACAGTTAAACCTAAAATACTCTTCCATCTGTGATGATAATTGTGTTTTTATTTCATCTATTTGTAGTAACGACCTATCAAGAGTCCACCTTCTCAGTTGTACTTTTTTCACAAGGTTGACTGTTAATTCTACTAACGAATGATCAGAGAGCGGAGCAGGAATGTATGTGGAAGAAACTACTTGGGGAAGTAACGTCTGATCTATCAAAAAAAAGTCAATCCGGGAGTGATGTCTGTATCTATGGCTGTAGTAAGAATAATCTCTACAATTAGTATTTCTAGTCCTCCAGATATCAAGTAGATTAAAATCTTTCATTATGTTCTTAAGTTCTAATTTCATTTTAGGTAGAGAAGTAATAGTGGCCCTAGAAGTCCTATCCAAGTTTTTATCGAAAACCAAATTAAAGTCACCTCCCAAAACAATGGGGGCATTTAGATTAAAAAGAGATGACTTTAACTTGACCAAATGTTCTGAACAACCCTGGTTAGGACCATAATAGACGGCACATGACAAGGGAAGACTATCTACCGTTAGCAAGGCGGACAGCCATCTACCTGACGTGTCTGTAACATACTTTTCAATTCTGATTTTACTGTTTCCCCGGATTAATATCGCGACCCCTCTTGTACTTCCACTTTGGTGAGAACACAAGAGATCCTTAACCCAGCTTTGTTTCTCGAAGGCAGTCTTGCATTCTTGAGATTCCAGATGGGTCTCTTGTAGAAGACATATATGAGCCCCTGATTTTTTCAAGAATTCACAGACTCTGTTAAATTTCCTACCATCTCTCAATCCATTCACGTTCCAGCTGATTATTTTGGTTTTATTTAAAGAATTCATCATACCAGGGAATAGGTTTTTCTATACACCATACGATATCCATTGAGAAACTTATCCAGATCCAACTTAGATACTAAAAGTGTGTTGAAAGGTTTGCTCATGCTACTCATGCTACTCATACTACTCATCCTGCTGGCTCTATGAGAAAATATTTTTTCTTTTACCTGCCACCTTATCCCCCCCCCCGCCACCACCACCACCACTCACCACCCACCCTGAGGAACCCCCCCTCGAAAGCCTTGGCGATGAAGAACCGCCTTTAAGAGGCCCCGCACCCCACTCGGAGGCCACCTCTCACTATTGTGTATACTTTCCGCTGCCAGTGACCCAATAGCCTTACTACCATTGTATTTATATGATACCTTACAACCCCACACGTTTTTTTTATATATATTTATTTATTTTATACTTTTTTTTTTCCCCACGTACCCTACGTGTATCACTAGTTAGTGTTAGTATTATTATTATAATATGCCGTTATTGTCACCGTTAGTGTGATAATCCCTGTTAAACCTCCTTCATATGGGATATAAAAGTGTCAACCTCCTGAATGGAGGAGAAGTTATGCGTCTTGTTTCTCCATACCACTCTTAATGCTGCGGGGAATTTCATCATCACCTGTGCTCCCAGGTTTCTTAAGTCGGACATCCGAGAGCCCAATCCCACTGTCTTTGGGCCGTAACACTACCCACATCAGAACGTATAAGATATTTAATGGAGTTGATGTGCAGTGATGTATCTTTCAAAGCCCGACCAAGAATCAGCTCCTTCACTGAGAACGAGAGAAAATTAACCAGAATATTCCTTGGAGCCTTCCTGTCCGGATGCTGTCTAAACGGATCTCTATGGGCTCGCTGGATCTCTTTTTCAAGGTCGATATCTGGTCTATCTTTTAGCACCCCCTCTCTCAATAATTTGCATATCAGGGACTTCACATCACCATTCTCTGTTCCTTCTGGGATCTTCAAGAATTTTAAATTATTCCTTCTGGCATGGATCTCTAATCTTTCGATATCAGCTTGTAGAGCCCGATTCTGCATCTGTAAGACAGAGATGGTGTCCGAATGACTTTGAGAGCTTTTTGCTAGATTGGCAACTTTGTTTTTGAGTACCTCTGTTCTAGTACAGATGTCATCCTATTTTGACTCTAGGCCTGTACATTTCTCTGAAATTGCCTTCTGATTCCCTTCGGAAATTTCAAACCTAGGGAGGAATTTCGCAAACAGGTCTTCACGGAGAGAAGAAAGAAGGTTCTTCAGCTGATTGTCGCCCCTAGGATGTTCCCCAGTTGGGGATTTCTCTGCAATCTCTGCAATCTCACTACCACTGCTACATATATTGTCTTCACGAGAACCAGGCTCCAAGGCCCCATCTAAGCGTCCTCCAATCTCTAAACATAGTGGTGTATTACACAATCCCATGTCGACATCTGTATCTGGTTCAGATAATAACGGGGTAAACTTATTTGCTAGGAGAATGGTTTCCGCATAGGGCGTTGTTGAAAGATTCTGTGAAGTTTGTGGAGAAATATGATCCTGACTAGGTTGTTTAGGGGGTTCTGAGCATTTTGTAGAACTGCTGAAAGGTATAGAACCCAGGGAAGCCTCCTTCTCCATTATCTTGAAATAAGATTTCAATGATGGAGTCGCTTTTACAACACTACGCCCACCTTTTCTAGCGTCGCCCGTCTTATTCTTCTCCCTCCTGTCTTTTTTCTTTTGCCTGGGTGTCTTAGGCACCACAGTAAGTTCTTGGTCCAGTGAAGACAGTTCCTTCTCAAGTAGTGAGCGTAATAGGTATCTGTTTCTAGGAGCCAAAGCGGCCACTTTCCTTCGATTTCCAACCTCTTTCTCCGTCCTCCCTTCCGTTGAGGAGTTGCTAGACGGGGCTATTAATTCCCCCTCCCCCCCGTTTTTCAATTTCTTAAGATCTACAATCACAATGTCGGAGGTAGACTCTATAACAGCAGAGTCCATCCCTATACTTTGAATGGTAGGTCGCGGATGTACACACTCATCAAATAGGGCATTGCACAGGTTCTGATAACAGCGTGAGAAAATAGTAGAAAAGGTATTTATAACAGTCAGAGAGTTCTCACCTGTGGCTGTTACAATTCTGCTACAGGTCTGAGGCAGTAATACCCCTCCCCTCCTTCGCCTTACCGGCCGTGTACGCTGATCGACGTTGGGACAACAATAATATACCGTGCCAAGGGTAGAGGGGGGGTAGACCCGTGCAGACGCTGCTGTTATCCTTCTCCACTCCCCTGCGAAGCTTCTGCAGTGACTCCTGCATCGGATTGCTCCCGAAGCCTCTCCGCGTCTCCTACCGCTCTGCTCTAGCTGCGCAGGACGTAGTGATCGTATACTGTCATCCGCTATTTTCTCCCCTGGGTCCAAGTGCTCGCCAAAGTCTTTTCCTCTTCTCCGCCGTAGTGTAATATGAGAGAAGGGAAGAAGACAAATCCCGATAAACATCGTTTTGACTGCTTTAATGCCTCGCAGAATATGGAGAGAGGCGGACAGATTTTCTGCTATTGAACGAGCAAGAAGGAAAGTCAACCGCGAAATGCAGCGTTTCTGTCTCATTAATGGTATACATTGGTTGGTTCATAATGAGATAACCAAAGAAGACTATTAGTTTTTCAGGCATGATGGTGTGCATATGTATTTTATTGGAAATGAAATCTATATTTTAAATATAAGATAAATGATTTTGAAGATTTTGAATTTACAAACATGGTGTTGACATTATGCTGTTGAAGCGACAGCGTCAATTTGCAGACTTATCAGTGCATAGCTGTTTTTTCAATGTTTTTTTATTAAGACACAGATTTTCTTCTTTTCTCCTCCCCCCGTTTTTTCACACCGCCCTCCCCCCATCGTCTCTTTCTCCTCTTATCCCCCCCACCACATCTTTTTCCTATTTTCCTCATTACACCACCTTTTCTCTTCATTCATGGTGCACTGCGTTAGTTGTTGGTGGTAGTTTTTATGGATAAATGTTTATTGCTTGTCATTAACTGTTTGGCGACAGTATAAGTTTCGTGCTTTCAAATAGCACTGTTTTTTCATCTTTAAATAAAATATTTTTCACCAGTTTAGCGACTGGTGCTCAAGAATCTTTTTGAATGGTGTATCAACTTTGTTGCTCACTTTTTCAAATTTTAGGGGGGGGCGGGACAGGAAAAACACATGAGAGAGGGTTTTCCTGGTGGCAGAGTTGGAGGAGATCAAGACAGGCAGGAAGGGTTGGGGGCATTAGGAATAGCTTCGGACAGAGGGAAGCAAGGGAGAGAAGTTGGAGTCAAGAGTTAGGCAGGAGATGGAGTTGGGGGTTTGGGGAGGAGGATTAGGCCGAACAAGGTGGGGTAATAGTTGTACGGGAATATTGCTTAGGGGCGGTGGGTGTTAGTTTGGAATATGTTTGTATTATGATCTGTATGCGAATAGATATTGTATTGCTTACCTGTCCAATAAAGCGGCCTTTTACCCCAAATTTGGGTCTTGGATATGCTTATTGCCCGAAAGTGCTCGTGCGCATCTCGGTCTGAGAAGGTAGAGTTTTCGTTGCGGTCCAACGAGGCAGGTTCACAAAACGAGCGAAAAATAACAGAGTGCAGTTATGGCGGCGCCACCGCCCCCAATCGTCACCTTGACCTCCTAATGTTTACTACTAGAAGGGAAGCCCATCTGAAAGCGACGACACCCTCGGAGGTAAAGGACGAGGCGCGCTCTATTCAACTGTGCACAACTAAAATGTAATGTAAGGGCTCTAAGTGGGCCGGGTCCGTCACCACTGCCTTTGATGCAACTTCAAAGAGACTGTTTTTCAGTTTTATATAGCGCAAACTTGGAGCGCTTTTCATGAGCACCGGTTACTTTACGCAAGGGCATATTCATTTTTTGAATCAGGACATCGGGCTTGAACCTGTTTTCTCAGCTCGAAGATCGGCTGCACCAGCCTTAGCCGCAACCTCGCCCACAAGAGAGAAAAGCATTTAAAATGTTCTATACAACAAAGTGATAGTTGCTGCTTATTTATCTTATGCAACTTACAACTGTTGACAAAGCCAATAGTCCTGGCTTGCTGATATCTGGATGAACGGACAGAAGCAGCAAGATAGCAGTGGGATAGCACACTATGCTAAGTACAGATTTTTAGCTAATGTGTTTAAACATGGCCCTTAATTACATCGGCCACGCCCCTATGAGAAACCCTCAGATTTTTTCATCCCACTTAAAGTCCTGTGTAATGTACAGCGCTACGTTGGTTCCTGGCTAGGTGGGTGCTATATAATACCAACTTAAACATACACGGAGTGGCGAGGATATGAACAAAGTGTTTTAGCCTTGTAATGGACATTTCACAATGCTGCACAGGGTCTACTTCCCACTATTCAGCGCATGCTTGCTATTCAGGAAAGAAACGGGGAAACACAGAACACAACACTGGTCCCCAAGACTGTGAAACACCTTTCCTACATAAAACAAAAGTGAGGCTTTGCGTCAACCTAGCAGCGACCGCACGCTGCAGAGCGTGGGCAGTTCCAATGCAAACCCTTCCTAGAGTGCACTGCTTTGAGAGGAGCTAAAGAGCAGAGAGGGCGCCGCCGTAGCTATTGTATGGAGCACTCTACCCTTGGTATGAATGGCCCTTGCGGCACTGGTTGACTCTCAGAAGGGCAGCCGTGCAGCGAGGAGCGGGAACAGTGAAAATCCAAGCTACCGTTTTCAATTAGTTCTAGTAAACCGATGACACTTCAAATACAGTTTACAGAGATCATTATCAAGAATATACTGTACTATTGTGGAGCACAGTCAGTGTCGGGTGGGGAGGGCGAGTGTGCCAGGGAGCTTCTCACCCTGTGGCGGAACGTTGACAGATAACAGCAAAGGGGCATGCACAGCAATGGAGGATCAGCGACTGGATGGACCCCAGGAGGGGGGGAGGGTGGAAGTGTGCAGAGGGTAGGCGGGGAGGGGACTGACCTGCCGGTGGTCCTGGACTCTACTGCCCTAACTCGCAACATATGGACTGAGTAGAATCTTGGGGAGGTTGCCTGTGGTCAGGTACCCCGTTGGGCCGGTGCGCTATGCGGTGCCCTGGATTTCAAGTAATGAACTGTTTGCTGTAGCGCGTTGGGGCCTGCCGACACAATGTGCGCAGCTCACTGAGTCGGACAAATTCAAGCTATGCGGTGTCCTGTATTTCAAGTAAATGAACTGTTGGCTGTAGCACGTTGGGGCCTGCCGGCACAATGTGCGCAGCTGAGTGGGTCGGGCGAGTCAGCCAAATTGACATGTGGATGTCAATAAAAGTCTGAAGCTATGAATAACGACATATCCAAGTAGAATGCTTTACTCTCCTAATATACAACTGTTTGCTGTAGCGCGTTGGGGCATGCTGGCACAATGTGCGTAGCTGCGTGGGTTGGCCGAGTCGGCCAAATTCTAATTCTACTGTAAGGCCAAGCTGAGGTTCAAATGTAATGGCATTGCTAATTTCCCTACTGCCTTGACAGGTGGATGTCGCTAAAGTCTAATGCTGTGAAATAATGATATATATCCAAACAGAATACTTTTACTCTTGAAATGGTTTGTGGTGAGTCACTTGATTTGATGTGAATAAAAGTCTACGCCTTGGACAACATAACCTAATTCCGAAGGTTCTTGGGCCCAGTGGGGGCAGAAAAGGGGTCAGAAGTGGGGGAGGAGTGAGTGTTACGTTGTGCGCGTACTATAAGTGAATTACATCCTCTGACACTTGTTATGCAGCAGATGGGATATCCATCATGATTTTGATGTAATATGTCATCTGCCTAAATTTTAATCACACCCTTAATTTTGGCAAATATCATCTGCTGCTCAGGTCTTTCAGGAAGGAATACACAAAGTAGTCCAATGTGTTTCCTCTGCCTAAACTACAGCTAGGACTCTCCAGGCTTTTGTTTTGTTTGTAAAAAGTGTCATGAATGATTTTTAAAATATTGATATTTGTTATTGCGACACTTATTAGACTTACTTAAAAAGAGGCTTTATGCACTTACTGTACGGCCTTTGCTCATTCGAGATTCATTTTACATTTACATTAAATATAAAGAATTAATGAAAATGAACAAAATTCGTTATGTACCTTCTACCATCCAGCTCGCTGACTCTATCCATCTCTCTCACTTTCTCTCTATGGGCCATATTTATGAAGTCACACAGAGCTGCATGACAGGGAAAGGGCTGTATTTAACATAATATGGCGAATTCTTGCCTTTTCCCAGTGCTGGCGCACAATGTGCTGACTAGCGCCAACACAGGCACTCTTGCACCATGGTGCAAGGGTGGCTGCACTGAAGGCAGGATTGTTTTTGTGCAGGAATGGACACCTTCCTGCACAAAATAAGTTCTTAGAGGCATTTTCCTCTTTCTATGTTGTGCTGCATGCAGACATAAAGAAAGAGGAAAAAACTAGGAGAAATAAAGATATTTCTCAACGATCGGACTCCCCTGGGGCTGTGCAGCAGTTTGGCGCATTCCCAGGTCTACCAGTAATCGTAAATCTGGGAATGCGTCAAAATCCATGGGTTTTGAATGGGAAAAGCCACGCACCACCCATGGAATGCATCCCTAGGGCACAGTAATGCATTGCAGCGTTTTGGCCTGCTTTACTCTAGATTTAAATCTCATTTTAAGGGTGTGTAACTTTGCACCCCGTTGTGTGATGCAAAAAACGATGCAACCCTTAATAAATATGGCCCTATACATAAATAATAATATACAGAAGAGTGCGCGTTTGTGTGCGTCTGCGTGGGCTTCTGTGCATATGTTCAACGGCATGTGTACATACCTCTTTATTTTTCCATATATCCACTCCCTTTTTCAATTTCTTTGGGCGCGCGCCACCCCTCCTTCCCCGCGAAGCACAGAAAAAGAGAGGGGGAGGTGGACTGAGACAGTAAAATGAGAGTCACTGTATTCAGTGGAGGAGGGAAGTCGGCATAGAAACAAACGTTCAACACAGGCAGCTGGCAGGAGTTATTTCGAACACTGTATTTTAACACCCACATAACGTCTCAAATAATAACCTTCCCTTCAAGGGGCTAATACTGCTGTCTCATTTTGGAGGCAGCTGCTCTAGCGGGGTAATGCTGACGGAACTGCCGTCCTGATTAGAGGCTTTGAACCTGTTGGTGACGGGTCTCAGCTGCACCTGCGGCCCCAGTTATTATCTGAAGAAAGACGTTTGAACGCCTTCCATGTTTAATTTATAAAATATTAAGTGCCAGTCTCCAGAGGTTTTTCTCATAAGCTGCACCAGGCGCTGAACGTCGGGGTTGTCGAAAACCCAGACTGCCTAACCATCATTCCACCTAATGCCGCTTTCTTTCACCACCATGCACTCCCTGCCCCATTCCCTCCTGCGGGTTCTTTCATCCCCGTTTTCTCCTTTGTCACTATTTTTCCATCGTTATCGTCCTCCTTCTTTCCTATTTTTCTCTCTTTTGCTCTGGGTCCAAGTCTGATGAGGAAAAGTTCCCGGCATATAAAACATGAGTGCCGGTGCGCTTGACCTGTAACCACCGGCTCACATTAAGCATCGAGTGCCTTCCTTAAACAGGTTGGGTTCCGAAATAACTAACAAAAGAAAAATCTACTGGCTCTCGAAGGGCTGTACTTGAGGTAGGAATATAATAATGTTTATTAGAACTTTTAATAATAATTCAATGTACCCATTCTACCTAACTTTATGAAGTCATTTAGTAAGGCTACTTACCTTTGCACAAATTCATCTGAGTGTTGGTGTGATTGCCTGTGCTATATGAAACTTCATAGATTCAATTTATGTAGTCTGGCTGTAGTCTTTTGTTGAAGTCATCTCAACAAATGTAAACAGCATGGACATTAACACAACACGCTTGTGGAATCACAAAGAGACACCCTCACTCCTATTCAGAAGTACATGAACCCCCTTCATGGCACGCTTCAAAGATTCAAAGGGTTCCATGCGTGTAGAGATGACCATCTGCTGTTCCTCTGCTTTGATCATGACTCCCCAAATGGAGGAAGAAAATAGAAACCCCGTTTTTGCTAAAGACCTTGACACAATCCAAATGACCATATGAGAGATCATGCAATCACCACAAGAATAGCACACCCTTCCAGTCATTGTCAACTAATGCAGCACTCTAATTGGCTTTGCAATGCCATTTCAAAGCTCTGTCATTAGCTGTTATTAGTCAAAATTGAGGCAACCTCTAGCTGTGATTGGGCTTCAGAATATCATTGTTAGATTCTCCTCAACATGCACATCACGTGATTACTTTGTTGGATGCTACAGTTGTTTTTTAAGTTCACTCAGTTCTCATATTACGTTTTAATAATGTTGTTCGTTGAGAACCTCTCCTCATGCAATACCATGGCCAGCTAAAGTTGTTAGTATCTCTTAATAGCCGCAGTAGTGCTAAGCGAATTAGCTTGCCCCTGTGACGTTTTGTATGTTCTTTTATGGATTTGTTGCATGCCTCTATGATCTAAAAGTGGACTGTACCTGCAAAAGCTTTTAAATAAGTATCTTCAAATTTATGTTCTTCAGTTTACTTCAAAACCAAGACGTGGATGTATAATGGTATCAGTTAGTTAACAGTCTAGTGTTTGTCTTCTCTTTAGTGCCCATTGTCCCGTTCTCCACAATCTCAAGCCCGATTCCCTAAACCCACTGAGGCTGAATCCTGACACAGTCCTACCAGCCATCTGTGTGGGGCTCTTGGAGTAGGGCTCTGATACTTTTGTTAAGTTTCCTCAGCCCTGTGGGTGTCATCCTTATTGTCATAGCCCCATTCTTGCCTCCGTGTGGCCAGGCTGTGTGAGCACTAGAGTGATGGCAAGTTGATTGTGCGGCATGCCTTCTTAGGTTTGCAAGCCCTGCCCTTGTTGTCAGTGGACCACTCTTGGCATCTGTGTTCCCACCCTGCATGAACATTTTCAACTGCTTTCTACTCATGTGAGGTCTTAAGTCTCCCACCTCAGCAGCAGTGTGGTAAGTGTTGTTTTTCTCCTAACACTTGTCCTCGGTACAAAACAAAATAAAGGACACATATTTTAGTGTGTTTGAGGGTGGGTACAGCTGTTATCTAGTGGTACTCTTGTGAAATTTCAAGTTTGCAAATTTGTTGATACTTTATACTAACGATAGATGTACCACTTTCTCCTTTTTACATTTCAATCAATTAATCAATCAATGGATTTCTGTGGAGTGGCTAATCACCCGGGGTGGTATACAGCAGCTAGGGGCTCGAGGAGCTCAGTCGAACAGCCAGGCTTTTAATGCCCTCCGGAATTCCAAAAGAGAGGAGGAGGCCCGCAGCTGCAACAGGAGGTTGTTCCAAGTCTTGGCTGCGAGGTAGGAGAAGGAGCGTCCTCCACTTCTGCTGTGGTGGATGCAGGGGGTGTGGGCGAGGGAGAGGGACCGGGCGCTGGAAGGATTGTGGAAGCTGGGACATCAGTCGATGTAAGCAGGTCCTTGGTTGTGTAGAGTCTTGTATGTATGGATCAACAGTTTGAATTGGCATCTTTTCTATATGGGGAGCCAGTGGAGCTTTCTGAGGTGGGGGTGATTTGGTTACAACGAGGGAGGTTGAGGATGATTATGGGTGTGGCGTTCTGTATAGTCTCAAGTGGTCTCAAGTGTCTGTAGGAGGAGAGTGGAGATCCCGAGTAGAGAGTGTTGCCATAGTCCAGTCGACTGGTAATCAAGGCCTGTGTGACGGTGTGTCTTGTGTCCTGGGGGAGCCACTTGAACATTCTTTGTAGCATGCAGAGTGGTAGAGTAGGCAGAGGTCAGAGGTTGCTGAGGTTTCTGTCTTGTTCAGTGGGTATGGGTGATGTTCCTAGATCCGGGGTTCACAAGGAGGCGTTCTAGGGAGTGGTGTTGATGCCGAAGAGAAGTACTTTTTAGAGTTAAGCTTCAGGCAGTTGTCCTCCATCCCGTTTGCGATGCTCATTGTGCACCTGTGGAAGCTGATTCTGGTGTTTGCAGGGACTTCGGAGCGGGAGAGGATGAGTTGAATGTCACCTCCGTAGGATGTGATATTAATTCCTTAGTACTGGACGATGTTGGGCAGGGGGGTCATATAGATGTTGAAGAGGGTGGGGCTGAGGTATGATCCTTGGGGACATTGCTTATAATGTCTTTGGGTTGAGAGGTGAACGTTGGTAGGCGGATCTTCTGAGTTCTACCGGTGAGAAAGGAGGTGATCCATTTGAGTGCATCTCTTTGTATACCGATGTGGTGCAGTCTTGTGATCAGCATGTGGTGGGATATGGTGTTGAATACCGGCGTGAGGTCGTGGTGGTTCAGTGCTGCCATTTCTCCCCGGTCAAGGGGTCTCGGATATCACCTTTTGCAGCTATCAGAGCGATCTCGGTTCCGTGGTTGCTGCGGAATCCAGACTGAACGGTGTCAAGGAGGTGGTTCTGATCCAGATGGTTCATGAGTTCCTTGTTGATGGCTTTCTCCAGGACCTTAGGGAAGGGGAGCAGGGAGAAGGGATGGTAGTTTTTGAGTTCACTGGAGTCAACTAATGGCTTCTTGTGGTTTGACCTTGTGGTTTGACCTCGGTGTGTCTCCAGTCTTCAGAGAAAGTGCCCGTGGTTAGTGAGGTGTTGAACAGAGTGGTAAGTTAGTGGCTGATCCTGTGGTTTCTGCGATTGAAGATGTGGTGTGGCTATTGATCCTCGGGAGCTCCTGAGTGAACAGTGTTCATGATGGTGGGGATGTCCTGGCGGGTGTGCTGATTCCATGTGGTCAGCAGGTGGTTGGTGCTGGTTGCGGTGATGGGATGAAAGTAAAGGAAGTCTGTTGGCGTGGGCTGGGGTTAAAAGTTTCTGTAGGTGGTGATGATCTTGTTGTGGGAAAAGTTGGTGAGGGTGTCACAGAGTTCTTGAGAGGGGGGTTATGCTGTTTTCTGTGGCAGAGAGCTTGCAGACCTCCCTGACGATCTTGAAGAGTTCTTTGCTGTGGTTGGAGCTGGAGTTTATCCAATCAGCTAGGGCATTCTTCTTCTTCTCTCTCAACATACTTTGGTAGTGGTTGAGGGAGGATTTGAAGGTGGTCCTGTCGGAGGTGTTCTTGCTTGCTTGCTATCTTCTCTCCAGTCGTTTGCAGTCATGTTTTGCTGTTCTCATTTCTTGGGTTGCTGGTTGGATTTCTTGTGCATGTTGGTCTTGATGGGGACGATGCTGTTAGCACTGTTGGTTATCCAGGTGTGGAAGTTCTTGACACTCTCGTTCATGTTTGTGGCAATGTCTGGGTTGGATGTGTTGAGGGCATCGGTCCATTGGGTCTGTGTAACTTTGCTCCAGCTGCATGCGGGCATTCGGTGGCGTGATGATGGTGGTACGCGGGCTGAAAATATTGAAGTGGACAATGGACTGGTCGGGCTAGATGAATTGGGTGGTGTGGCTGTATTTTACTAATTTGCTGGAGGTGAAGATGGGGTCCTGTGTATGTCCTGCGGTGCGAGTGGGGTCTTTGACGAGTTGGGTGAGGCCGATGTTGTTCATGCTGCGAGGAGGTTGGTGGTGTTGTGGTTTTTGGGTTCATTGATGAGGTAGTTTATGTCACCAAGGAAGATTTAGTCATTAGAGATTATGGCGAGAGAGGTGATAAAGTTAGCAATGATGTTGCAGAAGCTGGGGCGGGGTTCTGGGTCCTGGTAGTTGCTTTTGTGATGAGAACAGCTAGCACGTCACAACCTTTTCAATTTTTACATGAAATTAAAGAACCCACATTACCATGGAAACAGTGGATACACAATTTGGGCATAAAAGGCAGGGAAGTGTATGAGAGTCCGCTAGAGCCTACAGATGGTGCGGAGAATGGCACAGGGCCACAAAAGAAAACATTTCAAGTGACATTCAAAAACTTGAAGAACATTTTGATTAAAACAAATAGCATTGTGTTCTATGCAAATTCTTTGGCAGAATCTGTCAGACAGCACTAACCTTTTAGTCCTGATCCAATGTGAGCAATGTATAGTTCCACATTTCACTGTATCCACTACCAACCCAACACAGTTCCAGATTTTCCAGCAGTGATATCACTGGTTTTGAGTCAAAACTATTTTTAAAAGAAGAAGCTAAACAAGCAGACCTTAGTTCCCAGTATAGGTCTCAACAGGAAGCCATCTGCAGTTTCCCAGCATCCATTTCTAAGGATATTATCATTATTCGTTTCCATCTGTCATGTCCTTCCTTCTCCCCTACTTTAGATGACTATTCAGGTATCCCTCCACCCAGATATCTCCAGTTAAGGGCAGGCAAGGGCAACTCATGTTCCACCAGAACAATGTCATACATTCACCCCAGTACAGAGATCTGGGCCTAAATCCATAATTTGTTTGCTCACCATTCCTTTCCAGTTTGAACCCAGCAATATGCTAATCAGTCTTGACCCTGCACCCAATGGGAACAGTCCAGCCCGAACTGCCAGGCCAGGTCCTCCCTGGACTGGAAACAAGCATCCTAGGACCGGTTTCGGGCTTTCAGCCTTCATCAGCCAGGATAGCTTGACTCCAGTAACATGGAGAGCAAAGGACCCACGTGTGGGCATACCCGTTCAACTCGGGGTGACAAATGCAGAAAGAACAAAAAAGTGAGAAGGGTATGCCCAGACGTGGGTCCCGTGCTCACTACACCACTGGATTCAAGCTAGCCTGGCTGATGAAGGGTGATGCCCTGAAACCGGTCCCAGGATGCTTGTTTCCGGTCCAGGGAAGACCTGGCTTGGTAGTTCGGACCGGACTGTTCCCACACGGAACAGGGTCAAGACTGATTTGCATATGGCTGCGTCCAAACTGGGGTGGAGTGGTGAGCAAAAGAATGATGGATTTAACCCAGATCCTTGTGACTGGGGGTGAATGTTTGCATTGTACAGCATTCCGTCCATCAATTGTTTCTTTTGCCTAAAAAGATCTAAGGCTAGAATTCAGGCTCCAGATAAACTAACTTCATCAACTGTCTCACAAACATTATATTTCACACCTTTCTCACTCACCCAGGCAACACAAATACATTCACCCAGTTCACACTTCTAATACCTCCAACCTTGCTTCCAAATACCACTCATTTGAGCCCACCATCTAAAGCAACACCACAAAATTATTTGATGCTCATCAATGCACAAAATAAAACACAGATGTGTTTCATCTGATCTACAGAACAACAAGATCAAACAAACACTTCCTAGAAGAAATCTCAGACCTCATCATCTTTGTCTGCTTCTAACACACCCACACCATATCCCTCCGAAACTTTAACCTCCCCTGCAAGTCCTTCATGAAATGTGCGAAGGAAGCCTACTGCATACTTCTCCACTCACTGGCAATTAAACAACTCATCAATAAGCTAAACTATTCTAAAGACAACAAAGTGGACCTCATCCTACCAGTGTCCCCTAACATCTGCTGCCATACACCTATAACCAAGGACTGGACAGACCACTTCGCCACCAACTTCACCATCGCATATACTCCACCGGAGCATCAAGGAGAACTAAAAAGAGGAAAAAATAACTTTCTGCTCTGTTGTAGACATTCATCTGTTTAAAAGCTAAACAACCTGCCAGAAAACTTCTAACCCATCACAGATGCCAATACTCTCTTAAACCTCTACAACACCACTTTGAGATCACACATAAAACATTATGCTTTACTAAAAATTTGATGCCCCAAGCCTGAACCCATAGAACCATGGTACACTTGAGAGCTTAAGAAAAATATATGTGCCATATGAAAACAGGAAAATAAATGACGATTCAAACATCTGGATGAACTCACTCCACTCAAAACACTCCACTGTAATCCCCAATCCCTTATCATCACAGTTAAATCCTCTTACCAAAAGACTCACATCAGTGAGGAAAGGCTGTCAAACACAACATTGATCCTCTCCCATAACCCACTGTGCCTGCTACAGTCACCAAATGCAACTCCATTAACAACTTCTTCCTCTAGAAGATCGACAAAATCAGATACTGCATCATGGTCACTTTCACGGCCCCCTCACTTCTAGCTATCCTTCATAGTCTCACCACCAAAGAGACTTGCTTCATTCCAGTCTCACATATGGCTCACTCCAATATCTGGAACTCCCTCAAGACATCCTCCTATGAAGAGGACACTCTTCCTTCTTCCATCATCAAATCACTCCAGGTAGAGGCCCTGATACCCCTTCTCCACATTGTCAATGTCTTCCTAAATCAAGAAACATTCCCAGATGCACTTAAGACTGGACAGATCCTGTTGTACTCTGTGGTAGAAAGTAGACGCTGGTAGCCATGTAAGTTCTTAAGTACCTTTATTCCAGTTGTACAGCAAGATGGTAAGTAGGTACATCAGCTTGGTAGACTCGATAAACAGGTAGTAATGATGTAGATTAGCCCAGTAGTCAGCCCTTGAAAGTACTATGCAGGGCATAACACATCCCCCTCCTTTTAAAATGAAAAACAAAAATTGCAAAATACAGGTAAGGATTAAGGAAAAAATCATTTTACACATGAAAAATTACAAATGCAATAAACAGTTCAAAACCCAAGGATGTGCAATTATGTAAACATCACGAAAGGGTCAGAGCCATTAAACAGAGAGAATGGATAGCTTACAAAAATATAAATCGAGTAACGTAACCCATCCTCTCCCAATAAATATAATGAGAAAAATGTTGTTTTGCGAATTGCAAAGGGAATAGAAACACCCCGCAACTACGATCCCTACTACAAGGGAACAAATGAAAAACAAGATTCCTCACATAAGGAAACATACATACGTTGAGAAGATGGAGATAAAAACCAATCTTTCACCCCTCATTTGAGGTACATACTCTTGGGACAGTGACCCATAAAGTCCTCCCTCCTGTAAGGGTCTGAGAAATTAACCAAGTATATGGGACCATAAACCTAGAAAATACACCCTGTGTTGGGGAACCGTACCCATAAATCAAAACCAACCCAGTGAGAGGGTTACATGCTATGTTAAATGGAGGAAACCCCATAAACATACCCCATGTAAGGGTTACCAATCAAAGAACAATTAGTGGGAATAATACCCATGAACCCACCCCTGTGTAGAGGCTGCGTGTAGCGCACTATGGAAAGGGGCTCGTACCCAAACCATGACCATCCCTCATGTAAGGGAGAACATACCCCATGTAAGGGTTCCACCCCCGCGTAGGGGCCACGTGTTAGGCTTTATGGGAAAAGGACATGTACCTAAACCCATGACTATCCCTAATGTAAGGGATAACTGTGTGATTAGCAAATTCCGAAACCCATCCCTCAAACAAGGGATAAACCTGCGATTACCACCCTGACATTAGATGTCCCACCCATATGTAGGGAAGCGAAGACTGTGGCATATCACTATACGAAATAACATTCCATAAAACTTGCAAGTACTCTAAATGCAATACATCTTAAAACTGTATCTCACACCGGTGAGCGATCTCTCACCCGAGAAGGTTGAAAAATGACAACATGTAACTGAATTACATAGCATAGACAAACATTACTGTGGTAAATAAGACCTCACGTGATTAATACGTCACACGAAATACCAACACGGCTCAGTAGATAGCAGGTATATCACCTATGTGAAAGCAGAACTGTCACTTTTTCTTTAACAAAAACTGTAATTGCAACGATAGTTCCACCTGCAATCTGAGCTTGCGACAGGCAATATTGAAATGAAAACAGGCAGTCAAAAGAACATGGTGTGCTTGTCACCGTAATCGCAGAACAGCTATAAGCCAAGACCAAGGTCCAGTGTGTAGAACTTCATGAAGACCAGACACAAAAAGTACAAACTGCCACTCACCACCAGAACTTGAAGAAATGACCACAGTCCACCGTACGTTGAGCCATCACATCTCGTGGAAGCGTCGTTAAAGCTATTGAATACATCCAAATGGCAGGACACCTTGACAGACACAAGTTGAGTGTCCGAAACGTACTTACGCGTCTGATATCTTGGATCCATTGAAGCGTGGTTGGCAAAACGTGAATTGGTTGGCAGAACGTGCATTGGTTGGCAAAACGTGCAGGATACAGGAACAGAACGTCAGAACGCCTGTGGATCAGAATGTCTTTTCAGCAGCGCCAGCATTACAGAATCGTCACTCACGGAACATAGAGGCAACAGCGTGTCGTCATCAAGCAGGTGGGTGCGCGCGCTGGTAGAGGCACGCTCCAGAACTTTGAATGCAAGTAAAGCGGTTAAATTGGCGCAGGCTGTAAGAAGATTAAAGCATGCTGATAATAACAGACAAAATGTGGCTCACCTTCTACGCCAAAATCAATTCTCCTCCGCCAATAGCTCAAGCGTGGCCACAGTACTGCATGCCACCATACATGTAGATTGGATGAAGGAGAACCCGATCCTTGTGAAAATGGCCTCCACACGCGGTCAACTTCATTTGAAACACAAAAATACAAACTGTTCTCATCAGACATCGAGCTTTGTTAATTCAAACAAGCATTTCTGTGTAAGACCCTGTGCTCCAGTGAAGACACAAATAACTTTGTAGATGCGCAGGTGCCAGTAGAAACACTATGCAGGCACGTCCAAAAGTAGCACCTACATCCTGTTATAGACAGACGAATGGGAGTCTCTGTGCCACGTACAAAGCTCACCTTCTTGTGGGGTTTCAGCGTTAAAAACATCCACGACTGACTGTATGCTGAAAAGAATCCTTAATGTTGTGCAAGACCATCTGTAGCGATCTCTGCACACATTGTAGAAGCATGTGTAGCACTTAATATCACTCTTCAGGCACCTCCAAAGTAGCGCCAACATCTTGCAGAAGACGGATTTGGCGCAGGACAACTGTCCATGTGAATCTTGACATGTGATGCGCCCATGTAGCTTGTAGTCAAGTCATTTCCAAGCAGTAGACTTTCCTCGCAGGTATAGGACTTGTGGGTGTACGCACAACCACACGGTACAGCGCGTTGTTGTTGGGGCTGTCCGCTATATAGGACATTGGTGGGGCTGCAGAAAGTGCTGTACCAATTTTCTTTAGTTGCTTGTGGCATCTTGAGTTGCGATTGAACATCTTGAGTTTCTTCTTGAGCTGTCTTTAAAGTGCCTAAAGTTGCGCTGTTTGAGATGTCGTCTTCTGGTTCCTTGACCAACTGTAGGGGCATGTAGGGCAGTGAGTAAGTCTCCAACTCTCGCTCATCGCCAAAATATGTTGTACTCTGTAGTAGAAAGTAGACGCTGGTAGCCATGTAAGTTCTTAAGTACCTTTATTCCAGTTGTACAGCAAGATGGTAAGTAGGTACATCAGCTTGGTAGACTGGATGTAGATTAGCCCAGTAGTCAGCCCTTGGTCCTATGCCACAGCAGCCCCACCAGGAGCAGCCTGCCTGCTGCTCAGCCCATCTGTAACTGTCATACCTCACTCAGTCAGACACCCAACATTCCACGCATGACAGCATTACCAACATTCTACTCCAAACACACACAGTGGCTGAGCAGCAGGTGGACTGGTAAACTGCAAGATATGAAAGTACTATGCAGGGCATAACAGATCCGTCCCCGGCTAAAGAAATCATCCCTGACCCAACCAACCTCATCAACCTCTACCTTACGACATTCATTCCATTTATAGAAAAAATCATAGAGAAGGAAGTTGCTACCCAGTTACAGGAGCCCATTAGCAAAAGTAATCAGCTCGAGGAATACCCGTCAGACTTCATATCATGCTAGAGCACTGTCTGTGCCACACGCCAATTAGTTGACTCCTCAACGACAGGGATGACCGATGTCTCCTGGTCCTGCCAGACCTCTCTACAGCCTTCAACTCAGTTGACCATCCAGCTACGATTAACACCCTGAAAGTTCACATCAGATTTTCAGGCACTACCTGAAATAGTTCACATCCTTCCTCACTAACCAACACATGCACATAGTTTCTACATAGGTTCTACAAGCTCACCGCCACTCCCAGTCCCCTGCATAGCACCCAGGGACTCCATTAGTTCTTCCATCATTTTTAATCCCTACATGGAACCTTTCGGATCCAATATTGCGAACTCCATAATGAAGATAAATCAACTGAAAGATGATTCCCTTCTCTATATAAATTTTTCCTCATCTAATGTCATACATAGGCTCAAATCCTTTCTCAAGCGTATCCACTCTTGGATGTCAACTAACTTCTTAAAGCTAAGCCATCAGCACCCAGCAATCCCAACATCCCCAGATTCATGTTTGACTTTCTAAATTAGACCTATCAGGGTTCACCGCCAGCTGACAGACCATAGGATTCACCCTCGTCACAGACCTCTTGTTCAAGTAACACAGGACAAGCAAGACCAAGACAGCCTGGTTCCAACACCCCCTCTTGAAGAAAGTGAAACCATTTCCAGTGGAAGATTACTTCAGAAGAACTGTACAAATATTTGTCCTCTTCCAGCTGGATGAAGGCAACAGCTTGCTCAGCATTCTCCGTGATACCAATGTGGCCCTCCTAAAATGTATCGAACATGCATCAGCATGGCTCATCAAGGGTTGAAAGAAATCGAAGGAACTCACCCTTCAAAACAAGCTGCCTCAATTATAAAGCCTTCAACAAGAAGACCCCAGATTATTATTATACAATTATTTTTTTCTTACTTACTTACTATACAAGTCATATCTGAGGGACATCAGATCAGGAGCTGGAGACTAACAATGCATGAAGGATAAAGCCAGAAGGCAAGCCTTCTCTGATCATGGCCCCATGATCTGGAACAGCGTCCCTGTTGACACCAGATAAGCATCAACCCTCCTACAATTCAGAAAAAAGGCTGAAAACACACTTTTGTAAGAAGCCCTAACCATGACACCACAGTCTACCCTTGACACTCCGTTGCTCCTGAACTAGGTTTGCACTCTACAAATACAAGGACATACATGCAATACCCATGCATATTAGTTACCTGTCGACCACAAAAAAGTAGAATGGAATGAAAAACAAAAAACAGAGATACTGGGGATTGCCACTGTGACTGGTCAGTTCTGCTGTGCATTGACTCCATTAGATCATATAAATTATCTAAAAAAGACTATTAATGCCCATGAATTATAGAATTATATCACATCTAATTCTAGACACACATTTTGTGACACTTTTCTTTATTGTTTTTTTCCAAGCATCATAAATCAGTTCATCACAAGGGCTACAGGAACGTAGATATGAAATAAGACAGTGAGGTCCAGCTAAGAAGGACTAAATAAAAATTTACAAAGAAAGGGATGTGTTAATGAAAAAGAGAAGAGCACAGTATACTATGTCAGTTATCACCAGTCTCCCTAGAGACAACCCTCAGAGGTCTAGTATGCGACCTGAAGTGGTTGCATACTAAAAACATAATTATGACCAGAGCTGCTGACTTTGTAATTGAGGGACTGAAGCTGCTGAATTTGAAACTGAGGAACCAGGTTTGAAAGCCAGCCTCGCCTCAACATCCCATTGTTTGAACGCTGATCATGGCGGCCATGATTTAATACTGCTCCGTGTGGGCACTGGAAATCCGACATCATCCTGCCACACATTGACGAGGAGGCACTGCCATTATACGTGTTCAGGTGCCGTCTGGAACCCTTTGACGAAGATAAGCCCTCACATGATCACTGAAATGAGGGAGCGGCCTTCATGAGCTGTTGGACGTGGCCGTGTGGATTGAGCTGGAGCACATGGTGTGGCTAGAAGGGCGGCGGACCTCGCCTGGAAGAACTTGGGGCACGGACTATGCTTGTGCAGGGATCCCCTCACTTTGCGGCAGATAGAGACTTTTCCCCTCTCTATGTGTGCGAGGTCCATTGCCTCATCAAGGCTTGTATTGCGGCCTAGGTGCTCTCAGACTGCATTTCATGTGCCTGAGGAGGCACAACTTGGCCCAGTGTCTACACAGACATCTCCCGTGCAGTGGGAGCACCAGTTACCAGTAAGGATGCGCGGGCCCCAGGGGAATATATGACATGGGGGAATCGGGCGGCAGGCTACTGCCACAGAGGTGTGTGACGATTACCCCTCCTCCCCTGGACACGAGCAGTGTGGTGGATCTTGTCTCTGTAGGTAATCTTCCTTCTGACCTTGGGCAGGGCCCAAGGTTTGCTGAAATGCTGTGGTGTGGACGAATGCATCATCGACGGTGAGCCTCAGACCTGCTTTGGCCCCATTTTTTCAGGCATCAGCAGGGGTCAGAGGTCCCTGGAATACTCGGTAGTCAAGGCGATTCCCGTAGTGCACCTCAGAGGTCACCAGTGGTATTTGACGACCTCCCTTCTCCTCACGTTTCTAACTGACCCTCCTTGCCGCCAGCATTTGGGGGAACAGTGTGATCCATTAAAGGGTGACCAAATCATGCGCTGACACTGAACTACATGTGACAATAATACTGTTGGTGAGACTTTGACTAATTGGAACCCCCTTTGTGTTTTGGGATGACATTTCTGAAATAGCAGCATCTGGCAACAAGCAACAGTGCTGCACTCAAACCTTGAGATCGCAATTGGACCACTCTTTTTTCATGGTGTGTGAACTTGTTATGGGATGATGCAGGGGGTGGATGCACCTGTGGAGGAGGCGGACGAGCTAAGTTTTGGTGTGGTTTGCAATGGTATTCCCCCCATCTCCGCTCCAGAACTTCTCTGTCTGCCTTATGGGCCTTAGTGGTGGGCCCCACAATACCACAATCACAGAGAAACCTGGATCCTGACTGCTCCTGCTGCCTCCTACACTGGGTCATTGTGGGGAGTCAGGGAGGGCAGTTCTGGTGCCCTGTACGGCACCGGCGGGGTTTCTGTGCCTTGGTTCACTCTTAGCACCATGGCTAAGGACAAGGCTCCACCCGGAGCTAAACAAAACACTTTTGAGAAGTACACCACTTTGCTCACTTGGCATGCTCAGTTGCAAGACATGCTCAACGCCAAAATTGGTGCAGTTGAGGAAATATGAATTTTTATGGTCAATTGTGTCCCCTATCTTAGACCCCAACGGCTCCATGTGCATGCTACAAGTACATGTATGTTCCCTCCACTTCAAGCTATGAAGACGCAAATACATATGCGTCCAACGTCAACATGTCCTCTTTCAGATCCACCATGAATGGGTCGAATATTCCGTTCCTAAGTATGCCTTGCCACCGTCTTTATATGGTATACTTTTCACGTTTTCAGCTCTGGCAAGGTAGGCCCTGAATTCTGCCATCGAGCTTTTCCTGCCTTCTGCCTCTGAATGCTCCAGCCTGGACCTGTATCTGTATCCATGACCTTTGTCTTACTTCCTGCGCGGCTAACGGTGCCTGGCCCGGCCTGTTGCCTGCCAAGACTGTATTCAGCCTTCAAGTTATCTGCTCCGCTCCTCGAGAAATGCATTCCTGTCTAGCAGTTTAGGTAAACATCCTTCCAGCTACAGCGCAAAGGGCCCGGCCTTACTGTCTCCGTGCAAGTAATTCATGGCTTCTGTTGCCATGGTAGGCCCATGCCCCCTCGCATCTCATGTAGACACGTAGACGCTTATACACGCACTAGTAGTTAGTATAGGATAGCCTCTGCCTGAGAGACCTTTCCTTCCAGATAATACAGTTCCTTAAACACAAGATATTAGATACGATTTGGGACTAGGTTGTTCTGACATCCCAGACTTCTGTCTCCTCATGTAGGGCTAAATGTCAAGTCCCCTTCACCCTCCAGTTACACGTCAATCACACGTCATGCTACTGTGCGCGCATCTCTGCCAAGTATTTCTGCTGACTTTGCAGGATTCACTTATGGATCCACCCACCTGTGTCATCATCATAATGACGTTTCTAGTGCACGCCTTCATGCACGCCTATTGTAACGCCTTTATTCATTACGTATGTGTATTCTTATCTCTCTTCTCAGCTGTCACGCCTTCTGCATATGTCTTCACTGTAATGCATTTACTATATATATGATAACCTGTCAATAAAGTATTGCTCTATCCCTTCCCGAACCTTAGTGGTGACGGAATACGATTGCCTGGTTCGAACCAATTCCTTTGTAAGGAATAAACCCATTTTATAACCTCAAATACCACGGATTCTGCCTCTTATTTTTACTGAGTTATTCTTATTGAATTTTACCGCATAAATTAAGTCTAGGTAAATAGATTTACCACATAATTGGCGCCCGAATAGGGACACCTCTCACACCCCACGCGCCGGAGGTGCGTTGCAGACCCGGTCTCCTGCCACAGCCGGACGGACAACTACGCGTACCCGCAGGATTTCCTGTATCTCCCTCAGGCCAACGGGGGTGACTGAGGCTGCGATCAACACCCAGACGAGGCGGTGAGGAGTGCGGAGGATCCCGACCAGAGCCTAGCTGAGAGAGCAAGATCCGAGGTATACAGAGGCCCACCAGATTCCGAAGTTCCGAAGTAACTAAGTCACGAGTCGAGTCGAGTCCAGTTTGGTCTAGTCCAGTCCAGACTTCCGAGGCCTTCTGTTCCGATCCGTGCTTCCCGGTGAGTACCGTTGCTGGGGACGCATCTAGACGTGCACATTGGTTTGTGCCGGTCAAGACAGGTTTGGGTACACAGACCTGGTCTGCACTGTTTCAGCAGTGTATCTGTGCTGTTTAGCAGTACATCTAGTATTATGCAGTTAACTAGTTTTATTCCAATTATTATTGTTCGTTCTAAAATGTTTTAATATGTTTTAAATGTCGTGGTATGAGTGATTGTTCGATCTTCATTACTGTGTCTATTGTATTAATTGTGTTCAAGTCTGAGTAAGAATCAAGTAGCAAGGTTCAAGATGCCGTTATTCTCGAAATTAAGACAGATAAAAACTAGAAAAGGGATACTCGAGGAAGCTGTTCCCATTCCACCTAGGGACACTCCAGGGTACTTTATGTACCATAAACATGGCCTAGATGCCGTATTATATCTCGAATTGTGGGTAAACTACACCAAGGATTTAGCAGAGAATCAGAGATGGCCCACTACTGGGACATGGGATGCAGATTGCATCATGAGAGTAGAAGAAGCATTATGGAAAAAGAAAGCAAGACAGTCACAGAAAGATGCCATTGAATTATGGCGTAAAGAATCGCATAGACGCACAGAGAAAGCGCTCAGAAAAGAAGAGAAAAGTAGGGAGGATTCAGACAAAGCCCGAGAAAATGTATTAATTGAGGAAGGTATCCGAGCAAAAGCCGAACAAGTAGACAGACAACGAAACACTCTTATGAATGATATGTATCCTCTTCTGGCCGAGGGTTTACCTAAGGCCACCCTGGAAGTACCGAAAGATCTGCCACCTCCATTGCTTCCGACTAAAGTGCACCCCAAGACCGCAAAGGACATTTTCCTTTCTTCCTATTTGGACGATGTAGCCCCCGAATATGTTAATGCTCCGCCGCCACGCACACCACCTGCTAATGGCGCTCGACCCCGAGAAAATCTGTCCCCACTTCCGCAGCAACATACTCCTGCACCTGTTCAAAACCTTCCGCCCGTTCCTTCACTTCTCCCTGCATCTATTCTTCCTACCTTACACCCAACGAATCCTTTTGGACCTAGCACCTCAGGAGGTGCGACAGGAAGTTTTCATACGCCGCCATCAGTGCGTCAATTGACTTATAGGGATCTAGCACACCAACGTACACCTCAAACAGCGAATTATGACATACTTAAAGAGCCTCTTACAGATTGTAGATATGATCCAGTACCAGGTAAAGACGACAGAATGATGCTATCATCAGTACGTCTACGACGAGTTGCGAACTATTTAATGATATTACCAGGAATGATTGAACATCTAGACAAAATATATCACTTTGTCCAAACAGGGCAAGGTCCTGAAAGTATTGGCGAAGCCATGGCATACCAGAAAGTGGACACGCAAAAACTGTTGTTACGCTTCTTTATAAACTGCCTGATAAGACATAGAGATAGGCCAGGCGTAGACGCGGAAGAAATGAGAGCCCTTAACAAATGGGGCCAGAATATAGCAGACGGAAAACATGATAAACAGAATAGTATAGAAAGTATGTACCGAAGGATCAGGAAAAAAGTAGAACAAATATGTGAAAAAGAACAGCCTGAAAGAGAAACAGATGCAGATAAAACTGAGTCCTCAGGCGATGAGGAACAGCTAGAAATGACAACAGGACAATTACAATTACCAGCTAGAGAAATGATAGCTTATGTAGGAAAAGGAAGATCCTTCAATAATTCAATACGTCCGATACGTCCAGAAAGTAAGAGAATTTTTCAAGCAGCTATGTCAAACCCAAAGACCCCTGAACATTTGTTCCAGGCTACTGATAAAATACTTCAAGAACGAATGGGGTACCATGTACTCGATTCTATGGATGAACAAGAATTAGCCAGGTCAGCAGTACAATGGGCTGACAGTTCTGATAAATATAGTGATGACGCGCTAGTACATACGATTTTGAATCTTTCACCAGACGAACAGCGTTTAGCTGGTATATACATGATACAACATCTCCTTATATTATATAAGGGCCAACACTCCGATCCTGGTCCCCTACCTGATATACTGATAGAACTACTCATGAATAAATGGAGAGGTCTAGGTACCGATCTAATTAAAGTAATTCTAGAATATCGACACAGATATAGTGCCTTTTTGTGTCCAGAACATGATCCAGCTCCCTCCATGGAAAGAAAGACGTATTACATAGACAGACAGAATCCCTTACGCGAAGTACACCCAGTTAGAAATGATGATAATACTTTTATACGCGTGTTCGTGTACACGCCCATAACTAAAATAGAACTATTGGAAATGAAAAAATTAGTGCCCAGCCATGACAGAGATCCAGCAGGTTTTCACCGTGAAATAAAAGACATGTTACTCATGGGTGATTATACCTATCCTGACATTATGAAAATATTGAAAGTATTATTGGCTGCCGGTATTTACGAGAAACTCAAAGAAAAAGAGTGGGAGGTGGGAGAACAAAAGATTGATTGGACAGCATTAGAAAACGAAGAAAATACCCGAACTGCAGGCGTAGGGCTTGGAGACAAAACTAAAGCATTACCAGGATTATTAGTACAAGTATTGCCACGTTTATTAACTACGAAAAAGGAAGACTGGGGAGCAATCTCAGCTTGCAAACAGAAACCCGATGAAGACACTAGTGATTTTTATTCCCGATTTGAAAAATGTTTTGGTATTAATAGCGGCCTGAAAGCAAGTAGCGATTCATATCCACATCTTTTTGTAACAAAATTAGTTGAGAATTCCTTGCCTCAG
Source organism: Triturus cristatus (assembly GCF_964204655.1). NCBI lineage: Eukaryota > Metazoa > Chordata > Amphibia > Caudata > Salamandridae > Triturus > Triturus cristatus. The sequence continues at coordinate 466,359,510 of NC_140595.1, read as the reverse complement.
GTTAAGAACAGAGTATTGAAAGTAGAGAGCTCTTGGCAAGCTAATACCCCATCACAAATGTTACAAATGTTACAGTACCACCAGAATAGAATTAGAGAAGAACAAGAACACGAACAGAGACGTATGAAAGACACGAAAATGAAAATGCTCGTCGCGCAGTCAGTTCCAGCTGACAGTCATAAAAAGGGTGCGACACAGTCCAATAATTCAGCAGTTCCTGTTAAAGGGACATGCAACTATTGTAAACAGCCAGGTCATTATATAAACGATTGTGCAGTTCTGAAACATAATATCTCTACGGGTAAAACCAAGGAGAGGCCACGTCCGCCTAGACAGGATCAGATCCAACAACAAGTACCTCAGAATGTACAGCCTATGCAAGCTGCACAACAGACCGTAGCGGTACCACAGTCACAGCCTATTGCCGCAACACAAAACACGACACAACAGATGTACCAGTATGCACAAAATGACTATCCCGATTATCAGCGATACACATGAAACAGCCTAGAGAGGGAAGTTGGCTTACCCCTTATTGAGGTTCCCGTAGATCAAGAGGGTCCTTATGTACATAGTCAAGTATTAGGGAAAGACAGAAAGTTTTTAATTGATACAGGGGCAAGCAGAACAACTATAAGTCACGACGAGGTTCCAGGGGCACCCCTCTCAGGCTCACAGATATTTCCCTTGGATTTTCAGGAAAGCCTATTGTTAATGAAGTATCGCAACCTCTTCCTCTTGCAGTTGGTCCATTGACACGGACTACAGATCTATTGCTTACGAAATCATGCCCAGAAAACTTGTTAGGTATAAAGATACTGAAAGCTCTAGGAGCTGTAATATGTTGTTCCCCGGAGGGGGTACGACTATTTTTGCGTGACTTTAAAGGTCACTATGTATTTAGAGACATGGATCACCGGTTACAGAATGTCCCTGCACATTTATGGGCACAAGGCCCCACTGATGTAGGTTGTATGCATATTACACCATATCGAGTCACACTCAAAGCAGGAGTGGTATTACCACGAATTCGTCAATACAGGTTACCCCCAGATGCTGTAGTGGCTTTGCTGCAAATCATTGACGAGCTCATTGCACAAGGAGTGGTTGTGGAAACCGACTCCAATGTATGTAATTCTCCTATAATTCCGGTTCTTAAAAGGACTGATCCAAAAGCACCCCCAGTTTATCGATTGATTATTGATCTGCGCGAATTGAATAAATGCATTGTACCACAATATCCCGTGGTTCCAGATATCTCTTCATTATTGACAGCTATTGATTCAGAAGCAACGTTCTTTACTGTAATTGACCTCAAGAACGCCGTCTTTAGCGTCCCAATTGATCCGGAAAGCCAATATTTGTTCGGATTTAGTTTAAATGGACGAAGCTTCAAATTTGCACGCGCACCTCAAGGATTCACAGAAAGCCCCAGCATCTATAGCCAAGCACTGAAAAGACAACTTGACAGTATCCACATGCCTGTTAACACTGCACTGCTTCAGTATGTCGATGATCTGCTGATCACCGCCCGAAGCGAACCCGAATGTGAAAAAGCATCACTGACGGTTTTACATTTTCTGGCCGACAAGGGGCACAAGGTGTCCCCTTCGAAGCTGCAATTCTGTGTTCAGCAAGTTGTGTACCTTGGGCACTTGCTGTCCAAGGGGGGAAGACAGCTCACACCGGACCGCATCCAGTTAATTGTAAACATGCCACCACCCAAGACACAAAAGGAGGTGCGGGCCTTCATAGGTCTCACTTCGTACTGTAGACAATGGATTCCCCAATATGCATTTTTAGTAAAGCCACTCATTCAGTTGACAACCCAGGAGGCAGCGACTTCGACTGTCCTCCCTTGGACTCAGGCACATACACAAGCTTTTGAAGACTTAAAGAAAGCCTTATGTCAAGCACCTGTTTTAGCGACGCCATGTTACAGTAAGCCTTTTACACTCTTCGTTACAGAACGTGTAGGTACTGCCTTGTCAGTACTCACTCAGGAACAAGCAGGTTCACACAAACCGTGTGCTTACTTTTCTAGCACATTAGATCCAGTAGCTCAGGCTCTGCCTACATGCCTGAAATCAGTCGCAGCGACAGCTTTAGCGATCAGACAAAGCGATTCCATAGTATTAGGACATCAATTGACAGTGCAAGTTCCACATTCTGTGGAAGTTCTTTTAAACCGAACTCAGACTCAGCACTTGACTATAGCACGACTGACAGGTTACGAATTAACATTGTTTCAGCCACACATAGAAATCAGACGCTGTAGTACATTAAATCCTGCCACACTTTTGCCATTAAGTGGAACAGACCCACTGGCACATGATTGTATTGAAGTCATTACTATTACGACGAAACCCAGACAAGACTTGACAGATGTTCCATTACCAGATCCAGACCTGACACTTTATGTGGTTGGTTCATGCATGAGAACAAGTACAGGAAAATTTGTGGCCACTTACGCAGTCACGACAGACACTGAAGTTATTGAAACAAATTGTATTGACACATTGTCAGCTCAAGCAGCAGAGCTCATCGCTCTGACACAAGCCTGTATTCAAGCCAAAAATAAGAGAGTTAACATATACACAGATTCACGTTATGCATTCGGAGTTGTACACGACTTCGGAGTCCTTTGGCGAGAGAGAGGTTATTTGACTTCTCACGGTGCCAACATTCAACACGGTCCCCTCATTCAAGCTCTGTTAGATGCAATACATCTGCCTACTTCGATATCTATCATGAAGTGCAAGGCTCATACAAAAGTCACCGATATCATTTCCCAGGGTAACGACCTAGCAGACCGAACAGCTAAGCAAACAGCACAGAATAGGATTCATGTAACTGACTTGACAAAGACAATAGTTCCGACACCGACACACTGCATGACAGTTAGGGATCCCGCCCTTGATGTAATTGACATACAGACACATGCTACGCCAGAGGAAATCAAGAAATGGACTGAACTAGGAGGGATCCAAACAGATCAGGGATGGATGACGAAGGGAAAATCTACATGGTTTCTCCCCGACTCAATGGTTCAAGTTATCATTAACACAATACATAGTCCAGCACATCTAGGAGAGAAAGCTATGTTAGACAGTATTCAAAACATTTGGTTTAATAAACACTTACGAGCTGCAGCCAAACAGAAAGTCCGTACTTGCATGATTTGTTGTCAGTTCAACCCAGGTAAAGGCGTACCTGTAGAGCAAGGTGGATTTCAACCTCCTGATCACCCTTTTGAAGTCCTCCAGATGGATTATATCCAGATGGAACGATGTCGAGGATTCAAATATGTCCTCGTAGTTGTATGCGCTCTTTCCCGTTGGACAGAAGCATATCCAGTCTCAGATTACACTGCCCCGACCACTGCCAAGCAGTTGGTTCGTGAATTCTTCCCACGGTATGGTTTGCCCCGTATCGTGTACTCAGAGAATGGCCAACCGTTCTCATCCGAGCTGATGAAACACATTTCACTCCTGTTAGGCTATCAATGGAAATTCCACTGTGTCCGGCATCCCGAGGCAGCAGGTCTCGTGGAACGTCATAACCAGACTCTGAAAATTCGACTTTCTAAAATCTGTAGAGAGAAAGGCGTCGACTGGATAGTAGCCTTACCAGTTGCACTCTTTTACATGAGAATGGTAGCACATTCTCGCACAGGGCTATCCCCGTACGAGGTGGTCTTCGGTAGGCCACCAAATATGTGGGGGACGCCTATACCTCGTAAAATCACTGATGTTGATTGTAATATGCTGACAGATTACCTTGCTTCCTTGATGTCTGCACTACAATCTTGCCGTTCACAGGTAGCTGCAGCCTTTCCCGACAATACCGAGGTGAAGCCCCATGAAGTGGTTCCCGGAGATTTTGTCTTCATAAGAAATTTCGACAGGAGGAGCCCGTTGGAGCCTCGCTGGCAAACGCCGAGATTAGTACTCCTGACCACGAGGACAGCAGTGAAGGTCGAGGGTCGCAAGGGTTGGCTACACTCGAGCCATATCAAGAAATTTCATGGACTACCTTCTGATTTGAACTCTCAGCCCTGCCCCCCTCCACAGACTGATTCAAAACTCCCCCTGGTCGAGAACACTGCTTCCCAAAACTATAAACTGAAACTAAGGTCTAGCAAGTCAGACAATTTGATTGTTTAAGTCCTCTCCTAGGTGAATCGGTTAAATTAGTCTCTGACATGTATCCTCTAGACCGAAATCGAGAGAGAGATAGACAGAAACAGCTCAAGAAACGTGCATATTGTAAATTACTTCATAGTCACTGTATAGTGACATTGTTGATTATGTTTTTTCTAAATCTTCTGATTATTGCTGCAAGTATACTGTTGCACATGTACTATCCTATTTTCAAGCATGCACATTCTGCTTACAATGTTACTGCCGAACATTCTTTTAGCGAATTACCTTCACATGAGTTGCCCTATAGACTTGCGCTGCGCAACAACACATTCATTAGTATGTTACATCACTCCCATCAAGCCAGCAACGCTACAAATTGTTGGATATGTGGCCGACTCCCTCCCTATCAGAAATACAAGGGAGTTCTGCCTCTCTTTCCGTATCCATTCACGCACAATGGTTCCTGTGGCGCATGGTTTAGTTTGATTAATTCTTTAGATTCGAATACCGTAGTTTACCAGAGCAACTGGGTATGGGGAAACCTGAACTTAGTTTTGCTTAAAGCCTGTTACCCTAACAAGGAGGGACTTCCCAAAAGGACAGGAACTGACCTAGAAAATGAAGTATATGGATTAGGTAACTTTACACTTAACCTCATGATTCTGAATGTTGAATCTGAAACTGCACCAGTCTTGCCTGCTATGTCCGTATTACCAGTCAAAGGTGAATTATGTGTAAGAAAGAATGGTTCAGTACATCTGGGTCATAGTAAATGTACTACTGTGATCGAATTCAGTGATAAAGGCAAGTCTACATTTAGAGCTTCCCGTCATTCCTACTTCATTTGTGGTCATACCGCATATATACGCTTACCTCTAGATTGGGATGGTACCTGTTACATTGCATTCCTTCTGCCACCTGTTTTTCTAGCCCCTCCTGATTATCATAGAAATACCCATCTAGTACACAATAGACCCCAGAGAGATCTCCCGATTGTCGACTACACTGAAACAGCATGGGAACAATATACAGACTTCAATAAAGGTCTCTTTCCCTACATAGGTGTTGTCTCTAATAGTAAACTGATACGCAGATTAACCAGAACCCTTGAAGCAGTAGTGAATGAAACTACCTCTGCCCTAGGCAACTTAACAGAGGAGCAGTCTGCGATGCGGATTGTTGTTCTCCAAAATCGTCTTGTCCTTGACGTCATCCTGGCCGATAGGGGCGGAGCCTGTAGAGTCATCGGATCAAGTTGTTGTGTTTTCATTCCAGAAAACGCGCCATCCGTATATAAAGCCATAACCCGTCTTCATAAGATTGCAAGCCAGATACATCAGAATCCAGGCACCTGGACATGGTCCGGTTGGTTCTGGAGCGTGTTGTCAGCCTGGGGATGGAAAGTCCTATCCTTCCTAGGTATTGGCCTTCTCATAGTATTCAGTTGCTGCCTGTGTCTACAATGTGGACCAGCGATCTGCGGCCTGTGTGCCACATCATGTATTCCACGTTCAAGTTCTCGTTCAAAATCCCGGAAGAAGAAAGAAGAGCAAATGATGTTACATGAACAGATTGATGGATTCCTGAGGATCGATATCTCATGAAGGGTCCGTAGGGGACAAGGAGGGAATGAGGAAATATGAATTTTTATGGTCAATTGTGTCCCCTATCTTAGACCCCAACGGCTCCATGTGCATGCTACAAGTACATGTATGTTCCCTCCACTTCAAGCTATGAAGACGCAAATACATATGCGTCCAACGTCAACATGTCCTCTTTCAGATCCACCATGAATGGGTCGAATATTCCGTTCCTAAGTATGCCTTGCCACCGTCTTTATATGGTATACTTTTCACGTTTTCAGCTCTGGCAAGGTAGGCCCTGAATTCTGCCATCGAGCTTTTCCTGCCTTCTGCCTCTGAATGCTCCAGCCTGGACCTGTATCTGTATCCATGACCTTTGTCTTACTTCCTGCGCGGCTAACGGTGCCTGGCCCGGCCTGTTGCCTGCCAAGACTGTATTCAGCCTTCAAGTTATCTGCTCCGCTCCTCGAGAAATGCATTCCTGTCTAGCAGTTTAGGTAAACATCCTTCCAGCTACAGCGCAAAGGGCCCGGCCTTACTGTCTCCGTGCAAGTAATTCATGGCTTCTGTTGCCATGGTAGGCCCATGCCCCCTCGCATCTCATGTAGACACGTAGACGCTTATACACGCACTAGTAGTTAGTATAGGATAGCCTCTGCCTGAGAGACCTTTCCTTCCAGATAATACAGTTCCTTAAACACAAGATATTAGATACGATTTGGGACTAGGTTGTTCTGACATCCCAGACTTCTGTCTCCTCATGTAGGGCTAAATGTCAAGTCCCCTTCACCCTCCAGTTACACGTCAATCACACGTCATGCTACTGTGCGCGCATCTCTGCCAAGTATTTCTGCTGACTTTGCAGGATTCACTTATGGATCCACCCACCTGTGTCATCATCATAATGACGTTTCTAGTGCACGCCTTCATGCACGCCTATTGTAACGCCTTTATTCATTACGTATGTGTATTCTTATCTCTCTTCTCAGCTGTCACGCCTTCTGCATATGTCTTCACTGTAATGCATTTACTATATATATGATAACCTGTCAATAAAGTATTGCTCTATCCCTTCCCGAACCTTAGTGGTGACGGAATACGATTGCCTGGTTCGAACCAATTCCTTTGTAAGGAATAAACCCATTTTATAACCTCAAATACCACGGATTCTGCCTCTTATTTTTACTGAGTTATTCTTATTGAATTTTACCGCATAAATTAAGTCTAGGTAAATAGATTTACCACACAGTGGGCACTGATGTTACTTTGCTCCAAGATTTACGGAAAGCCATTGAACGGATTACAGAAGCTAAAATCAGGGTCTCTGGGGTGGAAGACTCAGTTACAGACAGTGACCAAACTTACTGCAGTGACCGGGGAGCTGGCAGCAAGAGTAGAGGACGCGGAGGGCAGAGCTCGCCACAATAACCGTTGATTCGTTGGCTTCTCCGAGGGGTGTGAGGGTTCCTCAATGGACCGTTTCCTGGATCGGTGGTTTCATACGATGATGCCCTATCCTCTTGCTTTGTGGTTGAAAGGGCAAATAGGGCTATGGTGCGTTGTCCCCCTCCTGGGATTCAGCCCAAACCTGTAATTGAAAAGCTCTTAAATCATATGGACAAAGACGTTATCCTCAAACATGCCCAGCTCCAAGAAAAACTTTTGTATCAATCTCAACCCATCATGATCTTCCTAGATTACACCAGGATGGTGCAGCAGCTATGGCAGACCTTTCTGGCAGCTAAACAACGTCTTCTTGACCTCAGTAGTCGATAAGTGCTCCTCTATCCAGCAAAGTTAAAAGTCATGTATCAGTCACAGGTGCTTTTCTTCTAAACACCTGAAGAAGTTTTTCAACGGACTGATGAGAAGATGTACGTGAAGCCCCACACTCCTCCGTGCTTGGATTCTGATACATCACAAGGGGACAAATGTAGCCGGCTTTTGAAGACCCCAGCAAAGCAAAGCATTGTAATAGGTCTCGTTCCTCTTGGGGGAATTCCCAGAGGGCTAAAGAAACTTCAGCTACTGACGATGAGCCCCAGACCTCTCAGACGCCACCCACAGTACCGCCTAAGTAACACGAGTGGGGGCTCTTTCTCCATGTGGTGCTTCCTACGAACTTCGATGTGATCTATATTGCTTGTGACTGTAAGACATTGTGAGTCGTTATTTGATTTCCCTGATTATTTATTCTTGTTCGGTACGGGCAACCATTGGGACAGGCCCAGCAGGGGTCTCCGTTGGGGCCTAGCGATGGTCTGCCTCACAACAAATACTTCCTGTTCTCGAAGCATGGGGTGAGTTTGGAGATATGTTTATATTGTTGCTATTGATTCTTAATTAATTTTTATTATTATTTTCGTTTCCTCTTTTTCTTTTCTTTACCTGACATACATCCGTCTACCCACACACCTTGCCTGTTGATACTACTGCCCTATTTCATTATGAGTGCCCCCCCACTGGATGGCCCAATGGACCATTTGCGGGTAGTGTCATGGAATGTTGTAAGGGTTTGCAAGTATTTGCAAGTTAGACACTTTTGAAATGTAGATGATGGACATAAAAACATGTTTTCCAGGTGTACTTGAATGGTGGGGAACCTGGTTTGAAAACATTACCAAGCTGTTATTTCACTACTGGCAAACAAATTAATCAGATTTTTGTTGATTAATTTTGACAATTTATATTTTTTGACTGCAAGTTGTACAATGAAAAATTTGGTAATAATGGCTACTTCTAGGAGGAACCAGATATCATCTCTGGGGGTAAAATAAAGGCCCAGGTGCATTAAAGGGCATAGTCAAGGTGTGCATTTCCTTTAACGGTGACCTTGACACAATCCAATTGACCATATGAGAGATCATGCAATCACCACAAGAATAGCACACCCTTCCAGTCATTGTCAACTAATGCAGCACTCTAATTGGCTTTGCAATGCCATTTCAAAGCTCTGTCATTAGCTGTTATTAGTCAAAATTGAAGCAACCTCTAGCTGTGATTGGGCTTCAGAATATCATTGTTAGATTCTCCTCAACATGCACATCACGTGATTACTTTGTTGGATGCTACAGTTGTTTTTTAAGTTCACTCAGTTCTCATATTACGTTTTAATAATGTTGTTCGTTGAGAACCTCTCCTCATGCAATACCATGGCCAGCTAAAGTTGTCAGTATCTCTTAATAGCAGCAGTAGTGCTAAGCGAATTAGCTTGCCCCTGTGACGTTTTGTATGTTCTTTTATGGATTTGTTGCATGCCTCTATGATCTAAAAGTGGACTGTACCTGCAAAAACTTTTAAATAAGTATCTTCAAATTTATGTTCTTCAGTTTACTTCAAAACCAAGACGTGGATGTATAATGGTATCAGTTAGTTAACAGTCTAGTGTTTGTCTTCTCTTTAGTGCCCATTGTCCCGTTCTCCACAATCTCAAGCCCAATTCCCTAAACCCACTGAGGCTGAATCCTGACACAGTCCTACCAGCCATCTGTGTGGGGCTCTTGGAGTAGGGCTCTGATACTTTTGTTAAGTTTCCTCAGCCCTGTGGGTGTCATCCTTATTGTCATAGCCCCATTCTTGCCTCCATGTGGCCAGGCTGTGTGAGCACTAGATTGATGGCAAGTTTAATTGTGCGGCATGCCTTCTTAGGTCTGCAAGCCCTGCCCTTGTTGTCGGTGGACCACTCTTGGCATCTGTGTTCCCACCCTGCATGAACATTTTCAACTGCTTTCTACTCATGTGAGGTCTTAAGTCTCCCACCTCAGCAGCAGTGTGGTAAGTGTTGTTTTTCTCCTAACACTTGTCCTCGCTACAAAACAAAATAAAGGACACATATTTTAGTGTGTTTGAGGGTGGGTACAGCTGTTATCTAGTGGTACTCTTGTGAAATTTCAAGTTTGCAAATTTGTTGATACTTTATACTAACGATAGATGTACCACTTTCTCCTTTTTACATTTCAATCAATTAATCAATCAATGGATTTCTATGGAGTGGCTAATCACCCGGGGTGGTATCCAGCAGCTAGGGGCTCGAGGAGCTCAGTCGAACAGCCAGGCTTTTAATGCCCTCCGGAATTCCAAAAGAGAGGAGGAGGCCCGCAGCTGCAACAGGAGGTTGTTCCAAGTCTTGGCTGCGAGTGTCACGCTCCGTCTTCCGGTGTTCCTCGGAGTTGTACTGATGCTGAATGGGGTCCACCTCTCGACCTCCCCAAGTCCGGAATATATAAATAACACAGACTGGTGAAGTGGTCGAGCGAGGGAAGGAAAGGGTAGGGACAGCAGGGAAGGAGATCTGTAACGAGAAAACACACAATCAATCTGCGTGGTGGAACACTGTCTCACGAACATGCAGTAACTAGTGAAGAGTTGTTCTACCCAGGGACAACCTCCTACCTGTAAAGGAAGAGAACAACGCAGTTTTGTCAGGAGAGAGGGAACAGGGGGTGACACTGGTACCGGCTATGAGATAAGCAGATGAAAACAGATGCGTTAAGAACCCATTACTGTCAAAGGGGAGCTGACGAGTGTTTTCTTAGCAGAGGATCTCACCTACCCAAAATTCTAAGGAACTGTAACGGGTAGGGCTACTCAGTGCTCTACTACCCCTTCGCACGGACCCTCTTCTGAACAGAACGAAAAGAGAATAAACAATACAGTGGGTACTGTTTTCAGTCACAGTGGTGTCGCACTTTCTGTCAGATAATTCAAACAATACTTATCAAAACTCTGCGAGCAGTACTTAATCAATATCTCCCGTTAAGGAGTCTTACGGTTTCGGAGTACTGGGGTGCCTGGAGTATGGCCTTGCCTCCGGCGTGGGGAACACTGCCACGGTATGTAGCGACGTTGCTGAGGCTGCTTGGTTCACTAGGTGACGTAGGAAACTTAGGGCTCAAATCCCTCTTTAGCGCTCCTCTGCACGAGGCTCCCGCACGGAGTCTCCCCAACAGAGGAGCGGATAAGGAAGGTGCCTGCAAACAGCACCTCAAGAAGCTTTAGCGCTCCTCTGCACGAGGCTCCGCCAAGGAGTCTCCCCAACAGAGGAGCGGACTAGGAAGGTGCCTGCAAACGGCACCACAAGAAGCTTTAGCGCTCCTCTGCACGAGGCTCCGCCGAGGAGTCTCCCCAACAGAGGAGCGGACAAGGAAGGTGCCTGAAAACGGCACCACAAGTAGCTTTAGCGCTCCTCTGCACGAGGCTCCGCCACGGAGTCTCCCCAACAGAGGAGCGAACAAGGAAGGGGCCGGTTCAGATCGATGGCTGCTCTGCGTCTTACTCACGGCCAGCATCAAGAGCGCTGACGCAGGATTTCAGGTCGGAGCGTCTCACCGGCTCGTCAGGACTGGACACCGAGGAGGAATAACCAGCGTCTGTTTGCTCTTCCGGCTCACAGATAAGGGATTCGGCGCACGGCATACGCGTCACGTAAGACGCGTCGCGCGCTGCGCCTCATGGGAACTGTAGTTTTTCGCAAATCGGGGGCAGTCAGTGACTACCGGGTGCTCGGCCTGACAGCGAGGTAGGAGTAGGAGCGTCCTCCACTTCTGCTGTGGTGGATGCAGGGGGTGTGGGCGAGGGAGAGGGACCGGGAGCTGGAAGGATTGTGGAAGCTGGGACATTAGTCGATGTAAGCAGGTCCTTGGTTGTGTAGAGTCTTGTATGTATGGATCAACAGTTTGAATTGGCATCTTTTCTATATGGGGAGCCAGTGAAGCTTTCTGAGGTGGGGGTGATTTGGTTACAACGAGGGAGGTCGAGGATGATTATGGGTGTGGCGTTCTGTATAGTCTCAAGTGGTCTCAAGTGTCTGTAGGAGGAGAGTGGAGATCCCGAGTAGAGTGTGTTGCCATAGTCCAGTCGACTGGTAATCAAGGCCTGTGTGACGGTGTGTCTTGTGTCCTGGGGGAGCCACTTGAACATTCTTTGTAGCATGCAGAGTGGTAGAGTAGGCAGAGGTCAGAGGTTGCTGAGGTTTCTGGCTTGTTCAGTGGGTATGGGTGATGTTCCTAGATCCGGGGTTCACAAGGAGGCGTTCTAGGGAGTGGTGTCGATGCCGAAGAGAAGTACTTTTTAGAGTTAAGCTTCAGGCAGTTGTCCTCCATCCCGTTTGCGATGCTCATTGTGCACCTGTGGAAGCTGATTCTGGTGTTTGCAGGGACTTCGGAGCGGGAGAGGATGAGTTGAATGTCACCTCCGTAGGATATGATATTAATTCCTTAGTACTGGACGATGTTGGGCAGGGGGGTCATATAGATGTTGAAGAGGGTGGGGCTGAGGTATGATCCTTGAGGACATCGCTTATAATGTCTTTGGGTTGAGAGGTGAACGTTGGTAGGCGGATCTTCTGAGTTCTACCGGTGAGAAAGGAGGTGATCCATTTGAGTGCATCTCTTTGTATACCGATGTGGTGCAGTCTTGTGATCAGCATGAGGTGGGATATGGTGTTGAATACCGCCATGAGGTCGTGGTGGTTCAGTGCTGCCATTTCTCCCCGGTCAAGGGGTCTCGGATATCACCTTTTGCAGCTATCAGAGCGATCTCGGTTCCGTGGTTGCTGCGGAATCCAGACTGAACGGTGTCAAGGAGGTGGTTCTGATCCAGATGGTTCATGAGTTCCTTGTTGATGGCTTTCTCCAGGACCTTAGGGAAGGGGAGCAGGGAGAAGGGATGGTAGTATTTGAGTTCACTGGAGTCAACTAATGGCTTCTTGAGTAGTGGTTTGACCTCGGTGTGTCTCCAGTCTTCAGAGAAAGTGGCCGTGGTTAGTGAGGTGTTGAACAGAGTGGTAAGTTAGTGGCTGATCCTGTGGTTTCTGCGATTGAAGATGTGGTGTGGCTATTGATCCTCGGGAGCTCCTGAGTGAACAGTGTTCATGATGGTGGGGATGTCCTGGCGGGTGTGCTGATTCCTTGTGGTCAGCAGGTGGTTGGTGCTGGTTGCGGTGATGGGATGAAAGTAAAGGAAGTCTGTTGGCGTGGGCTGGGGTTAAAAGTTTCTGTAGGTGGTGATGATCTTGTTGTGGGAAAAGTTGGTGAGGGTGTCACAGAGTTCTTGAGAGGGGGGTTATGCTGTTTTCTGTGGCAGAGAGCTTGCAGACCTCCCTGACGATCTTGAAGAGTTCTTTGCTGTGGTTGGAGCTGGAGTTTATCCAATCAGCTAGGGCATTCTTCTTCTTCTCTCTCAACATACTTTGGTAGTGGTTGAGGGAGGATTTGAAGGTGGTCCTGTCGGATGTGTTCTTGCTTGCTTGCTATCTTCTCTCCAGTCGTTTGCAGTCATGTTTTGCTGTTCTCATTTCTTGGGTTGCTTGTTGGATCTCTTGTGCATGTTGGTCTTGATGGGGACGATGCTGTTAGCACTGTTGGTTATCCAGGTGTGGAAGTTCTTGACACTCTTGTTCAGGTTTGTGGCAATGTCTGGGTTGGATGTGTTGAGGGCATCGGTCCATTGGGTCTGTGTAACTTTGCTCCAGCTGCATGCGGGCATTCGGTGGCGTGATGATGGTGGTACGCGGGCTGAAGATATTGAAGTGGACAATGGACTGGTCGGGCTAGATGAATTGGGTGGTGTGGCTGTATTTTACTCATTTGCTGGAGGTGAAGATGGGGTCCTGTGTATGTCCTGCGGCGCGAGTGGGGTCTTTGACGAGTTGGGTGAGGCCGATGTTGTTCATGCTGCGAGGAGGTTGGTGGTGTTGTGGTTTTTGGGTTCATTGATGTGGTAGTTTATGTCACCAAGGAAGATTTAGTCATTAGAGATTATGGCGAGAGAGGTGATAAAGTTAGCAATGATGTTGCAGAAGCTGGGGCGGGGTTCTGGGTCCTGGTAGTTGTTTTTGTGATGAGAACAGCTAGCACGTCACAACCTTTTCAATTTTTACATGAAATTAAAGAACCCACATTACCATGGAAACAGTGGATACACAATTTGGGCATAAAAGGCAGGGAAGTGTATGAGAGTCCGCTAGAGCCTACAGATGGTGCGGAGAATGGCACAGGGCCACAAAAGAAAACATTTCAAGTGACATTAAAAAACTTGAAGAACATTTTGATTAAAACAAATAGCATTGTGTTCTATGCAAATTCTTTGGCAGAATCTGTCAGACAGCACTAACCTTTTAGTCCTGATCCAATGTGAGCAATGTATAGTTCCACATTTCACTGTATCCACTACCAACCCAACACAGTTCCAGATTTTCCAGCAGTGATATCACTGGTTTTGAGTCAAAACTATTTTTAAAAGAAGAAGCTAAACAAGCAGACCTTAGTTCCCAGTATAGGTCTCAACAGGAAGCCATCTGCAGTTTCCCAGCATCCATTTCTGAGGATATTATCATTATTCGTTTCCATCTGTCATGTCCTTCCTTCTCCCCTACTTTAGATGACTATTCAGGTATCCCTCCACCCAGATATCTCCAGTTAAGGGCAGGCAAGGGCAACTCATGTTCCACCAGAACAATGTCATACATTCACCCCAGTACAGAGATCTGGGCCTAAATCCATAATTTGTTTGCTCACCATTCCTTTCCAGTTTGAACCCAGCCATATGCTAATCAGTCTTGACCCTGCGCCCAATGGGAACAGTCCAGCCCGAAATGCCAGGCCAGGTCCTCCCTGGACTGGAAACAAGCATCCTAGGACCGGTTTCGGGCTTTCAGCCCTCATCAGCCAGGATAGCTTGACTCCAGTAACATGGAGAGCACAGGACCCACGTGTGGGCATACCCGTTCCACTCGGGGTGACAAATGCAGAAAGAACAAAAAAGTGGGAAGGGTATGCCCAGACGTGGGTCCCGTGCTCACTACACCACTGGATTCAAGCTAGCCTGGCTGATGAAGGGTGATGCCCTGAAACCGGTCCCAGGATGCTTGTTTCCGGTCCAGGGAAGACCTGGCTTGGTAGTTCGGACCGGACTGTTCCCACACGGAACAGGGTCAAGACTGATTTGCATATGGCTGCGTCCAAACTGGGGTGGAGTGGTGAGCAAAAGAATGATGGATTTAACCCAGATCCTTGTGACTGGGGGTGAATGTTTGCATTGTACAGCATTCCGTCCATCAATTGTTTCTTTTGCCTAAAAATATCTAAGGCTAGAATTCAGGCTCCAGATAAACTAACTTCATCAACTGTCTCACAAACATTATATTTCACACCTTTCTCACTCATCCAGGCAACACAAATACATTCACCCAGTTCACACTTCTAATACCTCCAACCTTGCATCCAAATACCACTCATTTGAGCCCACCATCTACAGCAACACCACAAAATTATTTGATGCTCATCAATGCACAAAATAAAACACAGATGTGTTTCATCTGATCTACAGAACAACAAGATCAAACAAACACTTCCTAGAAGAAATCTCAGACCTCATCATCTTTGTCTGCTTCTAACACACTCACACCATATCCCTCCGAAACTTTAACCTCCCCTGCAAGTCCTTCATGAAATGTGCGAAGGAAGCCTACTGCATACTTCTCCACTCACTGGCAATTAAACAACTCATCAATAAGCTAAACTATTCTAAAGACAACAAAGTGGACCTCATCCTACCAGTGTCCCCTAACATCTGCTGCCATACACCTATAACCAAGGACTGGACAGACCACTTCGCCACCAACTTCACCATCGCATATACTCCACCGGAGCATCAAGGAGAACTAAAAAGAGGAAAAAATAACTTTCTGCTCTGTTGTAGACATTCATCTGTTTAAAAGCTAAACAACCTGCCAGAAAACTTCTAACCCATCATAGATGCCAATACTCTCTTAAACCTCTACAACACCACTTTGAGAGCACACATAAAACATTATGTTTTACTAAAAACTTAATGCCCCAAGCCTGAACCCATAGAACCATGGTACACTTGAGAGCTTAAGAAAAATATATGTGCCATATGAAAACAGGAAAATAAATGATGATTCAAACATCTGGATGAACTCACTCCACTCAAAACACTCCACTGTAATCCCCAATCCCTTATCATCACAGTTAAATCCTCTTACCAAAAGACTCACATCAGTGAGGAAAGGCTGTCAAACACAACATTGATCCTCTCCCATAACCCACTGTGCCTGCTACAGTCACCAAATGCAACTCCATTAACAACTTCTTCCTCTAGAAGATCGACAAAATCAGATACTGCATCATGGTCACTTTCACGGCCCCCTCACTTCTAGCTATCCTTCATAGTCTCACCACCAAAGAGACTTGCTTCATTCCAGTCTCACATATGGCTCACTCCAATATCTGGAACTCCCTCAAGACTTCCTCCTATGAAGAGGACACTCTTCCTTCTTCCATCATCAAATCACTCCAGGTAGAGGCCCTGATACCCCTTCTCCACATTGTCAATGTCTTCCTCAACCAAGAAACATTCCCAGATGCACTTAAGACTGGACAGATCCTGTTGTACTCTGTGGTAGAAAGTAGACGCTGGTAGCCATGTAAGTTCTTAAGTACCTTTATTCCAGTTGTACAGCAAGATGGTAAGTAGGTACATCAGCTTGGTAGACTCGATAAACAGGTAGTAATGATGTAGATTAGCCCAGTAGTCAGCCCTTGAAAGTACTATGCAGGGCATAACACATCCCCCTCCTTTTAAAATGAAAAACAAAAATTGCAAAATACAGGTAAGGATTAAGGAAAAAATCATTTTACACATGAAAAATTACAAATGCAATAAACAGTTCAAAACCCAAGGATGTGCAATTATGTAAACATCACGAAAGGGTCAGAGCCATTAAACAGAGAGAATGGATAGCTTACAAAAATATAAATCGAGTAACGTAACCCATCCTCTCCCAATAAATATAATGAGAAAAATGTTGTTTTGCGAATTGCAAAGGGAATAGAAACACCCCGCAACTACGATCCCTACTACAAGGGAACAAATGAAAAACAAGATTCCTCACATAAGGAAACATACATACGTTGAGAAGATGGAGATAAAAACCAATCTTTCACCCCTCATTTGAGGTACATACTCTTGGGACAGTGACCCATAAAGTCCTCCCTCCTGTAAGGGTCTGAGAAATTAACCAAGTATATGGGACCATAAACCTAGAAAATACACCCTGTGTTGGGGGACCGTACCCATAAATCAAAACCAACCCAGTGAGAGGGTTACATGCTATGTTAAATGGAGGAAACCCCATAAACATACCCCATGTAAGGGTTACCAATCAAAGAACAATTAGTGGGAATAATACCCATGAACCCACCCCTGTGTAGAGGCTGCGTGTAGCGCACTATGGAAAGGGGCTCGTACCCAAACCATGACCATCCCTCATGTAAGGGAGAACATACCCCGTGTAAAGGTTCCACCCCCGCGTAGGGGCCATGTGTTAGGCTTTATGGGAAAAGGACCTAAACCCATGACTATCCCTAATGTAAGGGATAACTGTGTGATTAGCAAATTCCGAAACCCATCCCTCAAACAAGGGATAAACCTGCGATTACCACCCTGACATTAGATGTCCCACCCATATGTAGGGAAGCGAAGACTGTGGCATATCGCTATACGAAATAACATTCCATAAAACTTGCAAGTACTCTAAATGCAATACATCTTAAAACTGTATCTCACACCGGTGAGCGATCTCTCACCCGAGAAGGTTGAAAAATGACAACATGTAACTGAATTACATAGCATAGACAAACATTACTGTGGTAAATAAGACCTCACGTGATTAATACGTCACACGAAATACCAACACGGCTCAGTAGATAGCAGGTATATCACCTATGTGAAAGCAGAACTGTCACTTTTTCTTTAACAAAAACTGTAATTGCAACGATAGTTCCACCTGCAATCTGAGCTTGCGACAGGCAATATTGAAATGAAAACAGGCAGTCAAAAGAACATGGTGTGCTTGTCACCATAATCGCAGAACAGCTACAAGCCAAGACCAAGGTCCAGTGTGTAGAACTTCATGAAGACCAGACACAAAAAGTACAAACTGCCACTCACCACCAGAACTTGAAGAAATGACCACAGTCCACCGTACGTTGAGCCATCACATCTCGTGGAAGCGTCGTTGAAGCTATTGAATACATCCAAATGGCAGGACACCTTGACAGACACAAGTTGAGCGTCCGAAACGTACTTACGCGTCTGATATCTTGGATCCATTGAAGCGTGGTTGGCAAAACGTGAATTGGTTGGCAGAACGTGCATTGGTTGGCAAAACGTGCAGGATACAGGAACAGAACGTCAGAACGCCTGTGGATCAGAATGTCTTTTCAGCAGCGCCAGCATTACAGAATCGTCACTCACGGAACATAGAAGCAACAGCGTGTCGTCATCAAGCAGGTGGGTGCGCGCGCTGGTAGAGGCACGCTCCAGAACTTTGAATGCAAGTAAAGCGGTTAAACTGGCGCAGGCTGGAAGAAGGTTAAAGCATGCTGATAATAACAGACAAAATGTGGCTCACCTTCTACGCCAAAATCAATTCTCCTCCGCCAATAGCCCAGGCGTGGCCACAGTACTGCATGCCACCATACATGTAGATTGGATGAAGGAGAACCCGATCCTTGTGAGAATGGCCTCCACACGCGGTCAACTTCATTTGAAACACAAAAATACAAACTGTTCTCATCAGACGTCGAGCTTTGTTAATTCAAACAAGCGTTTCTGTGTAAGACCCTGTGCTCCAGTGAAGACACAAATAACTTTGTAGATGCGCAGGTGCCAGTAGAAACACTATGCAGGCACGTCCAAAAGTAGCACCTACATCCTGTTATAGACAGACGAATGGGAGTCTCTGTGCCACGTACAAAGCTCACCTTCTTGTGGGGTTTCAGCGTTAAAAACATCCACGACTGACTGTATGCTGAAAAGAATCCTTAATGTTGTGCAAGACCATCTGTAGCGATCTCTGCACACATTGTAGAAGCATGTGTAGCACTTAATATCACTCTTCAGGCACCTCCAAAGTAGCGCCAACATCTTGCAGAAGACGGATTTGGCGCAGGACAACTGTCCATGTGAATCTTGACGTGTGCTGCGCCCATGTAGCTTGTAGTCAAGTCATTTCCAAGCAGTAGACTTTCCTCGCAGGTACAGGACTTGTGGGTGTACGCACAACCACACGGTACAGCGCGTTGTTGTTGGGGCTGTCCGCTATATAGGACATTGGTGGGGCTGCAGAAAGTGCTGTACTAATTTTCTTTAGTTGCTTGTGGCATCTTGAGTTGCGATTGAACATCTTGAGTTTCTTCTTGAGCTGTCTTTAAAGTGCCTAAAGTTGCGCTGTTTGAGATGTCGTCTTCTGGTTCCTTGACCAACTGTAGGGGCATGTAGGGCAGGGAGTAAGTCTCCAACTCTCGCTCGTCGCCAAAATATGTTGTACTCTGTAGTAGAAAGTAGACGCTGGTAGCCATGTAAGTTCTTAAGTACCTTTATTCCAGTTGTACAGCAAGATGGTAAGTAGGTACATCAGCTTGGTAGACTCGATGTAGATTAGCCCAGTAGTCAGCCCTTGGTCCTATGCCACAGCAGCCCCACCAGGAGCAGCCTGCCTGCTGCTCAGCCCATCTGTAACTGTCATACCTCACTCAGTCAGACACCCAACATTCCACGCATGACAGCATTACCAACATTCTACTCCAAACACACACAGTGGCTGAGCAGCAGGTGGACTGGTAAACTGCAAGATATGAAAGTACTATGCAGGGCATAACAGATCCGTCCCCGGTTAAAGAAATCATCCCTGACCCAACCAACCTCATCAACCTCTACCTTACGACATTCATTCCATTTATAGAAAAAATCATAGAGAAGGAAGTTGCTACCCAGTTACAGGACCCCATTAGCAAAAGTAATCAGCTCGAGGAATACCCGTCAGACTTCATATCATGCTAGAGCACTGTCTGTGCCACACGTCAATTAGTTGACTCCTCAACGACAGGGATGACCGATGTCTCCTGGTCCTGCCTGACCTCTCTACAGCCTTCAACTCAGTTGACCATCCAGCTACGATTAACACCCTGAAAGTTCACATCAGATTTTCAGGCACTACCTGAAATAGTTCACATCCTTCCCCACTAACCAGCACATGCACATAGTTTCTACATAGGTTCTACAAGCTCACCGCCACTCCCAGTCCCCTGCATAGCACCCAGGGACTCCATTAGTTCTTCCATGATTTTTAATCCCTACATGGAACCTTTCGGATCCAATATTGCGAACTCCATAATGAAGATAAATCAACTGAAAGATGATTCCCTTCTCTATATAGATTTTTCCTCATCTAATGTCATACATAGGCTCAAATCCTTTCTCAAGCGTATCCACTCTTGGATGTCAACTAACTTCTTAAAGCTAAGCCATCAGCACCCAGCAATCCCAACATCCCCAGATTCATGTTTGGCTTTCTAAATTAGACCTATCAGGGTTCACCGCCAGCTGACAGACCATAGGATTCACCCTCGTCACAGACCTCTTGTTCAAGCAACACAGGACAAGCAAGACCAAGACAGCCTGGTTCCAACACCCCCTCTTGAAGAAAGTGAAACCATTTCCAGTGGAAGATTACTTCAGAAGAACTGTACAAATATTTGTCCTCTTCCAGCTGGATGAGGCAACACCTTGCCCAGCATTCTCCGTGATACCAATGTGGCCCTCCTAAAATGTATCGAACATGCATCAGCATGGCTCATCAAGGGTTGAAAGAAATCGAATGAACTCACCCTTCAAAACAAGCTGCCTCAATTATAAAGCCTTCAACAAGAAGACCCCAGATTATTATTATACAATTATTTTTTTCTTACTTACTTACTATACAAGTCATATCTGAGGGACATCAGATCAGGAGCTGGAGACTAAACAATGCATGAAGGATAAAGTCAGAAGGCAAGCCTTCTCTGATCATGGCCCCATGATCTGGAACAGCATCCCTGTTGACACTAGATAAGCATCAACCCTCCTACAATTCAGAAAAAAGGCTGAAAACACACTTTTGTAAGAAGCCCTAACCATGACACCACAGTCTACCCTTGACACTCCGTTGCTCCTGAACTAGGTTTGCACTCTACAAATACAAGGGCATACATGCAATACCCATGCATATTAGTTACCTGTAGACCACAAAAAAGTAGAAGGGAATGAAAAACAAAAAACAGAGATACTGGGGATTGCCACTGTGACTGGTCAGTTCTGCTGTGCATTGACTCCATTAGATCATAGAAATTATCTAAAAAAGACTATTAATGCCCATGAATTATAGAATTATATCACATCTAATTCTAGACACACATTTTGTGACACTTTTCTTTATTGTTTTTTTCAAAGCATCATAAATCAGTTCATCACAAGGGCTACAGGAACGTAGATATGAAATAAGACAGTGAGGTCCAGCTAAGAAGGACTAAATAAAAATTTATAAAGAAAGGGATGTGTTAATGAAAAAGAGAAGAGCACAGTATACTATGTCAGTTATCACCAGTTTCCCTAGAGACAACCCTCAGAGGTCTAGTATGCGACCTGAAGTGGTTGCATACTAAAAACATAATTATGACCAGAGCTGCTGACTTTGTAATTGAGGGACTGAAGCTGCTGAATTTGAAACTGAGGAACCAGGTTTGATAGCCAGCCTCGCCTCAACATCCCATTGTTTGAACACTGATCATGGCGGCCATGATTTAATACTGCTCCGTGTGGGCACTGGAAATCCGACATCATCCTGCCACACATTGACGAGGAGGCACTGCCATTATACGTGTTCAGGTGCCGTCTGGAACCCTTTGACGAAGATAAGCCCTCACATGATCACTGAAATGAGGGAGCGGCCTTCATGAGCTGTTGGACGTGGCCGTGTGGATTGAGCTGGAGCACATGGTGTGGCTAGAAGGGCGGCGGACCTCGCCTGGAAGAACTTGGGGCACGGACTATGCTTGTGCAGGGATCCCCTCACTTTGTGGGAGATAGAGACTTTTCCCCTCTCTATGTGTGCGAGGTCCATTGCCTCATCGAGGCTTGTATTGCGGCCTAGGTGCTCTCAGACTGCATTTCATGTGCCTGAGGAGGCACAACTTGGCCCAGTGTCTACACAGACATCTCCCGTGCAGTGGGAGCACCAGTTACCAGTAAGGATGCGCGGGCCCCAGGGGAATATATGACATGGGGGAATCGGGCGGCAGGCTACTGCCACAGAGGTGTGTGACGATTACCCCTCCTCCCCTGACACGAGCAGTGTGGTGGATTTTGTCTCTGTAGGTAATCTTCCTTCTGGCCTTGGGCAGGGCCCAAGGTTTGCTGAAATGCTGTGGTCTGGACGAATGCACCGTCGACGGTGAGCCTCAGACCTGCTTTGGCCCCATTTTTTCAGGCAACGTGAAGGTGGCCTATGCATCAGCAGGGGTCAGAGGTCCCTGGAATACTCGGTAGTCAAGGCGATTCCCGTAGTGCACCTCAGAGGTCACCAGTGGTATTTGACGACCTCCCTTCTCCTCACGTTTCTAACTGACCCTCCTTGCCGCCAGCATTTGGGGGAACAGTGTGATCCATTAAAGGGTGACCAAATCATGCGCTGACACTGAACTACATGTAACAATAATACTGTTGGTGAGACTTTGACTAATTGGAACCCCCTTTGTGTTTTGGGATGACATTTCTGAAATAGCAGCATCTGGCAACAAGCAACAGTGCTGCACTCAAACCTTGAGATCGCAATTGGGCCACTCTTTTTTCATGGTGTGTGAACTTGTTATGGGATGATGCAGGGGGTGGATGCACCTGTGGAGGAGGCGGACGAGCTAAGCTTTGGTGTGGTTTGCAATGGTATTCCCCCCATCTCCGCTCCAGAACTTCTCTGTCTGCCTTATGGGCCTTAGTGGTGGGCCCCACAATACCACAATCACAGAGAAACCTGGATCCTGACTGCTCCTGCTGCCTCCTACACTGGGTCATGGTGGGGAGTCAGGGAAGGCAGTTCTGGTGCCCTGTACGGCACCGGCGGGGTTTCTGTGCCTTGGTCCACTCTTAGCACCATGGCTAAGGACAAGGCTCCGGGTCCGGAGCCCAATTGTCCACGGACTCGATAATTCTCGCTTCGGTGCCCACTCTAAGCACGAGTTCACACTATGCAGCTCTGGGCAACAAGCTTGCTTAATCTCCACAACGGCCCCCCCGCGGCGGGATGCCTGGCTTTCACCTTGGGGATGCCCAGTACGGGTTATCTCACAGGGAAAAACCAGGACGGGTTCCCAATGCAAGCGCCAAGATGCCCAAGGGTAAGTTGAGCGCTATATAAGAACACATAATAATAATAATAATAATAAGGCTCCACCCGGAGCTAAACAAAACACTTTTGAGAAGTACACCACTTTGCTCACTTGGCATGCTCAGTTGCAAGACATGCTCAACGCCAAAATTGGTGCAGTGGGCACTGATGTTACTTTGCTCCAAGATTTACGGAAAGCCATTGAACGGATTACAGAAGTTAAAATCAGGGTCTCTGGGGTGGAAGACTCAGTTACAGACAGTGACCAAACTTACTGCAGTGACCAGGGAGCTGGCAGCAAGAGTAGAGGACGCGGAGGGCAGAGCTCGCCACAATAACCGTTGATTTGTTGGCTTCTCCGAGGGGTGTGAGGGTTCCTCAATGGACCGTTTCCTGGATCGGTGGTTTCATACGATGATGCCCTATCCTCTTGCTTTGTGGTCGAAAGGGCAAATAGGGCTATGGTGCGTTGTCCCCCTCCTGGGATTCAGCCCAAACCTGTAATTGCAAAGCTCTTAAATCATATGGACAAAGACGTTATCCTCAAACATGCCCAGCTCCAAGAAAAACTTTTGTATCAATCTCAACCCTTCATGATCTTCCTAGATTACA
Source organism: Triturus cristatus (assembly GCF_964204655.1). Taxonomy (NCBI): domain Eukaryota; kingdom Metazoa; phylum Chordata; class Amphibia; order Caudata; family Salamandridae; genus Triturus; species Triturus cristatus. Next base: position 466,335,946 of record NC_140595.1, on the reverse strand, counting down.
CCAGGATGGTGCAGCAGCTATGGCAGACCTTTCTGGCAGCTAAACAGCGTCTTCTTGACCTCAGTAGTCGATAAGTGCTCCTCTATCCAGCAAAGTTAAAAGTCATGTATCAGTCACAGGTGCTTTTCTTCTAAACACCTGAGGAAGTTTTTCAACGGACTGATGAGAAGATGTACGTGAAGCCCCACACTCCTCCGTGCTTGGATTCTGATACATCACAAGGGGACAAATGTAGCCGGCTTTTGAAGACCCCAGCAAAGCAAAGCATTATAATAGGTCTCGTTCCTCTTGGGGGAATTCCCAGAGGGCTAAAGAAACTTCAGCTACTGACGATGAGCCCCAGACCTCTCAGACGCCACCCACAGTACCGCCTAAGTAACACGAGTGGGGGCTCTTTCTCCATGTGGTGCTTTATACGAACTTCGATGTGATCTATATTGCTTGTGACTGTAAGACATTGTGAGTCGTTATTTGATTTCCCTGATTATTTATTCTTGTTCGGTACGGGCAACCATTGGGACAGGCCCAGCAGGGGTCTCCGTTGGGGCCTAGCGATGGTCTGCCTCACAACAAATACTTCCTGTTCTCGAAGTATGGGGTGAGTTTGGAGATATGTTTAGATTGTTGCTATTGATTCTTAATTAATTTTTATTATTATTTTCTTTTCCTCTTTTTCTTTTCTTTACCTGCCATACATCCGTCTACCCACACACCTTGCCTGTTAATACTACTGCCCTATTTCATTATGAGTGCCCCCCCACTGGATGGTCCAATGGACCATTTGCGGGTAGTGTCATGGAATGTTGTAAGGGTTTGCAAGTATTTGCAAGTTAGACACTATTGAAATGTAGATGATGGACATAAAAACATGTTTTCCAGGTGTACTTGAATGGTGGGGAACCTGGTTTGAAAACATTACCAAGCTGTTATTTCACTACTGGCAAACAAATTAATCAGATTTTTGTTGATTAATTTTGACAATTTATATTTTTTGACTGCAAGTTGTACAATGAAAAATTTGGTAATGATGACTACTTCTGGGAGGAACCAGATATCATCTCTGGGGGTAAAATAAAGGCCCAGGTGCATTAAAGGGCATAGTCAAGGTGTGCATTTCCTTTAACGGTGGCTCTTTGGTATGAAAAATTGATAGCAACTTGGTAGGTTGGAGACAAAAGTAAGAACTGCGCGAAGAGGAGAAAATTGTTCTAGTGAAGATCTCTTTTAATGGGACAGAAATTTGTAAAGATTTCCTTTCACAGAAGACTTAGGGTCTGATTTAGATCCCATAGGATATAAAGGGATTTATATTTCGGCGAACTGGATATCCGTCACTGTTGATGGAGTAACCTGTTGGCCGAGATCTAAATCAGGCCCTTAGACCTACTTGCCAATTTCAAATATAAAATGAAAATTAATACTGTTAGGAGTGTGACTCCTAGTTGGAGTCTAGGTGCTGTTTGGCTGAATAGGCGAGTAGGCACCTCCCAGGACCATCGCTTCTTGCTAGACTGTTTCTCGCTATGGTATCAAATTTCGGCTGACTTACCTGTATGCCACTACTTGACATGGCTTTCCTGGGCCCCAGAGTGAATGTCGGGTGGGTCTGGCAGTGACGTAGAGGGATACAGCAGCTGGAAATATGCGTCCCTGTTCCTGAGAACCTGGCCCTATGGGGTCGGCTTGGATTGCATGTGGGTCAGAGACAGCCCTGGTCAGAGAAGCAGGCCACCTCATGGGAAAATGAGAGCAATGCCAGGCTGAGATTGTTTGCTGGAAGCCTGCAGCCAGGGACGGTGGATTCACTAGTGGATGGTAATCTAGGTCAGTCCTTGAGCACAAAGCCGTCCTGGGGAAGGGCAGATTAGAGCTTCAGCCCAAGAGCAAGAAGTGCACGAAGTGGGTAACAGCCACGAAAAAGGGAAGTTACTGGTTTATCCCAGTTTCCCCACCCCCACTGCAGAAATTCAAACAGAAGCATAATCATATTTACAAATGCAGATTATGTTAATATATTTCATCCAAATTAAATAGCCCATCTAACAATAATGAGAAGGAAATTAGTTACTCATTGAAAAAGCACAAGGAATCCAAGACTGAAACCTTGGCTCCCTCAACTTTAAGTGAGAGGTTTTTCAGCTGCATTTCCAGCTCCAGTTATCCCAAAAGAATAGAGGTGTTTTAAAGGTTACTCTGTCCCTTAGATCCTATTGTAAGGCTATAAACAATCCCCGCATTGCTGCTGGGGAAAAGTAGGCTAAACATGAATTGCTCATGCCAGCCCCTGCTGATGTACAACAAACAGCAGGAATAACACATCAACTGAGTGGGGAAACACAAAGAAATATTGCGCTCACACCCTCAGGCGAAAGGCATCCCTGTGATTAGAGTATCTTCCCCAACTACCTCAGCCTTTCAAGGTTTTCAGATTGCTCATGAGGTAGATTTAGGGAATGGCTTTAAGATATTAGAGGAAATTGACAATAAGGCCGTAGAAGATACCATGGATGAGGAGGGTCTTGGTGCTGCCAGTGCCACTGGTGTCCCTGCCTGAACAGATAGGGACCAGTCAGAGCACCAGGATGATATCATGTCTTTCGGCGGGAAATAGAAGACATTGGCAAATGTTGTGTTAGAAGACTTTGTATTAGACGTTAGAGGTAGTATCCAAACTCCGAGCTCAATCAAAAGGGAATTCTGTAGACCTGCTCACTATTAGAAAAGAGAATAGAAGAACTAGGGAGCAGGATCACTGAGACAAATGTGGCGAACCAAAGAAGTGGTTGAAGGAAACTCATTGATCACAGCTGAATTGAAGCAGCAAGATAAACTGATGATGGAGAATTTAGGAAGACTGGAAAACCAGACCTGGCAACTCACACGGTGCCACTGTGTGACACACGATATTGGCTTCCCTCACACGGTCACCCGGTGAGGAGCCGATATCACACGATGGCAGGGAAAATTAGCTAAAAACCAAATAGTGGATTTCAGCTTGTTTTCCGGGGCTTTGAACTCATGATGCCCATAAGGGGTGTGAAAACACCCCAGGACATCGGCACCAGCCTCAGCAAGTTTTTCTGTGGGGGGGGGGGGATTGGCTTAGGGGGCAAAAGTGCTTCTTGGGTACTTCTTGCACAGGGCCCCGCACCTTTAAAGGCCAGCCCCCCTCCTCACACAGTGAGATTTTTGTTCAAGTTGCTAGGTATGGAAAACCATTCCAGGCAGAATAATCTATGTTTTTGGACAGTCATGGAGGGTGTTGTGGGAAGTGATATAAAGCAGTTTGTCATCTCTCTTCTCAGAGAGACTGTTCTTAAAGACCACCCAGCATAAGATTTATATAATGAGATGCAACGAGTATACAGGGACGCTTTCAGGTTAAATCTGAATCAGAAGAAACCTAGCATTAATCCTGGCATGCTTTCAAACATATTCAGTAAAACCACACTTTCTAGAGCTTGCATTAAAGAAAAGATCCCCTAAAGCTGGGGATACATTTTTTGTGATCCGAGAGGCAGTGGGAACTAAGGAAACACATTCCAGATCTAAAGTCAATTTTCAAATTAAGTTACCATTGTTCCTTAAAGTTATGTGGCAGACCAAAATGTACAATTTTAGAAATGTAGAGATGGTGGATGCTTTTATTTCGTATCACAAGAAGTAGGTCAAGATATGTAGACTCTTGGTTAATTGTAACATCTATTTATACTCATATTAATTTAGTCACTAGGTCTAGATTTAAGCATTCTAATAGAATCTTGTGATTACTGTGACTGGTGCCGGAGGTGCAAATAGGTGCCATGAAGATTGGGGTGGGTTCCCATGGTTGGGGGAGCACATTGGTGTAGCATGGGTGAAGGGAGGAAATCAAGAAAAATGTTGTCCTTATTCACCAAAAGTAAAGTTCAGATTAGAATTCTTTTAGAGTAACCAATTTACCTGTTGTCCTGGAATGTCAATGGTTAGAGATCGAGACTAAAACACAGAAGGGGATAGAATATATTAAAGAATCCAAAGCGAATGTCATAATGCTACAGGAGAAGCACGTTCCTCATAAGGAATTATTAACACTATTTAAGAGAGAAACGTGGATCAAACATATAGTATGCAGTTATACGGCAGGCACTTTAAAGGAGGATGCAATATTAGTCAGGCAGGCCCCCAACATTGAAGTTATATATAAGTAAGATATAGACAATGCTGGTAGGTGCGTAATAGTTAGAATAAAATACTGTAGTGCTGTATACACATGTGCTACTAATTATTACCCTAATCAGGATACTATAGGTCCTATATCAGCTTTAGTTAACCAATTTCTCAATTTCAGAGGATTCTTTATTCTAGGCGGTGACTTTAATACTCTGCTTTACACCACATTAGACAGATCAATGAATAGGCCAATAGTGAATAGTCCACAGGTGCAGAAGCAGGTATTAAATATGATGCAGAGTCTGGGATGTATGGAGGGAGAAAAGAGGTGATCAGAGCGGATACACCATTCATGTAAAGATGTATGGCCATTTTTCACGCTTAGATTATTTTCTTGTAGATTCTTTATTAAGTGCACATCACATCACAGTTACTCACAGCCCAATTAACATCGCTAACTATGCTTTGTAAGACTCTCAATATAATGTTCTGGCTCAGGAGATGAGATCAAGATGGACCATGGTCCGTAGACTATTGTATACAGATTGTATCATGGACCAAGTTAGGATCAAAACAAAGGAATATTTTAACTTAAATAATGGCTCGGCACCCCCCAGGTGTTGTGGAAAGAATACAAGGCTTATTTAAGTGGGGTTAACTCTTCTATAGTAAGATGGCAGGCCAAGATTCAGTAAACCGTCTTCAAGGCAATGGAGGGCAGAATAGAGGATATTCAGCTCAAGATACAGGCCATTACACTACAGGATATTTTAAAGCAATTATGTTGGAATTTGGAAGCAGCACAGCAGGAATAAAGACTCAATTTGGAGGTGAGAATAAGGAAGATATGGGAACCAGTAATATCAAGCATTTTGAGCATGGGGGAAGAAGTTGTGCACTTTAAAGGGTGGACATAATAAGAAACAATTTAAAGAAATTAGAATGCCTCTTAACAAAACAGTGTGTCTCAGACCTGATGTGGATAAAGTAAATCTTTTAAAGCCATTTTAGATCAATTTACCAAGAAGATTCATCAGTCAGCCCACTCTCCTGTCAACTCTGGCTAAAGAAATTAAATCTACCAGCTCTCACAAGTTCCCACTTGAGCAATTTAAACATGCCAATGATATGAAAGGAAATTAAATGGGCTGTTGTGAACATTGAAAGGGCCTGCAGGCTCTGGTGGTATCCTGGGGGAGGTATATATGGAGCTTTATGTCATAATAGCACAATTCCTAGAAGAGATGTTCAATATAGTCTTACCGGAAAGTCAAAACATTTATAGCTCATGGAATGAGGCAAAAATATCTCTAATATCAAAGTAGAGAAAGATAAAAAAAGAATGCAACTTGTATGGGTCCATCTTATTGCTGAACAGTGACTTTAAAACATTTACTAGCATTTTAGCAAAAAGATTGAGTGGTTTGAATGATATTTTGATGCATGAAGATCAAAAAGGTTTTATTTGTGGCAGATAAATTCAGAAATTGCTTCATTTGTTGATTAGTTCCATAGATCTTGTAGAGGAAGCTAAATGTCCCCTAGCCATAATTACACTAGATGCTGCTCAAGCCTTTGACACGTTTAAATGGACCTACAAGTGGGAGGTTTCACATAAGTTTGGGATTAAAAGGGTATTTGTAAGAACTAAACACAACTTATATGAAACATTTCAAGCAAGATTATTGGTTAATGTCATGCTCACTCAGAATTCAAGATAGTAAGAAGGACCTGTCAACGATGGCCATTCTCCCCCATCCTTTTTTAATGTATATATTGTGCCACTAGCATAAGCTCTAAGATTAGAGAAGAAAACAATTCCCTTTGGTCTGATGTGTAACAAGTGTCAATGTATGCAGATGACATATTTATATATACTGCGGACCTTGAGCATTTACTAGTGAAAATCAACCAGGTGACATCATATTTGAGGAATATTTCTTGACATCAAGTTAATGAGAATAAATCAGAGATAATGATGTGGAACACGGAAAACACAGATTCTAGAATAAAACATGAAATCAGATGCCTAGGTATCAACGTTACACATAAAGTGTAAGATACATCTGCAAAGATCCTTCAAAAAACAAAGAAAGTGATTTGTCGCCGCATAGGAAGGTGGGAAAGTTTACCACTAACGATATATGGAAGAATTAGTTTTGACCAAACAGTAATTAATCCTAAAATCATCTATATTTTCCGTAACTTCCCAAAATCTTTCATAAATTTGCCCTCACCCGCCCCTAGTTGAGAATAAACTGTTTTATTTGGAACTCCAAAGGCGCCAGACTTTACTGGAAGAAATTAATAAAGAAGAAGTTGAAAGGGGACCTGGGATTACCAGACATAAAGCTATTCTGTTGGGTTTTTCAGATTAGGGCTTTCTGAGCACTCTTTGGTTGTCCTGGTAAATCTGAATTAGGAGATGGTAAGAATCAAGGTAATGAGATCTGCTGCATGTACTGGGTATGAAGTAAAGGGGCTTGTGGGGATTCCGTACTACAACCTGTTGGTACCGATTTGAGACTACCCGGCACCCTGGAGCTCCTGAAGTAGTAATTAAGGATACCACTGGGGGGGGCGTGGTCTGGCCATGGCCGCTTAGAACCGGAGCTCCGGCTGTGGACCGGCAGCTGCAGCTCTTTGGTGGTGCAGAGATGATTTATAAACTGCTTCTGTGACAGCGGAGAGAGAGCAGATGAGACAGTGTTTTTTTTTTTCAAATGAAGGCACCTGCTGCTTGTCACAGCCCTCGTAAATGATTTCTCCAATGCTGACAGGAAATTCACCTCATGGACTAACATGTGTGTGGGGATGCCTTGTGAAGCCTGGGAACTGTGCTAATGAGGTGATTTACTCAGTTCAAGGGTTCACGTCAACTGAGGAAAATCTGGAGAGCTTCTGCTTAAATTGCAACATTGTATGCCAGTGACTTGTATTTGACCCTTTTGTGCAGTGAAGGGTTTCAATTGAAGACAGGAATTCTCTGGCAGCTTTTACCATAATTTATTAACAGTGGAGACTTTCAGAGTAAAAGATAGTTTCTTCCATTCTATATAATGGTGGAAGTCTACAGTTTAAAAATAAATAGACTGTGTATTGATGATTTAACACCTCATAAAACACAGAGGCTATGTTGATGAGGTAATTTATGTGAAACCACTTATAACAACTTTTGACTTTCTGCTCTACAACACTGGCCCTTCAGTCATTTGCAACAGCAATATTGCAAAGGAAGGTTATTGACCGCTGACTTCCTCAGACAGAAATTCACTCTTTGGAAACACTTGCCTGCTACCCTGAACACCTGGTATGTCCCATCTCTGAAATTAAAGGTGATGCTTTTACACTTGTTGGAAACAGCTGAGCTTGCACCTCTTCTAAATGTACTACATAGCATTGCCATTTTCGCTACCAACTGTAACACTTCGGTTCTTAACAGAAGGCAGCTGTCTGGACTTGTGCCTCTTGGAATACAGGTACAGTGTTGCACTACAAATTTATAATTATTCTGCCCAAGCCCAGCTTCATTTGAACGATTGGCAGAACGTGGTCCTGTCTGATGTATTTATGGACAGGCAACCTGTTATGGTGTTCTGGCAGTTAATGGAAGCAAACTACAATTGGAGTGCCTTTGAAATGCATGGAACACAATAGAACTGTTTAATAAAGCGCGTCTTTTTCCTGTCGGTCTGCGTGTTTCATGATTCGGACCATGAGGTGAGCTGGAACCTCATTATTTCCCGGTTCTGAGGCGTTTCCTGCATGCCGCTCGGCGGTAGCAGCTCTGGCTCCTGCGCAATTACCCACCATTTTCTCCGCTGGCTGCGTCTCCTCACGGCGGCTGGCTGAAGAGCCTCGCATTTGCTTTTATGGAGTCTGCTGCCCTGAAGTTGGACATTTACAATGGAGGTCGCTAACAGGACTTGCTAACCCTGGAGATGTCTTACAGGACCACAACTGTGTTTCCTCTCACACATTTGTTATTTCATTCTACTTCTGCATGACCATGCTTGCTTTCGCTTCGACTCAGCATTGCTTCGCCTTGTGGTGACCTCAGCCTGTCTTTCGTGTTTGCCTGTCTTCCTTGGTCTCAGGTTTCCTGTATTTTCATCATTAACCTATTGCTTTCGTTCAACTGACTCTTAGACTCTTCATGGGCAAACTCCGGAATTTAAAGCTGGCTACTTCTTCTCAATTACCTGTGGACTCAGATTCGGATTCTCCTCCTCAGGACATGGAAGACTCCATGGCACCAAAATCAGATTTAATTCGAGGAGCCATCCCAAAAGCGCACAACAAAGGAAAGCTGGCGTCCTCTCTAGCTTCCTCTAAGCGCCTGAAGAAGGATCCACCATCCCCAGGGAGTAACTCCTCATCCTCTTCCATGGATCTCATTTTGGAAGAACTTCGTGCGTTCAAACCCTTTATGGAAGCTACCACAAAGAACATGCAGGCTATGCAGGAAAAATGGTCGTCTCTGGAGTCCCGTGTTCAAACTTTGGAAACGTCCACAGACTCTTTGCAATCCTCTTGTTCCTATATTCCGTCAATGGAGGCGGAGATACTTCTACTTAAACGTCAGACGGAGGATTTGGAAAATAGGAATCGTAGGAACAAACTACGCCTTTATGGTCTTCCAGAACTTACAGAGGGGTCAAACCCCACCGTCTTCTTCCAATCCTTTCTTGCCAAGATCTTAGATGCTCCGGCCTTAACTTCCATTAACATCCAAAGGGCTCATCGCCTTGGACCGAAGGTCGCTAGTAAGCCTAGAGGTGTCATTATGGTATTCCTGCAATTCACTGACCTCCTGCAGGTCCTTTCAGCTGCCAAGCTCAAGAAGCAAATTATGTGGGAAGGTCATCGCCTCTATCTTTCACAAGATGTCTCCAAGGCCACTGCAGATCGAAGGAAGAAGTTCTTGGACATGCGACCTCAACTACGGGCCCTGAATGCTAGATATGGACTACTACATCCTTGTCTCTTCAAGGTCACATATAAAGATAGAACAACCACATATGAAGACCCTGCAGCCTTGCAGGCGTTTCTCCAACGGCAAGGCCCAGATGTTATGGATGTATCCAGACCTGGTTGACAAGATCTGCTACTTCTTCTTGGAACTCGTTGTGTTATGATTCTGTTGTCTCTCCATTATCGCTGATGTTGTGATTCCCCTACTGTCTCTTCTTCCGATAGTTGTTTCACTCTCATGTGTCCCCTATGTAGTTCAATTGTTTCCTGTTCCCCTGTGACACGTCTTTCCCTTCAATTGTATATCTCTCTTGTTTCTACAGACATCTCCTTCCTCCCTCCTACCCTGATATGCCATGCTACTTTCTATATGCTGCGTTTTTGGATCCATGGTAGTTGAGGTTTGATATCTGCTCTGGATGTTGTCGTCGTCGTTGTCTCCCGGCGCCATCACCCCATCCTCGTTCTTGAGTTTTTCGTTCTGTAAGTATGTTTTTCAGTCGTTCGTTTCGAACGTGTACTGTCTTCTTGTTTTTTGTTTCTGTCCTTTTTCCTACACTTGATCTCTTACCTTTTGCTCTTTCCTCTTTCTTTTCACTTTCTTTCACCTCCCATCTCCCCTTCTTGCTCCTTCCTTTCCTTGGATTCAGTATTATATTCATAGTGGTTCCTCCCTTTTTTTCCTTTCCTTTTATTCTTCTTTGCTTTCTCTCCTTCTGCCCTCTCTCCTTCATCAATTCGTTACAATTCTCTCAGTTTTCTCAAGTTATTTTTTTCTGCAGTAATAAGCATGTTGCTGTTAGCTGTTTTTCTTTGCTGTTCCATTCCGAGTTACATCGTGGAACGTTAAGGGTTTAAACAATCCCATTAAAAGGCAAAGGGTTTTATCACATTTAGCGAGACTTAAGTCTGATGTTGCCCTCCTTCAGGAGACTCATCTCTCTGAAAACGAGGCTCTAAAACTCAAGCGTTGTTGGGTGGGTCATGTTTTTTGCTCCCCCACAGTTTCCAAGAAAAATGGTGTTGTGATTTTATTACATAAAAAGTTAAATGTTTCCTCAATTTCTCACGAATGTGATGTTGATGGTCGATGGGTTATTGTTACACTGCTTATAGATAATATTCCTATCACTCTTTTTAATGTGTATGCCCCAACTGGGATTGACAGATTATTTTGGCCCTCTATTTCAACTAAGCTGTCCTCCCTTTCTGGAGATTACATACTTCTAGGGGGAGATTGTAACCAAGTTGTTGATCCCTTCCTCGATCGTCATTCCAATGTTAAATTTGTCCCCTCTAGGATGCACTCTCAATTTGTTAACACCTTTCAAAATAATGCCTTGGTGGATATCTGGAGATAGTGTAATCCTGATCTTAGAGAATACAGTTTTTACTCCCCTCCACATCAATCACAATCCCGCATTGATCATATCTTCCTTAGTAAATCCCTATCCCAGCACGCTATACGCTCTGACATTGGTTCCATCCTAATCTCGGATCATGCTCCGGTTCATGTGGACCTTGACCTACTTCCTTTTTCCCCTCACTCTGGCAGATGGCGTTTCAACAATGCTTTGCTTTTGGAACCTACTTTTTGTTCCGAATTTACTGCCTTTGCCACTGAATTTTTCCTTTTCAATCATACCCCTGATTCCTCTTTTGTTACTGTTTGGGATTCTTTTAAAGCAGCCTCTAGGGGTTTTATTATTAATTTTGTAGCCCGACGAAAGAAACTTCGAGAAGCCAAATCCGAACGCATTTTAGCTAATATTAAGACTTTAGAGCTTGATTATCATGCTTCTAAATCTGAGATTTCTCTTAAAAAGCTTATTGATGCGAAAATTTCCTTCAATAAGTTTACAACTGATGCTGCCTCTAACCTTTTGCTAAAATTTAATTCCAGGTATTATGGAGGTAAGAACAAAATGGGGAAACTTTTGGCCAATTACTTAAAGATGAGAAAGGAGCGTACAAAGATTGAGTCCATTAAGACTTCCACTGGGAACTCTTGCTTTAAAGATAAAGACATTCTCTCTGAGTTTGTGAAATTTTATGACAATCTTTATACCCCCGAACACATCCCGGAGACTACGGATCTTCTTTCATATTTTCATTCGCTTCCCTCCCCCCCGGCTTCTCAAGTTGATTTTTTTGCCCTAGAACAGGACATTTCGCTTTCTGAAATCTCTCATGCTGTTTCTAAATTGCGGCACGGTAAGTCTCCAGGCCCGGATGGTTTCACTATTGAATTTTACAGCCACTTCGCCTCTCTACTTCTCCCTAAACTATTATTATTATTCCGATCCTTCCTTGCAGCGGGTTCTTCCAGCGGCTCCTTCCAACAGGCTTTAATCTGTTTAATTCCCAAAGAAGATAAGGACCACTCATTATGCAAAAATTACAGACCAATTTCACTGGTCAATACGGATTATAAAATTCTGGCAAAAATTTTGGCATTGCGCATGGATCCCCTTTTACCCGATCTCGTTGGCCCTGAACAATCAGGCTTTGTCAAGGGCCGTCTCTCATCTGACAATGCCCGTGTTTTTCTTAATATACTTAGCAAGGCTTCCTCTTTGTCACTTCCCTTCGCGGCTATTTCTTTAGACGCGGAGAAAGCCTTTGACAGGATTGGATGGGATTTTATGTTTCAGGCCTTGCGCTGGATCGGATTTTCTTCCAAATTCATCTCTATTATATCTTTACTCTATTCTAATCCCCAGGCTTCCATTTTTGTCAACGGGATGACCTCGGATTATTTCTCGTTACACAGGGGAGTGCGACAAGGCTGTCCTCTATCCCCCCTACTTTTTGTTTTAGCCTTGGAACCCTTTCTTACTAAAATTCGTCTAGACAACAGTATTTCTGGTTTTAAATTTGGTTCGCATCAAGTTAAACTCTCGGTCTATGCTGATGATATTCTTTTTTACTGCTCTGATCCTGTTTCCTCTATTCCCTCTTTTCTCCAGCAGGTGTCCTCCTTCTCCGCGGTCTCTGGTTATCGCCTAAATGCTGATAAGTGCGAGATTCTACCTTTAAACCCTATTTGTCAAAAGCATCTTTTTTCCCAAACGAGTTTCTCCTGGCAACCATCTAGGATCAAATATCTGGGTGTTTGGTTCGCTCCTCTCTTGTCTGATACACTCAAATTTAATTTTGATTATGTCTTCAAGAAAATGGACACGGCTATTCAACGCTGGAACCCGCTCTTTCTGTCTTGGTGGGGTCGGCTCAATTCTATAAAAATGATGTTATCCCCTCTTCTTCTTTATACCATTTCCATGCTTCCAGTACACATTCCAGTTTCCTTCTTTAAACGGATTGATTCCTTGTTGCTGAAATTCTTATGGAATGGCAAGCGGTCTCGGATAGCTTTGGCTTCATTGCGCAAGGATAAGGCTCAGTCTGGTGTGCGCTTTCCGAATTTCAGAGAATATCATCGAGCTTTCTCTTTGAAACAATCGACCCGTTGGTTCTCTTCTGATCTTCCGCACTATCCGCCCGTCTGGTTAAGTATGGAATCTTCCTTTCTATCCCCCTTTACCTTTCGCGAGTTCTTATCCTTCACGTCTTCTTTAGTTCGCTTTCGTACGCCTGTTATTTCTCATTGCCGCACTCTCCTTCTCCCTTACATAATATCATCTTATCCCTCCCTCCTTTCCATTCACGAACAACCGATATGGCACAACTCTCTTTTCAAAATTCGTAATCGCACCATCTTTTGGAAGACATGGCATTCTCGAGGATTGTGTTGGATCTCTCAATTAATTTCCCAAGATACCCCTCTCTCATTCCAGGAACTTCAATCCTCTTTCTCACTGCCCTCTTCTGCTCGTTCGCAATACAATGCCCTTCTCCCAGTCCTGATCTTATATCTTCGCTCTTTGGCGCCATCTACCGATATTCCTTTGGACCGCAAAGCTACTTCTTTATTATTGGAGACGTCTCCCTCAGCCTCTGCTATTTATAACTCTTTCCGGTACTCCACTGACAGACTAAAATCTAAAATCGAGAATGCATGGGAATTGGATCTTTCTCAGGGTTGGCCAATACCTTTTTGGGACAAAATATGGGCTAAGCTTCATAAAGCCTCTAGAGCTGCTAATACTACCCAAACCTTATATTTCATTTATAACAGAACTTTATGTACTCCACAAGCTTTATCCCGTTTTTCACCTGACACATCCCCTATTTGTTGGTCCTGTTCCTGTCCCGTCGCAGATCTCAAACACATGTTGTTTGAGTGCCCTCCTATCTCCAAGTTCTGGCACCTAGTATGGACGCAAATACAAAAGATATTTCAACTTCAAATTCCCTTTTCCCCTTCGCAAGTTTTTCTAGGTTCCCTATCACCGACACTCCCACAATCTCCTTCCCATTATCTACTACTTGACCTTCTAGTTGCTGTGGCTTTCCATACCATTACTTCTAATTGGAAACAGGCTGCAAATGTCTCCTACCAATCTTGGTGGAATGCAGTTTGCTTCCATCATCGCCTAGATACTAATTACGTATCTCCCATTTCCCTGGCAATTAAACGCGACCTGATTTGGCTCCCTTTGGTATCCTATCTCTCCTCCTTTGCTCCAGTGCACGCCTCTCCAGATCCTAACACAGTTGAGGTGCGTAAGCCACCATGATTTTCTTCTTTCTTTAATGCCTTTTTTGTTATGATATCACGTTCGACTATACTATATGGTATTTTTCATTACTATACGTAGGCTCTGTTCATGTAAGCTTCATGCTTGTTATAATTGCTTTTAATGAGAGTTTCTATTGAATTGCTTATTTTTTGTATATGTTTATCATGATGATTATACCCCGTTCCCCTCCCTTCTCCTTCCCTTCTTTATTTCTTCAATAAACTCAAACTTAAAAAAAAAAGGATACCACTGGACTTGGGCGGTAGAGTGCAGTGGGGGCATTTATTTGAAAATGGGGAAATCGTACTCTGGTGGACTTGTCTTACAAACTGCTGAAGCATGACCTACTTTGGCTATTAATAACTCAAATCTTGGAGCTTCAAACACAATGGCCCCAAGGAAGTGTTTCTGAAATAGAAGATGCTCTACATAATGAGAAACTCAGGATGAAAGGATGTAGCCTTTTTGTATGCAGGCATGCTTGAACATGAAGAAAGAGAACCTTCGGCTCTCCACCGCATCTGGGATTCAGACATGGCATTGTCGATGACAGAAAACTTATGGCAAGTATCTTCAAAATATTTATATAATACAGTTTAATCTGCACCACTGAGGAAGAACCTTTTTTTCACCCTCCCCAGAATCTATTTGCCCCCCAGAATTTGGTAGAGTTCTCCTACCTAGATGAAGGCAGATGCAAGAAGCCTATGCAAACCCATGTAAATGATCTCCACATGTTTATAAGATGTCCAGCACTCAGTCTTCTTTGGAATAATCTTAGATGTGAATTTTGGGAAGACAATAGCACTGGAGAGGTTTGTGGATACTAATAAAGTTCAGAGTTTATGGATATTTTCAACATGCCTGCTTTACAGCTCCTTTCTTAAAATACAGCTGTGAAAAACCTGTACACCGACTAATTTTCTCTACTCATAAGTGCCACTCAATTCAGAATATGCCGTTTGTAGCCTCAAAAGTACTTTTTGTCCACCTAAATTAATTTAGGTTTGAAAAAGGTTATCCTTTCATTGGCCAAAATATGGCTTCTGACACAGGACCTTGGTCAAACACAAAGGGTTTTATATGAGTCTCCCACAAAGTCCACTTTCCTTTCTTCTCTTTAGCTATTGATGACTTCTTTGCGATGAGGACTCTGCTCACTGCCTATGAACCTTGAAAGAAAGGGACCAGTAAGTCTTATGTAAAGAAAAACAAAATATTGTATGGGAAAAAAAAAATCTGCAAATACTTCTTAGTTTCTTGATTTTTTGTTGCATCTTATTTCTCTACTTATTCATGCTTACTTTTACTTTCAGAAATCTAAATCCTTTCTGTCCTTACCTCACTCTAACATTTCTCATTTTCTGTCTATAGGTTTTTGGGGCATCTAAATTGTCTATTTCTGACCGGCTGTATGCCCTCTAGCTTTCCTACATTCATCCCGTTCCCTCCCTGTGCAGCACTTTGCAGCCCCTGTGCCGAGCACGCACCTGGGATCACAATTCCTTTTACATCTGTGGCCAGTTAGTGGGCAGGCTTGATGGGAAGGGGCCTCTAACACTTCTCACTCCAGATCTCCTCCCCGTCTTCAACAGTGGCGTGTTCTTCCCTTCCTGGTTGTGACTACTAGTCCAGTCCTGCGGTTGTTGGTGGTGTGGCAGTTCAAGGTATTGTCATATTCTTTGTGGTGTATGCGTTCCAACCACCACTGTTTCTTGTGATGGACTATGACTTATTACCGGTGCCCCTGTTCCTTTGAGGTTCTTCAAGGTTTCTCCCTGTGTGGGGGGCCTCCAGTCCTCTGCGTACCCTTCCTGTGTACCAACCACAGTTAGTCCTGCTTTCCTCTTTATCCTCTTCTAGTGTTTCTTTATTTTCTGTTAGTCTTGTCACTGTTTCTCTGTCCCTCTATGGTCTTTCTTTACTTTCTAATTTTAGCTGAGCTTGTTTTGTTTTCTCTTTTATAAGTGTTTATGGAGCCCAACTGACTGAAGCAGAGCAGTGACAGGAACCAGGAGAATGGAAGGCTACTCTGCAACACAATCATATTGACAGATGCTTATATATCTAATCATCATTATCTTTAAAAGGCTTAATTCTCCACAAGTGTTTATGCCTTTGTTCTTTTACTGCGTTCTCTGTTCCCACTACTACATTTTCAACCTCTCTACTGGAATGCCCTAGAGGCGGAGCTCACGGAGGTACTGGGGTGGGTGGTCCCACACAACACACTGAATATACTACTGGGGGTCACAGACGGGCTGGATGGGTCGAGGGAGGATATGAAATTCCTGGGTACTGCCCTAGTGGTGGCCAAACGCGATATAGTGATGGTTTGGAAAAATTCCAATCCACCTAAACTCTCTACATGGTGCAAGGGGGTGGACTGGTGCGCTGCGCAAGAACTTCCCCTATGCGAAGCTAGAGGCTGCCCGGTCAAACACCGTCAGATTTGGGCTAAATGGCTAGGTCTGTTAGAATGCTCGCTACCGTCCCTTCCCTAAGAGCACTCCCGAGGCTGTACCTGTGCAATGTCGAGTATATACTGTCATGGAAATGTTCATGCCTACAGGATGCCATATGTACGGAATTGAGACTCATGCTGTATTGTTTGTATTTTGTGTTTATATAAAATCAATAAATTTGATTATCAAAAAAAAAAATTCAACCTCTACCATTATAGATGAAACACAAATAGTGTTGAAGAAGATTTCCCATTGCAAAGATTCCCGGATGGTGGTAAAGTTAGCGTATTCCGATACAGCAACCCTAATGATTTAGTATATCACTGACTTCTTGTATGAAAGTAGATCATGAGAGTAACATACACATATAAAACACATTAAGTTTGCAACTCAGATTGTGACCACACTCAAATAGGGGGCTGCTTTGTTGCTACGGATACGTTTCTGATATTTTGCCTTTTGATGTGTTCTGCAGCGCCCAAAGTCAGCACCAGCTAAGATGAAGAGTTTACTGAAAGCGAAATGTGATGACGTCAATGGATTAATGAGGGAAAGCGCAGCTGTGCTGATTTTTTAAATGAAAGGAGATTCCTTCTGATAATTGTTCACTATTTAATTGCTAAAATGAAAATAGAAAAAGGAAATGAAATATAGAAAGACTGCATCTCCATAATACATTGAGACCTTCCTGAAGGCACCTCACAAGCTTTGCTCTGCTTTGACTCTGTGACCACAAGCTGAGTTTGGGTTCAAGATGGGACCTGTGACTTAATAACAAGGCATTTTGAAGAGCATTAGGTAGCTTCAGGTGGAAAGTCCCATGTTCCATCAATAGTAGAGTGAGTAACACGTTTGAAGCTTCCATCTAGTGCACCCTGGAGTAGAAAATAATCATTGCTCATAGCCTTCTATATGATGGGCGGCCCCTCCGGAACCTTAGTCAAGAAAAGATTTGCCCTGGACCTAAGCTTGATCGTGCTGCTGGTGTGATCTTTCATTGATATGAGGTTTTAATTCCCAAAGCAATCAGTTATTGGTATTTATTTGACAATTGGTGGGGTCAGTCGTTTGCGTCACAGGAGCCATTACAGAAAAATATTGAAAATCGATCGATCAGTTGTGCAACAGCCAGTTGCGCAGAAAGCGTGATGGGTCTCCTGACTCAAGGAAGGAAAATGCCACCCTCCCCCTGCTTTTGAGTTTTAAACAAAAACAGCTGTGTTTGGGGTGCAGTGGGACCTTGCGACCCATGGGCCACGGTGCTGCTGTACCTTCTGCACTTTTGATAGCCACACTATCGGCAACCGTGCGGACACCAATGGTAGCAGCGCCTTCTTGTCAGAAGTGTGTGTGAGACAGAACGTACTGGGGCGGCTAAGGAGGCATTGTAGAACAGTAGCAAATACAACTGCTATGTGTTTGCAGCCACTTATCTAAAAATGTGTATTTGTATCAGATTTAAAGTTTGAACACAAGGTATCACGGTGTATATTATGGATTCCACTTAAAAAAGGTACTTCTCTGTTGTGTTTCTCTTCTTATTAGCCTTCTTAAACTCCTCAAATTCAAGGTCACCGCATCCTGCAGAAGCTACGCTTGGATACATGGATTGTCTGCTAGTTAAACGAAAGGAGAAGATAATTGGAATGATAAAACTCAATGTTTTATTGTGTAACATAATTAGAAACAATAGGGAGCCTCGTAATTGGGACAATGTGTACCCTGGAATAAATAATTGCCAGACATATGTGAGAGAACCCTTTAACAACCTAATAAAACATCAATTTCTGGTTTGTTTTTCACATTAAACCAATATTGCCCCTGCAGTGAATGTGTGTCAATGAGATATTTATTTTGCAAAGCTCTGCTGAAGGTATTCATAATCTGCGGCCCTCATTCCTTCAGTCTGGCATTTACTGTAACAATGTGCATGTCATTTGTGACCTTGTGGAAGTATCTTGGCTTATCAATAGAGAACAAAGAGAGTGAGGTTCAAGCAATATCCTGAGGGAGGGAGATCTTTTACTTGCCGCTAACTGCTGTTCTAACAGGAGTACCAGTGAGTACTAGGGCGGTCGACCTCAAATCTGGGGAACTGGGTTCGAGTTTTGGCAAGGACGAGCAACATCCTGTGATTCTGGCCAAATCACTTAATCTCCCGTGCCTAACAAAAATGAATGTGTCCTCATGTAACGCAACTGGTGCTCGTGTAAAGCGCTCTGATAACTGATACCTTCAGGTCAAGTTCGCACTGTATAAAACTCCCTAAAAAAATATATATATATTTTTTAAACTATTCCTGTTGAACTAGATGTACACAACTTATTTGCCGTCAGAAGCAATCCAAATCTGAGTTTGTGACCATAAAAAACATTTTTGGCTATGTATCATTTCCATTTAGAGGCTGGTAAAGTTTATCACCACCTCAAATTGGATTGCAACTGGATACCGATTTGGTGTTTGGAAAGGGTGCATAATGGGCATAGTGAATCGGTATCGGATGAATCAACGGTTTACGACTGGAATGAGTAAATCAGTACCAAATGTGCTGATGATGGCTCACCACTGGAAATCTGGTCGCAAACCCTTGAAAAGTTACTGACTCCCAAGTTGGGGTGGTAACTTATTTGCAAAAAGTACTGGGGGGCCATTTGGACAGTTCCCTCTTTGTGAATTTTGGAAAACGTTTTAGGGGGAGTAGGCAGTGGTCCAAGAGACCACAGCCAAATCTCGCAAAAATGTAGGAGAAACAATTTTTTTTAAAGCAGCCCTGTTTGCTTTAAGGGAATTGGGCTTCTCAAAAGCATATTTATTATAAAAAGCTGTCACAGATATGGTGATCTGCTCACGCTTGCTGGCCGTCATCCCTGTGAATGCCACCAATCAGTGAGTAGCAATTTGCTAGCTATCTCATGACTATTAATGAAGTAATTTGGACTGTGAATCACTCTGATCCAAGATTTTGTGAATCAACCTATCAGTAAGTAAATCAGTTTGCAAAATTCAATACTGCTTGCAAAACGACTAGTCGCAAATTGCAACTTTTTTTCGATACCGTTTTTTGACACAAAAGGCACTACTTTTTGCCAAAATAAATATGTAAAACCACATATTGAACAATGATGCAAAACCTTGGTAAAACTAAAGATTTCCCCGATAAATTTTCAAGTGGCCTTTTCTTCCAAGGAAAATAATCCTTCTTTATTCCTTTTTGCATGAAAACCATTTTTTCAACACTTAGGGGGATATTCACAAGGAAGTGGCGGAGAGAGGCGTTAGCCTTCTTGGCTTAACGCCTCTCTCCGCCACTTCGGAAACGCAAGGCTGCACATATTCACAAGGATATGGTGCAGTCTTGCGTTTCCCCCTGCGATGGCGCTAAGTTTCACAATTTAGCACCAACGTTGGCATGCAAGGTTGTCTGCAAGCAGGGAGGTTTGTTTATGTACAGGAAGGTGTCCCTTCCTGCACATAAACAAACCGAAAATGCCAGTTTGTAACTTAAATGTGTGCTGCTTCATGCAGCACACATGCAAGTTACAAAATGGCATTTCTGTACATAAACATACCATGGCATTTTGTTTTTTCCATGTGTGCTTCACAAGGCAGCACACATGGAATAAGCAAAAACGAGGAAAAATAAATAATTTCTCCTCGTTTTGCCAATTTAAGACCAGGGTTTTCCTGGTCTTAATTTTTTACGCTGCCCTTGTGAATAGGAGGCAGCGTCAAAAACAATGGGTGTTGCGGTGGAACGCCACCACAACACCCACTGCACGCCCCTTTCATGGAAAACACAGCGTGAAAGGGGGCCTTATTCACAAGGCAGTGTTAAGCCACGCTAAGTGGCTCAACGCTGCCTTGTGAATAAGGCGAGGCCCCTATCGCCACCTCAGCGTCACTGAAAATGACGTTGTGGTGGCGAAAGGGCATTGTGAATATGCCCCTTAGATTATAAAGTGGGCATATTGTGACCCGTGGTCTCTACTGGATGGCTTATAAAACTGATTGGTTTGGATTAGGGGTGAGAAAAGGTATTTTTCAAATTGCTAAACAGACAATAGCTACCCATTTTTGAAATTCACATGTGGAGCAATAAACCCAACCTAATTCAATGCAAGTAAACATGGACAACAAGCAGATTTTGGGCTTTTTACTTGGTTTGTACAGTTAGTTGGGATCAAGCAGTTTGTGTGATTCTCCCTGGACCTGGTTTCCCTAGTGCGAAGCATATGAACTGCACAAACCAGGCAGTTCACACTTTGTGGAATGATGCCCAGCGAATGTTCATTTTTTTTTTTTTGGTAGGTGCAAGTAAATTTCACGGAATTTCATCAAAATGTGTTTCCACATTTCGTGGAATTAAAGAAAAATGTGTTAATCCCTAATTGGGACAGTAATACCCGTAGGCAGATTCCTGTGTCTGTGTTGCTCTTTTACACCTAATGGTCTCCACCAGAGATGTCATATTGGACAATGTTTTGAACTGTGTTAAATTTCAGTTTCCATTTGCAACAGACATTGTATGGTTGAGCAAAGTAGCCTACCTTCAGTGGTTGGGGGGCTTTCCATTACACACGTGGTACAGAATGGCAACATTACTTGACCATATACAATTATTCTTCAAACTGAACTTCGGAGTGCACGCATATACTTCTTAACTATAAGTCCACTTAGCATTTTACAACACATTGTAACTAGGTCTGAGGAAAGTTGTGAAGCTTTTCTTTTGCAACTTTCATGTAATTGTCATGAGCGCTACAATTGTTAGCTATGTTGTACAAAGATTTATGCATGATAGTCCACGCATAAAGTTTTTTAATTTCACACCCCTTTTTAAGTTGTCGCTAAAAAAACAAGAATCACCAATATCCGCCCAGTTTCTAAGTTGCGAGGAAAATCGATTTAAAATTAAATCACAACAAAGAGTAACATCTATTTTCAACACAAACTACTACTCATGCCGAAATAGTGCCATTTTGTAGAAACAACTATGCTAGGATGTAAATTTAGAAAACGTGGGAAACCAAGTGCCACTTTGCTTGTTTAATAATATCTTCACACACTTATAATTTTAGTGCAGTTGCAGTTGTTGGAGTCATAGTTAGCAGACTCATAGGAGCTCTTGCAGCATCGAAGAGATCCAACAACTGGCACTTTTTAAGTCACAACAGATGCAAACTTAAGAAAGGGGTGATAGCAAGAACTGTAGCATGTGTTAAAATGTCTAAAGACCAGCCCACCGATGTCAAGGAATAGTCATGAAGTAAAATCAGAAGTAGGTTACCGTGTATAGTATATATGCAGGACCACCGAAATTATGTGGCAACAGAGGACCAAATGATATGGTGTGGCTGACTAAATTATGCAGCAAAAAAATGCAAATTATGCGGTGTAGCATGGCAAATTCTGTGCTAGTATTACTTTAATCGTTTTTCCTCTCTAAACATGCTAACATTGTCTTGGCAAATAATTAATCCTGTTAGTACCAGTTCAACACCCAAATACAGCAATGAGAATCTGAGGCCCCTCTTCACTGATTCCCCTACGGAGAAGAAATACAAACGAGTGCCATCAGTTATCAATCAATCAATCAATCAGACATTTGTATAGCGCGCTACTCACCCGTGAGGGTCTCAAGGCTCTTTGTGGCGGGGGGAGGGAAGAGGGGGAAACAGGGAGGCAGCTACTGGTCAAACAGCCAGGTCTTGAGCAGTCTCCTGAAGGTCAGCAGGTCCTGGGTCGGACGTAGGTGGACGGGGAGGGTGTTCCATGTTTTGACGGCGAGGTGGGAGAATGGTCTGCCGCTGGTGGTCGTTCGGCGGATGTGTGGGACGGTGGCAAGGGCAAGGTCGGCGAAGCGGAGCTGGCGGCTTGGAGTGAAGAAGGACAGTCGTTTGTTGTGGTATGCTGGTCCGGCAATGTGGAGTGCTTTGTGAGTGTGGGTGAGGAGCTTGAAGGTGATCCTCTTGTTGACCGGGAGCGTGCAGAGGCGTTGTGTATGCGTTGGAGTCTCTTCTGGAGTGTGGCCATGGTTCCTGCGTAGAGGGCGTTTCCATAGTCCAGCCTGCTGCTGACTAGTGCTTGGGTGACCGTCCTTCTGGTTTCGGTGGGGATCCACCTTGCGGAGCATGCTGAGGGTGTTGAAGCAGGAGGAGGCAACAGCGTTGACTTGCTGGTTCATAGAGAGCAGTGAGTCCAGAATGACCCCCAGGTTGCGTGCGTGGTTGGAGGGTGTCGGGCAGCTCCCAGCATGGCCGGCCACCAGGAGTCATCCCATGCGGAGGGGGTGGGGCCGAGGATGATGACCTCCGTCTTGTCAGAGTTCAGTTTCAGCCAGCTAGTCTTCATCCAGTCTGCGACAGCCTTCATTCCCTCATGGAGGTTGGATTTGGTGGTAGCCGGGTCCTTGGTGAGGGAGAGGATCAGCTGGGTGTTGTCAGCATATGAGATGATGTTGAGGTGGTGTGTTCGGACGATGTTGGCGAGCGGTGCCATGTAGATGTTGAAAAGGGCCGGGCTGAGGGATGATCCTTGGGGAACGCCGCAGGTGATCGTGGTGGCTTTGGAGCAGAAGGGGGGAGGCGGACTCTCTGGGATCTGCCGGTGAGGAAGGAGGTGATCCAGTCCAGGGTTTTGTCTCGGATCCCTGCGTTGTGGAGGCGTGTGCGCAGGGTGTGGTGAAAGACGGTGTCGAAGGCGGCCGAGAGGTCCAGGAGGATGAGGGCCACTGTTTCGCCGTTGTCCAGTAGGTTTCTAATGTCGTCGGTGGTGGCGATGAGGGCGGTTTTGGTGCTGTGATTGCTACAGAATATGGATTGGGAGGAGTCCAGGATGTTTTTCTTCTCCAGGAAATAGGTCAGTTGTCTGTTGGCCGTCTTCTCCATGACTTTCGCCGGGAAAGGGAGCAGGGAGATGGGTCGAAAGTTCTTGAGGTCTTTTGGGTCGAAAGTTCTTGAGGTCCTTTGGGTCTGCCTTGGGTTTTCTGAGTAGTGCATTGATCTCTGCGTGTTTCCAGCTCTCCGGAAAGGTGGCGGTCTCGAAGGAGCTGTTGATGATCTTACGGAGTTGGGGCGCGATGATGGAAGATGTGGTGGGGGCAGGGGTTGGAAGGTGAGCCGGAGTGGATGGTGTTCATGATCTTGACAGTGTCTTCGTCGTTGACGTTATGCCAGGAGAGCAGAAGGTCAGTGTGTTTGGTGGGTGTTGAGTTGGGGGTGTCGGCGTCTGTCGTTGGCATCTGGGGGTCAAAGCTGTTGTGGATGTCTGCGATCTTGCGGTGGAAGAAGGTGGCCAGGGAGTCACAGAGCTCTTGTGATGAAGGGACGTCATTGGAGCTGGAGCTGGGGCTGGCGAGTTCTTTCATGATGTTGAAGAGCTCTTTGCTGTTGTGTGCGTTGTTGTCGTTGCGTTCCTTGAAGGAGGTTCTTTTGCCGGATCAGATGAGTTGGTGGTGCTTGCGTCTGGTGCTCATGAGAGCTGCGTAGTTGTCTGGTGTCTGGTAGTTGCACCACTGTTTCTCGAGTCTTCGGCAGTTGTGCTTGGAGTTCTGGAGGTCGACGTGGAACCAGGTGGCTCTTGTGTTGGTGAGCCTGTTGGAAGGTTTCCTGATCGGGTGGGTCTCGGGCTAGTGTGGTGATGAGCTGGTCTTCGGTGACTTTTTTCCAGCTGCGGTGTGGACTACGTTGCGGTTGGTTGTGCGCGGTGTGTTTCTCGAAGGAGAAGTGGATGCAGTGGTGATCAGTCCAGTGATGTTAGGTGGTGTGGCTGAAGGTGACATGGTCGCTGGCGGAAAAGATGGGGTTGAGCCTGTGTCCGGCGGAGTGGGTGGGTGTCGTGACGAGCTGTTTGAGTCCGAGGTTGGCAAGTTTGTCGATCAGCGTTGTGGAGTTGCTGTCGTTGGCGTTCTCGAGGTGGAAGTTCAGGTCTCCGAGAAGTATGTAGTCTCTTGGAGGCGAGGGCATGCGTGCTGATGAGATCGGTGATGGAATCGCTGAACTGTGATCGGGGTCCCGGGGGTCTGTAGACGAGGGTTCCTCTGAGGGTGGTGTTGTGGTCGACGTGGATCTGGAAGTGTAGATGTTCGGCCATGCTGAGGGAGTCTTCGTGTTGGTTGAAATTCTGATAGTGTTCCTGTGGACGATGGCGATTCCTCCTCCTGCCACAAAGGAGTGCAATTTCTGTAATCAGCTTCTTGAAGCATTTTCAAAATATAAAAAATGTTCAAATATCATGTGAAAATTATTTTTAATCATGTGAAAATTATTTTTTATAATTAGTGTTATTAGTGATGCATAGAGTTGTAACCGATGAAATAATGATGTTCCCATGAAATGAGTTAGCTAGGTCATTTAGAAAAGTAAATACTGAAATGAATAGTCGTGCCACATATTTATGTAATACGCCATTATTTAAAAATGGATGTAGTTTCTAGTGTTCTATTCAACTTGCTCCTGCTCTTTTCCCTCACAATCAGTGTCCTGCTGCAATGCCATTTCTTCCCTTGTTTTCGCAGAGCATCAAGTGAATTACGTAATGTATTAGATTATCAATGTACAACATTGTCAGAAAATGTGTATTGTGAAGGAAGCTTCCGTCGTGTACCCAAAGTATCATTTACAAGGTCTTCTGCTGGAAACATTAGTATAGATGTGCTAATTCTATGAGCCATTGTTGTGCTGATCATCCCCGAAGAACAGTTGCTGTGAGAGTAGGTGGAAGATTATTTTTACCTTATTGAAATGGTTTAGTCATGGTCTAGTTTTGGGAGGGTTGGAAGTTTGTATAAGCATAGCCATTGGTGGTTATACCGAGACTTTGGAAACATCCAGTTCTACTTCCAAGTAGTACTATGGAAGGGTCATCTGAACCTCCATTTGATAAATTTTTATAATAATGATTTTAATAGTGTTCCAAATCCCAAATTTCCAGCACTATTTAATTATCTCACTTTGTTGGTAGATAAAGTTACTAATAAAGGACACCCATTATATCTACGCTTGCTGGTGATTTTAATGTTCAACTCTCTTATCTAGCTCTTTTTGATATGGTAAATGTAACGGAGATAGCCAGTAGAGATGTCACTGCTCCACCCACCTTTAGGGGCAGAGGCACTTCCTCTACTTTAGACTATATTTTCAAAACACGCAACTTGGTGGAAACATTCTTATATGGTACAGAGGTCCTGTCAACCTATAGTGATCACAATCCTGCTGAGGCTGCCATTTTAATAAGCCCCAATAAAAGGTTCCGTACAGACCTGGGGGCGAGTAATTTACAGACCTCTAAGGATACCTGAAAGCCAGTATAGGGACTGAGTGAACCAGCTTGAGTATTTGATTTGATAATTGAGTTTTGTTTGATGGATAAAAAAAAATTATCATTTGATTGTTGCCACAGCCATTGCTCAAACATTGGTAAAGCTCTCATAAAACCTGTAAGCCCTAGGGCTAAATTACATGAATGGTTCAATCATGACTGTACAGTGGCCAACCTGGACCTGTGAAGGGCCCTTCTGCGAAACCCAGAGACCACCTATTAGTAGCAAACCACGCGGAAGCAACATAAAAAGGTTACCTCACAGCTGGGGCATGAAGTGATATCTCAGCAATGGGACTCATTAGCGCAGGCGGTACTTGAGAAAGATAGTAAATGCTTTTGACTAGCCGGCTAAGATATGAGACGTAAAAACCAGCCCCTGACATCAATCACTTGTCACATCGCCAGCAAAACCTAGGAGGCTCACTTTAAGAAAGCCTAGACCGCTCCTGCATCTGAGGGTGCTTTTCTAATTGAGATCAATCGGTTGATAGGCCTTAAGATAACTCTGGGTGCGGTGGAAAAGGCCATTAATCAGAGCGAAGTGGGAAAGGCCCCAGCGCCCAAAGGTGCTCCCATTGATTTGTTGAAACATAACACTGCTTTTCAGGCACCTCTCCTAACTAATGCCTTTAGTAATCTTGCACACTCCAAGATACCCGATTCCTGGTGTACTACAATTATCCGTACCTATATTCAAGAAAGGTAATCGGTGTTACAGGCCCATTTTGCTGATTGATACCTCAGTTAAAACAGTAGGGCGGGTAATCTATTGCAGAATCAAGGAGTGGACCCAAGCAGAGTCGGTTCTATACCTGTATCAATACGGGTTTACAAGCAAAATATGGATTACTGAGCAACGTTTGAATTTGAATTTGGTGCTTGGAAAATACACCGTAGCCAAACAGACTCCCCTTAACCTGGCTTTTATGGACCTAACCGCAGCATTTGACTATGTTAGTCGCCTTAAGCTATGGAAATTGCTTTTAGCCTTTGGGTTGGACTCACCACTTGTGCATTTTCTTGTGCATGTGCACAAAGATATGAGAGCTAGGGTGAGAATTAGCAATAAGGGCGAGGTATCTGATGATACAGATATTGATCTGGTGTAGGATAAGGGTGTGCTTCATCCCCCCTTTTTTATTTATTCTATATATCAACGAGCTCCACCCTTTTTTAAATTAAATTCACTCCTGATGTACCTAAACTTAAGGGCAGATTGCTACCCACGCTTTTATATGCCGATGACGCAGTGCTTATGGCTCATATACCAAAAGCACTGCTTCAATTAGTACTCGCTTTTGTGGAGTTTGTGGCTGACCGGGACCTGCATACCAATTTTTCCAAATCACATATTATTGCTTGCCGACCAAGGTGCAGACAGTTATCTAATCTGTCAGTGGGTGTTAACAATCTGATGCACTGACTGGAGTGGGAATAGTAAATGTAATCCCTCCGCTATCCAACACTTTCCCTACTGTTGCACTCACTGGAGGGGGAATAGTACATTTTATCCCTCCGCTATCCAACACTTTCCTGCTGTTGCACTGACTGGAGTGGGAATAGTAATTTTTACCCCTCCGCTATCCAACACTTTCCTTACTGTTGCACTTGTTGGAGTCGGAATAGTAATTTTTACCCCTATGTTGTCCAACACTTTCCCTATAGTTGCACTGACTGGAGTGGGAATAGTAAATGTTTTCCCTTCGCTATCCAACACTTTCCCTACTGTTGCACTCATTGGAGTGGGAATAGTAATTTTTACCCCTCCGCTATCCAACAATTTCCCCACTGTTGCACTGACTGGTGTGGGAATAGTACATTTTATCACTCCGCTATCCAACACTTTCCCTACTGTTGCACTCACTGGAGTGGGAATAGTAATTTTTACCCCTCCACTATCCAACACTTTCGCTTCTGTTGCACTCATTGGAGTGGGAATAGTAATTTTTGCCCCTCCGCTATTCAACACTTTCCCTAATGTTGCAATGACTGGAGTGGGAAATGTAAGTTTAAAGATTTTTAAATAGTTTAATGTTTTAATTTATAATAGAACATCTTTTTAAAATCGATTTTATGTTATTGGTATATGTATGTATGTATGTGTGTGTATATCTATATATATATTCACTTAAAAAACCATAGGTTTCACACATGTTATAGTTAGCGGGGCATTTCCCTCGTAAAAAACCAATGAAATTCCCCCGTTATAGTTAGTGCAGGCAACTATAACTCACGCGACCGCAATCCTCTGCTGATGACGTCAGATATTACATCACTGTATTTAGACACTTATTTACCCATGTCTTCTTCCATTCATCTTTAGCTATACATATATTACATTGTTTTTTTTTCCAGAAAGACACATATGTCATCAGTGATGTAATATCTGACGTCATCAGCAGAGGATTGCGGTCGCGTGAGTTATAGTTGCCTGCACTAATTATAACGGGGGAATTTCATTGGTTTTTTACGAGGGAAATGCCCAGCTAACTATAACATGTGTAAAACCTATGGTTTTTTAAGTGAATTTGCAAGGTTTTTTTAAATGCTAATTCCTAACTATAACGTGTGTGAAACCTATGGTTTTTTCAGTGAATTTGTACGTTTTTTTAAATGCTAAGTTATGTATTTATTAATATATTTTTTTAAACCAAACTTTTTCACGGCGCGCGCGCGCGCGCCGTGGCACTTTACGCAGTTCGTGCCGTGCGCGCACGGAGCGCTTCGCGCACCGTGCGCGCGCGGTGGGCACACGGTGCGCTTCGCGCACCGTCCGGCCACTTTACAAAGTTCGTGCCGTGCGCGCACGGAGCGCTTCGCAGAATTTTTTCCGTTTGGGTGGTGCGCGCAGGGTGCGCGCACTCGGCGATTTTTTGAAAAAAAAAAAAATTGTTTTTTGGCCCTTGGGGGTCCTTCTGGGACCCCCTGACCACGGCTAGGGGGTCAGCAACTGTCCACCCTGCCCCCTTTTCACGTTCTCCACATTTGTTTTTCACCCCCTCAGAGTGCGAGAGACAAAATGGCGGCCGACACTTCCTGGTTTCGACCGATTCGAATGTTTACTAAGATCTAACAACCAATCAGAATTGCGCTCGCGCACGGCAAGGTGCGCGCACCCAGCGCGCACGCTGCGCGCGTACAGATATATATATTGATTTAAATGCTATTTTCTCTGGAAATACTGAACAGATTTACACCAAACCTGCAAAAGGCACTTCATGGACCTTATGGCTACCTCTCTGCCAAATTTCACGTAATTCTGTTCAGCCGTTCGGGCTGTAGCTGCGACTAAAGTCCCTATGGAAAAATCCATGGGGAAAACGTGTTTTGGGACCCCCCCCTTTTTCTCGGCCCCCGCTTGACGAATAACCCCGAGACTTTCAGGGTAGGAGCGGAGCGGAGCGCCCCATTAGTTTTGAAAATTTCGCGAGGATTCGTCAATCGGCGCCAAAGTTATTCAAAATAGAATTTTGAGATTTCCTATGGAAACTCGGTCCTAGCTATAACTATCTACTGGCGACCGCCAGTAGATAATATATATATATATATATGTTAAATTTATATATAATTTTGAAATTATAAAGTATATTAAAATTATCAGTATAGTAACTCTTTTAAAGCAAATATACATATATTTGAATTATTATATATTTGTATTTAATTTCTTTAAATTAAGTTTATTTGTTATATTTGTTAAAATGTATATAAAATCGTTTTTTTTTAAAATTAATTATATTCTTTAATGTATTTAATATGTATTAATTAATTTTATATATTATCTACTGGCGGTCGCCAGTAGATAGTTATAGTTAGGACTGTGTTTCCATAGGAAATCCGCAACATTCTATTTGGAATAACTTTGGCGCCGGTTGACAAATCCACGCAAAATTTTTCAAAATAGGTGGGGCGCTCTGCTCCGCTCCTACCCTGAAAGTCTCGGGGGGATTCGTCAAGCGGGGGCTGAGATAAAATGGGGGTCCCAAAACGCGTTTTCCCCATGCAATTTTCCATAGGGACCTTTAGTCCAAGGTACAGCCCGAACGGCTGAACAGAATTACTTGAAATTTGGCAGAGAGGTAGTCCTCAGGTCAGGAATGTGCCTTTTGCAGGTCTGGTGTCAATCTGTTCAGTAGTTCCTGAGAAAATCAAAAGTAAAATCATATATATATGTGGGCGGAGCCTAACCTCACATCTCATCCTGAGATCTGATTGGCTGTCAGCACTTCATCCAAGAAGTGTTGGCAGCCATCTTGGGACCAATATACATGATAGCACCTCATTAAAAAGCATTGCAGTTAATAGAAGGTTTTAAGACTTTAGTTACATTATAAATCATTTGTTGATGGTACCATACTCATTTTAGGAATTGTGGTATGTTCTAAGGTGATTTCACCATGTTAAAAAGCCTTCTGCTGGGATATCATGATTGAGAGAAAAATATTTTCTCATGCTTTTCCCACAGAGGTTTGGAAGGTGATCTATAAGCTAAACTGAGAGCTTATTTTCTGTAAATTCACATTATCTTTCTCAGTCATGTGAGAATGAAGTCTGACATTCTCAGTAAAACATGTACATCCAACAAGGGCAGAGACTGTCAGTTGATTCCTTTGTGTTCTACTGCAGCTTCCCAGAGTGTTCCAAAGAACAACTAGAGCGCTAACAGTCCTACTTATGATAAACGTATGGCACACCTGAAGCCATCTTGCTTGGAATAAAGTGGTAACTCTTAAAACATTTAATTTAAAATGGAACAAAATGAGGGGGTTCATTTTTCCATAAAAAGTATGATTAGTGCTGCAGAAAGAAAAATTGGGGCACATTTTGAGTGACTTCTCAAATCCTCTTCTATTTCATTAAAAAATTCTGACATGCAGACTGAAACATGCACTTTCAATACCAGCACCAGTTTTCCCTGGTGAGCAGTAGCTTTACTACAGTGATCTAATGAGCAAAAAGAGTGCTAACATTCTGAATTTATGGCAAATGTGTGACACATCTGAATGCGTTTGGAATCAAAGTAAAAAACTGAAAGTATTTCCTACTGAGGAGACTGCAGTAAATGAGGAAATTAGGAAACTTCATAACAAATAAGTCTGCCAAGATGGCCACCAGAGACAAAAGAGCCCAAATGTAGCCCAAATATCACCCAGATGTAGCCCAAGTATAGCCCAATGACAGAATGTCCCAGAGTGTTCTTAAAAACAACTAGAGCGCTTACTGTCTTCATTATGACAAAAGTATGGCACACCTGAAGCCATCTTGATTGGAATAAACTGGTAACACTTAAAACATTTAATTTAAAACGGAACACAATGAGGGGGTTCATTTTGCCATAGAAATTATGATTAATGCTGAAGAAAGAAAATGAGGGCACATTTTGAGTGACTTCTCAAATCCTCTTCTATTTCATTAAAAAATTCTGACATGCAGACTGAAAGATGCACTTTTAATACCAGGAGCAGACTTCCATGGTGAACAGTAGTTTTACTACAGTGATCTAATGAGCAACTAGAGTGCTAACATTCAGAATTTATGGCAAATGTGTGACATATCTGAATACCTTCATGATGGAATCAAAGTAAAAAACTGAAAGCATTTCCTACTGAGGAGACTGCAGCACATGAGGAAATTAGGAAACTTCCTAACAAATAAATCTCCCAAGATGGCCACCGGAGACAAAAGAGCCCAAATGTAGCCCAAAATCACCCAGATGTAGCCCAAATATAGCCCAATGACAGAAGTGTGCAAAACACTTATTATTTTGTGTTTTTGCAGTGTTATATAGTGCAGACTTGTCAGGTATTGGAGTGCTTTACATGAGCATTGGTTACATCACACAAGAACAAATTCATTTTGGTTGTAGACATGGGGAAACTAAGTGATTTGACCAGAATCACAGAATGTCGAGCTGAAGCAGAAACTCCAACCTGGTTCCACAGTTGCAAAGTCTGCAGTTCTGGAAGTAACACCACATCCTCTCCCCTAAGTGCAACATTTAATCAAGTGGTCAACTGGATAAAAAAACATAAAGGTAACAAATAATTTAAAAGTGCTTTCTCGCTATTTGAAAACTCAGAAAATATGTCCTTATTTTAGTCATTTAGAGCACTAACCATAATTTTGATGCCAATAAGACCCTCTCATATATGTAATTTCTAAAGGAAATGCTCTAGGTATTACAGTTTTGATTACATCAAGATGAGGTCAGGCGTTCCACACTTTTGTAATAAATATAGAATGTTAGCAATCTAGTTGTTCATTAGGATACTGTTGAGAGGCAGAGGCCAGGGGCACGGACTCTGAAAATTGAAGGCAAGTAGGAGGGTGCAAAGGCAACAATTTAACCAAACTGAGCAGGCAGGAAGGGCCGTGGCAGCACAACAGACTATGGAGGGCAGTGGAAAGGGGGGCAGGGGCAACAAACCAACAATACAGGACTTGCAAGAGAGGCTGTGGCAATGTAATAGACCATTGTGGGCAGAAGGAAGAGGCAATGGTAGTACAACCATACATGCCAACAGACCCGATTCAGCCAGGAAACGTCCAATGTTTTTAAGCTCAAATGGGCTTTATTTTATCTGTCTCCTGTCTACAATCTCCTCTTTTTCAATGTAACTCAAAGGGGAAAATCAATACCCCAGTTTTTTTTCAAAATCTCCCTCTTACCAAGTTCAAAATGTTCGCAAGTATGGTACATTGGATCATGGAAGGAAATGCGGTAGGGACATGGACTTGGATAACAGAGGACAGGAGGGACACGGAGAGATGCACCAAACTGACCCTGCAGGGCAGGCATCAGGGTTTGCAGCAGCACAATACACCACACAGGGCATGCGGGACGGGAGTGCAGCACAACAATCCATAGAAAGCAAGAGGGAGGGGACAGGACCATGCACATGGACAACAGAGAACAGAGGGGCAAGAGGCAGGACCATAATGGACAGACAGGAGAGAAAGCTGCAGCATAACAGACCATAAAGGGTAGGAGGGATGGATCAGGGGCATTACAATGGAACAGACAAGCCAGGAAGGAGGGCGTAGGGGTCTGCACATGTAAACAGAGGGCTGGGGTCAAGGGGGCAGGGCAGGAGCAGCAAGATAGCCATGGAGGTCAGGCAGGATGGGCACTAGAAGCAAGACACACCATGAAGAGCAACAGTGAGACTGTGATGGCATACACACAGACCATGGAGGGAAGGTGGGAGGGGTTCAGGGGCAGCTAACTGACCACACAGGGAAGGTGGGAGGGGCCATGGCAGCACAGAAGACCATGCATGGCAAGTGGGAGGGTTAGTGGTAGCACAATGGCTATGATGGGCAAGAAGGAGGGTGCAGGGGCATGCACAAAGGACGATGGAGGATAGAAGGGAGGGTCAGGACCTGTGCACAGACAAGAAAGTTCAGGGGAAGGGGCCTCACAACAGACCGCACGGGGCAGGCAGGAGGAGCAGTTGCAGCACAACAGACCAGGGAGGGCAGAAGGGTGTGGCAGTACAATGGACCATGTAGGACAGGAGGAAGAGGATAGGGGCATGGCATGTGGACAGGCAGGGTGGAGGTGGCAGGGACAGGTTACAGTCATCTGACAATGCTAGGCAGGTGGGAGGGGAGTGGCAGCTCAACAGAACACTCAGAGTAGATAGGAGTGGCAGGTCCATGGAACATGGTGGGCAAAAAGGATGGAGCAGGGGCATACACAAAGACATCGGAGGGCAGGGGGAAGGAGAATAGGGGCAGCAAGCTAAGCACAGAGTTTAAGCAGGAGGTCAATGATGGGGCATAGAATTGGGCAATGGAGGGCAGGAGGAGTGGACTGGTACATCATACTAAATTGAGGGCAGTGGCAGCACATCAGACCATGCATGGCAGGAGGGAGGAGGCTAGTCCATGGATTCACACAACTGAGGATAGGGAGGAGGGGGATAGGGCAGCAAGCTAACTGTTCAGAGAAGGCGGGTATTAGGAACTTTATTGTTTTTAAAACGTGTGTCTGTGCGAACTACTTAAAATATGAACAAGTATGCAGCATAATCTCACTTTTATTCAGGAAGAAGAGGACATTTGTGACTGTGACTCCGGGCTCACTTGGCAGAAACACCCCCTGACCCTCCACCCCCTATCGCAAAATGTAATGCCCGTGAAAAGGGTAGGTGAACACAGTGTTATATAGAACATAGTCCTGAGAGCACGATTGAAAATGAAAACTAGATATAGTGTATGGTATAAACTATGCACCAAAAAGTGTGATATAAGATGAACCGGGCGTGAAATATAATATGCAATACATTGTGCGGAATGACAGATTCATTGGAGAGCGCGAGATAGCACAGGCACTAGCGCGTGCTATGCGATATGTGCCTTGGAGTGTAATATGCACAGGGCAGTGTTGTGTAACCTAACTAGTCTCTAAAGTTGTAATATAAAATATGTGCTGGGGAGTGTAACGTTGCATATGCACTGTGACAAAGATATGGATCCCAGATTGTAATATGTATGGCATAGCACTTTGCGTTATAACATAGGCATCGAGGAAGGCACATTAGATGGGGCAATATAACCCGTGCGAAGACAAGTGTGGCATGACATATTCACGGGGTGGTGTTACAGTGCACATGGGCTAGAGAGTGTCATAGCATATGCACTAGCTAGTGGAATACAACACAGAGGTGTGTGGCACTCAGCGGGCAATGGTGGGTGTAACACAGCATTGGGCTCTGCCAGGAGCGCGCTGTGACTCTCAAGTGATGTTCGTCCCCTTTCCAGAGAGTAAAATAAAAAGTATTACACATCCGGCAGTGGATGTGTGTTTTATTAACCGTGAGGGTTTTTTTTTGCATAGTTTTGGTCGAATTTTTGTCGAATCCCCTTTGAATGGCTTGGTGTGCATGTGTATTAAATGTGCCCGTCAATAGCTACCCATGTTTGTATAAATAAACGACAAGGCTGTCTCCCGGGATTAGGCATGGTAGGGAATCAGACATGTCAGAGCTTCACTAGTGGTGTAAATACATTCCACGTGGATTCATTGTATGCATAGTCGCCTTTTAATGAATATCACGCAAATCGTCATGGTGATAGGTACATACGGTTTGTCCAGCATGTCCTAGGTGTGTCTATAAATATATATTTTTTAAAAATAATAAAAAACAGTGGCCGGCCCTGGGGATTGGGGTCAAAAAAATATAATTAGGAGACAGGCCCTGGGGGATGGGGTCATCAGGGCCAATAAATTAGACTAAGAAGGGGAACCACACAGCCCCCCTTCTTAAAAAATTAAAATAAATAAAAGACTGGCATCGTGCCGGAGGCCACGCCCCCTCCTTGCAGCACTCTGCAAACGCGCCCCCTGGCGAGTTGTAAGTTGGGGAATTAATTCCTCTTCAATACTGAGGGTCCCTGAGGGCCAACTAGCCCAACAGGCATCACCAGTATGCACCAGGGAGCTGCGCTGCAGACAGGTGTTCTGGGGCCAAGCCCCTTTTTACACCTCTCTGCAACGCAGCTCTGTGGCGCTTACTGGAGGTACCTAGTGGTCTAGTTTGACCCTAGAGACCCTTAGGATTCAAGGGGACTTAATCTCTCAATTTAGAACAGCCACAGGGCGCGTTTATACAGTGGTGAAGGGAGGGGACGGGGCCTGAGGTGACGTGTGCAAACCCGCACTATGGCACGTTTTAAATTGGGGATATAATTTTCCTTCAATACTGAGGGCCCCTGGGGGCTAACTAGCCCACCAAGTGCTTCCAGTAAGTGCCACTGAGCTGCATTGCAGAGAGGTGGTCCAGGCCGTGCCACTTTACACCTCTCTGCAACGCAGCTTTGTGACACTTACTGGAGGTACCTAGTGGGCTAGTTGGACCCTAGGGACCCTCAGGATTCAAATGAACTTAATCTCCCAACTAAAAACTGACACAGGGCGTGTTTACACAGTGGTGAAGGGAGGGGACGGGGCCTGAGTTAACGTGTGCAAAAACGCCCTGTGGCCTGTTTTAAGAGGTAGTTTTAATCCCCCTGCCCTATTATATACTAGGGGCTTACAGAGGAGGTCATGCTAATCACAGGGGGACCCCAACGCATAATGTTCCCTAGTGTATGTAGGTGTTTTCACTGTATTCTAAGTGTCTTTTAACATAGCACTGGCTCTAGGACTGGTTAGTCAGACTCAGTTACCACCAGTATCCGTCTGAAAAAGTTGAGGGTACAGGATGATTTTGCAACAAGGCTTCTTTCTGCTCTTCTTTTTGTTCTTTCTGCACGTTATCCTTCTTCCTGCACTTTTCTTCGTCTTTGAGGACTTCTGTTGCTTCTTTCTGCACTTCTTTTTTTTCTTTCTGTGCATTTTTTCTTCTTTCTTCACATGTCCTATCTCTGTAGGCATAGTTAGAAATTAGCATTTAAAAAACCTTTGAGGGGGAGGAGCCTAGCGCGCAACCAAGATGGCCGCGTAGGTGCGAGGCTCCCGAGGACCTCCGCACCCTCCTACGTTTATCCTGACTTCATCCTGCATCGGTTGAGGGAACTGTGTCGGTGAGCCTGAGCCGAGGTGGTACCCGTTTCCCGTCTTCGAATCGGACCTCGGGTGCCGGAGTGAACACCGATTGAAGTTTGCGGCCTACTTCTCTCCTGACCCCGGATTCGCGTTTGGGGGCGACCCGGTGGCAAAGTGAACAACAACGGCGGGCTGGGCCTGGCGAGTCGCGTACCCCGCACTTTCACTTTCACTTTTGCGCCCCCTTGCTGTCTTTGCAGGTGGGATCGCGGCGCTCTTGGTGTTGGGGTGGCCTCGCTGGGAGACTCTGCCTGCCTGCCTGCTGTGGCCCGCTCCGCCGTCCTGGGGTGGCCCCCCGGAGCTCGTGGCCTTGATTGCTCGCTTTTTACTGCGTGGCTGGTGAGGGTGTGAGACCCGCGACGATGGCCACTAAACAAGATGGAGATCGGTTGAAGGCCAAGTCGACCCGGCGTGGCGCCGCACATCAGGCCAACATCATGGACCGCTACACCCTCCCAAAGGGATCTCCCGGTGGACCGCACAAGTCCTCTGAGTGCCCCCCGGATGCCCCGGATTTGCCCACAGATCTGACTCTGCAAGACGTCATGGGCGCCATTGCTGAGATGAAGGCCTCGGTGGGCCAGCGGTTTGACACGTTAGCGCATAAAATCGACGCGGTCCTCGTTGAGGTTAACCTGGTGAGAGCTGATCTCTCGAAGACCAACGACCGGGTCGATTCTTTGGCCCACACCGCGTCGGGCCTCACGACTGAGGTGGCGGCCCTTCAGACGGAGGTACACCGGCTTCGTCAGGCGAGTGCGCTCATGGATCGGCGCCTGGAGGATTCCGAGAGCCGGGCCCGGAGGAATAATATCCGCATCATCGGAGTACCTGAGGGACGGGAGGAGTCGGCGGCGGATCTTTTTGTGGAGGACCTGATCACTACCCATCTCCAGCCTCGGGGACTGAGTAAATTTTTTGCGGTGGAGAGGGCTCATAGAGTTCCCGGGGGAAGGCCGAAGGTCGGAGCCCCTCCGCGGCCTCTTATTGCCCGTATCTTTAATTTTCGGGACAGGGATGCGATTCTGCAAGCCTCCAGACTGCAGGGGCCGATTAAGTTGGAGAACATGGAGGTGAACTTTTATCCTGACTTCACCCAAGCGGTCCAGAAGCAGAGACTGAGCTTCTTGGGCGTCAAGCGGCGGCTTCGGGACATGAACTTAAAATACGCCATGCTCTTCCCGGCCAGGCTGTGGGTGGAGGTGGATGGTCGCACTCACTTTTTTGACCGTCCTGAAACGGCCGGGGACTGGCTGGACACTTTGTCTGGGGGTCGGGATCGGGATGGCGGGGGGGGGCTGCGGGAGGAGAAGGCCCACTGGACCGGGACTGAGGTGCTGATACTGGGACTCACTCTGGACGAAGATGCTGCCGCTTTCGGCCAAGCTTAGGGTCTCTCGTTTTTTGTACTCGTTTTCCCTCCTTTGTAGGTGGTGCGGGGTCTCGAAGGGGTACTCTTTCCTCCTCTAGGGGGTTTACCTAGTTTCAACTATATAGGGGCGACAGGCACACTGCAAGTTGGGGGGGCTGTTTGGGCTCATGCAGGGGTGCAGGGAGGGGGGAGTTTTGTTGGGGCGGTTGGGTTGGGGTGGGGTGTTGTTCATTTGTACCACAAGGCAAAAGTATTGTCGTGCTATTTCCAAAGTGCTCTCGGGGGGACGAGTGATTGCTTTCGTTTATGATGGGGGGTAGGGGACTGAGTCTTTTGTCCTGGAACGTTAATGGACTGGGGGACAGGATAAAACGAGGTGTGGTCCTGCAGTTCCTGAAACGAATTTCACCTGACATAGTTTTTCTGCAGGAGACACACCTCATTGGCAACTCCTTTCGTGCTATGAACCGACGGGGCTACCGCCTTCTGGCCCATTCGGGCTTCACGTCGGGTTCAAGGGGTGTGGGCATCATGGCCAAGACCTCGCTCCCGTTGGAAGTTGATGAGGTGCTCCATGATGACAGGGGACGTTACACGGTTCTGGTGGGCAGAATGGAGGGCAGAGTGATTATTTTTGTTTCTGTCTATGTCCCGCCAGGGTTGCAGACGACCACCTTTGCGGATCTGGGGCGCCTCCTCCTTGGCCTTCCGGAGGGGATTCTGGTGGTTGGGGGGGATTTTAATGCTGTGGTTTCCGGAACTGAGGACCGTCACCCCCCTAGGGATCTCCCCCGTGCCCAAGCGTGGTTGTCTGGCCTATTGGATGCCTTGGGGCTGGTGGATTGTTGGCGTTTGAAACATCCTACGCAGAAACAGTACACTTTTCATTCCGGGGCCCATGGCAGTCTATCAAGACTAGACTATGTCCTGGTGCCGGCGGCGCATGCGGGGAGGATCGGGAAGGTGCGCCATTTGGCGCGGGGTATTTCAGACCACTCCCCGCTCTTATTGCACTTCGATATTCTCCCGAGGGGAGAGGGTAGGGTGGCCCGATTAATCCCTGGTACCTGCGTGACCCCACCATTCGCGCAGAGTTGGTTAAGTCCCTTAAGCGATATTTTGATGATAATGTGGGGTCGGTGTCATCTGCGGTCTCGCTATGGGAGGCATTTAAGACGGTGATTCGGGGGGATGCCCTGTCCCTTATTTCCCATTCCCAGAGGCGCGAGCGGGAGGAGGTGACCAGTGTTGAAACTGAAATAACTGAGTTGGAGGGCGACCTCGAATGTGGGGTGACGGATGACAAATTACATGTTCTCCGACTCAAGCAGGCGGCCTATAAGGCCCTCGTCACGGAGGCGGCCAGGGGCCTCAGTAGAGAGCAACAGGGGAGACTGTATGATGTGGGTGATAAGGCTGGGAAATTGATTGCGTGGCTGGATAAAAAGGAGAGAGCGAGTCGAGCTGTCCCGTCGATTGAGAAACTGGATGGTGTGTGTGTCACGGAACCGGAAGAAATAGTCGATTGCTTTGCAGAATATTTCCGTGGGGTGTATTCCCCGGTGTCCTCCCGCTCGGAAGAGGATTCCCATGCCCTGCTTAGGGATATCGTGCTGCCTTCCCTTTCGGAGGAGGACAGAGTGTCGTTGGACGCCGCCCCAACCTCTGAAGAAATTGCCCTCGCCATACGCTCGGTCGCTTCCGGCAAGGCCATGGGTCCTAACGGTCTTCCCATCGAATTGTACAAGCTGCGACCGGATACGCTGGCGCCGCATCTCTGTGCGATGTTCCTCGCGGCCCGTTCGGCGGGTTCCCTCCCGCTAGACCAGCGTCTGGCTACTATCGTGGTCATTCACAAGGAGGGGAGGCCGCGGGACCGGGTCACGTCCTACCGGCCTATTTCGCTGCTGAATGCGGAGCCCAAAATTCTCGCCAAGGTGTTGGCCAATCGGCTGGTTGGCGTGGTGTGCGATTTGATTCACCAGGATCAGTCCGGCTTTATCCCCCATCGCAACACTGCGCTTAACCTGCGGCGCTTGCATGGGGTGCTCGCGCGTGTCCCGTTTATACGGGAACCGGCCATTTTGGCATCCCTGGACGCCACTATGGCGTTTGACACACTTGAGTGGCCATATATTTGGGCGACACTGGCGAAGTTTGGGTTTGGCCCGGGATTCATCGGTTGGGTGAAATTGTTGTACTCGGGACCGCTGGCGCAGGTGGTTGTGAACGGTAGAGTGTCGGCTCCGTTTGAGCTGGGCAGGGGCACGCGGCAGGGCTGCCCATTATCACCGCTCCTCTTCGCGCTTGCCCTGGAGCCCCTGGCGGAGTGGCTGCGGTGGGAACCTTCTATTCGTGGTCTCCGATGGACCCCCGAGTATGAGGACCGCATATCTCTTTACGCTGATGATATTCTTCTGTACCTGGCTTCCCCACGTAAATCACTGATAGTACTGGTTGATGTACTGCACTCATTTGGCCTCAACTCCGGCCTGGTCATCAACTGGGCTAAATCGTGTGTGTATGTCCTCTCTGGGGAGGATCCTATCCTTCCGCGGGGTTGTCCTATCCAGATCGCCCCGCGGGGATTTAGGTACCTGGGTGTCTTCATTACCCTGGACGCGGAGGCCCGATATAACCAGAACTTGCTTCCCCCCCTCCAGCGCCTGAAGGAGGACGTCGCGCGTTGGAGGCGCTTGCCGCTCTCGCCGCTCGGCCGGGCGGCATTGTTTAAGATGATGTCGCTGCCACGTTTCCTGTATGCTTTGCAGAACACAATGGACGTTGTCCCGGCGCGCTACTTTCGCGAGGTGGAGAGTTTGCAGCGCCGACTGTTCTGGGAGGGTAGGCCGCGTATCGCCCTGGCGAAGCTGACGCTCCCGTGGTACGATGGGGGGGTTGCCCTCCCAGATATCAAGCGATATTACTGGGCCTCCCAGCTGGCTGCGATCAATCACGGCCTTTACGGGCCCGCCCTAAACCCGGCCTTTGAGATGGATAAAATGTTACTGCCGGGTGGTGACTATAATCGGGCGCTTTATTCTAGCTCGCATGACGCGCGGCTGACGGGCCCCACGAGGGTCATGGTACGGGTGTGGCACACGGCTAACGTGGCGATGGGGTGGAAGGATCGCTTGACCCGGGCGACGCCACTATACGCATCTGAGCGGCTGGGCTCCCTGTGGACCTCGAAGGGCTTTGAGAAGTGGGACATGATAGGCATCAGCAGGGTGGGCGATCTCTGGACGAGGGGGGGTTTCAAAACGTTCGATGTGCTGCAGACAGAATTCCAGCTGCAGGACAGGGAGTACTTTCGTTATATGCAGATCCGTCATGCGCTGTGCTCTGTATTTCCGGACGTTGCCTCCATCCCGGAGTACTCCCCTCTGGAGGATAGAGTGCTAGATGGGCATGTCCCGGACGGCACGATTTCATTAATTTACAAAAAGCTCATCAATGACCGTTCGGGACTGCTGACTGGCCTTCGTG
Organism: Triturus cristatus; assembly: GCF_964204655.1. Classification (NCBI taxonomy): domain Eukaryota; kingdom Metazoa; phylum Chordata; class Amphibia; order Caudata; family Salamandridae; genus Triturus; species Triturus cristatus. Next base: position 466,294,981 of record NC_140595.1, on the reverse strand, counting down.
AGGCGTGGGGGGCTGATGGATTGGAGCTGGATGACGAGGACTGGGTGTCTGCGGTGGCCTCCCCGAAAGAGGTGGCCATACCGGCCCGCCTTCGCTTCGTCCAGCTCAAGATACTTCATAGGGTCTATGTTACGGGGCCGAGGCTGATGCGTATGGGCTATGCTGTGGACGGGTTGTGTAAGCGTGGGTGTGGTTCTTTGGGGACCTTTCTCCATATTCTGTGGGAATGCCCGGAGGTGGTGCGATTCTGGCGTGGTGTGCATGAGGTTTTGCAGGTAGTTACGCATGTGCCACTGTTGCCTGAGGCGAGGAGATGTCTTTTGAATGTATGGGAGCCAACCGACTACTCAGTGCCGCAGACGTGGTGGGCGACTCTGGGATATATGGTGGCCAAACGTGACATTGCGCAACTGTGGGGTTCCCAGAGGTCGCCGACTGTCTCGGCGTGGAAGGACAACATGGATTGGTGTATGTTTCGGGAAAAGGTGGTGTATGTTGCGAGAGGTAAGCCTGGGACATGGGTGAAAGTATGGGGCCCCTGGAACGCTTACCGTGGGGGAATCTGTACCCCGCCGCTACTGCCTGATCCATCACTGGCCCCGTCTCCTTAGCCTGTTTGTCTTCCCGGTTCTGGGCAATGAGTTTACTTAGTCCCCGTCCTGACCTATTCCCCCCCTCGATATTCCTATGAATCGGTGGGGTCCCCCCCCTAGGGGAGCACATACTGTTGTTTCCGACTGTGGGTTGCCTTGTGGACTTGTTTTTTGTTGTTATTTATATAAAAATGAAACCGTCGTGTGGGGTCCGGATGGTGTGGCTGCCAACGCCTCTTTCAACTCCTGTGAATTCCCTTTTGCCGCAGCGTGCGTTCTATTGTCTGTATTACATGCTCCTTCTGTTTGCTAGCGGCCGGCCTGAAGGTTGTAGGCCCATCTTTGTATATTTTTTGGATTCTGTAATAAACGGTTTCGAAAAAAAAAAAAAAAAAAAAAACCTTTGAAATTCACAGAAAAAAACATAGGTTTCAGGCACGTTATAGTTAGGAATTAGCATTTAAAAAACCTCAGAAATTCACTGAAAAAACCATAGGTTGCAGTGGTGTTATAGTTAGCTGGACTTTTCACTTGTACAAAACCATTGAAATTCCCCCGTTATAGTTAGTTCAGCTAACTATAACTCGTGCGCCCGCAATGCACTGCTGATGACGTCACATATTACATCACTCATGACATGGTCAATGACATCACTCATGACATCACTGATGACATCATATATGAATATAATATATAAACATGATATTTTGTACAACTATATTTGTGACATCGATATTTTTTCCAATATTTTTGTACTTACCATTATAAGTATAGGATGTAGATATTTTCAGCATCAATATTTTGTTCACAATATTTTTATATGTGGATATTTTGAGTGTCGATATTTTGTCAGTGTACCGTTTTGAACACATTGGAGTCTATTATTCCTCCTATGAGAATAGCCATGAATGATGTGCAGATTAGACATTTGTCTAGAGTTGTGGATAGACTTGCTATGGATACAGAAGGGTCTGGTGATGCAGAACCATTTTGCCTTTGACATAATTTTGACAAAAGAGGGTGGTGTTTGTAAGGTAATCGGGACTAAGGAGTGCTGCACTTATATATCTCATTACAGTGGAGTGTTTGACTCATACATAACTAACATAACTAATCTGATATATGAAACTGTGTCATTAGAAGAGCCAGATGTCTGGGAAACTGTAGGATCTTGGGCAAGGAAGATAGGGAATAGTTTTGGAAGAATAGTTGAGTGATTAAGTAGTGTTGTGAAAGGAGTTCTGCAAACAGCTCTAACGCCAATAATAATAATACTGATTTGTGAAACTTCTTTGTTCTTTTAAAACTAATAAACTGTACAGTGAAAAGATAAGGTAATACTAAAGGAGAGAAACAAGATTATATAAATTCTTAGAAAAGGCGGAGATCAGAGGGCTTTTTTGAGCTGGATTATTATTGTGATGAAATGTTCCAAAAGATGAGACGAATGGAAGAAGATGTTCAGAGAACTAAAAAGCTGAAGACTTCAAAGACTAATATTTAACTAATAAAGGTATTAATGGGGTTTTTAGAGAGTATTCAAATAATCAGATTGGGGAACTGAAATGAGCTACCTAGGTCATTTAGAAGAGTAAATAATGTTAAGAATAGTTATGCCACATTTTAGCATATTACGCCAATACTTTAAAAAAAAAAATGCTATAGTTTCTAGTGATCCTGCTCTTTCCTCCTTCCATCAGTGTCCTGCTGTAAACGCATCTCTCCCCTTGTTTCTGCGGAGCATCAAATGAGTGATGTAAATGTATGAGTTCAGCAATGTACAACATTATTAGAAATGTGTATTGTGAATGAAGCTTCCATCGTGTACCAAAGTATCATTTTCAAAGATTTCTGATTGGAGTTTTAGAATAGATGTGCTAATTCTATGAGCATTGTTAAAGAAATGTTTCATTTGTGCTGATCATCTCCGGAGAACAATTGCTGTGAGAGTAGGTGGAAAATGTATTTGATCTTAAGGAATGGGTTAGTGCTAAATATTTACATCGCTTTTAATGATTGCATTGTTGTTTCTGATTTGCAAATGCAGCCCTAACCATGATCATGACAAGCCAAAAGCTCCATAACAAAGGCAAAAATTAGTGCGGAGAGCGGGCACTCCTGGCTGGTGTGTCTCTTTATCCCAAAGCAGTCTGAGATCAGTTGACCCCTCCTGACCCGAGAAGTCGAACTATTGTACAGAGTGCGGATCAAGCTAAGAGACACACGGCCGAACCCCATGCGTTCAACGGTCAGGAGGAGAAAGTCTCAGCTCAGGGTATCAAATGCCTTCTCAATGTCTAATGACACTGCCACCTGGACAAGGGCCTCGGCCACAATGCTGTGTATAAGTTGTAGTAGGTAGCAGATGTTAGTGAAAGTGATCCGTCCCAGTATAAATCTAGACTGGGTGACATGTACAGGAGTGCTATTGATAGGGAGTAGGCAATTCACCACCACTCTGCCCAAAATCTTACAGTCCAGATTAAGAAGTGAGAAAGGGCGATAAGAGTGAATGTCCAGTGGGTCTCTTTCAGGTTTAGGTAGGACTACGATTAGGGCCTCTCGTAATGAGTCAGGGAGATGCCCTATTGTTTTGGCGTCATTAAATATCTCCAGCAGGTGTTGAGTGGTTTGAGTGGAGAAAGTAGCATAATACTCAATCAGCAGCCCGTCTTTGCCCGGCGTCTTATTCTAAGCAATTTGGGAAATAGCCACCCATATTTCCTCCAACTGCAGAGGCTCATCTAGCATGGCCTGCAGAAGAATGAGCGTCATTTGGGAGTTGTCAGGGGATGGGGCTGTAACCTCTAGCTTGCTTCCTGCTACTCCTGGCACTTCCTTTGTGACCCCTGGCTTCAGAGGGGGCACAACTTTTGTCTCCTCTAAGGTCAGGGGTCGCAAATGAAGTGCCAGGAGTAGCAGATAGCAAGCTAGAGGTCACAGCTATGGCTCCTGGCTACCCACAAATTATGCCCATGCCAATGGTTCAGTCTTACCAGTGGCAGGTTGCCTAAAAACCCCTGTGTGTGACCAAGGTTCACTGTATAAAATCCCTGCTAATACTCCCAAAATGGACCATTGATATCCATCTGTGATGTAACTACTGTGCCATTATCTAGTCTAACCACCCTGATCGGGGTTCGTTGCTGGTGTTTCTTTACTAGCCACTCCAATAGCCTCCCGGAGCGATCCCCCTTGGCATCCACCTTTATTTCAAAATGCCGCAACTCTTGCTCAAGCGCTACTAATTCTCCATGCATATGTTGTCGTATCCCCATGAGGTCACCAGGCAATGGCCTCGTGTGACAACTTTGTGCCTGTCCTACTCCACTGCCCGGATGGAGTGGAGCCCTTGTTTAGGTCAAAGTAGTGTGTGAAGCACTGCACCAGGTCCTCCAAGAATGGGGGGTCATAAAGAGCTTCTCTTTGCAGCCACTAGGTAGATATGGTATGGCATTGTCTGCCCCACCGCAGGGTGACCATTAGCGGACAATGGTCTAAGAGAGTGCACACTAAGTACTCTGTCCGGGTGAACTGCAGACCCAATTGGTCCGTACAGAGAACAAGGCCTATATTGTTGTGCACGTCATGAACCAAGGAATAAAAGGAATACTCACAATCTAGAGGGTGTCCAAGTTGCCATGCATCATGTAAACATCAGTGGGGGTGCCATTTGTAAAGTGTTGTGTTGTATGAACGTAAGTGGTATTGCGCAAGGGAGGGGTAGAGCGGTCGATAGCAAAGCCTTGTAATCAGTTGAAATCAGCAGCCCGGAGCCCCGGGTGCTTTGGATCCTAAAACAGTCCCAGAGTGAATCTAGTGTTGGAATTTGTGGCTAAAGGTGGGAGACCCTTTCATGCCCGTGTTGACAGCGACCAGCTGCAGGGGAGGGCTTTCTCCACCACACATGATGTCCCCTGAAAACGGATGTGTAACCAGCAGAAGCACAATTAGGCTCCATTAGAACAACAGTTAAAACCTAAACAACAAAGAGTCTAAATGGCTGCACCCCCACCCCCCAAGGCAATGGACACGTGCGTCCATGTCCAAATTTCCCCAACTTGCACACAAAAACTAAAAAAATGAGAAAAACAACCAAATCCTCTTTGGAACACTGGTGGGATGTGTTTCAGCTGCAGGGCCTGATCTCCAAAGTGTGGGCCCATTTTGGAGGTCACAGCACACACACAACCTATATGAGCACAAGTCCCTGCAATACAGCAAGATCAGATTATCCCAGCTCTGGGCAAGGATTGAGGTGCTTGTGATTGTGCTGGGAGGCTGTCTCCACTGCCCCCGCATGTTCCGCTGCCACCTGATCCTGGGTTGGCCATGTCAAAGCGACTCTGCGTCTCCTGCGTTCAAGGTGCAGCACCACCCAGTCTCCCTCTGCCTGATTATTCTCAGCAAAGTGTGTGAAGCCTTTCGTGTGGAGCCAGGTACAGACATTCTCAGGTGTAAAAAGGTGTGAGAGGACTCACCATCTATCACCTCTAGTTTTGCAGGAAACAGTAGTGTGTATCGGAACTGCAGCTCCTGAAGGGTCTGTTTCACTTTCATGTAGGAGCCCTTAAGTCGCTGCACCTCAGCCGTAAATTCTGGATATACTGCTATCTTTGCATTCTCGTATCACCGGGGGCCCTTCCTGCGAAAATGCTGCAGAATGAGACCACTTTCACGATAACTGAGAAATCAAGTGATAAGTGGCTACGCTGGTGCCCCGGATGGGAGCGGCCTTCCTGGGATGCGGTGCTTGGGGACCTTGTTCTCCAGCACGATGGCCATCAGCCATTCCTCGAGCAAGAGCTCGGTGCTGGGGTGTTGTGATTGCTCCGGGATCACCAGGAAGCAGATGTTGCTGCACCTTGAGTACCCCTCAGCATCCTCCGCCCGGCGATGCAAGAAGGCCATCTCTTCTTTCATTGTAACTGCCTGTAACTCACGCACAGTGCGGCACATAGAAGTCAGCTTGGATTACGCATTATCATCACGGTCCACTAGTTTGTGGTGACTAATCCATAACAAATTCACATCCATTTTTGCTTCAAGTGATGTTTTGGTTTCCAGATTGGCATGGAGAAACTACTCAAATTGTGCCAAGTTTTTATCAAGGGTGGGTCCCAGGTGCTGCAAGGCGCCCACGGCATGGTCAGCTAAAGTTAAGGGTGGCGCCGAAGTGCCGGGTTCAGAGTCCAGGGTCCTGGTGGTTTTAGGTTTCCCTATCATGATAATGTGAGGCTGGAAGACAGCGAGGAGGTCCTGTAGGATGTGTACAGATGCATCTCTCAGATGCCCCAGCACCTTACTAAAATACAATGTGTGTCAGGGAGCCCCAATAGGAAAACAGAGTTCTCTGCATAGAGTTTAGCTGGGCTGGTATGCGCTGGAGAAGGCTCTCCATGGACAAGTGTGACACCGCACGTAAGTAGTGCATAGTACTTGTAGCTGATGGGGTGTCCCCACCTTTCAGTAGTCTAGCTTCAGATTTCTGGCAGCAAGCCCACCAGGCAGGGGCCCACCGATGTAGTTACAGACAAGAGGATGTTAACTCAAGAACTCCACCAGCTCGTGCTCCCCTTAAGGGTGCCCCCACGACAGACCAGGACCGTCAGGGAGCCAGCAGAGCAGGGGCGCATCCCATGGGGGAGACCACCTTGAGGCACAGTCGCCCCCTGTCATCCCCTGATGTGCAGGTGTTGAAGTGTTAGGTCCTATAGAGCCACAGGTCTCATCCCTGATGCCTCCGTAGCCAGGACAGTCTGCACCAACCCACGTAGGCCCTCAGGCACGCATAGGCAGTTCACTGACACTTCGCTATCCAGTCGTGGTGTCAGGAAAAACGCTATCTCCAGCGGGGGTCACTATTAGCAAGTCACTCGCCACAAGGCTGCAGGGGGTGCAGATCCGAATGGGCACTCCGGGGTAGACGCTTTCCCGCGGCCGCGCTTTCCCGCAAATACCTGCACCTCCACTTGTGGCAGCAGCAATGTGGCGGGGCTCACCACCAACATTGGGGCTTCAGGATCCTCTAGAAAACTCACTCATGTTGCGCGGCCCCGCACCAGCCATAATCTCCACGCTACCCCCAGGGACAGCAGCAGCACTATCCTGGTGCTCACACGGCAGAGGATTGCCGCAGGACCGGCACTCCAGCGCCTACCTCTTCCTGTGGGACACCAGCTGCACTTTCAGGAGCACGGCCCCGTGCCACCACTCAGGTAGGACAGCACAGCTGAGAGGGTGTATCGGCAGGCCGTATGCCACAGATTAGGCAAGATACACTGCAGGCCCAGCACTGAGCTCACCTAAAGAGTGTCCGATGCGGCCGCAATCTTGGCCATGCTCCCTTCTGAACTCTTTATGATGTTGACTTCCAAGGGCATGAATAATTTTGATATAAATTCACACAACAGAATCCTATTTTCTACACCTCCCAAAGTGAGTGTGGAAACCCTTTTAGGGTTGGATGAATACTTGGACATTAACTTTTGAGGCATAAATATAGCAGATTTGGCAGTATTATTATAAAGGCAATTTAATACCAAAAGGTTTCATAGAATGTCTCTACAACGCCACGCTGTGTTTCAAGCAGTTGTATGCCCTGCTTCTGGGTGCCACAGCTGCCTCAAACTGACTCATCAAGCAGTTTGCATAAAGCTGTGATTCAAAGACTCTTTTGCTTGATCCAGATAATTAATCAATTAAACATTTCAAATAGTTCTGCTCAAGTTTCGGAATGGCTATTTAGCAACAAATCATTCATTTGGGTCTGGATTCATGGTTTAGTCAGATGGGGCAATTGTACACACAGAGGCAACAATACAACTAAAAACTCAACACAGTGGATTATCTAATCAAATATCCCCAAAATATTCTGTTACTTCATAAGTCCAAACAAACAATTTGTAGAGACTGCAATCTCTAGACCTTAGACCATATAACAGGTAAAGTCTCAATCAGAAACTAGTAATACACTGCTCTTTTGGTTGTAATAGGAAATGAAGATGCTATAAAGAAAAAGAGTAATATCTGTTTTGATTCAACCAATACTGATTACATTAAAACTAAAGATGACAGTCAACTGTTTAGTAAAAGTAGAAGTTCTGTATCCCTATTCATTCTACTTGGTATTAGAGCATTCAGAATCTATATTCATTTCACGTGTCTTCTGTAATAGCGATTACAGGAATATAAGCTCATACAATCAAATACTTAGAATAGGGACACACTGTCATTTTTGTCCTGCTCTAAATGAAACTGGTCACATTTTACTGAGTGGATGATTATGAATGTATTTTTGGAGATGAAACCCATTCACCACAATGTAAGATAGTACATTACTTAGGGATTGGCAAGAGTAGCAGCTGATTCGAATGGCATCCATCTAGGGACTCCAACCTCTCCTCCAGGATATCTGTTTGCAGGGCACGTATAGATTTAAATCAAAGAACTATTAGGAAGCTGCATACATCAGCAGGCTGCTGTCTACATTCTCTGATGCTATTGTTATACTGGTTGTTGCCAAAGGATTTTGGAACCAACCCAGGGCTGGGAATGTGAAGATGGTGCTATTTGTTGTGGGTTGAAGCATGCACATGTTTAGAGACTGGCCTGAAACAGGAATTCTACCAGCCGGGGTGAGGTCACTGCAGAGTCTGCAGCAGCATCTTGTAGAAAAGGGTGCATCTCAGATCCCTGATTCATCACTCAATTGCCTATTGCCTGTGAGTGTCTATGTTCCTGCTCTCCTTCTTTGCTGCCATGTCACTTTTTGACAGAGATGCTCATTTGAACTGTCTTGGCTCTTGTATCATGTATAGGCCATCAGGATGTTAATACCACAGAAGAGCACTTACCACTTTTGCACTAAAGTTCCCAGGTCTCTGTAGTCAAGCTATAATCTGTGTTTTAAATACAGTATTTGCACCGCACATCGTTACTAATTAGTACATAGGCATTCTGCATAAGGCCTTCCAAAATATCTCTCAAATACCCTATGCTGATAATCCTCATTATTAAAAGTTCAGGCCCTGCTTATCACAGTCCTGCTTTCCAGAGTAAGGACTGTTATAAGGAAGAGGAATAAGAGACTAATGCACCAATTGTTTACTCTTACTTTCCATTACTTTTGGCCCAAATCTTTCTTATCACACTCTTGCATCCCCCTAGGGTACTGTGATGGGAATATGGAGGCGGGCTTATGAGACGGAACGTGCTCAGGCCCATAGCTAGAAGTATATTTTTAGGGGGGCATGGCCTACTGGTTGCACTACTAAATACCAACTCCCAGAATATGGGGATACAAGCACATCGAGGACAGAGTATTTAAAGGTAGGTGTCTATAGGGAAGTATAGATTTAATACTCCTAAATGCACATCTAGATTCCTTGAAGGTATATATATATATATTACATAGGTACATATATGTGGAGCTATGTATGGACATTCTATAGTTACCTAACAAAACAGGTAATGATGCCAACAAGTGATATTATTGTAGAAAACTTTGTTTTCTGAATTTCCTTAGATTTTAGTTATGCTTATCAATTGCATCCAAATCTAATTCAATATCAATACAATAGATATGACATATTCACAATCAAAAAAGAGAACTTGATTAACACAGGAGTCAAATATGAAACTAGCATACGATTTAGCATACAAAAAAGTTATATCCAAGGGTTATCCACAAAGAAGTTTCAAATACATCAATGCTGTAAAGTCCGTTACACACGTTAGATTGATGTTCTTAAACAGAAGCAGATGCCACATATTCAAACATACACCCATGCCCGCATCAAACATTTAAAAAAAAAAAAAAAACACTTACCTGCAGCTCTGCCACCGATGTCCCAGGAGGGTTGGGACTGCTGCTGAGGGAAGGCAGCAGTCCCCACGTCGTCACAGTGTGGGATGGGGTCAGTTAGACTGCCGACCCCACTCTGTGATAAAGTGTCACTGATTAGCAGTCGACCCTGGGTGCTTCAATGCTACCCCTTGTCGCTGAGGTGGAGGGCCTCAAGGACCTTTGCTGAGTTGAGGAGGTCACACTCACAGGAGCTGTGACATCCTCAGCCCAGCAAAGTTCAGAGCAGGCAGCCAGGAGCCTGCACATTTAGCACGTCTAGCTCCTGGCTGCCTGACCTGAAAAAAGAGTCTCTGTCAGGCCAACCTTTACTCAGCCTGACAGACACTCTTCTTGAGGAGCATAAGGTGAGGGAGAGTGGCCCCTCAGCCCCAATGGACTGGCTGTGCCCATGTACTGGATTCCCACTTTCTCTATATATCTCAAGGATGTATGTCTGATGAACATTGCAAACCCACTCTAATAAATGTTATCAACAATAAAATGGGAAATTCATCGTTTTGATCTAAAAAAAATTCATCCCGAGACCATCCTCAGGACTGCGTCGTTCATATGAAAACCAAAAATCCCCCATGAAGATTTATGAGAATAATGTCTGGAATATTGAAAACAACAGTCTTCCAGATAGGTAATGTTTGCATCAGTATGCAATGGGCTTGGATACAAATCCAGGCTCATACTTGAAATTAATCCGGCAATGTGGGTAGCTGTGGTATTTAGGCCAGGGCTTAGCCGGCACTGTAGGAAAACCTGCCAGGCCCAAACATTTCTGAAGATAAAGTACCTAGTGAAGTCTGGGGTGGTGTAGTTTGCGTGGATCCCAATACATTTTCCTAACCAGAATGCCCTTCAAACATCAAAGTTTGGCTAAATCGTAGATTATCCTCATTTTTCTGTGAAAGAAATTTCTGGAATCTGTGAGGATCCATAAAATTCCTACCATCCAGTGTTCCCACACTTCTCCCAATAAAACCACTACCCCAAATGGTCAACAAATAACATGTGTTTAGTCTATTAATTACATAGGACCTCATAACATATTTGTTATAATCATAAATCAGATAAAGATAAAGCAGAATTTCAAATGAGTCAATACATTTCAAAAAGCAGATTCATAGTAAACAGGTCTTAAATTACAATATAGAAAAATCAGAAAATGTTGGTTGTGGAGATGTCTAGAGAGGTCAATAATAATATAAGTGCTTCCAGCCTCAGAGGCCTTGATTATGAATTCCACCATATGTGGTTCAAGGAGATGAATCTTCTCTGTGTTGACCATGGCAAGGTTATCTAGATATTTAACCATTTTTGAAAAGATAGTCTGTTATGGCAGCCTTTTGTGTCATGGCAGGCTATATTGGGTAATTTCAGCTTCACACTACTGCTACGTAGGGTATGTGCACCCCTCTGCAGCAGGCACATTAACATAACAAACTATCTGACTCCTGGAAACAAAATAACAGTCTGTGGAGCAGATACATTATATGGCCATGCTATATTTCAAAATAGGCTGGAGCCATGTCAGTAAAATATAAATCATATTTGTCCTGTGATATCTCTGCCCCAGCACAACAGGCTAATCAAATCACCTTCCCATAATGGAATTTGAAGTTTCCTGATTGAAGATGGCTTCTTAGTTACTGGTAGGTTTGGGGAGTGGCAACCACTTATGTATCAGGAATAGAAAATGTCATGAACGTTACTGGCTTAAGAACAACATGACTCAATGTCCTGTACAGTTGTGCAAACCCTTCACACAGTAAATTCTTGTTTGACATACCATATGTGAAAGGTAAAAAGGGAGTTCAGCTAATGCCCAATACATTCTTGGCCTCTCAGCTATGACAGCAAACTAGTGTTGATACCACCTGTCATATCAGTTTCTCATGCACAACACTGTGGCGTCCCACAGGGGTCCATCATATCCCCTCTACTGCGCAACATCTACCTAATTTCCTTACCAAACCTGATTAAATCATTTAAGCTCACCTGTTACAACTATGCAGATGACACCCAAATCATGATTTTAAACAGATGGTCTGGAAAACCTCTACAATTTAAAACGTGATGACTGACTTCGGGCCATAAACACATGGATGATGAATAACCATCTAAAGCCAAATATCGATAAAACAGGGCTTATGATCTATGGACAATAACAAAAATACCAGCCTATGGCGTAAGGAACAAGAAGCCCTTCTACCAATATCAAGAGAAATCAGAAGCCTAGGAGTAACCATCAATTCAGACCTATATTTGATACCACGTTAACAACTTAAAACAGATAACCTTCTACACAATGAAAACACTGTATTGCTTCATACCACACATTGGATACCAAGATAATCTTCACGCCATTATCTCACTTGTAATCTCCAAGCTTGACTATGCCAACTGTCTATGTCTTGGCATACCTTCATTCATAATATGCAAAATACAACTCATCCAAAATGTTGCTGCAAGATTTCTTCTCTACCTTCACCCAAGAGAACACATAGACATGACTCCTATCTTGCAATCACTCCACTAACTACCTATAGCAAAAAGGGCAATGTTCAAGGCACTTTGCATTGTTCACGGAGCCTCCAAGGAAAAGGACAGCTATAACTACAAGCTGAATTCAAGCAATACAAACAAATCAGGACACTGCGCTCCAGGCTTGCACCACTTATCATGCGACCTTACCATAAGATATGCGCAGGAGGCACTACTTTTGCAGTACAAACCGACAAGCTCTGGAACACACTACAAGCCAACATTAGAAGCATCCAGGAGCCTATACACTCCAGAAGACAGTTAAAAACATTGCTATTTCCAAAACAACTACTCCACCACAGGTAACAGACCCTGGAAAGGCAGTCACATCCTCAAACTCAATCTTTAGCTTACAAGCTATAGATTGGAAACAACCCAACCAGAAAACTACTTTCGATAAAAAGGTAAATTAAGGAGAGTTGACCTATGCTTTGCCAGGAGATTTTGGCGCATTCTCAGATTTACCAACGCTAGTAAACCTGTGAATGCATCAAAATGCTATGCCATCACCAGAGAGGGATAATGAAGAGAAATCTATTTATTTCTACTTGTTACTTTCCCATTCTATGTGACCTGCATTCTGCTGCCACACATAGAAAGAAGAATATACCTCTAAGGATTTTTTGTGTGAAAGAAGTTGTCCTTCCTGCACATAAACAATCCAGTCTGTAACACAGGACCCCTTGCATCATAGTGCAAAAGTGCCTGCATTGGTGTTAAGCAGCCACACAGTGCGCCAGTGGTAGGAGCCAGCCATCACTTTGTATATATGGCGCATTTCTGCTCTCTGCATTTCATGCAATGCAGTTCAGTAAGTTATCTTGCTGAGTTTCGTGAAATGTAAGTCAATCTGCCCCAAAATTTCATTTCTCATTGGACAACCCAATGCAGTGACCAGCTAAGAAAACAATAATCAAAAGAAATACCATAGTGGACCCGCGGAGCTGTTTAAAGTTTCTAGCATACTGAAAAATCATAAACTGTTTCTCACACTCATCATCCACCGCACTGATCCATGCTACATCCCATAACATGATAACCGCATATCGGTGGTCATCGCGCATGACATGGAAATACTTCCCACATTGGTTCACAAAACAAAGACAACACCCTACTAAACACACACCAGCCATGTAGGTAAGTGCTTCAGTGCCACACATAGGGGGTAGTAAACGCTGTACAAATGGGCAAGACAATACAATGCAATATTTATCACTTGCATCACCACGATTTGTTTTGATTCTACTAAAAATTCTGTTTCCATCACACTCCAGAATTATAAAACAAAATGTACTTCATTTGTGCTTTCTTAACTGCTGGTGTATATTGAATCACGTGTACAGTTCATTTACAGGTATTCTTTTTTGTGTGAATTAGAAACAAGGTGACATTTTACAGTATTTCTTTTCACACTCCCTGTACACAAGACCACTGGAATTATGGGATTATGTGGCATGGGAACTATGCGATTGTGCAGCTGCTGCGTTTTCAGCATAATTACCATGATTTGTTTTGATTCTATTAAAATTTCTGTTTCCATCACACTCCAGAATTATAGAACAAAATGTACTTAATTTGTGCTTTCATAACTGCTGGTGTATATTGAATCACGTGTACAGTTCATTTGCAGGTATTCTTTTTTTTGTGAATTAGAAACAAGGTGACATTTTACAGTATTTCTTTTCACACTCCCTGTACACAAGACCACTGGAATTATGAGATTCTGTGGCATGGGAACTATGCGATTGTGCAGCTGCTGTATTTTCTGCATTATTATCAATTTTCAGCATTTGCCACAGAATCCATCATCTGTTGCATATTCTGCAGATTTTATCAAAAAACTAATTTTGTTTCCAGCTGAAACAGATCAAAATTGACTAAAAATGGTGCAACACATGCTGCTATACAGTGGAAGGTCCTTGTTACCTTTCAGTTACTTACAGCTGTATTTGGATGTGGAACCAGGTACTAATGAAGGGACACCTCTGCCCAGACAGTGCTAAAATGTACCAATGACAATATAATGAAGTGATACTATTAAAAAGTGGTACAACATTTCTGTTTTCTTGCCACATAAATTAATCAACACTGCAAACATATTTAGGCCTCCACTGCTCCCTAAGTACATGGCCCTATCTGTACCACAGAGGGATTGTCACATAGTTTACATTACACATTCCTCTCACTTTGCAAACGAAGAAAAGTAAACAACATTTTCACATTAAAAGAATACAAATGTGGTTATTAAAAAAAAGAATAAGAATCAATTTGTCAGAAGACGTAGCCTGACATTTAAATTGTCTTGGAACACCAGTAAATGTAACAAGCTAAAAGCAACACTTAAAAGGTTTTGTATTGCTCATTTTCCTTATGAACTCTGGGACCTCTATTGAGTGTCAGCCATACTCTCTCCGTTGCTAGAGCCCTGAATGTGCTGGCTGGTTGAGGAATTGAGACTTTGTCAAATTCTTTATCTATTAACCACGTGACTAGAAACAGCAAACAAGTATCTTTTTCAAAATATGTTTTGGGATACGTTGACCAAGTTTGAACTCATCTCAACAGAATAATTGACACACAACGTTTAAATGCACTTCTCCTCTGGTGGTTCTCTTCTTAACACTCACTGTTCTGAAACCTCTCAAATTCAAGGTCACCACATACCGCAGAAGCCACACTCGCATAATTGAGTTCTTTACAACTTAACAGAAAAGATAAGATAATTGGAAAGATAAAATACAATGGTTTATTGTCTAACATAATGGGAAACAACAGGGAGCATTGTAATTGGGAATCTGTGCCCCTTGGAATAAATAATTTCACAGCATATGTGGAAACAAATTTTAACAACCAAATAAAGCATGTCATTTTTATTTGTTTTTACCTATTAAGTCAATATTACATGCAGTGAACAGTTTTAAATTACATATTTATTTTCTGATATAATCCTGAAGGGAATACTGTAATCTACTAACATTCACAGTCCATTGCACACATGCATAGCGAGTCTGACATTTACTGTGACAATGTGAATTCAGAGCATCCTGCTATTCTTCATGTTCTTGACACATACCCCCCCCCCCTAACCCCCCCCCTCCCCCGAAGCATTGTCAATGGAGGGACAATACATGGGTGAGGCTGCAAGTAATCTGCGGCTGAGATTTATTTTACCTGCCTCTAAATTTGCTGTTAAAATGTAAGTGTTTCTTTTTATATTAGTTATCCAGAACTGGATGGCAACAAAAAGTTACAAAAATACATTTTAAAAAGCAACCTGACTTCTAAGTTACTTATTAATTTAAAATGGCAATTTATTGCCATTTTAATTTTCATCATCCCATCCTGAACGGAGTGTAAGGACAGGGCGGGCTTGCGGCGTAGCAGCAAGGAGGAATGGTGGTGAGAGGGCTGTCTGTGCACTACTTAAAGTGTTCATGTCTCTTTGGCTGGCCGTCTTGTGAAGGTCAGCCAGACATACTCACTTTAAACCTTTCAAACCAGCTATCGTAAGACAGCTGGGTTGAGAACAAGTGGAGGCTTTCAGTGCACTGGGGAGTGCCGAGACAGGCCGATCCCTCCAATCAGGGCGCTGCTCTCATGTTGGTTAACAACAAGTGAACAGCGCAAGGATTGGTCAATGGAGTTTGATGGGGTCTGCACTTTAGTCTCAGGAGAAGAGGTCTGGAGTGAATTGTATTGTATTGTAGTTGCATTTATATAGCACTGACTACCCCTGACGAGGCGTCAAAGATGCTTTTTCGGTGAGTAGCATGCTACTCCAGGACCCATAAAGGATTACTGGTGAATTAGTATAATGAAAATATGAAAGTAATTTGAGTTGTGGATATGTTAGTCAGTTATTTGGATTGAGAAGGATAGTGGAGGACTAGAAGAGGGAAAAAGGTTGCATTTATACAGCGCTTGCTACCCTTGATGGGGTGTTGAAGCACTTTTTTGGTGATCAGTACGCTACTTCGGAACCCATAAAGGATTAGTGGTGAAGTAGTATAGTGAAAATATGAAAGTAATTTGAGTGGTGGATATGTTAGTCAGTTATTTGGATTGAGAAGGATAGTGAAGGGATAGAGAAGGGAAAACGGTTCGCATTTATATAGCTATTGCTACCCCTGATGGGGTGTTGAAGTGTTTTTTGGTGAGTAGCACGCTACACTGGAACCCCTACATGATCAAGTGAGGTAAGGAACGGTATGGAACTGCAGGGAAGGAGACCGTACAGATAGGATGTCATAATATTTGGATTCAGGTAAGTTTAAATTATTTTTTTTATTTGCACGCATGCACCCACCCATTTGCCGGCCCCCCTCCCTTGATGCCACCCGCCACTGCCTCTGTAAGAGACAAAGCTGTGATTTGAGAGAAGCGTTTTTTCAAGTAATTGATCATTTATCTTGACAACAAATTCTTTAAGGTAAAATAAAGGGTTACCTACTTACTTGGGGCTTGTCTCCCAGGCACCAGGTGTTGCAAGTTTGCAATGGAATCTAAACCCAGCTAGGAAAATGGATTCCCTGTTCCCAGGTGGAAGGTAAAAACAGCTATGATTGGTGGGCAGAGGCCTTCTCGTATCCCTGTGGCCAGCTCTCAAAGCAGTGGTTGCACTATTGCTAGATGCACCCCTGTGCGATTGAGTCGTGAAGCACTGTTACACAGCTTCAGTTGGGGTTGCCCCTGGATATATTAAATTGTTCCTTATGGTTCTTCTTAACTTTGAGCCTGTAGAACTGTGACTCCAGGTCTCAAGAGAGATATAGACATTAATAAATAACATGTACTGACACCGCATACCAAGGCAGCCAGTGTGGTGTGTTTGGCCTAACAAACCAACCACGGTAACAGAGAAATTATTAAAATGGCAAAGAAAAAGTAAGTGAGAGAGGTAAATGAAGAAAGAGAGTGTGAAAGGAAGAAAATAGTATGAAAGGAAATAACAATTGAAGAATGCAAAAAAATTAAGAAAAAAAGAAGTAGCTAAGAAAGAAATTAGGATAGAAAGAAGGTTAGTTATGTTATGTTATTTGTACTCGTAAAATGCACTATCACCCTCAAGGGTATCCTGGTGCTGAGCAGTGTGTGTGCCTAGCCCTGCCTGTGGTTAATTGGAAAGCCTGATCTTCAGCTTATTGCAGAATTAAAGAAGAGATGAGGAGGCTCTGATGTGGAATAGGAGGTTGTTCCACGCTTTAAGAGTGATGTAAGAGAATACCCATCCTCCTGATCTGGTTCTGTATATGAGTGGGAATTGTATGATTCGTAGTTCTGCAGCGCAGAGGTGTCTGGGTGGATGGTAGAAGGAGATGCTACTGTTCAGCTAGTGTGGCTCAAGTTGTGTTGTGCCATGAAAGTGTGTGTGAGGAGTTTGAGATGTGAGTGTTTGTGTATCAGGCGCTAGAGGAGCTACCTGAGATGTGGTATGATGTGAGTTCTGTATGGGAACTTGAGGATGAGTCTAGTTGCCAAGTTCTGGAT
Source organism: Triturus cristatus (assembly GCF_964204655.1). Lineage (NCBI taxonomy): Eukaryota > Metazoa > Chordata > Amphibia > Caudata > Salamandridae > Triturus > Triturus cristatus. The sequence goes on along the minus strand of NC_140595.1, from coordinate 466,277,500 downwards.
GGTTTGTAGTCGTCTAGTGCATTTCTTGGTGATCCCAGCATAGAGGGTGTTCCTGTAGCCAACTTGCTGGTGAATAGGGCATGAGTGAGAGTTTTTTTAGTGTTGCTTGGGAGCCATTTGAAGATCTTCCTCAGCATCTTCAGGGTGTGAAAGCAGGATGCATTTAAGAGTGTTCATGTGTGCGGTCATGTCAAATTTGCTGATAATTATTCCTCTGAGGTGCCTGGCTTGGGTGCAGGGTGTGGGTCAGAGTTCAGCAGGCCACCAGTTGGAATACTATGGTGATGTGTTCTTCTGTCTTGTCGGTGTTGAGCTTGAGAAAGTTTGCTTTCATCTAGTTAGCGACTTCAGTCATGTTGGCGGTGGACTTGTTTCTTGTGTTGGGGGTCTTATCCGAGAGAGTTGGCGTAAGAGAAGATGAGATGTATTGTGCATGGATGACAGTGGCCAGAAGGAGCTTGCAGGTGTTGAAGAGGGTGGGGCTGAGTGATTGACTTTCAGGCACACCACAGATGAATTTGCGGGGTTTTGAGGTCTAAGGCACCAGGATGATAGCTTTTGTCCACTCTGTTAAGAAGTAGCAGATCCAGGGGAGAGCGGGTTCTTGGGGTGCCAGTCTCGTGCATGTGCCTAATGAGGATGAGGTGTGAGTTAGCCCGCCTCCATTGTTCATTAACACGCTAACTACATTATAACCAGCAGCACAGACACACAAGGCTAGTCTCGCTAGCACAAGCCGGCTGACAATGTGGCTCCCGGGAGACAAACACAATAACTCAAACACCCCGAAGACACAAACAGCAAATAATACAGAGACAGAATGAAACAGACATTGCACTATGAATGATATGATGTTTGATAAGATGTATAATAATGTCTATATAAATAGCTACAATTTATTGTGACTTCAGATCAGCTGTGGAACCTGAACATGCTTGGTAAATTGTAAAGAAAAATCTAATTAAGACAGAGTTTTTAAAGAAAATGAGGATGAGGTGTGAGAGCATGGCAAGTGCTGCAAAGAGGTCCAGGACAATGAGGGCTGCTGTGTGTCCTCTGTAAAGGATCATGGGGATGACATAATGGTATTGAGAAGCTGGTGGTTGATGAGGTGGTTGCGAAGGCATCAGTTGATTTGTTTCTCTAAGACCTTTGTCAGGTATTGTAGGAGGGAGATGGGTCTGTAGTTAGAAAATGTAGTTGAGTCATGACGGTGGCTGAGTCAATTGAGGCATGGAGGATGGGTGTTAGTGCTTTGCTGATTGATAGGGAGTCCTTTGGTGAAGGTGTGGTGCTGATAATTATCACATGGGGCCAAAGTGGATGGTCTTCATGGTTGCAGCGATTTTGACGGTAGTGATGGTGGGCCATGGGGTCAGATGTCATTCTATAGCAAAGATTGGAAGTTGAGCTGCCACAATGACGGGATCCGGTTGAGGGTCAAAAATGCTGTATATGAAGATGATTTTGTGAAGGAAGAATTCCGAGAGGTGGTTGCAAACGTTTTGTGGTAACATTTTAGAGCGGATTTGAATATGCCACTGTCTGTGGTGTCTTCATGTGTTCTCCATTGCACTTCAGTTGCTTGCAGTGGCGTTTTGGCAGCTTGAGTTCCTCTACATATCAATTGGCTTGTGGTTGGGCTCTTGTCATTGGGTTGCACTTGAGAGGAGCCAGAAAGTCTGCACCTGCTGGGATCCAGGTGCGGAGGTTCTTGATGGCTTTTGGCAAGTTTCTGGTGTGCTCAGTATGTTGAGTGGTGAGGGCGGATGTCCACTCCTTTTCTGTGATGCCTTTTTAGCTGTGGCGAGTGGTGGGGATGGCTCTATTTATGTCTGTTGCAAAGGTTGAGATTAGCTATGTTTCTGGGAGGAAGAGCAGGTATGTAGCATGATCCAGCAGTAGATCCCATATCTCTGTGGCGTGCTTGATGAGCAATCGGATGGTGAGGCGCATGCATGAGAGTGTGAAGTGTTGTGTGGGTCCTGTGTTTTATGTCTAGATGTAAGTGGGTGGTAGGTTTGTGTGAGTGTGAGCAAGTGGGGTATTGGGGAGTGTTGCAGTATAAGTGAAAATGCATGAGAACTTACAGGACGAGCAAGTGAATGCTACTTCTGTATTGCGTGGTGCAATGTGGCAGCAGTGCAGTGAGCAGAGACCGGGGTTGAGAGCACAGAGGAGCATAGCTGGGTAGCAGTGGGTAGTGGGAGAACCAGGGTTTCTGGTGCTGGCCAAAGTCCAGACATGGATGTACCTGCCTTTAGAGACCATGTTGCAACTGCAATTAAGTAAGTCTTTGAAGCAAAAAGGCACACAGGTTGCCGTGGGTGGGAAACCAGTGATGTCACTGCCTGAGGAGATGGATAATGGGAAATCCAGTAATCTCACTTCCTGTTCAGATGGATGATAGGAGTGTCAGTGATCTCACTTCCTGTGCTGATGGGTGATGGGAAATAAAGTTCTTGTGCTTGGCTTCTTCTTTTAAAGACAGTTGTGGTAGGAAACCAGTGATGTCACTTCCTGTGCAGATGGGTGATGAGAAGAACATAACAATGGGAAAAGTAAAGGCAGATGGAAGGAAAGAAACCAAAAGGAAAGAATCTCACAGATAGACCCATGGCAGGGAGACCCATCTAGCCCATCACAACCCAGTCATAGCCAACAAATACCAAGGATGTAACCCAGAAGCCATGATGCAAAACAGAGTGGGCACTGTATGCCTAGGATATCAACAATATTGGACAATATTTTGACTGTATTCAAAGAATTGCTACATGATTCATTCAAATGGAATCTAAAGAACTAACTTTTTGAATTGGCATATCAATAATTGGCTCCACATGATGGTCAGCGAATCTGTCAGCACCGGGCCACTCATTGAGTAGCTGTGCACTATAAAAATCATGTGATTGATTGAGTGATTGATAAGCCTAATAATAAAGAAGGTCAACATGATGTCCAACAGTCCTACAATAGGCAAACATATTCAAGGGCATCATAATGGATAGAATGCTCACAATTTGCCTCAGTCAGCCACTTTACGAAAGCGTCACTGTGATTCCAAGAATGCCCAGAAAAATCTAGGCTTCCTCTTGGTGAGCACAACCTGTTTGACTTAATCTCTAATATTGTATTTCTGCAAACTGCCTACATTTACAACATCATACCTCTCCTCCTCTGAAACTCATCCACCTCAAACCAAATAATACACCATCTCCTCCAGCTCACCTATTAATCCTATATCTTCATGAGATCACATACCTTCCTCACTAATTATCACAATTTACTTCTATTTATTTAGTCCACCACAAAGAAACTGGAGTGAATGCATGGAACGGTTATCTTAAACACACAAAACCAATCTAAATAGACAACAATAACAATGATACAAGACTGACAAATAACCTTCGGTTCCGGAGCAGAGTGCTGCCTGGCATAAAGCGCTTCAATGCCTCGTCAGGGGTAATAAGAGCTATATAAATGCAATTACAATTACAATGTGTGACAACAGAATATGTGAGCATTTCATACAATTTGCAAACTGGTATTTGGGGTAAAAGATAATGGATTCAATAAAATTAAAAATTTGTATTTTCGTGTCTGATTTTACTTTAAAAAGAATGAGCTTTTGTTCTTTGAGGAATTTGATTTATTTATCCGAATCTAAAATTTTGCATTCAGAATCGAAATGTGTATTCTTTTAGGAAATGTTAAACTCGTGTCTTGGGAGGAAGTTATTTTATTTTGGTATTATTTTTCAAACAGAATTTTAAAGACATTTTGTACTTAGCACTGGACACTTATTGTTAGTACTGTTTTACTGGTGCCAAGAGATAGTTGCTGAAACTGCTGTTATTTCATGATCCATGTTATGGCATTTCACCATCATGCATATTAATAAAGCTTTTGTAAGCATTGTCATTAGTACTGCTGTCTGAGGCCGAGACTGCGATATTGTTCCAACATTATAGATATAACATTGATTATAGAGCACAACCACAAGTCAGTCAAATTACCTTGTTGTCAGTTTGTTTTAATGAACATCGCACCATGCAATAATATAGAATATGCAACCATAAGAGTTCAAAAAAGCTAAAACACAAATGGTCTTGATTGTGTTGACACAAAGTCTGAAGTGTTGTTGAAGACAGCCGACAAGTGTTTCGTCATGTAGATGACTTTTTCAAGGCTTAATGGTATGCTAGTAGGGATGGTAGGAAGTTTGTACGGATCCCTAAGTACTTCGAGATACGCAACAGCAATGACGGTAGTCCGAACAGTCTAGTTGTATTTCTAGTATTCCACTTGTAAATAGTAGGAATTTCAGCGGCACTTATCAAGGGGAGTCAAGGCTTAGAAGTCAAGTTTCTGCAAATGTCAGTACAGCATGAAAGTTACAGCTGTACTCTGCCGGGCGTATAGTAGCATATCCCGCTCAGAATCATGACTAAAATAGAAATGATTAAATAAAGGTAAAATACACATTTCTGTATATGTACAAGAACATTAGAAACATCAAGTAAAAAACCTCTCATTCCAGCCCCCTGGGCCCTTTCAAGTTATATTAGCAGCTCTTTTAATGACTCCTGTATTGCAACTAAAAATATTCCTATTGCACAAACAACATTTACAAATAGCATATTTATCAACAGGCGTTGGGCTTGATCCCTATTAATAATCTTATACGCAATAAAAAGAGGTTTTAGGAACTCCTTCCATTCATCTAAGAACCACAAACAATGCAATAAAATATGTGGGCCGCTGCATTTTACTTTCAGCCCGCATATACAAAAGCCCTCTTCATTTCTCATTGTAGCTTTTATCTTCATATCTGCATTGCATGGATTAAGTCCAACCCTAAATTTCAATACTGCTTTCCTAAATTTAGGACTTGGCAGGGTCGCAATATAAGGGCACGTGTCATCATTGCGCCTACCTTTTTCCAAGAACTGGGTGGACAGTTTACTTACCAGGTAGAGCAAATCTTCCTCTCTAGCGCTTTTACTTATAATAGTGCGTAGCTCATGCTTGGGGATCTGCTGCTCTGACTTCAACTGTTCTGGTGCTAATGATAGTTTGACACAGATCTTAGCTAGCGGACGTCTAACTAGGGATGCCCAATTCAGTTTGCTTTCCTCTATTTCCCTTTTACAAAGATGTGATATTTTAAAGGTCCCTTCTCTAATCAATCTCTCCCAAAAATTAGATGTATCTTGCAGCCCCTATTAACCCCAGGCAGTAAGTTGCCATTCTGCCCTCACAGCCTGGATCATAGCTGATGTTGGACACGCAAGGAGCTGTTTCATACATTTACCCTAAAAATTCCAATAAAATGTACCACCTAAGGATAATACCTCCTCCCCATACTGGAATTGTGGGGGAACCATAGCAATAAAGGCCGACAATATGGGCCTTAAAGATGGCCCTCCATATTTCTGTTTTAACTGTTTTAGGCCCCATACTGAGGATAGTGCCGTTGATTTTAATGATTCTATGTAGTCCCTCCAATTTAATTTAGTATGAAGCCACATACCCAAATATTAATGTTTGTCCATCACCTCGATTTTGATCTCTCCCGGATGAGATTTAAAGACCCCCTATCCTTTTCCCAACACCATTATTTTGGTCTTGTCCAAATTAACCGTAAGACATTTCTTTAAACAATAATCGTAAGAAACGTCCAATTTCTTTTGCAGACCCAATTCCGTCATGCCCACTATCACCCAATCATCGGCATATAGCAGACATGGGATATGGGTCCCACCCATCTTGGGGCATAGACTACCAGCTTTACGTAACATATTTGGTAAGTCAGAAAGGAATAATGAAAACAGGAGGGGGGCCAGGGCGCAGCCCTGTCGAAGATCATTCTTTATCTGTACTTTCTTTGACCGGGTCGCATGGGTATCTAAGATTTCCTGGACCCAATTCTGCGAATGCAATTCCTGGATTACTGAGAGTAATGTCTTGTTGATACCGAGCCGCCCCAGCATCTCCCGCAATAGTTTACATTCGGCTAAATCAAAGGTTGCCCGGAAATCAACATCGTAGCAAAGCTCTACCTTGCAACACACTTGCTTTTTTTGCCATTGCCCATAGACTAAGGCAATGATCTATTGTTGAGTAGCCCTCCTTAAAGCCACCTTGTTCTATTGGAATTAGGTTGTTTTGTTCTAGTCAGGCCTTCATTACGACTAACAGGAGTTTGGAAAATATGTCCCCCCCACATCCAATAGAATAATTAGGCGATAGTTCTTGAGTTGTGTCGCATCCTCCTTTTTAGGTCAAGCATCAGCGCGCATGCACTGCTGTAAGACTTGCTGCATTTAATAAAACCCCTTTATTCCTGCCTGCTGCTTACCATTCGTTGACCCCCGTGTCGCTCTTCTTTGCTGGCTCCTAACTGGTTCCAATAGCCAACACGCCAGGTCCGTTGAAGGCTAAGGAGCACCGTTTTTCTTCTACTACCGTTCACCCGGATCAGAACCATTGAAACACGCATGGACCTCCTCCCCAGTATCTTTAATTTCCCATACTTTTAAGGGTCTGACACCTGATCTGGGGTCGGGATCTGGTTATGGTTTGTACAGCTTGGTCCGTCTCCTGTCGCACACCATCCTCCCCCCTCTACTCTGATTACTGGGAGAGGTTTGCCTTACACGACTCCACATGAAAGGGGATTGACCTTTCGAGCACGGCAGGCATGCAGAGGAGCACACCATGTACCCCTTGACATTTGAGAACATTTTGCAGTGTTTATAAACTTTATACTATGTCTCATTTTGTGCTCACAGAAACTCCAACCCCGATTGCCTGCCTAGAGTTCAGCCACTCTACTATTTACGCCACATCCACTCCCCTCAACATCATCATCTAAGATGGCTGAACCTCCACCTCAATGCCTTATCTGGACTCTTTCACCTCTCAGTCTCTCTTAAATGTCCCTAATGTCAGTGTTTCTATTTCATAAATGTTTTTTGAGGCTCTGTAATTTTAATTGTATTTATATAGCGCTTACTACCCCTGACAAGGTATTCTCTCAATCATCATATGCAGTATTTAACCATCATGTACTATACTTTTTCAAATAAGAACTTTCAAACGGATTGATGCACTATCTTCCTGTTGCTATGCAAAGCATAACTTGTCCAGCTGCTCTTGGTGATCACAATAAATAAATAAAAAGTATATTGAGTTGAAAATGTAACACCTCTTTCGGTGGATGTAGGTAATGTCCAAGACCAAGTCTTAAAATTCAAGTATGGAGAGTGCATGGATTCACACTACATTAAATAAGGAACTTGCTGGTTCCTTGTTCCTGTGATTGAAAGAAAAAAAATCATCTTAAATATTCGTTTTCTATGGTTCCAGGCCCAGTATGGTCAACTCATCCTTTTATTCTTCAGAAGGTGAGAATATCTGGCACGGGGTCACTACATTACACCTGATTGATCAACGACAAAAATGTTACATCCAGTATATAGATCTAACTATTACTGGTAAGTCTAGTGTAAGTATTATTGTATATTGCATGTGGAGTTAAGTAATGCAAATATATACTTACCCTGCGATGTAGAAGATGCAAATATTTTTGTAGCTCTAAATTCTCAAACTCAGTATAGTGACATAATACTGTTCATGGAGCTAAACAGTTTGACAATATTATCTATTATTTGAGTGCTTAGAAATTACTGTGGCCTTATATAGACCCTGGTGGATGGACCTCTGATTTTCCATGAGTGTGGAGGTCATGACCTCTGACCATGACCTCTGGCACCCTGGCTAACCACCATTCCATGGTGGTTAGCCAGGGTGCCAGAGGTCATGACCAGGCTAGATATCTGACTGCTGTGATGAAGCACTGTTTAAGCTTTGATAAGATATCGTTGGTCCCAGAATTCCTGTATCATACGAATTAACAAAACATGGATTTTCTTAAATGCCACTAAATATTATGGAACTGGTGAATCCTTTGCACAATCTGAAGTCCTGTTTGGACGAAACGCGTCAGTTACTGGATTTTATCTCTCATTTTATTGATGAAGAGGAAAATTAATAAAGGACTAACGAAGAAAGAAAATTATTACATCTACATTGTCTATCTGTTGGATAGATGGGCACTGTGATTATTGTGTTTGTCAAAGAAACATTTGTCTGCTAAATTGCATATGGAATTTACATAATACATCACAAATCTTGAGAGCTGAACCATTGTTTGCTGAGGTTGCAGATGACTAAATGTTCACCACCCTGTCTTTATTCTGTCCTCCAAATTGAGAGATGTCTGTAGTCCCTGCAACATCTCTTTACATTTGCAGGAGCTGCCGCCATGGTGGTTTCTATCTACTTCTTTTTTTTTCTGCTTACCTGTTCCTAGTACCAATCACCGTTTATTTAATAACAAGGGCGCCCGCTTCAAGGGCTGCAGAGCACATAACTTTAACTACACAAGCGCCGTGCTTCATGTTTCACCATGGCACCCGCTTTCATGTTTCTGCCTCAGCGTATAATGGCACCATTTATTTTAGCACCACGGTACCTGCTTCACGGACTGCCACGCGCATAACACATGGGTAAAAGACATTGTCATTTACATCAATAGATCTAACTCTCGCAAATGCGAGACCTATTGCATTGCAAATGCTTGTTATATATTGGTTTGCCTATTGCCCCTTTCCAACTCTCTGGAAATTCCTAGAAGTCAAGATTTTTTTGAAAATGACATTGAATAGACTTGCCCACCAACCTACATTATTTTTCAATATTATTGCCGGTAGGTTTTCTGGGCCTGCTGCTTTGGTTATCTTTAGGGATTGGATGGTTTCTTTTATCTTCTGGAAGGAGAAGTGCAGCTCTATTTCTACACCAACCCTAATCATGTTTTCCAGGTTCTCATCTACCCCATTAAGTTCCTAATGTTATTTGTGCCTATCACTTCAAACATAGTTTGGCAATTTGTTGTCATATACTATGATTTCCTTTCCTTCAACTTGTTTTTATACTCAAGTTTTGTGGTGGAGTGGAGGCTCTCCACTGTTAGCTCATCCTGCCTTTTCCTAAGCAGTCTTTCCTATTTATGCTCCTACACTTGTTGCTGAACCAGACATTTCTCTTGCCCCCCTTGTCATAATCACATTACTTAGTCACAGGTCCTGATTTTAATTGCACCCTCGAACAATTTACAACTTGCTCAATCATCTGGCTATACCATATTAGGACATTATTCAGTTCCTCGGGTTTACTGAGAAACACATAGTCGACCATCAGGTTGTTAAGCAATTTCAAACTATCCTCGGTTATACGGGTGGTTATACGTCAAGGGTACTGTAACTGCAATGGGGCCACTCTATCTCTTTGCGCCCCTTGATTGACCCTGAGAATTACCTGTAGTGGCCAGGGGTCACTACCTTCAATTTGCATTACTTCTAACCCTTCTACTTCAGAAAAGGGCAATTCTGATTACCAATACGAAAAGTCTTTCTTGCTGGGTGATCTGTATCTACTCGCCCATTGACACAGAACATCCCCATGGATCATAAGAGCTTTACTAGGGTTTCATCTCGTACGGTACCACCTAATCTAGGAAGGATAGCCGGGGGTGTAAAAATGTAAAAAACCTGACTTCTTCTCGTTTTTGTGTTGACCTATGCATCATCCATTTTCTCTGTCCCCCTTGCCAGCCCCTGCTTTGTCCTTGGCACTCCCCCTGCACAAATATGTGTAAAGAAACCAGATTGGGGTATTTTGAAATATGTGTACACGCAGAAACAACACAAAAGAACAGCTGGCATCTGCTCAAAGTTTCCTGTCAATGGTTAAACCATGAATAGAGTGTACGTAGATAGGGTATTTTGTTATGCAGCTCTAAGACTCAAAGTTGCTTAAACACCAAGGCTGTTGGTGTTTGTATTACCTCATTGTGTGTGTCTTTCTCAAGCTCTATTTACACCATTGGGCGTCCCCTGTTTGTGATCTCTTCCTATAAAAACCCATGTAATCAATGCTCGGTGTGCTTCTTCCCTGAGTGCCTCTTGGTGCTCGTTGGATGGAGCCCCCACTCATGAGTGTTAATAAATTGCCTGATTCTTACTTCACTCCAGTGTGGATTCTCCTTACTTGTTTGAACCCGTGGACAAAGGGTGTGTCTGGCAGAAGGTACACTTCCACAAATTGGCACCCAAACGTGGGGCCCCATCAAAGGCCTGCAGTTGGACCGGGGAAGGAGATCGTGTCGGTGAGAAGAACTTCACTAAGGAGCGCACCACCTGAGGAGAATAGTTCTCGTTCCCAAGGTGATTTTTTTCCGGCTTCCTGACTCTGATCTTCCCGGCGGCTGCTGACCTTGACTAGGGCTTCCAGACGACTATTTGGAATTGATCATTTGATCACAGAGGATCGACAGGTGGGAGTTGAAGACTACGAATAGGTAGGATTGTATTGAACCGGTTTTTGTTTGTTTGGTATTTGTTTGATTAACATTTGCAAATGTTAAGATTGTACAGGTAATGTGAGAAAATGTTCTCTGTTTGTAAGCTATTGTTTATACTTTATACAACATGCCTGTTTTTAGTAAACTATGGAAGTTTTGTTGTTGCTGCTGCGATAAGCAGCACATTTTAAAAGAAAGTCAGCCGGCACCCCCAGAAGGTACGCCGAATTTTGAAATGTATGTTAAACATGGCATTTGTCCCCTCATGTATAGTGCATTGTGGAACAAATATATAAAAGGGGATGCCCAATTTTAGTGGCCATTAGAGGGGACGATGGACCCTCATAAACTTGAGTACTTAGAAAAAGAATTGTTTGCTAGGAAAGTTAGACCAGCTATGTTTGACAGTTTGCGTATGTGGAGGAAGGAAGTGAAGGAGCGGCAGCTCAAGGCAGAGAAAGTGAGAAGGAAACAGGATAATAAGACAGTTTATCAAAAGTTTAAGGAGTTAAAGGATAAAGAAGTTCAGGAAAATATAGAATGTTTAGATCAAGAATATAGATTGACGAAATTTAAAGAATATGTTGTTAGGCCAACGGCGAACGACCCAGGCCCACCATGATGATGTCGACTTAGAAACCGACGGATTATTAATTGAACGACCCCCACCCCCATACGCACCTTTGGCACACCCTCCCCCTGGACCACCACATCCTGTACTTCCTGCACCGCCTGCCCCACCTCCTCCACCGATGATTGTTCAACCCCCTACTTTTCAACCTGTGCAGGTCCATCCCTTATCCCCCCAATCCCAAGGCAACGTGCATGAATTGGCAGATGGTCCTGTACCTATACCAGCCCCCCCGAATTATCTGCTCTGCCATACCTCAGCTATGCCAAGATTTAATAAAACAGATAGTATTGAGTTGGTTAAATGATCCGGAAATGGAGGCAGGAGAAATGATAGACCAGATACAAGATTTCTCTGAAGGCGAGCTCCTTTGTCTCATAAACAAACTTTCTTACCCGTTTTTAGCCGAATGGGAGATGATTGCAGGGGAAAATGGTCCAGACGATGTTAGAGCCATTAATCAGCAGTGCCAGGTAGGGGCCTTCCCTGTAGGAAGTGTTAATACCGCCATAACAACAATATTGCAGCACCGTGATGAACTTTTTGCCTCTCCCCGGATAAGACCTATGAGGGAAGCCACGTCCAAGTTTATCCCTGGGAGAGGGAACGCAAACAATGATGATCCTAACAGCCCCGATGCTAGAGCCCATTTCATGTATAATTGGATATATACGCCCTGGAAAAGGACGGATGTTCTCACTCTTAAAGCCTCTTTACCTGATATTCGAAAGAACCCTAGAGGTTTTTGTTATGAAGTACAGGCAGCCATTGACTCTTGCGTTATGACGCTAGCTGACATTGATATGTTTTTCGGCATGATCTTACCGCCGGATATGTGGCCACTCACTCAGAAACAGGATTATGTTGTTGAGTTTGGAGGAGATTGGACTGCAATAATAGCAGCTGAAGCTGATAGGAAGCCTGGTAAAAAACCCAATCAGCTCATACTGAACCGCCCTGGCAACATACTCACTTATATAAAGACGATGATTCCGCCACGGAAAATAGATTGGACGCTCCTTACTTCTTGTAAATAAAGACAGGGCGAGTCTGTCCCTCGGCACATCTACACCCACGGGCTCCCATTTATTTTTAGACCGTTTTGTTGGAAACTTACTTCCCAAAATATCTGTTAGTTTAAAGGGGTCTGAAAGTACATGGGCCTCAGTATCCCCTAAGGCCATATTGAATATGGATCAGTATTACCAGAATCAGGTGACAACTGAGCATGGCAGAAGAGAAGGTTAAAAAAAGGAATTAAAGACTACGGTAATGATGGTTCCGGCTTATGGAGCCGAGGGTCGAGGCCGTGGTCAGAATTATAGACAAACGCCTCCACTAGGCCCACCGCGTAGACAGATACTGCAAGGACTGGATCAGTGTGCTTATTGCAAAGAAAAAGGACACTGGCGTCCTGAATGCCTCATTTTAGCTTCTGGTGGAAGAGGAAGGGGTCATGCAAGTGGTAGCCTGGGAGCTCAAGCCCCCCAACAGCCACAACAAAATTCAGGCAGAAATAGGTCGGATAATTATTTTGATCAAAGGAATAATCAATATTCTTTGGTTGATTAAGAACCACATGATGCCATAGGAATCCACTTTGCCTAGGACAGCGTAGGACAAGGAGGACCAGTTGAGATACCAGTAGATCAGTCAGGACCCTATATAACAGCTACCATACCTGGGCAGGATCAGAAATTCCACGTAGATACAGGGGCGACACGTAGCGCGATATCTCAACAACTGGTCCCTGGGACACACTTGTCTGGCCGGTTAATAACATCAGTGGGGTTCGATGGAACACCAACCCCTAGCCCTGTGTCCCAAAAAATACCTTTGCAGGTTAACAATTTTATTCCTTCTGCACCCTTTTTGCTTCCCCTGCATGCCCCTGATAATTTGCTGGGACTTGACCTTTTGAAATATTTTCATGCTTCCATACATTGCTCTCCATCTGGAGTGCGTGTCATTTTTGGGAGGAAGACGTCGCCCAAACAATGTAATCTTTCTCCATGCTCGGACCTCGGTTCCGTTCCCTCATGTGTCTGGGCTACTGCAGACACAGTTGTGGGGAGAATGGCCATTCCCCCAGTATACATACGGATTCGGGAAGGTGCGTCCTTGCCACGTGTCCCACAATACAAAATATCAAAGAAAGGTGAAGATGCGCTAATGCATATTATTGATGACATGATACTTATAGGAGTCATTGAGGAAGTTTCCTCTGATGTATGTAATAGTAGCCCTATTCTCCCTGTTCTTAAAAGAGGGAATGGAATACAGGATAACATTTATTGATTTGTGATTGATTTGAGAGAAATTAACAAGATAGTAGTCCCTCAATATCCTGTTGTTTCTTATATTACCACCTTGTTGACCTTGGTCCCGCCCACAGCCTTGTGTTCTCTGTCATTGATCTTAAGAATGCTTTTTTCTCTATCCCTATACATCAGGATAGTATATATCTGTTTGGATTCTCACTTAGAGGTCGTTCATTTAGATTTTGTAGAGCCCCCCAAGGCTATACAGAAAGCCCTAGCATCTACAGCCAGGCACTCAAATGACAGTTGGATGAACTTCCCTTACCAACTGGAGTCACACTCGTCCAATATGTCTATGACATCCTGTTTGCGGCTGACGAAACTGAACATTGCAAAGAAGCCACCCTCTCCTTATTGCACCATCTTGCTGCTATGGGACATAAGGTCTCTAAGAATAAATTGCAATATTGTCGACCAGAGGTCACCTATCTAGGTCACCTCTTGTCAAAGGAGGGACACACTCTCACAAAGGACAGGATTCAAACTATCATACACACTCCCATTCCCCATACACAAAATGAAGTCAGAGCACTTATTGGCATTACCTCTTACTGTAGACAATGGATCCCAACTTTTCACTCATTATCAAACCCCTTTTGTCCCTTGTTACCAAAGACACCCCCTTTTCCCTACCGTGGTCATCTGAATGTCAAAGTGTATATCAACAGCTTTGTGCATCCCTTTGTTCTGCTCCTGTGTTAGGTACCCCTGATTACACCAAACCCTTTATACTATATGTGCACGAGAGAGAAGGGTGTGCATTATCGGTCTTGACACAGTCACACGGATGCAAACATCGCCCATGTGCTTATTTCTCAGCTGTATTGGACCCAGTGGCCAGAGGACTCCCGGGTTGTCTTAGGGCGGTGGCTGCTACAGCCATCTCCACACGGCAATCTGAAGGTATAGTATTGAGCAGAAAACTTATGGTTATGATACCACATTCCGTAGATGCACTGCTTAACCAAACCAAGACACAACATCTGACTAGTGCTAGGCTCACAGGATATGAACTCACACTTTTGGCACCCCATATTACACTCAAGAGATGTTTGACATTGAATCCCGCCACATTGTTACCCTTACCAGCTAAACAACCCCATGATTTGCATGATTGTATTTTCCTGATGAAGGAACAAACCAAGGGAAGAGTAGATCTCAAAGACAAAGCCCTGTCAGATCCTGAAGGAGAATTATGCGTGGATGGCTCTTGTTTAAAATTACCTGATGGCACTACCTCTGAAGCCTATGCCATAACAACGTTGCAGACAATCGTAGAAACAGCTCGCATTCCACAGAGATATGCCCAAGCTGCTGAACTCATCGCACTCTTGAGGGCTTGTGAACTCAGTCAGGGATTATCAGTAAACATTTACACCAACAGCCCGTACGCATTTGGTGTGGCATACAACTTTGGCAGGCTTTGGAATGAACGGGGGCTCCTAACCCCACATGGTGCCAAGATACAATACGGTGAACTGGTAAATAACCTCCTCACCGCCCCGACATTGCCAAAGAGCGTGGCCATTATCAAATGTTGTGCCCACAAGAAAGTTACAGATAAGGTGGGACAAGGAAATGGTTTTGCAGATGAGATAGCACAAGATACTGCAAGTACCCACACAAGCAGAATGTATGTACGACGTTCCCAAGCCGAAAGATGGGAAAACATGTACACGGAGGTTAAGGAGATACAACAGTCAGCTACTGAACAAGAAAAGGCAGAATGGAAAAAGCAAGGGGAGTTGGATGATGAGGGATGTTGGAGGTCCAAAAACATGTCAAAATGGAAATTGCCCCATGCCTATTTACTGCCTTTTTTGACTATGGCTCATGGGCCTGCCCATGTTAATGCTAAAAACACCATCTACAACAGGTTTGGGACAATCCAGGCATTCTTAAAACAGCTGAACATTTAGTAAAGCATTGTATGATATGTTTACAACACAATCCTGGGAAGAGAGTATGAACCCCCACAGGGGGATTTTCTCCACCCCAGGTACCTTTCGAAGCACTTCAAATGGATTATACCCAGTTGGAGCATTGTAACAACTTGAAGTATGCTTTAGTGGTGGTTTGTTCATTTAGCAAGTAGGTAGAGGCCTATCTGACCAAAGATAATACTGCGTTGACAACAGCCAAAATGTTGTTGAAATAATTCTTCCCTCGATTTGGAATTTGTAGGGTCCTATGGAGTGACAATGGCCCCCATTTCACTGGTCAGATAATACAGTACCTAATGTAAGGTCTAGAGGTAAAACAGAAGTTTCATATGGCCAATTACTCCCAGGCAGGGGGACTTGTAGAACGATCCAATGCCACACTGAAGCTTAAACTTGCTAAAATACAGGCAACAACGGGCCTTAAATGGCCATATGCTTTGCCCCTAGACCTGTTATCAGTTTGTTCAATCCCACACAGTAAGATTGGTCTCTCTCCTTATGAGATAGTGTTTGGGAGGCCTATGAATGTTTAGGGACCTCCAAGACCAAATGTAATAAAAGAGATACAGTACCCCGTTCTCAGTGATTATTTCAAAAACTTAACTGAAAAATTGTCTCTAATCCACCAACAGGTATATGAAGTCATACCTGACAATTCCAAAGGTCTAGCCCACCGTCTCCAGCCTGGGGATTTCGTACTGACCAAGAACTTTCAACGCTCCAAGAATTTGGAACCCCGCTGGAAGAGCCCTGAACAAGTCCTGCTTGCAACTCGGACCGCTGTCCGCGTCACCAATAGGAAGAACTGGATCCACGCCTCCCATTGCAAGAGGATACCAGCAACTGCTCTCCAACCAGAAGCCAGAGGTGATTCTAAGGAGATGCTGCAAACCCAGAAGAACATCGCCCTTACGAATGAAGAAATTCTGTTCTCTGATCAGACTACGCCTGCGGTAACAAGGTACAATCTACGACCAAGGAAGGGAAGGAGCAGATAGAGATATTGGAGGACCTGCTCCCAATTAGTGGGACTTTTTGGCTGTGGCACGGTGGGATTGCAGAATCGGCTGAACTAGGTTCAGTGACAGTTGTGATACGTGCTCACTGATACCTGGGTCTCTCTCCGACCTGTGGTTGTACTAGTTAAGGAGAATGCATACATTGGTATCCAATGTAGAGCAAAGGACAAGACTATGTGCATGATGGTCTTGATCATTCTGTTAATGATATTAGCAGTAGCATTATGGACAGTGGAGGAGGTAATTCCAGCACAAAACTTACTGTCTGCTACAACCACTCCTGTCCCCTTGGAACATTATTACTTCACCCTTCCTTATCATGAGAGGAAGCATTGATTGTCGTATAAAAATAATACTTTCATACGGATGTTACATCATACTCATAATGCTACAAATACGACCAACTGCTGGGTATGTGGAATGTTGCCAGCCCACCAGAAGAAGGGAGGAACGTCCCTCATTCCCTTACCATTTTCCCATAATGCTTCCTGTAGGGCCAGGTTTGAACTTTTGTGGCCTTCTGAGGTTAACAATTTTACCACAGCTGATGTGGGGGGACTTAATGCACAATTGAATAAAGTATGTTACCCCGATGATGACGGCACCCCACAAGCTAATGGGACCATATGGGAAATGGAGAAATACAGCAAAGGAAATTCCACCACAGGGTACGTCTTTCCGAACACCCGAACAGCCAAGGGGAATGGGCCTCCTGTCATCGCTGTTACGAGAGCGCGAGCAGTGTCGGCGTTACCCCTGTGGAGAAGAATGACTTCATTACAGTACTAAACATTACAGGAACAAACAATAGCAGTTTTCTAGCATCTCATAACACTTATTTTTAGGCTTTCCTGTATTCAGTTTCTATTTTTGGTAAATTCTGGTGGGGTTTTTTCAGTTTTTTCAAAACCTTAAAAAACAGTGGTTATCAGTGGTTACACATTTTTGCACCATTAAAAACAACAGAAACAGTGTTTTTCCGGTGTTTATGGAATTTTAATTTAATTTTAATTATTGCTTGCTTTCTGCACTGATAGTGCATGTGTATAGGTAGTGTGTGCACAGGGTATATGAGGACCAAATACATTTTTACTGCACCAGAATGGACTATTAAGTCAATAGCATTCTTCATTAACTCTGAAGATTGTAAAGATGCTTTCAGCAAACACTCTAGCAAGTGACAAGAATCTCTTATAGGGAAGCACTTCAGCTCAGGTATCGATTTTGACAGGACATCATACAACTTGTTCATATACGTAGCTGAATTACTACAAATACAAACAATATCACTCCAATCTTAATTGAACTTGGTAGGAACTTTTTTCAGCAGCATTCCAAGTGACACTGTGTTCCATGTTTACCAAACGCCTGGTGTCATGTTTTCACCACTATCCCAGATGTTTGGTGACAACATTCGTTTCACACATACCTGTCACTACATCTTGCATTGAATGTTTGAAAACTGGTCTGTTTGGCAATTCACTTACAATCAATACTGACTCACTAGAAAGGGGGACAGATGTATCAAAGGACTTCACCTATTCTCTGTCTATGGGTAAATGTGATGCTACATATTAGGAAAGATTCTAATTAATCCAGCCATTTCACCTATCAGTGAAGTCAAATGTAGCCAAAATTTCAAATATGATTTTGATATTTCCCAATTCTCTACAGTTTATAAAATAACTAAATAAGACCTAAAAATGCATCTAAACACTGCATCTTTAGACCAAAGACCACAAACCTAAAAAAAAAGCAGAAGAAGAGACAATGTTTCATTGACATCTCTAAACAGCAAAACTCAAGCAGAATAATGTTAGCCCAGTCTATCTTGATACTACCTTGTATAACAAAGTTACATTGTATTGGCCCCTTAAGGACGATATAAAAATGACTCTTTCACTCATCTTTTCCTTTCTTTGAATGGCACTTAGTTTGTGGTTGCAAAGGTGTTTTTTCAGTGTTTATATGATTACACCAGTGACGGCTATTTTCCTTTTGGTGGGGTTTTATCAGTTATTATTGGTTTAAACCTAAAACCAAATAGCCTACTTATTTTATTTGTGGAAATAAAGGCAATTTTCACTTGCCAAGTGGATGGTCTGGAATATGCTATGTGTCCTTCCTGCTTACTTCTGTGTTCGTGGCCTCTGCATCCTATCACAAGGATCGGCAATTGTTCAATGACTCTACCCTAAATCGATCTAAAAGAACTATAGAGAATGATGAGGTGGATCAAACTGACGCTTCATTACAGCAGTATGTTGACTTCAATTTGGGATTCTTTTTCTTTATTGGTCCAGTAGTAAACAGCAGGAAAATATAATGCCTGACTTGAGTGGTAGAGGCAGTGACCAATCAGACAGCGGCAGCCCTTGAAAATATCACAGGATATACCAGGATTGTGGTTTTACAAAACCGGATGGTTTTAGATGTGATACGAGCTGGGGCATGTCGCATCATAGGAAGTAGCTGCTGTGTGTATATTCCTGATAATGCCCCTGTATGATGCCATTTCCAAACTACATTAAATAGCTGCAGAAATGCATCAGGAAAAAGGAATATGGACTTGGTCTGAATGATTTTGGGGTATGTTTTCTACTTGGGGCAGGAAAAAATTGATGGTGATAGTGATAATAGGAGCCATCTTTCTTACTTGCTCTTGTTGTATTCAGTGTGCCCCTATGATATGTACAGTTTGCATGTCCGCCTGTAACAATATCAAACCTCCCCCAGTTAACGTCCATGCATTGAATAAACAAATGATGGTACAACAGGAAATTGATGAACTTATGATGGTTGATATCCAGGACTAATATATGTTCCTTGAAAATGGACTAGCATAGGTTAAAAATGAGGGACTGTTAAAATGTAAAAAATCCGACTTCTTCTCGTTTTTGTGTTGACCTATGCGTCATCCATTTTCTCTGTCGTCCTTGCCAGGCCCTGCTCTGTCTTTGGCACTCCCCTTGCACAATCGTGTTTAAAGTAACCAGATTGAGGTATTGCGAAATATGTGTACACGCAGAAACAGCACAAAAGAAAAGCTGGCGTCAGCTCGGAGTTTCCTGTCAATGGTTAAACCATGAATAGAGTCTATGTAGATAGCGTATCTTGTTATACAGCTCCAAGACTCCAAGTTGTTTAAACACCAAGGCTGTTGGTGTTTGTATGACCTAATTGTGTGTGTCTTTCTCAAGCTCTATTCACACCATTGGGCGTCCCCTGTATGTGATCTCTTCCTATAAAAACCCATGTAATCATTACTCTGTGTGCTTCCTCCCTGAGTGCCTCTTAGTGCTTGTTGGACGGAGCCCCCACTCATGAGTGTTAATAAATTGCCTGATTCTTACTTCATTCCAGTGTCGATTCTCCTTACTTGTTTGAACCCGTGGACAAAGGGTGACCCTGCACCAGTGTGTCTGGCAGAAGGCACACTTCCACAGGGGCATCTGTGCCATGGCTAATAACTTTTTATTCAATTTGTCACTAAAGGGGGGGATCCAATTTATGATTAAAATCCCCTAATATTATTACCAATTGTGTTGCATTTGCAGTACAGATTAATCCAAATCTTAACTGCGCTTCATAATCTATTATATACCCTGGGTGGATGTATATAGCCACGATTATTTGTCTTCTTACCCGAGGGCCACTATAGAGCTCTATCTATCAAGCCAATAGCCATCAACTTTTGACTTTCAACCTAGTTACTTTATTAGCTATTTTAGTTGATACTAAAGTGATCAATCCCCCTGAGGGGCATCCTGTGCCGATACGCACTACATCTTTAGTAAGCATTAAAAATCCATCTACGGGTTCAGGTATTTCGCACAGCCAAGTCTCTTGAAAACACATAATTTTATACCTTCTCAACATCTCTTTAAAAGTATCTTGAGTTAACTGTCTGTTATATCGCCCTACGTTCCATGTCAACATCCACAGGCTATGCGAGTACTCCTTTTCCTAATCCAAATCACTCATCCATCCCATTGTATTATTACCACAAGTTGCTATCGAATCAGATAGAGGTTCAAATCGATTCTTCAATATTGGCCCTTTTACACCATTTACTATAGTTACTTGTAAACTGCCCTTACTTCTATCCGTAATTGTTCTTCTATTCTAATCCCCTGATAAGCCATATTGTATTTGATCAGGGCATAATCCTGCACGGTGTATGAGAGACCCAAGCCTCCAGGGACCACTCCTCTCCATTCCCAGTTCACCAACTTGCACCAATCTTATACCCTCCTTTCCCAGTTTTTCCTTGGCCCTCACCACCATCTGTTTTACACATTCTGAATAAAAAAGGACCTTTGACACCTCTTTTCCTTCGAAGTTTGTTGTGAAACCTTTTCGCCTTATAACACTGGTTGTAATCTCACCCAAGCTAGGACATTTAGCCAGTATTTGTAATAGTTGCGAGCCATTCAGGGGCTTTAGCTTCCTCTGGCGTTTTCTCCCTATCCTTCTTCCCCATGGTTCCATAAATACCCATAAACTATCCCTTTTATTATACTTTTCTTCACTCATCCTGTCTCTGGAAGCTCTGGCTGGCATCAAACATTCACTTTTTCCGAGGTGATCTAAGGTGGACTTTCCCCTTTTTATTTATACCAAGTAACTCTCCCTTCCCCCTCCTGCCCTCTTTTATGGATCTGTTTGCTTTTTTTTCTCTTCCTTAGATCTTCAGGGTTGCATACTTCCAGACAATGCCTTACTCTTCCCTTGACCCATCACTCCATCTCTACTCAAAGTCCCACTCGCTCTCTGTTTGCTTCCCATTCCTCTCTTCTGTTGGCTCACTAGTTTTGGGGGCACACACTGCCCTTTTCTCCAAAATCATTTTTTGTCCTCTTTTTCTGTGTCTACTGTATTTTTCTTATTATCTTAGGATGAGGCATGTATCTCTTTGGCCCCCAGTGCTGTTCCCTCCTTATTACCAGCATTGGGCACTTAGAAGTGTATACCATAGGGCACCTCAAAGTCTGTGTGTGCATTATCTCATTGGTGTTAACTGACACATATACTTCCTGATCTCTTTTTTCTGTCATTGGTCATAATAGAGTCGGCATGCAATTATTAATTTGTTTTAGCTCCTCCGTGATCCTCTTTAGTTGAATTTTATGAAATGTCCCCGGTCCATTATTCTTGACTAGGGCTTCTAATATTGCCTGAAGAGTTTGTGCATTAAAAACATCACCTAAAATAATGAGGAGGCTGAAGTTGCTGTTACATCTAGGGCCAGAGAGGACTGTGAGGTATCAGGGGGGATAGGGTATTTGCTGCGGGATACCCCTTCCTGCCTCTTCTAATGAGTCATTCCCCCTCATCAGTTCCCTCCCTCCCTTGCATAATCACTGCTTGTTGCAGTACCTCATTGTCTTCTGTGATACTATTAATTCCAAAGGGGGAAAGAGAGGGAGACACCAATAACCTTGGTTCAGACAAAAACATCCCTCCAACATTTTTACCCCCTTGATCCCCCAAAGCTTGATCCAAGTCTGGTAGTGTTTCAAAAATAATAGAGTCACTTGTTACAAACGTCTCGCCCTCTTTCCAGTCGTTACCTAGGAGGCTTCCCAGCAATAGAGGCCAATCGCGGGCATCGGGTTTCCTTTTAAAATATTTCCTCACAAATTCTTTCATTGATTGTCCCAAGTGAGTTCCACCCACTTCCTCCACAGGGTCCGCCGGGGGCCCTCTCAGATATCCGTCCCCTAACAAACTGGCAGTAAATTTTCTTCTAGGGGGTCAATAGGAATACTCTTCACAGACATGCTATGATCGTCCTCTTTATGGATGCACTTTTTTAGCAAGGAGTCTTTCTGCCCCTTCTTTTGGTTATGGCCCGCATGCTTTCACTTTTGGCGGCACTTCCTTTTGCAGGACTGGGTCTACTCATTTTTAAGGTAGTACATCTGCTTTAAAACAGACAAAAAGAAAAGACTTACCCCCCTCACCCCTCTGCCTTGGTGCTACACCTGCCTCCACCGGCCAATATATTTATTTGGCCGCTAAATTAAACTAAATTCCAGCATCCTCCTTCTTTTTCTGGGCACCAATCAGTAGCTGCCCCTGCACTCTCTTTGCCCCCTACACTAAATTACTGCTCCCCTGTACACCCTAACCCCCCTAGCTTTCCAAAGGGATTGGGCGCGGTAGTGGTTGGTGGGGGGGATTTGAGGAAGAGTAAGCTTAATTATGTCATTTCAGTACCAAAGTCCTGGCTGCTATAATAGTTATTCAAGACAGAAAATCCTTACTTGCTTCAGAGTATTCCAGGGGTTTGATGTCAGCCGGTCACCACTGTCACAACACACTTCGGTAGCTCCAAACCAGTTCCAAATGGGCTGTGACACACAAGCCTACAGGCAGGCACTATCTCCACTGTCCCCGCCAGGCCGACTCGCAATCCAAGTTTGTCAAGGTTGTCTGGGCTGTCTGATGATTGCCAATGGAGCAAATGACGCACTGCAACGCGACACACTCCAGGCATTACAGTTGGGGACATGAGCTCGAGCACAACAGTAGCAGGCACGAGCACGGCAGGTGGCACAGCAGCCACAGGGGAGAGTCTGATGATTCTGCACCAAAATCCAAATGTCATACAATTTATGGGACAGCCTTTGCTTAATCAAATGTGTCAGGGTTGCCCTGCCGAAATATAACAAAAGAGGTCAGACTTTATCAAACCTGATTGTTACGTGGTGTGGTAAACTCCAATAAACTTACAATTGCAACCCCTCTGCAAACAGGTGTTTGCTCAGGCCACAATATTCTGGGTCCTCCTAATGAGGGCCTAAGAATATGGGACCTGTTTACCTTTAAGTTTCCCTACCCTGTCCTACCAAGTAAATTATCACTCATAATTATTGACTGCAAATCTACTTGGAAGAAGCACTGTGTGAATATGTAAGGAGAATAGACGGTAAAAGTGAAGAACTTTGCAACTTGAATAAGACTATGAGGCCTTAAAAAAACTGCATAACCAAATTATGTTAGGTGTCTGCCAATCCTATGGATTTTCAGCCACTTTTTAGAGAGATTAGATTTTAAAATGTTGGGTTTTCCACAATTTTAACAGGATTTCAGGGGCCTAGTGAGCCTTCTAATACACCTGAAACCTGTGCATTTTGCTACACTATGAAATAATGCAATATTTTGGAAGGACTCTTCAGAACCAGCTGTAAAATCAATGTATTTTAGGATTAATTAACATTAAATGCGTGCTGTAAAATACACAATTTAGTCTAATTTTTTCAGAATTGTCTCAGTGGTTATCATCCCAAAACACTTCATGGAACATAGGGGGTCATTACAATGGCGGTGAACCCACCACCGACAGGCTGTCGGTGGTGGGTTCACCGCAATCGTGAGGCCATTTCTGGCCCACCATATTGTAATGAAGGCTGTACCGTGGCAGTCGAAAACTCCGACCGCCACGTATCCAATGGGCTCCATGGGTGCAGCGGATGCCCTCGTATTCCCATAAATGGCAGCGTTGGCATTACAATTGTCCATCCCTGCCAGCCTTTCCTTGGCTGTTCACCCGCCATGGAAAGGCTGGCAGGGATGGATGGACTTTGGGGGCCCGTAGCGGGCCCCCCTTTCACCTGGGCAATTTTGTTTGGGGTTGGGGGCACCTAGGATACAATTTCCTGCACCATAAGGCAGACACCGCATGGTGCCTGCCACGTAGTGAAGGTAAATGTATACAGTGCCCACTCAGGTCTGCAGTCCTGATACCTGCTGCAATGCAAAGTATGGTGCGTGCAACCGCCACGGTGGCGGTCGCATCCTAATACCACCTGTGGGACCGCCGCCTTGTAGGCGGGTGGACCCATTCCCCGAGACGATGGCAGACGGACTGAAGTCTTTTTGCCATCGTAATCACCCCCTTAGTTTCACTGAGTTTCCCACGTGTTTTTTTAACACATCTTTTTGTTTGATTTTTGAGAATGCAACCAACAACGTTCACTGCTCTATACATCATATTGCATTCAATAATAGCCTGTAACTCCCCTGGCCTCTTCCCTCATCCCACTACTTCCTCTCCATCTGCTGAAGATATGGCCCACCACCACAAATAAGTTTAGAGTCCCTACTCTGCTTTTGTGTATGCGTTGGGTATGTGCTAGTAAGAGACCCGCAGAGCGGAGGTGTAATGTAATTTAATGTAATTGGACACTTGTAAAGCATGACTGTCACTTCGAGGAGCATCAAGTTGAAATAAAACTAGGTAGCTGAGGGAGAAAAAGGGAGTTAGATAAGTGTTCTGCATAAGTCGTCAGAGGCTGAGAAGATTCAAGTTTTTAGGGCCTTCCTGAAGGGCGTTTCAGATTGGATATGATGGAGGTGGTTAGAGAGTTGGTTCCACGCTTTGGAACCTATCACTGGTGGTTTTAACAAGTTTGCGTTGGATGATCTAAAACTCCGGGGAGGTTGATAACGCGCAAATCTAGACCGGAGATAGTGTGGTCCTGAGGAGTGAATTATTCTGAAGGTGATTATCAGACTCTTAAACAGAACTTTTTATTGGATAGGTAGCCATTATAGTGTTTCTAAGGCTGCCGATGCAGATGATCTCCCAGGCAATTTTAGCAAGAGACGTGCTACTGCGTGTTGGACCATTTGGAGTTTATGTAAGACTGACTTGTTGGCCCCTGCATATAAACTGTTGCAGTAGTCCAATCTAGACGTGATTAGGGCCACAGCAACTGCCTGTCTGGCTGAAAAGGGAAGCAAATTAAAAAACCTTTTGAGTGATTTTATAATGTGTAAGCAGGTTCCAGCGACTGCTAATGATTGCTGGTTGAAGGATAATGTGGCATCAAATTTTAATTTTTTGTTTAACCACAAAAGAGCTGCTCCTAAAGTGATAACCACTATAAGGTTTGAGTTATATTGTGAGTGGGGACATCTCACAAAAAGTAACGGACTGGTCTCACACACCACCTGGTGTCATGCTTCATCATTGACCAGTCCTCGCCCTCTAAAACCTTGGTTTGATAGAGGGCGGGCATACACCTGACGACAGGGATGCACTTCTAAACTAAGTGGGGGCCCGTGTATGAGTGAGTGAGATTAAAAATCATTATAGTTATCCTCATTGTGCTTTTTAATGTGAAAGGTAACTATATGATGTTTAAAAGCAGGTGACGGTATGTGGGGGAATTCATAGTTGGAGGCTGCCAGCTCCTAAAACCCCGTGCCTCTTGTTCCCTCCTCCACACAGTGTGGAGCTCATGTGTTTTTGATCAAATTTAATTCCCAGATTTCTGGCTACTTTTACTGTATTTGGAGGAGGGGGAGTGTCAGCTGGCCACCATATATTGGGAGAGAAGGCGTTCCCTTGTCCCACTGGTAGGATTTCCGTCTTTTCTGAGTTGCACTTTAGAAGGTTGTATTTCATCCATTGGAAGGTTGCAGTGAGACACAGGTGGAAATTTTCTTCCGCCAGTGTGGTGTTTTTCTCTAGGACCAGGATTAACTGCGTATCGTCCGCATATGAGATAGGCTCTATGTTATAGATATCAGACTGATCAATGGGGCCATGTAGGCATTAAAGAGCACCGGGCTGAGAAAGGACCCCTGAGGGACACCGGAAAGCAGGGGGTTTTCTTTTGACGTGTATTGCCTAAGGGTGAAGACTTGTCTGTGGTTCTGTAAAAACCCTTAAAGCCAGGCCACGGCTATGTGGGAGATGCCGTACGATTCGAGACGATCTAAAAGAATGACATGTGGGACCGTATCGAACGCGGCCAAAAGATCCAACAGGACCAGAACCGCATTCTTTCCTTGATCAAGGGCTGCTTTGAGAGATTCGGCCGTGTATAGTAGAGCTGATTCTGTCGAATGCTGGGGTCTGAAGCCAGATTGGTTAGGATATTAGCTTCTTCCAGGTAGGTTGTGAGTTGGGAGTTAATAAGGTGTCTGGAAGGTTGGTGGAAGTGAATGTAGTTGTTTAGGTAGGCAGGGTTAGTGTTGTGGAGAGCTTTATTGCTGTGGATGAGGAGGTTAAAATGTGCACACATGTGTATCTGAAGCCATTTAAAAGGGGTGTATTGTGATAAATGCACTGATGTTCATTACTGACTCCAAAGTTGGGATTGGAACCGATTGACAAAGGGAAAGTGGTCCTCGTTCAACAAGCGTACCCTTCTAGTCTTCCTATGACGTCAACCGGAGCGGGGAGTCATAGGAAGGGTACGCTCGTTGAACGCCAGAATGCTGGCATATACCGCACAGAGCAGACTGTGTGCTCTCTCTAATAAACATCCAACTTCTACTTCACGCTGTCCGGCATTCATTCTCTACAAATTGGCGACGAGGATGGGATGCACAGACTATTTAAAGGCACCAGAGGCGTCTTATATTTCCAAGACGACTTACTCATTATGGGCAAGAACAAAGAGGATCACAACATCAAGTGGAGAGAAGTGTTACAGAAGTTGGAAGAGAATGGTCTTACAACGGAACTTAACAAATGCAAGTTTGCCCTCCGTTCTGTCACATACTTAGGTCATGAAATAAGTGACAAGGGCATCGCCCCCAAGAAGGAAATCATCTCTGCCATTGAATCAGCTCCTGCACCAAAATCTAAGGATGACATCCGATACTTCCTTGGGTTGGATGAATTCTATAGTAAATTCGTAAGGAACTTTGCTACCAAAACATACAACTTGCGCCAACTTTTGAAACAGAAGAACAACTTTACTTGGAATTCTGAATGAGACAAGGAATTTGAGAGCATAAAATTCGACCTCTGTCAGGCCATTCCTCTTCAGGGATTTGATATGACTGCGCCCAGCATATTGACAATGGATGCCAGTGTGAAAGGATTAGGGGCAGTCCTTTCACAATGGTCTATGGATGGTACTGAAGCTACAATTGCATTTGCCTCAATGTCCCTCGCCCCCAATGAGGAAAAGTTCTCTGTACTAGAGAAAGAAATGTTGGCTTTGGAAAAATTCAGACAGTACTTATGGGGTCAAGGTTCACTCTTAGGACGGACCATAAACCCCTGGTTAACGTTCTTACGTCTGGCAGTCATGTAAAAGCCACCCCCGTATTGCCAAGATGACCCTCAGGCTTTTATATTACGTGTACGACGTGAAGTATCTTCCAGTCAGTAAGAACAAAGTAGCAGACTATCATAGCGATTCTCCTGGGGTGGTGCAGCTGCACTATGAATGGGATGAGTACAGTGTGGCGTTCATGGATGAAAAAGAGGATGTCATCAACGCTCAGGATTGGCAATCTGCATATCTCAAGGATGTTGTCCTTACCCAAATAAGATTGTTTGATATACAAGGGTGGCCAGAAAAAAAGAAACTAAGTAATGACCAAAGGAAGTTTTGGGAACTTCGGGATGAACTATCGTTCAGTGATGATACTATGTTTCTTCTCAGGGAAGATAAAGTTATTCCTCCAAGCAGTCTAAGAACCCGCCTTCTAGACATAATGCATGAAGGACATCTGGGCATGGTGAAGTCTTAGAGAAGGGTGAAGTCATTGTATTGGTGGCCTGGCGTCGATAACGAGATAGAGAAGAACGTGAGAGCGTGCAGACATTGCGCCAGTGCTGACAAGTCATTGACCATGTTGAGACCGCCCTTGGGAGAATACGCACACCCTGAAAACCGATGGGAGGAACTCTCAGTCGACATCCTGGGACCCATTTTGGACTCTTGGGGTGTGCCGAAGTACATTGTTGTCCTAATTGGCAAATACTCTAAAAGGCCAGAGTTGAGAATTTGTGAAAAAGCGGACTCTTCCTCGATCATCTCCTTCCTTACCAGTACATTCTTGAGGGAAGGCATTCCGAGAACCATCAATTGTGATAATGGCCCTCAATTCACCTCTGAGAAATGGGCAAACTTCCTCAACAGAAACTGAATCAAAGTCAGGCATACGCCTGTGTACCACCCCGCAGCTAACGGTTCAGCTGAAAGTTTCAATTGAGTCATCATGGGCTCGGTCCAAGCTGCCATAAATGTGGGGAAGAATTGGGAAACGGAATTAGACAAAACGGTTTGGGCGTATCGTATAACACCTACCCTCACGGGATAGAGTCCATTCAAAATTCTACATGGCAGAGAACCCTACACGAGGGACAATGCTGTATGGATGAACCTTAAACTACTGAGCAAATGGTCGCCTTCTGTTGTTAGAAACAACCTCGCCAAAGATCAGAAAATATACAAAGAGTATTCGACAAGAAGCACAGAGTGAAAGCTAGTTGCTTGAAAGTTGGTGATTGGGTCAGAGTTAAACTGGGCATTATGTGCAAGAAAGGTGACAGCAAGTTCAGCGGCCCGCTACAAATTAAGGAGCTTTATAATCGTTATGCTTTGCTGAGCGACAACAAAGTCTGGTCTTTTGCCAGGATGGCTAAATGCAACAAGATCTTGTGGTGGAGAAAGGATGATGGGCTTACAGATACAGCGGATAGATGGCTATGGTTTGAGTGGGAGAATGAAGTACCGAGCACTGCCAGAGACGCTGAACAAGAAGACAACAGCGAACCTCGAGACTCTAGTGAAGTAGCGTACAACGACATAGAACATGGAAGGGAAGAAGTGCAAAGTTAAAGAGTCTAGTGAAGCAGACGACTTTAACACCACTCGGGACAATGAACAAATTACCCAGTGAAGTCATAGGAGCACATCATGGTAATGCCTCTTCTGAAGAAGGGGGGCTCTCTGCCCATGTCGTCCTAAAATCCACTCGTACTGGCAGGCCGTTCACTTTACCAAAGAAATATGATGATTTTGTGATGGAACCATCGTGAGCTCTAGTTATCATCCCTGGCTCTACACACACACACACACACATTAAGGGGCATATCATCAAGGTCCTTATCTCCACTTTTTTGGCTTTAAAAGCCAGAAAAGCGGAGATAATGTTTTCGCCCTATTAGCAAGAGGGTGCTAACATGCATAATCGCATGTTAGCACCCTTTTCCCTACGCCTCCCTTTGCATCTCTAATGAGATGCAAAGTGGGCGTTCCTTCCCAAAATAACTGGAGAAGTGTCGCTAACCGACATTTCTCCAATTATCAATGGGCACGCTTACAAGCATAGCGATAAGAAAAGTAGCGCTAACCTCGGTTATCGCTACTTTCCTTACGCCTGCTTTTAGTTTGACTTAGCCATGATATCCAATGGAAGGTGGATATCATGGTTAAGTATGCCCTGCCCTATCAATAACGTAGTGCCAAACGTTGTGCGATTATCGCTGGAATCCCAGTGATAATTGCACATTTGGCAGCTAACTCGGTAATTGTTATCGCTCTGGAGATAAGCGTCGCTGATAGCGCGCTATCGCCGCGATAAAAACAAGCGATAGCCGGCGATAATTATCCTAGCGCTAAGTGCGCTTAGCGATAATTATTGCCGGCTGTTCATGATATGCCCCTTAAACTCCCTTTAGCAATAGTCAAATGTTAGCCTTTCTCTGACATCACATATTTATGTAAATATTTATTTACTTTTACGCACTTTGTATTTTAATATTTATTAGTATTTATTGACCATTAATGCGACTTTTACCTATTCAGCAATCATAGTATTTATAATTACTCATTCATCGATATGTATTGCTCTGAATCCATTTTATATTTATTCAACATACTGTGTGTCTATTCATATGTGAACATGTATTTATTCTATAGTGTTGAAATGTGAATTTGGGCAAGTTCTTTCCTTTTCCTTGTTGTTAAAATGGTAAAGTGGGAAGATGTGTGGTGTCGCATTCTAGTCTTCCTATGATGTCACCCGGAGCGGGGTGTCATGGGAAGGGTACGCTCGCTGAACGCCAGAATGGTGGCGTATACTGCACGGAGCGGACTGTGTGCTCTCTCTCTAATAAAAATCCAACTTCTACTTTACGCTGTCCGCCATTCATTCTCTACATTTGTGAATGTTGAAACAAGATTCAGGGAGAGTAGACAGTGATCCACAGGACCACTATCAACTCTCAGTGAATATTTTTTGTTTAAAACAAATCTTTTATTTTTAAGCACAGCCCCTTTGCCTTAAAGGAAAAGGGCAGCATTTTTTTTTTATTGATTTTTCACAGCCTGCTGGGCAGAAAATCTGGATTTTATTAAGGACATGGAGGCTAATATTATGCAAATCTCCTTTATTGCCACAGCTCAGCAGGAACAATTGAAGAACACAGAACTTCAATGAACATTCGAATGTGCTATAAAGTCCCCCCATAACCAGCCATCTTCCTTCTTTGTTGCTGCTGCTCACAAAGATAAGTATACTCCTTACGAACTTTGGTCCTTTCAGCTTCTCTTATTACTTGTATGCTATTTAATTACTAAAGCTTAAATACTTTCTATGCTGCTTAGTTCGTACGACTTGAACTTTCTTTGAAGGTTAAATACATATACTCTATTGAATTTAACTTTGTTACATTTTCAGATACTCATTTACTCCAGAGCTAATGGGCTGAATACCCTCCCCCCCCCTTCTCCCTCCGGTTTTATTCTGAACCGGACTAGGCTGTATCCCACATATTTACTTTTAAAAAGAGCTGTGGCAATAAAGGAGATTTGCATAATATGGCCTTCATGTCATGCCATAAAACCTTTATTTAAACTATATCATAGAGGTAATGGTCTGCTGACCCTTGCAGGTCACGATCCTTGTGAATACAGACAATCACATGAGGTCGCAAATCCCAACCTGTCTCATAAATTATAATAAGCATTTTGTTCTGCAACTCTCTGAGAGTTGGTAGTTTTTTAACTGAACTATTTGAACATAGGTTGGTTCACTGAATCCAATTCCAGGCTAACAAAGTCAGGGCACAATCTGTGAGTACTTTGTGTGAATGGAATATGAGTACATAAGGCCCTTAGAGTCTAGAACAGATACAGTTATGTGGCAAATTAAGCAGTGGCGGCTCCTCCGCTAAGGCGGAGGAGCGTCACCAACTGCTCACTAAGCAATTCAAAACGGAAAAATAAAATGATCATGTTAGACCTGTCAGCCCTTTGGGTGGTCCCTCCTCATCATTATTTATTTTGTCCCACTTTTGCCTCAAACCCTGTTTGAATTTTTCCTTTTTGGGAACCACCAGACTTTTTAGTGTTGCTGCAGATTCAGGGAGCCATTTTAGCTACCCCTGAAACTTCTGTCTGAGGGCCTGGAGCACAAAATGGTGGCCACCTGTGACATCACCAGCATCCACTGGAACCTACCAGCACCTTCCAGAACATTCCAGAACCCTGTGACAGTTGGAGGCGGTTTGGAATGTTGGGGAGTTAAGAGAGAGAGTTGGCAGTTGGAGCTGGCAGTTGGCACCTGACTGGTGAAGGGAGAGCAGCACAACAGTGAAGGAGGAAGGAGTGAAGCAGCAGGGGTGGAAACTTGTGCCTGGAGTGGGGTCCATAAACCCACCCTTGATACTAGTCCCTACTGATGGATCCCAGCCTATAGCCCTGTGTGGGAAGAAGACAGAAAAACTCATCCTAAGGACCTGAACAGCAGGAACAGGCCTTAGAAGCAGAAAGCAGCAAGATCCTGACCTGGAAACTGGTTTCCCTGGAGTCCGGCGTCGAGTAGCCTAAGACCTGGAGCCCGAGGTGGAGAAGCGGCGCTGACTGAAGAAGCAGACGTCGTACCCGGAGCCGCCTGAGGTCGTGAGAGGGCGCCGACGGAGGTCGTGAGGAATACCAGAGGTCGAGGAGGAAGTGAACCGAGGTCGAGCGAGCGGCGTCATCGGAGGAGTGAAGTCCGCCCTCCGGAGTCGTCGGAGACCGAGGTAGAGGTGAACCGGAGGTCGGGAGTGAGGATCGCACTCCGGAGTCGCCCGGAACCTGAGAGGAGGAGCACCGGAGGTCGGGGGTGAGGATCGCACCCCGGAGTCGCCGGAAGTCGACATCGAGGCCAGGCCGGCCGACGTCATCGGAGCCGAGAGCGCCATCGGACCGGAGCCGCCCGAAGTCGACACCGAGTAGAGACTGCCCGACGCCGTCGAATCGGAGGTCGAGATTGAACCGAGGCCGCCGACATCGGACCGGAACCGCCTACCGGCGTCGTCAAAGAACTGACATTGTGCCGAGGCCGCCGAGACCGAACCGGAACCGCCTCACGGCGTCGACACGACTCCAGCGGCGTCGGAACATCAGAAAAAGGGCAGTAAGTGGAGTAGAGGGCGCCTAAGGCCCTGTGGAGACCTGAGAGACTGCTCTAAGGGGCTAGGGAGGTGCTGAAACCAACCTGACTGTGCCTGGGGTGAACTGGGACTAACCTAGAGAGGTGGTGTGGAGAGAGAAAGCCAGGGCACTGGTATTCCCCCCTTTGATCTACCTCAGTTTAGGCCTCAGCCTTGTCTCAGCCAGGGAGTAGCCCCCCTCAAGCCTTCCACAACCCTACAAGCTGTGCCTGGGCCAAATCAGCCCTTAGGAATTGAAATGTCAACTGATTACATGAGTGTTGCTGTATACTTTTAATTATTTATTGGGGGTACTGTATTTATTGAGTTTTTACCTATTTATTGCTTCACTATATTTATAGGTCCACAGGACTTGATGGTGTACAATATTTATTGGTACAGTATTTATTGCCTCAACATATTTAATTGCCTGTATTACCTGCACTGATATTTATGTCCCTTGTATTTATGATCACCCCTATTTATTGAATCTTCAGATAATATTTATGTGGCCTGCACTATTTAAAATTGTATATTGTGATTGACTTATTTATTTTTCCAATCAGCAACTAAGAGAAAAAGATAAAGAAGAATATTTTCATAATTTTTACGGTGTAGAGTCGTTTTTGGAACGGATGCACGCATGGTTATTGTATGGGTATATTGTATGCTTAGCACTGCGCCTGTTTCCTGACCACTCGAGCCAAGCTACCACAGTGTGTTCGGGGAGTCCACCACCACCCTGCGGAGTGGGAGTGGGCTGTTTCCAACATAAATTGGTGTTCAGTGGTGGGATAGAGCTGTGCCTACGTATACTCAACAATAACTGTGGGTAGTCCATAGGCCTACACCGGGAGTTTTCTCAAAGCGGCCTTCCTAATTGTGGGTTTTTGTTTTTTCCAAATTTACTCTGGTGGTGGGAGGAGGTATTATATAAGGTACCCCCCTGCATAGTTGCTGCACAAAACCTGTCCTCTAACCTGAGTGGGCGAGATGGAGTTTGTACTAGAAAATCTAGAAACGTACACTGTGGCCCAACTCAGGGAGTTTTGCCAGCGGGAGGGGGTGTACTGTCCCCCAGGAGCAAAGAAGGGTGCACTCCAAACCAGCTTAAGGGCTTGGGGGGAGGCACGCCGAGAAAGCAAGGCTGAGGAGGAAGACAGGGATGGAGAGCCTGACACCGAGGGGGCGGAGATGTACCAACCTGAGGTGGGGAACCTGTCAGCAGGGCCCAGAACCATTTCTAGGAAGGGCAGCAGTGCCTCTAGCGGTGGCTTGACTGAAGTGGAGCTAACGGACCGGAGGGAGAAAAGACAGCTCACATGGGACTTAGCAAGGCTGGAGAAGGAGAAGGAGGAGCAGAGGATGGCCCATGAATTGCGACTGAAAGAAATAGATCTTCAGATCTTGAGAATCGGGGCACAACCTGTTCCTAATGGTGGCAGCCAAACCCAAGAGATCACCAGGGAATCCAAACCTTACCTGCCAAAGGACATAGTGGCTAGCTATGGAGTGGGCGACGATATCGCCAAGTGGCTAGCGGCCTATGAGGTCTCACTGAGGGCCCATGGGGTTCCGGAGAAGTACTGGGGAGGGGGATTGTATAAGTACATGCCTCCAGCTGGTAGGGATGCTTTATTGGCCCTCGAGGAGGATGAGCAGACCCACTACCCCACCATGAAACTGGCGCTCATCAGAAAGTTTGGACTAACACCTGAAAAGTACAGACAGAAGTTCAGGGGTAGTCACAAGCTGGGCACGCAGAATTGGGTGGACTTCCTGGACTATGCGAAGAAGGCAATGGAAGGTTGGATTCAGGGCAGTGAAGTGAGGAACTACGAGGAGTTGTTTGACCTAGTACTGAAGGAACACCTGCTCGAGAAATGTTTCCCTGAACTGCGGCAACACCTGGTGGATAGCAAGCTGACCAGTCCCCGGAAGCTTGCTGAGGAGGCGGACATTTGGGCTAGTACCCGGGTGTCCACAAGGGGGACTGGAGGGGATACTCAAAAGGCCGGACAGGGCGCCCCCCAGAAGAAAGAGGGAGGGGAAAAGAAAAAGGAGTTCTCCAAAGGCCCCCAAAATAACTTCCAAGGGAAGGGAACAGGATTCACCTCTAAGGCTAACCCACCCAGAAACCCTAATCCTGGCCAGAGTCAGCAGCCAAGGGTTGTCCATTGCTACGAGTGCGGTGGCGTTGGACACTATAAAGGAGATCCGAAGTGCCAGAAACGTCCACCCCCTCCCACTGGAGGAAAGACCCCAGGAGTAGCTAGTGCAGTGCTCGGGGAGGAGATGCCCTTAACTAAGGGAAGGGAGTGGGCGGGTGTCACTTTAGTGTCCCTGGGAGAACGGGAGATGGTTCCTAAGATCCAGGTGCCCGCAAATACCGCAAAGTATGGGCAGTGGGTCACCATCAACGGCCAAAGAGGGGAGGCTCTGAGAGACACAGGAGCCAGTATGACTATGGTGCGTAGTCAACTGGTGTCTCCAGAGCAGGTAATTCCCGATGTACTCCACCCAGCCGCGATGGCTGACGGCAGAACAGGTCACTATCCCGTGGCCGAGGTTCCCTTTGAATGGGGGGGGGTTGCAGGTTCACTTCGAGTTGCCGTAAGCCCTGCCGTGCCAGTCGATTGTCTGCTGGGGAATGATATGGAGCACAACGCTTGGAAGGAGGTGGAATACCGGACTCACACCGAGATGCTGGGTACACCTGACTGGGCCTGTGTTAGCACAAGGTCCGCGACTACCCGAAGAGGGAGTTCATTTCGGCTGGAGCCTGGAACAAAGGCCCAGCCAGCTGCCAGTCAAGGGAAGAACCGAGGACAGGAGGAGCCTGCCTCGGCGTCCCCACCCCGTAGGACGGATAGGCCACCGGAGGTGGTGGACCAGGAGTCTGCGGTGGGGGACGTTACCAACCTGGAGGACCTACCCATCCCGGCCGAGTGGCACGTGGAGGGAGGCCCGTCCAGGGAGGAGTTCTGCCAGGGCCAGAGGGAGTGCCCTACCCTTGAGGGGCTGAGGCGACAGGCCGAAGCCCAGGCAGCAGGGAACG
Source organism: Triturus cristatus (assembly GCF_964204655.1). Classification (NCBI taxonomy): domain Eukaryota; kingdom Metazoa; phylum Chordata; class Amphibia; order Caudata; family Salamandridae; genus Triturus; species Triturus cristatus. The sequence goes on along the minus strand of NC_140595.1, from coordinate 466,241,919 downwards.
TTGACGGGAACTACAGTGTTTACTGGGAGGATGGCCTCCTCTACAGTGAACCCAAGGCACCCCTACATGGATCGTCACGAGCCTTGGTAGTTCCTCAACGTTATCGAGCCTTCCTTCTGGAGTTGGCTCACGAGATACCATTGGCAGGACACCTGGGGCAAGACAAGACCTTCGCCCGTCTCGTCCCACACTTTTATTGGCCTCAGATGAAAGTGTCGTCCGATACCTACTGCCGGACATGTGTGTCTTGCCAAGCCAGTGGGAAAACAGGGGTGAAGCTGAAAGCTTCCCTGGAACCACTTCCTGTCGTTAGCACCCCCTTTGAAAGGGTGGGCATCGACATTGTGGGTCCATTAGATCCGCCAACTACAGCTGGTCACCGGTTTATCCTGGTTCTGGTGGATCATGCCACACGGTACCCAGAGGCAATACCTCTGAGGACCATAACAGCACCTGTTGTGGCTAGGGCCCTGATGGGAATCTTTACCCGAGTGGGTTTTCCCAAGGAAGTTGTGTCCGACAGGGGGACCAACTTCATGTCAGCGTATATGCGGGCAATGTGGAAGGAGTGTGGAGTGACGTACCGGTTCACCACTCCTTACCACCCCCAGACCAATGGTCTGGTGGAGAGGTTTAACAAAACCTTGAAGGGCATGATCAGAAGTCTGCCTGAAAGCCTGCGGAGGAAATGGGACGTCCTCCTACCCTGTTTACTTTTTTCCTACAGGGAAGTGCCACAGAAGGGAGTGGGCTTCAGCCCCTTCGAGCTTCTGTATGGGCACCCTGTACGTGGACCTCTCAACCTGGTGAGAGACGGATGGGAAAGAACTCCCAGAAAGCTTCCCCAGGATGTGGTGAGCTACATGCTGGCCTTCCGGAGCCAAATGGCTAAGTTGTGGAAGCAAGCTTCTGACAACTTGGAAGCCAGCCAAGCAGTGATGAAGGCGTGGTATGACCACAATGCTCACCCGGTGGAGTTGGAGCCTGGCCAGAAGGTGTGGGTGATCGAACCGGGAGAGCTTAGTGCCCTCCAGGATCGCTGGTCAGGACCCTTTGAGGTGTTGGAGAGGAAGGGTAAGGCTACCTACTTGGTGGACCTGAAGACCCCTCGTCAGCCCCTGCGGGTGCTGCATGCCAACCGCCTCAAACCCCACCATGAGAGGCCCGAAGTCATCTTGATGATGGTGACTGACGGAGGAGAGGACGTGGAAAGCGAGCCTCTCCCTGATCTGTTTGCGTCTCAAGAAAAGGATGGGTCGGTGGAGGGAGTGATTCTCTCCCCATCCCTAACTCCTGAACAGCAGGAGGACTGCCGCCAAGTCCTGGGGCAGTACTCTTCGTTGTTCTCCCTTGTCCCGGGTAGGACTCACCTGTGCGTCCATGACGTGGACACAGGAGACAGCCCACCTGTGAAGTCCAAGATCTACCGGATGTCAAACAAGGTGAAGGCCAGCATTCATAGTGAAGTCACTAAGATGCTGGAGCTAGGAGTGATTGAACCTTCTAGCAGCCCCTGGTCTAGTCCGGTGGTGTTAGTACCGAAAGCTGCACCACCGGGTGCCCAACCAGAACTGAGGTTCTGTGTGGACTACCGGGGACTGAATTCAGTGACAAAAACTGATGCTCATCCGATCCCTAGGGCGGATGAATTGATTGACCGGCTGGGAGCTGCCCAATATCTAAGTACCTTTGACCTTACTTCAGGGTACTGGCAGATCTCGTTGACTGATGGAGCAAGGGAAAGGTCAGCCTTCTCCACGCCCAATGGCCACTACCAGTTCTGTGTGATGCCCTTTGGGCTCAAGAACGCACCTGCCACGTTTCAGCGCCTGGTAAACCAGATCCTCACCGGAATGGAGAGTTTCTCTGCTGCTTATCTGGATGACATAGCCGTCTTCAGTAACAGCTGGGAGGATCACTTGCGTCACCTGCAAGCTGTTCTCCAGGCCCTGAGACAAGCTGGATTGACGATCAAGGCCAGCAAGTGCCAGATCGGGCAGGGGTCGGTAGTGTACCTTGGACACTTGGTGGGTAGGGGAGCGGTGCAACCCCTCCAGGCGAAGATCGAGGCCATCATGGCCTGGGAACCCCCCAAGACACAGACTGAGGTCCGAGCATTTTTGGGCCTCACGGGATACTACCGCCGCTTCGTGAAGGGGTACGGTACCATCGTAGCCCCCCTCACGGAGCTCACGTCCAAGAAACAACCTCGACGGGTAGTCTGGACGGAGGCCTGTCAGCAGGCCTTTGTGAGATTGAAGAAAGCCATGTGCGAGGCCCCGGTCTTAAGGGCCCCAGACTTTTCCAAGAAGTTCATTGTCCAGACAGATGCATCAGAACATGGCATTGGGGCAGTGTTATCGCAACTCAACGAAGAGGGTCTGGATCAACCCGTGGTCTTCCTATCCCGGAGACTACTTCCCAGGGAACAGAAGTGGAGTGCAATAGAGCGTGAAGCCTTTGCAGTGGTATGGGCTCTGAAGAAGTTGCGGCCATACCTGTTTGGCTCGCACTTCCTGGTTCAGACCGACCACAGACCCCTTCGTTGGCTGATGCAAATGAAGGGGGAGAATCCCAAGTTGTTGAGGTGGTCTATTTCCCTACAGGGGATGGACTTTCAGGTGGAACATCGGCCTGGAGTGGACCACGCCAATGCAGACGGTCTCTCAAGGTATTTCCGCCTTAGTGATGAGAACTCCCAAGGGGTTGGGTAGCTCTCCCCACTTTCAGCTGGGGGGGACGCGTGTTAGACCTGTCAGCCCTTTGGGTGGTCCCTCCTCATCATTATTTATTTTGTCCCACTTTTGCCTCAAACCCTGTTTGAATTTTTCCTTTTTGGGAACCACCAGACTTTTTAGTGTTGCTGCAGATTCAGGGAGCCATTTTAGCTACCCCTGAAACTTCTGTCTGAGCGCCTGGAGCACAAAATGGTGGCCACCTGTGACATCACCAGCATCCACTGGAACCTACCAGCACCTTCCAGAACATTCCAGAACCCTGTGACAGTTGGAGGCGGTTTGGAATGTTGGGGAGTTAAGAGAGAGAGTTGGCAGTTGGAGCTGGCAGTTGGCACCTGACTGGTGAAGGGAGAGCAGCACAACAGTGAAGGAGGAAGGAGTGAAGCAGCAGGGGTGGAAACTTGTGCCTGGAGTGGGGTCCATAAACCCACCCTTGATACTAGTCCCTACTGATGGATCCCAGCCTATAGCCCTGTGTGGGAAGAAGACAGAAAAACTCATCCTAAGGACCTGAACAGCAGGAACAGGCCTTAGAAGCAGAAAGCAGCAAGATCCTGACCTGGAAACTGGTTTCCCTGGAGTCCGGCGTCGAGTAGCCTAAGACCTGGAGCCCGAGGTGGAGAAGCGGCGCTGACTGAAGAAGCAGACGTCGTACCCGGAGCCGCCTGAGGTCGTGAGAGGGCGCCGACGGAGGTCGTGAGGAATACCAGAGGTCGAGGAGGAAGTGAACCGAGGTCGAGCGAGCGGCGTCATCGGAGGAGTGAAGTCCGCCCTCAGGAGTCGTCGGAGACCGAGGTAGAGGTGAACCGGAGGTCGGGAGTGAGGATCGCACTCCGGAGTCGCCCGGAACCTGAGAGGAGGAGCACCGGAGGTCGGGGGTGAGGATCGCACCCCGGAGTCGCCGGAAGTCGACATCGAGGCCAGGCCGGCCGACGTCATCGGAGCCGAGAGCGCCATCGGACCGGAGCCGCCCGAAGTCGACACCGAGTAGAGAGTGCCCGAAGCCGTCGAATCGGAGGTCGAGATTGAACCGAGGCCGCCGACATCGGACCGGAACCGCCTACCGGCGTCGTCAAAGAACTGACATTGTGCCGAGGCCGCCGAGACCGAACCGGAACCGCCTCACGGCGTCGACACGACTCCAGCGGCGTCGGAACATCAGAAAAAGGGCAGTAAGTGGAGTAGAGGGCGCCTAAGGCCCTGTGGAGACCTGAGAGACTGCTCTAAGGGGCTAGGGAGGTGCTGAAACCAACCTGACTGTGCCTGGGGTGAACTGGGACTAACCTAGAGAGGTGGTGTGGAGAGAGAAAGCCAGGGCACTGGTATTCCCCCCTTTGATCTACCTCAGTTTAGGCCTCAGCCTTGTCTCAGCCAGGGAGTAGCCCCCCTCAAGCCTTCCACAACCCTACAAGCTGTGCCTGGGCCAAATCAGCCCTTAGGAATTGAAATGTCAACTGATTACATGAGTGTTGCTGTATACTTTTAATTATTTATTGGGGGTACTGTATTTATTGAGTTTTTACCTATTTATTGCTTCACTATATTTATAGGTCCACAGGACTTGATGGTGTACAATATTTATTGGTACAGTATTTATTGCCTCAAAATATTTAATTGCCTGTATTACCTGCACTGATATTTATGTCCCTTGTATTTATGATCACCCCTATTTATTGAATCTTCAGATAATATTTATGTGGCCTGCACTATTTAAAATTGTATATTGTGATTGACTTATTTATTTTTCCAATCAGCAACTAAGAGAAAAAGATAAAGAAGAATATTTTCATAATTTTTACGGTGTAGAGTCGTTTTTGGAACGGATGCACGCATGGTTATTGTATGGGTATATTGTATGCTTAGCACTGCGCCTGTTTCCTGACCACTCGAGCCAAGCTACCACAGTGTGTTCGGGGAGTCCACCACCACCCTGCGGAGTGGGAGTGGGCTGTTTCCAACAGATCATAACTCAACATTATTATCATTTTATTTAACTGTACTGGCTCAGTAGGTTGGGGGGCAACCTACTGGGGTTGTGTAGAGCTTAGCAAGGCGTGGTAGGCATTCCTGGGTGCGCTTGACATTTTGGCCAGCCATCTCGGACTGGCCAAACAGTCATGCACACTTTGCATTACAACCTGGGTGGAGAACATGCACTACCTTCCAGCCCCTGTCTTTGCACTGAACCACGGCGTTCACACCAATCACAACGCTGCTATCAGGCAGCATTGTGATTGATCAGGGGAGTCAGGGAGGCTCTGTGCTTCCTGCTGCCTGGAAGAAGAGAAGAGGACCGAGGGAAGGAGGTAGCCGCATCCAGGAAAGTGTTTTTTGTATTCGCTCCTCCCTTCTCCCCACCCCCTCCCCATGCCCGTTCGGTAGCAGCCGCTACTGAAATTAAGGTCCTTCTTGCATCAAGAACTAGCTTGGTTCACAAGATGGAGGAACTAGGTTTAAATCAAACTAATTTTAATTGGTATTATTGGGCTGCTGGACTTTGATTATTCGAGCTGACTCTTATCTGCTGAATAATCTTATGTGTTTGCCAGATTTTTTTGCTCCTTAAGGTAATTTCAAAGATTTTTAATCACTCTCGAATATCACAGGTAGACACGTTTCAAATATGCTATATTTTCAGATAAAGTGTTATTTCTGAGAATTAAAGGTGAAATAAAAGCTTTAAAAACTAAACATCCGTTCTTAAATAGTTTATACCCTACAGAGTATGAACTTCATGTTGTTTTTCAGTTCTTTGATATTTTATAGCACACTGAAACTGAGTGGAGCCTTGAACCTGTAGAACATCGGGAGCCGGATCTATATGCAAAAGTGTTGAAGCGTAATATTTTGACTCTTGCAAATTTAAAGTATAGAGAACAGTTTCCATGAAATGCTGAACTGCTCACAATACTTGCTACACTTCGGAGAAATTAACCAGAATGTATGGAAAAAAGATGTATTTTTGTCCTAGGTGTGACGCCATAGATCCATACCCCACCCATGTTTTTCAATACCCCGTCATTAGACAGCAGGAGCATGAACTTGACTATCTTTTTATTACTATCCAACAGTTCGTTCCGTGGGCTTCATGCATCCAGGTAAATTTGTGATTATGTATCCCCATTCCAACTACAGCCACGTGAATCCTGCAAAGTTGCATCAAAGGAGGAGATAGTGGAAGCTTGACACTTGTATGTTAAGAAAAGGTTATTGGTGGAAAGAATTATTGCGAAACTAACAGCAAGGGAGTCGGCCCCAATTGGAAAGAGACTGGAGCCTCGCGGAAGCTCTGAATCACTGACACAGTCAAGAGAGTGATTAACATGAAGCACAATTTTTTACCATTGTGTTACTTCTTTATCCTTTGGTGTCTGATCTTTGCCTTTGGGTGCTAATGCAGATAAGGTGAGAGGCTACTCCAATAATTGTTTTTGATCACCAGGAATGAATGTCAAATTTGGAATATTGAATTTAAAAATGTCAAATTCATTCTGTTTGATCAATGGAGTCCAGTGAGGTGGGCTTTCTTGCTTCCTTTACTGTCCTAGGATTGCAAAACAGTATGGGGAAATTGTGTTGTAAAATGCAACACCTGGCGCCATGTTTTTTAAATCAAATATTCCACGGGGAAGGATTCCTAAGAGCTTTTGCTCGCTCACTCTGGGCTATCAGGGATTTGACCAGGAGGGGCATTTTATCTTTCTGGCTACTCCCTGGGCCATTTCTAGAGTAAAAGGAAAGTGCTGTTACCCATTGGACCTTAAAGCTTTCTGAAATCAGAGCTTATCATTAAGTTGCTCAAATATAAAATACAAATCCTTGCAAAAGCACAGGAAACAGCATCAGTGGGTGGAAAAACAAGAAGGTACATAATGCGTTTCCTGCATAAGACTCCATGTAGAGGATGATCTTTGAAATTGAGTTGTTCTCACAGCCGCTGGGCACCATTGTACAGCAGAACTGAAGAGACTATGCTCCACATAAAATCTATAGCCACATCTGAGTGGTCTACAAATGTAAGAGGTAGGCAGAGTAAGCGCTGCTCTTTATTCAAAAACATTTGCACAACACTACTCTCTCAATTCTACAACAGAGCACTAGAGAGGCCTTTAGTCCTCCGAGCTAAATTGGATCCAAAAATTCGCGGATACCATTGGGGCAGAATGCTTGCCTGCATTGAGCACGCGATTTGCCCTTTGGAGTTAAAAAAGAGATGCTGTGGGCACAAATAATATGTATGTCTCTTAAAAACCAATTTCTAGGTAAGCCCTACTGTTTACACCCTAATAGGTTAAAGTAAATCAGAATGGGAAACGTCACCAACACTGGACTCATACGTCTCATCTCATAATACATACAGAAGTAAAAATGGCTGCAAAACCATTGGCGCCACTTTTACCAGCACTCCTGTCTCAAAAAGGGCCTCATAATTAAACTAACAATTACAGGAAGCCAACTCAAGAAGTGTAGGTGTTATATAAATTCTGTTTGTTAAGTTAAAGCATGTGCTAATCAAATGCCTTTCAGTGATGCCAGAAAGAAACAATCCAAAATGGAGTCTTTCCATTAACCACAAATCGGTGCTCATACAATGGAACCTACAATGGCCCACAACACACCTGATTCCGCCTCTGAAAGGCTATGGTAGTAAGATATAGGGGTGGGAGGAATGTTTTGTTCCACCCAAGAAATTGGTGGAATTTTAGTCACTCCGTGTTAGTCTTTAGCATGACATTCTGTGCAAATTTCGCCAATTGCTCCGTGCTGTAAATGTTCTCCCTTGAGGCTGCAGAACATGTGTGCGAGATTTGGTGCCCCCTAGCATTACTTTCTAACATGGGTGGTCACCGACGGTTGCGAACGGTTGGGGTCGGAGGCCTACATCTCGAGTTGATTTGCTATCGCTCGAGTTGATTTTCTGCTTGAGCGGCAGCAAAATCCAATCAAATGGTTGAGTGCTCTTGCGCACTGCATGGTATCATTTGTGTTGATTTCTCAGCGATGCTTACACTCAAGCACTAAAGTGGAGCACAAGCAGGGCGAGCTACATATGTTCTGCTCATTGGGAGAACTCTGTGGAATCTTGTGGAGCTTTTTATGTAACTCTGCAGAATTCCGCGGATTGAAACTCCGTGAGTTCCGCCCACCCCTAGTTAGCGCTCCACACCCATTAAATCACTGTAAGTCCTGTAGAAACAAAACAAATATGTAGGGGAGCAGAACACATCAGGGCTCAAACAACTGACTCATTTCAAACCAGTCGAAGGCTGTACTGATCAAAGGGACACCAGGAAAACATGTTTGGCAGGAAGGCAGGGGATGCTTTCTGGCTTGTATGTGCTAAAAGGTCCTCAATAGATACTGCACTGACCCCGAGGGACTAACACCCAGCTTTCGTACAGAAAAAAATGCTTGATTTGTTGATGACGGTAAATGATGACCAGACTCAGACCACTTTTTTTTTTAAACTTGTTTTTATTGGCATTTGTTAGTACAGTTGTTACATATCAGTAGTGGATCGCAGTGTCATTAAGTACATATTTCCAGTCAGGTGATATCCATCTTGACATTTATAAGTACCTTTACTGCAGTTATATGCAATGTACCAGGTGTTTGCCGTATTAAGGAACAAACCAGGGAGGGGGAGAGCAAACTAGGGGCAGTCATGGACTATCAGAGAGGGGGCAGCCAGGACCATATCACACGTGGTCCGTTAGGTAACTGGTGAAACAACACAGTGGGAACCCCTGGCCGGGGTACGGCTATGCAGGAGGACATACGGCATAGGTGCAGGCCCCGGAGCAGCGGGGATAGGAACTTAGTCACTCCAGGGTGGGTGTGAGGTATTAGGGGGGCGCGTCATCCGAGTGGGTTTGTGTCACACGTGGCAGTAGGGATGGTCGCGGTCGCGCCCTGATCAGCTAGGGGCTGGGACTGTTTAAACTGATGCATCAACAACGCCCACTCCAGGGAAATCGGGGTTTTACGTGTGCCCTTCGCTTCCTCCTCTCGCAGGGCATCCTCCTCAGCCGCGGACCACTTGAGCACCGCCCCCCTCCATGCCGCCAGCGGGGGGCCCGTGGGGGAACACCAATGCATAGCTATGCATCGTTTAGCCAGGAGGTGTGCTAAGGAGACAAATCGTATGGGCACTTTGTGCCGCTTCTTCCGGCCCATTATTCCCAGTGCGCAGTACTCCCATGTATCTAGATGCGACAACCCCGTAAGATCTCGGAGGATCCCGTGGATAGTTGACCAGTAGGTCTGGATATCCGGGCACGACCAAAACATATGGAGGAAATCTGCGTCTTGCGCCTGACATCGGGGACAGAGGAAGACTGTAGCGGGATAAAAACGCTGCAGGCGTGCTGGGGTCAAGTAGGCCCTATGTAGAATGTAATATTGTATGTTTTTGAAACGGGCATTCCTAGACACTTTTTTGGGGAATTCGAGTGCCCTTTCCCACTCATTGTCGTGAAACGCCCGTCCCACCTCCTCTTCCCAAAGGGTCCACAGGGGCGCCAGTGATGGGGGTGTCAACTCCCGGATGGACTTGTACAGCCAGGTGGTGAGGTGACGGCCCCGTCCCATTCGCAGTATCGTGTGAAGGACTGGATGCATGGGGGGCTCTCCTAGTGTGAGATCATAGTATGGTCAAAAATGGCTGAGGAGCTGACGGTGCCGCAAGAATTGCCCTGGGGGGAGATCATAGTCATCAATGAGTTGCTGGAATGGCCGAAGGTGTCCCTCTGCGAATAGTATTTCTGCCTCGGTGACCTCCCTAGATGTCCACTCCCGAAGCATGGCAGGGGTAAAGAACTGGGTGTTTTTGGGCCAACCCACCAGCAGAAGCAACGGTGAATACGGGGGCCTGTCTGGAGCGAGTCGGTGTATGCGTCGGATGCACGCCCGGGCCACTTCCACCTGGAGTGGGTAGGTCCCCGCTGGGCGGGATCCCGGCACGAGCAAACGGCATAATTCCGGTGTCGTTATCTGACCCGCGATCGTGTATGTTTCGGACGTGTGCCTATTGGCAGTCCAATAGGAGAGCCATTGGAGCTGCGCCGCTAGGAAATATGCTTCGAACGAAGGGGTTCCAAGACCTCCTTGTGTTGTGGGTAATTTCAGTTTTGCCAGTGCGATTCTATGTCGCCCCTTGCCGCATATTAGGGATCCAAGGAGGGTGTCCAAATCTTTGAAAAAAGAGCGAGGCGGTATCACTGGAACATTAGTGAAATAATAGAGTAGACGCGGGACCAGAACCATTTTCGCTAGGGCTACTCGGCCAATCGGGGCCAGTGGAAGGTTCCGCCAAAACCCGATGATGGTACGTATAGAGGCAAGTGCCCTACGATGGTTACCCTCGAAGATGTCAGTGGGTGAGTGAAATAGGCGAATCCCTAGATAGCGAGGGGCCTCCGCCGTCCAATTGAGCCTCTGATCACCAATCCATACCTCCCGAGGGGCAGAGTCGGGTGTAGGGGATACACCACAGATTTCTCCCAGTTCACCTTCAAGCCTGAAGCTTCTGCGAACTCGGTCAAGGTGATCCCGAGTGAGGTGAGATCACGGTGATGTCCCGTATATACAGGAGGAGATCGTCGGCATACAGTGAGACACAGTGCGTGGTGTCCGCGAGTGGTATGCCCCAGTCCTGCCCTTCCCGTCGGAGACGGATAGCCAGGGGCTCTACAGCCAGCGCGAATAATAGGGGCGAGAGGGGGCAGCCCTGTCTGGTACCCCTGTGTATTGTGAATGCCGAAGAAATACGATGCCCAATGCGGATTCGGGAAGTGAGTTTAGCGTACAGCAGGCGGGTGTAGGCTACAAGCTTGGGGCCAAGGCCAGCACGCTGGAGAACCGAGAACAGGTACTGCCACGTCAGGGTGTCGAAGGCCTTCTCGAGGTCCAAGATCAGACACGCCGCTCTGGGGAAGCGGTCACCAATCTGATCCTGGATATGGAACAGACGTCGTATGTTCTGGGAGGTGTTCCTGCCCGGGACAAATCCGCATTGGTCAGCGTGTACTAGTGGACGTATCACCCGGGAGTATCTTTCTGCCAATATTTTCCCTAAAATTTTACAGTCTGCTGTAAGGAGCGTTATAGGTCGATAAGAAGCTAACAGCTGTGGGTCGCAGTTGGGCTTCGGGAAAGTGACAATTACAGATTCTCTCATGGATCTGGGTAATTCGCCCACGCGCAGTGCTGTGTCCAGTACCGTCGATAATCGGGGGTCAGCAGAGAAGCGAAGGTGACATAGTATTCTAGCCGGAACCCGTCTAAGCCCGGGGCTTTGTTTCGGGCCAATGTACGTATGGCATGTGTGATCTCCGAGGTATGTATTGTCGTGTCCAGGTCAGTTCTCTCTGCAGCAGATATCCGGGGGAGGGGAGAGGGTCAAGGAAGCGATCGATCGTCCCTTGACTCCATGCTCGAGGGCTGTCATAGACCTCCGAGTAATATTGACGGAATTCTTGAAGAATCTCGTCCTGGGAGTGTACCAAGACTCCGTGTTGCATAGTTATGGACGTGATGGGTCGCATCTCTGTGTCTTGTTTAGCTAGCCACGCCAACAGCGAGCCCGTCTTGTCACGGTCTTTGTGCATTCGAGTCGCATATGCCCGAAAGTTGTACCGCCGCATATCCGCGCACGCTCCCTGATATTCCGATTTGGCATGGGCAAGCTGCGTTGCCACTGCCACCGATTGGTCAGTGAGTTTTGTGGCGTTAGCAAGCCGTTTCTCGGCTTTATCGAGGGCCTGTTCCAGGGTACGTTTCACCCCGACGCGCTGTTGAATGCAGTGTCCCCTGGCCACCACCTTAAAGCTGTCCCACTCGATCAGGGCGGAGGATGCCGACCCCGTATTTCGGGCAAAGTATTCTCGGATACTACACTCTTGTTCGTGTGTGAAGACCGGATCCGCCAAACAATCGCATGGGAGGCGCCATGTGGGGACGGGGGGTGTGGGGGTCTCTATTGAAGACTTAGCACATGTGCATCATGGTCGGATATGACTCTACCCAGGTAATCTGTGTGACGGACCTGAGGGAGCACCGCTGCCGTGCATAAGAACCGATCTAGCCTGACTCGAAGATTGTGGGGAGCAGAGGAGAAGGAGTACATGCACGTATGAGGGTGATGCAATCGCCATGCATCTGTGAGTGACCAGTGCGCTACCCATGCCTTAAATCTATCGATTTGTCTGTCAGTAGGGGAACGTGGCAGTGGAGGGCAGGAGCGATTTAATCCGGGATCCAGGACGCAATTGTAGTCTCCCCCGAGTAGCCAAGGTACATGTGTGAATTAGGCTAGGATTTTCGTAAGTCTGTCCCAAAACTTATCCTGGTCAACATTCGGAGCATATATGCTTCCCAATAGGACGGCCTGTCCGTCGAGCATTCCCTCCAACAGGACACACCTACCCTCTCCGTCTACCACCCAGCTGGAGCTCCCGGAACGGAGTACCCGGTCGAACCCAGATCAGCGCGCCGCGGGCAAATGATGAGTAGGTTGTAGCGCAGACAAGGCCCCGCCATTTCGCCTGTACCCTGCCCACCTCTGCTGCATTAAAATGGGTTTCTTGTAATAGAAGTATGGATGCTGCCTGGCGCTTCGCATAGGCATAGATCGCATAGCGCTTGCGGGGAGTGTGAAGACCGCGTGCATTTAACGTGAGTATGTTAACGTCTGCTACACTCGTCCTCTGTGCCATGGGTAGTATGTCTAGTGTGCGGGCCGGGGGAGATGCCGATCCGAGTGGTCGGTGTATGGGGACCTAGGGGTTTGCTGCGCTGCTGCTGAATAACGGACCAGTGATCCCGGCCGCTGAGGCGCTTGGTCTTGCGGGGGTAGGGTGCCATGACGTGTGGGATGTGTAAGAACTGGGAAATAAACGGTATGCTGGGGTATGGGAAACAGTCCCAATGCAGAGGACTCATCGTCCGAGAGACGGTGTGTCCAAACTTCTCCCTGTAACTCCGGGGGAATGAACCTGTTCTATATGTTGGGGGGTGGCGACCTGAAGCTGCGCGCCCATGCGTCTAGTAGGCATGGGAAGAGGATCATTACGCGTCACTAGGGATGTGCCAAGCTCGACATCTGCAATAGTGGGTGTATATTGACTATTACTCATAAGGATACAAAGTAGACAGTCTATTGTTCTTGGGTGCATCATGGTGAGGAGGGAAACGCCTGTCCATCCAACAGTCCTTCTGCCGTTTGTGGGGTGACCCCAGGGGGCACCACGGAGCCCACCCCCGATGCGGTGTCATCACTGTCATTTTCACCCTCTGAGGAGAAGATGTGTGGAGGGCGATCAATGGAGTCGGTGTGTTGGGTGGATCGGAGATCAATGACCGCCTGCAACGCCTCCCGCCTCTCCTTCATAATCTGCTCCAGATCCGGCGAGTCGTGGGCGCCAGAGACTACTTTCATCTCTGTGTGACGAGGCTTCATGGGACGCTTTTTGGCTCGGAAAGTGTTGTAGGGTGAGCTGTTTCTGGGGCGGGTATTGGGCGTCCGTGTGCAGTGTTGATCCGCACAATTGTGCGCCGCCTCGGCAGTCGTGAAAAAGACTGAAGAGCCCTTGTCGAGAACCTTGAGGCGAGCTGGATAAAGCAAAGCATACTGCATGTTGTTATCCCGCAGTCTCCGCTTTACGTCCAGAAAAGTGGATCGCTGCTGTTGCACCGCTCGAGCATAGTCCGGGAAAATCATTACCTGCTTGTCCTCTATTCGGAGTGGCACCGCCTGTCGCCCCGCTCGGAGTACCGCGTCTCGATCTCGAAAGTGCAGGAATTTAGCGAGCAGTGGTCGAGGGGGTGCTCCAGGAATGGGTTTCCGGGCCGGCACCCTGTGGGCTCGTTCAATCGAGAAAAACGCTGTACGGTCCGCCGCTGGGGTAAAGGATTTGAGCCAAGTGTCCAGATAGTCTATGGGGTTTGCTCCTTCGACCCCCTCCGGCAGCCCCACCACCCGGATATTGCAACGTCTCGAGCGGCCTTCCAAGTCCTGTGCCCGTTCCTCCACTGCAGTCAAGCGAGTGAGGATTCCCTGGTTTGTCGACTGTTGTTCTTTCAGTGTGGGCTGCATTTCCTCCAATGTCCGTTCCTCCGCCCGCACCCGATCCGCCAGCTTGCGGTGATCATCCCGGAGCAAATTAACTTCCGTCGTCGGCGTGCCGAGCCGTTCCTCCATCGAGATCCGGGAGAGTTCAATAGCTGCGAGGACTTTATCTAGTTTGTCCGAAATGGAGAGATCCGACGAAGGCGCGGTTTTGGGGGACCAAGTAGAAGTTTTTGGCATCTTTTCCGGAGCAGTCTCCGGCACCGCACACTGTTGTGTGGACCTTGGTTTCCCCATGGTTGAGTGGCGCTAGGGAGGCGGGCCCCCCCAGGCGAGATCCACAGGTCCCGCTGGCCTCGGCACCGTATCGGGTGAAGGAGGTGGGGAGAGGCACCCGGCGCGAGTGTGGTCCCCCAGCAGAAGGGGGGGGGGGAGTCTCGGACAGGAGCTGGATACTCTTGTTCACCCAGGGGTCCAGGTATGGGGCAGTGCCCGCTGAGCCAGGCAAAGGGGGGGCCCCCAGGGGAGCATTCTGGTCGTCAAGTCACTCCTCCACTATGGCGTCTCCGAGCCAGATACACGGTGGGGGCACTCCGACAGCGCCCCAGCGGACCGACGGTGCGCCCTCGTCACGGATATAGCTTATAGTTGCCGTCCTCGTGGGTTATGGGCCCCTGTGGAGGGAATGCAGTGAAGCCACACCACGTACAAGCGGCCCCGTCGAGGTCAGACAGGGGGTGCGCCCGGCTGGCAGCGAAGTTTGGGGTCACACTGGCTCCATCCCCGGGCACGGTCTCCTTCGCCCCCACATCACGCACCTTTCACCCTGTGTACCTGCAGCGTCTCGGGGGCACTCCGCTGCGTCCTCCGCCGGGGGGGGGCCCCGCCACCGCAACGCCTCACAAAGCAGGAACTCCCGCCGCAGGCCGCCGAGCCGCTCAGGTGCCATGCGGAGGTCAGGCAGCACCTCTCGCCCCCACCCGGGCAAGTCCAGGGCCCCCGCCGATGAGCAGCGCCGCCTCTCTGCCTCCTTGGTCTCGGACACAGCGGGCCCCCGGTCGTCCAGCAGGGGGGACGAGGAGGTGGGGGAGGGGAGACAGCCAGGTCCGCTCCCGATCCTCGTATGTCGACCAATTGTACAAGGGGGCCGGCTCGCCTCCGCACTCCAGCCGAGTCTTCCGTGGTTCTAGGGGTCCGGGCAGGTGCGGCTCTCTCACGCCCGTTGCTGTGTCCCCGTATCGTCGGCAGGCTGTTTACTGAGCCACTGGCGCCATCTTAGATTTCGCGGCGTAGGGGGCTCCCCGCCCCACGGCCCGGTCCGGAATCGACCTCTCCGGTGTCTGCGAGCCTCCGTTGGCACCGCACCCCCAGCCGTGCAGGTTCCGCCGGATCTGTGGCCGGCTAGCAGTCCCAGTGACGTTCTCTGGACATCGGTATAGGCGCCCGAGACGGGAGCCTCAGCAATTCATGTCCGCCATCGTGTCTGCCGAAGCCACGCACCCCGACCAGACTCAGACCACTTAATGTTGTTTTTACCTTCTATATGCTGGTAAACGCTATGGCTTTTTAGTCAATAGATTAGTATATTTGGAAAATCGTGCTGTATGTTTGACTCTGTGGAACAATATCAAAATTAATTTCTTGCATGAAAATCCAGTCAGCCCCTCAGTAGACCTCATGGAGCAGGCTGGGGTGGGATTTCCAGCTTGTTGCAGTGCGAGTCTGGGAATAAGGCATTTCTCTTTATAGCGATCACAAAATTGCAATGAGTTTGGGGGGGTGTCTGTTTCGTAGCAGTTACTCCAAGCAGGACATGAAGTCATCACGCATACACTGTTACAACAAGTTATCCTCATTTCACCATGGCAGTTCATTTGTATGGTTCCCATGGAGTATCTATCACTCCTTCCAACACAGACACTCGATACTTACTAGACTCACTAGAGCAACAGTGAAGGCCAATGTAATCTGATTTAGAATGATAAATTATAAAAGGAGTGAGTGAAATAGGAAAGGAGATAGCAGGGTTCTTACTCTCACCATACTCCTTGGATGTGATTTGTTTAGGGATGGGGAGGCAATCGAAGGACTTCAGCAATTTATTAAAAGGCTATATGTATTATTTGTTATTTAGAGATTTTGTTAAGTACTAAGGTCCACTCTCCAGTCGCATAAAGTGCTAAGGATCCGAAGATAAAATGTAAGGCGAGATTTTCAGGGGATGTCTTGGGGAGAAATGCTTTATATCCCCATTCTACGGGGCAACATTGGGGATTATGCGACAGTGACTAGTCTTATTACAGAGTTCACCAGTTTCTAGGCCCAGTGGCATTCAGGGATGTGCAGCCTCACTGGGATCTCAAGACCTCGGTCTAGGATAAGCGAGAAAAATGACCATAGATTCAGAGAGCTGACCTAGAAGGAACGCTTAACACAGTGATAATCTGCTGAGAAGCAAAACTGGATGAGGCAGGAGTGAACAGGACACGCAGACGCGCACACGCGCCATTGGTTGCAGGGTGACTGACACTTCTGATGGAATTAGGACTGATGAAAAGTTAATCAAGGCTGGTAAAACGTGCCTAATTCGGGTTATGCGAATTTTTCTGAAATGTTGCAGTAAGCGATTTTGCGTCGTTTTCTGGACAAAAAAAGATTGGTTTACACCGCTCAAGAGACATGTTGTGCTCACTCGGATCAATATCGTCGGTGGCATTTTTACTTGAGGTATCCCCTCGTTTGGGCCTTTTATTCAACCTACCAAACACCTATATGTGGCAGAATTATCCCAAAATTTCGCAGAAAAAGATGGCCGATTTCACAACGTATACACACTGGCAATACGTCACACTAGGGATCAAATCTCAATATACACGACGGCAGCACTGCTGTATAACTGCGACCTCACGCTACATGAAAGTATTTCCATAGTCCAGTAGAAGAAAACTCCAGAACATTCTTTCACTTATAGAAATGCTGTTTAGTCATACCATTCTTATTTTGTAAATAGGAGCCCATCTTCAGGTGCTAAATAGTTATCAACCGACTACGGTCAGATTTCCGCCACTTGTAATAAGAAAGTTCTGGTTACTTTTATGTTCACGGCTCTTTAAGTAGAAGTATAATGACAAGTGAGTATGTATGGCCTGCCATAGGTTGGAATGTTGTAATAACCGTTCTTACTGTTGTTACTCCTTGACAGCGCCTCCGCTTCAAAAGTACGAATAGCGCATTCCATATAACATTTTAGACAAGCTTAGCGATTTTATACAATAGCATTTAGTCACGTCAAATATTAACAACATTAAATAAAAATCCCTGCTTATATTTCAACTCAAATTAGTTGAAAGAAACAGCTGATAAGAAGAAAGCTCGCAAATTGTGTCTGTGTTCATTAAAAACAATATTATTACACCAACGCTAGATGGCGGTCGAGTCATTGCTGCAAAAGCATATTACCATGTTGAAAAATGCAGGACCTAATCCAGCTCCTGAGAAGAGCAATCAATTAAATCTCACACATATAATTGTTCGTTGAGGTCTCCAAGGCCTCACAGCCAGGCCTCGCTCTTTCTTTTCCTCAGTCTGGGAACTCCCCGTTGGTAAACATCAGCCACTTGCAAATGGTACAGTGTACGTCTTGCTGGATTGAAATAGCTGGTAACTGAAATGTTTCGGCTTCATTCCTCAATCAAAGTTATGTTCATTTATACTGGTGTCGCCAACGAATACATTACTAAAATGTCACATTAAGCAGCGCACTGAAAACCCATGTTCAAAGTTTGCATAAATATTCGGTCCAAAGCGTTGTATATGGTAGAGTTGGTTAAAAATACAGTAGAGGATTAGGCTATCTAATTAATGCACATGAAGTCGAATTGGTGTTTAAAGGACTGTATCATCAGTGTTATACAGAACCGGGATGTGTATTCGCCCCAGTGCTGGAGGAAATATACCCTCAAAAGCTATCATTTATGGCATGTAACAGGCCGCGACCACACAGTCCAGTTGTCTTTTCTTGCAGTTTTATGTTTTTTTAAGCCTGGGCGGAGTTCAAAATTGACCCCAAAACTCTGCTGCGCAACGCAGAGTTACGCAAGCAGCGGAGTACGCTTGGTCATGCCTGTTCATGTTGATTTTCAGCGCCGGGTGTTTGCCCTGCGCTCGAACATCAACACGAATGACACCATGCGCAGCGCATGAGGTCGCTGCTTCTTTTCTGCAGCTCGGTAGATTCTCTACTCGAGTGGCAACTTTCTCAACGCCAACAGAAGGTTTCTTAACGCATTGAGCAATCCGACTGCCCGCATTGAGAAATCTCGCTGGGAGGTGAATTTTTCACACTTGCGCGCGCCAACTTGATAATGAAGAGCGCGAGTGAGTAAAAAACTCGCCAGGAGGTGGATTTTCCTCTTTAGTGCTTGCCAAAATGACGTTGGGGAGCACGAGTGAGGGAAAAAACTCTACTTCGCTACGTGGAGTGTGGAAAACTGCAAAATCCGCGAATAGAGCGTGGCTCACCGCTCGGGCTTCATTTTTTTTATATAGTGCGAATTTGGGCCAAGGGGATTATAGCGCTTTATATGACTACCACCATATTACATTACACAAGGTCAGATTGATTTTTTTCTAGGCACAGGGAGTTTTTGATTTACCCAAAATCACAGAATGTTGAGCCATTGCAGAGACTTGAACCCGGATCCCCAACTGCAAGGTCTGGCCATTAGGCAGCAATCTCCCTTCACCTCTTACTCTTTCTGGATGACACCCAAATTCCTGATCCGTCCCTACCCAGCCACCACACAGCCTAGATATGGTGGTCAGGGCCGGACTAGGAACCAAAACCGGCCCTGGCAAAGTGCTCGGACGCCCCCCCTCACCCCTCCCCCCGCGAGGGGGGGGAGGGAGCTCCGAGCTCTTTGCCAGGATCGGTTTTCACCCGTTTTTGTTACAGGGCCGATTTTGCAGCTATGCTGCAAAAACGGCTCTGTAACAAAAACGGCCCCCGCCAGTGCAGCGCACCGGGGACTTGCCCGGTGCCCGCTACGGCCAGTCCGGCCCTGATGGTGGTTAGGTTGTGTGTGTCGTGGATGGAAGATGTGTTTTTTGATCCACTCGATTTAATTTCACTTTTGGAAAGGCTAGGCCAACCGTCTCTGTTGCATAGCTCATAGTATCTTTTTGTGTCATGAAACAAACTAGCAATAATCCCTACCAGGAGACTGGAAACATTTCTAGTGTGTTATGTCAACAAAATAAGAGTTTGTAAGGAAGTGCACCATCTGGAAAGTCTGCTTGGGAGAGCGTGAAAGTAGCTACAAGTTTAGGCAAATCTGTGCTAAGTAAATATAATTATGGGGGTGATTTATGGTCATTTTGGGGATTAGTGGTGAGCATAGCTTTTGTGAGATATTCCACCCATATTTACATCAGGGAGACATAGAGGTGCCCCAGGAAGACCTTACGTGGGTATCAGATGCACTTTACACCTTTCCATTCATTATTCCTTCATTCATCGGTGACAAGCTGTGTATCGATGGCCCTAACTACAGTTACCATCCGTTCCCAGTGGCTTTTTGTAAATAATAAAGTTATTATAGGAGTGTTTTATTCTCCTTGCTCGCAAGGTAGCCTTGTTAGGATTACGAAATGAGTTTATACCTAATGATGTTGGATCACCTCCCAATTAAAGCATTTAAGTGGCTTTCACTGAAAAAACATCTATGATAAAGATCTTCGTAGCCTCATCATATTTAGCAAAACAATACCCAGATTGGAGTCAGCTAGGGTGTGCGAAATTAACATAATTTGCTTTCACTTATTTTTACATGAAATTTAGGGAAAATGACCTGAAATTACGCATAGTTACCCAAAAAAGCAACTACGTCAGTTAGAGTTATATTTAAGCGTGAAACACATCCTTGAGCCATAATGGACACATTTTGCACTAAAAAATACTTGAAAAACAATTGCTGTGAACAACAGCCGCTTGTGTTCTGGTTGTTAGGTTGTTTCCCCACTCCTGTGTTCTAATGTTGCCACAAACAGGAGTGTAATTATGTGATGTAGAGTAAAGGCATAATTTTGCGAATTTCGCATAAAAAGAGGAAAGCAAAATTCCTAAAATTATGCGAATCACGCCGGAGTAATTTAAATTTCAGCTGAGCCTAGAGTCAACATGACCCGCATGCATTCCACTCTCCTTAATCAATTTTCTTTTTAATTAGTTCAGGACATTTCATTACGGACTTGTCCAGCTATTTAATAGAAAACCAAGACGTGAAATCATCACTGTGTGCGACATATTCTTGGGATGGTGTGAGAGTATTCTTAATATCTATGGAATGCATAAACTGCAGGAAAAGATTAAATTCCACTCTCTCTCAAATGTCCCTCTCTCTGGAAAGCCAGTGTAGGTATTTTAGAGATAGTGACCAAAAAAAGGCAAACGATTCAGTACCAAAGCTGATCTACAAATGTTTTTTTCGATATGCTTACTTTAAATTCAAATGCTATGATTTGAGAATGCAAGTATTTTTAACATTTTTCGACAATATTATAAAACATGTGTGAGGTCAGTACTCTCCACGCACGTTGAAATGTACGTTGAGCTGCTTGCCTTGATAGGTTTCTCTTCAAGTGCTGTGTTGTGAAATAAGTTAATGAACATTGCTGTAGTTCATTGGTGGCCAGAGACTCATTGGATTTCTAATGGAACATAACCCGGCTGGTAGTTGTAGACATGCATACACAGGGCAGGTGACCTTCACTAATACAATATAACCTAAATGCACGCCTGCCTGGGCCACTGGGGGTTACTGAACTTGGGTATACATTGGCAGAAAATGTCTTAAAGGCTCTCTGCCCAAGCTGTCAGCATCATAGGTGAATATTTCATTGAGTTAGTGCAGGCATCATCGGATAATAGAGGTAGGCCATGCTCCGCAAGCTTGAAATTGAAGAAGGAAAGCTGGCTGGCAGCGCTTTCTCCTGCCAATCCATCCAACCACAAGATGGCGTCTTGAGGTGAAGCCTTAGCATTAGAATAGAAATGTGATCTACAGCGGCCTCCCTCCAATCACCTTCCTGGTCTTCCTTCCTCAGAATGGCCCTGAAGTCATTTCAGTAAGCTCTCTTTCATCCCATGGGCCAGTCAGCATACAGTGGTGCAGGAACAATTTCCAGAGTGGTGGGTGTGCCACCTCTCTAAAGTCACAGGAGGGATGAGCAAAATGTAAATGTAAATGTACAGATATTTATATAGCGCAAATCACCAACCGGTCTCTAAGCGCTTGCTTAGGGAACCCGTCCTGGTATTCCCCTGTGAGATAACCCAGCAGGGAATCCACAAGGTGAAAGCCAGGCATCCCGCCGCGAGGGGCCATTGTGGAGATTAAGCAAGCTATTGCCCAGAGTCGCAGAGTGTGAACCCATGAATCGAGTATGCACTGGAGCGAGAATTATCAAGTCCATGGACAATTTATGGACTCAAGACCCAGCCGAGCCGGGAATTGAACCCTGGTCCCAGGCTGACCTCTGCTTCCAGGTCTGCCTACTCTAACCAGTGAGCCACACTTCTCCACAAAATTGATGTTACCAAGCAAGCAAGTGTTGAAATAGCCATACCTGTAGGAGAGAGATGCCTACATCCCTCCCTCATTTTTGCAAAAAGAGGCATGGTGTCTCTCAAAGTACATTTATCCCAAAACACGAGAAAAGCATTGCTCGGGATGACCCTTGTATAGAAAGCACGTTCTCAATTCGAATGGCCTCTTGATGCTGTGAAATCAGCAGAAACAACCAATGGAAAACCAATGCAAATTTACTGAGTTACTAATGAGATCTTCATTACTTTCCCCAATTTACAGAAAGTTTTGTCTCTTTTGAAGATAGGTCCGGAAGAGAATCTTCAAAATATACATAATCACAAGATCTTTTCTAACATCCTAGAGTTACTCAGAACTGTGCTTCTCATAATATCAAATGTGGCTAGCAGCTGTATTGCTTCTAATACTCTTTGACTGATTGACCGTTGATAGTGCACAGACCCGCACAATGTGTACCCCTGATAGTACATCAGAAGCTTTATGCAGTCAGTTTCAACCCTTGATGATGAGCACAAGAATGATTGATTAATCGCGGAAATGCAGGAATTGAAATAATATCCATCAAGCATAATGTTTAAAGAAAAATGATACCCACGAGGGATACTATGCCCACTTTAAGAACAATGCCTCAAGGCAGTGAGGTGCAGTGGTGTGGTGTACCTCAAACTATTATTTCATTAAACATACCCCTCCAAATATCAGGACTAGTCTGTATCCACAGGATATTGTACTGTGGAATAGGGGATCTGTATATATAAATCAGTAAATTCATCATCCCAATTATCTGGTGAAAAAGGCTGTTATTTTTGAGCCCCTGCATCATAAATAAAAGTTGGTCATCCTTCCACCTGTAACCATGCAGAGTAAAGTTTAAAAATGGTAGATAATAAGAAATAAAGAGCATTGTAAAATGGTTTCTGCTTTTTAGGTCTCGCCTAGCGTTGCAGCGCGAATGCGCTGCCATCGCTTTGCGAGGCATGCAGTTTATACTATAGTGTGGAAGATTCGTGGAAGCTCCACCCACTCTCTGCCCATTGGCTTTTGTCTTAAATGCTGCCTTCCGATTGGTTTGAGGCTTGCTAGTCCCTCCTCATTCGTCATTTGTATCCTTCCACGGCTATTGGCCCCTTTACTCCTAGCACTATTTTCTTTTATGCCTCATCTAGCGCAGCAACACGCATGCGCTGCCATCGCTTTGCAAAGCATGCAGTATATACTGTGGTGTGGAAGCTTCGTGGAAGCTCCTCCCACTCTCTGCCCATTGGCTTTTGTCTTAAATGCTGCCTTCCGATTGGTTTGAGGCTTGTTAGTCTCTCCTCATTCTTCATTTGTATCCTTCCATGGCTATTGGCCACTTTACTCCTAACACTATTTTCTTCACTGACTCCCCACCCCATCGCCCCCTCCCGCAGTCTGTGACTTTTCAACCTCCCCTGCCCCTCCCCCCACTCCCGTTCGTGTTTTCTTGCCTGCCGGCACTTCCGTTTTCATCTTTAGTATTGCCACCTTGAAATATGCGCTTTTAAGATGCGTGCTGTACAAAAACTTCTCTTGTTTAATGAACTAGATTTTAATGTTACTCTAAATATAATAAGACTCTAGGCAACATTCGGGGTATGCATGGCAACTGACGCCTCTTAGTTCACAAATGGCATTGTTGTCGGGCAGGAGGAGCGGCAGTGTTTTAACTCATGCTTAAAACAAGCACTTTTAATAACTTCCTCTCAATTCAGTGCTATGATCTTGTGTACTGAGGTGACGCGCTAAAGAAATGCACTTTTGTGAATTCTGAAGAGACATTATCACACATTTACATCATGTTTACTGTATGATTAACGTGCCAATCATTTTCACGTCTCGCCCACTGGCTCGTATACGCTTGGCTCTTCTCCGGCTGGCTCTACCTGCTAATTAATATATTGGCTTGCGCACCTCTAACAAAGAGAGGTAAATGGATACATGACAGTGAGCCCGGTAAATGGTTGAAAAATAGACTGGTGCAGACAAACGGACAAAGTCAGTCTCCATTGCCTCACGTCAGAATCATCACTTTAAATAACCTGGAAATCTGCCGGCAACTCCCGCATGCCCCAACCTCATCCCCCTCACCTATTCTTAGCAGAAGCAGCAGATTCTGAGCTGTGCCCTGCTGGTGCAGAGGAGCACGGCAGAGTCTGTAGAAGCGCTAGGATCCCTAGCCTCTCTGGGCGGGCACCTAAGCCTTCGGGGTGCCTTCACACTCAGGATAAATGAATACATTTTGTTCTGAGCTTTAGTCGCCCCTCTGTGATCACTCTCTGGTAGATGAACCTCTGTGTTAATAAACACATTCAAAGAGGTGGTTGGGTACAAACAAACAACAGCCACAATACCGTACGTTTTGAGCGTGTAGTTAAATAACTGCTCATCGAGTACCTCATTGGCTGATCATTCCATGGCACTACCAAAACTACATTTGGACACATTTGCTCAACTGTAAAAGACTCCCTTCTATGGGTCATTTAACAACTCAGGGCTTTGGGGTTAGGTAATCTACTTTGGATGCTGTGTAAAAGAGTAAATACAAAAATTAATGCAATGAAACTAAGCAACCAGTACTGTCTAAAACACTGTGAAAACTGACATGCATTCTGGCATTTTGTTTAGTTAATGTCGATTTCCTCATAGATGCGAGTAAAGTACTCTTAATATCTTAATGAAATCTGCACTCTTTTAACTAATAGCACCGGGCGACCTTTGACAACTAGGCAATTAATACATTTTCATGTACCCCCGAAGCCCCCATGCCCCCGCCCCGTTGGCAAACTTCATTGCCTCCCAGTGTTTTGGCAATAACCAAGACGCAGGATAGTGAGTCAAATAGTCCAGAAAATAAAAGAGAAGCCGGGATTCAGATTCACGTGCTCCGATCCCGATCGCGTTTTTTAGTCTGTAAGCACTACTTTTATTAATGAGTTTCACATTATTAAAGCACCACAGTGTGCATGTGTGGCGACACTTCACCCATGAGGTACGTGCCAAGCAATTGTTGGCACAATCCACACTGCGTCTTTTTCAATATATTTATTACGAAGTGCAGGACCTTTCCAAGGGATTTTGCATTCTACATACATTCACTCCAAAAACAAAACGTGTAGGTAAAAATGAAATTGCCATTTACAACGTCAATAGCTCTAACTCACAAATGCGAGAACTATTTGCATTGCAAATGCTTGTTTATGTAGAGTCTGCAAAAATGAGCATACTCTGCTAGGTTCTGCACCATGGACATATGATGCCCCATTGTCCTTTCAGAATTGTTTCAAAGCGTTCAATCTTCCAGACGTCTGAACTAGAGAATATTTGGATAAGTTCCAATAATTTCTTGATAATATGGCATGTTCACATAGAGCACTGCTCTTGATAATACCTAGAATTATTGAGAGCTCTGATTTTGAAAATATGCAGCTTTACTCAGACTTATGTTCCAAAAACTTAGGGTCACTAAACGTTCTGGTCCTAAAAATAATGGAACTCGGAGCCTGATACTATTCAGACTCACTCAGAGTTATTCTCTTGATAACACACAGACTAACTCAAAGTTGCTACCTATAACACCCTATATTTATAAAGATCATTGCTTTAATCATGTTAAAACAGATTTATTTGCAGATCTTTGTCCTCAGTTTTTAACCAGAGTAGCTCAGAAGCCTATCATTAATAAATCATTGCTTACCTCAGACACTTTCTCGTGATTATATCCAAAAAACACCAGCTCCATTTTTGACAATTGTTAAACTCTCTTCCTAGCAGGAATGGAATTCCTACGTCCTGATTACAAGTGGTTCAGTGTATTCACACTCATGACTAAACCCCTGTTTATGCACGGGTTGGAATTACGTAGTTCGAAGGTATTTAATATCCGATAATTATCAGATGCATAAGCATCCAGTATTTACCGTATCCTGTGCATTTTGTGTGTTAAAGACCAAAATCTGCATGTTATTCCCCACAAAAACATAATAGGCGCAATTTGATGCACCCGATAAAAAACATACCCTGTGTTATCTGTATTTATCAGGTGCGGTAAATAGCATCCAAAGTTGTAATCATGGCCTTACACTGTTAGTTTTTATGAAGACTCTTGGTGTTCAGTTTAGTTCCTTGTGGGATTTAGCTGAGCCTGTGTGTGAGACCATTCACCATGATCTTGTTTATATTTATTATTTAGGGGGTTGTAAGCTCTATGTGCCGAGAACACCATACATTGTTTTTTTAGATGAAGAGTCAGGATGCATAATGAAGACGTTGCATTTGCAATTAAACATGGTAAAATGTGGTGATCTTCCAATGCTATCATGTGACTGTCTATAAGGACGCACATTGAACCTTGAAGCACAACAGTCATTCAGAAGGTGAGTGGGAGGCTGGCCAGTCTTGAGCCCTAAGCTGACCAGGTAGGGTCAATGATAGACTGGCATGCTGTGCCCTCGGCGCTTACACCATGAGCAGATCACACAAATGTTACTGTTGAGTGCTTGCAAAGTCACTTTACCAGCTAGTTGTGGAAAAACTCTATCACGTGTATCTTTTTGTATTAATTCATTATTCATTTGTAATGTACTTGGTAACACTGAATTCTTGTGTGGTGGAGCTTTCTTCTCAAGAGTGCAATTTTAAAAAGTAATTTCTACAAGTTTTCCTAAATAAACAAGAAAAGGATGTTTTTTTAAATTTGATACACACTTTGTTCCCAGCACCTTCTGTATAACAAAGAGCTTTGGTTGTCTGAAGTTCAATGTTGGAACCAGAAGAGCACTTCTAATCATCAAGTGAGCAGCTATTAGTACTGTAAGTGATAAGGTATATCAGCGGGTTCATGCACCTACAGAGTAGACACCAATGACCCAAACAGAAAGAAAATACCATGAACCCATTTGAAACTCTGATGGAATATCACAAGCCGGATGCTCAAAGAGGCTACCTGCAGTGAAAGGATCTGAACTGGGCTGGCTAAAGCTGCCTCGCTCTTTCTGATGTGAAGGATTCGCTAATCGTTCACTTTGTCACGGAGTGGGTGAAGTGAGGCACACTCGGCCCATCTGATCAAATGAACCAGGTGGGAATTGATTGTTCGCCTACTTGTGCATAGATTCAATATTGGGGTGGAGGTCTGTCCAAGACACAAGAGCTCAATCCCTTATTTCAGTTTTGCAGTGTGCTAGTATTGTGTTCCCTGTGCTTTAAAGGAACAGTGTTGCAGATCCATAAAAAGTGACCCTTTGTGACATGGACATTGGATATTGAAGTGGGAGCATGTAATGGTTCTTGAGCTTGATGCCTGCTTCTGATGATACCATAGTCCGGAGATGGAGAATGTAAGCTGCCTTACACTTTGTGTATTGTTACAGATAGTAGTCTATAAACATTATGTACGACTAAGGGACAGGTTGCAAAGCATTTGTGCATTGTCTTGCAAGTCGCAAGGAAGGAGAACAAGCAAGTACTTGCAAGTTAGGCATTATGACTGTCCAACCCAATTGGGAATTGTAGTGCATGTCTGTGGATTCCATAGCAATAGTTTGGATTCACAAAGTCAACTGTTCTTGCTTTACAAATCAATCAATCAATCTAGATTAATACAATGGCGTACCTAGGCCTTTTGCCGCCCTTGCCAGTCCCAGCCTTTGCCTTCCCGCGGCAGCCGTAAGAGCAGTGTGGGGGTGCTGGTGATCGATTCCTGCGTTTGCCGCCCCGCGTGGCTGCAGGTAAGAGGGGGGAGACCGTCGCCCCCAAAACTCGTGCCTCCCATGGCGGACCCCCTCCATCCCCCATGCTCCACTGGAATTATAAAGCGCGGCTAATCACCCGATCGGGTATCCAGGCACTTGCTTGCAGGTCTCCGAGTCTCATTCGACCAACCAGGTTTTCAGGGCCGTTCAGAAATGAAACATATTTGTGTGAATCTAGTCCAACAAAACTTAGTACATTAAAAAGGCAAGTGTCAAATCAAGTGTCAATGGTTGTTTGCATATGATTTGATATTGTGAGTCCTTTATAATGATGGACTGAGATTTTGGCAATATTAGCCAAAATGTGTTCACATACTAAAGGTTGCTATTTCGAGTTCTGCAACTCGAGACAAGGGAATATATACAGTTTTACTCTTTAGTAAATCAAAATCGCACATTATGCCTCGTTCCAACAGGCAAAACTCAGAAAGGAGACGTAAATTGGACTCAGGGCAAAACTATGAGGTGTGGTAAGCATTGTTCCCAGTTGATTTTATTTTCCACGCAGCCTGAAGGTCAGATATAATGCATGTATTTAATACATTGAATATGGTACGATTTCTCTAAATGCACTGATCTGATCATTTATTGGTGTTTATTTCCAATAAAAAGGATTACCTATGAAAATAGAATAGAAACCGAGAGTTGTTTAACCTGGTGTGCATCACACAAAATATGTCTGGGCACATTGCTTTGTGTCATCCATCCTAAAAATGTGCTTCCTTAAAAGTTCAACATGAAGGTGTAAAATGCTTCCTTTGTACTTTCTGCGAGTCTCGTACATTTAAACGATTCTTACATCTTCTAAAGTGAGAATTAGAAGTTTTGTTTGCATCTGTGTTTTTTAAAGAAACCTTTTAAGTAATTTTCTCCTTTCACTCTCCTTGATGCTCCCACCATCATCCGTTCCAACTAACACTATGCTCACATCTTGCCTTTTGACAAACATAAAAACAGATATGCATAACAAAAAAATAATAAGGGGGATGTTACAAAAAGTTCCTTCACTGTGTTTACGGTATAATTACACCTAACCAATGACTTTACAAGATAAATCTTTGAAAAACGAGGTTGCCAGAGAAATACACTATTGTTCTCCTGCTGGACTTCTCTCCTTCCAAATGAGGGGGTGCTAATGCACCTCCCGCACCCCTCATTCTAAGACCGCTGACTGTGAGGAGAATGAGTGTGCAGACCAAACAGAATCTTCCAATTTTGCTTTGATATCTTTGTGAAGCAGCAGCTCAAGTGACTGATCCAACCAACGAGGGCCAAGTGACAAGGCAACTGCCCAACGCCTGGACGAATCACTGGTGAGCCCACTGTGAGCCTAGGAAATTCCCACGTCATACATTAAAATTGGGAGGCCAGCAAATGAGATAACATAAAAGCTTCTAGTGTTTGGAAAGTAAATGAAGAAATATGTGTTGTGACATCCATCCACAGTAGGCTACCAACAAACAAGGGCTTACAGACATGAGCAGACCAATGTGGCCGTGGAGTAAGAGTCCCCGCGAGCCATAGCAGCAAGTCATTGCAGCCTCCACCATCCCAGAACAGAGAAGTGGATCCCTGACTCAGCCCCTGTATGAGATCCAGATATCTCCCAGAAGCCTTCTGTCTGCTTTCCATTGGAGAGGCATGGAAGAAGAGCCTGTGCTGGACATGTGCTAGTGCTGGCTGTCAATGTGGTACCAGCCAGTGAGACACAAACATGAGCTACCTTATGCCCACCAGCCTCCCTGTAGAAGATGGGGCAAGCTAAGAGCACTCAGTGGCAAAAAAGAAGGCAGAGGTGGGTGCAGCACGTGGCACTACCCCCACCTTAGGTACGATTTCATACTTTCACAAAGATGGGGGGCGTGGTCTCGCGCCGCGTGAAGATGGCGGCTTGAGCGTTCGCTCCGCTCGTACGCGGAGATCTTCTTCGACCTGCAGCCTCTACTTTGACCCCTGAGGACCCCTTGAGGATGGGTCCCGCTTGCTGAAGTGGCGGAGCAGCGAGTGTGCTCGCTCCGCCCGTTCTATTTGCCGTTTTCGGACCTATTGCTACGGCGGTGTATTTCCCTCAGCTCTGGCGAGCGGCGGCCGCCATTTTGTGTGGTCTGCTAATGGAATGCTGCATGTAATGAGGTAAACCGGCGTTTCGGACCATGAACGTGCGGCATCCTTTCTTTTATTTTTTTTTCTGCACCTCATAACTTTTGCTCCTTTAACATTTTGGATTATCTATTGCCTGCTACTATGCCTTTCTGCGGAGGTTGATTTATGCCATGCCCTTCATCTCTTCGTGATCAAGTTGCGCCATGCTATTTTCACTGGCCCATACAGAAGTGTTACCAGTTGCTCCTTGGCCTCCTTTTTCATTCTTAGCCTCTTGGTTTTATTTTTAGCTGTGTCATTCATTGGTTCATGGACTAATAGTATTACTAGAGTGCCGACGGAGGGAGTCGTTTTTTTTTTCACGGCACATACTTCGTTCTTCTTTGGCGTTTTTGTCTTTTTTTTCCTCTCTGCCTTAGTTTCCCTGGTCTTCGAAGACTTGTTGTGAAGTGTGGTGTTTATTTCCTGTCGGATGACCAGACGGAAGTCTTTATTGAAGATTACCTCTCATCCGTCGTTCCATTCCAAGATGGCTGGGGAAGCCTCACATGTGGCCAGAGCTGTTTCTTCTGGTACAAAACCCAAAACAGCCAAGAATGATCCTCCCTCACCGATTCTATCCTCTCAGAATCCTGTTCTTGACACTATTCTGGATGAAGTTCGGGGCCTTAAATCTTTCATGGCCACTACTAATGAGAAGCTTCAACTAATTGAGGATAGATGGATCAATATGGAGGCTAAGGTGTTTGACATGGAGCAACGTATAAGTGATGTTCAGGACTTGTCTACTAAAATTCCATTTTTGGAGCAGGAAATTCATTGTCTTAAGCTTCACACTGAGGACCTTGAAAATCGTAATCGGCGCAATAATCTGCGCCTTTATGGTTTACCAGAAAATATTGAGGGTCCAGACCTGCTTCTCTTCCTGAAGAAATTTTTGTCTGAGCTTCTTGGTCTTTCCCCTAACCCTGCACTAAATATTCAACGGGCCCATAGACTTGGTCGCTTTCAACCTACTGCTTCTAAGCCTAGGGGTATTATCATGCTGTTTTTGGAATTCACTGACTTGATGCGGGTCCTTTCTGCTGCCAAAACAAAACGCCATCTGACTTGGTCTGGTCACAACATCTTCATCTCACAAGACTTATCTAATGCTACCAACGCAAGGAGGTAGGAATTTCTGGCGCTTCGTCCACAAATGCGACAGTTGAACATTCGTTATGGCATCCTCCATCCTTGTTTGTGTAAAATTACACATGAAGGCTCCACTCGGTCCTTTGATGACCCTCTTAAATTGAAATCGTTTCTTCAAAGCCTTTCCTCACTTCCTATAACTAGCTCACCTCCTATTCCTTAATGTCCTCTATTCTGTTACTATTACCTCTTAGTTTGGCTGTTCCTCATTTTTCTATTTTCATTGTTCTCTCTGCTGTTTCATCTTTCGTCGGCGCTGTTACGCCCCACACGTCTGTCTTTGTTATTGTCTCTTAGATCTGGATATCTTTCCTTGATCTATCTTTTCTCTTTTCTTTTTCCATGCTCTCTTCCTGTCTTCGTTCTATTATCCTCCCCTTTTTTTTGTTCTTCTACTCATTTGATAATGTGCTGTTTGTTGCATATGTCCTTTGGAATTGTGTACTGTTTGAATATATATTTTTCCCATTTTGCTCACTTTTGGTGTTTCTTTTTTTCTAGTTGTTTCCCTGCAGTGTATCAGCTCCTTACGTATTGTAACCCTCCGTTCCTCCACTATGTGTAAGTTTGTCTCATGGAATGTTCGTGGTCTTGGCAACCCCGTCAAAAGACAGAAGGTACTTTCTCATTTATCCAAATTAAATTCTCAAATTTCTTTCCTTCAAGAAACGCACTGTACTGAAGAGGAATCTCTTAAGTTGAAGAGGCAGTGGGTAGGCCAAGTTGTTTACTCCCCTGCCACTAGTAAGAAGGGGGGTGTTGCTATATTGTTTCATAAATCTTTGTGTGTGCAAATTGTTTCTACGCAAAATGATGCTGACGGACGATGGGTAATGGCCAAGGTTGTTGTGCAGGGCAAGGATTTGGTCTTACTAAATATATATGGTCCAGTTAAACCAGACCCCAAATTTTGGCATAATGTTAAGGTCCTACTTTCATCCCTTGACTGTCCCAATATCATTGTTGCTGGTGATTTTAACCAATGGATGGATCCCTTTTTCGATAGACAATCTAGGTCCAAGTTCCAACCAGACAAATCCCACAAGGCGTTTCAATCGGCCATTACCTCTCGTCCTTTATTTGATGTTTGGAAAACGTGTAATCCGGATTCTCTTGAGTTCACATATTTTTCCAATGTTCACCATACACGTTCCAGGATTGACTATATTCTAGTTAGTAAATCCCTACTCCCGTCCATTCAATCCTCGGAGATTGGATCAATTTTTATCTCTGACCATGCACCAGTTCATGCTGTTCTGGATCTCTCATTAAGCTCCCAAAAATTTAGTCGTTGGAAGCTTAATAATGTTTTATTATCTGACTCCACTTTCATCTCAGAAGCTACCTCCTTTTTCAATGAGTTTTTTTTGTTTAACAAACCCTCAGCAACCTCTATTTCTAATAACTGGGATGCCTTTAAGGCCTCCTTCCAGGCTTTTGCTATTTCCTTTGTTTCTAGGAAGAAGAAAATTGCTCGGAATAAATATTTAAGTTTACTTCAACACCTTAAAATATTGGAGCATAATTACTTCTCTTCTAAATCTCCCTCGGCTCTTCATGAGCTCATTAAGGCCAAATCTGAATTGAACAAACTTGCGACTGTGGAAGCCTGTAATGTCCTACTCAAAATTAAATCCAAATACCATGGGGGGCAAAACAAAGCCGGTCAGATGTTAGCCAACTATTTAAAGATTAAATCTGAACGTAAAAATATTGGTCCCATTTTAAATGAATCCACTAATCGTTTGGTGCCCGCTGATGAAGATATTGCTAATGTCTTTCATGATTATTATGAAGCCCTTTATTCTGATGACACAAATCCCTCTAATGACAATTTAGATATTTTTTTTTCTGGCCTTCCCTCTCCTCCTTCCCTACCCAGTAAATTTGACTCACTGGAGAAGGAAGTTACTGCCCAAGAAATAACTAACGCTATTAAATCTTTAAAAACATCAAAGGCTCCAGGACCGGATGGATTGTCGGTTGAATTTTATTCTACCTTTACATCGACTTTTGTTCCTAAACTTCTGACATTATATAACTCTTTTATTACCGATGCTAAGGCCTCTGGCTCTTTTATGGATGCCTTAATAATTATTATTCCCAAACCTGACAAAGATCATTCCATGTGTAAAAATTATCGTCCGATTTCATTAATCAACTATGACTGTAAAATATTTGCAAAGATTCTTGCTATTCCTCTTGAAAGTCTTCTCCCACTATTGGTTAAGATGGATCAAGTCGGATTCATTAAGGGAAGATTAGCTGCTGATAACGCTCGAATGTTTGCAAATGTTATTTCTCTTGCAAAAAAACTTAAATCTCCTCTTGCGGCATTATCCCTTGATGCCGAAACGGCTTTTGACCGCATCAACTGGCAATTTATGTTCAGAACCCTTCATTGGTTTGGTTTCGGTCCAATTTTCATTTCCTATATTAAATTACTTTACTCATGTCCACGGGCCAGTATTTTTGTAAATAATCACTTCTCATAATTGTTTCCATTGTCCCGGGGTACACGTCAGGGCTGTCCTCTCTTCCCTCTGTTGTTTGTTCTTTGCCTTGAACCCTTTCTTTTTTTTTTTTTTTTTGTGGGTAAAAAAGCTTTATTGTGCAGAGATAAAAGGGTACAAGCACGGGCCTACAACCTCCTGGGCCGGCCGCTAGTATTCAGAGATGTTCAAGCAGTTCAAAAACAATGACTGGCCCACAGGGGCTCCGCTAAATTACAGGAGATCAGACTGCACATAAGGGACGTCAGGATACACCCTTTTTAAAAAAAAATTAAATAAAAAACCAAAAAGCAAGGCGAGAAACATTGAAAGGGCGTCTAACCACAGCAGAGGAACTCCACACCCGACCACCATAGGGTGGTCAATAAAAAGGGGGTCTGAGAGGGAGGGGGGGGCCACGGGAAAACCAAACCTATACACAGATGAACAAATTAAGCAAGGAACCCTCAAGGATCAGGGGGACAAGGCAACCTCAGACGCATCCACCAGGGGGGGAGAACAGATAGTCCCTCGATACACATTCCACTGACCCCAGATTCTACCCCATGCCCCCGGTTTACCACGAGCCACATACACCGTCCTCTCCCTGAACATGCACCAGTCCATGTTCTCCTTCCATACTTGAACCCTTTCTTGAGCGTATTCGAACCAACGACCTTATAGCTGGCTTTGCGTATAACTCCTTAGAAATTTAATTATCAGCTTATGCTGACGATATATTAGTTTATATGGCGGATCCTCTTACCTCCCTCCCTCCCTTCCTGGATGAGGTTCGCTTGTACTCCAGCATCTCGGGTTATAAGTTAAATCTCTCTAAGACAGAAGTTCTTCCCCTGAACTCGTCATGCTATCAATTTATGTTTGACAATACTAGTTTTGCATGGTGTCCCACGAAAGTTAAATATCTAGGTATTTGGTTTTCCACCTCCTTACCTGCCACAATTAAATATACATTTGCAGCATTAGTTACTAAAATTCAATCTTTGCTTCTCACATGGTCCCCTCTCTTCCTTTCCTGGTGGGGCAGGCTAGATACTATTAAAATGATGATTGTTCCTCATGTCCTTTATATATTATCCATGTTGCCAATTCGCATCCCCATTTCATATTTGTCACAAATCAATTCCATTTGTGTAAAATTTTTGTGGAATAAGAAACACCCCCGTATTTCCCTCATGAGACTTCAACGCCCTAAGTCTGAAGGTGGAGTGCGTTTTCACGATTTTAAGGCTTATCACTCAGCCTTTATAATTAAACAGTCCTTTGCTTTATCCTTTGATTTTGCTGAAATGCCTATTCCAAGATGGATTGTATTTGAACGTTCCTTTTTCAGAGATTTTCCTTTTCAGAATGTACTATATATGTCTAATTGTACTTTCTTATCCACTAACCCTATTATAAAATATTCTCAAAATGTATTATATAATGTTTTTGCTAAGGGTTTAACTCCTTTTCAATGCTTTCTATCCTCTACTATATGGTATAATAAATATCTTAGATACAAGGGTAAGTCATTTTACTACAAACACTGGAAGGAGAAGGGTATTATTTTTGTTTATCAATTAATATTCCAACACTCTGTTATTTCCTTTCCTGATTTGCAGATGAGATTTCAACTGCCTGATACCTCGCTTGCCGAGTATCTTCTAATTTCAGCTGCTTTACAAGTACAGCTAGCCTCTTTTGTTTCTCCTACAACCACACCATCCCTTACTCCCCCAAAACCTTTATATAGTCTATTTCCGGTGCATAAACCTAAGGCCTCCCTTATTTATAAACTGTTGTTGTTGCATTTAACTGAGAGATCTAAATCCCCTATTGAGCTTGCTTGGGAAGTAGACTTATCCCTTTCATTTTCTGTTGATGTATGGGATAAATTATGGTCTAAGTTATTTAAAATTTCTGTTGCGGCTCGTATAACTCAATCCTTATATTTTATCTACAATAGAGCTGTTATTACTCCTATTTGCATATCCAAGTTCTCCCCTTCCACGTCCCCACTTTGCTGGTCTTGTTCTGAGCATACAGGTTCTTTGAGACATCTACTTTATGATTGTTCAAATGTATTGATTTTCTGGAAATCGGTATGGTCAACCTGCATGAACATTTTTCATTGTAATCTAAATTTGTCATTTCAGAATGTTTTTTTAGGTTCCTCTTCATCTGATTTGGATGACACTATTTCTGTTTCCTTGTTGTTTGACCTTTCTATTGCATTGGCGTTCAAAGTTATTTTATCTTGCTGGAAGGATAACTCGAAACTATCTTCATTAATGTGGTGGAATCTCATTTGCGACGAGCATCGGATTGCTAATGTTTCTTCCTCTGCCCTTTCTCAAAAAATTAAATCTGATCTCCTTTGGTTACCTTTTACATCTTATCTTACTTCTCATGCTCCTATCCCCTAAATTGATTTCTCTCTTTGTATTTTATCTGATCCTTGCTAGTTTATAATTTATATGCTATATTCTCTTTGTTTTTTATTTTTTATTTCTTCCCTCTTTCTCTTTCTCGTTTATGGTTTTTTTTTCTCTTATTTTTCTGTCCTTTACCCTCCTTTTATCTCCCTTTTCTCTTTTACTTTGGTTTCCTTTCTTTCATTCTTTTCTGCTCCGATTTGCTCATGTGTATGGGATTTTTCTTCTCTATTTTGCATTTTATTAACTGATTTTATATAAATTGTAAGTTTGTTTCTGATTGCTTAATTGTCTGTACTCCTTTTGTATTTTATATCTTGTTTTTTTTTTGTAAAATTTAATAAAAACTTCTTAAACAAAAAAAAAATACTTTCACAAAGATGGAGATTACTAAATAGTTTATTGAAACACAAGATGTATTTTGCCTCACAAACAGTTGATGACAGAGCAAGAATTCTTCAGTTATTTGCATTTCGGCAGATAAGGTATTTTATGTGAAAGGTTCATTTTGCAGGGCTGAGATTCAGGCAGACAACATTCTTCCACCTAATCTTAAAGAAATAGTTCATATTGCCCATCTATACACTTCTTATTCTAAAACTAATTTCAGTATATCTAATTTGCCAATCTGGTCCATTTTGTTTTACAGCAGTTTTATTATTTTTCATTTATTGTGTTTTGTAAAGCGAGAACATGGCCATCAGGGTACAGAGCGCTGTACAGAGAGAGGGCTGCTGAGGGTTACAGTGCGGTAAGAACAACTACGATATGTTGTATATAGAGTTTGACAAGCAAGGTATAACAGTAGAATACAGTATCAAATGGGGAAGATGAAAGCTTCTATATAGTTTTTTTATGCAACATGTCTTTCTAGCACTACAGCTTTGACTTCCTTCTTGAAAAGTTTGGGTGAAGTAATTGCTCTTATTGAGGGTGAAAAGGAGTTCCACATTTTGGGGGCAGATCTGGTAAAAGTGCAACCGTGAGGTTTCCTTTTTTTAAATCTGAGAGACTCAAGTATGAGAGATTTAGCACTTCTAGAATCCCTTCCACCTCCTGATAGCTTGATCCTGTTGACTTTTTATTCAGGGCCAGATTTGTGAAGGGCTTTGTGTGTTATGCATGCCACCTTCAGTTAGATTCTGGCTTCAATTAGGAGCCACTTGAGAGCTTTGAGTGATGGAGGGATGCGATTGTAGTGAAAAGTGCCTGTTAAAAGTCTTTCTGCTGCATTTAATGTTGCTTTTATTGGGGCTGGGATGGCTTTGGGTAGACCTATGAGTGTGGCATTCCCACAGTCCAGTCTCGAACGCACTAGCGATTGAACAGCTTTTTTAGGTCCCCTGGCGGTATGAATGGTTTTAGTTTTCTTAGAAGGTGCAGATGTAGGTTAGCGCTTCTGGTGGTTTCTTGTATGTGGGCTCACATGCTTAGATTTGAGTCTAGTGTGATGCCTAGTGATTTTGCAGATTTGCATATGGTTGGTTTGCAGATTAACAATTTGATGTTAGGAGACCATGGAAGATTTTGCTGACATTTAAAGGGTTGGTAGAAAGTAATGAATTCCATTTTTACCAGGTTTAGTTTTAGCTGGTTGTGAGCCAGCCAGTCCTGTGTATTCGTCAGGCCTTCATCCAGTCTCTGTGTCTTGCAGTCCCAGTATTGTTCACTCGTCCCTTACAATCAATGGCGGCTGATCCTGACAATTATTCTGGTCAGCTTTCTAAACATAACATGTGTCAATCACAGCCACTGCCCTGTCTCCCCATGAAAAATTATCATTAGGTTAATCTGAACGATTTCCAGGCTGTCATCTCCCACTCTGATTCTAAGATCAATTAATGTGCAATCCACCTCAAATCAATACAAGTGAAATCCCTTTGTTGATTTGGTAAGAGACAACTGTGCTGGGAAACATAAACTGCCAAATAAAGTAAGCCCTGACATCACATCTTAGTTAATTAAATTATCATGAAGTTGAGCTTTGCCCAATAGAAGCCAAAAAGTCAAATGTTATGTTATACTGTTTTGTAGAGAGAGCAGCTACTCAGCAGAGTGTCCCGGTACTAGGCAATGGGAGACCGACCAGGGAACCTAGATTAATTGTTATAGAGCCAGGTCTTTAGTTTCCTCTTAAAGATATCCAGGTTGTTTGCTCGACAAAGGCCTAATGAAAGTATATTCCAATAGTGTGGGCCAAGGTAGGAAAAGGATTTCCCAACTACTCTGAGGCGGTTGATACGGGGCACTCTTGCAAGGTGCACAGAGGAGGAGTGAAGGATGCGAGCTGGAGTGTAGACGCTGATCCTCTCACTGCCAAAGTTGAGGAGAAATAACTAAGAAGAATGAAACAAAGTACCTGCAATTGGGGTGCAACAGCTCTCTTTCATGCTGTCATCTACACACCCCACAAAACTGTTCAACATGGCATCGGCTGTTAGTTCCAACCCACAATTGGCCAAACTTTCAAGAGTACAATGGCATTTATTTCACACAACACACACACATTGTAACATAAGCAGAAATCATGACGGCAACATACCTGAGTGCACTAGCCCTAAGACCTAAACAGGGGGAGAGATTTACTAAAGTCTATCACAAAGCAGCGTAGCAACCAAAGTTACTACACTGCATTGTATACTTAGATGAGGGAGCATGGCCTCGCCATATCTAGGTAGATATGGCATTGCTGCTCTCTTCCTAAGCGCTGGTACTCATTCAGTCTGCCTAGTGCCACAAACACACTTTTGCACCATAGTACAAAAGGTGTCTAACAGTGACAACATTGCACCATAGTACAGGTGTCTAGCGGTGAAAACATTTCTCCAACTTCATACCTGCCTCAACGATTCATTGTTTTTGGTGTAGAGGCCTAATTACAAATGTCAGTAGAAACCAAAGGCGGTAGCAGGGGATCATCCATATCCCATCAGTGGGACCCTCCCTTGACGCAAAGTATGGTAAAGTACTACTTTGCGTTAATTTTAGGGGACCTTTGGAGATTTAAAAAGTTTTCTGCTTGAAAATTACTAAACAAATCGACACTTTTGTTCCAGTTCGATCACTTTTGCTGACTTTGCACCGGAGTAAAGTGTTGAAAAACTGCCCCATAGTTGTCCTAAACATCTTTAAAAAAAAATCACCATATTGGAGTTATTAATCAACAATCTACACTAACTTTTTAAGTCAGAATTGTTTTTGTTATTGCTGTTTTGACATAACAACCTTCTACAAGTTTTTAAACAGACATACAGCAATATGTAGACTATGTTGGAGTCATTCTACCTCTAGGAATTGCGTGTAGAGATAAAGTGTATTTCTTCTGGAGCATCATATTTTTTTTCCGATGTCAACAAGTGACCTCATAGGAGGCACTAGGCCGGCAAATCGTAACAGGTGACCTGCAGGATGTGATCCCCATAATTAAAAAGGCAGTCAACCACTGGACACGGGGGTGCCCCCCGGGGGTGGCCTGCTTGGCACTTTATGGGTGCGTTCAATAGAGAAGAAGTTATAGTGCTTACCCTGCAGGATAGTCATAGAGAACGAGTCTTCGAGGTACAGTTCCATGCTGTGACCCTCTGCGCACTCCAGCACTCCAGCAGGCCCACTATCCATAAATTATTGCACTGGGATCTGCCTTCCTGCGCGATGACGGAGATACACCACATCGTCCCGCAGGACCTTGATATGTGCACTGGATTCAGTGACTGAAGGCCAAGGATGATTCCGCTAATACAACAGTCTCTTTTAACATATATAATTTACATTTACGCAATTAAGTGTAATTTCAGCAACATTTTGTGACAAGTTTTGATGTGAGTGCATATTTTACACTTACAAATATAGTGCAAAAAAACAAAAGAACTGCAAACAACAGCCGCTTACGTTCTGTTGTTCTTGTGCTTTTGTATCAATTGTTTATCATAAATAGCACGTATTTATGCAAGGTAGTGTAATGGCATAATATCAGAAATTTACCTTGCAAGCATAACTCGAAATTCCCCAAATTACTTGAATTGAGCCAGCGTAATCTAAATTTCAAAATAGTTGCTGAAACCTCTTGTGCACATTATGCCCCATGCTTCTGCTTCTATCAAAATCGGATTCAAGAAATCTGTGGAGACACTTCGTTACTTTTTTGAGTTCTAAGCTCTTTTTGGGTGTCATAGTTAGAAGTCAGTGTCCTCAAAGGCCAAGAAGGCAGGCAAACACATTATACATGGAGTACATTGTATTACTACAAGTTGTATCATGTATAACATGTTACGCCTTGTTGTCTTTGGTATAATGTAACATTTTAAGAAGCACGAGCCAGGGGTGTGGCTTACGCATCCAGGCAAAATGGCGGCGACTCGCTGAGCTCCGTATTTTCACGGAGCAACGGAATGAATTTCCGACTGCATTAAGACCACAGTTACTGCCTTCAAGGTGGGTCTCAGGAAGAATATTGCTCTGCCATGCTTTTGAGCCAATGGGAGCCTTAATTTTACAGTTTTTCGGTATTCTAAATGTATGTGTCTTGTAAAGCGCACTGCTGCCCTGAGGCGTCCTGGCGCTGTAGACCGCTGGGGAACCCGTCCTGGCTATCCCTGTGAGATGGTCCCTCCAGGGTATCTCCAAGGTGAAACCAGGCATCCCCAGCGAATGTGGGGGGCCGTTGTGGAGATGAGGCAAGCTAATGCCCAGAGTTGCCGAGTGTGTTCCTGGTTAGAGTAGGTACCGAGGCGAGAATTATCGAGTCCGTTTCGACCCTGGTCCACGACCCTGCCGCGTCGGGAATTGAACCCTGGTCCCTGGCCGATTCTCTGCTTACGGATCTGCCTCCTCTACACTGCAACAAAGATTTCTCTTCATCGCGAGGGGCCGCCATTTTGAGCAGCGCTCGCGCTACTCTTCTCCTCATGTCCCTCATGTCAATGCCGATATTTGGGTGAGCTTTTCTTCACTTCTCACCATTTTTGTTATCCCCCATGCATTCATGACTTTTGCCATGGTTTTGTGTCAAATCAGTTTCATTGGGTTTTGCTTCTATGACTCTCTTTAAAAACCTTCAACCCCTCTTGATTTTAAGGATCTTCTGATGTTATCATGATATGAGGAACTAATTTACTGGACTAATACAGCCACTATTGGAACTTGTGTTCAATTGGTGCCCACAGACCTTCATATGTCTGTACATAATTCTACTATACATCTATAGCATCATTCATAGTGGTATCAAACTTACCTGTTCTTCTCTTTATGCGTACTTCTGAGGTACAGTGCATGTATTTACAACTGCGGTGAAGTGGTAACTCATAAATTCTTTATTATATGTTTATGGGCAGTCTCTCTCCTATTAAATATCCTCCTCATCATCAAGCATGCATCACTAAAATGTCCAGCGATTCGCTTAACCTCTCTAGGACATCCTCCTCTGGCACCAAGTCAAAAAGAGGTAAGAATGACCTTCCATCCCCAATTCAGTCATCTTCATACCCGATCCTGGATACAATTCTGGATGAATTACATGCTCTCAAACCATTTATGAGCGCCACCACTGAGAAACTGCAGTTAATTGAGGATCAGTGGATCAATATGGAGGGCAAAATCACAGAGATAGAACAACGTGTGGGCCATATCCAAGACATGACGACTAAAATTCCTGCTGGAACAAGAAATCCAAAAACTTAAGCTTCATACCGAGGATCTCGAAAATCGTAACAGAAGGAATAACCTAAGTATTTATGGTTTACCGGAGAATATTGAAGGCCCTGACCTTCTTTCCTTCTCGAAGAAATTTTTACCTAAACTCTTAAGTTTTTAGTCTTCCGCTCCTTTAAACATCCAAAGAGCACATCGTCTTGGTTGTTTTCAACCTCACGCTAACAAACCGCGTGCTATAATAATGCTCTTCTTAGAATTCACCAATCTAATGCAAGTACTGAAGAGTGCTAGAGAGAAGCGTCGTCTTGTTTGGTCTGGTCACAACATCTTTATTTCTCAGGACCTTTCTAATGCAACCAATGCTAGATGTAAGGAATTTTTGGCACTATGTCCTCAAATGAGATCTCTGAACATCCACTATGGCATATTACATCCCTGTCTCTTTAAAATCACCTACGAAGGTGTCTCCTGCTCATTTGATGACCCGTCCAAATTAAAGATGTTTCTGCAAACCATC
The DNA here is from genome assembly GCF_964204655.1 of Triturus cristatus. Classification (NCBI taxonomy): domain Eukaryota; kingdom Metazoa; phylum Chordata; class Amphibia; order Caudata; family Salamandridae; genus Triturus; species Triturus cristatus. The sequence continues at coordinate 466,200,342 of NC_140595.1, read as the reverse complement.
ACCAGGACACCTATGGACACAAATATATAATGTTTTTACACAATGCAGTTATTAACTTCCTTTGATTCTAGTTTTATTCACTAATTCTGTTTCTTCCATTACAGTTTACGTGGTTGGAATGTTCTTCGTTTATCATTGTCTTTTTTCCTCTGCTGCTGTTCTTGTTTTTGGGTGCTGACATGCCTGTCTCACTTCTTATTCTCTTTTTCCTTCAGATCTGGCTTCATGTTTTTGATCTGTCTCTTCTTGATTCTATCTTCTTTACTCCTTTTTCAGTCCCTTTCATCAATCCCTATCCTATCCATTTTCTTTCTCTATTCCTTATTCATTTCTGTATAATCCTACAAGGGTCCGTTTGTTTCAATTTCACTTGCTTTTTGTAATCCCCTCATATTATTTTATTTTTAATGAACAGGAGTTTTTTGTTTTCATTTTTGTCTTTGCAGTGTGTCCTCAATGTTCCTGTATCCTTGTCTTGATATTACAGTATGTTTAATGTTGTGTCGTGGAATGTCCGTGGTCTAGGTCATCCTGTTAAACATCAAAAAGTACTTTCTCATTTATCAAAACTTAATTGTCAAATTGCTTTTTTACAAGAAACTCACTGTAATGACACTGAATCATTCAAACTCAAACGTCAATGGGTGGGTCTGGTTGTTTTTTCTCCTGCTCTTAATCGCAAGGGAGGCGTAGCCATTTTATGTCACAAATCCTTAAAGCTTCAAATTGTATCTACTGAATGTGATACAAATGGACAATGGGTATTACTTACTGCCATGGTACATAAGAAACAAGTTACCTTCTTTAACATCTATGGTCCGGTTAAACCTGATCCTGATTTTTGGAATATGATCAAATTAAAATTGTCTTCCATTACTAATCCCAACATCATTGTTGCTGGAGACTGTAACAAATGGTTAGATCCTTTTTCCGACATGAAATCTAATTGTAAATTTAAACTTGATAAATCCCACAAAGTTTTCAATCCGCTATTGCCTCTCGTCCACTCTATCATGTATGGAAGACATGTAATCCTGATAAATATGATTTTACATTCTTTTCCAATGTTCATCACACCATGTCACGTATTGATTATATTTTGGTTTCAAAGTCTCTACTTCCCTCTATCCAATCTTCTGAGATTGGATCTATTTTTATTTCTGACCATGCCCCTGTTTCTGCTTCATTTGATTTATCCTTTACTACTTCCAACCATGCTTGATGGAGATTCAATAATTCCCTTCTATCTGACCAAACATACGTCTCAGATAGGCCTGGGCTAAATTTCCGTTCCGCTCGCGGAAATTGCGATAATTTGACATTTTCGCGTTCCGCGTAGAGCGCGAAAATGTCAAAATTTCCGCATTCTGCAGCTTAGCGATAATTTGTTTCTTGCTCGCGCTGTAAAATAATACATTCTCGCTGTAAAATAATACATTGTCGCGTGCGCGAGATTGCCTTACCTGAATCCCCGCGTTCGCCGACAAGTTTTCCCGATCTGGTCGCGTTCTCCACGAGATGTTGGATTGTTGGTAGCCATTTGTGCTGTCTCGCGACAGTTCGCGCCCGCAGTAATGTCATTGGTCGCGCGATCACGTCTTTCTTCTCGCGATCATGCACCGCGAGAAGAGTGAAAACAAGATGGCCGCGCCCGTGAGCAACCGCATGGGTAAGTTGGTGAGCCGCGACCACGCAGAAAATACCGCGAACGGGCGGGAAAAAAACTTCCGCATCTTTGCGATATTTCTGTGTGTTTGCAGAGATTTTTAACATTTTCGCAATAATTTGCGAAAGTCACTTTCGCAAATTCCGCCCACCCCTAGTCTCAGAGGCTACCTACTTTATAACTGAATTTTTCCAATTTAACAAACTTAGCGATACCTCTATCCACAATAACTGGGACGCCTTTAAAGTCTCTTTCAGAGCATTTACCATAGCCTACACTGCCAAGAAGAAAAAATTACTAAACGCCCACTACTTATCTAATTTACAACATATCAAAACTCTTGAACACACATATTTTACTTCCAACTGTCCTACACACTTTCGGGATCTTATCAAGGCGAAATCCAACTTAAATAAACTAGCTACTATTGATGCGTGCAACATTTTACTCAAAATAAAATCCAAATACCATGGGGATCAAAACAAAGCGGGTAGAATGCTGGCCAATTACTTAAAGGTGAAAACGGAAAGGAAAACTATTCGCCCTATTCGCAATTCCCTAACTAACAATTCACTACATTCTGACTCAAACATTATAAATGCTTTCCAATCATATTACAATTCGCTATATACGGAGGATACCCATCCTTCTGGAAACAATACTCAATCATTTTTTAATGATCTTCCTTCACCTCCTCCAATACCAGATGTCATGTCTCTTCTTGAAAAATAAATTTTGTTGCAGGAGATTTTAAATGCCATTAAAACCCTAAAAAGAGCTAAGGCCCCTGGTCCTGATGGCTTTTCAATTGAATTTATATCTTCTTTTTCATCCATCTTCGCTCCTCATTTACTTGAACTTTTTTCCTCTTTTATTTCAAAATCCAAACCTGAAGTCTCCTTTTTAGATGCTCTCATTGTAATTATTCCCAAACATGATAAAGATCCCACCCTATGTCAAAATGATCACCCAATCTCATTAATGAATTATGATTGTAAAATCTTGGCGAAGATTCTTGCCTCTAGACTTGATGATGTTATACCCCCGCTTATCAAACCGGATCAATCTGGCTTTATTTAAAGTAGGCTCACCCTTGACAATGCTAGAATGTTTTCTAACATTCTTGCATTGGAGAAGAGATACCCTGACCCACTAGCCACACTATCCTTGGATGCTGAGAAGGCTTTTGACCGTATAAATTGGCAATTTATGTTTAAAACTCTTCATTGGTTTGGATTTGGTCCCAAATGTATTTCTTTTATTACATTATTAGACTCCAAACTTCGTGCCTGTGTCGCTGTCAATGGTTGTTTATTCCCATACTTTAGTCTGCATAAAGGCACTAGACAAGGTTGCCCTCTTTCCCCACTTTTGTTTATTTTATGCCTGGAACCTTTTCTCGAACGCATTCATCATAATTCCCTTATAACTGGTTTTCAATACAACTGCCATTAAATTAAATTATCCGCTTATGCAGATGATATTTTGATCTATCTTTCAAAACCTCTCACCTCCCTACACCCCTTTCTACGGGAGATAGATTTGTACTCCAAAATTTCCTGTTACAAGTTAAACTTCTCTAAGACTGAAATTTTACCTTTAAATTCCTTACGCTACCATTACATATTCTTGGATATCAACTTTAAGTGGTGTACGTCTAAACTCAAATACCTAGGTGTTTAGTTTTCACCTACCATTTCTCAAACCCTTTCCCATAATTTCAGCGCATTAAAACTTAAGATTCAAAACCTACTCTCTTCCTGGTCCCCCCCTCTTTCTATCCTGTAAGGGCAGACTGGATACTTTTAAAATGATGATTGCTCCTCTCCTCCTCTTCTTACTTTCAATGCTACCCTTTAGAATTCCTAATTACTATTTTAATTAAATTAATTCTCTTTGCACTAAATTCCTATGGAACAACAAACCTGCTTGCATTGCTCTATCTAAATTAATTAAACCAAAAACTGAAGGAGGTGTGCGATTCCCTAATTTTAAATTATATCATAATGCTTTTTTAATTAGACAATTGTGTGCCCTAAATAAACAATATGATGATTCACCGACACCCCACTGGATTACTTTTGAACGCTCATTGTTACATGAGTTCTCTTTTAAGGACATTTGTTGTATGTCCAATTGTACCTTTATCTCCAAATATCCTATTATTATTCTCAACACTCTATTCACTGATGGTGCTAGCTTTCATCAAGCTTTCCTTGCCTCTTCCATCTGGTATAATAAATTAATTGAGTTCCGCCACAAATCTTTTTATTTCAAACACTGGAAAGAAAAGGGTATTTTACATGTCGTCCAATTGATATCCCATCACTCTGTCATACCCTTCACTTCACTACATGAACATTATAACTTACCCTCATCATATATATCCCAATACTCACAATTAGCAATGGAACTTACATCGTTTTTGTCACATAATGATTTTCCTGATGACCCCATTCCCTTTATCCCCTTGACTCCCTTGTACAATATCTCCCCTGACCTTTGTCCTAAAGCCTCACTTATATACAAACGTTTAACAACACCTATAATTAATAGACAGAAATCATCAGTCGAATAAGCTTGGGAACAGGACCTCCCGCTAATTCTTTCGACTTAAAGATGGGATAAATTATGGCATAAAAGTTGTATCACTTCTAGAGCTGCTAACATTACTCAAGCCTTATTTTTCTTATACAATATAGGGGTTCGTACACCCGTTTCTATTCATAAAGTTAATCCCTCTTCTTCCCCCCTTTGTTGGTCTTGCCTCTCCTCTGATGGTACACTATTACATTTAATTTATTACTGCCCCAATGTTTTTAAATTTTGGAACTCCATCTGGTACACCTCCTCTAAGATATTTCAATATTGTATTCCATTATCAATTCAAAATGTTTTTCTTGGATCCATGGCTGATGATTTTTGCAATACTTCTTTAAAACTGAAACTGCTTGATCTTTTTATTGCTATTGCTTTTAAAGTTATTTTAACTTGCTGGAAAGATAACTCTAAAATTTGTACATGAACATGGTGGAATCTTATTTGTGATATCTCAGTAAATGTAATCTGATATTAAATCTGATTTACTATGGCTCCCTTTTACTTCTTTCTTATCCTTACACCCTTCTTTACACTAATTTATTTTCCTACCTTCCCCCTTCTCTTTTTCTTTTCCCCTTTTTCCTTTCCCATTCTCATAAAATTATATATAATCATTACTTGTTTTAATATGTACCTTTAATTATTCTCTATTCTTCTCAATGCATAAGGTTATTTTTACTTATGTCTTTTTGACATTCAGTTAAATAGATTTGTTACTATTACTAAATATGTATACATGATGTCTTTATAATGTTAACTCCTCACCTTATGAGATGTATTACTCTGGTAATTTCTTTTTATCTCAATAAAAATGATTTAACAAAAAACAAAAAAAAAGAAGCAAGAGCCAAATGTACTGAGATTTGATTCCCATAAAAAGGGTGCAAATGTGTACCAACTTCTTGCGAATTAAACTAGATTTTGTGAACCAACCTATGTGCTAATAAATTGCCTCACAAAATAGGGAATCACTGTGGTTTATAAAAAGCCCTGTCTAATTGATATTCCTTATGTAGACCGCAATTTGTGACCACCTAAGTCTGCACGAAAGTGCTGAGATGATGACCTGTAAGGGACGGCAAAACACTAAACCTGTGATTACCTTCCAAAACAAAAAAACTTTTTTTTTTTTTTAAAAGCAGCCCATGCTCCTGAAAGGAACCATAACTTCTTTAAAAAAAAGCTTTTCATTTTGGAGAACTTCTGGGCCAGTGGTAAGTGATCCCTTGGTCTACTACCTACTCTCCCCGAGGTGTCCACCCCACGATTTACAATGAGGAAGGCATCTGTATGGGAAAAAGCGCAGAAAGGAGATAGCACATCCAAGAGACATCTACTGTGTTTTCACACTACCACTCAGGTGATGAGGGAAGCACAGATGCTTTCTTGGAATTTCTGGATGCAGAGGACGGGGGAAAGTGTGGTATTGCTAGCTTAGCATGTTTGTTGCTTGCACTCCCAGTCCTACAGTAGGAAAATTCAAACTGCAAAGCAGGACTCATTTTTCATGTTTTTTGTGAAAAATTCCATTGGAGCCTGGTGACTTTTAATGGTTTTGGGTTATAATCCTTGACTTGAATTTCAGTGAATGAGCCTGACATCTTTCTGATGGGTTCGTGAGGTTTGCTCCCACTCACTTGCACTCAGTCCTGCTCTCTCATTCATTCTCACTTAGTCTCATTCACTTACTTGTATTCAATCTTGCACTCACTTTTACTTACTCTGACTAACTCAGTCTCACTGACTCACAGTCTCACCAATTTTCACTCTAACCCACTCAGTCTCACTCTCACTCTGTTCCATTCATTTTAATTCACTCAATCTCACACTGAGTCAGTTCATCTCACTCATTCTGGCTCAATCAATCTCACTCCGACTCCCTTATTATCACTTAGTCTCACTCAGTTTTGCTCAGTCTCACTGTGACTCACTCATTCGTCCTGATTTACTCAGTCCTACTAATTCTGACTCACTCAATCTCACTCTGACCTGTTCAGTCACACACATTCACAGTCAGTGCCAGTCATCCTCACTCTGCCTCAGTCTGACTCACTCATTCTCACTCATTCACACCCATTCTGACCCAATCTCATTCTGGCTCACTCGGACCCACTCAGTCTCACACATTCTCACTCAATCTCACACACTCAATATCACTTTGACTTTGAGAATGTCACTTCCTCACTCATTCTCACTTGGTCTCACTCATTCTTACTCATTCTCCCACAATCTCACTTATTCTCACTCCGACTCACTGTTTCACTAATTCTCGGACTGCATCACTCAGTAACACTCAGTTAAACTCATTGTCACTCTCCCTCCCTCACTCTCTTTCATTCTCACCCATACCAACTCTTCCTATCACTCATTATCACCCAGAAGGCATGGAGGACTGCAACTTCCTGTTATGCTAGATCGTGGGACCTGATTGGTCCGCTCTGGATGAGCAACACGTTGCAGTCTGGGATATGCAGTCCTCAATATATCCTCTGATGGATGCCCTCTATATTAAATGCTCTGATCAAGCCCTCAGTGAGCCCTGGGATGTGCGACTGCTCTAAATCCAGATCTGTGCTCCACAATTGAGTCCCGTATCATCGAGGTCAGTGGCCCCCTGTTTCTGGGATGGTGCTTGCTCAGCGGCAGGACGGCCGCAAAATAAATCATGCTCCATGGGGTGTCCAACAGTAGAGCAGCACTCGAAACCACAAACCGCTTTTTCCCCATAAAGCATTTATTGGTACGGGCAGTACACACAATCCAGTCCATTAAAAAGCAGCCGACCGCTGCCTGACGCGTTTCGAGATCAACTCTTCCTCAGAGGCAGTAGCGGTCGAGAGAAGGCATGGAGGACTGCAACTTCCTGTTATGCTAGATCGTGGGACCTGATTGGTCCGCTCTGGATGAGCAACACGTTGCAGTCTGGGATATGCAGTCCTCAATATATCCTCTGATGGATGCCCTCTATATTAAATGCTCTGATCAAGCCCTCAGTGAGCCCTGGGATGTGCGACTGCTCTAAATCCAGATCTGTGCTCCACAATTGAGTCCCGTATCATCGAGCTCAGTGGCCCCCTTTTTCTGGGATGGTGCTTGCTCAGCGGCAGGACGGCCGCCAAATAAATCATGCTCCGTGGGGTGTCCAACAGTAGAGCAGCACTCGAAACCACAAACCGCTTTTTCCCCATAAAGCATTTATTGGTACGGGCAGTACACACAATCCAGTCCATTAAAAAGCAGCCGACCGCTACCTGACGCGTTTCGAGATCAACTCTTCCTCAGAGGCAGTAGCGGTCGAGAGAAGGCATGGAGGACTGCAACTTCCTGTTATGCTAGATCGTGGGACCTGATTGGTCCTCTCTGGATGAGCAACACGTTGCAGTCTGGGATATGCAGTCCTCAATATATCCTCTGATGGATGCCCTCTATATTAAATGCTCTGATCAAGCCCTCAGTGAGCCCTGGGATGTGCGACTGCTCTAAATCCAGATCTGTGCTCCACAATTGAGTCCCGTATCATCGAGCTCAGTGGCCCCCTGTTTCTGGGATGGTGCTTGCTCAGCGGCAGGACGGCCGCCAAATAAATCATGCTCCGTGGGGTGTCCAACAGTAGAGCAGCACTCGAAACCACAAACCGCTTTTTCCCCATAAAGCATATATATATTTTAAATCTTTTTATTTTAACAATGCTCATAAGACCATACGATACAATGCCATGTACAAATAGCACATTAGGGAACAATACAGACATCATCCGGGTGTTACACATCAGGGAATCACAAATGTCTTTCATCGATACAATATTTCTCCGTTTTGAAGACCATTTCAAGAGATCAGTGTATCAGGGGTGGACATGCAAAGTAATTGCATATCCTCATCGATATCATAGTTTTCATCCAGCTCCCTGATAGAAACAACTAGAGCTCTCTATTGATGAAGAGTATTTCCTCAAAACGTATTACCTGAGATTAAATTCAGTCTAGCCAAAATACCGCTCCTGCATCCGCCTACTGAGCAGGTGAATGTTTCTCTCAAGACACAAACAAACCTTTCTCCATTTCTGCAATACCACCTGTGGTCACAACAAAGGCCGCAACCTACTCCCGTTTTTATGCAAGGTTGTAAATGGGATTCCAAAGCACCAAGTTATGGTATGCACTGTCTAACCTAAAATTATTCCTAATTGACCGCTACAGGGGCTAGGAGCAACCACAAATCAGAAATATGAACCGACAAACAGATGAAGTTGCCCGGTGAATACAACAGGATTCTTGTATTTACTGAACCACATACTATAGTTGCACACCACCCTTGTAAGAGATATGATTACCTTCAGTAGAATGCAGGCTACCTTCAGAATTGCTTGGCCGGTATACTTTGACTTTGTGTTTTCAATAAATGTCCTGGATTGAGTTTCTTCACTGAAGTCCAAGTGGTAGTCTTGAGACCTGCCTGTAACTAGTTTGTGACCTCAGTTCCTCTGTCAAGAGTGTGTGAAGATGTTATCAGTTCAAAGGATAGGGCATTGCCAGAGGACCTTTTGCAAAGCTCATTGAGAACAATCGCCTACGCGTTCCATGCACCAATAAGGAAACACGCAGGAGAACAGTTGTTACAACTATACCTACAGTTCAGGACTTTTTGGCTCTAATTGCTCCATTCACACTACTGGCTCTATTTGTGACTACAGTAGTTTTGTAGATAATAGATTTATGCTATTTTTGTACTATCTCTCGTCTTATCAAAATGTTCATTCTCTCTTAAACTGTTTTGAAATGTATATATTTCTGGAGCAACCCTCAAAATGCCTTTCTATGCTAGGGTTTAGATTCACTAATCCTACTAAACCTAGAGCCAAAATCTCTTAGAGAGGCCTTGATTAATCTCTATTAATAGCTGAGTCCAGGTGCTTTGAATTATATTTTATTATTTATCCTTCTTTTAGTGCATGCTACCCGTAAAGAGTTTTCAGAAGCTTGAATACATCATTTTAAGCCTTTTTCTCCCCCGCCACCAGACCACACACTTCTTCGCAAGAGCCCCTACCAGAGAGTGAGAGTATATTGAACGTCTGTATTGCCAAGACTTATGCAAGTAAATTTCACTGCATTTAGCTCAATATTCAATTGAGGCAGTCACACATATACTAATATAAAGGAGGTGGTTAGTTATATTACCAAAAGCACAATGAAAACAATTAGCTCATGATTACCACACCTAAGGCTGCAAAATACAGCATCCCAAAATGTCTTTCTTCCATTTCGTTTTTCAAGAATATAGTGAAGCTAAGAAAATGTTACCGAAATTATATGCAAGCTATTCATCATGTAGTGGTAAATTCCAACAGCATGATCAGCCCAAAGCCATTAAATGGTGTTTGAAATGCGGCTGCAATTACAGCTTGCCCTGCAAGTATCCAATGTATATTTAATTTCAATTTCAGAAGATGCTTTGATCTGAAAACTGTTATTTTTATCAGGTCTAAAGATTAAAGAGAAAGTATTTCGCAAATTAGAACGTGTGCTGCTTTTCTGTGTCTGGGGATGTTCCCTGATGGATGAAGGCGCTTTTAAGCAGTGAACCTTTCTTTGAAAATTAGGCTCAGCTATTGATCAGCACAAATGATGGCATGGATAAGAGTTAGAAGGTTATATTCAAGCTGGATACCCCAGCGTGTTCTGGACACAGAGAATAGTAACGGTGCCCATACAGCAGGGCTTTAGGTGGGATGAAAAATGTGTGGGAGGTGTTTCTAAAAAGGACCCCCAAACGAAATTGATCCACCAAGTGTGACACCCAACCAGTATTTTGGTTTAGGTAATTGCATCCAGATATAACGCAAAAACTGACACACACTTGATACCAGCCAGGACTCCTGGCTTTGTCGATGGCTGTTACCTGTTTAAGATAAATGAGTAATAACAATGATTTTGTTTTAAATATTTAATATTAAAAATGTTTTAATTCTGAAATTGTGAGACTATGAATTAAACATTATGGAGGCCTGCGCAAGAGGTAGCGGTCTTCAATCACTCCTGCTATGTTCACTCTATGTTAGACATGTACGCTCTTTTTCTGTCCAAATTGGGTCCATCTGCAGTCTTTCAGCTCATCTCTTTCCTCTTCAGCCCCCTCTTTTAATTCTCTCCTGGATGAACTTCCTCGTATCTCCTTCACTTCACCTTCCCCAAACACACAACGTACCCACTCACCACTTGTCAATATTTTGCCAACTGTGTACCTCCTTCACACACATTTGCACAGAATCACAATTGGAACTGGAATACTTGACTATTGCACTGTGCTCTTTGCAGATAGGCCAAGGATTGGATGAGCATGTATTCTGAACACCGTTCTGACCCCCTGACAGGCACTGTGAGACACTGTAACTGGCTTCAGCTCAGTTCCAGAGCTCTCAACAGTGGCCTGCTATAAACACCTGAACATGACTCAGTTCACAACAGGCACTATGAAAGAATAATATGCTAAAATACGGAAAAGCAACATCCTGGAAGTAGCTAACACTCTTAGAGAATGCAAGATTAAGTAAAATGTGAAATATAAACAGAATCCAAATCACTAAAATGGATTTCCTTAACATTTTCACATTCATTGTTCAAAAATAGATGACAGTTTTGCCAGTAAAGCCAAGGGCATAAATATGGGACCCGTTTCAATGTTGTTTTTAATTAATACCGGGTCTGAGAAGAGGAGGGACCCGGCCCACTTAAAGCCCTGACGTACAGCATTATAGGAAATATCGTACAAATGAAATCACACTCTGCAGACCTGCAGACAAGTTAATATTTTTCACTGCATAAGGAGGGAAAGGGGACTTGGAGGGGGTGGGGCTATGTGCCTAAGACAGCCTTAGGCTTTTAAAATTCACGCTTCTCCCCTCCAGTACTAAAGTACCAAAAAACAAAGATTCTGAGGTTGATGCTGATATCATCATCCGGAGATTTCACACCCTGGTTTGGACATCGGCACCTCAGAACCCCCAAGGTTTCAAGCAAAGTGTGTGCACACCGTCACGACGGACTTGGAACAGAAACCAGCCCAAGCCCAGGCAATTCTGCTTACCTGGCGGGGAAGGAGGGGTGCCACTGAGAAGCACCTGCCCGAGGGGGTGGGGGGGGGGGGTGTGCTAGTGTCAAGCACCACTGCCGCTTTTTTTACGGGGGGCAATATTGAAGCACTGCTGCAAAACCGACCCCCAGTAACAAAGCCAGTTCCCACAGGTCAAAAACCTGCTCCCACCCTTCCGGCCCACTGGCAAAACGCCCGGTGCCCAATACGGCCAGTCCAGTCCGGCCCTGTACACCATCTAATATCGTCTCCTTACTTTGTAAAAGTGTGAAGGGAGCTGATATCATGTTACTCACGATACCACCATGTGCGCTGCAAGGTCTGCTCTGGGCTACAGCACCTGCAAGAGAAAACTGTGATATTAATTTGTTGGATATAGGAATGGCCTCGCTTTCTTTGCTTCCAGTTCCTCTAATGTCAGCGGCATGTTTAGTGCCTTAAAAGTTACACAAACGTTCATGAAAGCAGAGTCTACTTCTTTTAAATGTTTGCATGCAGTACCGTTTCTCCGCGTAAAACATTCCATTTAAAAAAAAATCTGATTTCGATTTCTAGGGCAGGATGATCAAGGGGTGGGGGGCATTGAAAAGATTTGATCACATCCAAACCATGACTACAACTTACTCACTGAAGCAGCGTCCTCCCCTAACCGGAGAAAATGTCACTTTTGCATGCATGCACATGTGGAAGCATGCAAACACAAAGGAGCAGTTCATCTGTCATTCGAGTGCACGTGCCACCTGGCAAGGCGAGGGTGCACGGTGTCCCTGCGTAGATCAAGCGCAGCCCCTTCAGTGTATGCAGTGTGCTTTGGGGCACCTCTGGCCTGCATTTGGGAGGATCCATTGACTGCACCCGTAGGGGATGATTGTACTGTCTCGGAGTCGTGTGGGGTCTCAGAGGTTTGCTGACCCCTCATGCTCAAACAGCACACTGTAGGTTAACCACTTCCGGGGTAGTGTGCATAATGAGCACTATTGTCTGAAAAGCACGCCATAACTAAATATCAGGTGTTCCAATCCATTTATGCAGAGCCGACTTCGGGGCAGTGCAGGTAATTGGGGTGAGGGGAGCAAAAAGCACGTGCTATATATAATTGGGAGCTATGTCCCTGCAAGGTACACACTTGCGCGTGCTCCTAGCGTTTCCCTTACTCACAGAGGCTCACGCCGCTACACATACCAGGAGAAAGATGATGGCAGCTTTCAATCTGCTCATGATTTCCAAAGACAGGCAACTTCAAAGTTTATCTTTCTCCTGGTGGGCGGCAGGGAATGCAGTGGGGAAGAGGGTCACAGGTGTCATGGGCCTGAGTGGGGAGCAGGATGGAACGGGGGGGCTCTGGGCCCCCACGCCTGCATGGCAGTGCGGCGACCTCCCCCGAACTTCTCGGTGGTGGGGGCGTGTCCACTGGGGCGCGCCCTACCACCGATTGGCTGCTTACGCGACCCGGATGTCGTTAATCGACATCCGGGTCGGAGGGAAGGGGGGGCGGGCCACTGGGGGGATAAAGAGGTGGGGAGCGCCCAGGTGACCCCCTTGTTGTCAGGGGCAAGGTAACTGCTGCTTCAAAGGGGCGCGGGTTGGGGAGTCACGCTTTCCTTAGGCTGGTAGCCACCCCGCGCGCGCATACTCATGACGTCACCGGATGGCGCAGAGTAAGGGCCCTCCTTTAGTGGGTAAATGAGGTTCAGGGCGTGGACCCGGTAATTACCGGGCCCGGCTGCGCATGCGCACACCTGTAGGGGAAGCGCAACTAGTAGGACCTGACACCGGTTAGCGACCTTGCCATATGGCCCAGAAATGTTAGTATACAAAAATGCAGAGGAGGATGTTAGACTCGGTTAGGAAACAACCTGTATTAGAGTCTTTGTTAAGGATAGTCACTCACACCTGTTGACAATAATGTATCTAATGTCCTGCTGATTTTTGTATAACTGTTTATCATGCAAATTTAAAAATTTATTGTTTTGTACTTAATAAATACGGCCGGGGGGTCTCGCGACCTCCCGCCTTCCAAAGATACCACGTCTATGTGCTGTGTCCGGGGGTGGTGTGGTCATAGGGGGAGGGCGGTAGCCAGTCACTGACCATGTGGAAAGGGGGGGCTCTGGGCCCCCACGCCTGCATGGCAGTGCGGCGACCTCCCCCGAACTTCTCGGTGGTGGGGGCGTGTCCACTGGGGCGCGCCCTACCACCGATTGGCTGCTTACGCGACCCGGATGTCGGTAATCGCCATCCGGGTCGGAGGGGAGGGGGGGGCGGGCCACTGGGGGGATAAAGAGGTGGGGAGCGCCCAGGTGACCCCCTTGTTGCCTGGACGCTCCCCCACAACGGACGTGCCCCGGCGTTCAGGGCGTTAAATTTTCCCCACCCACCATCCCTGGAGTACGTGGTTGATGCGTTGCTAGTCCGACTAGCGGACATTGGGCGCGGTAAACTGTTAGGAAATGTTAGTTTCTGATGAGGTTTTCTTTTAGGACTTTTTCTCCCATTGTAGCGAGCAATATTGTATTGTGAAGTTATGTTCTTGATTATGCTTTCTCTTAGGCCTTTTTCTCCCAAGGTAGTGAATGATACTGTATTATGTGTAACTGGTGCAGTTGTGTTTAGGCCTTTCCTTCCCTTGTAGCTTTATGGTGTTATACATGATGTGTGATTTTAGTCAGTGTAGTTGTCCTTTAGAATTTTCTCCCATAGGTCGTCGTATTTATTAGGTATGGGGCATGCGGTAAGGTCATGACCGGTGAGCAACTATTTGAAGGTCTGAGTGGGCGGGCATCATCCTACGGAGGTGCCCGCCCAGGGGGAGGGGCCATTGGCCCCTCCTAGAACTTCAGGGGCAAGGTAACTGCTACTTCAAAGGGGCGCGGGTTGGGGAGTCACGCTTTCCTTAGGCTGGTAGCCACCCCGCGCGCGCATACTCATGACGTCACCGGATGGCGCAGAGTAAGGGCCCTCCTTTAGTGGGTAAATGAAGTTCAGGGCGTGGACCGGGTAATTACCGGGCCCGGCTGCGCATGCGCACACCTGTAGGGGAAGCGCAACTAGTAGGACCTGACACCGGTTAGCGACCTTGCCATATGGCCCAGAAATGTTAGTATACAAAAATGCAGAGGAGGATGTTAGACTCGGTTAGGAAACAACCTGTATTAGAGTCTTTGTTAAGGATAGTCACTCACACCTGTTGACAATAATGTATCTAATGTCCTGCTGATTTTTGTATAACTGTTTATCATGCAAATTTAAAAATTTATTGTTTTGTACTTAATAAATACGGCCGGGGGGTCTCGCGACCTCCCGCCTTCCAAAGATACCACGTCTATGTGCTGTGTCCGGGGGTGGTGTGGTCATAGGGGGAGGGCGGTAGCCAGTCACTGACCATGTGCCTTAGCTAAGGCCTCCCGCTGCACAATTACTCATGCAGGCTTTTTTCCTTTACAGAGAAACGCTCATCAGGCGAGCCACCGCAGAAATTACAAGCATTGGCAAAGCCAGTAGGTCTCGCAATGGCTTTTTAAAATGTTGTATTCCCCCATCCGAGCTGTATTGGTAAATTTAAAAAACTGTAGGACAAAAACATATTCTTTTAGGCAGTAGACCCAGTTCAGGAAGGACCTCAAGACCTGGATCTTCGAGTGAACTTTCACACCCAGACGGATCAGTACCCCTCTCCCCGACTCAGTGCCTTGAGACCCCCACGGGTGAGTAGCCACGCTTTACAAACCCCTGATGGATTGATAGAATGACAAGGACTCCCATGGTGGGAAGCAACGTGAAGGGTGCAGGTGGGGACTGAAGCATAACACGGGTGAAGCAACAGGGAGGGCGGGGGCCAGAAGCAATACAGTAGGCACAGGTGGGCGTAAGTACCGTAGCTTTAAATGTTAAACATGATGCAAGGCACATATGTACCCTTTGCTGAGATATGTGCATTACAACAAGTGGCGTACCCTTTTAAGACAATTGACTGACCCAAAACTTGCAGGCAAAGATGATGAAACTTAATAAAGATTTACATAATTTATTTAGCCACTCATAAGGAATGTTTCCTATTTCATGTAAGTGAGCAAGAACTGCTTATCTATTGCAAAAAGATGAGCTGTACCCCGCTCACTGCGATATCATAACATATATATAATGCCTCACTTAAAAAGACTGTTTTGTGTGCCACTGTTCACTCACTGTATTAGTTTGCAAGAGCAGTATTCATTAATTAGGACTTCACATGCCATCTCGTGACCAAATGCACTGATAATGTCAGCCACGTACAAGTTGGGAATCCATACAAGTTACAACCATAGTCAGAAAAACACTTTTTTTTTTTATAGAAAGTAACAAAAACATTTGTGATAACTCAAACACCTAAACTCCAAAAAGTCCCACCACCGTATTCTCTTGCCTTTTTTTAAGTCTGCTAGAAATTCCAAAATGAAAATATATTAACATCACTAATTAACAAATAAAGAAGAGTGGGTAAAGAAGAGAATCAAAGCATTGTGACTTGCACAAGTCCCTTCTACAACAACTATAGTTATGTCCCTCCCGACCTTATCAAAACCCAAGTCACAAAAATAAAAGTTCAGAAGAAAGGCTACTTACATCATGTTTGTCGACAGCATCCAGGCGTCTCTCGGCTGCTCCTCCTGCATACCGTGTGCAGGACCTCTCTAAACGTAGTGATTTGAAACATTACTTACTACTGGGAATCCATCTGCCAAAATAAATGTTTGCTTATTTGTGGTTTTTTAACGGACTTTCATGCAGCGTGAACGTGACCCGAAGGTATCGGGTATCAGAGCGCTTTACATGAGCACCAGTTGCATTACATGAGGACACATTTTTATTTTTGTTAGGCACGGGAGATTAAGTGATTTGCCCAAGATCACAGGATGTTGGCGTCCTTGTTGAGACTTGAAAACGGTTCCCCAGATTTGAGGTCGACTGCCCTAGCCCTTAGGCTGCATCCTCTGCCCTTATCCTGAGCCTAGGGTTTACATTTCTAGGTGGATCCCTCCTCACGAACTTACAATTAGGTACACAATAGAAGTTGTGAACCTGTTGCTTGTGATATTTTCTGTCACAATTTACTGGAAGAAGGCACCTATGCTGCAGGGTTGAGTAAATTATGCGGCAAGAAAAGGCAAATTATGCAGCGCAATGTGGCACATTTTGTATTAGTATTATTTCGTAATTTTGTCATTTTCAAACCTGTTAACATTGTCTGGGCTTTGGCTGCACCTCATTAGTGCCAGTTTAACACCAAAATATAGCAATGAGCAATACAAATGTAACTAGTCAACCTGCACAAAGGGCCTTCCATTGCGCTGCAACAAGTTCCAATGCATTTTTAGTACATTTAGAACCGTTTGAGCTAGAAACAAAAAACGTTTTTGTTAAAATCTGCAGATTATAGGGCAGATGATGGAATGTGTGGCAAATGTGGCAAATCTATAATCATGTGAAAATCTTTGCACTATCGCATAGTGGCCCACATTTTATATCACTGCATCAAAGCTCCATGTATTCCTAGGAGAAGCTGCGCTTCAAGAAATGTTTGCATTACTGTGTCTGTAGTTAGCATGTGGTTGATGTGCATACACGCCATCATTTTAAAACTGGAAATAGGGAGACTTTGTAAATAAAATTGGGGGAAAGTATTTTGTGTATTACCTTACATTGAAACAGGGGTAGTTGTAGACGGGAGGCAGATAAAATAAAGCTATTTTAGGGTAACCAAACCCCCCCCAGAAATCTCCCGCTTGAATCGGGTCAGTTTGGCATGTATTCCCGAGCCTGGTGATTTCACGTACACCCATGTACAGCGCTCTGAAGCCCTGCCCGGTGAAGGCGGTGCCAGTGTCGGCTTTAGGGCAGTGCGACTGGTGCGGCCGCACTGGGCGCTGACCTGTTGAGGGGGCGCCAACCTGAGGGAAGGTTGCTGTGTTTAGCAATAACTTATGATTGTAGAGATGAGGGGCACTTTTACAGGGTGGTAGTGAGAGAATGTGAAGAGGGGGTCATTGGGTGCGGGGGTGCCAAAAATGATTGTCGCACCAGGGGGCCACCAGTGCTAAAGCCGGCCCTGGGCGGTGCTATATGAAACAACAAATAAAATAAAACACTAAAGAGAGACTGCGGGAATACACAGTACAGGGAACATTCAGGATAAAATAATACACAAAAGAGAGACTGCAGGAATACACACAACAGTACAGGGATCATTCAGGAGTCGGGAGAGTCTAGAGGGTGAGACCTCTTGACAAAGCACTCTGAAGGAGCTGCAAGGAGCTATGTAGCACAGTGTAAACTCCAACATAAGTAAACTAATAAAAATACAAGACCCCTTGAGCAGTAGTGCAAAAAGGGAAACAAGAGACCCATAGGAACTTTTCAATAGCCGGTACTCCTGTTAAAAAATGACCCCTCCCCCCCATAAAAGCGAAAACATGAGTGGCTGGAAGACTGGGAGCAGTAACACGAGGGAGGTGTGGGGAAGTACGGTGGGAGAGAGGGGCATGCAATTGATATAAATAAGCACGTTGTAGAGAGCATGTCAAGTCGATACCTGAGCAGAGATAGCTTTATCAACACAGCTGCCCTTGGTTCTGGTTTTCACACCCTGTTTGAGAGAGTCGCCATCTTGACAAAGCACTGTGAAGGAACTCCAAGGAGCTATGTAGCACTGTATAAACCCCCTCATAAGTAAACTTAAAATAAAAGACACAGTGTGCAGTAGCACAAAGAGGGAAGCGATAGGCCTGTAGGCATTTTGCAGCAGCCGGTACTCCTGTTAAAAAACATGCCCTCCTCCCCCCAAAAAAGCGAAAACATGAGAGGCACAGAAGACTGGGAGCAGCAACATGAGGGAGGTGCGGGAAAGTATGGTGGGAGAGAGGGGCGTGCAATTTATACAGACTTGCACTGTTGGAGGGAGCATGTCAAACTGATCCTCAAGCAAATCAATGCAGCTGCCCTCGGTTCAAGTTTTCACACCCTGTTTGAGAGCATTGCATTGCGCGCGAACCACGATGAAGAAAAAAAGCAGTGCAGTTTAAGAAAATATAGGGCCCATATTGAAAGGATACGTGTAGCAGGGCCAGTCGCCAGGGTGGGAACAAAACACCCACAAGGTGGGACAAATGTCCACTAGTCACCAAAGAAAACTATGGAATTAGTAAAGGCAGACCAAGCAACCAATGAAAAGCGGTGGGGGAGTGGTGGGTGTGTTCAAAAGCCACAGACCGAATACAGCATGCCTCTCTAAGCAACGCATGAGCGCTGGCTCTGGGCTTGACCTAAAAAACTATCTTTGATATGTGTCTATAACTGGCCCCATCATGTGTTTAGTCCCTGTTTACATTTCACATTTTACTTCACCTTGCATCCACTAAGAGTGTTTACATTTTACAGAAGTTTTGTTTCTGTAGTTTCTCATACAACACACATCTCTTACTTAGCGCATACACTGAACTGAGTCACATCTAGGTGTCAGTGTGATGTCAGGGAGTGGATGTGTGTTCATGAGAGGGTACAATTGATAGTTCTGGAAATGAGGGTAAAGGAAGTGTGTGTTTCTCACAGTGCCTGTTAGTGGGTCATAGAGGTGTGCAGATCACATGCTGATACACTCATTGGCTTCCCTGCAGAGCAATGTTCACTTTTGTGTCAACAGTAATTTCTACTTTTTACGAAAGTGTGTGAAAGAGGTACACAGTTTGGGAAATCTGTTCTGTGCCAAAGGAAAAGAAAAGTCTGCGATTATAGGTGAGGAGAGAGAGCGAGAGAGAGAAAGAGTGTGTGTGTGTTTTTGTGTGTGTGCGGGCATGGTGAAGGGAAGGTGATGCAAAGAAGTACAAAATAAAAAGACTGATGATGAATGAAATGGTGTGTTAGCTATGCAGAATGAAAATTTCAGAAAGATATGGAAAGAAAAGAGCATAAGGGCCTGATTTAGAGTTCAGAAAATGGGATTTACTCAGTCCCCATGTCTGTAGAATTTAGAAATGTCTGCTGACCCAGCAGACATCTCTTGAATTGGCAGGAACCAGAGCCACGCCGCCATCACAGTTCCTATCAATACATTGACAATTTGACAGACAATTCCATCAAAATGACGAAGCCATATGTAAAATTTTCAATATTTTTTTATGTAAAAAGAAAATCTCGAAGCGAGATTTTTTTTTTTTGTAGGTGAAAAAAGTAATGGTACCCTCATCATGGAAGATTTCGTCCATGGTGTGGAGCGATTTACAAGTGTTCACTGCCCGTTATTGCACGGTTTGACATGGTAGTGATAACTGGCCATTTCACCACCCACCCTAAATCGGGGAAGAGGTCATATGACCTCTTAGTCTGACATATTGACATATTGACATATTAATTATCGTTATCTAATTGTTAACTTCTTATGATCATAATAATTAATTACCTTATATTACTAGTAGCCTTCTGTTAGTCATGTATTACTGATATATGAAGCTGCTTGGTGAAACTTGCTCTGTGGTAATGTTATGAGTGATAGTTATATGCAGCTAAATGTTGTGGTGGATGGTTCCAGAGTGGACGTGATGTGTCAGTGGTGCAGAGGTGGTCTATGGGACCGATATTTAGATGGATATGAGGTGTGAACTGCATTTCAATGGTGAATAGGCCCTACATTCAGACTTAGAAATAGTAATTTAATTTCAAAGGTCGGCAGCCTTAGTCTGGCTGCATTTCTTTCAGTTGACCTGATGAGTTTAATGATACTCTTGGATGCTCATGTACCAGTGATGATTGAAAAGCACTCTCTTATAGATTGCATGCCACTGCTTTCACTTTATTTTTAATTTAATCTAAGGGAAATGTATACAAATGACACCATGTTTAAAGTAAAAAAAAATATCATATGTTGTCAATCAAACCTGTCAAGTTAAATTGGTTGCATTCGAATATATTTACCAACAAATCCTTCAATGGTTGACAAACAATTTATGTAAAAGTGTCTGTTAAAAAAATCCCTTGAAAAGCTATAGCTATGTAAAGCCTGGGCCGGCATCTCTGCAGAGATGAAACAGGTCCATTTTTATGTTGTTACATTGTGGAATTCAATGTGACAATTTATCATACCATCACAGGTTCAGCCATGTGGCCAGGGCCGGACTGGGAACCGAAACCGGCCCGGGTACATAGCAGGGCTGGCCCGGGGGTGTGTGCGTGTGTGTGCTAGTGGAAAGCACCACTCCCCTCTTTTGTTACAGGGGGGCGATATTGCAGCTATGCTTCAAAACAGGCCCCCGTTAACTAAAAATGGCCCCCCAGGGGTCCACAACCGGCCCCCACCCTGGCTGCCCACCGGGAAACACCCAGTGCCTGCCTCGGCTAGTTCAGGCCTGCATTTGGCTATGATTGGACACAAACAGGAACCACTGCTTGAGCACTACTAAAAATGATTTAGGGCTGCTCTAAATATCTTAGCCGCTGCATCATGATGGGCTGCGCTGGCTCGGCGCTGACATGAACACCTGTTTTTATGCACCTGCAGTGTGTAGTCAATTCCAAAATCAAAATAAATAAAATAAGTAGTTTGTTGAATGGTAGCTACCCTTTGTTATTCCCTACCAATGGCATTTGAGTGTTTTGCCCCTCCTCCTAAAGGAAGCTAAGGAAGGTGCAACCTGCCCTAGGTGACAGGTGTGGGTACATTTGCACCGATGACATGAACATTATCTCTTTGGAGTAGTATAGCATGTAAGAGAGCAAGAGATATAGGTGTTGGACCTAGAGTCCTATGGTAGCTTGGCTCAGGTGGAAAGGCCTCGTTCCAGAGTAACATGTCGTGCTTGCATCACACTCACCTCAGCACTCCAGCGTACCACCACTAAAAACGACGCTACACCAAGAGATTAGAAAAGTTAGAAAAGCTTTATCTTTCCTTTTATCATGTTTCTCTTTTCTTTCAAATGAAACCAATCAGTTTTTATCTATATCACATTAGGGTCAGAACATTTCATTGTGACTAGATTGGCAGTACATAAATACCTTAGACCTGGTATGAAATCAAGCGCGCCACCTGGTGATCCTGGGGAGTGTCAAACACAGCATAACATAATCAATAGCGCTTTTAAACTTAGCATTGAACATAGCGCTGCACTTAGCAATTTCCTAGCGCTTTAGAATAGGTCAGTGAACATAACGCTACACATAGCAATTTCCTAGCGCTTTAGAATAGGTCATTGAACATAGCGCTACACATAGCAATTTACTAGCGCCTTAAAATAGGTCAGTGAACATAGCGCTACACATAGCGATCCCCTTGGGCCTTGACCTTTTCATACCCCTGGGCCAGACATCACAGCTCTACCCCTGGCACCCAAATGAAGTATCACGCATCGCCTCTCCTGGGAGCACTAGGCGGGGTACTGGGAACCCCTCATTCCCCGTCAAGCCAGAATATGTCTTCTCGCCCGGTAGGGGTGAAGGCGCTCTTCGTGGTCCCCTTTGTTCTCCCCCTCGTCCTTTCAGTCAGACACCTAGTGAAGGGCCCGTGGCCCAGTTCCTTCCAGTTCTCTGTCAGTGGGGGTCTAGCGGCGCCGCGATGGATCTCTGCAGGGAAGCGGCATGCTCAGGGCCTCGTGGGCCTCCCACCCTCCTCCCCAGAAGTTACCTGACTCTTTAGCCGTCTCTAGGCCCGTGCGCTGGTTTCGCTCCTCACGAGCCTCCCACCAGTCTGCGCTCTACCCAGCGCGGTCTGGAGCCGGCGGGGATCTCACGGCGGGCTCTCCGGCCTCCCGGCGATGTCCGGACCAAGGGCCTTCCCCGCAGCAGTGGTCCGGCGGATTTTCCTTCAGCCTTCAGGGGCCCGCGCCCGCAGCCGCCAGGGGCAGTGCGGCCTGCAGGGGCACGGCCCAGTCGGTGAATTGCACAGCGGCGGGGGCGGCGTCGCGCTGTCCGCCCCTGTCACGTGATGGTGGAGGGCAGCTTCACGGCCTACCAAGGCCTTATCCCCCGCATTCCGCTGTGTTCCTCAGGCTGCGACGGCAGCAGCGGGGCCCCGGGCTTCTCCACGGGCCCTGGCGACTACGGGGGCAATCCTTCCGGCCCTGGGCCGTAGCGGTGAGTAATTCTTTGTGGTAACCCCGACGGGGGTGGTTAACATTAAGGGGGGGTGTCCTGCAGCTCGGGGGTGATGATTATTTCGGCGCCCAGCAGATTTCCTGGGTCTGTGGCGGTGATAACGTTTTATTCAGCCAAAGGAGGATGACAGTCAATTAGATCCCGATCATTCCAGGGCTCCGGCCAACAACAGGGAAGTAGAGGATAAGGTCGGAGATAGTAACTCTCTTCCCCAGTTCTCTTCAGTGGTCCTGGCTAGGCGGGGAGCACAAAAGGTTGACGTGATCCCAGGGTCAGAGGCTGAAGGCAGGGCTAGGTCACGAGGTAGGGGGTAGTGTCAACCGAGGGGGGGAGAAAAAGAAGGCCCTAAGAACAGTCAGTTCCCCCCTCCAGCGCACCTACCTCCCCACTCAGGTGCCTTACTCCTGACTACCTCACTTCACACACCAAAATGGCCGTCGCACCTCACCTCTATAAATAGCCTGGGCCTTGACTGTCTAGAATGGCCCAGAAGGTTCTGGAACCCCTCATGCCAGCCTATGGCCCAGGCTCTGAGGTGACAGTTTAGGCCACCATTTTGTGGAGGAGCTCCCTCTCTCCCTCCATTTTAGGGAAGCACCTTGCGCCACACCATCAATTAGTGATAATGGGGCGCCCAGAACCTCTAAGTCAACACCAAAAAAAACTAGTGGACAGAAAAATTAGAGGGTAAAGGAAGAAAAATGAGGAGGGGACAGCCAAAGGACTGGCAGGTCTAACACGCGTCGCCCCCAGCTGAAAGTGGGGAGAGCTACCCAATCCCTTGGGAGCTCTCTTCACTAAGGCAGAAATACCTGGAGAGCCCGTCAGCATTGGTGTGGTCCACTCCTGGGCGATGTTCCACCCTAAAGTCCATTCCCTGTAGGGAGATGGACCACCTCAACAACTTAGGATTCTCGCCCCTCATTTGCATCAGCCACCTGAGGGGCCGGTGGTCGGTCTGAACCAGGAAGTGCGAGCCAAACAGGTATGGCCGCAGCTTCTTCAGAGCCCACACCACCGCAAAAGCCTCCCGTTCGATCGCACTCCACCTCTGCTCCCGGGGGAGTAGTCTCCTAGATAGGAAAACCACAGGTTGGTGCAGACCCTCTTCATTGAGCTGTGACAGCACTGCCCCGATGCCATGCTCCGACGCATCCGTTTGGACGATGAATTCTTTGGAGAAGTCAGGGGCCCTGAGGACAGGCGCCGCACACATTGCTTGTTTCAGGGTGTCAAAGGCTCGTTGACACACCTCGGTCCAGATTACCCGTCGAGGGTGCTTCTTTGATGTAAGCTCAGTCAAGGGAGCCACGATAGTACCATACCCCTTGACGAAGCGTCGGTAGTAACCGGTGAGGCCCAGAAAGGCTCGGACCTCCGTCTGAGTCTTGGGGGGTTCCCAGGCCATGATGGTTTCAATCTTGGCCTGGAGGGGTTGCACCTTGCCCCGACCCACCAAGTGACCGAGGTACACTACCGACCCCTGCCCGATCTGGCACTTACTGGCCTTGATTGTCAGACCCGCCTGCTGCAGGACCTGAAGGACAGCCTGAAGGTGACACAAATGGTCCTCCCAGCTGCTGCTGAAGACGGCGATGTCATCCAGGTAAGCAGCCGAGAAAGCCTCCATCCCGGAGAGGACCTGGTTCACCAGCCGCTGAAAAGTGGCAGGGGCGTTCTTGAGCCCAAAGGGCATCACGCAGAACTGGTAGTGACCCTCAGGTGTGGAGAAGGCTGACCTTTCCTTTGCTCCATCTGTCAGGGAGATCTGCCAGTACCCGGATGTAAGGTGGAAGGTACTCAGATATTGGGCAGCTCCCAACCGGTCAATAAGCTCATCCGCCCTCGGGATAGGATGAGCATCGGTCTTCGTCACAGAGTTCAGTCCCCTGTAATCCACACAGAACCTGAGTTCTGGGGTGGTGCCCGGCGGGGCAGCTTTAGGTACCAGTACCACCCGACTGGACCAGGGACTGCTTGAAGGTTCAATTACTCCCAGCTCCAGTATCTTAGTGACTTCACCATGGATGCTAGCCTTCACCTTATCCGACAAGCGGTAGGACTTGGACTTCACCGGTGGGCTGTCCCCTGTGTCCACATCATGGGTACACAGATGAGTCCTTACCGGGATAAGTGAGAACAGTGAAGCGTACTGCTCCAGAACCTGGCGGCTGTAACGCCCTGAACGTCTCAGGATCGTTTAACAGACACGATAATGAGAACGCAACCACTTGTGAAGGTTTAGTTATTTTAATGAAGGCAAAAATAATACAAGGAATAAACAAAGGTTATAGTCACTGGAATCCTCCAGGCTAAGTACGTTACCAGCCCACAGCACGGATGGTCCTAACCGTCCTCTGCATATACGCCGATCCCGGCGTATGCCAACAGAGGGCAGAAATGAAATGGCCGACAATGCCAATCGGTAGGCTGTGAGGGGCACGAAGAGTGTTGGGGAGAATCGAGGAGTCAGGGAAACACCCAGCCGGGGTCTCTACCTGAAGGGAGCAGCCGCTCAACCTCTTCCTCAGACTGCACCGGGACGCGGAGTCACCTCCTGGTGATGCGTCACCGATACCCCAATCACAAGCAAAGAAGACTGAACCGAGAGCAGCCGCTCGATCGATCCTGTGGACTTCCGAGTCTGTAACGCGGCAAACACCTCCTGGTGTGCGTTACAGCTGGCAGTCCCTGTATCTCTGGTCGGGCTGGGAGTTACGACTCCAACCAGCAAAAGCGCCACTGCGCTTTGACTCAGCCGAGTCAAAAAGCGAAGCTCAATGGTTATCCGGTAGAGCTTCCGGGTCCTTCACAGGTGACGATGGGGCAAGACACGGCCCAGGGAGTAATGACTCGACCTACCTCCGTTCTTGCCTTACTGGAGCACCACTCCGGAACACTGCTCTTCACTAAGCAGGTACGTCGGTTGTAAACACAATATCCGACAGCGTTGTACCTCCCGGTTCCTCCCTTTATAGGGCGTTATTTTCCTTGAGTTATGTAACAGCTCTCCTGTTTACATAAGGGCGTGTTTTCCTTGAGTTATGTAACAGCTCTCCTGTTTACATAAGGGCGTGTTTTCCTTGAGTTATGTAACAGCTCTCCTGTTTACATAAGGGCGTGTTTTCCTTGAGTTATGTAACAGCTCTCCTGTTTTACATAAGGGCGTGTTTTCCTTGAGTTATGTAACAGCTCTCCTGTTTACATAACCTCTCAACCGCTCAGCATCCTGGGAGATGTAGTCCGTTTTCGCTGGTTACCGTTTTCCTCCCCTCGCATGACAGGAATTCTTGACAGCGGCAGTCTCTCCGCTGTTCGGGAGTTAGAGATGGTGAGAGGATCACTCCCTCTACTGACCCATCCTTTTCTTGGGACGCGAAAAGATCAGGGAGAGGTTCACTTTCCTCTTCCTCTGACCCATCAGTCACCATCATCAAAGTGATCTCTGATCTCTCTTGGTGGGGCTTGAGGCGGTTGACATGGAGCACCCGATGGGGCTGCCTGGGGTCTTAAGATCCACCACATTGGTGACCTTGCCCTTCTTCTCAATCACCTCAAAGGGGCCTGACCAGCGATCCTGGAGGGCGCTAAGCTCTCCAAGCTCCATGACCCACACCTTCTGGCCAGGCTCCAGCTCCACTGGGTGAGCATTTTGGTCATACCACTCCTTCATGACCGTCTGGCTGGCTTCTAGGTTTTCGGAAGCTTGCTTCCACAACCTAGCCATTTGGCTACGAAAGGCCAGCATGTAGCTCACCACATCCGGGGGAAGTTTTCTGGGAGTCTTTTCCCATCCATCCTTCACCAGGCTGAGGGGTCCATGAACAGGTTGCCCATACAACAGCTCGAAGGGGCTAAAGCCCACTCCCTTCTGCGGTACCTCCCTGTAGGAGAACAGAAAACAAGGCAGGAGGACGTCCCATTTCCTCCGCAGGCTCTCGGACAGACTCCTGATCATGCCCTTCAAGGTTTTATTACACCTCTCCACCAGACCATTGGTCTGCGGGTGATAAGGGGTGGAGAACCGGTAGGTGACTCCACACTCCTTCCACATAGCCCGCATGTATGCCAACATGAAGTTGGCACCTCTGTCGGACACAACTTCCTTGGGGAAACCCATCCGGGTGAAAACCCCATCAGGGCCCGTGCCACCGCAGGTGCAGTAATGGTCCTCAGAGGAATAGCCTCTGAGTACCGGGTGGCATGATCCACCAGAACCAGGATAAACCTGTGACCGGCAGACGTTGGTGGATCCAATGGCCCAACAATGTCGATGCCCACCCTCTCAAAGGGGGTGCCAACGACAGGCAGTGGTTCCAGGGGAGCCTTCAGCTTCACCCCTGTTTTCCCACTAGCTTGGCAGGTGACACACGTCCTACAAAAAGTGTCGGATGTAATCCTCATCTGAGGCCAGTAGAAGTGAGGGACAAGCCGAGCAAAGGTCTTGTCCTGTCCCAAGTGTCCTGCCAAGGGTATCTCATGAGCCAATTCAAAAAGGAAGGCTCGGTAACGCTGGGGAACCACCAAGGCCCGGGATGATCCATGCACCGGAGCATTGGGTTCGCTATAGAGGAGACCATCTTCCCAATATATGTGGAAGTTCCCCGAGACGTTACCCGCTGCATGGGCTTCGGCCTGCCGCCGTAAGCCCTCAAGGATGGGGCACTCCTTCTGGGCCCGACAAAAATCCTCCCAGGTAGGTCCTCCCTCCACCTGCCATTCTGCAGTGGTAGGTAAGCCATCCAGGGAAGTCACATTCCCCTCTGTGGACTCCGGGACCACCTCAGTTGCCCTATCCATCTTACGAGGTGCAGATGCCGGGGCAGGCTTCCCCTGTCCCCGTTTACCCTTTTTGGCAGCTGGTTGGGCCTTTGTCCCAGGCTCCAACCTCTGCGAACTCCCCCTCCGGGCAGTCAGGGACCGCGTGTTGGCACGAGTCCACTCAGGCGACCCCAACATCTCCATATGAGCCTTGAACTCGACCTCCTTCCAGGCCGTATGTTCAAGGTCATTTCCCAACAGACAGTCGACCGGCATGGCAGGGCTTACCGCAACTCGAAGAGGACCCGTAACCCCTCCCCACTCAAAGGGAATCTGAGCCACCGGATAGTGACCCTCTCAGTTGTCAGCCATCACAACCGGGTGGACTACGTTGGGAACCACCTGCTCTGGGGACACCAGCTGACTCCTTACCATAGTCATGCTGGCTCCTGTGTCCCTCAGAGCCTCCACCCTCTGGCCATTGATGGTGACCCATTGCCTGTACTTGGTAGTATTCGAGGGCACATGGGTCTTAGGAACCATCTCGCAGTCTCCCAGGGACACTAATGTTAGCCCTGCCCACTCACCTCCCTTATCTAGGGGCAACTCCTCCCCGAGCACTGCACTCGCCACCCCAGGAGTCTTTCCTCAAATGGGAGGGTGTGGTCTCTTGGGACACTTGGTATCCCCCTTGTAGTGCCCAATCTCGCCACACTCATAGCAACGGACAACCCTAGGCTGCTGACCACGGTCAGGATAAGGGGGTTTGTGGGGGCCAACCTTAGTAGGGAATCCTGATCCCTTTCCCTGCGAACTCTTTTGGGGGCCTTTAGGGAACTCCTTCTTTTTGTCTCCCCCCTCTTTCTTCTGGGGAGCGCCCTGTCCAGTCCCTTGGGAATCCCCCCCAGTTCCTTTTGAAGACACCCGGGTATTAGCCCAGATGTCCGCCTCTTCCGCAAGCTTCCTAGGATTAGTCAGCTAGCTGTCCACCAGGTGTTGACGCAGCTCCGGAAAAATTTTCTCGAGGAGGTGCTCCCTCAAAAACAGGTTATACAACCCCTCGTAGTCTTTCACCTCACTGCCCTGCACCCAGTCCTCCAAAGCCTTTTTGGCGTAGTCCAGGAAGTCCACCCAGTTCTGGGTGGCCAGCTTTTGGCTACCCCGGAATCTCTGCCTGTACTTCTCAGGGGTCAGCCCAAACTTCCTAATCAAGGCGACCATCATGGTGGGGTAGCTGGTTTGCTCCCGTTGTTCTAGGGCTAAAAGGGCATCCCTCCCCACCGGAGGCATGTACCTGTACAGATCACCCCCCCCCACTGGGCTTCCGGGATCCCATGGGCTCGCAAGGAGACCTCATAGGCAGCCAACCACTTGGCGATGTCGTCTCCAACACCGTAGCTGGCAACTACGTCCTTTGGTAAGTGGGGTCTAGGCTCCCTGGGAACTTCTTTCTGTACGCTGCCACCAACAGGACTACTGGGGGTCCCTAACTGAAGGGCCTGGACATCCGATTCTTTCAAATGGAGCTCATGAAGGAACCTCCGCTCTTCCCTCTCCTTCTCCAAGCGGGCTAATTCCATCCTGAATTGCCTCTCCTCCCTCCTGTCGGCTAAATCAGCCGAAGACAGGCTTCCCCCTGAAGCGCTAATACTGGCCCTTGAAGGTGCCCTGGGTCCTGCAACCATATTGCTGCTCTCAGGGGGGGAAAGTGATTCTGCCCCTTCCGTGGTGTCCGGTTCCGGTCCCTCCTCCTCCTGTTCCCCGCTATGGTGGGCCATCACCCAGGCTCTCAAGCTAGTCTGGAGCTCCACTTTCTTTTCTCCCTGCTTGAAAAATACCCCCCTCTCCTGGCAGAATTCCTTTAGCTGGGTTACAGTGTACTCCTCTAGCCTACCCAGCTCAAACTCCATCCTGCCAGGTGGGGCCCTAAACAATGCGGAAAAGAACTCACAAGGTAAGAAGAACCTTCTTTAAAAAGAAAACCACACCACAGGACGGGAATAATTTTGGAAAATCCAAAGAATCCAATCAGGGAGACAACCTGGAGAAAACTCCAATAAAAACAAAAATCAGGTGTAGGGTGCGTGGCGCACACTGAATTGCTGATGAGTGGACGCAAGCACAAGCTCAGAATCCCACCGCTGAACACCAACTTGTTGGACCTAGAGTCCTATGGTAGCTTGGCTCAGGTGGAAAGGCCTCGTTCCAGAGTAAGATGTCGTGCTTGCATCACACTCACCTCAGCACTCCAGCGTACCACCAGTAAAAACGACGCTACACCAAGAGATTAGAAAAGTTAGAAAAGCTTTATCTTTCCTTTTATCATGTTTCTCTTTTCTTTCAAATGAAACCAATCAGTTTTTATCTATATCACATTAGGGTCAGAACATTTCATTGTGACTAGATTGGCAGTACATAAATACCTTAGACCTGGTATGAAATCAAGCGCGCCACCTGGTGATCCTGGGGAGCGTCAAACACAGCATAACATAATCAATAGCGCTTTTAAACTTAGCATTGAACATAGCGCTGCACTTAGCAATTTCATAGCGCTTTAAAATAGGTCAGTGAACATAACGCTACACATAGCAATTTCCTAGCGCTTTAAAATAGGTCAGTGAACATAGCGCTATACATAGCAATTTCCTAGCGCTTTAGAATAGGTCATTGAACATAGCACTACACATAGCAATTTCCTAGCGCTTTAAAATAGGTCAGTGAACATAGCGCTACACATAGCGATCCCCTTGGGCCTTGACCTTTTCATACCCCTGGGCCAGACATCACAGCTCTACCCCTGGCACCCAAATGAAGTATCACGCATCGCCTCTCCTGGGAGCACTAGGCGGGGTACTGGGGACCCCTCATTCCCCGTCAAGCCAGAATATGTCTTCTAGCCCGGTAGGGGTGAAGGCGCTCTTCGTGGTCCCCTTTGTTCTCCCCCTCATCCTTTCAGTCAGACACCTAGTGAAGGGCCCGTGGCCCAGTTCCTTCCATTTCTGTGTCAGTGGGGGTCTAGCGGCGCCGCGATGGATCTCCGCGGGGAAGGGGCGTGCTCAGGGCCTCGTGGGCCTCCCGCCCTCCTCCCCAGGAGTTACCTGACTCTTCAGCCGTCTCTAGGCCCGTGCGCTGGTTTCGCTCCTCACGAGCCTCCCACCAGTCTGCGCTCTACCCAGCGCGGTCCGGAGCCGGCGGGGACCTCACGGCTGGCTCTCCGGCCTCCCAGCGATGTCCGGGCCGAGGGCCTTCCCCGCAGCAGTGGTCCGGCGGATTTTCCTTCAGCCTTCAGGGGTCCGCGCCCGCAGCCGCCAGGGGCAGTGCAGCCTGCGGGGGCGCGGCCCAGTCGGTGAATTGCACAGCGGCGGGGGCGGCATCGCGCAGTCCGCCCCTGTCACGTGATGGTAGAGGGCAGCTTCACGGCCTACCAAGGCCTTCCCCCCCGCATTCTGCTGTGTTCCTCAGGCTGCGACGGCAGCAGCAGGGCCCCGGGCTTCTCCGCGGGCCCCGGCGACAACGGAGGCAATCCTTCCGGCCCTGGGCAGTAGCGGTGAGTAATTCTTTGTGGTAACCCCGACGGGGGTGGTTAACATTAAGGGGGGTGTCCTGCAGCTCGGGGGTGATGATTATTTCGGCACCCAGCAGATTTCCTGGGTCTGTGGCGGTGATAACGTTTTATTCAGCCAAAGGAGGATGACAGTCAATTAGATCCCGATCATTCCAGGGCTCCGGCCAACAACAGGGAAGTAGAGGATAAGTTCGGAGATAGTAACTCTCTTCCCCGGTTCTCTTCAGTGGTCCTGGCTAGGCGGGGAGCACAAAAGGTTGAAGTGATCCCAGGGTCAGAGGCTGAAGGCAGGGCTAGGTCACGAGGTAGGGGGTAGTGTCAACCGAGGGGGGGAGAAAAAGCAGGCCCTAAGAACAGTCAGTTCCCCCCTCCAGTGCACCTACCTCCCCACTCAGGTGCCTTACTCCTGACTACCTCACTTCACACACCAAAATGGCCGTCGCACCTCGCCTCTATATATAGCCTGGGCCTTGACTGTCTAGAGTGGCCCAGAAGGTTCTGGAACCCCTTATGCCAGCCTATGGCCCAGGCTCTGAGGTGACAGTTTAGGCCACCATTGTGTGGAGGGGCTCCCTCTCTCCCTCCATTTTAGGGAAGCACCTTGCGCCACACCATCAATTAGTGATAATGGGGCGCCCAGAACCTCTCAGTCAACACCAAAAAAAACTAGTGGACAGAAAGATTAGAGGGTAAAGGAAGAAAAATGAGGAGGGGACAGCCAAAGGACTGGCAGGTCTAACAGTAGGCTTCTGTGATTTCTTGTCCAGGTTGACCTTCTGCAGTCCTATGTAGTTTCAGCTTTACACATAATAGGTTTACCTCTACTTTGTTTGGAAGCATCACAAATAAACTATGTGGTTCATGGATACAGCTGGCTCACAACTTGAAGAGTCAAAGTGACTTAACCAACCATGAGCGGCAAGAACGTGTTGTATTACAATTCTTCTCATATCATTTATGGTGAAATATGTCATCTTCTCTAGAAATGCTATGGCACAATCTGTGAAGAAATATTCTTCTATATACTTTGTGGTTTTCATACACACACCTTGGATGCAATGCATGCACTTTATATCAAAGTGCATTATAAAGGAAGACATGCAGCAAACAAAAGAGGCCTAATTTCATATCGATTGACCATCTAAAACAAACTGTATGATGAATTAAGGTCTGTTTTCTATTTCCATGCAGAGATTGCAACCGAGTAGTAGCCTCAGAGTCTGAAAATATCAGGAACACAAAACCAAGCACAGCCATCCCACTTCCAACTCATGTTATTTAATCATGTAATCTAATTTATGTTTTAAAAAGTGTTAATGTTTTAAATAGTGAACCATAAGATATTCAAGAAATCCACATCGTTATACACAATTTCACATTATACACATTTTTGGTGCTTTTACCGATGAGTGATTGGCTAATCACAATGCTGGAGTGGATTACTTTCCTTCCCATCATGAATGAAGAGTGAGAGGAGTTTCTTTTGAATAAGAATGTAAGAATGTGTTTGTGAATAAATAAATATATATATATATATATATATATTCACTTAAAAAACCATAGGTTTCACACATGTTATAGTTAGCTGTACATTTCACTCGTAAAAAACCAATGAAATTCCACGTTATAGTTAGATCAGGTAACTATAACTTGGGCGCCCACAATAAACTGCTGATGACGTCACATATTACATCACTCATGACATGGTCAGTGACATCACTCTTCACATCAATGATGACATCTGAAATGACACATTGTGGATTGCGGTCGCGCAAGTTATAGTTACCTGATCTAACTATAACGTGGAATTTCATTGGTTTTTTACGAGTGAAATGTACAGCTAACTATAACATGTGTGAAACCTATGGTTTTTTAAGTGAATTTGCAAGGTTTTTTAAATGCTAATTCCTAACTATAACGTGTGTGAAACCTATGTTTTTTTCAGTGAATTTGTACGGTTTTTTAAATGCTAAGTTATGTATTTATTTTTTATTTTTTTTTCTGGTTTTTCACCGTGCGCACACCCTGCGCGCACCGAGCGCCCAGGTTGCGCAGTTCATACCGTGCGCACCTCGCCTTTTTTTTTTCTCCCTTGCGGGTCCTTCAATTTATTTAATAAATGTGATTGTTATTTCTTTTTTTTTATTATTTTTTTTTGCCGTGCGCGTACGGTAAGCTTACCGTACGCGCACTCCGCGATTTTTTTAAAAAATTATTAAATGTATTTTTCGTACTTTTTGGTCCTTCGTGGACCCCCTGACAAACGCTAGGGGGTCTGCAACTCTCTTCGTTGCCCCCTTTTCACGTTATCCACCTTTGTTTTTCAGTGCGAGAGACAGAAAATGGCGTCCGACACTTTCTGATTTCGACTGATTCGAATGTTTACAGTCATGTAACCACCAATCAGAATTGAGCTCGCGCACGGCACCGTACGCGTACGGTAAGCTTACCGTAAGCGCACAGAGCGGGCTTACAGATATATATATTGATTTAAATGCTATTTCTCAGGACCTACTGAACAGATTTACACCAGACCTGCAAAAGGCACATCTCTGACCTGAGGACTACCTCTCTGCCAAATTTCAAGTAATGTTCAGCCGTTCGGGCTGTAGCTCGGGCTAAAGGTCCTATGGGAAAATGCATGGGGAAAACGCGTTTTGGGACCCCCCTTTTTTCTCAGCCCCCGCTTGACGAATTCCCCCGAGACTTTCAGGGTAGGAGCGGAGTGGAGCGCCCCACCTATTTTGAAAATTTCGCGAGGATTCGTCAACCGGCGCCAAAGTTATTCCAAATAGAATGTTGCGGATTTCCTATGGAAACACGGTCCTAACTATAACTATCTACTGGCGACCGCCAGTAGATAATATATATATATATATATATATATATATATATATATATATATATATATATATATATATATATATATATATATATATATATATATATATATATATATTACCTACTGGTGGTCGCCAGTGGGTAGTTATAGTTAGAACCTATTATCCATTTTTGGAATAACTTTGGCGCCGGTAGACGAATCTTCGCGAAATTTTCAAAACTGGTGGAGCGTTCTGGTCCGCTCCTATCCTGAAAGTCTCGGGGTGATTCGTCAAACCATAACTGCTGAACGGAATGACACCAAATTTGGCAAAAAGGTAGCCCTTGGTTCAGTCGTGCCTTTTGGTTAAATGGTGTAAATCCGTTCAGTAGTTCCTGAGAAAATCAA
Source organism: Triturus cristatus (assembly GCF_964204655.1). Taxonomy (NCBI): domain Eukaryota; kingdom Metazoa; phylum Chordata; class Amphibia; order Caudata; family Salamandridae; genus Triturus; species Triturus cristatus. The sequence continues at coordinate 466,166,313 of NC_140595.1, read as the reverse complement.
AAGTAAAATCACATATATATCTGGGCGGAGCCTAACCACACATCTCATCGTGAGATCTGATTGGCTGTCAGCACTTCATGCAAGAAGTGTTGGCAGCCATCTTGGGACCAATATACATGATAGCACCTCATTAAAAAGCATTGCAGTTAATAGAAGGTTTTAAGACTTTAGTTATGTTATAAATCATTTGCTGATGGTCCCATACTCATTTTAGGAATTGTGGTGTGTTCTAAGGTGATTTTACCATGTGAAAAAGCCTTCTGCTGGGATATCATGAATCATGTTTGAGAGAAAACTATTTTCTCATGCATTTCCCACAGAGGTTTGGAAGGTGATCTATAAGCTAAACTGAGAGCTTATTTTCTGTAAATTCACATTATCTTTCTCAGTCACGTGAGAATGAAGTCTGACATTCTCAGTAAAACGTACATCCAACAAGGGCAGAGACTGTCAGTTGATTCCTTTGTGTTCTACTGCAGCTTCCCAGAGTGTTCTAAAGAACAACAAGAGCGCTAACAGTCCTACTTATGACAAACATATTGCACACCTGAAGCCATCTTGATTGGAATAAAGTGGTAACTCTTAAAACATTTAATTTAAAGAGGAACAAAATGAGGGGGTTCATTTTGCCATAGAAAGTATGATTAGTGCTGCAGAAAGAAAAATTAGGGCACATTTTGAGTGACTTCTCAAATCCTCTTCTATTTCATTAAAAAATTCTGACATCCAGACTGAAACATACACTTTTAATACCAGCAGCAGACTTCCATGGTGAGCAGTTAGCTTTACTACAGTGATCTAATGAGCAACTAGAGTGCTAACATTCAGAATTTATGGTAAATCTGTGACATATCTGAATACCTTCTTGATGGAATCAAAGTAAAGAACTGAAAGCATTTCCTACTGATGAGACTGCAGTAAATGAGGAAATTAGGAAACTTCATAACAAATAAATCTCCCAAGATGGCCACCAGAGACAAAAGAGCCCAAATGCAGCACAAATATCACCCACATGTAGCCCACATGTAGCCCAATGACAGAAGTGTGCAAAACACTTTTTATTTTTTGTGTTTTTGCAGTTTTATATAGTGCAGACTTGTCAGGTATTGGAGTGCTTTACATGAGCATTGGTTACATCACACAAGAACAAATTCATTTTGGTTGTAGACATGGGGAGATTAAGTGATTTGACCAGAATCACAGAATGTCGAGCTGAAGCAGAAACTCCAACCTGGTTCCCCAGTTGCAAAGTCTGCAGCTCTGGAAGTAACACCACATCCTCTCTCCTATGTGCAGCATTTAATCATGTGGTCAACTGGATAAAAAAACATAAAGATAACAAATAATTTAAAAGTGCTTTGTCGCTATTTGAAAACTCAGAAAATATGTCCTCATTTTAGTTTTTTAGAGCACTAACCATAATTTTGATGCAAGTAAGACCCTCTCATATATGTAATTTCTAAAGGAAATGCTCGAGGTATTACAGTTTTGATTACATCAAGATGACGTCAGGCGTTCCACACTTTTGTAATAGATATAGAATGCCTCTCAACAGTATCCTAATAACTAGATTGCTAATAAAGGCCAGGGGCACGGACTCTGAAAATTGAAGGCAGGTAGGCGGGTGCAGAGGTAACAATTTGACTACGCTGGGCAGGCAGGAAGGGCAGTGGCAGCACAACAGACTATGGAGGGCAGTGGAAAGGGTGGCAGGGGCAACAAACCAACAATACAGGACTGGCAAGAGAGGCTGTGGCAGTATAATAGACCATTGGGGGCAGAAGGAAGAGGCAGTGGTAGTACAACCATACATGCCAACAGACCCGATTCAGCCAGGAAACGTCCAATGTTTTTAAGCTCAAATGGGCTTTATTTGATCTGTCTCCTGTCTACAATCTCCTCTTTTTCAATGTAACTCAAAGGGGAAAATCAATACCCCAGTTTTTTTTCAAAATCTCCCTCTTACCAAGTTCAAAATATTCGCAAGTATGGTACATTGGATCATGGAAGGCAGGAGGAATTGGGGTACGGACATGGACTCGGATAACAGAGGACAGGAGGGACATGGAGAGGTGCACCAAACTGACCCTACAGGGCAGGCATCAGGGTTTGCAGCAGCACAATACACCACACAGGGCATGCGGGATGGGAGTGCAGCACAACAATCCATAGAAAGCAATAGGGAGGGGACAGGACCATGCACATGGACAACAGAGAACAGAGGGGAAAGAGGCAATGATAGCTATCTGACCATAATGGACAGACAGGAGAGAAAGCTGCAGCATAACAGACCATAAAGGGCAGGAGGGACGGATCAGGGGCATTACAATGGAACAGACAAGCCAGGAGGGAGGGAATAGGGGTCTGCACATGGAAACAGAGGGCTGGGGGCAAGGGGGCAGGGCAGGAGCAGCAATATGACCATGGAGGTCAGACAGGATTCGCACTAGAAGCAAGACACACCATGGAGAACAACAGTGAGACTATGATGGCATACACACAGACCATGGAGGGAAGGTGGGAGGGGGTCAGGGGCAGCTAGCTGACCTCACAGGGAAGGTGGGAGGGGCCGTAGCAGCACAGAAGACCATGCATGGCAAGCGGGAGGGTTAGTGGCAGCACAATGGCTATGATGGGCAAGAAGGAGGGTGCAGGGGCATGCACAAAGGACCATAGAGGATAGAAGGGAGGGTCAGGACCTGGGCACAGACAAGAGAGTTCAGGGGAAGGGGCCTCACAACAGACCACGCAGGGGCAGGCAGGAGGTGCAGTTGCAGCACAACAGACCAGGGAGGGCAGAATGGTGTGGCAGTAAAATGGACCATGGAGGACAGGAGGAAGGGGATAGGGGCATGGAATGTGGACAGGCAGGGTGGAGGTGGCAGGGACAGGTTACAATGACAAAGCATAAATAATCCTTGAGGATTCATTCACCTTTCATTCATTGTTTAAATAGTCACCGTAGTGAACACAATTCCACAGAACTCAGATAGGTTTTTTATCAAAACAAATTATTTTTTATATTAGAATTAATCATTTGACATGTTCAATAAATTCCTTTGATAGAACGTTGAATATTGGTCCATAAATCATATCATGTATGGCAACTAGATAACTACTGTCTCCTTCCGTATCATATATACAGTAGTGTATGACACATTTTTGTATACAAACATATGGACAATGTGGACAATCAGCCATATATTAAAATCAATTAGTTCACACAAATATAATTCAAAAGAACATCCACTGATAATTGTATGTACAAAAGAAGTGTCGTTGAGGCGACATTTTGGTCTCAAACTTGGAAAATCAAATCCACAAGACCATCCTCAGGACATATGTTGCACCATGAATTCGTAAAGACGTTAGATATTTAGGACCTGTTCTCAATTATAGCGTCCTTCTGTCAATATAGCACTGAATAACGAAGCCGGCACCATTAGTCTGCACCATTAGTCTGCACCATTACTTTAAAAAAACTCTTCAATTACTTCTGTGCTCCGTCGCTCACTCGACAAACAGACCGAGACCGAGCGAGCTACTTAAAATATGAACAAGTATGCAGCATAATCTCACTTTTATTCAGGAAGAAGAGGACGTTTGTGACTGTGACCCCGGGCTCACTTGGCAGAAACACCCCCTGACCCTCCACCCCCCATCGCAAAATGTAATGCCCGTGAAAAGGGTAGGTGAACGCAGTGTTATATAGGATATAGTCCTGAGAGCACGATTGAAAATGAAAACTAGATATAGTGTATGGTATAAACTATGCACCAAAAAATGTGATATAAGATGAACCGGGGCGTGAAATATAATATGCAATACATTGTGCGCAATGACAGATTCATTGGGGAGCGCGAGATGGCACAGGCACTAGCGCGTGCTATGCGATATGCACCTTGGAGTGTAATATGCACAGGGCAGTGTTGTGTAACCTAACTAGTCTCTAAAGTTGTAATATAAAATATGTGCTGGGGAGTGTAACGTTGCATATGCACTGTGACAAAGATATGGATCCCAGATTGTAATATGTATGGCATAGCGCTGTGCGTTATAACATAGGCATCGAGGAAGGCACGTTAGATGGGGCAAATGTGGCATGACATATTCACGGGGTGGTGTTACAGTGCACATGGGCTAGAGAGTGTCATAGCATGCGCACTAGCTGGTGGAATACAACACAGAGGTGTGTGGCACTCGGCGGGCACTGGTGGGTGTAACACAGCATTGGGCTCAGCCAGGAGCGCGCTGTGACTCTCAAGTGAGATTTGTCTCCTTTCCAGAGAGTAAAATAAAAAGTATTACACATCCGGCGGTGGATGTGTGTTTTATTAACCGTGAGGGGGGTTTCTTGCATAGTTTTGGTTGAATTTTTGTCGAATCCCCTTTGAATGGCTTGGTGTGCGTGTGTATTAAATGTGCCCGTCAATAGCTACCCATGTTTGTATAAATAAACGACAAGGGTGTCTACTTGGAGAGTACCCACCAGCGGGGGCGCCGGGATTAGGCACGGTAGGGCGTCAGACACGTCAGAGCTTCACTACCGGTGTAAATACATTCCACGTGAATTCATTGTATGCATAGTCGCCTTTTAATGAATAGCACGCAAATCGTCATGGTGATAGGTACGTACGGTTTGTCTAGCATGTCCTAGGTGTTTCTATAAATATATAAAAAATAAAAAACAAAGGCCGGCCCCGGGGGATGGGGTCCCCGGGGCCATAAGTGGCCTGAGGAGGGGGGCAACGCAGCCCCCCTCATAAAGAATAAAAAAAAAAAAGGCCTTGCCCTGGGGGTTGGGGTTCCCGGGGCCAATCAAGGCCTCGGAAGGGGGGCCACGTGGCCTCCTTCCAAGTTTTTTTTTCCCCAAAAAAAATTAGGGTGCAGGCCCTGGGGGATGGGGTCCCCAGGGCCAATAAATTAGAAAAAGAAGGGGGGCCACACAGCCCCCCTTCTTAAAATAAATAAATAAAAGACCAGCATCGTGCCAGAGGCCACGCCCCCTCCTTGCAGCACTCTGCAAATGCGCCCCCTGGTGAGTTGTAAGTTGGGGAATTAATTCCCTTTCAATACTGAGGGTCCCTGAGGGCCAACTAGATCAACAGGTATCTCCAGTATGTGCCAGGGAACTGCGTTGCAGACAGGCGTTCTGAGGCCACGCCCCTTTTAACACCTCTCTGCAACGCAGCTCTGTGCGCTTACTGGAGGTACCTAGTGGGCTATTTTGCCCCTAGGGACCCACAGGATTCAAGGGGACTTAATCTCCCAACTTTAAACGGCCACAGGGCGTGTTTACACAGTGGGGAAGGGAGGGGACAGGGCCTGTGGTGACGTGTTTAAACATGCCCTATGGTGCGTTTTAAGTTGGGGAAATAATTCCCCTTCAATCCTGAGGGCCCCTGGGGGCTAACTAGCCCACCAGGTGCTTCCAGTAAGCGTCACTACGCTGCATTGCAGAGAGGTGGTCTAGGCCGTGCCACTTTTTACACCTCTCTGCAACGCAGCTCTGTGGCGCTTACTGGAGGTACCTAGTGGGCTAGTTGAACCCTAGGGACCCTCAGGATTCAAATGAACTTAATCTCCCAACTAAAAACGGCCACAGGGCGTGTTTACACAGTGGTGAAGGGAGCGGACGGGGCCTGAGGTGACGTGTGCAAACACGCCCTGTGGCGCGTTTTAAGTTGGGGAAATAATTCACCTTCAATCCTGAGGGACCCTGGTGGCCAACTAGCCCACCAGGTGCTTCCAGAAAGTGCCACTGCGCTGCGTTGCAGAGAGGTGGTCTAGGCCATGCCCCTTTTTACATCTCTCTACAACGTAGCTCTGTGGCGCTTACTGGAGGTACCTAGTGGGCTAGTTGGACCCTAGGGACCCTCAGGATTCAAGGGGACTTAATCTCCCAACTTAAAACGGCCACAGGGCGTGTTTACACAGTGGTGAAGGGAGGGGACGGGGCCTGAGGTGACGTGTGCAAACATGCCCTGTGGCGCGTTTTATGTTGGGGAAATAATTTCCTTTCAATCTTGAGGGACCCTGGGGGCCAACTAGCCCACCAGGTGCTTCTAGTAAGAGCCACTGCGCTGCGTTGCAGAGAGGTGGTGTAGGCCATGCCCCTTTTTACACCTCTCTGCAATGGCGCTTACTGGATGTACCTAGTGGGCTATTTGGACCATAGGGACCCTCAGGATTCAAATGAACTTAATCTCCCAACTAAAAATGGCCACAGGGCGTGTTTACACAGTGGTGAAGGGAGGAGACGGGGCCTGAGGTGACGGGGCCTGAGGTGACGTGTGCAAACACGCCCTGTGGCGCATTTTAAGTTGGGGAAATAATTCACCTTCAATCCTGAGGGACACTGGGGGCCAACTAGCCCGCCAGGTGCTTCCAGTAAGCGCCACTGCGCTGCGTTGCAGAGAGGTGGTCTAGGCCGTGCCCCTTTTTACATCTCTCTGCAACGCAGCTCTGTGGCGCTTACTGGAGGTACCTAGTGGGCTAGTTGGAGACTAGGGAGCCTCAGGATTCACGGGGACTTAATCTCCCAACTTGAAACGGCCACAGGGCATGTTTCCACAGTGGGGAAGGGAGGGGACGGGGCCTGAGGTGACGTGTGCAAACACGCCCTGTGGCACGTTTTAAGAAGTAGTTTTAATCCCCCAGCCCTATTATATACTAGGGGCTTACAGAGGAGGTCATGCTAATCACAGGGGGACCCCAACGCATAGTGTTCCCTAGTGTACGTAGGTGTTTTCACTGTATTCTAAAAGTGTCTTTTAACATAGCACTGGCTCTAGGACTGGTTAGTCAGACTCAGTTACCACCAGTATCCGTCTGAAAAAGTTGAGGGTACAGGATGATTTTGCAACATCGCTTCTTTCTGCTCTTCTGTTTGTTCTCTCTGCACGTTATCCTTCTTCCTGCACTTTTCTAAGTCTTTGAGGACTTCTGTTGCTTCTTTCTGCATTTCTTTTTTTTCTTTCTGTTCGTTTTTTCTTCTTTCTTCACATGTCCTATCTCTGTAGGCATAGTTAGAAATTAGCATTTAAAAAACCTTTGAAATTCATGGAAAAAACCATAGGTTTCAGGGGCGTTATAGTTAGCTGGAATTTTCACTCGTACAAAACCATTGAAATTCCCCCGTTATAGTTAGTTCAGCTAACTATAACTCGCGCGCCCGCAATGCACTGCTGATGACGTCACATATTACATCACTCATGACATGGTCAGTGACATCACTCATGACATCACTGATGACATCTCAAATGACATCACTGATGACATCATCCTTGTGATAGAGTGGCAGACCTCTTCTCACCCTAATATAACCTTTGATATACACATTCAAAAATAGAAACTAAAATGTTCAAAACAATGGACATACCAATACCAGTTACAACAACCTATTCAGTAATTCTAAGATCCATATACACATCCACTCATTCACCAACAGTCCTATACAGTCACTCATACATGTACTCACTCATCAAATGTACTTATACACCTATACATACTGTTACACAGCGCCACTCATCCATAGAATTACTCACACACATAGTCACTCATGCTAATAAAGAATCAAACATTCATTTACTTGCATATACAGTTATACACACACCACCACCCTTACTTCTACAGAAACGTACACATACTTAGTCTTTTAAACAATCACTTATAGAAACACATACTTATTCATACAGGAACTCTTCCAATTTCTCACTCTCACATATACTCACTTATATACACCAATAGTCACATATACTAGTTTAAAACATATGTAGTTTCTCATAAAGACACTATTGAGACAGTCATTCACTCACTAACACACCCATACACACACTCATCCACCCATACAGTCCTACACACATGCTGTCTTCAACACATACAAACAGTGAGTCACTCATTCATGCATCTATGCACTACGTAATAACCTCCACCGAACCATACAGACACTCATACTGATACTCAAAAAACAAACTAATAACCTATATAGACACTCATGTAGCTACTCACCAACCCATGCAGCCACTTATACACAAAGTGAGAGACTGATACAGATATTTACATATTTAAACATTAATCACTAAGCCATGTATTCACTAAGATACACTTAATCAGTCAGTTATACAATCAATTTTTTTTTTAAATCATCCATTTAGACACTTATATACCCATTTATTCTTCCATCGACCTTGAGATATACATATATAAAACATATTTAATTTTCAGAAAAACACACATTCACTGGATGATGTCATTGGAGATGTCATCAGTGATGTCACTGACCATGTCATGAGTGATGTAATATGTGACCTCATCAGCAGTGCATTGCGGGCGTGCGAGTTATAGTTAGCTGAACTAACTATAACGGGGGAATTTTAATGGTTTTGTACGAGTGAAAGTCCAGCTAACTATATCGCCCCTGATACCTATGGTTTTTTCAGTGAATTTCTAAGGTTTTTTAAATGCTAATTCATTACTATAACGTTCCTGTTGGACCCGGCCTCGTGGCATGGTCCTTACCCCCGTGGATTGTGCCCGTTCCCCGCCCCGGCCTTCACGGGCCACCCTTCTGAAGTGCACCGAGGCCCTTCATCCTGAGCTGCACGAGGTCGCATACCCCTCGTGGCTCCGCCATCTTGTTGGCACCCACGTGACTCTGTGCGCCAGCCAGCGCGACCCCACTCAACCCGGCCTCGACCCCAGCGAAGCCCCGACATCGAGGCACCACGAACTGGCCAGGGGGTGCCGCAGGAACCATTCATCGCCCCCGGCGGAGGACAGTATCGATGGGACCCCAACTGTCCTCCCCTCTCAAGGTGTGATCGCCCTGCAACTCCCCTGGGCCTGGCGCCTCTCCTGCTGGGCGTCTGGCCACCTCCACCCGGCCTCTCCGCCCCCACCGGGCGCCTGGGTCCGGACATCAAAGGGCTCCAGACCTATATCTGGGGCGACCCCGCCACAGATCGGCAGTTGTATCCCGGAGTCGAGAGCCCTGCTGATTGAATCGCGGCTGACCCCACGGAGAAGAACTCCTGTCGGAACCATCACGAGCCCTGCTGACTGCGTCGCGGCTCCTTCTTGTGAACACTTTGAAGCCACCTGGAACATCGGAGCCCTGCTGACGCTGTCGCGGCCCAACCTCGCTGAAACCTCCCTCGGAGCCCTGCTGACGACGTCGCGGCTCGAGCTGAGCAGAAACCATCTTGAGAGCCCTGCTGATTGGATCGCGGCTCTCCACGAACTGTACGCCAGAGCCCTGCTGACGCCGTCGCGGCTCGACCCCTCCGAGATCCGGAGGTCCTCCAGCTTGAGGATAAGAACTGGGCCCCAGGTACCCTCGTACCGCACTCCTGCCAAAGACTGTCCCGCTACCCCTACCCTTCCAAAGAGACACTAAGACTTTTGGTGGATCCCTCGATCCCTTCGTGTAAATATTGACCTCGTAACCTTTTTATTGCTGATAAAGAATTGCTTGTCTTGAGACAACCTCCTTGAGTCCTGTGTGGTAGTGTTACTGGGCTAGTACGTGATAGGAGAAGGATCTCTCAGGAGACTTCTCGGCAGCGCTCGGCTACTTCGAACAGTGTGAGGGCCCCCCTTTGGTGGTCTCGCCGACTCCTCGGGGTCCGCCTTCCAACAGTTCCTGAAACCTATGGTTTTTTCAGTGAATATATATATATATATATATTAACAGCAAAAGAACAAACGACTGACCAGGGTCAAGCACATCCAATCCCCATGTACAGTCTATTTATAGATGGTGCAATCGCTTCCCACACCCGCCGTCCGTAGATGCAGATAATGACCAAATGTTCAGAAAAAATGGAAGGTGCACTCGTTGCGAAGTCAATCAATCAGGCCTTTATTGTTCAAAATACTTCTTTTATTAAGTTAATCATAAAACTGGCACACAGCCAACGCGTTTCGTTCCCAGTTGCCAGAGGGAACTTCATCAGGGCTCATCAATGTCCAACTAGGAAATCGATATAAGTTATATGGTGGAAAGGTGTGAACCTCCAAAAACGTGATCAACCTTAATTAAGAAGTGGACATGTGTTGCAGGATCTCCAACCCAAGAATACAGGGTTCCAAATATCAACGATTTATTTAAAATGCACCCGGGTCTGTGGACCGCTTATTCTTCAGAGAACTTATAAGTAAATGGTGACATCATCCACAGAACCACTCACATGCCCGCTCACACCCCCTGCAACATCTCATACACTCACTCACACAAACACAAAATGACTCGCATACACATTCACAGACCCATATAACTACTCACATACCCAGCCCTTCCGGTTATCATGCCGTGACGCAATACCGTTATTTCGTACAGGCCGCACACCGAGAACCATTTACTTATAAGTTCTCCGAAGAAGAAGCGGAGCCGGGTGCATTTTAAATAAATTATGGATATTTGGAACCCTGTATTTTTGGGTGCCAGTTTTATGATTAACTTAATAAAAGAACTATTTTGGACAAAAAAGGCCTGCATGTGTGAGTGAGTGGGTGTGTGAGTGGCTGTATGGGTGAATAAGTGGGTGTGTGAGTAGCTGTATGGGTGAATGTATGGCTGTGTGAGTAGCTGTATGGGTGAGTGAGTGGTTGTGTGAGTAGCTGTATGGGTGAGTGAGTGGTTGTGGGAGTGGCTCTATGGATGAGTGAGTGGGTATGTGAGTAGTTATATGGGTCTGTGAATGGATATGTGAGTTGTTTTGTGTGTGTGTGAATGAGTGTATGAGATGTTGCATGGAGTGTGAGTGGGCATGTGAGTGGTTCTGTGAATGATGTCATCAGTGATATCATTTGAGATGACATCAGTGATGTCATCAGTGATGCCACTGACCATGTCATGAGTGATGTAAGAAGTGTGGTCATAAGCAGTGCATTCCCGGGGCATACGTTATAGTTAGCTCAGGTCACTAGAACTACTGAACTGCTATGGCTTTGTGCATGTACAACCTGCGCCTAACTATAACGTTCCTGTAACTTTAGTGTTTTTTCAGTACATTTCTATGTTTTTTAAAATGTTATTTCCTAACTACCATGTACCTGTAATCTTTGGTTATTTTAGTAAATTTCGGAAGTTTAAATTTTTTTTTTTTTTAACTGTACCCTGTAATCTTAGAGGATAGGTATGTTAGTGGCTATATGTTCTGTTGAGTGGTTGTGAGTGACTATCTGAGTGGGTGTGTGAGTGTCTGAGTGGTTCTGTGAGTGTGTGTGTTTGAGCGGGTCAGTGAGTGGGTGTGTGATTGTCTGAGCGGGTCTATGAGTGGGCCTGTGAGTCAGTGTGTAAGTGTCTGATTGGGTCTGTGAGGGGGTTTGTGAGTGTCTGAGTAGGTCTGTGAGTGGGTGTGTGATTGTCTGAGTGGGTCTGTGAGTGGGTGTATGAGTGTCAGAGTGAATCTGTGAGTGGGTGTGTGAGTGTCAGACTGGTTCTATGAGTTACTGTGAGAGTGCCTGAATGGGTCTGTGAGTGGATGTGTTAGTGTCTGAGTGGGTCTGTGAGTGTTTGAGTGGGTATATGTGTATCTGAGTGAGTTTGTGAGTGGGTGTGAAAGTCTTTGAGTGGGTCTGTGATTGTGTGTGAGTGTCTGAATGGGCCATCTATGAGTGGGTTAGTGAGTGTCTGAGAGGGTCTATGAGTGGGGGAGTGTGAGTGTCTCAGTGGGTCTGTGAGTATGTGTGTGAGTGTCTCAGTGGGTCTATGAATGGATGTTTCTGTGTCTGAGTGGGTCTGAGAGTGGGTGTGTGAGTGAGTGGGTCTGTGAGTGGATATCTGAATGTCTGAGTGGCTCTGTCAGTTGGTGTGCAAGTGTCTGAGTAGCTCTGTGGGTGGGTGCATGGGGGTCTGAGTGAATCTGTGAGTGTGTGTGTGAGTGTCTGAGTGGGTCTGTGAGTGGGTGTGTGAGTGTCTGCGTGTGTGTGTGAGTGTCTGAGTGGGTCCATGAGTGGGTGTGAAAGCATCTGAGTGGATCTTTGAGTGGGTGTATGTCTGAGTGGGTCTGTGAGTCGGTGTGAGACTGTCTGAGTAGGCATGTGAGTTGGTATATGAGAGTCTCAGTGGATCTATGAGTGGGTGTATGAGTGTCTTATGGGTCTGTGAATGGGTATGTATGTGTCTGAGTGTATCTGTTAGTGGGTGTGTGGTTGTCTCAGTGGGTGTGTGGGTGTCTGAGTGGGTGTGTGAGTGTCTGAGTGGGTGTGTGAGTATATGAGTAGCTCTGTGAGTAGATGTGTGAGTGTCTGAATACATCTGTGAGTGGGTATACAAGTGTCTGAGGTGATCTGTGAGTGGGTGTATGAGTGTCTGAGTGGGTCTGTGATTGGGTGTGTGAGTATCTGCATGGGTCTGTGAGTGGTTTTGTGATTGGGTCGGTGAGTGGGTATACGAATATCTGTGTGGGTCTGTGAGTGGGTTTGTGAGTGTCTGTATGGGTCTATGAGTGGGTGTGTGAGCACCTGTGTGGGTCTGTGAGTGGGTGTGAGTACCTACATGAGTATGTGAGTAGCTATGTGACTGCCTTCATGGGTCTGTGAGTGGGTGTGTCAATGCCTCCATAGGTCTGCAAGTGGGTACGTGACTGCCTGTGATGTTTGTGCTGAAAATGTCCAACTTCTTAGTTTTTGTAACTTGCATATACAGTAATATTCCTAACATAGTTTTCATAGTCTTTGTATGTATCTTTACATAAAATTCATATTTTTTTTTCAAAATGACACTAATCAGTTTTTCCTATACTGTACACTATTTGTTTTCACTATGTACATCTATTTTTAAGGTGTGTGATCGCTCTCGTGGGAGGCCCGCAAGATAACAGAGTTATACATTTTGTTCTAATATGTTATACAGAGTTCTGTTTCACCTGGTCAGTTACTATTGAATGCTAATGTTTAATAATAAAATCAGTACAGTATGTATATTGTATTTATTATTTTGTTTACAAACTTGCGAAACGATCGCGCCCTCCCAATCCGCTCGCAAAATCGTACATTTTGAATTAAGTTTATAACAGTGTATTCTTGTAATTTTGACAAAAGTAAGACAGGAGAAGTGTTGTTTAAAGCACAAAAACAGGCCATGTGTTGTTGCATTTGATATATTAAAAATGTTCTCTGTATTTGTTCAATCTCGTGGCGCCTGGGCGAGAAAAGACATCCCAAGGAAAGATTGTGATTGGTTCATATGGATATCTTTATTTAGCAAAGAAAGAATCCTTCCTTGTTCCATTATTCCTATTGGATGTAGCAGAGGGCCTCTTTTTGTCTGGGCACCCCCCACAGTTTGCTACATATGCTGATGTTTTTAACTCTAAAAGTGCACTAGAGTCTGTTGCCCAGGCCTCACTGCCTGTGCTTTCTCCAACAATTGCTATGTTAGACTTAGCAATCCCAAGTTGACAAAGACTTTACCCCATTATATGTCCCCAGGCCTGCAGCACAGTTTTGTGCTACCCTGGGCGACCCAAGCAAGCTACTGACAACAGGTTTGCCATTGCAGGCTGCAGGAGCAGTGCAAACTGCTCAAACTCGACTTTCCCCCAACCATGTGTGGCACAGTCAAATGCAATAACTGTAATATATTTTAGGCACCCCTAAGGTAGGCCTCCTCAGACCAGGAGGCAGGGTATAGTACATTAAAGGTGAGGGCATATAAGTGCAAGCATATATGTTCCTATAGTGGTGTTCCCTATTTGAAACTATTATAAGTGTTAGCAGTCCATAGGATAACATGGGCTGCCACCCAGGCATTATCGAGGTTGGCAGCTCCACTATCGTACTTCCAAAATATGTCATGCTTGGTAACACAAATGTGACTTCTCAACCTAACACAACCTTAGACGTTGCCCACCTGGTTGCCCCACCTTCACGGTGTTCTGGCTGACCGACCCACGATTTCCTGCACCTGCTGCAGCCAAGACAGGATTCTGACCTCCTACAAGGCAGTGTGATCAATCCCAGGAGTCATGAAAAAAAGGCATGGACAGGAAGGAGGTCACACCTCCCTCCTCCCAAGCAGGTTAGAGAAGTGGCACAACCAGGCGATGAGCTTCAAAGGCTGCACCTCCTCTAATGTCCATTAGGGCTGACCCCTGGTGGAGGAAACAGCCCTGCCCCAAGCACAACTGCACCAGAGCAGGTGGGAAATTAGCTATGCAGGGAGGTGTACACCCCCAAAATGCTGGCCACACCTCCAGGGTGAGCAGCCTGGTCTGTACACCACAATTTGATTTCTACCATCTTTAGGAGTGGCAGAATAGAGGGTTCTAGGTAGAAAAGGTAACCTACACCCCCGGATGTGGTCTCCTCAGAGGCGGACTAGCTGCAGGGACTAGCTGCCTATTGGCTCCTAGCTTCCACATTCCTAACTACCTTACATCTAGGATTTAAGGGATCCCCCTGACACCAGAACCTCAAATCTGAACAACTTGCATCAAGGAAGGACCAAGAGGAGACCTGTGTCACTGACAGCAAGGATTTGCCCACAGCACCAAAACAACGAACCTCGTCCTTGGCTAAAACTTGGCACTTCTGAAAGAAGGACCCCTGAGGAAACAAGAAGCACCCTCAGACTTCAACAGACTAGTGACACTAGTCGCCTGCAAACTGCAGGTAAAAATGCTCACAGGATCCAAAGAATCACTGCCCATCGAGCCCTCTGTGGGACTGCCCAAATCCAGGTGGTCCAATGCATTGTAAGAGTTGTAGTCTTGCCTACCTCAAGTCTCAGGCTGCTACTTCACTCCCCCGGACCTGGTGAAGTGCCATTACCTTTTCTGTGTGCTTACCTGCTGCCAAGGCTTGTTGTTTACCAATCCACTAACCGACCCTCACACTTGATGCTGCATCTACAGGGATCACCGTATAACCATCATCCAATGTCAGCAGCTGTGTATCTGTTGTGTTTTTGCATTCTGTTTATTGCAGCACCGTGTAAGCTGTAAAATTAGCACCACCGCAGCTGCTGTTTAGCACCAAGTACAGCCAGGACAACTCTGCAGCCGGACTCCATGGGCTAGGTAAAATATATCTGTTTGTCGTGACCTGGTCCAGTGGCCCGCATGACCTTAACCCTATAAGGGTTTCACATAACTCAACTTGCAAGCAACCAATTGTCACTAGTGGTTTTTCCAGTTGACCACAATGTTATCTTTTTCATGTATTATTCTGCACTAATTTAATATTGCTTCAAAAATCTATAACTCCAGTTATATATATGCTATTCAATTCATTTGGTGTCTAAATTAAGATAGAAATTCACACTATTTTTATAAATTGCTGTTGGATTTCTCTCCAGTCGTGTAAATTACTTATCGTCCATTTTTGTTGAAACATTTTTTATTGTTTTCCAACACAACAAGACAACAATCAGCTCTCAACCCCCACCCGTCCAGGAAATACCACACATGTAACAGTATCCCCGACTCCCCCGAAGACGGCTCAACCTTCCCACCCGGTCCCTTACCCCCCCTCTCCCTCCCTCTGTCAGTGTGCCCCCAACTCCTACCCCGGTCCCACTTTCGATGTGTCCCCTCTCCCTGGTCAATAAAATACAGGGGCCCAACCTCTCCCTAAACCAACAGGACCTTCCAGCTAGCCCAGCCAAATGTATAGGCGGTCAGGGCCCGCCGTCTCGCCTCTTCTACTCCCCGCTCCCCACTACCTCCTCCCCGTCAGACCCACTCTCCTCAGCCCCCGTCTCGGACATCAACCCCTGAAGTTCTACCACCAACGCTTCCCAAGCCCGGGCCGTCGCCAGCGCCTTTTCGTCATCTCGCCGGAGGGCCAGTTGCACCCGGAGCGTGCCCTCAGCCCCTGCCCAACGCGCCAATGCCGATCTCCAGCGCAGGAAGTTAGGTCCCCCCCGGGATTTCCAGTGCAGAGTCAATTCCCTCTTGGCCATTATCAGCCCCAGATCATAAAATTTGCTAGTGACCTTCGTGCGGCGAGTGTGGGGGAACCAAAGCAGCAAGCAGGTCCCCATCTCCGGGGCAATGGAGCGATCCGTGACCTGGTTCAAGCAATCCACCACTGCTTCCCAGTAGTCACCCAACTGCATACAGGACCAAAACATGTGTCGAAAGTCCGCACCGTCCACCCCGCACCGCGGACACTGAGAGTGCGCTCCCACGAAATATCGCAGTATCTTGGCCGGTGTCAGGTATGCTCTGTGTAACGTAAAAAACTGGACTAATTGGAATCTGGCATTCCTCGTTCCCTTCCAGGCCCTCCGCACCAGCGTGGACCACGTGGACTCAGGGATCTCTTTCCCTAGGTCCGCTTCCCACTTTTCCCTCAGGGCGCCCAGGGGGAGAAGGCTCTCCGTCGACAGCCGGCGATAGAGGCATGTGATGGCCTTAGCCGTCCCCGCCACCATCACTACATATTGGCAACCCGCGGCAGTCGGCGGCTCCGACAGTCCCACGTTCCAATGCCTCTGAAGGCTCGCCACCAGGGCCGCATGAAGCAGGAAGTCTCCCCGCGGGAGCCCATGAGAGTCCTGCAAGTCCTGGAAAGGTAGCAGTACTCCCTCTCTAAATAAGTCCCCCACCATCTGTACCCCCAGTTCCTCCCAGACCGCTAATCCCGACCAATCTCCTCCATGCGGGAACGCCGTACACATCCCCAGGGGGATCTCCGGGGCATAGGGGTGAACTATGGCGGCCCTTCTCTGGCATCTGTTCCAGCATAACCGGAGGGTACGTTCCTCCAAGGTGAGCTGGGCGAGGTCCAACCTCTGGTGGAGGACTATAAAGGCCAGCACATGGCGCGGGATTAGTCTGCCCTGAGGGCCTTCCGGGCCCCTGTACTCCCTGGCCACCGCCTGCGTGAGCCACTGGAGCTGGGCCGCCAGATAGTACCACTCAAAATCCGGTGCCGCCAAGCCCCCCTCTGCCCGTGGCCGCCGCAAGGTGGTCAGCGCCACTCGACGCCTTCCCGAACCCCAAATGAAGCTCGTGGTTAATACCCGCAGCGTCGCAAAGAACGACGACGGGATCCATATAGGAAGGGTGCGAAAATAGTAAAGGAGCCGTGGCAGCGCCACCATTTTCAGCAGCGCCACCCTCCCAGCACACGAGAGCGGGAGCGTATTCCAAAACCCCATGCTACCCCGTAGGCCTCGAAGCGCTCTACCCACATTCCCCTCCAGCAAATCAGTCTGGGTATGGTAAATGTTAACCCCCAGATAACGGAGACAGCTGCTTTCCCAGCGGATACGGTCCAACGCCTGCGGGGGCTGTCCCCCTTGCGACAACGGGAATAAACACGTTTTACGCCAGTTGACCTTAAGCCCAGACAGCCGACCAAACTCCTCCAAGAGGGCAACCGCCCCCTCCAGCGCCCCCGCCGCATCCGCCAAGAACATCAGCAGATCGTCTGCATAGAGGGAGATATAATGCGTATCCTCCCGCAGGGAAACTCCTACATACGCTCCCCCTCGTCGGGCCTGAGCTGCCAATGGTTCAATGGCCAGCGCAAACAGCAGGGGGGAGAGGGAACACCCCTGCCTTGTCCCCATCCGGACACGGTAGGAGGCCGATATGGTGACCCCCGTCTTCACTCGGGCCGTAGCCTCGCTATAAAGCAACGTGGTCCAGCGCACAAAGTCCTCCCCTAAGCCGAACTCCCGCAACACTCGGTATAAATAAGGCCATTCCACACTATCGAAGGCCTTTTCTATGTCGACCGACAGCGTGCAGGCCTCCGGGAAGACTTCCCGGTCCAGTTCCATCACTCGCAACAATCGTCGCACTGAAGTGGCCGTGCTGCGTCGAGGGATAAAGCCCGCCTGATCCGGGTGGATTAAGGCGGTCATATGACCCAAAAGGCGCGACGCCAGTATCTTACTCAATATTTTATAGTCCACCGTCAACATGGAGAGCGGCCGATACGCCGTGCGCGCGTCGGCCTCCCCTCCGGGCTTTAATAAGGGTATCACAATCGCCTCCCGAGCAGAGGCGGGTAAGCACCCACGCCGCCAGGCTTCGCTGTAGAGGACCTGCAGCTGCGGGGCTAACAGATCCGGATACGCCGCAAAGAACTCGACAGGCAACCCATCCGCCCCCGGGGTTTTCCGACGGGCCATGTGTCTAATCGCCGCACGAATCTCGCCCAGCGATATGGCACCGCCAAGATCTTTCCCAATCTCCGGGTCCAGTCGAGGAAGGTGGGCCTCCAGCAAGAAGTCCGCTAGGCCCTCAGGCTCCCCCTCCATGGTGCTATCGTATAGCCCAGCGTAATATCCGGCAAACTGCTGATTTATCCCCTTCTGGGAATAAACCGGGGCACCCCCCGCCTCGACCAGGGAAAGCATTGGTTCCCCCCGGGCCGCCGGGTTCGCCAGCCACGCCAGAAGGGATCCCACCTTATCGCGTTCCGCGTGCGCTCGCATTAAGTAGCTCTTATGGTCAAAGCAGCGGAGCTTCTCCACCTGCACCGCCACACCCTCACGCGCCTCAGCAACCGCAGCCAACTCACCGCTCCCCGTCTGATGCGCCCGTTCCGCCGCCCGCAGCAGAGCCTCCGCCCCATCTACCTCCTTCAATAACGTCTTCCGTACTCCGGCTGTGGACGATATACAAACCCCCCGAACAACCGCTTAAACGCGTCCCATTCCGTCGCCCGGCTTGCCGTCGTACCCGAGGTTCGCTCGAAATATTGTGTTACGCAGTCACTAACCTCAGCCCGGAAGACCGGGTCCTCCAGAAGCAGGGGGTTAAGACGCCATGTGGGAATAGCTTGCCGCTGCCTGGACCACTGCAGCACCCCCATACAGGGGTTATGGTCCGAGAGAGTTTTAGCTAAATATTCACTATGTCGCATCAGCGATTGGACGTCCGGAGAACACAGTATACCATCCAATCGGACATACAGCTCATGAGGGGCAGAATAGAAGGAGTAATCCCTGTCCAGCCGGTGATGAGTACGCCAAGTGTCTACCAGACCCCAAGTAGCCTGCCAGCTACGTCGACTATTGGCCACCCGACGCACCGCCGACTGCGCCAGGGGAGGGTGGGACCTATCCAGCTCCACATCTGTCACCGAATTAAAATCCCCCCCCCCAGCACCACCGGCCCCGTCAAATACGCCGCCAACTGTCCCGACAGCCTGGAGAAAAACGCAGCCTGGTCCATATTCGGGGCATACACACTACACATGCTCAAGTCCCTCCCGTCCAGCTGCGCCTGCACTGCCACGAACCTGCCCTCTGGGTCTACCAATGTCATCAGGGGTTGGAAAGGGACACCTGCTCTCACCCAGATCAGAGCCCCCCGGGCAAACCTCGAAAAGGTGGTGTAGTACAATTGACCCCGCCAGCGCCTCTGCAATGCCTTCCCCTCCTCTCTGTCTAAGTGGGTCTCTTGAAGGAAGGCTACCTGAACCCCTCTCCGCACTAAGTAGGCATGGATTTTATGTCTCTTCACCATAGAGGTGAGCCCCCTCACATTCCAAGTCACAATTCTCAATTCAGGGGGGGTCCCCATCCCATCTCCGAACCAACCATCCCTTCCCACCCCTCCAAGGCACACTGACAACCCCCTGGAACCCTGAAACACCCCAACTCCCCGATTCCCCACCCTCCCCCAGAACAGGCTCTAAACCACAGTCACCCATCCAAATACTCCCCCAAACAGAAACCAAACACTCTGGTAGCCACCAGAGTCTCACTGTGTCCGTGAGGTTGAGGTGGTGGCTCTACGCCTGACGGGTTTGACGGCAGTCCTCCCCAGAGCATCCACGCCCAGACTCCGTCAATCCCCCCCCAGCGGTCCACTCCCTGCAGGCTCCCCTGCCCCCACCCCCAGGGCCCCCAATAATCTCCAGAATCTCCAGCCATGGACCCCACCTGGTACCGGTCCCTCCCTGAGCCCCATCAAGCCCGGGCCAGCCTCCCTCTCCCCATATACCCAGTCCTCCCTGCCCATGTCCCTCAGTTCATGGCCCGAGCACTCCCCAAACCTTCAAGCGTCCAACAGTCCATCCGCCGTCCCTGGGGTAACATCTGGCAGCACCTCCGCTTCGTCGATAGCACCGTCCGAGTGGGAGTCCTCTGTGCCCTTCCTAGAGCCCGAATCCTCGCTGGGCTGGGAGGCTGTGGCCCCGGAAATCACAGAGACCGCCCGCAGCACAGCTCGCCTCTCCAGAGCCGTCTGGGACGCACCCGGTGATCGGGCCCCCGCTGTCCTCACCCTGTTGCGTCTGTTGTGACGGGCCTTCGTCGGGGTACCCTGCGGCCCCTCCCCATCAGCATGCGCCACCGCTCGGGTCCGGGCCGACTCCAGCCAACTCCAGGCTGCCGCAGGGTCAGTGAAGAAGGAAGCCGCCCCATCCATCACAACTCGGAGGCGGGCCGGGAACAACAAAGAGTATTGCAGCCCCTCTTCCCGCAGTGCCCTCTTCACCGCCAGGAATGAGGTACGTCTGCGCTGGACCTCCATGGGGTAATCCGGGTAAATAGAAACCCGAGCGTTCTCCACCTGGTAGGGTCCCGAAGTTCTGGCCCTCTGGAGGATGATATCCCGGTCCTTGTAATGCAGCAGGCGGGCCACCACCGGCCGGGGCGGTCGGCCCGGGTCCGGGGGACGGGCCGGAACCCTATGCGCCCTCTCCAAGGTGAAGAACCGCGTAAGTCCCTCGGGCGCCACCACCTCTTGCAGCCAGGTCTCCAGGTAGGTTAGCATATCTCCCCCTTCGATCTTTTCCGGCAGCCCGACTACGTGAATGTTATTGCGGCGGTTGCGCCCTTCAGCGTCCTCAGCCCTCTTTTCCAGAGTCACCACCCGCCGTAGGAGATCCACTGTCTGGCCCTCCAATACCTTCTGCGCTGGCTCTACCAGGTCCATCCTGTCCTCCGTGGTCTTGACCCTGTCCACCAGCTTCCTGTGGTCCGCCCGGAGCAGCCCCAGGTCCGAGGATACCTGAGCGATATCATTTTGCAGCGCCGTTTTTGTGTCCGCTATGGCCTGTAGGATTTGGTCGAGCTGTCGCTGCTGTAGGCCCGCTGCAGAGTCGGCGCTGGTGCCGCCCTTGCAGCCACCGGCAGAGTCTCCCGCCGACTCCACTGGATTCCCCCCCGGCTTGAGTCGCGGCTTGCCCATTCTTCCGGCCAGGCAGTTCGTCAGGGGGGCCCTCCCCAGGCGGCCTCCAGGCCCGCTCACCAGATCTGCGGGAAGTGCGCCTCCTCACCGGCCTCAGGGACCTGCTCCACCTTGCCTTCGGCCCACAAGGAACCAGCGCCCCCCTGCCTCTCACCGGGCGCCCCGACGGGAGCGGCCCCCAGCCTTCTCCAAAGCTGCTGCGGCCGGGAGCACCGTCCGACCCCCACCGCTGTCCTCCGAGGAACGCTGGGACTGTCGCACCAAGGTGGGCACCATCCAAAAGCCAGGCCCTCAAGTCCGCCACCTGTGGCCAGCCAAGCCGCCACCTCCGAGGAGTTCGCTGCGCCGGTCACCCACCTCGCTGGTCCACTAAACACGTGGTGTCCCACTGCGGGCGCTCCAGTTCCAGGCCCTCCGCTATCGGCACCAGCCCAGTGCCGTCCGCTGTGCCGCCGCTTCACCGCAGCGCAGCTACCGCAGCTAGGTCACAGTGTTGCGGGCATCCCAGCCCCGGGCTCCGCATTGAAGGCGAACTCTGCAGCTTTCCTCCGATCGGCAGGGCCAGGCCGGCACTTCCGGTGCCCGCAGCCGATGCAGCCTCACTTCCGGCCAGCTCCTCCGGCACTGTGGGCCGCTGCTGCCCGTCCCCTCATAGGCCGCCCAACATGGCCGACGGCCGCCCGCCTCCGCTGCTTCTCCGGCTCCGCGCCAGCCCTCTGCGCCGCGCTCCACCCCGCCCGACTGCTCCAGGGGTCCCGAGTTGGCTGGGGGAGCCCTCCGGGAGCTTCAACCCGCCGGGGGGACACTCGTAGCAGGATTAATTGCTGGGCTGGATGCGGAGCTCGTCGCTCACGCGTCCATGCCCGTCGGCTGCCAAGCCACGCCCCCAAATTACTTATCGTCCATGTTGGTACTTTGAAATACTTAACCCATGTTCCTCTAATAAAGCCTGACTGCTCTTTGGGACTCTACCAGGACTGTACTAAGGATTTATTAGTGTGAATACAAGGACCATCTTTGTATCGTGGTAGTATTACATGGTGAGGACTAATCCCACACCACATAATACTTCCCTTTCCTACAATGGGTGTTTCTCTGATTACATCTTTTTGGCTACCTCTCTGACTTTACCCAGTTTCTGTGATGAGAATGTCATCATCTGATTCAGATGTAAACCCTACTCCTGTTCCTGCAAGTCTGCCACCTCAGCCAACCAGGGATTCCTTGGTCTGGCAATTTTGTCAGATGAGGCCTGCTGAGAAGACAGTGTCTTGCAAATATGGAATTTGTAACATATGCAAAAAAGAGTTCAGCAGGGGCAGTCAGAACAAGCAATATTCCATGAGTACCATTGGGATGTGGCAGCATTTGACAGCTATGCACCCTAAATGCCTTACTCGGGCTGAGTTATCCTGTACTGCAGAGCTTGATAATTTCTCTGGGGCATCCACATCTTTTCAACCTGGTGACAGTGTGCCTGCCCAGGTACCACTGCACAAGCAGTTAACAAGAAAGCCCTATTTTGCTGTTTATAAAAATACATAATTTTTTCTTCTGAGACAAGCAGGGTTGCACGGGACAGGCTTGCCCAGGATCATAAACGCCCACCTAGGAAGTAGTGTTTTTAAAAACATTTTTTCTACATTTTTATCCTCTTTGTTTTGAAGATGCTTTTTAAAATTCCCAGTTTCTTGTTTTTGTTCTATCCCTTTTAAAAGCAAAATATCAAAAAAGTTACAAATGTTAAAAAACACAATAAATTAGTTATTGAAAATGTTACTGTTAGACCTTGCACCTTGGCGTGAGTCTCCCTTCCACTTTTTGTCGCTGTGCCTCATGTGTTTTGCTGGTGTTAGCTGCTCAGAGCACTGTGCCACTGCCAACCAGTGCCACAGTGCAAATGCTCCCTGTTTAAAATGTATATGTTGGTTGGATTCCATGATTGGCTTATTTGGTTTACTGTCAGACCCCAGTAAAGTGCACCAGGAGTGCCCAGGGCTTGTAAATACAAATGCTGCTGGTGGGCTTGCAGCACTGGTTGTGCCACCCATAGATGCGGCCTAGGAAAATGTGTCTAGGTCTGCCATTGCAGAACCTGCGTGCAGTCTGGTACTGTCATGTTGACTGGGCAAGTGCACCCACTTCCCAGTCCCTAAACCTTCCCTTAACTTCATATTAGTCACCCCTATGGTCGGCCCAAGGGCAGGGTGCATTGTAAGCATAAGGTAGGACAAGCCCTGATGTGTGTGGCATGTCCTAAATACAGCGATTTTCGTTTTTCACTGTTGTAAGGCTACCTGTTCCCCATAGGCCAGAATGGGCTGTCAGAATTGTTACATTCTATGAGCCTAACAGACCCAGGGAACATGGTAGAAATTCGAGTTTAGTATGCCTGAACTCAGAATAATAAAATACATCTTTTAGGAAAGTTTATTTTAATATTCTGTGTTTGCAAATACCACTTTTAGAAAGTTGGTATCTGCTTGCCTGACCATTTCAGCCCGCCTCTGCTATGATGTGTATCTGCCTCTCTGGTTGTGTGAGTGACAGGGCTGGGGAAACCCAGAGGGGCAGGGCTAGGCAGCCTGGTGGTGAATAGGAAGATTGGCAGTCTGATGGGTGGGAGGAGTACACCTGGGCTTTGAATAGGGTTGTGCTCTGCTACCACAATGCTGGCTCCACCTCCTGCGGAGCGGCTGATGTCTCTGCCCTGCACCCTGAATAGGAAGGCAGAGTCATGTCAACAGAGTGCTCAAGAACTGGTTTGGACTGGGCAAAGGCCCCTCTACCCCAGAGGAACAAAGGAATTAGGGGTATATGTATTGGGACCCTGCTCCCAAGAAATTAGATCCTGCTGAAACAAGAAGAACCTCTGCCAGAGGAGAAGGAACTGGGAAAGCTGTAGGAGGAGTACTGTCCCTGACCTGGGGGTTTGGCCTGCAGTGGTTGCCTTGCTGCTGAAGGAGAGGAGAAAGACTAATAAAGACTTTGCTTCAACTTGTGCTTTAAAAAGATCTCCAAGGGCTTGAACTGAGCTTGCCCCCTGAACGAAGTCCCAGGACCAGTGGACTTCATCCCCAGCTCCCCAGAGTCTTTTGGAAGTGCCTGCTGCTGTTGTTGGGCCTTCTGAGGGACTGCGTGTCGCAAGGAGCTTGGAGCGCGACGCAAGGAGGAGAAGCGTGCCGCAGTCGGAGCTGTTGCCGTCGCATCCCTCAGAGAGTGTCGCCGCTGCAGCATCGCATCGAGCGGAAGCGTCTCGCATCATTCCGGAAGTGTCTCGCAACGCCGAAGAAGCGTGTCGCCATCGCAGCCATCGTAGCTGTCGCATTGCACCGCATCGAGAGAAGAGTCTTGCATCGAGGAGGAAGCGTGTCGCCATCGCAACCTTCGTAGTTGTCGTATTGCACCGCTTCCGAAAAAGCGCCTCACATCCACGGAGAAGCGTGCCGCCGTCGGAGCATCTGCCGTCGCATCTCGCAGAAGGGATGTCGCCGCTGTAAGCATCGCATCGAGCGGAAGCGTCTCGCAACGTCGGAGAAGAGTGCCGCTGCCAAGGCCGCTGTCGTCGCATATCGTGAAAGGTGACGCCGCTGTAGCTGACGCATCAAGCGAGTCTACTCGCAACATCGGAGAAGCGTAACGCATCTGGAAGATCCCGTCTTTATTTCTTTTGCACCAAGAACTTCAACGCATCTGCATCGCTGCAACACTTTCGTTGCCCTGCGTGTCGCATCTAAGGTACATTGACTTAAAGTGTTGCATTTAAGAACTGAAGAGAAACTAAGCAATCTTCTACCAACTAAAGTAACCGTATTGTGTATTTTTGTCGTTCAATGATCTTGTGGTAACTCTATATAAAGAATCCTTATTTTTAATATAAAAACCTGTGTGGTGTCCATTTGTAGTGTTGTCACTTGGTTACTGTATGTGTTCACAAATGCTTAACCTATAACGCTCTGAGATAAGCCTTGTCTGCTCGCGCCAAGCTACCTAGTGGGTGAGCAGGGGTTGTTTTAGTAGTGTAACCCCTTACCCTGACTAGAGGAAAGGTTCCCTGCTTGTCACAAGTACCTACCTGTGCCAACCAGAGAACCCAGATTCTAACAGTTACTTGAAAAGCTCTTTTTGAAGCTACGCTATACTTACTTTCATTATGTATGTTGTTTGTACTATGTACACCTTTCTGTTTTGCTTCTTGATGACTCTCGCAAGACACCCATGAGAGCCATGATGACCTGATACATAGTGTGATTGACTTTTGCGGGCCAGACACACAGTCCTTGGAGTCCACTCACAAGGGTGCAGTGTCTGCTGCTTTATGCTCGTGAGCCTCTTGCGAGAGCGTACTTTTATAATGGAATTTGCATTTTCACGGAACTTATCCTGTTGTAATAGGTATAATTTATATGCACTGGATTTTCACTACCCCTTCTTTTTATGCGATTCTCAAGAGTCTCACGAGATCATAACGTTTTTTAGGAATATAGGAATTAACCATCTCCTCCTTACAGTACTTATCTCTTACACACTTACTCTCAAAAACAATGACCAGAAAATACACTCCTACTAATGTGGTGCATTCAGAATTCATATACTCCTTTTTACAATTTACTATCTCACGAGAGTACTGTGAGATTGTGAGATACCTCCTCGTTAAACATAGGGAGACAGCATGGCTTTCTGCTGCCCTCCCAAATAGCATTTTTTTCATTTTGACCCCACCTTGAATTTTTCACAGTAAACAGTAATGACCACCATTTCATTTCTAACATTCTAACAAACAGCCAATCAGAGCGCTTGCTCTTGTGAGACGCATGGGAGCCTCTTGCACCCGCGAGAGTGTGAAGGCTCACGGGAAAACGTGCCTCTCGACCAATCACAGGCCTCCATTTTTAAATTTGGTCTCTCGCGAGCCCAACAATTCAAACATACAATTATTTTTCACCTTTAATTTCACAAAAACTACTGACAGTATTTACACCAAATCACAAAAAGCCCAATCTATGGACCAAAACCTATTTTCCTGCCAAATTTGGTGTAATTCGGTTAAGCAGTTTTTGCCCTACCCATGTCTAAAGAAGTCTATGAAAAACGCATGGGGATTTAATGTTTTGGGACCCCCTTTTTTCTCGGCCTCCACTTGACAGATCACTCCAAAACTTGCCAGGAAGGAGCGGAGGTGGATAAACTTGTTTTTAAATGTTTTGTGAAGATTTGTCAAATGTGGTAAATGTTATTAGCAAACCAAAAAATGCTCCATTCATGGAAAAGCAGACAAGCCAATAGGATATATATATATATATATATATATATATATATATATATATATATATATATATATATATATATATATATATCCTTCACAAGCCTCCGAGCAAGGAGCCCCCGACCCTTCAGAGTGGCCTCTCAACAACAGGCACGGAGAAGCCTGTCAATTCACTACAGGTGAGCACAAAAAACAGAGGCCCATTTCCAGAGTTGGTTCCTTTATTCAAAGAAAAATGCACCATCGGCTTCTCTTTCCCTACATGTTTCGGCGCTCTGCCTTGATCACGGGTAGAAGCCACAGCCAAGTGCTTACGTGCATGCATTTTTATAAAAAGTCTTGGGTCACATGACTGGTAAAAAATACATCTCCCACAGTGCATCGGGAATTTCAGTTACATGCTGGTATTTTACTGAAAGTTCGTATTTTAAAAAGGCACAGTTCACAATTTACTCTTTTCATCCTCCGATGCATCTTAATTGAATAATATCCTGATGGAACCCAGTCATGGCAGTTTATAATTACCAGCAAGATGCTCGAGTGTTTTGACATCTTTGAAGAAAAGGTTCTTTCTCTGGAACGATCGGTGTAGGAAATACCCCTCACTGAATCTCTTCCAGCGCTGCTGTCTCTTTTCGCTGATATAATATATATATATTACATACTGGCGGTTGCCAGTAGGTAGTTATAGTTAGGACCTATTGTCCATAGGAAATCCGCAACATTCTATTCCCAATAAGTCTGGCGCCGGTTGATGAATCCTTGCAAAATTTTCCAAACTTTTGGCCAGCTCCGCTCCGCTCGTACCCTGAAAGTTTCATGGTGATTTATCATGCGGGGGCTGAGAAAAAAGGGGGGTCCCAAAACGCGTTTTCCCCATGCAATTTCCCATAGGATCTGTTGTCGCAGCTACAGCCCGAACTTATAATTTGAAGGTGGTCGATAAATTGTATTATAACTTTAGAACTTTTTAAGTTTGTGTAATTTAAGCTTTGTTTGTTTTGGGGAAAAAGCTTTCCTAACTAAAACTAAGTAGTAAATTTCGTTATTTTCATAAAAAAATATATACATATTTACATATAGCCACCACTCCACTTCCACAGAGTCCTTCGAAGGGACGAAACAGACACGGACCACAATTTGCATGCTAAAGTGTTTATTACGGACTGTCCGCCATAACGCGTTTCGGCCGCCCATGGCCTTGATCACATGACAACGTTGCAGTTTCAGGATCACCAATTTAAAGTGGCACGTGCAATAACCTTATTAATGGATACAGACAAAAGACTTGCACCGCTGTGATGCCAATAAATACACAATGAATAAATAGATATTTGAATATGTATCCATACATATATATATCTCTCTCGACTGCCACAGGCTTTTAAGACAAATACATGCATAAATGTCCAAATTCATTTTGCAAACTGCTTGATTTGATAAAGAGTCATGCTTATATATATATAGAAGTGTTGGCATCATGGGACCTGACGACTGTTTGTCAACTTGGATCAAACCTGGCATGGAAACTCAAGCATATGCAGCATGAAGTCGCCCCTGCGAGCCCCTTTCATCTTTTTCATTGGATATTTACATTCAATATTGAACTTGTTTCTAAGTAGGAGAGCAGGTTGCTCTTGGAGAAAAAGGGCAACTATGCTTGTATTGATTTTATTCAAATGGGCAAAAATGCGTCACATTTGTTTTTTAAAAAAAAGACATTATTGTGATGCCGGTATTTGCAGTTCAAGGACTTGCTGAGTAATCCAGTCTGGGTTTTACACAAGATATGGCAAGGCATGATGGGACTTCTTGTAATGAGTTGAATTGTGTGCATAACTCTTAACAGCACAGCGAGTGAATTAATCTAAAAGCGATTTCATTTGCTGGATCTACACTGTTGTGACCCTTTGTTAAAATAATGTAGTTATGCAAAAGTGTTGGTAACTGTGATTATCTCACGTGCTTGTGTTTACCCAATCACTGCAATCAATAATGCATTTTCTATTTTTAATGTTATGGAAGTTTTAAAATGAGCCCCAATATGGCGCATTTCAGGTCGAGAAAGGCAGCGTGACTGCTGAAACGCGTCCCTCCTGTGCCTGTTCTGGTTCTTGTGTCTGATGTGACTGACATAACAAACGGGAGAAACCCCATGATGACGAGTGCCGACTCCTTTATTATATAAAGGTTTTGGAGATATTTTGCTACATTTTTAGCGCTAGCGGTAGCTCTACTTTTTGTGCACCACCAGCGATCTGGCAGCACGCTAGTATACCGCAATTTGTTTGGACGATATATATATATATATATATATATAATGGCAGATGACTGAAGAATAAAAACAATTGTGCCCAATTGGAGATCTGCACTCGTCTTTTTCAAATTGGATGTATCACGAGTTAAAGTGATATATATATATATATATATATATATATATATATATAAATTCACTGAAAAAACCATAGG
Source organism: Triturus cristatus (assembly GCF_964204655.1). NCBI lineage: Eukaryota > Metazoa > Chordata > Amphibia > Caudata > Salamandridae > Triturus > Triturus cristatus. Next base: position 466,137,471 of record NC_140595.1, on the reverse strand, counting down.
TTTCACACACGTTATAGTTAGGAATTAGCATTTAAAAAACCTTGCAAATTCACTGAAAAAACCATAGGTTTCACACATGTTATAGTTAGCTGGACATTTTATTGATAAAAAACCAATGAAATTCCCCCGTTATAGTTAGTGCAGGCAACTATAACTCACGCGACCTCAATCCTCTGCTGATGCTAATACTGTATTTAGACACTTATTTGCCCATGTCTTCTTCCATTAAATTTTAGCTATACATATATTACAAATATTTTTTTTTCATAAAGACACATATGTCATCAGCAGATGTTCCAAGGGTGGGCACCCAGGAACATAACAGGCGTCAGCCATGGGGGATGCCGGTCCCCAGAGCCATCTCGCTCCTTTCTTCTTGTAGGGTCTGTCCCGGGGACGTGGCAGTACCTGGGACGGAAAGTAGCCCAGGAGGGGGGGCTGCACGTTCCTCCTCCCGTTCTTTAAAAAAAAGTTGGCCCGGGGGAAGTGGTGTTCCCTGGGGGTCCTTAAGGACCCCATTGCAAATTGATTGTGACCCCAGGGAGGTGGTGGTCGCCAGGGTCTGACAGGGTCCGGGAACAGGGGGTCCACAAGACCCCCCGATTTACCTTTTGGAATGTTGCCCTGGGGAGGTGGTGGTCCCCGGGATCCAGGGGAAGTCCGAGAGGTCCTCCCCATTTACCAATAAATAAGCCCCGGGGAGGTGGTGGTCCCTAAGACATTAACAGGCCCAGCCGGCCCATACGCCCGCTCCTTTATTTTTCAAAATGCCCTCGGGACCTGGCCCACCTGGGCTTCTGTCTACTTTTATTTCATTTTCAGTGGGAGCTGCGAATCCAACGCGGTTCCTGCTGACAATTGAACACAAAATGCTTTTTTGCTCCCCCAAGAGGCTTAGGGGGTGATGGCATTCCTACCCTGCCCCCTTTTCTTTTTTTAATGTTTTTTCTGGGTCTCAGCTCAAGCCAAGCCCCAAGATGGCTGCCAACTCTTCCTGGTTTGAAGTGCTGGCAGCCAATCAGATTTGAGAACGGGGACTGCCGGATACTCGGAGGATGTGGTCCCTATAGATGCAAGGGGGAATTTTCCTTAAGATTTCTAGAACTACTGAATGGATTTACACCAAATTGCAAAAAAGCAATTCCCTGGACCAATATCCACCTTGCTGCCAAATTTAGTGAAATTCCGTTCAGCAGTTCGGGCTGTATATGTGTCCAAAGGTCCTATGAGAATTAAGATGGGAAACACACGTTTTCTGACCCCCCTGTTTCTCTGCCCCCACTTGACGGATCTCCCTGAAACTTTCCATGGGCAACACGAATCACCAGAGCACTTTTTCAAAAAAACGTTCATGAAGATTCGTCAAACATCTCCAAAGATATGGAGAAATCAAAAAATGCTTTGAATATGGAAACATGGTCCTAACTATAACTACCTACTGGTGGTCTCCACCGGGTAATAAATAAATAAATAAATAAATAAATAAATAAATAAATAAATAAATAAAATTTAAAAAAAATAAAATATATATATATATATATGAGAAAACAATCTTGCTCCAACGAAGAAGAGGCACGTACATGAGGTGTGTATGGATAAGGCTTCTTTATTGTATGTCAGGTCTCCCACAACCTCGCATTGAAAGAGAGACGCGTTTCGCCTGTGCAGCAGGCTTTGTCACTCTCAAATATATATATATATATATATATATATATCTGTCCTATGCTTCCTTGGAAGAAAGATCTTGACACCTACATACACTAGATAAGTCTCTGCTGAAACTCATTGATATTGCATGATCCTGCTTCACTGACCTGTACCCATTTCTTAGCTACAGCCCTACACAGTAGTAATGACAAATTTCTATTGATTTTTGACTTGGCTGCCCGCTATTTAAATTAAACACTCTTTGGACTTGGGATTCCCTGCGTGCTATTTCAATAAAACCAAACTGAAAATGCTGCTAAAAAAACTGAAAACTAGCTTGAAAATCACAATATATGATAACACTTCAATCTTTCACCCAATCCTTCACAGAAAATCCTCCTAATTGGGCCATCCTTTCTAGTCCATTCCTTGAGCCCACAAAACCTCTCCAACTGTCTGCTCAATTACCCTTCTCTAATCAATTTCTTCCTTTTACATTCTGCATTCTCTTTCTTTCTCTTTTACCCGCTACTGTTGCCTAACCAGTTTCCTCTTGACTCTTTTCTCAAGCGTTGTTCTTCCTCATCTGTACTTCTCCTTTTTCTTTCCTTTTCCTTCAATTTTCCCATCTCTTTCTTTTTCTCTTTCCCCTTTACATTTTTCCATTTTCTATTTTCCTTTTCGTTTTCATTTCCCGTTTCCTTTCCTTTGCCATTCTCCATTCCCTTTTCTCTTTGTGCGTTTTCTTTATTTCCATTTCAAGCTTCCTTTTATCATTTTCTTGCTCCCTTATTCCTCTCTTCTCCCCCTCCCAATTCCCCCTCCTCTTGCCACTTCCCCTTCCTCCCTTTCCCCTCTTCTTCTCCTTCCCTTTACACTGCCCCTTCTCCAGTACTGTCCCGTACCTTGCCCATTTCACTTCCTTTCCCCTTTCCTTTTCATCCCATTTGACTCACTTTTCTTACCATTCAACGTTTCCTAACATTTGTGCTTCCCTAAATTACCTACATATTTTGCTTCCCTCTAGTTTCATCCCTTTTACATCTCCACTCCTCTCCTCCCTCCTTCCCCTCCAATCCTTTCCCTTCCCCTTCCTATTGATTTCACTTCTGTTTTAATCCCTATACTTCTGCTCTTACCTCTCTTTCCCTTTATTCCATATCCTTCAGCTTTCCTCTTCCTTGACATAAACTATGGCCCATATTTACTAAAGCTTTGCACCAGGTTTGCGTCACTTTTGTGATGCAAACCTGGTGCAAAGTATTGGAATTTACTATGTAACACAAACCAAGATTTGTATTGAAAGTATCCCAAAGTAACTATGTGCGATGTAACTTGCACTATGCGCTACTTTGCGTCCAGGGGTAGTTCCATGGGTGATACTGGGGTGTTCCCAGGCAATCACCTATGGGCTTTTCATCTCTACTATCTTCTATAATTTGTAGACAGGGAGTTGAGCTAAAACCTTACACATCCTCATGGCAGGTGTAATGAGGAGAAAGTTTTTCATTTTTCCTTATTTTTCCTAATTTGCAAGTGTACTGCATTGTACAGCACACTTATAGATGGCGAAAAGTATTAAAGGATATTGTTTGTAATGGAAGGGTCCCCTTCAAGTACAAAACCTATGCCTCAGAGAAACCACCCACCATTGCACTATAACCCAAGCGTGTGTGCATGGCTGCATGACAGCCCAAAGTGCGCCATCACTACGAGAAAGAAAAAATGTGCCATATCTTAGTAGATTTCCATTTATGCAATTTGTAGAGACCATGGCGACCCAAAGGCATCCCACTGCTGAACAAGTGGTAGCACCACCCAGAAGCAGAAGGAACACTTAAAAACTGAGTTATTCAAAAAGCTAGGATTTAATCGCTTTTCGAAAGTGTTGCTCATTCTCTATAGCTTGAATAGCCAGGGAGAGGAGAGAGTTCCAGAACTTTGCTACATTAAAGCTGAAGGATCTACCACCTCTTCTAGCTCTTTTGAAAGTTGGGTGGCAGCCAGGTGAAGCCATGAAGGTTAAAGTGATATATTGGGGTTTACATTTAAATTCCACTCTTTGAGCAGCCTGGAGTCAGTGGAGAACTCTCAATTCCTATCTGACTGCGATCTTGGGGTTCTAAACAATACATGTGCAACTGCATTTTATGCAACCTACAGTGTCTGGGTAACGCCTTTAAGTGACCCCAAGTAACAAGATTTACCATAGTCCAGAAGAGAGAGGACAAGTGCTTGAACCACCACTCGTCTAGAGGTCTGGGGAAACAAGGGTAGAATCTTGTGCAGCATTTGCAGTATAACAAAACAACTGGTAGTGGTTTTTGTGACCTGGTCTTCCATAGTCAGGGTATCTTCCAGCCACATCCCAAGGCTTTTTATGGCAGCCCTGGGATCGGGGGGAACCCAGGCCCATCAGCCAGTTTAGACATTGTTGGACGGAGGAGTTGTAACTAAGAATCATTAATTCTGTTTTTGCTCCAGTGAGCATCAGACATAACGTATTCATCCACCTGGCTACTTGCTCCAGGCAGGGCCTTAGATTAGATGTTGAAGATTCTGAGTCTGAGGCAAGAGACAACACCAGCTGGGTGTTGTCCACATAGGAGACTATGGAGATCCCAAAAGGAGTTATGATGTATGCCAGAGATTGAAGATGCATATTAAACAACGTGGGGCTAAGTGAGGACCCCTGGGGGACCCCACAAGCCACGTACAGTATTTCTGAGGAACAGTCCCTATCAAAGTCCTGGAATGTTCGTTCCTTTAAAAAGGAACTCTCCGACTCCAGGGCTTTCCCTGCAATTCTGACCCTACCAACTCTTTCCAAAACTGTAGAGTTGGCAATAGTATTGAAGGCCGCACAAAGATCCAGGAGCACAATGGCCACTGTAGCCCCCTGAGCCATTCTCCTTTTTACCTCTTCCACTACCACTAATAAGGCGGTCTCTGTACTGTGTTTAGGCTGAAAGCCAGTTTGTGCATGATGCAGGATTGAATTGGATTCCAAAAAATCTGACAGATATGTATTTACATACTTTTCTGCCACCTTACTTAGACCTGAGAGCAGGGAAATAAGGTGAAAGTTGTCTAGAAATTAAGGATCATGGTTAGGCTTCTTTAAGTCAGCTCTAATCATTGCATGATTCCATGGAAGGGGTACCTTGCCTATTTCCCGGGACAGATTGACCAATTCTAGTAAAAAAAGAAAAATAATTTCTGTCTCAAAAGCGAGGATTCTCAGAGGTGCTGAGTCCAGTGGAGATCCGGATTTAATTCCCCAAAAATAATATTAAATTCCTCCAAAGAGAGGGGGGCTAATTGGGAAAGGTAGACAGATATGAAAGATATGCTGCAATTTTGAATCTCTTGCTTTGAGGTAAGGTGGTGCAGCAACTTTGCTTGCTATGCTGCTTTGTGTCAAATATTAGTAAATTTGGGACTAGCTCCAAATTTCCTCCAACTTGTTAACTTTGTTCCTGTCCCCTTTCTACCCCTCTTCTCCCTTTTGTTTCTTCCGCTTTCCATCATTTATACTTCCCTTCCACTTAGCTGCTCTATCCCTTCCATTCGTGTCACTGCCATTCTCCTTTTCCTACATTTTCATATTCTCCCAAATATCCTATTTCCATTCACTTACTCTACTATCTCCTCTACATCCCTGTGAAACTTTCTCTACCCCTTCCCCTTTAATCCCTTCTAGCCCCATCCCTTCCACTCTCCCCTCCAGTTTATCTCCATTCAGCCTCTCTCCACATCATTTCCCTTTCCCATTCCTTTACAAACAAATGTCTTCTTCCCACTCTTTCTCATTCAATCCATACTATTACCCATTCCTTACCATTTCCTAATATCTAACATCTCCTACCTCAATGTGTCCTCTACTATCCAGCCCTCCTCTCACTCTCCATTTTCTTTTATCAATCGTTACCATCAATTTTCTTTTGTTTGCCATCACTTCTGAACCCCATTATTTCCCTTCCCTATCCATCTTTTTCCTCACTCTTCAGGAGGGAAGGGAGCAAAGAGTATGTTGAGGTGAGAGGAGAGGAAAATGGAAGGAAAAGGCTATAAGGAAAATAAGGGAAGGAAAGTGAAGGTTAAGGTGGGGAGTGGGTAAGTAACAGAAGGTTTGGATGGGGAGTGAAAGAAGAATGGGATAGATGTAGTGGAAACTAGGGAAACAGCAGGACAATGATACTAAGTGAGGAGCAATGTAAAGTGTAAAATAGAAAGGGAGAGTTAGTTGTAATGATAGAAGGGAAACAATAAGTGCAGGTCTGGAGGGGAAGATAGGAGACAGGAAAGGAAGGAATAGGATATCATGGGGGAGGGTAGGAGTGGGTGGAGAGAGAGAAATAGAAGGAAGGTATAGGTGCAGCAGAATTTAGGTAAAGGGAAGGGCATTCTAGAAGGAAAGTTCAGGGAGGAAGCTCTTGTTAGTCCATGTTGAACTGTCAAAGAGGTTGAAAATCTGCCCCACCGTTCTATACTAGCTTCGCATCTACCTCTTGTCATGCGACTTGTGAAATTTCTGCCCACTGTAGAAAGGTAGCTAAAAGTGGCATCCTGTTAAACTCTCTAAGGGGTGGAAAATGTGCCTTATGGTATTATAATATTACCTCCCCTTTATCATTGGAGAGTTGTGTCAGGAACTCCATCAGTGCCTCCCAATGCCTGTTGGTTAAAAACTCATTTTGCATTCTATCCCTGCCCATTTGTTAGCATTAGATTTTTTATTTGTGTGCCTCACAAAAAATATAATTGTCTTTGTTTCAGTGTGTGTGCTTGTAGTATTCTTATCTGTCCATTAACTGTAATAACCAGAATTCTTACAATTTCCATTTTTAAAAGTGTTTTTACTTTTTATGTATGGTTTTAGTTAACCAAGGCATGAGATAAATAAAGTTCAAACACCTGAGGTAAAGGGAAGGGAATTGGCAAAAAGGAAAGAAGGAGGAAATGGGTAGAAAATAAAGGGAAAGTTAGTAGGAATGATGTAGGGGAAAAGAGGAGCACAGGTAGGGAGGGGAAGATGGGAGACATGAAGGGAGGTGGGAAGGGGAGTGGTAGAAAATGGAAAGGGAGGTAAGTAGCAAAAAGAAAGGAAAGACAGGGCCAGTCAAATGAAGAAAGGAAAGGGAAGAATAGAGGTGAAGGTATGGTGGAAGGAAAATAATAATAGGAAAAGTCATGGGGGCAATAGGTAGTGTATATTTGGGAAAAGGAAGGCAATTGGGTATGCTATAAAGGGAAGGGTAAGGTAGGGTAGGCAAAGGAAATTATAAGAAAGGGAGGCAAATGGAGGAAAAAAGGGAAGGGGTAGAAAAGCGAAAGGGAGGTACGCGGAGAAAAGAAAAAGAAAGATAGGAGTAGAAAATGGAAAAGGAAGTAAGTAGAAAAAAGGAACTGCAAAGAATTGGGAGAAAATAGATAAGGGGTAAATGGAAGAAAGGAAGGGGAGAGCATGGGAAGAGAGGTAAGTGTAGAAAATGAAAGGAAAGGTAAATAATACAAAATGAAAGGGAGGGAAGTGGAGAAAAGGAAACAAAAGGTTGGAGTAGAAAATGGAAACTGAGGTAAGTAAAAGAAAGGAAAGGTAGATGTAGAAAATGGAAAGGAAGGTAAGTGGAGAAAAGGACATGGAAGGTATAAGCACAAAATGAAAAAGAAGGTAAGTGAACAAAGGAAAGAAAGAGTAGGGTCGGAGTAGAAAATGGAAAGGGAGATTAAAGGCGGAAAGGAAATTTAGCAGAAGAGAAAAGGAAATGCAGCATAATGGAAATGGTGGTAAGAGGAGGAAATGAAGGGTAGAGTTTGAGTGGAAAATATAAAGGAAGGCTAGTGGAAAAAGGCAGGGTAGACTAGGAGTAGAAAATGGAAGGGGAGATAGGTGGACAGAAAACAAAAGGTAGGAGTAGAAAACGGAAAAAGGGGTAATTAAGGAATAAGATAGGTTGGGTAAGGTTTGAGTGCAAAATGGATAGGGAAGTAAGTGGAGGAAAGGAAAGGAATGATACAGTAGGAGAACAAACTGGAAAGGGAGGTAAGCAGACAAAGGGTAAGAAAAATGAAGAGTAGGATAGGAGTAGAGAATGGAAAGGGAGTTAAGTGGAGGAAAAGAAAAGAAAGGAAATTAGAGGTGAGGAAAGGAAGGGAAAGGTAGTGTAATGGAAATGGAGGAAAGGAAAAGTAGTATAATGGAAAGAGAAGGAAGAAATAAAAGGAAAGGAATGGTATGGTAAGAGTAGAACATATGAAGGGAGGTAAGTGGAGAAAAGGAAAGAAAGAATAGGGCAGGAGGTACACAAATGTATAGGGAGAGTATCAAAGGAAAGGAATTGATGTTAGGAGTAGAACATTTTAAGTGAGATAAGTGGAGGAAAAGGAAAGGAAATGGGTAAGTGAAGCAATAAAAAGGAATGATAGGAGTAGAAAATGCACATGGAGGAAAGGAAAGAAAATGGAAAGAAAGGGGAGAGAACGGTAGGGAAGGGAAGGCAAAGGGAAGGGGAAGAGGAAGGAGGTAAGTGAAGAAAAGGATAGAAACAGAAGGGTAGGAATAGAGAATGAAAATAAAAGGTGAGGTAGTGTAGGGTAGGGTAGGAGTCAAAAATGGAAAGAGAGGTAAGTGGAGCGAAAGAAAGGAAGGAAGGGTAGGCTAAAAGAGAGGTAGAAAATGGAAAGGGAGGTGAGAGGAGATAATGAAAGGAAAGGCAATATAGGGTAGGGACAGAACATGAAAAGGAGGTAAGTGGAAGGAATGAAGAATAGGCTAGGAATAGAAAATAGAAGGGAAGGTAAATGAGAAAGGTAAGGTTGGAGTAGAAAATGGAACTGGAGGTAAGTGGAGAAAAGTAAGGGAAGGGTATGAGTAGAAAATGGAGAGGTAGGTAACCAGACAAAAGAAAGGTAGGGTTGGAGTAGAAAATGGAAAGGTTGGAAAGTAGAGAAAAACAATGGCAGGGTAGAGTAGGACTACAAAAGCAAGAGAGGTAAGGGGATGAAAGTAAAGTAAAGGAAAGGTAGGCTAGAGTATGAGTAGAAAATTGAAAGTGATTTGATTGTGACCTGCTGTTAGACCTGGGAGTCGCTAGTTAGCTGAGGTAGGTACCTTAAGCCAAATAGGGACCCTTGCTTCCACGTCAGGGAAAGGAAGGACACCTTCTCAGATAGCCCCCACTCACACCCTGGGTAGCTTGGCACGAGCAGCCAGGCTTATCTTCAAGGCAAGTGTGTAAAGTATTTGCATCCAGGCTCATAGTAACCCAATGATGACACCACAAATGGACTCCACACAAGTTTCATAAAAAGAAGTATACATTTATATAAAAAGATATACGATGAGACCACACAATATAGATCCAACATATGCCTATTTGTAATATTCCTCCTGGCCGGTTATTAGGCCAGCCAGCCCTTGTAAGTTCTGGTGATATTAATGAGCAATTCTAAATGATCCACTGCAGTCCTAATGCAATGCTATGCAGTTCGTAATGCAAAGAATCAGGCACTTTGCAATGTAAAAATAATGCAGTTCGTTATGCAACAATCAAGCAGTTCATAATGCCAAAATAATGCAATGCGTAACGCAACAATCAGGCAGTTCATTATGCAAACTAATGCAATGCGTTATTCAACAATCAGGTAGTTCGTTATGCAAAAATAATGCAATGCGTTATGCAACAATCAGGCAGTTCGTAATGCAGAAGTAATGCAATGTGTAATACACGAATCAGGTAGTTCGTAATGCAGCAATAATGCAATGCGTAATACGACAATCAGGTAGTTCGTAATGCAGAACTAATGCGATGCGTAATACACTCCAGCACCAATCAAGGTGCCTTAGACGGTCTCTCCACCACTCGTAATGACTCGCGGTCAGCTTCCGTCACCAGATGGCCCCAATACAGGTATGGTGTAAACCAAAGTGCAGCTCCGCTCTCCGGCCCCAGTACTACCACTCCTTTGCACTCCTGCCCCAGGCGGCGACACACGTTACCTGGGGGGTGGGACCTCGCTCTCCTCTCCTCTTCCCGCGACTTGAGCCTCCGATCCAACGTTGTGGATTCTGGCCAGTGGGACTCGGGCCCTCCCCCGACGGGGTTGGTTCGAGGTCCCGCTCTGGCAACGGCGGGATCGGGCCTGGGGCACAGCTCCTCCGGGGCTGCCGGTCCGTGCCGCTGACAATACGAAGATCTCAGGCAGCAACAGGGCACACGCACGCAGCATCGCTGAGACTCACTTGAGCTTCGGGTGTGCACGATCACAGGGCACTCCTCATGAAGGTCTCAGGCTGCACGAATCACATGCATACAGCGTCGCTGAGACTCACTTGAGTTCCGGGTGCACACGATCACAGGGCACTCTCCACAAAGGTCTCAGGCTGCACAAAACACACGCACACAGCGTCGCTGAGACTCACTTGGACTCCGGGTGCATGATAACAGGGCAATCCTCACGAAGGTCTTAGGCTGCAAGAAGCACATGCACACAGCGTTTATGAGACTCACTTCGACTCCGGGTGTGCACAATAACAGGGCAATCCTCACGAAGGTCTCAGGTTACACAAAGCACACGCACACAGCGTCGCTGAGACTCGCTTGGACTCCAGGTGCCCAAGATCACAGGGCAATTCATACGAGGGTCTCAGGCTGAAAAAAGCACACACACAGCGTCGCTGAGACTCTCCTGGAAACTTTTGTGTTCCTGAGTTTCCGCAACAGGGAGCCAGCTCTCCTCGGGCCCTTGGAGATAAGTCACTTCCAGACACAGCACACAGCAAAGTCCTTTCAAGCAGGGGGACACAGCACACAGCAAAGTCCCTTTAGCCTCTCCTTGGTTAAAGCAGCAAACTGCAGGCCAGCCCCAGAACACACAGCAAAGGTCAGTCCTTTCCTTCAGTCTCTTCAGCTGTTATTTCCTTGGCAGAGGTTCCTCTTGACCACGAAGTAGGTTCAATCCTTTTCAGTCTTGATCAATCAAATTCCAATGTTCAGGGGCTTCAGCTCTCATAGTTATACTCCTAAATGTCTTTGAAGTCTTTGGTGCCAATTACGATCCGGTAAAAAAATTCCCCGTGCGACTCGTATCCGGTCTTTTTACCGTACGAATCGTACAAGTGCCGTACGAACTGGCAATCACGATTCGCATGGTAAAAAGTCCATACGAACCGCATGGGGAATGATTTCCCACACGTCCTCGGGTCGGAAAATGTGTCCGACACGTCCTCGGACTATTTACTGTACAAATGTGAAAGGTGAAGTCCGACCGAGGAATCACGATCCATCCCGTGCGTCCGATCTCACAACCGTATGAAAAAAACACCATCCGCACCGAACTCCCATAGCAACCATGGAGACATGTGCCCGCATACGCGCCCAACACTCCCCCCCGCCCCCGTACGTCCGACACGTACCCCCGTGTATGTACACCCCCACCCGTGTATGTACACCCCTGTACGTTCGAGTCGTACCCCCACCCCTGTACGTGTCGTACCACCGTCTATGTACACCCCAGTACGTTCCAGTCGCACCCCCACCCCTGTACGTGTCGTACCACCGTCTATGTACACCCCTGTACGTTCGAGTCGTACCCCCACCCCTGTACGTGTCGTACCACTGTCTATGTACACCCCAGTACGTTCGAGTCGTACCCCCACCCCTGTACGTGTCGTACCCCTGTGTACCCACACCCCTGTACGTTCGAGTCGTACCCCCACCCCTGTACGTGTCGTACCTCCGTCTATGTACACCCCTGTACGTTCGAGTCGTACCCCCACCCCTGTACATGTCGTACCCCCGTGTACCCACACCCCTGTACGTTCGAGTCGTACCCCCACCCCTGTACGTGTCGCACCCCCGTGTACCCACACCCCTGTACGTTCGAGTCGTACCCCCACCCCTGTACGTGTCGTACCACCGTCTATGTACACCCCAGTACGTTCCAGTCACACCCCCACCCCTGTACGTGTCATACCACCGTCTATGTACACCCCAGTACGTTCGAGTCGTACCCCCACCCCTGTACGTGTCGTACCCCCATGTACCCACACCCCTGTACGTTCGAGTCGTACCCCCACCCCTGTACGTGTCGTACCACCGTCTATGTACACCCCTGTACGTTCGAGTCGTACCCCCACCCCTGTACGTGTCGTACCCCCGTGTACCCACACCCCTGTACGTTCGAGTCGTACCTCCACCCCTGTACGTGTCGTACCACCGTCTATGTACACCCAGTACGTTCCAGTCGCACCCCCACCCCTGTACGTGTCGTACCACCGTCTATGTACACCCCAGTACGTTCGAGTCGTACCCCCACCCCTGTACGTGTCGTACCCCCGTGTACCCACACCCCTGTACGTTCGAGTCGTACCCCCACCCCTGTACGTGTCGTACCACCGTCTATGTACACCCCTGTACGTTCGAGTCGTACCCCCACCCCTGTACGTGTCGTACCACCGTCTATGTACACCCCAGTATGTTCGAGTCGTACCCCCACCCCTGTACGTGTCGTACCACCGTCTATGTACACCCCAGTACGTTCCAGTCGCACCCCCACCCCTGTACGTGTCGTACCACCGTCTATGTACACCCCAGTACGTTCGAGTCGTACCCCCACCCCTGTACGTGTCGTACCCCCGTGTACCCACACCCCTGTACGTTCGAGTCGTACCCCCACCTCTGTACGTGTCGTACCACCGTCTATGTACACCCCTGTACGTTCGAGTCGTACCCCCACCCCTGTATGTGTCGTACCACCGTCTATGTACACCCCAGTACGTTTGAGTCGTACCCCCATCCCTGTACGTGTCGTACCACCGTCTATGTACACCCCAGTACGTTCCAGTCACACCCCCACCCCTGTACGTGTCGTACCACCGTCTATGTACACCCCTGTACGTTCCAGTCGTACCCCACCCCTGTACGTGTCGTACCACCGTCTATGTACACCCCAGTACGTTCGAGTCGTACCCCCACCCCTGTACGTGTCGTACCCCCGTGTACCCCCACCCCTGTACGTGTCGTACCACCGTCTATGTACACCCCAGTACGTTCGAGTCGTACCCCCACCCCTGTACGTGTCGTACCCCCGTGTACCCCCACCCCTGTACGTGTCGTACCACCGTCTATGTACACCCCAGTACGTTCCAGTCACACCCCCAACACAACCTCCTAAGTACGGAGCGCACCCCAGGCCCCAACATCACAACCGCATGTACGAGTCGTACCAAGCCACACACAAGGACAGCACCGTACAACCACATGGCCCATGTACACACCGTACACACGCTCAAAATGCACGTACACAACCAGGACAAACCAAAACAACACAAGAATACACCATTCGAATGGCACAAAGCCACTAAACATGTCCAACAACCACTAAAATAACACATTCACTGACCTGCAACTGCCAAAAACAAACAGAGGCCCAAAACACCACCACTCCTTATAACATACCCACCCAAACTTCAAACACAGCCACACCCACCAATGGACCAATAAAAAGGGCCCACACACACAAACCATGAGCCTTTGCAACAGACTCACTGCTGCCAGACACCACAGACAACCTACAGCACCATACTACAAGCTTCACCACACCTTACACTTGCACACCTTCACACAACCACCTTCACAAACACCCCCTCATCACATTCACACACACACCTGCACAACCACACCCACACACCCACAACCATCCACACCCCCCCCACCATCCACACACACCCCCCACCATCCACACCCACACCCCTCACCATGCCCACTACCAAGAATCCAAAGTTCAGTAATCGAGAGTTGGAGGTTCTTGTCGATGAAATCCTCAGAGTCGAGCCACAGCTCTTTGGAACATTGGTCAGAAACACCAGCATGGCAGCAAAAACAGCCATGTGGCAGACCATCATCGATGCTGTGAATGCTGTTGCGGACACCAGAAGGACCAGGCAGGAATGCCAATCCAGGTGGTACGATCTGCGGAGGAGGGTCCGAGCCAAGATGCTGGAGGAACACAACCAGGCCAACGCCACTGGAGGAGGGCCCTCCCGCAGACCCGTACACTACCAGCCCTGGGAGGAGAGGGTGATGGCCATACTGCCGGTGGAGGCAGTCGAAGGAGTAGGAGGACTCCGAGACCCGGGTGAGTACACAAACAACGCACCTCACATGGGGGGAACGTCATGCACAACCAAACTCACAAACAGGCACGCAACCACCCCAAGCTATCGCATGACTCAACCACACTCCATGAACACGCACATGCCACTGCCACCACCATGCCCCATGCACCCAGCTGGACAATGTCAAGTCACAGGCCACAGAAGACACCAACACATGACACGGTAACCCGGATGGCGGGAGGGTGGGCCCCAAAATTCACATAGTGCAACTCAGAAGCAGACAACAATGCCCTCTGCCCATATGGCCTAGGTCACAGACAGACAAACACTGTGTCCCCACACAGGAAAGACTTGCCAGCAAATGGCGGACGCCTTGCATCAACACATGGGGGTGAAGGCACTGTTTAGCACATGACAGCAGCTAATGAACAGCCAACAATGTGAAAGAGTGGCAGCACACACCACCACAGCAGCAGTGCACACACAGACACTACACCCAATGGGTGCCTGGAGATCAGAAACAAACTCACATCAACAAGCCAAGGGCCATTCAAAGATCTGCAAAAAGTGTGTGCCTAGGAAGCTGGGCTGAGGTGACAGAGGCTGACACACAGAGGGAGGGAGAGGGGGACAGAGAGGGAGAGAGAGGGGGACAGAGAGGGAGGGAGAGGGGGACAGAGAGGGAGGGAGACACGGGGAGACGGACAGAGGGAGGAGGCTGACACACAGAGGGAGGGAGAGGGGGACAGAGAGGGAGGGAGAGGGGGACAGAGAAGGAGGGAGAGGGGGACAGAGAGGGAGGGAGAGGGGGACAGAGAGGAAGGGAGACACGGGGAGACGGACAGAGGGAGGAGGCTGACACACAGAGGGAGGGAGAGGGGGACAGAGAGGGAGGGAGAGGGGGACAGAGAAGGAGGGAGAGGGGGACAGAGAGGGAGGGAGAGGGGGACAGAGAGGGAGGGAGAGGGGGACAGAGAGGGAGGGAGACACAGGAAGACGGACAGAGGGAGGAGGCTGACACACAGAGGGAGGGAAAGGTGGACAGAGAAGGAGGTAGAGGGGGACAGAGAGGGAGGGAGAGGGGGACAGAGAGGGAGGGAGAGGGGGACAGAGAGGGAGGGAGACACAGGGAGAGCAAATCAGCCGTGTGGTGTGTGGGAATGTCTGCTCGTCAGCAGGTAGACTGCGTGCATGTAGCCAAGGGTGGCCAGTGCCAGAACCCCCCCTCTTCTCCATGGCAAAACACAGGGCCATGTCACAACCTGTGCACGAGCACAACGACAGCTACCTGCATTATATAAGTGTGTGGATCCACTCCATGTGCACATGTACAGTGCTACACGGAAGGCGCCAATGCATGGCTCGCCACACCTGCCCACTCCACTGCTGACTGCAGTCACACTTGACGCAGCAAGTAAGACTGTGCCACATATAGTTAAAGGGGCCAAAGTGGTGCCCAAGGGACACACCCATGCACAAGTGCACTGTGAGTGGAATGCAAGACAGATCATAATTCCAAGAGGAAATGTGCCAACTTTGAAACTGATGAAACATGGATGTTGCATGGACCAAAATTAACATTGTCTCTCTCACACACAGGTCAACGTCGTGGTTCACCCCCCAACACTGGGGGGGAAGACTCACAGGACCCGGATCTGCGGGAGCCAGATCCCACCGGCAGCGACGACTCTCACCACTCTGTGGATGACCCCGACCGACCTGGCCCCTCTGGTGTCCAACGACCTGCAGCACCTGCGTCAGGTACAACTGTGCCAACCACCACCCCCACTCCTGCCACATCCCAGGAGACACCCAGGATCCCTGCCCCACTACCACAATGCAGCCAGGCTGGCCAGGAGGGACACGGTGTCCCGGGCACCCAGGAGGAGGCAGGCAACAACGCCAATGACACCCCTCAGGGGTCCCGGAGACCCGATGTGCCCACAAGGGCAGGCCAGGTGCAAGTGGGCAGGGGTGGTGGGAGTGGAGGACGGCGGAGGCGCGAGCCTGACCAGTTGGCTGGGGAACCGGTATTTGCCCATGTCCGTAACATCATGGACACATACCGGCAGGACACCACGGGCATGGCCCAGGTTGTGTCCACCCTCAATGAGATCAAGGGGACCCTCGATGAGATAAAGACCCAGCAGGCCCAGCAACATGCCTGTCTACAGCGACACCAA
This sequence comes from Triturus cristatus, assembly GCF_964204655.1. NCBI lineage: Eukaryota > Metazoa > Chordata > Amphibia > Caudata > Salamandridae > Triturus > Triturus cristatus. The sequence goes on along the minus strand of NC_140595.1, from coordinate 466,121,520 downwards.
GGATGGATGGAGGACAGACAGGCTGAGCAAGTGACGGTGTTCCAGGGGATTCACAATACACTCCGTCGGATGGCCGACAACATGGCCGACCCTCCCTGTGCCAGAAGGCGGAGAACATCACCACCCACAGGGAGGGAGCAGGAGGAGGAGGAGGAAACATCCGATGGAGCATCCCAGACGTCGTCACGGCCTGCTTCTGAGGGTCCACGCAGGAGGGCGGGTCGTCCACGGAAAAGACCGTGAGGGTCGGCGCAACATCACCATCTCCCAGGACACCTGGCCTGGCACCTGGCCCACTGGAGCAACAGCATCACAGCATCAAGAGACATTCTCTGCCACATGGCCCTGCTGGTCACTGTCTGACCAATGTTGACAAAGACTGTGGCATGGACTCTGATGATTTCCAATGGCAAGGACACCAACTCCCCTACTGAACTTTGGATTCCAAACTCCCGGAAAGCCCCTCACTTTATCCCCCCCCCCCCCCAAATAATAAATCACACTATGAAGAGAAGATGCCTGCTGGTTGCATTATTACCTTACATGTGTGTTGTAAAGTCTAAACATGCCTGAGTTCTCTTTTGACTTCAACCATCCACACCCTGGGGCCTGAGTCTGGCACAGGACACACGGGTCACAGTGTATTAGGCAAGACAGACATGGAGCACCATACACACCCGTGATGGGCCCAACCAGCTGAGGGGGTGGCCGCACAACCGTGCTGACAGCCACATTGAGTACAGCAACAGTCATGCGCAGAGGTCAGGGATCATGTGGAGTGTCCTAGGGGGCACGCAGGTATGTGTAGACAGGTGGCAGAACCATGTCCTGCAAGCTTGAGTCCGGTGGATGCAGAGAATGGGGGCCTGGCCAACGTTGGATGCATGGGGATGGCACATGTCACAATACCCACACAGTCATGGACATCATGCCCAAAACACAGTCTCAGCCCACACACACAGCTTGCATCTTGCTACTCGACACATTGACACATAGCCACAATCAGGGAAAACCATGCCAGACATGCTGGATGCACCGTGGCAACACACCAGCATTGACTGAGAAGAGGCATCTTGGAGGCATAGGGACACCTTTATTAGTCATGTTTTCGGGATTGCAGAGGCAACTTGAAGTACACATGAACACATCTTGTGGAGTAACATGTGGGTCCAACACTGGCACCCCCCTTCTGCAGCACTAATGCGTGTTAGCCATGGAACTGGCACACAATTGTCGGCTAACAGCTAAACACCCACAGCTGCTCACGGAGAGCCTGCCATACACCATTGATCCGCTGATGTGGAAGTCCCACACCATGCCAAGCCAATGCTAACCGTATGTGTCCGAGGGCAGTGTCACACACATTGATGCCATCATCACAATCCACTATCCCATCACTGATGACTGTCAACCAGTCAGACCATCTATTCAGGTGTACACAGCTGCATGTCGTGTCCCATGGTGATGCTACATGGCTGCAGAGGAACCAAACATCGACAGTGGCAGTGTGCATACATCGTGAACAACTGCCACACCCAATACACCCCTGATGCATCCCTTACCCTATGGAGACTTCCAAACGTGTCCGTGCCTGTAACGCTGAGTCAGCCCACGATTACGTGTCCATGAGGAATAGCAGTGCCACAACAATGCAACCAGCAGACGGCATGCGCAAGTACCTGGGGAAGAGAGACACACAAGAAGTCAGCCACAAAAAGAACAGCCACTTGCATGTGCATTTACTCGACACATGTATGGATGACAACATGCTAGGTCACAATTATGACTGGGGAAATACAACCATCACTGCCACCATCACTCCAGTGACACACCCACACACACCTCTGACTCACGTGCCATACATGCAGGTGGACACACTCATCACAACACATGCCACACGGGGACCAATGCGTGCACACTCAGACACTGGTACTCACCACTAAGCAAAGAAGTCGCGTATGAGCCGAGTCCGGATGTCCTCTTGCGGCTCCACATCCTCCACATCACTAGCCCCATTGCCAAGACCTTCGTCCTCCACGGGTGGATGGTCCTCGTCATCTTGATCCAGGATGAGTGGCACAGCTTTCTCAACTGCCATGTTGTGCAGCATACAGCAGACCATGAAGATTTTGCAGACCTTCGCAGGGGCATATGGGAGGGCGCCGCCGGTCTTGTGGAGGCACCGAAAGCGGCTCTTCAGCAGGCCAAACGTCCTCTCTATCACTCGCCTTGTCCGGCCATGGGCGGTGTTGTAGCGGAGCTGGGCCGGCGTGATGGGGTTGCGGAGAGGTGTGAGCAGCCAAGGCATGTTGGGATAGCCAGCGTCCCCTACATGGGAAGCACATGGACATCGTTAGAACTGGTGAAGCGGTCGTGTTGGTAGGCAATGCAAAATACAGGACAGACAGACTGTACCCACCAACAACACATGCTCTTTCGTTGCGCAGCTGCATCATCATTTCAGGCATCCTGCTACGCCTCATGATGTAGGCATCGTGTGCTGATCCTGGAAAACGAGCACAGACATGTGAAATCACCATGTTGGACTGACACACCACAAGGGCATTGATGGAGTGGTAGTGCTTCCGATTGCGGTACGCTACCTCCCGTGCGTGTGGTGGTACCAAAGCTACATGTGTCCCATCTATGGACCCAATGACATGGGGCATCCCTCCCAGGGCATAGAATCCACGCTTGACCGCAGTCAACTGTTCAGGGGTTGGGAACTTGATGAAGTCATCCAGGTGAATCAACATGGCCTCTAAGAAATCATGCAGCACACGGCAGAACATGCTCTGGGACATGCCACCAACATGAGCTATGGTATATTGAAAGGTACCCGTGGCAAGAAAATGTAGGGCAGCCATTACCTTCAGCTGGGGTGTCAGTGCCGTAGGATACCTGTGCTGCGGTTGCAGGTGTGGTGCCAGTCTCGCCGTCAACTCCAGAATCAACGGTTGGGGGAAGCGGTAGCAACGGATGCTGTCATTCTCCCGCATGGCAGCCAAGTCCGGAATTGGTCGGGCAAGAGGCGGCGCTCTGCAGTAATTAGGAAGTGACAAGGAAGAGTGAGTGCACTACGACAACAATTCATATGTACTGAGCACATGTTAATCTGTCAATACACATATGCTACATAGGGAGTCAGGTATGTGCTACATGCCCAGGACACGTATGGCTGCCAGGTGACACTCCTACCAAGACCCAGCTACACACGGAGATTGAGAACCTCCCCATGCCATGCCATGGGAATAGCTGTGTCCCAGTGCAAGTGAACATCCAGACGCAAGACAGGAGTGACATACGCCCACACATCAGCAGAAGTAGGATGCCGATTGCAGAGACTGGTAGCGGAACACTAGAGCCACAGGTCACATGACATTACACTAGGACAGCCCACACACCTTGCCATGAAGGTGCACATGTCATGACTCACCACACAATCATTGTGAGGATGCAGACATGTCCTTGTCACGCTACTCCGTGTCCCATGCATACATGTGCACCTCACATCCGATACCACATGTGGCATGGTGTGCGGAACAGTGTGCAATGTCAATCAACACACAGACACATGTTGTTTGCTGCAACAGCTGCAGCTTTTGAGGGTGCTCCAACATCAACCTGATGGGAAGCCCCCACACATACATGACATTGTCACATTGTGCACCGTGGGTAGTGACAAGGCAGGTGTGGTAACCCCTGTACCGGGCATCAGGGGACACTTCCGTGTGTTGGTGTCCGTGCCATGGCAGTGACGCTCACCCCAAGTGTGCAGTACGACATGCACACATGTCAAAGGAGTGAAGGGCATGCCTGGCACACATTGCACCGTCACACAGTACATCTGTACACATCTCATCATACATCTGGTGCCTTCTCCACTCAGGAGTGATGTTCCACATCACAGCCTGTCACACCTGTGCCCCACACATGTAGTAATGCACAGACGATGCCTTGATGTCCATTCCTGCACAAGTATGTCCATCCATGGACAAGTATGTCCATCCATGGACAAGTATGTCCGCCCTATTCCTACCTGTGTGCCGCCTATCACCACTGTGATGTGTGAAAACAGCCGTACTGCTGCTAAGTGGGCCTGTGTACGTTCCCATATCACTATGGGAGTGCTGCCGTATGTGTACCCATCGTGATGGCGAGCGTACAGGCATTTGTACGGTCCGTACCACTACGAGTACGCATACGCAAGAACTCCCATAGTGGTAGGGCCGTACGCACGCCTGTACGCTCCCTATCACAATGGGTGTCCTCGCGTATGCGTACTCGTAGTGGTACGGGCCGTACACACGCCTGTACGCTCCCTATCACAATGGGTGTCCTCGCGTATGCGTACTCGTAGTGGTACGGGCCGTACACACGCCTGTACGCTCCCTATCACTATGGGTGTCCTCGCGTATGCGTACTCGTAGTGGTACGGGCCGTACACACGCATGTACGCTCACTATCACTACGAGTACGCATACGCGAGGACACCCATAGTGATAGGGAGCGTGCAGGCGTGCGTACGGCCCTATCACTATGGGTGTCCTCGCGTATGCGTACTCGTGGTGATAGTGAGCGTACATGCGTGTGTACGGCCCGTACCACTACGAGTACGCATACGCGAGGACACCCATAGTGGTAGTGAACGTAGGCACGCGTGTACGGGCCGTTGCAATGCATTTGGGGTGCCCTAGGGCCCCGAAACGCACCGTACCTGTGTGTGACGCTCCAAATTACATAGGGGACACATGAGGGACAAGTATTAAGGCCTACATGCATGCTGGTTGTCATGGAGACCAAGTTCAAATTTCGATTTTGTTCTGGAAGGTGCACAGCAGAAGTCAGTTGGAATTCTTCTACTTTGTTGCAATGTGTTTGTGGGGCTGACATCATGCAGCAGAATGAAACCGATAGAGAACCCACAGACTGCTAGGTTTGAAGGGATTGGAGGAAACGTAGGATGCAAATGTGAGTGACCAATCACTCTGTACTCCTGTGCATGAGATGGGCCAGCAAGGCAGATATAAGGCAGCCAGGTCCCATGAGGGAGCACTTGCCTGCACATCTCTGTATTCCACGACCCAGCTGCTGCTACTGATTCCCTGGAACCATGTCAAGGGCTGTGGAGAGGTCACAGCCATTCACCCTGGAGGAGAACATGGCTTTGGTGGATGTGATCCTCCCACGGTACCCCATGCTGTATGGGCGACCAGGTTATCAGGTGAGTGCAGTGTCCACTGCCACAGACTGTGTCCCTTTTTTGTGACTGTGACTTCTGGCATTGTGTCCAGGTGTGACACACATGCTATGTACTGTAGGGGGGGTCCCAGGGGGGAATGCCTGATGTCTCCCAGCAGTGCCCTGAGACAGGAGGGGTGTGAGCCTATCACTCCCAGCAGTGCCCTGAGACAGGAGGGGTGGGTGCAGAGTCCTCCCAGCAGTGCCCTGAGACAGGAGGGGTGTGGGCCTATCACTCCCAGCAGTGCCCTGAGACAGGAGGGGTGGGTGCAGAGTCCTCCCAGCAGTGCCCTGAGACAGGAGGGGTGGGTGCAGAGTCCTCCCAGCAGTGCCCTGAGACAGGAGGGGTGGGTGCAGAGTCCTCCCAGCAGTGCCCTGAGACAAGAGGGGTGGGGGCCTATCACTCCCAGCAGTGCCCTGAGACAGGAGGGGTGGGTGCAGAGTCATCCCAGCAGTGCCCTGAGACAGGAGGGGTGGGTGCAGAGTCCTCCCAGCAGTGCCCTGAGACAGGAGGGGTGGGGGCCTATCACTCCCAGCAGTGCCCTGAGACAGGAGGGGTGTGTGCAGAGTCCTCCCAGCAGTGCCCTGAGACAGGAGGGGTGGGGGCCTATCACTCCCAGCAGTGCCCTGAGACAGGAGGGGTGTGTGCAGAGTCCTCCCAGCAGTGCCCTGAGACAGGAGGGGTGGGTGCAGAGTCCTCCCAGCAGTGCCCTGAGACAGGAGGGGTGGGTGCAGAGTCCTCCCAGCAGTGCCCTGAGACAGGAGGGGTGGGGGCCTATCACTCCCAGCAGTGCCCTGAGACAGGAGGGGTGGGTGTGATGCACAGTGTTAGCCTGGCTCATTGATTGTGTAGTTGCCCTAATTCCACCTGTGCCTTTCAATGGCACGTACAGCTATTGGCCTTCCCCCACAGGATCATGTCCCTATGACAAAGTTGCAATGCGTTGCATGCACACTATGCCTTGTTGTAAACAGCAAATGTGTTCTAATCTGTGTCCCCATGACATGTGCAAGGTGTATTGATGTCGTGTCACTTGTTCATCCTCACAGGTAGACGCCTCTGCCAAGGAGCAGATATGGCTGGACGCCGTCAGCGCCGTGAGGAGTGCGGATGGTCGGAAGCGGCGCCTGTCCCAGGTGAGGAAACGCTGGCAGGATATCCGGTGCTGGACGCGGAGGATCGCACGGGTCCTGCTGGGGGACTCACCTGAGAGCCACAAGAACCGCGGGCGCCGCCGTCTCTCCCACATCCAGAAAGGTGTGCTGGCGGTGGTCTTTCCTGACTTGGACAGGCGTCTACAGGAGATGTAGCAGCCGGAAGGGGGTAGGTACATGTGTGTGTTTGTTGTGTTTCACCAGCATTTGTAAGTGCAATGTTCCATGGATACACTTCCAGGGTTTATGGTGCTGTGCAGATCCTGTTCCCCACAGTATTGCAGTGCTCTCCTGCCTCCCTTCCCCTCCTTGCAATGTGTTCCCTGGTCTGTGTGTAGTCACTCCATCACAAGGTTATGTAGCCTGACACCTTCTACAAGTGTACAATGCCTGCAGCATCATGTGTGGGGGTGGTGTGTAACAGGTTTAGTGACCTTGCCTGTGCCCTGTCCAGTTCTGGACTTGTGGGTTCCATGTCAGTTGGCACTAATGCTGAGTCCAGACATGGGAGTTAATCTCTCGAGTGCCAGGCCTTCCAGCAGGCATGTCCCATGTGGTGGCCTGTGACATGATGTGCATGAGTGTGCGTTAGGCATAGTGCAGGGATGTTAGCGTGTGTTGCAGTCATTCCCATTCTGGAGCATGGAGTTGTGTGGCCACTACTGTCCCCAGGGGCATCTTTTCCTAGGTATCATGTGTGTAATCCGAGAATGTCGACAATCTCTGGGTCTACAGCATAGGTTGTGCTCTGTGCCATTGTCCCCTGGCAACATGTATATTGACGTGCGATGTATTACAAGTGTCCACTGTACAGCCTGACCTGATTTTCCTATTACATACTCACGGTGGCCATTGCCTTTGTGTCTTGTTGCACTCATCTGATGCTGCCCATTTGTACATGATAATTTGCACAGCCGCACCTTGGGTAGTTTGTGTGCAATATAGAAGTTTTGCATCCCATATGTATTTCACCCTGACTAAGAGATGTACACGCTTCCTGTGTCTCCATAGATTTGTCTCATGTAGGGGGTGGGTGGTGCGGGCATGTCCGACATGTCAAGACCTGATATCTCCTTGCTAGGACTGGCCAGTGTGTGATGTTTGCCTGGACATACACTCAAGGTGCAGTGTGCCAGTCAGGGTGGGCATGTTATCAGTATTACCTATGCTGCATGTGCCTCTAGTTCCTGCCTATGGTCCCTGCTCATCCCTATTTGCTGCCACGCTGTGTGGTGCAGATGCAGTGCTGGATTGTCCCCAGGGCCTTGCTCCTCAGTCAAATTTCCATATCATCTCATTTGCTATTGTGTCATGCTCTCCATAGTTTTTCCATGGCATGGTGGGTCAGAAAACTGTGTCTTGCATGCCCTACATATGTACCTTGTTTTGTAGAAGTAACTCTTCCTTTGTTTCAGGCTATGCACTGTAACCTACGTAGATTTGACTCATGTGACATATGTATACAGGTGTATGATTACTTTCTGTCTCTTCACCCTGCCCACAGCATCGTCGGGGGACACGGAGGGAGACATGGACACAGACGGCGCGGAGGGACCGAGCACCAGTGCCAGCGGTGACATCGGGGCTGGCACTTCGAGTGGGACTGAGGCGGTGGAGAGTGAACCCGGTGACCTGTCGACTGGCACAACAGAGTATGAAGCTGACGGGTCCGAGGATGATCACTCCGAGTGGGCGGTGGCTGCACCACCATCTGACAGCAGCCCTACATCTGGCACCGCCCCCTCCATTGGCATCAGCCGCCTCCCACGTGCCCGTGTCCCTTCCCAACGTGCCCGGTCACCACATGTCTCCTTCCTGCCAGGCACCGCACCCCCTGCCCCTGTCTCCACTGCCGCCGCCAATGCTGAGTCTGTGGACATCCAGCGGCAGTTGCAGATTGGTCAGATTGCGATCCTTAATGTCCTCCATGGCCACAGCCAGGTCCTCAACAACATGGAGGCATACTTGGAGGGCATTCATTCATCGCAGGCTGACCAACGCAACTTGCTGAGGTCCATAGACTCCACACTGACTGCAGCAGTGGGTCTCCTGCAGCGCTACGTCCCACCCCCTACCCCTGCTCCTTCCACAATTCCCACTCCCATGCCTGTCCCACATACACCCAGACGTAAGCATGCACCCACCACAACAGACACAGGCACCACACTAGCAGGGAAGGTCCGCCGCACACCTCCTGACACGCACACACAGGGTGCAGTAGGCACACCCACTGGGTCGGGGGGCAAACGTGTGACACGCAGCCAGAGTGGGAGTCCGCATTCCACCCAATCCACTCCCTCCAAATCCCCTCCCCTCAGCTCTCCTGGCCACATCTCCCCCAAGGACTCCTTGGAGGTCCCCGGTCAGGGTGCTTGAGTCCCCCCCCCTGTCCACATCCTCCCCCAGTGGCGCTGCGACCCATCCCTCTGACCCCCCCCCTCCTTGGGGCCTGTGGTTCCTTCGGGTGCAGGGGAGTCCCTGGAGGACCTTGCTAAGGTGTGCAGTGACATCCTGGCCTCCGCCTTTGGCCCTGCCCCACCCCCTGTGGTGGAGTCCTCCATCCCTGCACCCACGACGCCTACCCTTCACCCTCCTGTCCCTGCGGTGCCTGTTTCCTCACCCCCACATGATGCCCTCACCCCTGTGGAAGACAACGGATTGTAACTGTGCAGGCAAGCTAGGGGACACGCATCCCACTGTGTCCCCCATCCAGCTGGGACTCCTGGACTGCCCTATGGGCTTTGTTAATATTGGACTTACGTCTGTTAGAAAGGATAGACGGACCGGGAGGGTCGGCCGGGGTCAGGAGGAGAGGTCTCCGGGGAGAGCCGTCTCCAGCGATCGTACAGACAAGTAACTTCCCCCCCACAGACAGATACCACACACGGATAAGGTTCAGTGTTCTTTATAAGCACTTCTTAAGGTACGGTTGAATGGTACAAGGAGGTCTGGACTCAGGGGTCCCCTCGATTCAAGTCTCTCAAAGCAGGGTAAGGGGTAGCGGGACAGTCTGCCTACCAGTCAGGTAGGTTGGATGAGATGATGATTAGCTCACAATCCTCGAGCTTAGTTGGTACGGGCCGCGGCAGCGCCAGCAGGTCCCGGAAAGATGGTCGATGTACGGTCCGCGGCAGCGCCAGCAGGTCCCGGTGAGGATGGTCGTTACAACGGGCCGCGGCAGCGCCAGCAGGTCCCGGAGAGATGGTCGATGTATGGTCCGCGGCAGCGCCAGCAGGTCCCGGTGAGGATGGTCGTTACAACGGGCCGCGGCAGCGCCAGCAGGTCCCGACGAGGATGGATGTGGTAGAAGGCCGCGGCAGCGCCAGCAGGCAGGACGATGGTTCACAAGAGCGGGCTACGGCAGCGCCAGTAGTCCGTCAAGGCTGAGTTCTCTCGGTGTCTCTCGACTCCAGGATACAACTGCCTTCCTGCTCCGGAGTTGCCCCAGTTATAGGGCAGGCGCCCTTTGATGTCCGGACCCTCGCACTTGGAGGTCGGAGGGCCCGGGATGAAGGTGTCCAGACACCCAGCAGGGGGTGGAGCCAGCGCCTGGGGGGGCTGGAGGCGATCGGCACCTGGCGGGGGAAGAGCTCTTGACACTTCGTCCTCCTATTGACCTGCCAAGTGGTCCGCTCACCTCCCGGGTGGATGGTGGTGCCGGGATGTCGGGGCCGGCCAGGCCCGGGGCTAGGGTCGGGGCGAGGCCACGCGGCCTCGTGGTGCAGGGCCCAAGATGGCGGCTTGAACCGGCCGGGGGAGCCGGTGGGGCTGGGCCCCGTGATGAGTAGAGGTCCGAGGGCAGGAGATCCGTCGGGAGACGGGGTACAGGTGCTTTTCGTGGATTATGCCTGGTGGGCCGGAGCTCGGGCCCTGTCGTGCGGGGAGGGAGCAAGCCCTTCGTGTGGCCTGTCCAACATGCGTCCCCCCCAGCTGAAGGCGGGGAGAGTCACCCATCTCCTTGGGGACTCTCTTCGTCGAGGCGGAAAAAGCGGGACAGGCCATCCGCGTTGGCGTGGTCTTGGCCTGGTCGGTGCTCTACAGTGAAGTCCATTCCCTGCAGGGAAATGGACCAGCGCAAGAGTTTTGGGTTCTCCCCCCGCATCTGCATCAGCCACTGCAGGGGTCGATGGTCGGTCTGTACCCGGAAGTGTGTACCGAAGAGATAGGGCCGGAGCTTTTTGAGGGCCCACACCACTGCGAAGGCCTCCCTCTCGATGGTGCTCCAGCGCTGTTCTTGGGCCAGGAGACGTCGACTGATGAAGGCCACCGGCTGGTCATGACCTTCGGGGTTTAACTGGGAAAGGACGGCTCCGATGCCGTGGTCGGAGGCATCGGTCTGTACCACGAATTCCCGACCGTAATCGGGGGCCTGGAGCACAGGGGCGGTGCACAGGGCGGCCTTCAGCTTCTCGAAGGCCGCTTGACAATCGGGGGTCCAGTTAATCCGCTTCGGTTGGTTCTTGGACGTGAGACCCGTGAGGGGCCCCACGATGCTGCCGTAGTCCTTCACGAACCGCCGGTAGTAGCCAGTGAGCCCCAAGAAGGCTCGGACCTCGGTCTGGGTGACGGGGGGCTGCCAGGACTGGATGGCAGCAATCTTAAGTTGTAGCGGGGCCACCAGCCCGCTTCCCACTTGGTGCCCAAGGTAGGTCACAGACCCTTGGCCAATTTGGCACTTGCCGGCCTTAATTGTGAGGCCGGCCCGCTGGAGGGCCTGCAGCACCTCTTGGAGGTGACGGAGGTGGTCGGGCCAGTGGCGGCTGTATACAGCGATATCGTCCAGGTAGGCAGCGCTGAACTCTTCGAGCCCCGCCAAGACCTGGTTCACGAGGCGTTGAAACGTGGCGGGGGCATTCTTCATGCCGAAGGGCATGACCTTGAATTGGTAGTGGCCATCGGGGGTAGAGAAGGCTGACCGTTCCTGAGCCCTGGGTGTGAGGCCGATCTGCCAGTAGCCCGCTGTTAGGTCGAAGATACTGAGGTAGCGGGCGGCCCCCAGCCGGTCGATCAGCTCGTCTGCTCGGGGGATCGGATGAGCGTCGGTCCGGGTGACAGCGTTCAAGCCCCGGTAGTCGACGCAGAATCTCAGTTCAGGTGCGGTGCCGGGGGCAGCGGCTTTGGGGACCAATACAACCGGACTGGCCCAGGGACTGTCCGAGGGCTCGATGACCCCGATTGTGAGCATCTTGGCCACCTCCTCCTGTATGCAGGCCCGTACCCGATCTGGTACGCGGTAGGCCCGGTGTCGGACAGGGGGACTGTCCCCGGTGTCCACGTCGTGCAAACACCAAGGGGTGACCCCGGGGGTGAGGGAGAACAGGGTAGCGAACTGCAGCAGGAGGTTCCGGCAGCCCTGGCGTTGCTCCGAAGTGAGGGCGTCAGAGAGCCGGACCCCGTCCACGGAGCCGTCATTCTCCCGAGTCTTCAGAAGATCCGGGAGGGGTTCGGAGTCTTCCTCTGCCCCACTGTCCGTAGCCATCAGGAGGCTGAGTTCTGAGCGCACAAAGTGTGGTTTGAGTCGGTTGGTGTGGAGGACCCGAAGGGGGTTCCGGGAGGTCCCCAGGTCGATGAGGTAAGTGACGGGGCTTTTGCGCTCGACCACTTTGAAGGGTCCCGTCCACTTATCTTGCAAGGCACATGGTTCGGTGGGGGACATCACCCATACTTGTTGTCCAGGCTCGAACTCAACGGAGGAGGCATTGTGATCATACCACTTCTTCATGTCCTCCTGGCTGGCCTCGAGGTTCGCCTTGGCCATCTCTCTGAAGCGCCGGGTCTGATTGCGTAGGGCCAGGAGGTATTTGAAGACGTCTGGAGGGGTCTTTAGGGGGGCCATCTCCCAACCTTCTTTTACTAGGCTGAGGGGCCCTCGCACAGGGTGCCCGTACAGGAGTTCGAAAGGGCTAAAACCGAGGGACTTCTGGGGAACTTCGCGGTAGGCGAAGAGGAGGCACGGGAGTAGTACATCCCACTGGCGACAGAGGGGCTCTTCCAATCCCCCAATCATCCCCTTGAGGGTGCGGTTAAAACGCTCCACTAGTCCGTTCCCTTGGGGGTGATAGGGGGTCGTGAATCTGTAGGTGACCCCGCATTGTTGCCAGAGGGACTTCATGTATTTGGATATAAAGTTCGTGCCTCGGTCGCTGACGACTTCTCGGGGGAAGCCTACCCGGGAGAAGATCCCCATTAGGGCCCGGCCAACCACCGGAGCTGTCACGGTCCGTAGGGGCACCGCCTCGGGGTAGCGGGTGGCATGGTCCACCAGTACTAAGATGAACCTGTGTCCTTGTGCCGTGCGGGGGTCCAGAGGCCCCACGATGTCTATCCCCACCCTCTCGAACGGGGTGGTGACCACCGGGAAGGGTTGCAGAGGGGCTTTCAGCTTCCGACCACTCTTCCCGCTGGCTTGGCATGTGGGGCAAGATCGGCAGTGGTTCAGGACGTCGTTCCTCATCTTCGGCCAGAAAAAGTGGGTCACTAGGCGGCTGTACGTTTTATCTTGGCCCAGGTGTCCAGCCAGGGGGACATCGTGGGCCAGGTTGAGCAGAAAGTCTCTGAAGCGGAGAGGTACCACCAGTACTCGACCGGCCCCCAGCTCGGCGATTCTTTGCTCGCTGTATAGCAGGTCGTTATCCCAGTAGACCCAGTGAGTTCCGGTGGAGTCCCCTGCGTTCTGGGCGCTGGCTTGTTGGCGGAGTCCCTCGAGGGAGGGACAGGTCTTTTGTTCCTGGCGGAACTGTGCTTGGGTGGGCCCCCCCTCTTGATGCCACTGAGCCAGGTCAGGGAGGTCCTGGGGTTGCGCGTCCCCTTCGACCGTCGGGTCTGGGAGGCTGGCCTCGTCGTTGTCTTCTACTGGGGCGACTGGGGGCGGAGGTGCTGGCCACTCTGGTTCTTCTGATCGAGGGACGGCACGGGCGGCCATGGACCGGGTGGTTATGCAGGCCCAGTCCGGGAGGCCCAGCATCCCCAGGTGCTCTCTTCTCTCAACGGTGGCCCACGGGGAACTCTCGAGGTCATTCCCCAGGAGGCAGTCCACGGGGGCATCGTCCCGGACCGTCACCTTCAACAGGCCGGAGACCCCTCCCCATTCGAATGGAACGCAGGCCATTTGACACATACTTTCAGAGTTGTCTGCCGAGCGGACGGGGCAGAGAATGTTCGGCAGGATCTGCTCGGGCTTCACCAGGTGACAGCGGACGGCCGTCACACTGGCGCCTGTGTCACGCAAGGCCTCGGCTCGCTGTCCATTAATGGTCACCCACTGACCGTATTTCCTGGTGTTAGCGGGTAGGGGAGCCCGCGGGACCATGTCTCTTCCCCCTAAGCACGCCAGGACCATGGCGGCCGGTTCCCACTCTTGCTGGGCCGGCTCATACTCCTCTGGTTCCTCCAATGATCGCTCTTCCCCCAGGGCGGCGGCAGCTACCTGGCGGGGCTTGGGTGTTTGGTTCTGCGGGCAGCTCGGGTCATTGGCGTAGTGGCCGACTCGTTGGCATCGGTGGCACGTGACGTTGGCTCGGACCCCAGGACGCCACGGGGGGTTGCCCCGACCGGCCGGAGCCGGGGTGCTGGCCACGGGTGTTGCGGGTAAGGCGTCTCTCCCTCGCCCCTGGCCCCCTCCTCCTCCCCGAGGACGGTGCTGGCCTTGGTTGTTTCTGTTCTGTTCGTGTGGCCCCCTCCGGCCCACTCGGGTGCTTTCCCATCGGTCAGCTTCGGCGGCGAGCTGCCGGGGGTCAGTCAGCTTACTGTCGAGGAGGTGCTGCCTGAGCTCGACGAAGCAGTTGTTCGACAGGTGCTCCCATACCATCAGGTTAAAGAGTTGTTCGTAGGTGATGACCTGGCTCCCCTTTATCCACCCCTCGAAGGCACGGCTGAAATAGTTCACGTATTCTACCCAAGTTGTACCTGGGATCCGGGTGCAATCTCTGAACCTCTGGCGGTACATCTCGGGTGTGAGGCCGTAGCGGGTGAGGAGGGCAGCCTTCATGTGGTCGTAGGACGATATTTGGTGATCTGGGAGCTGCAGTAGGGCATCGCGCCCCTCGTTGATAAACCTCCCCCAGAGTCCGGCTCCCCAATCACTCCGGTCGATCCGGTGGGAGGTCATGGCGATCTCGTAGGCTTTAAACCACTGTTGTATGTCGTCTTCTCGGACATACTCGCGGACAACATCCTTGTGGATGTGGACTTTTTTCTCGATTGGCCCCGGGGTGTGTGGTCGCTCAGGCACCCCCAGTTCTTTATTCTGTTTCCGAAGTTCTATTTCCGCCAGTTTGCGCTCGTGCTCGAGCGTTATTTTTTTTTCCTCCAGCTCTCTCTGTCTCTGCTTCTCTTCTCGTTCATCTCGGAGCCGCATGTGCTCGAGGTTGAGTTTCTGTTCAGCTAACTTGAGTTCCCCATCCATCTTGAGTCGTGCCATTTCCAACTCGTGCAATCTGGTTCTTTCTCTTTCTCCGATCTCCTCCTGCGAGAGGCCCGTTCCCCGCTCCTCGGGAGCCGTGGCGTTCCCCTCTGGTGTGATGCTGCTTTGGTCGGAGGGTCCGGCGGCCCCAGTTTCTGTCCACGACTCTAGGGCGTGCTTTAGATCATCTTTGGTACTCAGGCCGGTGGTAGCAATGCCAAGTTCTATGCAGAATTGTCTCAGTTCGCGGTGGTTGTATTCTTCCAATTTATCCATTTGGAATTTCTCGGTGGAGTTGCTATCTTTGGCTGACATTGTGTTGTTGTCGTGGGGTGAGCTACTCTCTGTACGATTACGCGTTGATTCGGATCGCGCCGCTGGCCACCAATGTTAGAAAGGATAGACGGACCGGGAGGGTCGGCCGGGGTCAGGAGGAGAGGTCTCCGGGGAGAGCCGTCTCCAGCGATCGTACAGACAAGTAACTTCCCCCCCACAGACAGATACCACACACGGATAAGGTTCAGTGTTCTTTATAAGCACTTCTTAAGGTACGGTTGAATGGTACAAGGAGGTCTGGACTCAGGGGTCCCCTCGATTCAAGTCTCTCAAAGCAGGGTAAGGGGTAGCGGGACAGTCTGCCTACCAGTCAGGTAGGTTGGATGAGATGATGATTAGCTCACAATCCTCGAGCTTAGTTGGTACGGGCCGCGGCAGCGCCAGCAGGTCCCGGAAAGATGGTCGATGTACGGTCCGCGGCAGCGCCAGCAGGTCCCGGTGAGGATGGTCGTTACAACGGGCCGCGGCAGCGCCAGCAGGTCCCGGAGAGATGGTCGATGTATGGTCCGCGGCAGCGCCAGCAGGTCCCGGTGAGGATGGTCGTTACAACGGGCCGCGGCAGCGCCAGCAGGTCCCGACGAGGATGGATGTGGTAGAAGGCCGCGGCAGCGCCAGCAGGCAGGACGATGGTTCACAAGAGCGGGCTACGGCAGCGCCAGTAGTCCGTCAAGGCTGAGTTCTCTCGGTGTCTCTCGACTCCAGGATACAACTGCCTTCCTGCTCCGGAGTTGCCCCAGTTATAGGGCAGGCGCCCTTTGATGTCCGGACCCTCGCACTTGGAGGTCGGAGGGCCCGGGATGAAGGTGTCCAGACACCCAGCAGGGGGTGGAGCCAGCGCTTGGGGGGGCTGGAGGCGATCGGCACCTGGCGGGGGAAGAGCTCTTGACACTTCGTCCTCCTATTGACCTGCCAAGTGGTCCGCTCACCTCCCGGGTGGATGGTGGTGCCGGGATGTCGGGGCCGGCCAGGCCCGGGGTTAGGGTCGGGGCGAGGCCACGCGGCCTCGTGGTGCAGGGCCCAAGATGGCGGCTTGAACCGGCCGGGGGAGCCGGTGGGGCTGGGCCCCGTGATGAGTAGAGGTCCGAGGGCAGGAGATCCGTCGGGAGACGGGGTACAGGTGCTTTTCGTGGATTATGCCTGGTGGGCCGGAGCTCGGGCCCTGTCGTGCGGGGAGGGAGCAAGCCCTTCGTGTGGCCTGTCCAACAACGTCATACTAGTTTTTTGCTCATGCTGAATAAAGCTATTTATTTTTTTCCCTTGGAACACTCCTGCATTGCTGGCATTGCTGTTGGTGGGGCTGCTACATGGTTGTGGGTGTTGGTCATGTGTTGGGTGTGTGGGAAATGTAGTAGTGTGCTGCTCATAGGGGGGACCCTGGGATCTGTGTGCCTCACACGGTGTTAGCTACCTTTCTCCATTCATGTATGCAGTTGCTGCATGTTGCAATTGTCCCAAGGTGTATTCCTTCCTCTGTGTACCCTGACTTCTTCCCTGCAGGGTGTCCCCTGACTTTAGCACAGAGCTGTGTGTCCATTAGCTGGGTGTGTGACCTAGTCCTTCACCTTTGCACATGCATGCTGAGCGATGTCTCCACCTGCATCATTCGTGGCATCCTTGGTAGTCATTGTACTTGTGTATGTGGCCTATTGACATGACTTCATGTGTACATGTTTTCTTTTCTGCGCTATGCATGCGTATACTCCCAGCCTCGCACACATGTGGTACATGTACTGCAGGGTCTTTGTACACCTGACTGACATTTGTGGGCATGGTATATGTGACTACTCCACCCTTTGCGTTCCATGGGCACTGCTGGGAGTGATAGGCCCCCACCCCTCCTGTCTCAGGGCACTGCTGGGAGGACTCTTCACCCACCCCTCCTGTCTCAGGGCACTGCTGGGAGGACTCTGCACCCACCCCTCCTGTCTCAGGGCACTGCTGGGAGGACTCTGCACCCACCCCTCCTGTGTCTGGGCACTGCTGGGAGGACTCTGCACACACCCCTCCTGTCTCAGGGCACTGCTAGGAGTGATAGGCCCCCACCCCTCCTGTCTCAGGGCACTGCTGGGAGGACTCTGCACCCCCCCTCCTGTCTCTGGGCACTGCTGGGAGGACTCTGCACACACCCCTCCTGTCTCAGGGCACTGCTAGGAGTGATAGGCCCCCACCCCTCCTGTCTCAGGGCACTGCTGGGAGTGATAGGCCCCCACCCCTCCTGTCTCAGGGCACTGCTGGGAGGACTCTGCACCCACACCTCCTGTCTCAGGGCACTGCTGGGAGGACTCTGCACCCACCCCTCCTGTCTCAGGGCACTGCTGGGAGGACTCTGCATCCACCCCTCCTGTCTCAGGGCACTGCTGGGAGGACTCTGCACCCACCCCTCCTGTCTCAGGGCACTGCTGGGAGGACTCTGCACCCACCCCTCCTGTCTGTGGGCACTGCTGGGAGTGATAGGCACCCACCCCTCCTGTCTCAGGGCACTGCTGGGAGTGATAGGCCCCCACCCCTCCTGTCTCAGGGCACTGCTGGGAGGACTCTGCACCCACACCTCCTGTCTCAGGGCACTGCTGGGAGGACTCTGCACCCACCCCTCCTGTCTCAGGGCACTGCTGGGATGTAACGCCCTGAACGTCTCAGGATCGTTTAACAGACACGACAATGAGGACGCAACCACTTGTGAAGGGTTAGTTCTTTTAATGAAGGCAAATAAAATACAAAGAACAAACAAAAGTTATAGTCACTGGAATCCTCCAGGCTAAGTACGTTACCAGCCCACAGCACGGATGGTCCTAACCGTCCTCTGCATATACGCCGATCCCGGCGTATGCCAACAGAGGGCAGAAATGAAATGGCCGACAATGCCAATCGGTAGGCTGTGAGGGGCACGAAGAGTGTTGGGGAGAATCGAGGAGTCAGGGAAACACCCAGCCGGGGTCTCTACCTGAAGGGAGCAGCCGCTCAACCTCTTCCTCAGACTGCACCGGGACGCGGAGTCACCTCCTGGTGATGCGTCACCGATACCCCAATCACAAGCAAGAAGACTGAACCGAGAGCAGCCGCTCGATCGATCCTGTGGACTTCCGAGTCTGTAACGCGGCAAACACCTCCTGGTGTGCGTTACAGCTGGCAGTCCCTGTGTCTCTGGTCGGGCTGGGAGTTACGACTCCAACCAGCAAAATCGCCACTGCGCTTGGACTCAGCCGAGTCAAAAAGCGAAGCTCAATGGTTGACCGGTAGAGCTTCCGGGTCCTTCACAGGTGACGATGGGGCAAGACACGGCCCAGGGAGTAACGACTCGACCTACCTCCGTTCTTGCCTTACTGGAGCACCACTCCGGAACACTGCTCTTCACGAAGCAGGTACGTCGGTGTAAACACAATATCCGACAGCCTTGTACCTCCCGGTTCCTCCCTTTATAGGGCGTGTTTTCCTTGAGTTATGTAACAGCTCTCCTGTTTACATAAGGGCGTGTTTCCCTTGAGTTATGTAACAGCTCTCCTGTTTACATAAGGGCGTGTTTCCCTTGAGTTATGTAACAGCTCTCCTGTTTACATAAGGGCGTGTTTCCCTTGAGTTATGTAACAGCTCTCCTGTTTACATAAGGGCGTGTTTCCCTTGTATGACAGGAATTCTTGACAGTACATACTCCCTCTCAGCGGCTCCCCACGGGTCCAGCGCTGGCAGGAAAACGCCGATGGAACAAGGAGACCAAGCGCGGAGCATGAACCCCTTCAGCCGGTTCCCATGAATGCTCCTCCGGGCCATAGCCTTTCCACGCAACCAGGTACCACAGCTTCCCCCTGCGCCATTTGGACGCCCGTATGCCCGACACTTCATACTCCACCTCCGACTCCACGCATACCGGCCTAGGTGTCCCAGACGGCTTGGAGGGTGCTGGTTTGAGCAATGATACATGAAAGACAGGGTGTATCCGCAATGACTGGGGCAAGCACACCTTCACGTTCACGGGACCCATACACTTGGTAATTCAATAGGGGCCCATGTACTTGGGATGGAACACACTGTTCTTTCGAAACCTCATGTTTCTTGTGGATATCCAGACGTAGTCTCCAGTGCGGTACAGTGGCCCGGGCCTTCTCTTCCTATCTGCCGCAGCCTTGTATCTTCTCTTGGCCTCTATTAGGACAGCCCTTGAGCGCATCAACGTGTCTTTTATGTGTGCCACCCTGTCCGCTGTGGCGGGAATCCTGTCCTCTCTGAACGGATGTAGAAATGGCAAGAACCTGGGATGTTGGCCATAGTTGCTATAGAACGGAGATGACTGTGTGGAGCTGTGAGTGGCGTTGTTATAGGCTATCTCTGCAACCCATAGCAAGTCGACCCATTCTTCCCTGCCCTGGTCCACAAAACATCGCAGATACTGTTTGAGCGTTTGGTTCAGGCGCTCGGTTTGGCCGTCCGTTTGAGGGTGGTAGCTGGTGGACAGGGCGGTCTTAACATGCAGCGCAGTGCACCAAGTCTTCCAGAATTGCGCAGTAAACTGCGACCCCCGGTCCGACACGATCACCCCAGGTAATCCATGCAGTCGTACCACATTCTTTAGGAGTAGTGACGCCAATTCCCCGGCCGTAGGGACTCTCTTGCAGGGGATGAAGTGCCCCATTTTCGTCAAGTAATCCACCACCACCAGTATTGCCGTCATCCCCTGGTCTACCGGTAGGCCCACCACGAAGTCCAGTGATATGCTATCCCATGGTCTATCCGGGGTCGGAAGTGGATGTAAGAGCCCTTGGGTTCGGCCATGGTCGGCCTTCATGGTAGCACACGTAGGACACTCCTGTCCCCACCTCCTGACATCCACTCTCATGGTTGGCCACCAGAAATGCCGTCCCATGCTAGCCACCGTTTTTTCAAAGCCCAAATGACCTGCGCATGGAGAGTCATGGCACCAGATGAATGCTTGTTTCCTTAGCCTAGGCGTGGGTATCAATAGGCACCTGCCCTTCAGGGGTATCCCGTCCTTCAGCTGCCATTCTCTGTGACTGAGGAGCCACCTCCGCCATGCGAATGACCTGATCCCTCTCTTTATTCCCCTCAGGAAAGTATCCGGTTGGATAACCCCCAATACCATCCTCGGGGAAATGATGGAATGCTCGGTCGCAGGCAATGGTTCCTTAACTGCAGATTGACGGGACAGGGCGTCCGCCTTCCGGTTTTCCGTCCCCGGCCGATATGTGATGCGGAAGTTGAACCCCGCAAAGAAGATCATCCACCGCAGCTGTCTGGGAGAAAGGTGTCTTGTGGCCGTCATGAACTGTAGGTTCCGATGGTCCGTGTACACCGATACCACATGTCTTGCCCCCATCAACCAATGCCTCCATTCGGTGAAGGCGTCCTTGATTGCGAGAAGCTCCTTCTCCGCAATATGGTAGTTGCGTTCGGCGTCGTTGAGTTTGCGGGACATGTACGCAACGGGATGAAGCACCCCTGTGTCGTGGTTGCGTTGGGACAAGATAGCCCCCAGCGCCACATCCGACGCGTCCGCTTCCACCACGTAGGGGAGATCCGGATCGGGGTGAGCCAACACCGGCGCCTTACCAAAGGCGCTTTTCAGGGCCTCAAAGGCCTTGTTCGCTTCAGGGGACCAGACAAACTCCTTGGACTTCCTCAGTAGCTGTGTGATTGGGGCCACCACTCCTGAAAATCCATCTATAAACCGCCTGTAAAAGTTGGCGAAGCCAATGAAACTTTGGACGTCCTTCACGCTTTGGGGCACCGGCCATTCTTTCACCGCCTTGATCTTTCGTTCTGCCATCTCCTGTCCCTCTGGACTCAGCATCACTCCGAGGAATTCCACGGATGTGACGTGGAAGTCACACTTGCTGAGTTTACAAAACAGCATGTTTTCCCTCAGCTTTTGGAGCACAGCTTTGACGTGGTGTACGTGCTCCTCCACACTGGACGAATAGATGAGGATGTCGTCGATATATATGACCACGTAGATATCCAACTCCTCTCTGAATACCTCATTCAAAAAGTACTGAAAGGCTGCCGGGGCGTTGCACAGACCGAACGGCATGACGAGGTACTCAAAAAGGCCGAACCTGGTCTTAAAGGCGGTCTTCCACTCGTCTCCGTCCCTCATGCGCACCAGATGGTATGCCCCTTTGAAATCCAACTTGGTGTAGATACGAGCTTTCTTGACCTGTTCCAGAAGTACACTGATGAGAGGCAAGGGGTACCGATTTTTTATGGTTATCGCATTCAATGCCCTAAAGTCCACACAGGCTCTCAGCTCCCCATTAGCCTTCGGGATGAAGAAGAGTGGCGAGGCGGCCGGAGACTTGGACGGGCGGATGAATCCTAGCTTGAGGAGTTTATCCAGGTACCCCCGGAGATGCACGTTTTCAGGCTCCGTCAGGGCATACAGCCTGCCGCTGGGAACGCTGGCCCCTGGCACCAGGTCGATCTGGCAGTCAAACTGTCTATGTGGTGGTAGCACTTCCGCCTTCACCTCATCAAATACATCCTCAAAACTGTGATAAGCCTGGGGGAGAGCCACATCTTTTTCTGCCGCTGTAGCCACCGTCTGACTCCCGCTCTCATCTGCGTCAAGGGATTCCGTTCTTATTCCACAATGCTGGATGCAATACGGTGACGTCATTTCGATGCGATGTGTTGGCCAATCCACAAAGGGGTTGTGTTTCTGTAGCCACGGCAATCCCAATATGACGCCATATTGGGGCGCTCGGATGATGTTAAAATCGATTTGTTCCAAATGGTTCCTCCCATATCTCATCGGAAGGACCCCCGTGTGCTGTCCGATGGGCCCCGTCACCAATCGCCTTCCGTCTACCGCATAGACGTCTTCGGGTACTGCTTTGGGAAGAAGCACTAGCCCTAGCCTGCATGCCTCGTTGTGGTCCATAAACATGCCAGTGGCCCCTGAATCCACCATGGCCACAACGGGTATCCACTGGTCATGCACTCCCACGTGCACCGTGATAAACAGGTGTCGTTGTCCCTTAGTGACCGAGTTGGAAAGTGAAGGGATGGATGAGTGACTCCGAGATGCCCCTTCTCTGGTCTTGGAGTCCTCTAGTTTTCCGCCGGTATGTCCACCACGGCTGTTACCGACCGGTTGGCCCGATAACGTGACGTCTTCGGTTTGGCAGGGCATTCACGTACGTAGGGGCCTTTTTTGCCACAATATAGGCACAATCCTTGTTTACGGCGTGACTCTTTCTCCGTGGCTGTGAGGCTCGCTCGTATTGCGCTGATATCCATGGGTTCTCCCTTGGATGCGGTGGAAGTTTCAGGACTTCCCACCGTCACATAGGATGGAAGGGATTTTCCTTTTCTCCCATGATCCCCCTTTCTTTCACTTAGCCTATGTTCCAGCCGTAATACCAGGTTGATAAGGCCCTCACATGTCTTGGGTTGAGGGTCAATATGAGCCACGGCGTCCTTGAGCTCATCGCACAGCCCTTGATGGAAGAGCGCCGTCTGTTTAGCAACAGGCCACTTGGTTTCCGCAACCAGCCTTCGGAACGCGTTGAGATACTGCACCAGGTCGTTGGATCCCTGTCTCAACTCAAGCATTTCACGGTCTGCCGTGTACGAGTCAGCCCTTCTGTCGAATACCTTCAGGAATTCCTCGCGAAAAGCACCCCAATCACATAAGAGGGGGTCGTCCCTGCTCACCAGAGGTACGGCCCATTGTGCCGCGTTTCCAGCCAAATAGGATATAAGGAAAGCCACACGAGCCTGACTCGTGGGGAACGCCTTTGGTTTGCACGATAAATGTAGCGCCACTTGTGTGAGGAATACCTGCACTGTGTTAGGATCCCCACTGTACCTCTCTGGTGTTGCCAAGGGGATGGCTACCGGCATTTCCACTACTACCGCAGGGGTCTGGTTCGTGAGGGAGGTGCTGGGCGTGAGCGGGTCCAATTGGATAGCATCCAGTCTGGCTTTTACATCGGCTGTTTCTTGCCTAGAGGCAGCCACTTCAACTTGCATGGCCGCTAAAGCAGCCAGCACATCATCAAGTGTTGCCATGTCTGTTATCGACCGGGAGACAGTTAGTGTTATTAAGGTCGGATATTTTGTAACGCCCTGAACGTCTCAGGATCGTTTAACAGACACGACAATGAGGACGCAACCACTTGTGAAGGGTTAGTTCTTTTAATGAAGGCAAATAAAATACAAAGAACAAACAAAAGTTATAGTCACTGGAATCCTCCAGGCTAAGTACGTTACCAGCCCACAGCACGGATGGTCCTAACCGTCCTCTGCATATACGCCGATCCCGGCGTATGCCAACAGAGGGCAGAAATGAAATGGCCGACAATGCCAATCGGTAGGCTGTGAGGGGCACGAAGAGTGTTGGGGAGAATCGAGGAGTCAGGGAAACACCCAGCCGGGGTCTCTACCTGAAGGGAGCAGCCGCTCAACCTCTTCCTCAGACTGCACCGGGACGCGGAGTCACCTCCTGGTGATGCGTCACCGATACCCCAATCACAAGCAAGAAGACTGAACCGAGAGCAGCCGCTCGATCGATCCTGTGGACTTCCGAGTCTGTAACGCGGCAAACACCTCCTGGTGTGCGTTACAGCTGGCAGTCCCTGTGTCTCTGGTCGGGCTGGGAGTTACGACTCCAACCAGCAAAAGCGCCACTGCGCTTGGACTCAGCCGAGTCAAAAAGCGAAGCTCAATGGTTGACCGGTAGAGCTTCTGGGTCCTTCACAGGTGACGATGGGGCAAGACACGGCCCAGGGAGTAACGACTCGACCTACCTCTGTTCTTGCCTTACTGGAGCACCACTCCGGAACACTGCTCTTCACGAAGCAGGTACGTCGGTGTAAACACAATATCCGACAGCCTTGTACCTCCCGGTTCCTCCCTTTATAGGGCGTGTTTTCCTTGAGTTATGTAACAGCTCTCCTGTTTACATAAGGGCGTGTTTCCCTTGAGTTATGTAACAGCTCTCCTGTTTACATAAGGGCGTGTTTCCCTTGAGTTATGTAACAGCTCTCCTGTTTACATAAGGGCGTGTTTCCCTTGTATGACAGGAATTCTTGACATGGGAGGACTCTGCCCCCACCCCTCCTGTCTCAGGGCACTGCTGGGAGTGATAGGCCCCCACCCCTCCTGTCTCAGGGCACTGCTGGGAGGACTCTGCACCCACCCCTCCTGTCTCAGGGCACTGCTGGGAGTGATAGGCCCCCACCCCTCCTGTCTCAGGGCACTGCTGGGAGGACTCTGCACCCACCCCTCCTGTCTCAGGGCACTGCTGGGAGGACTCTGCACCCACCCCTCCTGTCTCAGGGCACTGCTGGGAGGACTCTGCACCCACCCCTCCTGTCTCAGGGCACTGCTGGGAGGACTCTGCACCCACCCCTCCTGTCTGTGGGCACTGCTGGGAGTGATAGGCACCCACCCCTCCTGTCTCAGGGCACTGCTGGGAGTGACAGGCCCCCACCCCTCCTGTCTCAGGGCACTGCTGGGAGGACTCTGCACCCACACCTCCTGTCTCAGGGCACTGCTGGGAGGACTCTGCACCCACCCCTCCTGTCTCAGGGCACTGCTGGGAGGACTCTGCCCCCACCCCTCCTGTCTCAGGGCACTGCTGGGAGTGATAGGCCCCCACCCCTCCTGTCTCAGGGCACTGCTGGGAGGACTCTGCACCCACCCCTCCTGTCTCAGGGCACTGCTGGGAGTGATAGGCCCCCACCCCTCCTGTCTCAGGGCACTGCTGGGAGGACTCTGCACCCACACCTCCTGTCTCAGAGCACTGCTGGGAGGACTCTGCACCCACCCCTCCTGTCTCAGGGCACTGCTGGGAGGACTCTGCACCCACCCCTCCTGTCTCAGGGCACTGCTGGGAGGACTCTGCACACACCCCTCCTGTCTCAGGGCACTGCTGGGCGTGATAGGCCCCCACCCCTCTTGTCTCAGGGCACTGCTGGGAGGACTCTGCACCCACCCCTCCTGTCTCAGGGCACTGCTGGGAGGACTCTGCACCCACCCCTCCTGTCTCTGGGCACTGCTGGGAGGACTCTGCACCCACCCCTCCTGTCTCAGGGCACTGCTGGGGGGACTCTGCACCCACCCCTCCTGTCTCAGGGCACTGCTGGGAGGACTCTGCACCCACCTCTCCAATTTCACAATCTGTACGCTCATGACATGCACGGATGTGGGTACGCTCCATGCATTCGAGGTGGGGGTACGTGTCGTACTTACACTGTTGGGGTGGGGGTACGCTCCATGCATTCGAGGTGAGGGTACGGGTCGTACTTACACTGTTGGGGTGGGGGTACGCTCCATGCATACGGGGTGGGGGTCGTACTTACACTGTTGGGGTGGGGGTACGCTCCATGCATACGGGGTGGGGGTCGTACTTACACTGTTGGGGTGGGGGTATGCTCCATGCATTCGAGGTGAGGGTACGGGTCGTACTTACACTGTTGGGGTGGGGGTACGCTCCATGCATACGGGGTGGGGGTAGGGGTCATACTTACACTGTTGGGGTGGGGGTACGCTCCATACGTACGCGGGTGTGGGTACGGGTCGTACTTACACTGTTGGGGTGGGGGTACGCTCCATACGTACGCGGGTGGGGGTACGGGTCGTACTTACACTGTTGGGGTGGGGGTACGCTCCATACGTACGCGGGTGAGGGTACGGGTCGTACTCACACTGTTGGGGTGGGGGTACGCTCCATGCATTCGAGGTGGGGGTACGTGTCGTACTTACACTGTTGGGGTGGGGGTATGCTCCATGCATTCGAGGTGAGGGTATGGGTCGTACTTACACTGTTGGGGTGGGGGTACGCTCCATACGTACGCGGGTGGGGGTACGGGTCGTACTTACACTGTTGGGGTGGGGGTACGCTCCATGCATACGGGGTGGGGGTAGGGGTCATACTTACACTGTTGGGGTGGGGGTACGCTCCATACGTACGCGGGTGTGGGTACGGGTCGTACTTACACTGTTGTGGTGGGGGTACGCTCCATACATACGCGGGTGTGGGTACGGGTCGTACTTACACTGTTGGGGTGGGGGTACGCTCCATACGTACGCGGGTGGGGGTAGGGTCCGTACATATCCGTCCCCACGCTATGTGATGCTTGTGCGGCCCGTCCCCAGGCCTTTGCCACGTGGGTACGAGCTGTCCCGCCATTGTTGGGGTGACGTGGGTGTGGGCGTGGTACGACTCGTACCCACGCTCTTCAGGCGTGGGTACGGGACGTACATGTCTGGTTGTGTTGCCGGTTCGCGTCGTGACGGACTTCCGTTGTGGCGGTCGCTGGCTTAGCTGGACACGCCCCCACCCCCTCGTAGTGACCAGGGCATGGGAGTCAGGTATGTCAGGGCATGTGTGCTGTGTGACTTTGGTGGGGGGTTTGTGGCCTGCCCTGGTCCTGCCACCCCCACCCCACCCCACTTTCCCCCCTACCTTAGTTGTTCTGACCTTCTGCGGCGTCTGCGTCCGAACCTGTAGAGGAGGTCGACTGCTATGAGGGCCGGGATGACACGTAGGTTCGGGTC
The DNA here is from genome assembly GCF_964204655.1 of Triturus cristatus. NCBI lineage: Eukaryota > Metazoa > Chordata > Amphibia > Caudata > Salamandridae > Triturus > Triturus cristatus. The sequence goes on along the minus strand of NC_140595.1, from coordinate 466,094,873 downwards.
CATGTCTGTCCGTCGCGTACTGGTCCTCCTTGTTCGCGTCGTCCTGTGTGTCCGTCGCGTACTGGTTCTCCTTGTTCGCGTCGTCCTGTGTGTCCGTCGCGTACTGGTCCTCCTTGTTCGCGTCGTTCTGTGTGTCCGTCGCGTACTGGTCCTCCTTGTTCGCGTCGTCCTGTCTGTCCGTCGCGTACTGGTAGTCCTTGTTCGCCTCGTCCTGATTTCCCGGCAGTTTTTGGCTGCCGGAAAATATTCACCGTGCGGGATGACGTCGGTGCGAATCGTAATTCCTGGTTCGTGAATGGCAGGCTGCGAGCGTCCCGACGTCAGGGCGGTGCTTTCCCGGATCGCATTTGTAGGTTTATTTTGTTCGGTCGGGGTTTTTTACGATTCGTACGGAAATGGTGTTCCCGTGCGAATCGTAATTCCATGTTTGTATATTTTGACAACCGGGTACGCGTCGGACGGAGAATATGCTCCGTCCGACGGTTCGTACCCGGTTTTTACAGGATCGTAATTGGCACCTTTGTGTTCAGGGGGGCACTGACCCCTGTTCAAACCAGTTCGGGGTGCCTCCCTGCCAGTGACACCTTCTTCCTTTGATTAGTGGGGGTTTGGATACTCAATCACTCAGCAGGAGATGGGGCCATTGTTTTATGTCAGCAACCCAGGCCTCTTCACCTCCAGGGGCTACTCCTCCCCCCACACTCCAGATGCAGGTCAGCCTGTTGCTGTCTCATCTCCTCCCCTGGGTCAAGACATTCCCCAGATCCTATCACTTTCAAATCCAGACAGTCAATCCACAACCAGGCAAAGACACACAGAAATGACAGAGCACAAAAACCCAGCCACTTCTAAAAGAGTGGTTTCTAAACACACATTGCAAAAACCACCTTCATAAAAAGATGTGTTATTACATTGTGAGTTCAGGCAAACTAAACTTCACCTCTCCACCTTAAGCCTTTGGGAAGATAGGACAGAATGGGGAGGCTGTGTAATATGTTTTCCAGCCTATGGGCAGGATGGCCTTTCAACAGTGAAAAACGAAATGGAGAGTATTTCACTGGCAGGACATGGTACAAACCTCAGTACATGTCCTACCTTTCACATGCACTGCACCCTGCCCAGGGGGTACCTTGAACCTACCATAGGGGTGTCTGATGTGCATAGAAAGGGAAGGGTAAGGCCTGGCAAGTGGGTGCACTTGTCAGGACAACATGGCAGTTTAACAAACTGCGCGCAGGCATTGCAGTGGCAGGCCTGAGTTCTCTCTTTAAGGCTACTTGTGTGGGTACTGCAACTCCTGTTTTATGTCAACTTTTTTTATGAGAACACTTTTAGAGATAAAACAGAAAGTGTGGAAGACCTTCGTTTTCTTTGATTTAATCATTAAATTTGTTTTATTTTCTCATTTATTTATACTTCCATTTATGAGGACAATTTGATATTTACAACTGTCTATTAATGAACAATTTTTGAAAAATTTCCCCACACCACTCATTGAAACATATCAGGCATACTTATCAAACATCTCATTCATTCCTCATACATATACATTCCTGACTCATTCTAAAATATACCGCAATTAATTAATGAACAAATGATCAACTTTGTCTATTTAGACCACAGAAAGGATTGTTTCACAAATTAATCGCAAAAGTTATTGCATTGTTGGGTTATTCGAAATTTCTTGTGGTCTCTTCACAAGGTCTACGCGTTTCGAAACCCATTTTTTCTGGTGCTCTCATCAGGACCTGAAAATTAAAAACAGAGCCATTTTTCAGTAACATAGTGGCCCCTCACTCTTAAATGCAACTAGAAACCTCATTAAGCTTAAGTGTTACCTCGAGTGTAAACTTGTTACAATCAGCCGATCTGTAACGAAGAATATCACCTAAAGTGAAAAATTAGAGAGAAAAAAGGTGTAGCTTCGTGTTGAAACAATGTGTCACGTCACAGTCATGATCAGGCATACAGTTGAATTAGCTTACTTGTTAAGGATTCCGTAATAGGATCAAATGTTGGAGCAGGCGTTGTCGCTAAAGGTGAGTCTTGGCGAAAAGTTCGCAAATTAGTCGGGTGGAGTCTGCAAAAGGGTGTAGGAAGCGCTTTAATTCCTGTGCAGAGGCGATGACTGACAATTGTCGAATTAGCAGTTTAAAACGTCATACCTTGGTTGGTGAACGCTCTTGCTGGTGCAGTCTTCAAAGGCTCTTAGGGGCTGTGCAGGATGAGAAATGCCATTAGTGGGCTGGTTTCACTCTCCTAGCTAAGTAATTCAGTATTACGAGTCGGGACCGACCTGTGTCCTCGTTTCTTCTTTCGCGGTATTCGAATGGGGTGGAGTCGGCATTGGTCACATGATGGTGCGCAGTCTAATGATGATGTTTTAGTGCAAAAAATCGAAGAAGGACTCTCCATTGTACGTACATTTTTTGTAATGATATTTATTGACAACCAAGTTGTTAACATTGGAAGCAGGTTGCAGTTCATTAGCATGCTTATTATAGGAAATAGTTTGCGCGGCAAGAAAACGCTGGTGCAGTTTGCGAAAACTTATATTGAATTACTGCGTTGGTCATATGATGGTACGTGGTCTAATGTTGTTGTAGTACGAAAATTCGGAAAAAGACTCTCCATTGTACGGCGATTTTTTTATGATGATGTTTATTGACAACCAAGCGCTTAACATTGGAAGCAAGTTGCAGTTCATTAGAATACTTCTTGTAGGAAAAAAGTTTGCGCATCAAAAAAAGCATAAGTGTAATTTAAAGAAGACATATGTTGAATTACCGCTCTTCCAAGATTGAGTACTTATGTATTACATAAAAACCTTTGGCATAGGTGTTATGAAAAAATGTGCGCTAGGCCACTGTGTGATAAGCAAGCAAGAATTACTTTAAAGCCCTCAATGAAAGCTGTCGAGCGGACTACATGTAGGAATAGACTTATTGTTACAATTTATACAATTCCGAAAGCTCGTTGAGACCATTGGTTACAGTTTCAAATTTAAGTATCAACATCGCTTCTTTTCTAGATAGCTTGAGTTCTAGATCGCCACCTCTTTCGTCACGTACAACTTTGGCGATGACTGTCCATTTCAGATCCTTAATTAGATGGTTTTCACTCATCCAGTGATTGACTAATGGAGCTGTTTGTACCTTTTTATTGATCCGTGATTTATGTTGGGACACTCTTATCCAAACTTCTTGGCTAGTTTTTCCTATATATAATAGGTTACAAGGGCAACGTATTCCGTAAACTACAAATTTACTTTTGCAGTTGGTAAAAGATTCGTGTTTCCAGAAGATGGAATTATATTCAAAAAGTATTCCTTCTTCTGTGGAATCGCAGCAAATGCAGGTTCCACATTTGTGGTGGCCTTGTACTGGCTGAAGTCCTACAAACTCTCGTATAGAGATTTGTTTTTCTTTCGGCATCGCTGCTCGCACAATTTGGTGTGCAATATTTCGATCTTTTTTTAATGCAAAAAGTGGATTCTGTTTGAGAGAATGGTCCAGATTTTTGATCAAGTGCCAATTCTGGATTATGGCTTTTTTTAAGAGGTTTGAATTGGGGCAAAATGTAGAGACACAAACGATCCTTTCTAGTGGTGTCTTGTCTTTCTTTTTTGATAGTTCTTCTCTTGGGAACCACCAAGCTCTTTTTAACGCTTTTTTTAGGAGTTTACTCGGGTAGCCTCTTTTTTTCAAGTTTTCAAGTAATTTGATGGCATGATACATGTACTCGTCTTTGAATTGGCAGTTGCGTCTTATGCGCAAAAATTGCCCAAATGGAAGATTTTCTCTTAAATTCCTTGGGTGGTTACTTGTGAAATGGAGCATTTTATTTCGATCTGTAGGTTTTTTAAAGAGGGTGGTAACCAGAGCATTATCAGAGGGATAAACCTCTACATCTAGAAATGGGATTCTTGTTTTGGAATGGTTCAGGCTGAATTTAATGTCTTCTGTTCCGTTATTTAGCCAATGATGGAAATTTGTGAGATTATCTTCTGTTCCAGTCCATGTCATGAATACATCATCGATGTAGCGGGTCCATTTACCAATAAATTGAAAAAAAGGGTTGTTGTTGTAGATGAATTTCTCTTCATATTTTGCCATGAAAAGAACCGCTAATTCTGGCGCAAAAGGACAACCCATTGCTACTCCTTTGATTTGGAAGTAGAACTGCCCATTAAAGTTGAAGAAGTTTTTCTTTAATGCAAAGCTCGCTAGTTCCATGATGAATTCCGTCTGTACTTGGATTGGGTCTGTTTTGTAGAAATGATTGTATGACTGCAAGGCCTTCGTCTTGCGGTATCTGTGTGCATAAAGAGACTACATCAAGTGTGACCAAATGATGGAGATCTTGTTCAAATTTTATGGATGTCAGTTTGTTGATGAAATCTGTTGTTTTACGTAGGAAAGATGGTATTTCAAAAATGAATGGTTTCAAAAAGTAATCAACAAATTTGGAGATTGGTTCTAACAAGGATTCACAGCCGGAAATGATTGGTCTTCCTGGCGGTGATGTTACATTTTTATGTATCTTCGGGAGTACATAAAACAAAGGAATCCTCGGATTTTTATTTTGTAGAAAATCTTATTCTTTTTTAGAAAGATATCCTTGTTGAAACCCTTTGTCTAATATTGGGAATAGAATGTTTTGAAGTTCAAAAGTAGGATCTTTGTTGATTTTTCGGTAACATTCTGTATCGTCCAGTTGTCTGTTGACCTCAGTAATATAATCTGATTTGTCCAATATTACGATAGAACCGCCTTTGTCGGCCTGCTTGATAATTATAGTTTGGTCATTTTGAAGATTGGTTAAGGCCTCTATTTTTGGTTTTGTTGTGTTGAATTTCACCCAATTTTTGTTTTTTTCCATTTCTGTTATTGCTGAAAGGATAGTTTTTTCAAAAGTGATGACTTCCTTCGGAATTTTATTGGCAGGTGGACAAAATAAAGATTTATTTCTCAGGCCAGTGTCGTCGATGATTTCTGTGTAAGGGTTGGAAATGAAAAAAGTTTTTAACCTGATTTTTCGACAAAATTCAATAATCTCTGTTTTTAGTCTGACAAAATATGTATATTTTGATGGAACGATTATATTTTAGAATGAGTCAGGAATGTATATGTATGAGGAATGAATGAGATGTTTGATAAGTATGCCTGATATGTTTCAATGAGTGGTGTGGGGAAATTTTTCAAAAATTGTTCATTAATAGACAGTTGTAAATATCAAATTGTCCTCATAAATGGAAGTATAAATAAATGAGAAAATAAAACAAATTTAATGATTAAATCAAAGAAAACGAAGGTCTTCCACACTTTTTGTTTTATCTCTAAAAGTGTTCTCATAAAAAAAGTTGACATAAAACAGGAGTTGCAGTACTAGCAATTTGTTGTTATATTCTATTAGCGGCCCAGCTTTACTGCCTTCGGCCTACCTCCAGTGTTGTTTTTGACTTGTGTGGGTGGCACAGTTAGTGCTGCAGGCCCACTAGTATCATTTGTATTACCAGCCCTGGCACACATAGTGCACTTTACTAGGGACTTACTAGTAAGGCAAACATACCAATCATGGACAACCAATTACCATTACACTTTCCACAGGGAGTGATTGCACTTTGACACTGATCAGCAGTGGCAAAGTGCCCAAAGCATCTAAGTTGGCAACACCCTGTCAGAAAAAAGGTCTAGGCGGAAAGCAAAAAGTTTAGGGAACTTTAGCCAAAAAGGATCAAGTCTAACACCTGCGAAGTCCAGTATTATCAAACAGAACACCCAGATAGCTAAAAGTCGGGACAACTGGGATACTGACCTTGTCAATACTAGATGTCGGCTTTTTGGAACATTTTGTCCCAATATTCATAACAAAAGGTTTCTGAATATTTTTCATGAGGTTTAGGATTCCCATAAACTGAGTGAAAATATTTAGGAAAGACTGCAATGCATATGGTGTATGGGTCATAAGAACGGCATCATCTGCATACATCAGTAAAGGAATTAACCTCTTGCCAATCCTGGGTATGTGCAGAGGTGGGTCGAGCAAGGCCTTCTCCAGACCATCTATGTACAGTGAGAAGAGAAAAGGAGCCAAAATACATGCTTGCCTAACCTCATGCCTGACAGCAAAACCTTTGGTATATTCACCACCTGGGTCATTCCAGACCGTAGCAGAAGCGTTCAAATAGGTGTTGGACAATAGATTTATAATTCCGTGGTCAGCTCCCAAGGAAGATAATACAGTTTAGAGTTTACTATGGTTGACACAATCAAACGCACTGCTAAGGCCTATAAAGTCCAGGTAGAGAGCCTCCTGTTTGGCCCTGGTATATTTCCCTATTATCAGTTTGAGGTTAAGGCACTGCTCAAGAGTATAAAAAACACTAACTTGTCTAGAGGTCTGCAACGTTACTTGGTGCCCAGTGGCATCCTCTGCTGCTCACCAGTATCTAAACACGCCTAAGTGGAGCCCTCATGTGGACAACCCATAGAGGGAAACGGAGTCCCATCACTCACCAGAGGTGACATGCTTCATCATCTGGGATCTCCTCCCGGCTGTAACCCCTAGTACAGCCGAGGGCTACAACCCCCTCACTATGAGTGAGGAGCACATGGATGTTTTGCAAGATCTCCTAGGATATACTAAAATCCAGAGTATGATGAGCTGTGGTGTATTATTCAGTGATAGGTGCAGTGCAAAAAAAGAAAAAAGTGAATTTAAAACTGGCTACTGAGAGAAAAAATCGAATTAAATATATATTTCTTAGTGTCAGGGTTAAAAACAGTGCTAAGGCAGTTTTGGAAAAAATAAACTGCTACTGTCTAGTTTAGAGGGTCGGTCTACATGTTTCAGCTATTTTTGACCTAAAGAGTGTCTAGCCTTCCTCAGGACCTAAAAAGTATAAGCTACTGCGTTATGTGTGCAATTACAAAAATATAATGCAAACGTGAAAAGTAAATGGGGAAATGGAAAGATACAACTTATTGCACCACTTCTTTCATTTCAAGGTACCTGATTCAACCCGTAGTGTGCGGGTAAATAACCTCACCTCACCTGGCCACTGCTCAGGACATGAGGCATCGCTCTATCCGTCGGTACCCCGGGCTTCACTGAGCCATGGACGGAGGTATAGTCTCCTGGGAAAGTGTCTTTGTAGGTCTTTAAAAATGTTCCTGTGGACCCTCTCATTATTGGTTTTCATATCCCTACTGCTCAAGAGTTCCAATAATGTTGGGGAAGCCATATTGTAGATCAAAGAAGATAGAATTACTTATAGCCCATGTCATGAGTCCTTGTGACAGCCCCACCTAAGATTTAAACAGGAGAGTCAAGGATGCCAATTGACTGATAGCACGCAGGGATGGCCTTAGGGCCCTTCTTGAATGTAGGAACTATGATAGCATTACCAGGTCCTAGGTAGAATACCACTGCAGGCAGAATCAAATACATTAGCAAGTAAAGGACTCCAGACTAGCGGCTCAGCACAAAACACATCTGCTGGCACTATTAGACGGAGCATCAACAACTAAGTCAGAGGCAAAAAATGTCCCACAATGCTCAACCTAATCCTCCTCAGACACTAATGACAGTAGTGGGGGCAGATCCCCCTGACTAAACAATGGTGAGTTGACAGTGGTCCAAAATAGGTGGGAGTCTTTAGTCTCACTGGCTTGAAGCAAATTATCCCATGCCTTTTCTCTCAATTGTTTTTTCGATGTCTCAAAATCTCTTTGTAGTTGATACGACAGTTGGTACCTTTGAACTGGGCTGAGGGTCTGTTTTAATGCTCGGGGGGCCTTAGTACAGGCTACATCAAACCAATTAATTAATCACTAAATCTCACACACCATTATATTTTTGTGCTGCCTTGATCTTTCCTTAAGAACCGGTATGTGGTCCAGGAAATCCATGCAAATCCACAACCTGTTGTTCACACCAAGAAACATTGTTCACCAACCTGCATTGACACATTAAAGATCCCACTTATTTTCATGTCAGTTTGCACTTTGGTTTTCATATGCCCTTGCTCCACTCTTGCTCCCTTTTGTTTATTGCTGCTATTTGCCTACTTTGAAGTGATCAGCTCCCTTGACTCAGGACTTGCTAAAGATGTAGGCAATATGCCAAGGTTGTGCTAGTCTACGTGCCATCACAAAATGACTTAAAACTTCTACTTTAAAGTCTTCAAATTAACTGTCGCTGCAGAACAGCTACAAAAATTTGAGCGCAAACCCATCATGGAGTATTTTTTTGAAGCGTACTCACGCTGCTCTTATTTTACATAATTGTTAGGCCGAAGACTATCGGACAGCTTAGCAGTCTAGTTTGCTAACAACATCTTGGGGTAATTCAGAAAGCTTCCCTGGGGATTCACGCCATCAGCTGTTTACCATTGGCTTTGCGGTTCGTAACTCACTTTTGCTTGCTTTCTATTTGCTAGCTGTATTTATTTTCGGCTGTCCAGCTCGAGTTCGTCCCTTCCCTTGCCCAAACCCTATTTACTGTATTTGTCTACCAGTGCTCAATTTCTGAAAACAAGCCTTTAAATCTCTTTGTCTTATCTTGTCAGATTTGCTGTGCATTTTAAGACAGAGGTAAAATGTCAGGCTGTCTTTTCCGGGGAACGTGGTGATTACTTTTCTTTCTCTGACTTCAAAGTGAGAGGATTTATCCGGCAATCATGCTGGCTCCTGGGAGTGCTTGAGGAAGGATGTAAGATGCTATTTTTTTTCTTAGCACACAAAAAATTTCTAATGCCTGTAAATGACATGTGCAGATATTTCAGAATTACAAAAGCCCAAATGAAGCACATTTTTTGGTAATTCTGAAGTGTGGTGGAAACAAATATTTTAAACTGATCAAAACAAATCAATACATTAGGTGACGACATTCCACACATTTTCATTTGTGCACTTTATACTTTTATCAGTGAAACTGTATGTCTGTGCACATGTAATGGTGATTTCAATGAAGATGTGTTGTCTGTAATGAAAGTGTGCTACCTCATCATGCATATTCCACTTCACTCTACTCTGCACCACTCCAATGCACTCTAGTCTGCACCGCTCCAATTTACATCACACCACAGCACTCTGCGCCATTGAACTCTATTCCACCCCTCACTACACCTTTCTATATGACTGTATTCTACGCCACTTCACTCTACGCCTCTGTACTCTACTTTGCACCACTCTACTCTATGCCAATGTACTCTATGCCACTGCACTCTACACCACTCCAGTCTAGGCCACTCCACTCTACTCTGCACTGCTCCACTCTAAGCTACTCCACAACAATTTACTCTAAGCCACAGCACTCAATGCCAATACACTCTATGCCAATGCACTCTACTCTGAACCACTCCACTCTCTTCATCCCTGCATTCTATGCTAATTCACTGTATGCCACTCTAATCTACTCTGTACAACTGCACTCTATGTCACTACACTTTACACCACTTTACCCTATTACTCTACGCTACTCTTATCTATGCCACTGCACTTCACTCTGCACCACTCCATGCCATTTCACTCCACCTTGCACCACTCTACTCCACTCTATTCCACTTCACTCTACTCTGTACCCCAGTAGTCTACACCAGTGCTCTCTATGCCACTCTACTCTGTGCCATTTCATTCTATGCCATTCCACAAAACTGTACTCTATGACATTCTACTTTGCAACACTGCACTCTCCGCCACTGAACTCTGTCACTGAATTCTATGCCGTTCTATTCTGTACTACTGCACAACTGCACTCTACACCACTGCACTCTGCAGCATTCCACTTTCTGTCACTATACTCTACTCAGCACCACTCTATGCCACTGCACACTACGTCACTCTACTTTACTCCACTCTACTCTGCGCCACTGCGCTCTATGCCACTTTACTCTGCACCACTGCTCTCTGCGCTATTCTACTCTTGTGTCATGCTCTAAGCTATGCCACTCCATTCTATGACGCTGCATTGTACGCAGCTGAATTCTATGCTGCTAAACTATATGCCACTATGTTCTGCAACACTCTACACCAGTCCACTCTACTCTGCTCTACACCATTGTACACCTCTCCACTCCACATAGACCACTCTATGCCATTGAACTTTCTGCCACTCTACTCTGTGTCACTTTACTCTGCGTCACTTCACTTTACGTCACTCTGCTCTATGCCACTGCACTCTACTCTGTGCCACTCTACTCTGTGCCTCTCTACTCTACACCACTACTCTATGCCAATGCACTCTAAGCTAATGCACTCTATGCTAATGCACTCTATGCCAATGCACTCTATGCCAAAGCACTCCAAGCCACTCTTCCCCACTCCACTCTACAACACTCTACTCTGCAACACTACACTCTATGCCACTCAACTCTATGCTACTCAACTCTGCACTACTGCAGTCTTTTCCAAAGCCCTTTATGCCACTATGCTCTATGACACTATAGTCTGCTTCACTCCACTTTATGCCACTTCACTCTACAGCACTCCACTCTATGCCACTGCAGTGTATGCAACTACACTCTATGGCACTCTACTCTACTCTGCACCACTCTACACCACTGCACTCTATGCCAATCTACTCTACACCACTTTACTCTGTACCACTTTATGCCTCTCTACTCTGCACCACTCTATTCCATTCTACTCTGCGCCACTCCACTCCATGCTACTGCACTCTACACCACTCTACTCTACTCTGCACCAATGCACTCTGTGCTACTTTACTCTACGCCATTGCAACACTCTAAGCTATGCCACTACATTCTATGACGCTGCATTGTACACTGCTGAACTCTATCCCACTGCACTATACGCCGCTCTACTCTGCATCACTCCACTCTACGCCACTTCACTCTGCAGCACTCCTCTTTATGCCACTGCACTGTATGCCACTGCACTCTACGGCACTTACTTTACTCTGCACCACTCTACGCCACTTTACTCTTCACTGCTCTATTCCACTCTACTCTGTACCACTCTATGCCACTGTACTCCACTATGCACAACTCTAAGCTATGACACTGCATTTTATAACACTGCATTGTACACTGCTGAATTCTATACCGCTGCACTCTTTGCCACTTTACTCTGCAACATTCTACGCCAATGCACTGTACACCAACCCTCTCTACTCTGCGCCACTCCACTGTATGCCTGCTTTGGTGATCTGTTGTCATGAGATGTAGAGACCGATCAAGGATTTACATCTATTGTTTAACCCTCCAAATTAAATGTTTTGTATCCAAATTAAAATTTTGTTTTTAAATGTTTCTTAAACATATATTGAACATTTTAGCATGAATTCTCCTTTTTGAGTCTGTATATGAATGCATTGTAGGGGGTAAGCAGCTTAATTGATTTCATGGTCTATATATCCTGTGTTATATATATCAGTATTCCCTTGTTTTATGTGGACCTCTTTAGAGTTAGAAACCATGCAATTAAAACTTGACTTGGAACACTAGGTGGTTTCCTTCCCTTTTTAGTACTTCCTATCACATCGTCAGTATATTTGACTATGCAGTCCTTTTTTTCCAGTGTGCATTTTTCTTTTCAAGGATGTCACAAAGAATAATGCAGCTCATTTATATACCCTAGTAATTAGGATATCCACAGTGCAGTTGCCTCTCTAGATAAGCCTTTCTAGTTCACCTATTAGAGAACCAGCCTACTTTCTTTCTTACCTTTTATCCTCCTTCTAAAAGGCTTGACGAGCAGACCACGGTGCAAGCCTCGTGTTCAACTCTTTCCTGAAAGCGTATCCCAAGTGTGCACTCCAACTTGTAACTGACAGTGAGGGTTGGTCTGCGCTGTCCTCTACGGCACTCGAGTGAATCCAGGGACAGAGAACAGACGCTTGCACGTTACTCTCAAGTATTTCTAAGTGAAGGCAAAGTGAAGGCCTGGGACACAGGACACCAACCGGCTGGTGGATATCAGTTGTATCTGTGCGGCACGTTTAAGACTCCTAACCATCTGGTGGAGACTTTCAACATACTTGATTGGGGTGTTTTTCACATTTAAAGAAACTGCTTAATTGATTGTGTGTACCGGACGCTTTAACCCCTTCGCTGCCAGGCCTTTTCCCCCTCCTGTGCAACGCCCTTTTTTGGCTATTTGGGGTAGTGCGCGCTAAGGCCCCTGTAACTTTTTGACCACATAAGGTATCCACGCCAAATTTCCGTTCTTTTCTTCCAACATCATGGGGCTTCTGAAGGTACTCAGGGTTTGTGGATTCCCCTGGAGGGGTCACAGAAATGAGCCAAAATACAGCAAAATTTAGTTTTTTGGGGGAAAATGGGAAAAACGGGCTGCAAATGAAAGCTTCTGGGTTTTTCCCTGCAAGTGTTATCAAAAAAGGGTTTGTGGGGCTGAAATCACCATTTTCCCACTTTTAGGGGATACCAGACTTTTGTCAGAAACCCAACATTTTTTGCACAGTTTTGGCATTTTTCTGGGACATAGCCTATTTTTGCTATTTTTTGTGCTTTCGACCTCCTTCCAGTTAATGGTAGAAATGGGTACAAAAGCAATAATGGATCCTGGAAAGCTATACATTTTAGAGAAGTAGACAAAATTCTGTATTCAGCAAGGGGTCATTTGTGTAGATCCATCAAGGTTTTGTTATAGAAACTAACAGTTAAATATAGGATAAATTGAAAATTTGTTGAATAAAAAAGCCTTTTGTGTCAATGTTTTCACCTGTAACTTCTTCTAATTATGACAGCTCTTTGAAAGCAATATACCGTTACATCTGCTGGACATTACTGGTTGTGAGGATATATAGGACTTGTAGGTTCACCAAGAACCCGACAAACCCAGAGCCAAAAACTGAGCAGCAACTTGCAATGGTTTTTTGTTATGTACCGGGTATATAATAATTATTCTGTAAAAATGTGTACATGGAAACATCTGTATGAAAGACACCTATGTATTTCTGAAATGGGAACAAATATAGAGTTTAGAAACAGTAGATATTTGCACATTTCCGAAATTGGGAATACTCATACTAGCATGAGAATTATCAGTCATTTTTTAGAATGGCTTCTTTTTTACACAATGTCTTTCATTTGGAAGGCAGAAATGCATCGAAAGTCAATAGGTAATAACAGTTCCTTTACAAATCTGAATTACCCTAAGTCTCCCGATAAAAACGGTACCTCACTTGTAGCGGTAGGCATAGTGCCCACGACAGGAAATGGCTCAAAACCCAACGTGAACACAACACATTTTCACAATGCAAAATTACCCTTTTTTAGCAAAGTGCCTAGCTGTTGTTTTTTAACCCTAGCTCTGCCGGCACCTAGGGAAACCTAACAAACCTATACATTTTTAAAACTAGACACCCAGGGGAATCCAGGATGGGGTGACTTGACCGCCTCCCACCAGGTTCTGTTACCCAGAATCCCTTGCAAACCTAAAAAATTGCCAAAAAAACACTTTTTCCCCACATTTATCTGGTGGAAAGTTCTGGAATCTGCGTGGATCCACAAATTTCCACCCACCCCGCGTTCCCCAAAGTCTTCCGTGAAAAATGGTACCTCACTTGTGTGGGTCAGCCTAGTGCCCGCGACAGGAAACGGCGCAAAACGTAACATGGACACACCTCAATTTCGAAGCGAAAAATGACCCTTTTTTGGCAAAGTGCCTAGCTGTAGTTTTTGAACCATAGCTCTGCCGGCACCTAGGGAAACCTAGCAAATCTATACATTTTTGAAAACTAGACACCCAGGGGAATCCAGGATGGGGTGACTTGACTGCCTCCCACCAGGGTCTGTTACCCAGAATCCCTTGCAAACCCCAAAAATTGCCAAAAAAAACACATTTTCCCCATATTTCTGTGGTGGAAAGTTCTGGAATCTACTTGGATCCCCAAATTTCCACCCACCCAGTGTTCCCCAAAGTCTTCCGAGAAAAATGATACCTCACTTGTGTGGGTCGGCCTAGTGCCCGCGACAGAAAACGGCGCAAAACGCAACGTGGACACACCTCAATGTTGCTGTGAAAAATGACCCTTTTTTGGCAAAGTGCCTAGCTGTAGTTTTTGAACCATAGCTCTGCCGGCACCAAGGTAAACCTAGGAAACCTATACATTTTTGAAAACTAGACACTCAGGGGAATGCAGGATGGGGTGACTTGACTGCCGCCCACCAGGTTCTGTTACCCAGAATCCCTTGCAAACCTAAAACATTGCCCAAAAATACGCATTTTCCCTACATTTCTCTGGTGGAAAGTTCTGGAATCTGCGTGGATCCACAAATTTCCACCCACCCCACGTTCCCCAAAGTCTTCCGAGAAAAATGGTACCTCACTTGTGTGGGTCAGCCTAGTGCCCCCGACAGGAAACGGCGCAAAACGTAATGTGGACACACCTGAATTTTGTAGCGAAAAATGACCCTTTTTTGACAAAGTGCCTAGCTGTAGTTTTTGAACCATATCTCTGCCGGCACCTAGGGAAACCTAGCAAACCTATACATTTTTTAAAACTAGACACCCAGGGGAATCCAGGATGGGGTGACTTGACTGCCTCCCACCAGGTTCTGTTACCCAGAATCCCTTGCAAACCTAAAAAATTCCCCCCAAAAACACATTTTCCCCACATTTCTCTGGTGGAAAGTTCTGGAATCTGCATGAATCCACAAATTTCCACCCACCCCGCGTTCCCCAAAGTCTTCCGAGAAAAATGGTACCTCACTTGTGTGGGTCGGCCTAGTGCCCGCGACAGGAAACGGCGCAAAACGTAACGTGGACACACCTCAATTTCACAGCGAAAATTGACCCTTTTTTGGCAAAGTGCCTAGCTGTAGTTTTTGAACCATAGCTCTACCGGCACCTAGGGAAACCTAGCAAACCTATACATTTTTGAAAACTAAACACCCAGGGGAATCCAGGATGGGGTGACTTGACTGCCTCCCATCAGGTTCTGTTACCCAGAATCCCTAGCAAACCTAAACAATTTCCAAAAAAAACACATTTTCCCCACATTTCTCTGGAGGAAAGTTCTGGAATCTGCGTGGATCCACAAATTTCCACCCACCCCGTGTTCCCCAAAGTCTTCCGAGAAAAATGGTACCTCACTTGTGTCGGTCGGCCTAGTGCACGCAACAGGTAACGGCGCAAAACGCATCGTGGACACACCTCAATTTCGCAGTGAAAAATGAACTTTTTTTGGCAAAGTGCCTTGCTGTAGTTTTTGAACCCTAGCTCTGCCGGCACCTAGGGAAACCTACTAAACCCACACATTTCTGAAAACTAGACACCCTGGGGATTCCAGGGAGGTATGGCTTGCGTGGATTCCCCAACGTTTCCTTACCCAGAATGCCCTGCAAACCTCAAATTTAGCTGAAAAAATCACCTTTTTCACACATTTTTGTGTGGGAAAGTTGTGGCATCACCGGGCTGACACAAATGTCCTACCACCCAGCGTTCCCCCGGGTCTCCCGATAAAAATGGTGCCTCACTCGTGTGGTAGGCCCAAGTACCCGCGACAGGCAAGGGCCCAAAATGTAGTGAGGCGACATGAAAATTGCCTATCTCAAAACAACCTGGTTTTGCAAAGGGGGTCACTTGGGTTTTTGGCCCGGTGCTCGGCGGCCTCCTAGGGAAACCTACCAAACCCACACATTTCTGAAAACTAGACACCCGGGGGATTCCAGGGAGGTATGGCTTGCGTGGATCCCCACAACGTTTCCTTACCCAGAATGCCCTGCAAACCTAAAATTTAGCTGAAAAAAAATCACCTTTTTCACACATTTTTGTGTGGGAAAGTTGTGGCATCACCGGGCTGACACAAATTTCCTACCACCCAGCGTTCCCCCGGGTCTCCCGATAAAATTGGTGCCTCACTCATGTGGGAGGCCCAAGTACCCGCGACAGGCAAGGGCCCACAACGTAGTGAGGCGACATGAAAATTGCCTATCTCAAAACGACCTGGTTTTGCAAGGGGGTCACTTGGGTTTTTGGCCCGGTGCTCAGCAGCCACCTAGAGAAACCTACCAAACCCACACATTTCTGAAAACTAGACACCCGGGGGATTCCAGGGAGGTATGGCTTGCATGGATCCCTCAACGTTTCCTTACCCAGAATGCCCTGCAAACCTCAAATTTAGCTGAAAAAATCACCTTTTTGACACATTTTTGTGTGGGAAAGTTGTGGCATCACCAGGCTGACACAAATTTCCTACCACCCAGCGTTCCCCCGTGTCTCCCAATAAAAACGGTGCCTCACTCGTGTGGGAGGCCTAAGGACCCGCCACGGGCAAGGGTCCAAAACATACTGGGCTTTCTGCGCCCCCCAAGGGGGGCCAGATTGGGGGCTGCAGCTCCCATCTGCCTCCTGGGGGGCAGAAAGACTGTCATTTTTTGTGGGGGGGAGGGTGGGGGCATTGGCGTGCCCGTTTCCGGCAGCCCACACCCTAAAAACAATTGCGCAAAAAAATCCCTGGTGGATAGTGGGCTTTCTGCCCCTCTGGGGGGGGGCAGATTGGGGGCTACTGCCCCATCTGCCCCCCGGGGGGGCAGAAAGGCCGTAATGGTGGTGGGCGGTGGGGGCATTGGCGTGCCCGTTTCAGGCAGCCTCCACCCTAAATAAAATCCATCACCCTAAAGAAAATTGCGCGAAAAAAATCCCTGGCGTCAAGTGGGCTTTCCGCCCCTCCCGAAGGGGCAGATTAGGGGCCAATGCCCCATCTGCCCCCAAGGGGGGGCAGAAAGGCTGTAATGGTGGTGGGTGGGTGGGGGCATTGGTGTGCCCGCTTCGGGCAACCCCCACCCTAAAAAAAATCTAAAAATCAATCCCTGGTGTTTAGTGGGCTTCCTGCCCCCCCAGAAGGGGCAGATTAGGGGCCAATGCCCCATCTGCCCCCGGGGGGGGCAGAAAGACTGTAGTAATTGGGGGGTGGGGTGGGGGCATGGGCCAGCCCGTTTTGGGCAGCCCCCACCCCTATTTTTTTTTTTTTAATTCCTTGGTGTCTAGTGGGCTTTTTGCCTCCCGGGGGGTCAGATTGGGGGCTAATGCCCCCATCTTTCCCCCAGGAGGGGCAAAAAGACTAAATTGCGCCAAAATAACCAGGGGGAGCAAAGGCCCTTGCCCAAGGGGCCGCTCCCCCGTCCCTGGTGTCTAGAGGGTGGATCCCTGCTTGGGGATCGCCCTCCTGTGGCGATCCCCAAGCAGGGATCCACTGGGGAGGGGTACCATCGGAAAGGGGAGATTCTCCCCTTTCCAACGATACCTCTCCCGTCTTTCTACGTGCTCAGGGGGCTGAGATAGCCCTCTGAGCACGTAGAAAGTGAAACTGAAATGAGCCTCTTGGCTCATTTCAGTTTCACTTTCACTGTAATGACGTCGGCGCAACGTGCGCGCCGATCGTCATTACAGTGAAAGGGTGGGGGACCTCGGGAGCTGGAGAAGCTCTTCTCCAGCTCCCGAGGCTATTTTTAATTAAAGGGAATCCCTCTGCTGCCCGCACCAGAGGGTTTGCCAGGGAATGCCTCATGACGAGCTGGACTCGTCATGGGCACAGCGCGACTGTGCTCCATGACGAGTCCAGCTCGTCATGGGCACTGGAGGGGTTAATTTACTACTTTCAAACACTGGAGAATAATACAGGAATATAGGATCTCTTGACCCCTTGATTTTCAAACTAGACCATCATATCGCGCTAAATCCATTGATTGGAATTTTCTTCGTGTTTGGCTGTCCTCCCCTTCATAGTCCTGAGGAAGACCCGCAGTGATGCTTTACAATGTTCACGCCGTGTCCAGTGTCGAAACATCGACACTTTTGTAGCATACATGTCTATACAGTTTTCTTGACCACATTAATCATCATTGTGTCTTGTATTACATGTACTAAATAAGGGGACAGACCAAAAATTTTAAATATTTCTGTATTTCATGTCACATATTTATGTTGTGTATATAGTGTATCATTTCGCTTCACTAGTCACTACGTCACTTTATCACAATATTCACTTTTGTATCTCTGCAAATTTAGTTGTGTTGATGACAGCCTTTTTAGCATTCAATATTTCTTGAGAATATAAAAGTAAATCAACTCAATCTATGTCTTTTGGGTGTGTTCCTATTTTTAAAATCGTTTTCCATGCTATGGAAATAAGGAATTTTGAGATACTTTTACCTGTGCATTAAGTACAGTAATCACATGAATTGCATAGCCCAACAGAACTAATTGTTTACTATAGCTACACGGTACTGGAGCATTCACTCCTCCCATATTAACAGAGCTTTCCCTAGCTGAATGTGGCCTTATTCATGTTCAGTAGAGGACAATTCATGGAGCAAGGAGAACTCAGGACCAGGAGAAGAGTCTACAGGAGATAGACAGTGTAAGCTAAAATGATTTAGATCCTATCCCAATATATAATCTATCAACTCACTGTCTGACAGAAGCTGACATAACTGTACTGAGAAAGGGCTTGCCATTTCTTCCACTTAAGCTGCAAGATCAGGTTGAGACCAAAGTCGAGATCCTACAGTTTGTACGTAAAGTATGGCTCAAAGCATATTTTGCTGACAGCGATGATACTGAAGACACCAGTGTTAGTGGACCAAAACGTAAATCTACATTTCGTCCAGACAAGGAAAATATGCCACCTGAGATAGTGATATTTCAAGACAATGTGCTGAGAGATATTGATAATCTGAACTGAAAAAAAAAATGTTTGTCCATCAAAACTGCTGCCTAGATGAATCTGCAGGCATTACTAATTTATCGGACAATACTAAAATTGTAATTAAGCCAGCCGATAAGGGTGGTGGAATAGTTGTTATGGACAGTGGTACATATTACCCAGACGTCTTGAGACAGCTTAATAATACAGCACATTATTGTTTACTGCAAGGTGACCCTACCCAAGGGTTATCAGCTAGAATCAAGAAACTGACTACAAAGGCATTGAAGGAGAGCTGGATATCTAAAAAGGAAATCAAATTTTTGAACACTGATGTAAGTAAGATTCCTTCGATATATATCCTGCCTAAGATTCACAAGGACCCCATCAGTCCCACTGGCCGACCAACAATTTCGGCATGGGGGTCCTTACTGGAACCTATTGCACAATATATAGGTACCTTTTTAAAACCTTTTGTAACCAAGACACAAGCATATGTGAGAGATACCATGGATATTATGACTAAAGTGGAAGGAGGCGCGTTCCATGAAAACAAACAATTATTTGTGACGTTTGACATCGAAGTGCTTTATACCAACATCCCACAGGATGAGGCGTTGGAAGTGACTAGGGACATCCTTGACACTAGACCTACACCACACAGTGTCCTGACTGACCTTTTAGTATCACTCACCTCCCTGTGTCTTAAAAACAACTTTTTCCAATTTAGAGACAATTCAACCTGCAAATTAAGGGTGTCGCTATGGGCTGTAGCTTTGCCCCTGAGATAGTTAATCTGGTGATGTCCTATTTTGAAAAAAGGAGATTTATACAATTGATAATCCATATAGACCCCACATAGTGCAATGGTATCGTTACGACGATATTTTTTCAATCTTGAATGGAGGCATGAAAGAGTTGGAAGAGTTCCAAGGCTGGCTAAACAGTAGAACATCATGCTTAAAGTTCACGATGGCTCAGAAAGAAGTAGAATTAACTTCCTTGACCTTTGGATATTTAACAACTCCGGTACTATTCAAGTAAGTCTCTTTACTAATCTAACAGACCGGAATGCTTTATTACACTTTACCGGCAGACATCCCCGCACTTTGAAGGAGAATCTGCCCTACGGGCAGTTTCTCTGGTTTAGAAGAAACTGTTCAAACAAAGATGATTATTTTCAGAACGCTGACATCCTGTCTAACAAACTCAGGAATCGTGGGTATCCGAAAAAAATCGGTCAAAGCGGCTACGAAAAGAGAATGGTTTACACCTAGGGAGACTCTACTGACCCCCAAACCGAGGCCGGATCATCACCCGCTAACATGTGTTATGACATACAACCCCAAATCGAACAATATAAAGAACATCATCCTCAAGAATTGGAAAATCTTGACCCCATTGGGTATCCCAAAACCAATGTTCTCTTTTAAAAAAGCTAACAACCTCGCGAAATACCTAGTAAGGTCCAAACGCCCTGGAAGGGACAGAAGGGATTTGTGTGAGATGCTTGAGTTGCCTCTGAATATAGGTCACTATAGGTGCCATAATTGTACAGTATGTAACTACACCGCAGACAACAAGACTGCCATTTTGAATGACAAAATCCATAAACAACTACGGTTTTCCAATTGCAACACAAAGAACTTTGTCTACTGCATGCAATGTCCATGTGACCTAGCCTATCTTGGTCAGACTACCCAAGCGGTAAAATCTAGGCTAATACAACACATGTTCCGGATAAGATGTGGCATAGCAGGTGCCCCGTTAGTCGACCACTATAAAGAAAAGAATCATCAGGTTGAACAAATACGGTGAAACTGTGAAGTATGTAGCGCAGAAGACACAGACATGTACAGTATCGACACTTAAAAGAGTTGAAGTACAACTGATTGAGCGGTTCAGTACTTCCAGGGAGGGCCTTAATGATCAGGATGAAATGCGGTCACTGTTGGAATGAAGGATACGCAAGGCTGCAGGCTTGCATCTTGCTTTTTGATATTTTTCACCTGGGTGGTGTCTAAGGATGGAAACTGTTGAAGAAGTAGAATCCTTGACCCGTACCAGGGATAGGTTTCTTCACTGTTTAACTGTACAATTTGTATATATGTATACAGATTTTGAAGTGAGATATTTTGTCTGTATAGACATTAGTTTATTACTCTGATGTATCTGGTTTATTAGTGTATCTGTGCTTCCCACTGTAGGTGCAGGGGTACTTTCTTTTTCTAACTCTGTGACTGCGTTTTTGTTGACTTTGTCTGAATACCCTTTTTGGTATTCTGCTTCTTGCGATTAGTCATTCTCAAACCTTCTTTCTGCAGTTGTTTTGAGATTTGGGCCTGCCTTTGGTTCAAAGTGTATTAATACATTTTTCCAAGCTTCATTTCTTTTTATTATTATTATTTTTTTAATTTTAATCACTTGAAGCGTTTGTTAATTTTTCACGGGGGCCTTGAGTTAATTCACACATGATAGTGGATAGCCCCAAATCTACGGACCAACCGTCATACTCCAAGATGGCGACGCCTTGCTATTTGGCGTCATCCTTTGTTTTTGATGATCACGAGTCTCGCAGCGACCTTTCGCTGCCAGAAGTTCCTGTCTTGACAAAGGCCTAATAGACGCGCCATGCCGAGCATTGTTTATTCCAGAGCCAGCTAGCGCCTTTTGATTTTGTCAGACCCTTGTGCCAATTCAAGCGACCTTGTCCTGATCCGATAATTGATGAACCTGTGCCGGGCGAGGCAGTATTAGCAGCCCGCCAGACAATAATGGATCGGGTTAATAGAAGTAGTAGCCCCATTCGGTACGTTGCTCTTGTCGGACGGGTTCGAGACATGTGTACTTTCCGTTGGCTGATGGCATCTTAGTGTATAGGGCCCCGTTTTTGTTGTTTAATTGTGATGTATGGGAAGGTGATTTGGTGCCCTCCGATGCAGTATAGTAATCTGAAGGTCTTGTGTGCACCTGTACTTTAGGAGGACCTTACCTGTCAGCTACGTCGTAGTTAGCTATAATACTGGCGGTGACCAGCGTCCGCCATGCTTGCGGACTGCTTCTTGTTTCTTAGCCATTATACTAAGTGTAGCATATTATATGGCTGCTGCAAAAACAACAGTAGATGGACAGAATGCAAAACAATGTCATACATTCACCCCAGTACAGAGATCTGGGCCTAAATCCATACTTTTTTTGCTCACCATGCCGTTCCAGTTTGAACCCAGCCATATGCAAATCAGTCTTGACCCTGTGCCTCATGGAAACAGTCCAGCCCGAACTGCCAAGCCAGGTCCTCCCTGGACTGGAAACAAGCATCCTAGGACCGGTTTTGGGGTTTCACCCCTCTTCAGCCAGGATATCTTGATTCCAGTGGCATGGAGAGCACGGGACCCACGTCTGGGCATACCCTTCCCACTCTGGGTGACAAATGCAAAAACAACAGTTGATGGACAGAATGCAAAACAATGTCATACATTCACCCCTGTACAGAGATCTGGGCTTAAGTCCATCGTTTTTTTGCTCACCATGCCATTCCAGTTTGAACCCAGCCATATGCAAATCAGTCTTGACCCTGTGCCTCATGGGAACAG
The DNA here is from genome assembly GCF_964204655.1 of Triturus cristatus. Lineage (NCBI taxonomy): Eukaryota > Metazoa > Chordata > Amphibia > Caudata > Salamandridae > Triturus > Triturus cristatus. The sequence goes on along the minus strand of NC_140595.1, from coordinate 466,072,644 downwards.
TCCAGCCCGAACTGCCAAGCCAGGCCCTTCCTGGACTGGAAACAAGCATCGTAGGACCGGTTTCGGGTTTTAACCCCTCTTCAGCCAGGATAGCTTGATTCCAGTGGCATGGAGAGCACGGGACCCACTTCTGGGCATACCCTTCCCACTCGGGTGACAAATGCAAAAACAACAGTTGATGGACAGAATGCAGAACAATGTCATACATTCACCCCAGTACAGAGATCTGGGCTTAAATCCATCGGTTTTTTTGCTCACCATGCTGTTCCAGTTTGAACCTAGCTATATGCAAATCAGTCTTGACCCTGTGCCTCATGGGAACAGTCCAGCCCGAACTGCCAAGTCAGGTCCTCCCTGGATTGGAAACAAGCATCCTAGGACCGGTTTTGGGGTATAGATGGCAGCACACAATAATGTAAACATTTGATCAGTGGTGTTTGCTGTTAGGGTTATTTCCAGTTGTCCCTATTTCTCCTGACTTAGGTAGGGGATGTAGGAGGTTCCCCGGACCGGTCGTTTACTTCCACTCCCTTGCCTGAGGACATCCCTTCACCTCTCTCCGAGTCCCTTCAACTGGCGGCATTTTTCCGTGTGGCTCGCGCGTTATCAGGCACGCTCGTTACTGCCACGCCGAGTACCTCCGTGGATAACCCGATGTTGCCCTTGCAATCTTTCTTTATCGACATATAAATCCCTGCTCTCCCAGTCTTACCTGGGATCAAAATCTTATTATCACGCCGCAGAAATCTCTCTGTTGAAAGGTCTGGTACTGACTTCGAGTCCTCAACATCCCTAACAGCAGATTCTACCTAAGTAAACGCATTGACCCCCGTTCTTTCGAGGCCAGAGCGGTTCCGCCTGTGTCTTCATTTTGACTTATCTGCCACGCCCATAGTTTTCACAGGTCCCACCAAAAACCCTAAACTATTTCCTTGTTTGCCCTGAGGAAGGTGGCACCAACATTTCGGTGCGTTCACCGAAACGCGCGTCGGCGCTTCCACGAGGTCCACCCAAGCCCTAGTTCCTTAAATCCGAACATGTACTATTTAGCACAGTATTGAATGTTCATATGCTTTTGTCCATATATTGATTACTGTGGCTGCTTGGACCTCAAGTTGGTCATTTAGATTTTTATGTGTAGATGTATGATGTCTGTTTTTATGGTGTTATATGGTACCGGTATAAGTTTGTGAGCTTGTGTGCGTTTGATTGTGACTGGGCCCTATTCATATTTGTTTATTGTTATTTCATGTTATTTTTACAAATTTCCAAAAATCCTATGTATTGAATTTATTTCTCTGAAAATTGACTAAAGTGAAAAATAAAACACTAATGAATCCTTCTTTGGCTATGTGCTGAAAGTTCTTTGAAACTGTTGCTTTGTAGGTCTAGTTTAAGTGTTAGTATACCAATGAGATGATACACTGTACATTTTGAAACATATAGGTAGAGTACCCTCTTCTCTCTTTGACTCTATTTTCCCCTGAGTCTCTACCTACATCCTTTTTGCAGGGGTTCCCCTTGTTATATTGGTCCTCCCTGGATTGGAAACAAGCATCCTAGGACCGGTTTCGGGGTATAGATGGCAGCACAAAATAATGTAAACATTTAATCAGTGGTGTTTGCCGTTAGGGTTATTTCCAGTTGTCCCTATTTTTCCTGACTTAGGTAGGGGATGTAGGAGGACTACACTTTTTTTTTTTATAAGACCCTGTGTGGGACATAGGATGGTTTATGTTCATTTTTGTTAATTTAGTATATATGTTTCTTGTGTTTAGAATTGACTATGGAAATTGAGGGGACCCTTCATTTGGTTGACAAGCTCTAGGATAGGCGGCCAGCTGTTGGCTGGAATGCACTATATCTTTACTCTGCGTAAGTTCCTTGAGCTAGTTGTGTGTTTAATTTTTTTAACTTATGAGGGTGGGGCCACTTAATTTATTTTCTTCTGGAAAGGCTCACTTCTAGATGTTTTCTGCTTTCCTCCTGTCTGGTTATGCCTGGGAGGCTGTTTCCAAGCCTACTTTCACTTTAATTCTGGTTTAGTATCTGGCACAGGAGATGCATGGACAACACTGGGGAAGCACTAACTCTTCACCGCTCACCTAAGTGAGTCACACTTATTGGTTTTGTTTGATATTTGTGGCTGAGAATTTCAGCTGCTGGAGCTGTATATAGGGTTTTTACAATCTACATATATTTTTGTACAGAATCTCCTTTTCTCGGTCCTGAAGAGGCCTTAATTAACGTTGTAGCATGTGACATTATATAGCAACATGTATTTTTGTATTTCTGTATAGAAGAACTGATGAATACAACCAGATATGATTGAATAAAATATGGTATGAATTAAGTCTTTTGATCGATGATTAATTTATCTTGATGAACTTGCAGTGCATGTATTTTTCCCTACATCACAGTTTGTTATTGTAAATTACCCCAAATATAGCCCTTGGGATGCGGGGTAACTAGGGCTAACCCCTAACCCTTTGTTCCTCGGCTGAATAAAGAAGCGGCATTGCCTCAACATTCTGTGATTCTGGACAAATAGCTTAATTTTCCGGCTCAAATAGAAATGAATCAGAACTTGTGTAATGTTACTGCTGTTCATGTAAAACTCTCCAATACTTTCCAGTCCGGCCAAGTTTGCACTGTATAAAAATGCAAAAAAAAATAATTGTACCTCAATCACAGCCGGAGTAGCAGACGGACACTTAATAAAATAAAATCAATCTGTACTAGGTACATGCTCCACACAAACACAAGAAAGTCAAGTAGGAAGTGATGCCACACAAGTGCTGCCTAATTAGAAGGCAGCAAAGAAGCCTGGGTATTATGCTAATGAGTGGCAAGTAATGAGCAGGCTTAAAGATGCTTTTTAGAGAGCTTTTTAGGTCGAGCCTAGGCAGCGCGCATGCGCTGTATGCAAGACATGCTGTGTCTCTTCTTTGGGCTTCAAGTGTGCCCATCACTTTCCATTCGTTCCTTCTTGTGCCATTCACAAATGCTGGCTTTTGATTGGGGCATTGCTTATAATTGTCCCTCCTTTTGGTGCTTGATTCCATCCCATCAGATTTCCCTCATTTTTCCTTCTGGTCGGCCATCCAACGCATTCACGGTTCCTCCTGGTTGACCATCGCAACACGTCTTGCGTGTCGGGATATATTTTTTATTCGCTTTCTTCATTTTTAAAATTTTATCAGAATTCCTCATTTTGTTTCCCTACTATTGTTTTAGTGATGATCAATTGTCATGTATTTACATTCTCTTTTTTGGGGGGTGGGGGGTGGGGAACTCACAGTTTTACCCATGCCGAGACTCGAACCTAGTTCCCAGGTCTGAAAACGGCAGCTCTGGAAGCTATTCTCAGCCTTTCTCCTGCTGGGCATAGGTGTTAGTATGTTTGGCTGCAACTTTTGTTTTTTCTATTTTCCTCCCTTGAAGCGCTTGCAGTGACTTTACAACATTAACTTTGATGATTCAAAGGTGCTTCTATATCTTTTAATAACATGTGGCCTGTATACATTATTTCACAGGGATCTCTTATCACGTAAAATTGGTTTTGTCTTACTGTAGGGGGCTTCTACCTACTGTTGAAGAAGAGATATGTGACCTTGCATTTTGAACTGTTGTGTGACTTGTGCTGGAGAACCATGGTTTATTGATGCCACAAAAGTACGGCCTCTCATGTGGTAGTGCCCTCGAAGAAGGTGAGTCCTACCCTCCTTGTTTCACACCATGTCAGAGTTTGATGGCACCTTACAATCTTCTGTCTTGGATTACTCTCAGTTCTTTCAGAACTGCAGTACATTACATAATATCCTACTTCATGATCAATGGAAGTGATATGTCTGTGAAGTTGTACTTGCCATGTCTTGGCTGTGAATTGCCAACTTTGGAGGCAGATAAATATTTCTCTGGTAGATGGTGCCTTGAAATCAACAGCTTACCATGTGTTCTACTTTGCTCATTGTTGTTGGAAATGGGTCACCCTATGCACTTCCTATCTTGTAACAGGTGACACAGTTGAAAGATGTGCAAAGTTATTTTTCTAAAACTGGTAGAACTAGCTTCTTGTATTTGGAGTTGATCACTTTATGTATAAATGATATAGTCTCACACATTTGGTGTTGTAAAACATTACAAGATGAAGCAATTAGAACACTTTAAGTTATTTATACTTTGCTGGTTTTCCTAAGATCATGTTTAGCCAGTCATTTATAGTGCAGCAGTGAGCATGCATCCTGCCATTTGTTATTTGGCCGAGTTGCCATCCCCTTGACCCAGAACTAGAGACAACCGACCTGTCAAAAAGTTGCCTTCTACATTATACAAGAGTTAAGCCAACATTATGTAACGTACAGTTTCCACTGTGTTGTGTCTGCTTGGGCAATACTTTTTTAATCTGTTTTTATTGATTTAAATACATACAAAGAAACATTTTTGTACATACATTTTAAATGCATTTTTATGATAGAACACTATGTAACATTCCTCAAACATTTTTGTTACATTTACACAAATTGCCTATGTCATATGAGGCATAATTCATTGCAAGCGCATGTCAGTAGCCCAATTGACAGGAGAACCCTTAAATGTGCTTTGTATACTGGTTAGGTAATGTACAGCAATGTAGTGTGGATTGAGCCTAGAGGAGACCGAGGCCCCATTCTTTCAAGGGGGTTGAGTGTTATCTTTAATGGAATCACCTATTGCCACACACTGTTCTCACTCTCTGGTAATAGGAAATTCATGCAGGCATCTGGCTTCCTCCCGGTTTAATATGAAGTTTTCGCTTTTTGTCAAGCCATTAGGTGGCACTTCCCATTGTTTTATGTGTGGACCAGACAGGGACTTCCAGAACATTGTGATATCTAGTTTGGTAGTTTAGCAAAAGATCTTCAAATATATTTCCCACTTTGCCCCACTATGGGTGAGGTGCTCATGCCAGCTCCTCGCTGGTCCTTGAACAGCCCCTCGCTGGTGGTCGTGTCAGCTGCTCGCATGTCCGCATGTCCTCATGCCAGCTCCCCCTGCAACAGTTCTCATGCCCAGCTTGCCCGCAGTCTGCTACCTTCTGCTGCCTGTCTATAGGCTGCCCTCTGTTTGTACCTCCTCTGCTCGTTTCTTAATCTGTTTAGCCTTTTCTGTTTGTTTTTTCTGCCCTCTGTTTTGCCTTTTTCTGCTCGTTTCCCTGCCTTCTGTTTTGACTTTTTCTGCTCGTTTTGTTTCCTCCAGCACCACCTCCGTACCCCTCAGCATCACCTGAGCACCACCACAGTATCAGCACAGCGTCATCTCACCATCATCACAGAACCAACTCCTCATCAGTGCACCACCACAAGTGCAGTAACACCTCAGCACCAGTGCAGCACCACCTCAGTACCAGCGCAGCCCCACCTCAGCAGCAGCACAGCCCCACTTCCGCAACAATTCAGTATCAACGCAGCACCATTTCAGCATCAGTGAAGCACCACCTCAGGATCAGCGCAGCATTACCTTAGAAACACACCAACTCAGCATCACTGATCACCACCTGAGCACCAGCTCAGCACTAACTGAGCACCAGTTCAGCACCACCACCTCAGCATGACTCAGTCCCACAGCATCACTCAGCAACACCTCAGTATCACTCAGTATTACCTGAGCATCACCTCTGCACCAGCACACCACCACCTCAGCATTACTCAGCACCACTTGAGTATCATTCAGCTTCACCTCCGCACCAGCACACCACCACCTCAATAATATCACTCAGCACCACCTCTTTCTGCACTCAGAATCTGGCATCTCTTGATTCTCCCCTAGTGTCCGTCCAGTGCCCATGTTGTAATTCAGGTGCAATTTCTCAACCTCCAATCCCTGCCCCCGTTGTATATGTCCCCATCAATAACAAAAAACAAGCTATAACAAACAAGCATTGGAACATACAGGAAGAAGTTGCCAGCTTTGCACGGACAAAAAAAGGAAGACTTTTTTATGTTAATTCTTTTTTTAAATAGGGTTGTACATAATGTGCCCGATTCACAAACGTAACCATAGATGTTTGGTCTAAACTTAAACCAAATGTCTGAGTTTACAACTTTGGGAATTCACAAAGGGCATTTACGATTACTATCTTTATGTTTGCACTCGAGGTGGATCTCCCCTGATTGCGGACATAAAGATAGTAATCATAAATGCCCTTTGTGAATTTCCAAAGTTGTAAACTTAGACGTTTGGTTTAAGTTTAGACCAAACGTCAAAGTTCACCTTTGTGAATCGGGACCAGTGTCTTCCTGGTTATATCTAAGGTAACAAAAATGCTTATAACACTTTTTTATCATAACATTTCAACATGCTGCATAGCAACCACACTGCTCTACAACATTGCTTAAAGACATTGGCAAAGCCAATAGCTCTGGCTAAACACTTACAAGGTCCCAAAGGCGAGACATATTGGCTAATGCCAATGCTTGTTTTTAGATACAATAGGTCATTGTCAAGCAACAGCGCATGCGTGCTGCCTGCAGGCTCGACCTGAAAACTGGCCCAACAGACCATAAAATATGCAAACAGACAGTAAAAAAAAACAGCCTACACACTGACTTGTCAGAGCAGCCCTTTGGACTTTGCCTGGTTGCCCCATAGGCCAGTCCGAATCTATACAGCCTTGTTTTTATCATATCATCATCTGTGTTCATATTTTCTGCGTTATCAGACATCGGAACGTCCATCTGTACCCAATCTCAAGATTGTGCCTAGTTAGAACATCTTTGCTTAAACATTAAGAAATCATATTTTTTTTGTTAATAAGTATATGAAAATGGCCTCCAGGATTGCAGTGGAACTGTGGAATCAGAGTGCATCCTGGTGTTCAGCTTTGATTTATGTAAATGTATTCTACTGTTCTGCTTTTTCAACATGCAGCAGTTCATGAATCTCAAAAATATAAGATTGACTCTGTAATAGATAAAATGCTGGCATTTGACAGAAACACTGCCTCCTTTATTGTTAGCAAAAAGTGCTTTGTATGGTAATTTATACCTCTGGAGTTCAGTACATATTGGCAAAATGCAGAATACAAGGGGATGCTAATTAGAGGCATGCTGTATATTATGGTAAACAGTCTCTCAGTGAATCTTGACTCAGCCTGCCCTCAGTGGGCAGACTTGATAATGGGTACCATGACATTTATGCACCCTTCATGCACCTGTGTGTTTGTGAAAATAATAAGTGAACTAATGCTAGGGCCTTGTAATTTCCATGGACCGTTTGCATAGTTCTTTGGGCCCTCTCTCTGGTTCTGGTTCTTATGGTATCCATGTGTGTCTATGTTCTCTGAAAAAGGCCTATACCGAACTGCTCGAATTACTGTAAAATCTGTCTCCTGATTACCGCTCTTGACACCCTCGTCGGCCTTTCAAAGATGTATTCTATGGTTACAAAAAATGTATACCACTCGAAAAATACTATTCTATTAAGTAACTCCTCTCTTCACCATGTTTGGCAATTAAATAATTTCGAATTTTTCTTCTGTTCTTCTTTCATAATTTTTTTCATAGCTTTGTGATTTTTAGGACATGTTTAGCCATTTGTAGACCGATCTATTGTTTCCAATCGATGACATATACTTAAAGTAGGCTCTAGGACAGCCCCATTCTCTTGATTGGATGGCTTTGTTTTCTATCTTAGTTGTCAGCTCTTGATTCAACATCATTTTTCCCTATTCTTGTGTTGATCCCACACGATGACGAGATCCACCAGCATAATATTGTGAGATGCCCCTGAACCTTCCAAATATCACAAATATAAAATGGCTTGGGCTCAATGGTGGCCCCTGACGGGTGAGGGGGAGTCTGCACCACAGGGGTTGCAGGACCTGTATTAAAACCCTGACTCTTTTACTTTTACTTCGTTTTCACCCTTCCATGGGAGTGCATGTGTTTCGTTGCTCTCTCTTTCTGCTTTTTCTATGGGCCTCTGTGTGTTCTCTCAAAAGCATTGGCAAACCAAACCAGTAGCTTGGCTGTTTGAAGCAGAAACCTCTTGGCTTTGCAAATGTTTATTCTAAATGCTTTAGTCTTAGAGCTCAAAACGCTAGCCAGGCCTATTGGTTTCATCAATGCCTGTTTGAAGAAGAAGGAAGGTTATGTTTTGGCCACTTTTACCTCTCTCCCTATTTTGCAGAGGTACTGACAATAACCTCACCCTAGTTCACCTGAATGCCTGTCAATTACAGTTGCAGACTTTTGGGAGTCAAACCAGAACTCTCAAAAGGCAAATCCCATGCAGACTCTTATGGCCTCCTTTATTTAGATATTAGATTGCAACTGAGAGTTTGAGAGCTGGAAGGTCAAGTTGTAATTGTAGAACCTCACTCTCGATTGCGTTTTTCAAATGTTTAATTTGTGAAAGAATGAGTGCTGGGGCTGAGTGTTCTGTGGATGGTGCTATGAAATGTCAGCACTCCGAATACCAAGGCTGTGCAGTCTTGAATGTATCTTCTGCCCTTCCTTCCACCTCCCTACAAATCCTGTCTCATAATCTCACTCTTGCAGATTATTTTTCTTTTCCTCCCCTGGAAGGGGTTCCCTAGGTCCTGCAAAGGCTCAGGAAGGAGTGCAACGCGTCCCTCCTCCTAATTAAAGAATACAGCCCCAGGGTATAGGGTTTGTGGGGTCTGCAAAAGCTCGGAAGAGGGGTCGTCACGTTCACCTCCTTTTTTTGACAAATCCCCCTGGGGGATGTGGTCTGCTTTAGTGTGGCTGGACCTGTGAGACCAACTGCACGCTGTGTGTGGCATGGGGTTAGCTTCTGGCAATGATTTGGATGCAGGGCCTGTCCCTGCGGCCAATCCACATCACGCACGGCCAAAGGCCATGCACAGCAGAGGTTGGCTGCCCATGGGGGTTGGCCGGATGTATGACGCCATGCACAGCTAATTACCCCACATATTTCATCACTCGTGACATGTTTTATAGCATCATTGACAACCTCACTGCAACATCTGAAATGACATCATTGATGAGACAACTGTGCATGGTGGGGGTGCGAGTTATAGTCACCTTAGTGCAAAAGTTATAGTTACTAGAGATAACTATACCTGGTGAATTTCATTGTTTTTTGTTTTTTTTAACTTTACGTAGTTACAGAGTAACAGAGAGTTACGCCTGCCTATAACATCACTTTACCCTTCATTCTTTCCAGTGAATATATTATTTTATATATATATGGTTTAGTGTTCAAAAATTTTATTTTATTAACATGTTGACATACAGTTTTCTTACATTAACTAACAATGTGTTAAATATTAAAATGTTATTGTTGGTGAGATTTTTTACATATTATTTTAAAAATGAGATTTATAAATTCAATTAGTGTATTTAAATTATTATGAGCATTTAATTTGACTTGTTAATGTGCTGTAACAGTTGATTTTATTAGTTCAAGGTTAATAATAAATATTTCCATTTTATTTCCATTTTTATTTTAGGTTAAAAAGTTTTCATATTTAGCTATACCTTTATTGTTTTTCGATCTACATTACCATTGAAGATTTGTGCCCCAATGGCGGAATGGAAATCTCTGCCTACAGGAGTAAAATTTATAGTAGTAGCTTAACCCCTGGTTTCACCTAAGAGTAAATTTATACATGAGTATATATACACGTGTAAATTTAACTTTGTGAATAGGACATAGAATGACACAGCCATACAAAAGTGCCATTTACTAAGTACATTCCACATTGAGACCATCGTTAGAAACTTGCATTTTAAAAAATGATTTAAAAAACTCCAGCCATACCCCTGTCATACTTGCATTTGGCAAGTGTCACCCTCTTTTTACTTCTATTCACTTTCCTGACAAAATGAGTTCAAAGACTTTATTGGAGTAACCCACTTTTCAAACCTGTATAACCCCCCAAAGAACTGTTCATGCTCCCCTCTTAAATGCCTGACAGCACTCTTTTTTTAGTCTAAAGATTGACAGGTTTGCCTTATGGGTTTCACACACCGACAACAGTAACATCAGTAAGAGGCAATACAACTAAAGCCCAAACACAGTGGTGCCATGAAGCAGTAAAGTGCTGTGTGTACCGCTCTGTTAAAGACTAACGTGATGGAACGTGCTGCAGCTCTGGATCAAAACCATAGACTACACAGCAGAATTTGAGAATAGAGACTGGGCTAGGTAGGTCAAGAACCCATTTGTAAAAGATGTATAATATTTATTGTTCTCGGTCTATTTTGATATATCAATGGCTTCTTTGTTGTGGTTGTTTATCAAGTGTTTAATTTCAAAATATTACCAAAATCCAGTTCATTAATGAGAACGGGAGATAAACATGTTTGCACAGGAGTGGGGAGGGGTATATCATTCGATATGGGGTGTGGCTGCATAGGCCAAGCCTAACTTTCAGGCTATGCCTCCAGCCTTCTATATGCTTCACATTATACATGTATTGGCAAAGTCTGTAGGTCTGGTGTTGGTAGCTAGCCTTTTGGATTTGTCAATGCTTATTTTGTTTTCCCATGCAATAAGAGAAAACACTGGCTAAATATTTTTGGGGTCTCCAAATGTGCACATAGCTGTACTAGTTCCTAGTGATGTGACCCCGAATTTCAAAACAAAAATATTGATGGGACAGAATCTCAAGGACAAACTTTTGAAAGTAAAATATTGACAGGTAAGTCTGGGTTTTCTGTACCTAACTCCACATATATGCAACTACGAGGTACATGTATCTTCAAGGTATGTAGATGTGGAGTTAGGAATAGTAAATCTATTCTTCTCTATATGCACATACCTTTTGATATTTTGTTACTCGGTATTCCATCCTCGATATTCTTGAACCACAATATTATTATTGTTGATATTCAGTAGTACAATCGTTTCCAGTGCTTAATTTGCAATAGAATGACTGCGGGTGTCGGGAGACACGCGAGCGCACGGCGCAAGATGGCTGCTTCCTAGTGAGCTCCGGCGCTCCTCGCCCGTTTTTCTTCAATAAACGCCGATTTCCTGTCAGAATTTTGGCTAAAATGAGGTAGCTGAATTAATTTCGCCAGTACCTGTGGAGTGATGTGATTTCTGTGGTTTTCCACAGACGAAAGTGGTGTTTTTCTCTCTCCAGCCTCTGCTTCCAGCTCTGCCTTCAGGTACAGCCAGACTTGTTAGTCAGGGGGGCGGAGCAATCCTTCAGGAAAGGACCTGGCTTGTGCCTAGCCACTCCCATAGCCCATTTTAGCTGCTGCACCAGCTCTAATAAGGATTTCTTCACTGCTACATTATATTTCTTCTCATTCTTTCTATTTTTTTACGAATTTTTGAATCTTAATATAAAAAAAATGGATAATAAAAATACTCTTCATACTAAAAGGAGGCAGCAGGTTTCCCCTCTGCCAATTAAATCAAAGGTGGTAGAGTCATCACAACCTTCATTATCCTTAATTTTAGAGGAAACTCAAGCACTTCGTATCAACAAAGATTCAATTGCCTCAGAGATTAAAAATATGCGAAAAGAAATGGCGAGTTTGTCAATGAAAATCTCTGATAATGCAATTAAAATACAAGATAATAAGGCTAAGCTTGAAACTTTTACCCCACTTGTGGCGAAAATATTACCTATGTCTACGCAGCTTTTAGATATGGAAAATCGCAACAGACAATACAACTTACGCATTTTTTATTTGCCAGAGGATGTTGAGGGTGCAATTGCAGATTATATTTGGAAAATCTGATTCCTGGCCTTCTACAAATTAAATTTCCAGATAAATTTGAGCTTGATAAGGCCCACAGGATTCCTTCCCATCGCAATCCTCAACATACTAAACCCCGACAAATGATATTCAAAGTTCTCCGACATCACCACCTGGTTTTGATTCGAAAAGCAGCACGAGAAATCCCTTCTTTGATGGTAAATGATAATAAAACTTTTATTCATCATGGTTTTTGCTAGGGAGACAGTTTCAATTCGCAAATAATTCACTGCTCTTCGTCCTCAACTAAGAAGTTTTGGATTCAAATATGGTCTTTTTGACCCTTCCACAATGCGTATCTGGAAAGACAATCTTTCAAAATCTATTCATCGTCCTGATGATTTACGACAGTTTTTGGATCAGCATTCACAGCACTCCATGGATACTCATTACTCTAATACTTGATTACAGGTAACTGCGTATGTTCTGACATACTAATGGTTTATTATTACATAGGGCTCCAACGGTTCTGGTCATGCTTGTAAAGCGTATGTGCATTTCATTCTTGATATTTATGTACTCTGTTTGTCGTTTAATCCTTGTTTTAATTTCTTCCTGTTCTTTTACTAGTTCTGGAGTTACTATTTTCTCTTATTATTTCTCTATTTCTTCCTTTCCTCTTCTTGATTTTTTATTTTCTATTTCCTCATTATGGCTAATGTTCACAATATTAAAGTTGTTTCACTAAATGTTAAAGGATTACGTCCTCCAGTTAAACGTACAACATTTTTAGATTATTTATGTAGTTGGAAGGCAGATATTGTTTTGGTCAAGAGACTCATATAGATGACAAAATCTTAAATTATATGAAAAAAAAGTGGGTGGATACTATTGTTTCGTTGCCTGCTAATGGTAAAAAAAATGGTGTGGCTATTTTCTTTGCAAAACAATTACATTGCCAAGTTTTGAGTAAAACTTCAGATGTGGATGGAAGATATATAATAGTTAAAATTAAAGTTCATGATTCAGTCATATTTTTAATTAATGTTTATGGTCCTACTGCAGATTGCCCTGTTTTTTAGTTTAATATTACCACCGAGGTTCTAAAGTTGGGTAAAGTTCTTTTAATTGTTGGAGGTGATTTTAATGTTATTGCTGACCCATTATTAGATAGACTATCTAGTACTAAGTTTCGCCCTCCCAAGGTTTTTCATTCAGAAAAATGTTTTGGGCATTCTTTTCCAACCCACATAATTCACATTCTAGGATTGATTATTTATTAATCTCCACACAATTAATCCAATCTGTAAAAACTCCTAAGATTGGTAATATTGACATTTCAGATCATGCCTTGATTTCTTTTGTTCTGAATTTATCTTCAACTTTTACAAAACAATCTAGATGGCGTATGAATACTGGAATTGTTCTTAATGAACATAATAAGCCAAACATCTTAAATGCCATTCAAGAATATTTGTCACTCAACCCTGAAGATTCCACTTCTGTGGTCAATAGATGGGACACCTTTAAAGCTTACATTAGGGGTGTAACTATTTCTGTTATGGCCTACGAAAATAAAATATTTAATGCGCATATCAGAAATTTGGAAAAGCAAATTGCGAAATTTTGAGAGACTTTTTGTTACGTCCAATGATCCTCAATTCAGAGTCAAACTACAAAAGCTTCAATATGAATTTAACTCAATCCTTAGTAAAAGAGGTGGCATCCAAATCTCTAATTCTAAAGCTAAATTTCGTTTTAATGCCAACAGATCTGGGAAACTTTTAGCTAATTATTTACGTATAAAAAAAGATAAAACTCAAATTACTTCAATTCATGGACCTAATGGCAAAATTGCACTATCTCACAAGGATATTGTTAAAGAATTTTTAGATTTTTACTCTAATCTATATAACAAGCCCGATTTTCATGATACCTCCTTACTTGGCTCTCTTTTAACTACATGTGATTTGCCCAAGATTTCGCAATCAGATAGACTTGGGCTGGATTTACCCATTACTACAGATGAAATTTTAGCAGCCATAAAATCTCTTTAAAAAAATTAGTCTCCTGGCTCTGATGTATCCCAGCTGAGTTTTATAAAGAATTTCAATCTCAAATTCTGCCTTATTTTTTTTTACTTTTTACTTTTTTGGTTCTTCAGGAACTATCTCAGGTTCTTTTACTGATACTTTAATTATTGTACTCCCCAAACCGGATAAAGACCCCACTCTTGTTTCAAATTATCGTCCTATATCTTTAATTAATCAAGACTGTAAATGATATGCTAAAATACTTGCTTCTAGATTGGCCCCTGTATTAGATTCTATTATACACCCAGATCAATCAGGTTTTATGAAGAATAGATACTCTACAAATAACACAAGAACCTTACTACATGTTATCGAACAAAGTTCATATTATATGGCTGCTGCAAAAACAACAGTAGATGGACAGAATGCAAAACAATGTCATACATTCACCCCAGTACAGAGATCTGGGCCTAAATCCATACTTTTTTTGCTCACCATGCCGTTCCAGTTTGAACCCAGCCATATGCAAATCAGTCTTGACCCTGTGCCTCATGGAAACAGTCCAGCCCGAACTGCCAAGCCAGGTCCTCCCTGGACTGGAAACAAGCATCCTAGGATCGGTTTTGGGGTTTCACCCCTCTTCAGCCAGGATATCTTGATTCCAGTGGCATGGAGAGCACGGGACCCACGTCTGGGCATACCCTTCCCACTCTGGGTGACAAATGCAAAAACAACAGTTGATGGACAGAATGCAAAACAATGTCATACATTCACCCCTGTACAGAGATCTGGGCTTAAGTCCATCGTTTTTTTGCTCACCATGCCATTCCAGTTTGAACCCAGCCATATGTAAATCAGTCTTGACCCTGTGCCTCATGGGAACAGTCCAGCCCGAACTGCCAAGCCAGGCCCTTCCTGGACTGGAAACAAGCATCGTAGGACCGGTTTCGGGTTTTAACCCCTCTTCAGCCAGGATAGCTTGATTCCAGTGGCATGGAGAGCACGGGACCCACTTCTGGGCATACCCTTCCCACTCGGGTGACAAATGCAAAAACAACAGTTGATGGACAGAATGCAGAACAATGTCATACATTCACCCCAGTACAGAGATCTGGGCTTAAATCCATCGGTTTTTTTGCTCACCATGCTGTTCCAGTTTGAACCTAGCTATATGCAAATCAGTCTTGACCCTGTGCCTCATGGGAACAGTCCAGCCCGAACTGCCAAGTCAGGTCCTCCCTGGATTGGAAACAAGCATCCTAGGACCGGTTTTGGGGTATAGATGGCAGCACACAATAATGTAAACATTTGATCAGTGGTGTTTGCTGTTAGGGTTATTTCCAGTTGTCCCTATTTCTCCTGACTTAGGTAGGGGATGTAGGAGGTTCCCCGGACCGGTCGTTTACTTCCACTCCCTTGCCTGAGGACATCCCTTCACCTCTCTCCGAGTCCCTTCAACTGGCGGCATTTTTCCGTGTGGCTCGCGCGTTATCAGGCACGCTCGTTACTGCCACGCCGAGTACCTCCGTGGATAACCCGATGTTGCCCTTGCAATCTTTCTTTATCGACATATAAATCCCTGCTCTCCCAGTCTTACCTGGGATCAAAATCTTATTATCACGCCGCAGAAATCTCTCTGTTGAAAGGTCTGGTACTGACTTCGAGTCCTCAACATCCCTAACAGCAGATTCTACCTAAGTAAACGCATTGACCCCCGTTCTTTCGAGGCCAGAGCGGTTCCGCCTGTGTCTTCATTTTGACTTATCTGCCACGCCCATAGTTTTCACAGGTCCCACCAAAAACCCTAAACTATTTCCTTGTTCGCCCTGAGGAAGGTGGCACCAACATTTCGGTGCGTTCACCGAAACGCGCGTCGGCGCTTCCACGAGGTCCACCCAAGCCCTAGTTCCTTAAATTCGAACATGTACTATTTAGCACAGTATTGAATGTTCATATGCTTTTGTCCATATATTGATTACTGTGGCTGCTTGGACCTCAAGTTGGTCATTTAGATTTTTATGTGTAGATGTATGATGTCTGTTTTTATGGTGTTATATGGTACCGGTATAAGTTTGTGAGCTTGTGTGCGTTTGATTGTGACTGGGCCCTATTCATATTTGTTTATTGTTATTTCATGTTATTTTTACAAATTACCAATAATCCTATGTATTGAATTTATTTCTCTGAAAATTGACTAAAGTGAAAAATAAAACACTAATGAATCCTTCTTTGGCTATGTGCTGAAAGTTCTTTGAAACTGTTGCTTTGTAGGTCTAGTTTAAGTGTTAGTATACCAATGAGATGATACACTGTACATTTTGAAACATATAGGTAGAGTACCCTCTTCTCTCTTTGACTCTATTTTCCCCTGAGTCTCTACCTACATCCTTTTTGCAGGGGTTCCCCTTGTTATATTGGTCCTCCCTGGATTGGAAACAAGCATCCTAGGACCGGTTTCGGGGTATAGATGGCAGCACAAAATAATGTAAACATTTAATCAGTGGTGTTTGCCGTTAGGGTTATTTCCAGTTGTCCCTATTTTTCCTGACTTAGGTAGGGGATGTAGGAGGACTACACTTTTTTTTTTTATAAGACCCTGTGTGGGACATAGGATGGTTTATGTTCATTTTTGTTAATTTAGTATATATGTTTCTTGTGTTTAGAATTGACTATGGAAATTGAGGGGACCCTTCATTTGGTTGACAAGCTCTAGGATAGGCGGCCAGCTGTTGGCTGGAATGCACTATATCTTTACTCTGCGTAAGTTCCTTGAGCTAGTTGTGTGTTTAATTTTTTTAACTTATGAGGGTGGGGCCACTTAATTTATTTTCTTCTGGAAAGGCTCACTTCTAGATGTTTTCTGCTTTCCTCCTGTCTGGTTATGCCTGGGAGGCTGTTTCCAAGCCTACTTTCACTTTAATTCTGGTTTAGTATCTGGCACAGGAGATGCATGGACAACACTGGGGAAGCACTAACTCTTCACCGCTCACCTAAGTGAGTCACACTTATTGGTTTTGTTTGATATTTGTGGCAGAGAATTTCAGCTGCTGGAGCTGTATATAGGGTTTTTACAATCTACATATATTTTTGTACAGAATCTCCTTTTCTCGGTCCTGAAGAGGCCTTAATTAACTGTCCAAAACGAATCAACACTCCCTTTAAGAAGTAGCTACAAATATATAGGCTATGTATCCAACATCGAGTACACATCATCAAGAAATTGAAGAAAACAACTAAACTTCCAATACGTGTACCACTATAAGAGACTATCTTAGATTGTGGTTGTACGTAAAATTTACAGCACAACCTTTATTGTATATTTAAGGAAGGAAGAGGAGTTCTTTTTAGGATCAATTACATTCATGTATATTGTTTTGTGTGTTGTGTCTGATGAACTGTTGTACAGTCCTTGCATATTGTTCAGTTTTAATGTTGTAGCATGTGACATTATATAGCAACATGTATTTTTGTATTTCTGTATAGAAGAACTGATGAATACAACCAGATATGATTGAATAAAATATGGTATGAATTAAGTCTTTTGATCGATGATTAATTTATGTAATCATCTTGATGAACTTGCAGTGCATGTATTTTTCCCTACATCACAGTTTGTTATTGTAAATTACCCCAAATATAGCCCTTGGGATGCGGGGTAACTAGGGCTAACCCCTAACCCTTTGTTCCTCGGCTGAATAAAGAAGCGGCATTGCCTCAACATTCTGTGATTCTGGACAAATAGCTTAATTTTCCGGCTCAAATAGAAATGAATCAGAACTTGTGTAATGTTACTGCTGTTCATGTAAAACTCTCCAATACTTTCCAGTCCGGCCAAGTTTGCACTGTATAAAAATGCAAAAAAAAATAATTGTACCTCAATCACAGCCGGAGTAGCAGACGGACACTTAATAAAATAAAATCAATCTGTACTAGGTACATGCTCCACACAAACACAAGAAAGTCAAGTAGGAAGTGATGCCACACAAGTGCTGCCTAATTAGAAGGCAGCAAAGAAGCCTGGGTATTATGCTAATGAGTGGCAAGTAATGAGCAGGCTTAAAGATGCTTTTTAGAGAGCTTTTTAGGTCGAGCCTAGGCAGCGCGCATGCGCTGTATGCAAGACATGCTGTGTCTCTTCTTTGGGCTTCAAGTGTGCCCATCACTTTCCATTCGTTCCTTCTTGTGCCATTCACAAATGCTGGCTTTTGATTGGGGCATTGCTTATAATTGTCCCTCCTTTTGGTGCTTGATTCCATCCCATCAGATTTCCCTCATTTTTCCTTCTGGTCGGCCATCCAACGCATTCACGGTTCCTCCTGGTTGACCATCGCAACACGTCTTGCGTGTCGGGATATATTTTTTATTCGCTTTCTTCATTTTTAAAATTTTATCAGAATTCCTCATTTTGTTTCCCTACTATTGTTTTAGTGATGATCAATTGTCATGTATTTACATTCTCTTTTTTGGGGGGTGGGGGGTGGGGAACTCACAGTTTTACCCATGCCGAGACTCGAACCTAGTTCCCAGGTCTGAAAACGGCAGCTCTGGAAGCTATTCTCAGCCTTTCTCCTGCTGGGCATAGGTGTTAGTATGTTTGGCTGCAACTTTTGTTTTTTCTATTTTCCTCCCTTGAAGCGCTTGCAGTGACTTTACAACATTAACTTTGATGATTCAAAGGTGCTTCTATATCTTTTAATAACATGTGGCCTGTATACATTATTTCACAGGGATCTCTTATCACGTAAAATTGGTTTTGTCTTACTGTAGGGGGCTTCTACCTACTGTTGAAGAAGAGATATGTGACCTTGCATTTTGAACTGTTGTGTGACTTGTGCTGGAGAACCATGGTTTATTGATGCCACAAAAGTACGGCCTCTCATGTGGTAGTGCCCTCGAAGAAGGTGAGTCCTACCCTCCTTGTTTCACACCATGTCAGAGTTTGATGGCACCTTACAATCTTCTGTCTTGGATTACTCTCAGTTCTTTCAGAACTGCAGTACATTACATAATATCCTACTTCATGATCAATGGAAGTGATATGTCTGTGAAGTTGTACTTGCCATGTCTTGGCTGTGAATTGCCAACTTTGGAGGCAGATAAATATTTCTCTGGTAGATGGTGCCTTGAAATCAACAGCTTACCATGTGTTCTACTTTGCTCATTGTTGTTGGAAATGGGTCACCCTATGCACTTCCTATCTTGTAACAGGTGACACAGTTGAAAGATGTGCAAAGTTATTTTTCTAAAACTGGTAGAACTAGCTTCTTGTATTTGGAGTTGATCACTTTATGTATAAATGATATAGTCTCACACATTTGGTGTTGTAAAACATTACAAGATGAAGCAATTAGAACACTTTAAGTTATTTATACTTTGCTGGTTTTCCTAAGATCATGTTTAGCCAGTCATTTATAGTGCAGCAGTGAGCATGCATCCTGCCATTTGTTATTTGGCCGAGTTGCCATCCCCTTGACCCAGAACTAGAGACAACCGACCTGTCAAAAAGTTGCCTTCTACATTATACAAGAGTTAAGCCAACATTATGTAACGTACAGTTTCCACTGTGTTGTGTCTGCTTGGGCAATACTTTTTTAATCTGTTTTTATTGATTTAAATACATACAAAGAAACATTTTTGTACATACATTTTAAATGCATTTTTATGATAGAACACTATGTAACATTCCTCAAACATTTTTGTTACATTTACACAAATTGCCTATGTCATATGAGGCATAATTCATTGCAAGCGCATGTCAGTAGCCCAATTGACAGGAGAACCCTTAAATGTGCTTTGTATACTGGTTAGGTAATGTACAGCAATGTAGTGTGGATTGAGCCTAGAGGAGACCGAGGCCCCATTCTTTCAAGGGGGTTGAGTGTTATCTTTAATGGAATCACCTATTGCCACACACTGTTCTCACTCTCTGGTAATAGGAAATTCATGCAGGCATCTGGCTTCCTCCCGGTTTAATATGAAGTTTTCGCTTTTTGTCAAGCCATTGGGTGGCACTTCCCATTGTTTTATGTGTGGACCAGACAGGGACTTCCAGAACATTGTGATATCTAGTTTGGTAGTTTAGCAAAAGATCTTCAAATCTATTTCCCACTTTGCCCCACTATGGGTGAGGTGCTCATGCCAGCTCCTCGCTGGTCCTTGAACAGCCCCTCGCTGGTGGTCGTGTCAGCTGCTCGCATGTCCGCATGTCCTCATGCCAGCTCCCCCTGCAACAGTTCTCATGCCCAGCTTGCCCGCAGTCTGCTACCTTCTGCTGCCTGTCTATAGGCTGCCCTCTGTTTGTACCTCCTCTGCTCGTTTCTTAATCTGTTTAGCCTTTTCTGTTTGTTTTTTCTGCCCTCTGTTTTGCCTTTTTCTGCTCGTTTCCCTGCCTTCTGTTTTGACTTTTTCTGCTCGTTTTGTTTCCTCCAGCACCACCTCCGTACCCCTCAGCATCACCTGAGCACCACCACAGTATCAGCACAGCGTCATCTCACCATCATCACAGAACCAACTCCTCATCAGTGCACCACCACAAGTGCAGTAACACCTCAGCACCAGTGCAGCACCACCTCAGTACCAGCGCAGCCCCACCTCAGCAGCAGCACAGCCCCACCTCCGCAACAATTCAGTATCAACGCAGCACCATTTCAGCATCAGTGAAGCACCACCTCAGGATCAGCGCAGCATTACCTTAGAAACACACCAACTCAGCATCACTGATCACCACCTGAGCACCAGCTCAGCACTAACTGAGCACCAGTTCAGCACCACCACCTCAGCATGACTCAGTCCCACAGCATCACTCAGCAACACCTCAGTATCACTCAGTATTACCTGAGCATCACCTCTGCACCAGCACACCACCACCTCAGCATTACTCAGCACCACTTGAGTATCATTCAGCTTCACCTCCGCACCAGCACACCACCACCTCAATAATATCACTCAGCACCACCTCTTTCTGCACTCAGAATCTGGCATCTCTTGATTCTCCCCTAGTGTCCGTCCAGTGCCCATGTTGTAATTCAGGTGCAATTTCTCAACCTCCAATCCCTGCCCCCGTTGTATATGTCCCCATCAATAACAAAAAACAAGCTATAACAAACAAGCATTGGAACATACAGGAAGAAGTTGCCAGCTTTGCACGGACAAAAAAAGGAAGACTTTTTTATGTTAATTCTTTTTTTAAATAGGGTTGTACATAATGTGCCCGATTCACAAACGTAACCATAGATGTTTGGTCTAAACTTAAACCAAATGTCTGAGTTTACAACTTTGGGAATTCACAAAGGGCATTTACGATTACTATCTTTATGTTTGCACTCGAGGTGGATCTCCCCTGAGTGCGGACATTAAGGTAGTAATCATAAATGCCCTTTGTGAATTTCCAAAGTTGTAAACTTAGACGTTTGGTTTAAGTTTAGACCAAACGTCAAAGTTCACCTTTGTGAATCGGGCCCAGTGTCTTCCTGGTTATATATAAAGTAACAAAAATGCTTATAACACTTTTTTATCATAACATTTCAACATGCTGCATAGCAACCACGCTGCTCTACAACATTGCTTAAAGACATTGGCAAAGCCAATAGCTCTGGCTAAACACTTACAAGGTCCCAAAGGCGAGACATATTGGCTAATGCCAATGCTTGTTTTTAGATACAATAGGTCATTGTCAAGCAACCGCGCATGCGTGCTGCCTGCAGGCTCGACCTAAAAACTGTCCCAACAGACCATAAAATATGCAAACAGACCGTAAAAAAAAACAGCCTACACACTGACTTGTCAGAGCAGCCCTTTGGACTTTGCCTGGTTGCCCCATAGGCCAGTCCGAACTATACAGCCTTGTTTTTATCATATCATCATCTGTGTTCATATTTTCTGCGTTATCAGTCATCGGAACGTCCATCTGTACCCAATCTCAAGATTGTGCCTAGTTAGAACATCTTTGCTTAAACATTAAGAAATCATATTTTTTTTGTTAATAAGTATATGAAAATGGCCTCCAGGATTGCAGTGTAACTGTGGAATCAGAGTGCATCCTGGTGTTCAGCTTTGATTTATGTAAATGTATTCTACTGTTCTGTTTTTTCAACATGCAGCAGTTCATGAATCTCAAAAATATAAGATTGACTCTGTAATAGATAAAATGCTGGCATTTGACAGAAACACTGCCTCCTTTATTGTTAGCAAAAAGTGCTTTGTATGGTAATTTATACCTCTGGAGTTCAGTACATATTGGCAAAATGCAGAATACAAGGGGATGCTAATTACAGGCATGCTGTATATTATGGTAAACAGTCTCTCAGTGAATCTTGACTCAGCCTGCCCTCAGTGGGCAGACTTGATAATGGGTACCATGACATTTATGCACCCTTCATGCACCTGTGTGTTTGTGATGAAAATAATAAGTGAACTAATGCTAGGGCCTTGTAATTTCCATGGACCGTTTGCATAGTTCTTTGGGCCCTCTCTCTGGTTCTGGTTCTTATGGTATCCATGTGTGTCTATGTTCTCTGAAAAAGGCCTATACCGAACTTCTCGAATTACTGTAAAATCTGTCTCCTGATTACCGCTCTTGACACCCTCGTCCGCCTTTCAAAGATGTATTCTATGGTTACAAAAAATGTATACCACTCGAAAAATACTATTCTATTAAGTAACTCCTCTCTTCACCATGTTTGGCAATTAAATAATTTCGAATTTTTCTTCTGTTCTTCTTTCATAATTTTTTTCATAGCTTTGTGATTTTTAGGACATGTTTAGCCATTTGTAGACCGATCTATTGTTTCCAATCGATGACATATACTTAAAGTAGGCTCTAGGACAGCCCCATTCTCTTGATTGGATGGCTTTGTTTTCTATCTTAGTTGTCAGCTCTTGATTCAACATCATTTTTCCCTATTCTTGTGTTTATCCCACACGATGACGAGATCCACCAGCAGAATATTGTGAGATGCCCCTGAACCTTCCAAATATCACAAATATAAAATGGCTTGGGCTCAATGGTGGCCCCGGACGGGTGAGGGGGAGTCTGCACCACAGGGGTTGCAGGACCTGTATTAAAACCTTGACTCTTTTACTTTTACTTCGTTTTCACCCTTCCATGGGAGTGCATGTGTTTCGTTGCTCTCTCTTTCTGCTTTTTCTATGGGCCTCTGTGTGTTCTCTCAAAAGCATTGGCAAACCAAACCAGTAGCTTGGCTGTTTGAAGCAGAAACCTCTTGGCTTTGCAAATGTTTATTCTTAATGGTTTAGTCTTAGAGCTCTAAAACGCTAGCCAGGCCTATTGGTTTCATCAATGCCTGTTTGAAGAAGAAGGGAGGTTATGTTTTGGCCACTTTTACCTCTCTCCCTATTTTGCAGAGGTACTGACAATAACCTCACCCTAGTTCACCTGAATGCCTGTCAATTACAGTTGCAGCCTTTTGGGAGTCAAACCAGAACTCTCAAAAGGCAAATCCCATTGCAGACTCTTATGGCCTCCTTTATTTAGATATTAGATTGCAACTGAGAGTTTGAGAGCTGGAAGGTCAAGTTGTAATTGTAGAACCTCACTCTCGATTGCGTTTTTCAAGTGTTTAATTTGTGAAAGGATGAGTGCTGGGGCCGAGTGTTCTGTGGATGGTGCTATGAAATGTCAGCACTCCGAATACCAAGGCTGTGCAGTCTTGAATGTATCTTCTGCCCTTTCTTCCACCTCCCTACAAATCCTGTCTCATAATCTCACTCTTGCAGATTATTTTTCTTTTCCTCCCCTGGAATGGGTTCCCTAGGTCCTGCAAAGGCACAGGAAGGAGTGCAACGCGTCCCTCCTCCTAATTAAAGAATACAGCCCCAGGGTATAGGGTTTGTGGGGTCTGCAAAAGCTCGGAAGAGGGGTCGTCACGTTCACCTCCTTTTTTTGACAAATCCCCCTGGGGGATGTGGTCTGCTTTAGTGTGGCTGGACCTGTGAGACCAACTGCACGCTGTGTGTGGCATGGGGTTAGCTTCTGGCAATGATTTGGATGCAGGGCCTGTCCCTGCGGCCAATCCACATCACGCACGGCCAAAGGCCATGCACAGCAGAGGTTGGCTGCCCATGGGGGTTGGCCGGATGTATGACGCCATGCACAGCTAATTACCCCACATATTTCATCACTCGTGACATGTTTTATAGCATCATTGACAACCTCACTGCAACATCTGAAATGACATTATTGATGAGACAACTGTGCATGGTGGGGGTGCGAGTTATAGTCACCTTAGTGCACAAGTTATAGTTACTAGAGATAACTATACCTGGTGAATTTCATTGTTTTTTGTTTTTTGTTTTTTTTAACTTTACGTAGTTACAGAGTAACAGCGAGTTACACCTGCCTATAACATCACTTTACCCTTCATTCTTTCCAGTGAATATATTATTTTATATATATATGGTTTAGTGTTCAAAATTTTTATTTTATTAACATGTTGACATACAGTTTTCTTACACTAACTAACAATGTGTTAAATATTAAAATGTTATTGGTGGTGAGATTTTTTACATATTTTAAAAATGAGATTTATAAATTCAATTAGTGTATTTAAATTATTATGAGCATTTAATTTGCTTGTTAATGTGCTGTAACAGTTGATTTTATTAGTTCAAGGTTAATAATAAATATTTCCATTTTATTTCCATTTTTATTTTAGGTTAAAAAGTTTTCATATTTAGCTATACCTTTATTGTTTTTCGATCTACATTACCATTGAAGATTTGTGCCCCAATGGCGGAATGGAAATCTCTGCCTACAGGAGTAAAATTTATAGTAGTAGCTTAACCCCTGGTTTCACCTAAGAGTAAATTTATACATGAGTATATATACACGTGTAAATTTAACTTTGTGAATAGGACATAGAATGACACAGCCATACTAAAGTGCCATTTACTAAGTACATTCCACATTGAGACCCTCGTTAGAAACTTGCATTTTAAAAAATGATTTAAAAAACTCCAGCCATACCCCTGTCATACTTGCATTTGGCAAGTGTCACCCTCTTTTTACTTCTATTCACTTGCCTGACAAAATGAGTTCAAAGACTTTATTGGAGTAACCCACTTTTCAAACCTGTATAACCCTCCAAAGAACTGTTCATGCTCCCCTCTTAAATGCCTGACAGCACTCTTTTTTTAGTCTAAAGATTGACAGGTTTGCCTTATAGGTTTCACACACCGACAACAGTAACATCAGTAAGAGGCAATACAACTAAAGCCCAAACACAGAGGTGCCATGAAACAGTAAAGTGCTGTGTGTACCGCTCTGTTAAAGACTAACGTGATGGAACGTGCTGCAGCTCTGGATCAAAACCATAGACTACGCAGCAGAATTTGAGAATAGAGACTGGGCTAGGTAGGTCAAGAACCCATTTGTAAAAGATGTATAATATTTATTGTTCTCGGTCTATTTTGATATATCAATGGCTTCTTTGTTGTGGTTGTTTATCAAGTGTTTAATTTCAAAATATTACCAAAATCCAGTTCATTAATGAGAACGGGAGATAAACATGTTTGCACAGGAGTGGGGAGGGGTATATCATTCGATATGGGGTGTGGCTGCATAGGCCATGCCTAACTTTCAGCCTTCTATATGCTTCACATTATACATATATTGGCAAAGTCTATAGGTCTGGTGTTGGTAGCTAGCCTTTTGGATTTGTCAATGCTTATTTTGTTTTCCCATACAATAAGAGAAAACACTGGCTAAATATTTTTGGGGTCTCCAAATGTGCACATAGCTGTACTAGTTCCTAGTGATGTGACCCCGAATTTCAAAACAAAAATATTGATGGGACAGAATATCAAGGACAAACTTTTGAAAGTAAAATATTGACAGGTAAGTCTGGGTTTTCTGTACCTAACTCCACATATATGCAACTACGAGGTACATGTATCTTCAAGGTATGTAGATGTGGAGTTAGGAATAGTAAATCTATTCTTCTCTATATGCACATACCTTTCGATATTTTGTTACTCGGTATTCCATCCTCGATATTCTTGAACCACAATATTATTATTGTTGATATTCAGTAGTACAATCGTTTCCAGTGCTTAATTTGCAATAGAATGACTGCGGGTGTCGGGAGACACGCGAGCGCACGACGCAAGATGGCCGCCTCCTAGTGAGCTCTGGCGCTCCTCGCCCGTTTTTCTTCAATAAACGCCGATTTCCTGTCAGAATTTCGGCTAAAATGAGGTTGCTGAATTAATTACTCCAGTACCTGTGGAGTGATGTGATTTCTGTCGTTTTTCACAGGCGAAAGTGGCATTTTTCTCTCTCCAGCCTCTGCTTCCAGCTCTGCCTTCAGGTACAGCCAGACTTGTTAGTCAGGGGGGCGGAGAAATCCTTCAGGAAAGGGCCTGGCTTGTGCCTAGCCACTCCCATAGCCCATTTTAGCTGCTGCACCAGCTCTAATAAGGATTTCTTCACTGCTACCTTATATTTCTTCTCATTCTTTCTATTTTTTACGAATTTTTGAATCTTAATATAAAAAAATGGCTAATAAAAATACTCTTCATACTAAAAGGAGGCAGCAGGTTTCCCCTCTGCCAATTAAATCAAAGGTGGTAGAGTCATCAGAACCTTCATTATCCTTAATTTTAGAGGAAATTCAAGAACTTCGTATCAACAAAGATTCAATTGCCTCAGAGATTAAAAATATGCGAAAAGAAATGGTGAGTTTGTCAATAAAAATCTCTGATGTTTTTTTTTTTTTTTATTGCCATGTTTTTATTAGGGTTTTGCATACATTTCATCACATTGACCATTCTGAGGTATAAGCGTTAATCATTTCACTACAACATCATGGACCTGTGCAGAACTACAGGAAGTGGGTACTGTGGTCCATTAGCTTCTGTAATCGTCTGTGGTGGCCCGATAGACGTGCCTCCCTTAGGTCTGTCCTGTCTGGTCCCTGTGCATATCATCACGTTAGTGCCCATACCTTCCGTCACTATCGGAGTCTGTTCTGCCTCCCCAACTTGGTCGATGCAGCGTACCCTTCTTTCCCAGTGTCACTGGTATGTCATGTAACTAGGACTACGGCGTGTAACCCGCCAACCGGGGTGACTGCCGCCTGCGGGGCAGCTTGGGGAGGGCCCTAGGGAGGGGGCGGGGCCTTGAAACTGGGAAAAATGGGGGGGGGATAGGAGGCCGGGAGCGAAGCATGGGAGGAGGGGACGGATGCAGGAATGGCAAAGGAGAAGTTTCCGTGGTAATGTATGTGCGGACTGATGGTAAGTACGTGTGGTGTGCCCTGGGGCTCGCCTGGGGGAGGGGGGGGCAGAGGGCCAATTGTTCGTCCCGAAGCAGGGGACTGGGTTCACGTTCGCCCATGTATCCAGGAGTGTTACCTGCCTAATGAGCTGTTCGCGTCCTCTGCTGGTCCAGGGCGGTTAGGGGAGGCCTGCGGGGTGTGGGGGCGGACTGTGTCGTGTCCGGGACCTCTCCCATCGCGTACGTTTGCTTAAAGAGGATGAGGAGCTGTGCCCACTCCATTGATATCGGGTGTTTGCGGGCGCCCCTCGCCTCCTCCTCCCTCAGTAGCTCTTCCTCTGCTGCGCCCCATTTGAGCACCGTGCCCGCCCATGCCGGACCGGACGGCCCCTCTGGGGCTCTCCAGTGCATCGCAATGTTCCTCTTCGCGAGGAGAACGGCCAAGGAAGTGAACTTCCATTGCACCTTTGCGGTTTTCCCCCTCGGGGCGATTCCCAGCGCACACTCCTCCCAGGTGAAGGCGGTCTGGATTTCGGTTGTAGCTCGAACGGCGTGGTATACCCCTCTCCAGAAACATTGTATGGATGGGCAGGTCCAAAACATATGTTTGAAATCGGCGTCTACGAGGTGGCAGCGGGGGCATTCGAATTGTGTATCGGGGTAAAACCGGCGGAGTTTGTCCGGGGTAAGATAAGCCCGGTGTAAGATATTGAATTGGATATTTTTGAATCGTGCGTTCCTGGACACCTTTTTGGGGGGCTCCAGGGCTTTACGCCATTCTGCATCATTGAATACTCGGCCCGCGTCGTCCTCCCACGTTTCCCGGAGTTTGTCCAGGGGGACGTCCGCCAGCTCCCGGATCGCTTTATACAGCCAGGTGATGAGGTGACTGCCTGCTCCCATACGCAGCACCGCGTGTAACACCGGATGCGTCGGGGGTCCCCCGTCGCACGAGTTCCAGAAGCGGCCGCTACTTTCTAATATTTGCCTGTGTCTTAAAAACTGTCCCTGGGGGAGGTCGTGCCACTCCACCAACTGTGCGTATGTCCTCAGTTGCCCCTCTTGGAACAACGCCTCCATCTCTGTGACACCGTGGTCCGTCCACACCTGGAGGGCCCTCGCGGTGTAGTACCCGCTCCGCTGGGGGAAACCCACGAGGGGGAGCAGGGGGGAATATAGTGGCTGGCCCTTTGACATGCGGTGAATCCTCAACATGCATCAGCGGGCTATCACGACCTGAAGCGGGTGTGTGCGCGTTGGTTTGGAGCCCGGCAAGAGCATACGTCGGATCGCAGGAAGAGGCAGTCTGCCTCCCCCTGCGATCGTCTCCTCCACGTGCCGTTCCGCCGTCCAGTGGGACAGCCACTGGAGCTGTGCTGCGAGGAAGTAGGATTCGAAGGACGGCGCTCCCAAGCCTCCGGCTGTGGTGGGTAGGTACAACGTACGCAATGCTACTCGGTGCCGGCCGCCCCCCCATATCAAGGCCGCTAGTAGCATGTCTAGTTCCCGAAAGAAGGAGCGCAGCGGGATGATAGGGAGGTTTGCAAAGTAGTAGAGCATTCTTGGGACCATGATCATCTTTGCGATGGCGACGCGCCCTATAGGCGCCAAGGGCAGCGCCTTCCAGAACCCCACCGCCGATCGCAGGCTGGTCAGCGCTCTGCGGTGGTTTCCTTTGAAGAGGACTCCGGGGGAGTGGTATAGATGCACCCCCAAATATCTGGGGGCTGCCCCATCCCACCTCAACCTCTGAGCGCCCAGCGTTATCTCCATGGGCCCTGTATGAGCTCCCAGAGGGAAGATGGATGATTTCTCCCAGTTGACCCTGAGTCCCGAGGTTTCCTCGTACGCCTGCAGTGTTATCCATATGGACTTGAGGTCGGCCGATACATCACGGACATATATCAGAAGATCATCCGCGTATAACGACACGCAATGTGTGACGTCCGCTATGGGAATCCCCCATGCCTCCCCCTCCCGTCGCAGCCTTATGGCCAGAGGCTCCATCGCCAGGGCAAAGAGGAGAGGAGAGAGGGGGCATCCCTGCCTGGTCCCACGGGTCACGGAGAATGGAGCCGAAACGAGTTTGCCGAGTCTCACTGGTGAGGTGAGGCCCCCGTATAGTAGCTGGGTATAGGCCAGCAGCGTGGGCCCGATACCCACTCGCTGCAGGACCTCGAATAGGTAAGGCCATAGCAGGGTATCAAACGCCTTCTCCAGGTCCAGGACCAGACACGCCGCCCGGGGATATCGGTCTTTCGTCTGGTCCTGGATGTGAAAGAGGCGGCGCAAATTATGTGAGGTGTTACGTCGGGGGACGAACCCGCATTGGTCCTGATGCACCAATGTTGGAAGGATTTGACTATAGCGCGCCGCTAGAATTTTCCCGAGGATCTTGCAGTCAGTGTTCAGGAGCGTTATCGGCCGGTAGGAAGCCGGGAGCCTGGGATCTCTGTGCGGCTTCAAGAAGGTCACCAAGATCGACGTCCGCATCGAGCCTGGGAGCATTTTACGGGCTACCGCCTCTTCATATATGGAGACCAGTCGCGGCGCCAACAGTGTCGCGAACGTGTGATAATACTCAATCGGGAATCCGTCCGTCAGTGGCGTAACGAAACTTGAGGGGGCCCCCCTGCAAAGAATATGGAGGGGGCCCCCCCCCCGCTTACGGATTCAGTCAGGAGCTCTCAGGTCAGGGGCCTGCTGCGCATGCACCAGTGGCGGCTGGTGAATCCTAAAAGTGGTGTAACGAAAAGCTGAGAACCAAGTTGAAGGAGCAAGTGAGTACAGCAAGCACACCAAAGTGAAAGAGGAGTGTTCGGGGTTGGCCTTCCCAAGTGGGCCCTTTAACCACTCAAATTTCAGCTTTAAATAAATTCAGTCATTTGTCTCCAAAATATCAGCTTGTCAGTTTATGAAAGCAGAGCTACCATCGAGTTCGTTTAATCCATTGATTACAGTGTCCAATTTAGTCATCCATTTGGATTCTCTTACATTTAGAATAGCTGAGAGATTGCCGCCTCTAGGGCCCACTTTTACCTTTTCTAGCACCAACCATTTAAGATCATCAGGCTTGTGATTCTTTATGACACAGTATTCAACAAGGGGTGCACCCACTACATTACACCGGATACGGCTGTGGTGTTGCAGAATGCGGGACTTGACTTTCTGTTGTGTCTGTCCAATGTAGAGGAGTCCGCATGGACAGCTGATGCCATAGATTACATGAGTAGAGTTACAATTAGTAAACGAGCTCAAAGTGATCGAATGTTCTTTGTAGCAGAAAATTTTTGTAGTAACAG
Organism: Triturus cristatus; assembly: GCF_964204655.1. Lineage (NCBI taxonomy): Eukaryota > Metazoa > Chordata > Amphibia > Caudata > Salamandridae > Triturus > Triturus cristatus. The sequence goes on along the minus strand of NC_140595.1, from coordinate 466,042,394 downwards.
TAGTTTCACAGGCCTTACAATGACCACACTTAAAATGCCCCATCAATGGTGGTAGGCTCCAAAGTTCTTGGATGGTTGGCGCTGTAGTTGTTTCAAGGAAAGACTGAACTACATAGTCCTTCACACTTCTGGCTTTCTTGAAAGAATGCATAGGTGGAGTGTGTTGGTCGATGTCATCAGCTACCAATTTCCAGTGTTGATTGATTACTTTCTTGATTGCGTGGTGAATCAGTGGTGACTAGTCCCCATTTGCCTTGTTCATACTGAATTGGATTTCTTTCCGGGAGTGCCGAATAATAGGAGCCTCCTGACGTAACTCGACAGAAAAGTTTTTCTGCGACTCAGTAAGTTATGCGCTCAATCGTGGAGCGTATTTGTTTGGTAATTTATCTCCACTTTATCCACTAATTTACCTATTCGTTTTTAGGTGGATACCTCCTTTCCCGCTTCTGTTATTACCCTCGAGGAGCTTGCTACCCTCCACCTTTGACGACCTTTTGACGTCTTAGAGTCCTGTCTTCTGACAGATAGGGTAACCTTCTTTTAAAACTATGCAATTAGTTTCTTTTGCGTTTTTATAGATCAATTACCTTACGCTCGTTTAATTTTGTTTTTTAGGTGCCCACAACCAAAACCCCCCCCCCCCCTTCCACTTGCACCCCAGTCCTGATGAAGACCCCATCCCGTAAGGTCGCACTGAGTACCTACATGCCTTAAGGGGTCGAAACGTCGACACAACATCTTTGCCAATACTATCACCAGTTCAGGATGTACTGTGATTGTCTTCATATGGCTTCTTTAAGAATTGTAGATGTCTGAATCATGATTTGATCGGAATATAAATACGGCAGAGAGTTAATTTTGCCGATTAATTTGATTGTGTTCTTGAATGTATCTAATTTCTGTATTCACTTCCTTCCAAATCCTACACTTTATCACTCACCTCCTGACTCCTCCTCCTCTTTTCTGGGCACTGTTATAATACTCAAATATTGTCTGTACTATGGAGCTCAGTAATAACAAATTACTAGTGTTCAATGTGATTAAATAGGCATTTGAACCCCCTTAAAAAGGTTTCTTGGTACATTGTTTTTCTAAATGTTTTGTATTGAATGATTCTGTATGCTGGGACCACTGTTCTCATACCATTATAGCAGGGCCAACATTATGTCATGTTATTTTATTTATTAAGTACACAATCATGGAACATTGCTGGTGTTGAAATGGGGTAGCTCTGTAGAATCTCACTAGTGGCCGTGACAAGCTCCCCTCTTTACCTAGGGATTGTTTTTTCTACACAAAGGCAACTATGGAAAAGAGAGAACAAGATATGAACGGCTTCCTTGTTTGTCTCTTTAACAGTCCACCCACTCTCGTCACAGCCTTTCCCACAGTACACAAGGACACCCATCTGTCCCGTGTACCCTTCCACAGGTCAAATGCATATCAACCATCCTGGAATGGTTACTTATTTAGGAAAGTATGGGGAGAAATTTTAGAGAATAAAAATAGCTTGACCTTTATGCGTGATGCGGGGTCTGTAATTGGCTATGGGGCACTGGCGTACAGTTCTCTGCAGGACAGCTGCGGGTCACGACTTCAGAGCCCACTGTGTTTACTCCCTGCTCTGTCTTCATTCATGGTCTATGTCGTGCAACCTTATTTACACCCTGTAGTATTTCATTGTCTTATTCACCACTGTCCACCTACTGTATTTACACCCTGTAGTATTTCATTGTCTCTCATTCACCACTGTCCACCTACTGTATTTACACCCTGTAGTATTTCATTGTCTCTCATACACAACTGTCCACCCGCAGTATTTTCACCCTTTCGTATTTCATTGTCTCTCATTCACCACTGTCCACCTACTGTATTTACGCCCTGTAGTATTTCATTGTCTTATTCGCCACTGTCCACCTTCTATATTTACACCCAGTATTTCATTGTCTCTTATTCACCGCTGTCCAGCTACTGTATTTACACCCTGTAGTATTTCATTGTCTCTCATTCACCACTGTCCACCTACTGTATTTACACCCTTTAGTATTTAATTGTCTCTCATTCACCACTGTCCACCTACTGTATTTACACCCTGTAGTATTTCATTGTCTCTCATTCACCACTGTTCACCTACTGTATTTACACCCTGTAATTCATTGTCTCTCATACACCGCTGTCGCACCCACTGTATTTACACCCTGTATTTAATTGTCATTCATACACTGCTATCCACCCACTGTATTTACACCCTTTAGTATTTAATTGTCTCTCATTCACCACTGTCGACCCACTGTATTTACACCCTGTAGTATTTCATTGGTTCTCATTCACCACTGTCCACCCACTGTATTTACACCCTGTATTTCATCGTCTCTCATACACCGCTGTCCACCCATTTTATTTACACCCTGTAATATTTCATTGTCTCTCATACACCACTGTCCACCCACTGTATTTACACCCTGTATTTCATTGTCTCTCATACACCGCTGTCCACCCACTGAATTTACACCCTGTATTTCATTGTCTCTTATTCACCACTGTCCACTTACAGTATTTACATCCTTATCACATTTCATTGTCTCTCATACACCACTGTCCACCTACTGTATTTACGCCCTGTAGTATTTCATTGTCTCTTATTCACCACTGTCCACCTACAGTATTTACACCCTGTATTTCATTGTCGCTCATACATCTCTATCCACCCACTGTATTTACACCCTGTAGTATTTCATTGTCTCTCATACACCGCTGTCCACCCACTGTATTTACACCCTGTAGTATTTCATTGTCTCTTATACACAACTGCCCACCCGCTGTAATTACACCCTGTAGTATTTAATTGTCTCTCATACACCACTGTCCACCCACTGTACTTACACCCTGTATTTCATTGTCTCTCATACTCCGCTGTCCACCCACTGTATTTACACCCTGTAGTATTTCATTATCTCTCATACACCACTGTCTACCCACTGTATTTACACCCTGCATTTCATTGTCTCTCATACACTGCTGTCCACCCACTGTATTTACACCCTGTATTTCATTGTCTCTCATACATCGCTGTCCACCCACTGTATTTACACCCTTTCGTATTTCATTGTCTCTCATTTACCACTGTCCACCTACTGTATTTACACCCAGTATTTCATTGTCTCTCATTCACCACTGTTCACCTACTGTATTTACACCCTGTAATTCATTGTCTCTCATACACCACTGTCCACTTACAGTATTTATAACCTGTATTTCATTGTCTCTTAATCACCACTGTCCACCCACTGTATTTACACCCTTTCATATTTCATTGTCTCTCATACACCATTGTCCACCCACTCTATTTACACCCTGTAGTATTTCATTGTATCTCATACACAACTGTCCACCCACTGTATTTACACCCTGTAGTGTTTCATTGTCTCTGATACACCACTGTCCACCCACTGTATTTACACCCTGTAGTATTTCATTGTCTCTCATATCCAACTGTACACCCACTGTATTTACACTCTGTATTTCATTCTCTTATTCACCACTGTCCACCCACTGTATTTACACCCTTTTGTATTTCATTGTCTTTCATACACCACTGTCCTCCCATTGTATTTACACCCTTTCGTATTTCATTGTCTCTCATACACCACTGTCCACCTGCAGTATTTACACCCTGTATTTCATTGTCTCTCATACACCACTGTCCACTTACAGTATTTATAACCTGTATTTCATTGTCTCTTAATCACCACTGTCCACCCACTGTATTTACACCCTTTCATATTTCATTGTCTCTCATACACCATTGTCCACCCACTCTATTTACACCCTGTAGTATTTCATTGTATCTCATACACAACTGTCCACCCACTGTATTTACACCCTGTAGTGTTTCGATGTCTCTCATATACCACTGTCCACCCACTGTATTTACACCCTTTGATATTTCATTGTCTCTCATACACCGCTGTCCACCCACTGTATTTACACCCTGTAGTATTTCATTCTCTCATTCACCACTGTCCACCCACTGTATTTACACCCTTTAGTATTTCATTGTCTCTCATAGACCACTGTCCACCCACTGTATGTACACCCTTTAGTATTTCATTGTCTCTCATACACCACTGCCCACCTACTGTATTTACACCCTGTATTTCATTGTCTCTCATACACCACTGTCCACCTGCAGTATTTATAACCTGTATTTCATTGTCTCTTAATCACCACTGTCCACCAACTGTATTTACACCCTCTAGTATTTCATTGTCAATCATACACCTCTGTCCACCTGCAGTATTTACACCCTGTATTTCATTGTCTCTCATACATAACTGTCCACCCACTGTATTTACACCCTGTAGTATTTCATTCTCTCATTCACCACTGTCCACCCACTGTATTTACACCCTTTAGTATTTCATTGTCTCTCATAGACCACTGTCCACCTACTGTATTTACACCCTTTAGTATTTCATTGTCTCTCATACACCACTGTCCACCTGCAGTATTTACACCCTGTATTTCATTGTCTCTCATACACCACTGTCCACCCACTGTATTTACACCCTTTCATATTTCAATGATTTCTTCATGTCTTTCTTCACTCAGCATCCATTAGCCATCTTGGAACAATAAAGTCATAATAAACTACAGCAAAAGAAACATACATTGGTACAGCAAATAGTCCTGCAACCAACGTCAGACCTATTGGCTTTGCCAATACTTATTAGATATGACATCTTACATGGATTCTCCCCTTCCACCCATAATGTCCTTCCCTTCTTATGTGTGTCCTACTCTCTCCCATATGACTGGTGATTGTGTGCTACACTCCAGTCCCATTTATTTACCTGAATATATCTCTATTATTTTTAGTATTTCGTTGCTGTTTTGGGCTCGTTCTATGTTTCATTAGACTTTAAGTCTGCGGCGTCACTATGGGGGTGCGGGGGGTGCGGACCGCACCGGGTGACACCCTTAAGTGGGGTGACACCAACAGGGCCCGTCAGGGGCCGGTTTTAGGGCGGTGCCACCGCACCCGGTGCTGGCTTCCTGGGGGCGCTGAAGCACCTGCTGCAGCGTTTCTTTCCGCCGGCAATTACCAGGCCTCACATAAATGTCAAGATAACTCGTGTGATTAATTATCTTCCTGGAGAGAGATCAGTGTTTGGTAAAGTTGAGGTTTTGACTTAGGTGAAGTTAGTGCAGAGGGTTAATATGCCTGCTGCAAAGAACGTGTACCAAGTAGATTACAGAGTGCAGATCAGCAGGTTACTGCTTTCAAAAGAGACATCCTTTTGTTGCAATTTATAACTTAAAGTCCTAATATTCAACAGTGAGCTATTAACTTTCATCCTAGAACTGCATACACACCTCAAACTATACATTATTAGAACATTGATTAATGTTGCAAAAAGGGTTAATTTGGCTAGAAATAGATTCTTATTATTAAAAAAAACTCCCAACTATGCTGTTTCTTTTTCGACTCTGCGTTTGTGCTTCTCCACACCAAGCACTATACTGCCTACCAGTATGGATGTCATGTGACTCCTACACTTTCAGTCCTTTGGTTAAGTATCATTTCCTATACACGGATTTACACACCTATGATTGATTGTCTCTGTGTAATGTGTGTGTGATGCAAAGTGCTCGGACACCCTACACTGGTATGAGTGGCGCTATATAACTAATTCAATGCATCTGAGAGAGTGTGGTTATGGTGACTTGGTCACTGTTAAAGGGTGCTAGTGAGAGAATCCGTGATGGAGGTGGTCATTGGGGGGGTGCCCACAAACATTGTCGCACAGGGCGCCACCAGCGCTAAAGCCGGCCCTGGGGCCCGTGTGCGCAGAGCAACCTAACCTTTTAGGAAGAGGACGTGCCTGTGCGCAGTGCACACTGTCTCCTCTCCTTTCTTTTATTTGCTTCCCTGTGAAATGGATCCAAAAAAGAAAATCACTTTTGCTGGAAATCAATGTCGTATTTTTCTGACATTTAATTCCAAAATGCAGCATCAGGAATAAAAGTTTAAAAATATGAAAAATAAATAACTAAATAAAGTAAGACAGAGTGGTAGCAAACTGTCCAGATTGATTTTTATTCACACCCAAACACATTAGCGCCACTTTTACAGAGTATGCCAGTGAAGCGCTATTTTTGTTGTCTTGGCTTTGTTTTCCCTGGGCTTGGAGCTAGTGCACCAATCCTGGAGGTACTGCAATGTGAGGATTGAAAAACAAAATTTGTACTGCTGCTCTGTATCTAGGGATGTTGTCTTTTTTTACCATAATGCTTACGTTTTGTAAGGATATAAGCAATGGCCATTGAAATGGGTCCATTCAGGGCCCTGTTGTCATGTCCTTAACTTTTCAGGCAAAAGCACTCACTGATTTCTGAACAGTGAGTGTAAAAGCGTTAAGGTAACCATGTTGTTCCTGCTTACATTTCACATGGTTTGCAAAATGTTGCATTCCCTATGATTGTTTGCTTTTTCCAGGATGCTGTCACTTTTTTTTGTAGGCCACATATTGCTCTTGCCCAGTGCGTAATTTAAATTGAGCCGCATCCGGGTGTTTATAGCTGGCAACAATTGGGTTGTAGTTGAAGGCAGTCTGAGTTTTTCTCAGTGGGGCAGTATGGTGTTCAGTGGGGGAGAGGATGTGACCCTATGGCCAGAGCTGCTGAATTTGGAACTGGGGAACCAGGTTCAGCCTTAATAACCAGTCCGCCAGACCACTCTCCTGAGAGAGCACTATCTCATGCTATACCTTAGAAGGCTTCGCAAGACATTAGAAGCCCCGGTGTCGTAGCACCAGCAGGTGGACCCTAGCATGACAAGTGTAGGTTAACCTTCAAGGCTTGTCCACCACTATTCATACTGAAGTTCACCTCCAGTTTTGCGGCAGGCCTATGAAGCAGTACACCCTAGAACAGTGACCCTGTCACTGAGATCACAGGACTCTTGAGAAGGGCCAGCTCTAGGGCGGTGCAACCGGTGTGACCGCACCAGGTGCTCACTTTCGGTGGAGGCATCATTTTTGCAAGTATATTATGGTTTTAAAAGCGCTTGCTGCCTCCTTCCTGGCCTCCAGTAATTTTCGGTAACAATAAAAATGTCATGATGACTCAGGTGATTAATGTTCTTCCTAGAGAGAGATCGGGATTTTGTCTAATGGAAGATTTTACTCATGGAAAGGTAGCTCAGAGGGTTAATGTACCTGCTGCAAAGAACATGTACCATGCAGATCACAAAGTGCACATAATGTAAATAGGCCAGTGGGCTACTGCTTTTGTCAGAGAGATCCTTTTGTTACTTGCAGTTTATAAGTTAAAATCCTAACATACAACAGTGAGCTATTAACTGTCATCTACTCCGCAGCAACACAAGTCAAATTTTTTATTAACTTTTGATACGTTTGAGCAACAAACAATTTATTAGTTTAAATAGTGAGATCATGCTGCAGATCTTGCATTATGAGGTAAATATGGCAGAGCCATTATTATTTAGAAAACATTTGCAAACTAGGATTTTTAGCAATTCATGTTTGAACTGCTGTTTTGGTAAAGGGAGAAGTGCTGATGACAGAAACTCCATGGGCCGGGAACAAATGGCTTGTGCTTCCACATTTTATCGTATTTGGGGACATTCTGTGATTAGAAGCATATCCCACTTTGTGAACACATTTTACTGTCAATAACTCATTATAACCTTAAATAATCATGTGTATCCATCGGTTGATAAAACTGGGCAGTGAAACCAAACAAATACAAAAAATTGGGATGTTTGCGCATTCTGGCCACGCCTCTGGCTCTGCCCACTGATCCAATCCTTGGGTTATTCCCGCCCTTTGATTCTCCGCCCACAGTTCCCCTACTTTTTTTCCCCCACTTCGACCACTGATATATCGTGTTGATGGATAGTGGGAACACCACACCAGTAAAAAGTACCATACCTATGATATTATAAATTCCAATTAACTGTTGACTAGCAGATAGCCCACTTACAACCTGATTAATGAATCATTATCACACTGTTGTTAACAGGCACATTTTGTAAATATAGGACCTACATTTACAAACGTTACTAAGGATTCTGTATGGTCCCGTTATTTGCCAACTGTGTCCACTAGCGGACTCGGGGCGGAGGAGGTCCATGAGGTAAGTCGTGAGGGGGTGACACCATGAGTTACCCGCACCGGGTGACATCAACCCTAGTGACGCCACTGCTTTAAGTACCAATTTATAACCTGCTCTTTATTGGATTCTTCTATAAAAAATATTACCAATGTAAATATCAAGAAATAGAATTCATAGAAAAACAAACATAAAATAAAAAGTGCACAGCATGGGCGGAAACTGAATACCTAAAATGTATTTAAAAAAAGAAAATGAAGGTTCTGTGCTGTGGAACCTGGGAATGATTTTCCCCAACTCTATAGTACTCCGGAGGCCCCTAAAATGTGAGTTTTTCAGTTAAGCTGGAGTCAGTGGCGTAGCACGAGCCTCACGCGCCCTCATTTAAGGAGGTGAAAGTGCCCCCTGGCTCCTGGTTGGGTATGAAAGACAGCTATAGTCAGTGTGCCCCTCCCATTCCTAGGCCCGATGCCACTGCACATGCGGCACCATTGGTACGTACGCCCATGGCCAGAGTTTAAAAGGAAATAAAAGGGCTGATGATAAAGCGAGTCAATAATACTAGGCAGGTGCCGAGGGTGCCAGCACCAGACAGTGCCAAATTGACACCAAAAGCATCAAATATTACCAATTAATTCCAAGGAGGGAGCAAAAAACGGAAAAAATAGAATTTTGCTGAATGCTCCAGATACTTTTGCACTTGGTCTCAAATGTTGCTCAAAAATGGGCAACAACCACAGACATGTTCTTCCTTCCTTTGCAACTGGGAAGACCACTGACACAAATGAAATGTGGCATAACAGCCAGAGATGCTGGCTTTGGAACGGGGGGATCATGCTCGAGTCTCAGCGTTGGTTCAACATCCTGTGATCCTGGGCAAATCACTTAATATCCCCGTGCTTAAAAATAAGTGTGGCCTTGTGTAATGTAACTGGTGCTCGTGTAAAGCGCTCCAATACCTTGGGGACGAGCTTGCGCTATATTGAACTATTAAAAAAAGTACTCTGTCATTTTGTACACGTACATCCATTTTCATACATTCTTGAGCCATTTTTTTTTAATGTCTTCTGTGGAGATCTGGGAACGTTTCCATGTTCACTATCAGCATCGGGGACACTGCAGGCCACTGAGGAAACACTCCGTGCCATCCAGGGAGACTGGGAAGCCAATTGCATTTCCAGTGCTTGCTTACCTTCCAATGCTCCCAGCAGAGTCCAGTTCCTGGAGCTGCAGTCCTTCTCCTGCCCCTGTCAGCTCTGTGCTGCCTCCTCCCTTCTCAGAGGCTGTGCCTTGTGGGGAATGCTCTCTCTGGGGCCCCCACCCCCATCCCTTTTCCGGGCTGGCTCATGGCTCTGGCTGAAGAGAAACAATTTAACTTGTTACTTTGTTTCTCTTCAGTCCTGCCCTGGGTCAGCGCGAGGATCTCAGCGCAGGCTGCAGACTGCACCTTTCTCTCCCAGCTCTTTACGAAGAGAGCTGAGGGGGCCCCCTTCACCTGGGGGACCCCCGCACCGCGGGGGCTGCGGGGGTGTTTGTTACGCCCCTGCCGTCCGTGCCTGGCGCCTTTCCGCGCGCTAGAGCCTTAATCGCTTGTTTCACGTCAACCGGTTTAAGTTTTTTGTCGAGTTCCTTCCCGATTGTGGGGGAAAGCTTGGGCAGGGGCAACCCGTCTAGGAAACCGACAAGGTCTCCCGAGGGCCCGGCCCTCGGGGACCAGTATAAGGTTGCGTAGTACCCGTGGAAGATGTGCAGAATATCAGTCTGCGAACATTTGAGCTGCCCGTCCGGGGCTAGGAGCTCCGTGATAGGGCACGGTGCTGTGTCTCGCTTGGCGAGCCAAGCCAGGAGGGATCCCGCCCTATTCCCCTCCCTGTGTGTCCGTGCCGCGTATGCCCGAAAGTTGTATTTACGCAGGTCTCGCAACGCTGTCGTATGGGTGGATTTGGCCGCCGATAGCTGTGCCGTCGTGGCGTCTCCCTGATCTACCCTCTTCGAGAGTTCCGCGAGCTGGGTCTCCGCCCCCTGCAAGGCTCTGTCTAGCACTCTCCTGACCCCAACTACTTGTTGAATGCAGTGGCCTCTGGCACTCGCCTTGAACGCATCCCACTCCAACGAGCGCGTGGAAGCCGTATTGTCGTTCTGTCGAAAGTGGCCCTGCATATACTCCTCAAGGGTTTGGCGGAATACCGGGTCCATGAGGCAGTCCCGGGGCATCCTGCACGTTGGGATCGGGGGGTGGGGGGGTCTCCATCGGAGGACCGCAGTGTGCGCATCATGGTCCGACACTATTCTGCCTAGATAGTCCGAGTCTTGTACCACGGGTAGGAGCGACAAGGAGCACAGGAATCTGTCTAGGCGGACCCTCAGATCATGTGGGATTGAATGAAAGGAGTAGAGCTTCGTGGTGGGGTGGCGAGTTCTCCAGATGTCCGCTAGTCCCCATCTGTCCGCCCAACTGCGGAGATCTACGGCCTGCTTGTATACTGATGAGTGGGTCTGCGGGGGGTGTGAGCGGTCCAGGTGTGGGTCCAGGGTGCAGTTGTAATCCCCCCCAAGAGCCAGGGGACCGACGTGTGATGTGCCAGTGTGTGTGTGAGTTTGCCCCAGTAGCCCTTCTGCTCTGTGTTGGGGGCGTATATACTCCCTATCAGTAGTTGTTGGCCCTCTAGCAGTCCCGTCAGTATTGCATAACGGCCCTCCCTGTCTATGAGTCTGTTTTGCTCTTTAAATGGCACCCCCGGTCTGATCCATACTAGCGCGCCCCTGGCAAATGTGGAGTAGGTCGTGGCACATATTATGCCTCGCCACTTTCTCTGTAGCCGGTCCGCCTCCCCCGCCGTCAAGTGCGTCTCCTGTAAGAGTGCTACCTGGGCCTTCTGTCTCTTAATGTAGGCATAAATGGAGTATCGCTTGCGGGCGGTATGCATTCCCCGGACATTTAGTGTCAGGAATTTTATATCCGTGTTAGGAGAGGTGTGAGACATGTTGGGAGAAGTCATGTGTATACGTCCTTATTGTATTGTGGACCCCACAAGCGCCGCACCCGGCCCCTCGCCCACCACCTACCGTCCGTCTGTGTACTGCATCGTCCATGAAGGTCTCCCTGCCCGCTCCGGGAATGGTGAGGAGGGAACACATAGGGTAGGGGGGTGAACTGCAACAACTGCGGGAAACAGTCCTAATACTGGGGGCGCAATGCGCGAAGCGATGCGCCCAAACTGATTGTCATGGTACAACTTTAGTTCGTAACTGTGGGGGTGGTGGTTCTGGTGGCTGCGGACTCCCGCTCTTGCGGTTGCCCGTGTATTGTTGATGTCCATACTTGTCCTGCCCGGCGTCGGGCTCATTGGTTATTCTGCTCCTTGCGATCTGTAGGGCCGCACGTGTCCGTTTTCCCGCTGAGCCGGTCCATGGGCATCGTGTCAAATGAGTGTGTCTGCGGTCTGGGGGGTCACCACGGGGGGTGTCATCGAGCCCTCCCGCGACCTAGGTGTAGCACTCCTTTCGTCGTCCGAGGTGAAGATGTGAGGGCCACGTTCTGAGTCCGATCCCCTGTCCTGGGGGCTCAGAGTGGCCACCGCCTGGAGAGCCCTCCGACGCTCCGCGATGATCTGAGCGAGGTCCGGGGAGCTGGCGGTGGTAGTGCCAGTCCGCACACTAATCGGTGTGGAGGAGGCCCTCCGGGGACGGCGACCCGGGCGCCTTTTTTGGGCGAGGGCCGGGGTCATCTCTGGGGCGTTGCGTGTGCTGTTCCGCCCATGTCGCCGCTTCTGCTGGGTCCGTAAAGAAGTGCGTCTCGCCTTCATAGATGATCTTGAGGCGGGCCGGGAAAAGAAGCGCATATTGTATGTTTTTCAGGCGCAGGGCGCGTTTCACTGCCATGAAGGTGGCCCGTTGCTGCTGGACCGCGCGGGAGTAGTCCGGGAACAGCATGACTTGCTTGTCCTCCAGATGCAGCCGCCCCTGTTGTCTGGCTGCTCGCAGGATAGTGTCACGGTCCTGATAATGGAGGAGCTTGAGCAAGAAAGGGCGAGGAGGCATGCCCGGCTGTGGTCTTCGAGCCGGCACCCTGTGGGCTCTCTCCACGGAGAAGAATGCGGTAAGGGCGTCTGCTGGCGTGAAGGTGGCTATCCAGTCCGTGAGGTATTTGATCGGGTTAGGTCCTTCGATTCCTTCCGGCAGATTCATGATTCGGATATTGCTCCGCCTGGAGCGCCCTTCTAGGTCGTCCGTTTTATTCTCCAGCGCCTTTATCCGCATTAGGAGATCCTGTATCGCGTTGCCATGCTTTTGTACCTGCGGTTCCAGCGTTTGTATAGTGTGCGCGCTGTGCGCGACTTTGTCTGCCAGTTTTCTGTGGTCGTCACGAAGGAGGCCCAGGTCAGACGCCAACTCACCGAATCTCCCTTCCATTGCCACTCGAGATTGTTCTATGGCCGCCAGGACCTGGTCCAGCTTCCTAGACGTGAGGTCGTCCGTGACGGGCAGAGCGTCCTGGGGTGGTTCCACCGACGCCGACGAGGTCATTCTGGACTGGTGTGAGGCCAGCTGTCCCGCCGCCGTTTTTTGACGACCCATTGTGGGAGTGGGACTCTCCCCTTGCTGGTAGATGCGTCCGCCCGTCGGCGTCCACACTCAGGCCGGCCCTGTAGGCCCACTCGCGCCTCTGATGGGTCACTTCAGGGAGCGGTCACCTCCGGGCCGTGTCCCGCCGTCCCGCGGGGGAGCGCACCGCCCCACCTCTCCTGGTCCTCAACTCGGCGGTGTATCTGGTTCAAATGACGTCGGCGGCCCCCCAGCGTCCGCGGGCCCGTCCTGCTCGCCGTATGTGCGGGGGTGGGTGTTCCGTTATATCTGGTCCTCAGGAGGTGAGACCAAGTCCGTCCCCTCAAACCGCCGAGGTTATCTCGTGAAGCTTCCTACACCTGGCGGGTCACTCCCAGCCTGTCCGGTCTCGTTGCAGCCGCATCTCAGGACCCCCACTCTCCTTGCACCCCCCGTCCGGACAGCCCTTCAGGCTCGATGGAGTGCGCACGTCAGGGCTCCCTCCGCCAAGTGGTCCTCGTCTCTCCACCGTCCCTCCTCCAACCCAGTCAAGTGTCCGCGTGCGGCCGGGGCTCACCTCGCTCCTCCCCTGGTGGCCCTGCCGTCAGCTCTGCGTGTCCTCTGCCGCATGGCCGCCGGCGTCTGCTAGGGCTGCGGTCGAGTGTGGTGGTTTGCTCCCCCCACCTCTGCTGGCCGATCCGCTGTCCAACTCCCCCCAGCAATGTGGGAAGGGGGCGGTCCCTTGGGAACACCTGTCAGGTGGGTCCCTCTGTTAGGGTGCTGTTACCTTTGCGGGGGTGCCGTCCGGTATCTTCTGTCCGCCGCGGAGCCCCGGGGGGGAGGGGATCAGCGTTCTCCCGCCCTTCTGTCCTTGCTGCTGTTGGGGCTCTCAGATCACCCCCTCGGGGCCCGCCTCAGTTCCGCTGACTCAGGGCGCCGACGCAGGCAGCCGCGATCGCCTGCAGGGTCGGCCACGTCACCCGTATCTCCGCGGCTCCTCAGACTCGCCGCCGCTCCTCCCGGGCCGAACGCCCGACCGCCATCTTGTTCGTAGTCTGCTAGCGGCCGCTCGGAGCCCTCATCACCTCCGCAGCCTCTGTCTCAGCGGATCGGAGCCAGCCGGGACCGTCACCGCTCGTGTGGGGCTCGGCCCGATACTTTCTCGGGTCCGTGAAGGCCCAGGGCAGGTAGGATTATCTTCTGGTACGGGCCGCCGAGCAGGAGCCTCAGGGAGAGGAGTCCGCCATCTTGGCTGGCTCGGCCACGCCCCCCCAATGAAAATCTCTGATAATGCAATTAAAATACAAGATAATAAGGCTAAGCTTGAAACTTTTACCCCACTTGTAGCGAAAATATTACCTATGTCTACGCTGCTTTTAGATATGGAAAATCGCAACAGACAATACAACTTACGCATTTTTTATTTGCCAGAGGATGTTGAGGGTGCAATTGCAGATTATATTTGGAAAATCTTATTCCTGGCCTTCTACAAATTAAATTTCCAGATAAATTTGAGCTTGATAAGGCCCACAGGATTCCTTCCCATCGCAATTCTCAACATACTAAACCCCGACAAATAATATTTAAAGTTCTCCGACATCACCACCTGGTTTTGATTCGAAAAGCAGCATGAGAAATCTCTTCTTTGATGGTAAATGGTAATAAAACTTTTATTCATCATGGTTTTTGCTAGGGAGACAGTTTCAATTCGCAAATAATTCACTGCTCTTCGTCCGCAACTAAGAAGTTTTGGATTCAAATATGGTCTTTTTGACCCTTCCACAATGCGTATCTGGAAAGACAATCTTTAAAAATCTTTTCATCGTCCTGATGATTTACGACAGTTTTTGGATCAGCATTCACAGCACTCCATGGATACTCATGACTCTAATACTTGATTACAGCTAACTGCGTATGTTCTGACATACTAATGGTTTATTATTACATAGGGCTCCAACGGTTCTGGTCATGCTTGTAAAGCGTATGTGCATTTCATTCTTGATATTTATGTACTCTGTTTGTCGTTTAATCCTTGTTTTAATTTCTTCCTGTCCTTTTACTAGTTCTGGAGTTACTATTTTCTCTTATTATTTCTCTATTTCTTCCTTTCCTCTTCTTGATTTTTTATTTTCTCTTTCCTCATTATGGCTAATGTTCACAATATTAAAGTTGTTTCACTAAATGTTAAAGGATTACGTCATCCAGTTAAACGTACAACATTTTTAGATTATTTATGTAGTTGTAAGGCAGATATTTGTTTTGGTCAAGAGACTCATATAGATGACAAAATCTTAAATTATATTAAAAAAAGTGGGTGGATACTATTGTTTTGTCGCCTGCTAATGGTAAAAAAAATGGTGTGGCTATTTTCTTTGCAAAACAATTACATTGCCAAGTTTGGAGTAAAACTTCAGATGTGGATGGAAGATATATAATAGTTAAAATTAAAGTTCATGATTCAGTCATATTTTTAATGAATGTTTATGGTCCTACTGCAGATGACCCTGTTTTTTGGTCTAATATTACCACCGAGGTTCTAAAGTTGGATAAAGTTCCTTTAATTGTTGGAGGTGATTTTAATGTTATTGCTGACCCATTATTAGATAAACTATCTAGTACTAAGTTTCGCCCGCCTAAGGTTTTTCATTCAGAAAAATGTTTTACATTCTTTTCCAACCCACATAATTCACATTCTAGGATTGATTATTTATTAATCTCCACACAATTAATTCAATCTGTAAAAACTCCTAAGATTGGTAATATTGACATTTCAGATCATGCCTTGATTTCTTTTGTTCTGAATTTAACTTCAACTTTTACAAAACAATCTAGATGGCGTATGAATACTGGAATTGTTCTTAATGAACATAATAAGCCAAAAATCTTAAATGCCATTCAAGAATATTTGTTACTCAACCCTGAAGATTCCACTTCTGTGGTCAATAGATGGGACACCTTTAAATCTTACATTAGGGGTGTAACTATTTCTGTTATGGTCTACGAATATAACATATTTAATGCGCATATCAGAAATTTGGAAAAGCAAATTGCGAAATTTGAGAGACTTTTTATTACGTCCAATGATCCTCAATTCAGAGTCAAACTACAAAAGCTTCAACATGAATTTAACGCAATCCTTAGTAAAAGAGGTGGCATCCAAATCTCTAATTCTAAAGCTAAATTTCGTTTTAATGCCAACAGATCTGGGAAACTTTTAGCTAATTATTTACGTATAAAAAAAGATAAAACTCAAATTACTTCAATTCATGGACCTAATGGCAAAATTGCACTATCTCACAATGATATTGTTAAAGAATTTTTAGATTTTTACTCTAATCTATATAACAAGCCCGATTTTCATGATACCTCCTTACTTGACTCTTTTTTAACTACACGTGATTTGCCCAAGATTTCGCAATCAGATAGACTTGGGCTGGATTTACCCATTACTACAGATGAAATTTTAGCAGCCATAAAATCTCTTTAAAAAAATTAGTCTCCTGGCTCTGATGTATCCCAGCTGAGTTTTATAAAGACTTTCAATCTCAACTTCTGCCTTATTTTTTTTTACTTTTTACTTTTTTAGTTCTTCAGGAACTATCTCAGGTTCTTTTACTGATACTTTAATTATTGTACTCCCCAAACCCGATAAAGACCCCACTCTTGTTTCAAATTATCGTCCTATATCTTTAATTAATCAAGACTGTAAATGATATGCTAAAATACTTGCTTCTAGATTGGCCCCTGTATTAGATTCTACTATACACACAGATCAATCAGGTTTTATGAAGAATAGATACTCTACAAATAACACAAGAACCTTACTACATGTTATAGAACAAAGTTCCACTTTAACTTCCCCCTCAGGAATTTTGGTTTTGGATGCAGAGAAAGCTTTCGATAAAATTCATTGGCAATTTTTATTTCAGACCTTGTTGTCATTTAATTTTGGTCCCGTGTTTACTCGCATGATTTCTGCTTTATATTTTGCTCCCACTGCTCGTGTATTTATCAATGGCCAAGTGTCAAGTCAGTTTTCCCTTATTAGAGGCACAAGACAAGGCTGTCCCCTTTCTCCACTTTTTTTTCTAATTGGAATTGAACCTTTCCTTACTCATATAAGAAAATGTGATAATATTAAAGGAATCACGATGAAGGATGTTACTATCAAAACCTTGGCTTATGCTGATGATGTGCTTTTATTTATTAGTGATCCTATATCCTCAGTTCCCTCCTTATTAGAAATTATTACAAAATATTCCATGGTTTCTGGTTACAAACTTAATATTAATAAAACTGAATTTTTCCCCTTAAACATCTTTTGTACTCATGATATGTTACCTATAACTGATATTATTTGGCAAAAAGACAAATTAAAATATCTTGGTATTTTAATTTTCGTCTTCCATTAAAGCAACATTAACATTGAATAGTAACTTTATCTTAAATTATATTAAAGATAAAACGTCTAAGTGGTCTTCACTTCATCTCTCATGGTGGGGTAGAATGGACTCCATTAAAATTACTATTGCTCCTAAAAAATGCTGTACCCTTACTATGATCCCTACTCAATTTCCATTAAAATTTTATAAAGATATTGATAGACTTCTCTCCAAATTTCTTTGGAACAATAAATCACCTTGTATTGGTTATAAAAAATAAAAGAAATACCCAAATGTAATGCTGGCTTTGGTCTATATCACAAAGCATTTATATTGAAACAAAGTTCTATATGGTTTAATCCTTCCTTTTTATATAATCCTCCTACTTGGCTTCATATGGAGAAATCTATTGTAAATCCTTATCCATTACCCTCCTTGCTAACAATGTCTAATAAATCAACATTTTTGCAACAATCTGTTATTATTAAATCCACTAAACTAATTTTTAATGACTTGGATTCAAATTTTCTATCTCCTATGGTCAGTACTGAAGACTTGTCATTATGGCATTGTAATGTTATTAAATTGAATAGAAATGTTAATTTCTGGAATTCTTGGATTAAGGTTGGTATTTTTTATCTTAAAGATATCTATTCCAACAATGTGTTCATATCCTTTGAAGCTTTACAAACAAAATTTAGTTTACCTCAATCTGATTTTATTAAATTTGAGTATTTATGTAATTCAATTTTAGATTCTTTCCCTCATGGTATTTCGTCTAATGTTAAAGCAGATTTAGTAGTATATATTCAAACTATCTCTACGTCATCATATACTGTTTCTCTTTTATATACAAAATTATCTAATTCTATAGGAAATAATTAAAATATAATCTCAGTATTTTGGAATAATGAACGCACACTTTCTTTATCTAATGATACTTGGAAGATTATTTGGCTTAATAGTATTTCAGGCTGGCTACCTGTTTCGCTTTACCAAACCAATTCCTATATTTTATTCAATTGTTTATGGACTCATGTACGGTTATTTCGTGCTAAACTGCTTCAGTCTGAGACATGTTGGCATTGTAAATTATATCCTGGATTGTTACAGCATATGCTTTTTGATTGTCCTTTAATTTTTAAATTTTGGTCTGCTGTTTGGGATATTATACCAAAGATATTGAATATCCATGATGTTATTTCCTACAAACTGTTAATATGTACATCTGTTCGTTTTTTGCAAAATCTAACTGAATTAGAAGGTAAACTTTTCAATTTTCTAATTTCTGCTGCTTTAAAATCCATTACTTTTTGCTGGAAGGATATTTCGTCATTATCAGTTCATGCCTGGTGGTCATGGGTCATTTTTACAAGAAGAGGAGCTCAGTTATCCCTGAATGGGATTAATCACAACTCTAACTTTTTTCAATCTTTTTGGTTACCTATTGATATATATTTGTCTTCATAATTGTATATTTATAATTGATATCTCGTTTTGCTGTCATTATATTTCATTGCTTATATGAAAAAAGTAGCTCTATTTTTAAAAGATGAAATAGTATTTATACATGGTTCCCCTCCCTTTTTTCCCTTATTTGTTTATCTTCCCTTCTTTAATGAATATTTATACTTCTTTACCTATTGTATTTCAATTGTTGTTTTTGTAAATTTCATATTATGATTAGGTATTTTCGCTTATTAATAATTTTTCTGTATTGTCTGTTTTTGTTAATTATTATGAAAATTCAATAAAATATTTTGAACTCAAAAAGAATGACTGCGGGTGTCAAAAGCTCTGCTCAGTAGTCTCTGGCTACAACAATGATCACAGTGGTCATGTGGGAGTCTTTTTGAGTACCTGAATAAACTCCATTCGAGGTACCTTGATTGTTGCCAAACTATTCAATTACAGTATGCTGGCCTTCAAAGCTCAATTTGCAGTCTTCATAGATATTTCAAACATCACAAAGATCAATACATTTATCATAAAAAGTCCCAAAGTTCAGATGATGCAGTGAAAGTAAGTGCCAAATGATTATATACAATTAAGACCAAAATGCAACATAAGGTAATAATTCCCGCTATCCTCTAGCTAGACAAATGGGATCCTGTTTCGAATCACAGTTCAGCATGGATATTAATTCAAACGATCTATGAGTGGGAGGGCCGCTATCGATGTTTTAACCCTTCAGTTATTAGTAAGGTCTCATCAGGACTAGTAATCTGAAAAAAGTAACGGCATTATGGATCTTAGTGTGAACACATCAAGTTTTAATTCTGTATCCAGCTATACGGCGATCCATCGGGTCGCGGGCATTTGTAGCTCTCAATACAGCTGCATCAAAGCTCGTTATCTTTCATGGTGCCCCAGACGCACCTCCTCTCACCACTTGTGTGCTTTTCTCTCTCTTGCTCACGATCACAGGAAAAATAAGTTCTGCTTCTCTATCCATAGAGATTTGTCATGGGTTCCTACCCATTGGTTCGGGTTCCTACCCGAAAAGCTAACATTTACGTTGCTTTAGTGCACAGTGTGGAAGCTCCACACTAGTTGTCCATACACGGACACCTCTCGTTTTATTTGTTTACCCTACATAGGGTGTGTATGGGGAGAACCTTTTTTTGTGTACAACCCTGTTCTACCTCCCTCCTGGGAACTATGCAAGGGTGTCAGCCCCTTTGCATTAAATATTTGGGTTCTTACCCATATCTGTTTGCTCACGTCACTCAACCCCTTTTTGTTTCTATGTGTCATCACCACTAGGGGTATTAACGTTATGTTTGTTCTGATTTTATTTATTTGATATTGTTCATATACACTGTTATCTTTATAATATATGCTTCATTATGTATTGATAATGGTGTTTTGGTGAGGAGTTTCCTCTATCCTTCCTCATCTTTCTTATTTCTCTCTTCATTTCTGTTTTCCTTCTGAGGTTCTCTTCTCATGTCTCTTGTGGATTCTGGGCTTTCCTTTGCTTTTCTGTCGTGTTTCCTTCCTCTGCGTTCGTCGCAGCCTGTAGCCATGTGTTCTGTTAGTTTTCAATTTTCAGCCTCCATTTATTCCTGTTCTGGCCAGTGGGTGTGCTTTGGGGCAGTCTTTTGTGCTTCCTTGATATTGTTTTTTTTTTCTTCTTTTCTGTTGTGTATAGAAGGGAGGATGGTTTCTATGTTTGTTTCTTTTCTTCTGTCTCTTGATGTCGCTCTTCTTGCTCTTCTTCCGATGGTTGTTCTCTCATTGCTCTTCTTTTGATAGTTGTTCTCTCATTGTTGTTCTTTTGTTTACTTGGGAGAAAGGGGGATATCTTATATCCTGACTTCAATGTTATGCATGCCCTGCCTGTAGAATCTTACAGTGATTACATGGTTTGGAATGTTGTGAGTCAAATGAGTCACAGTTGAATGGGCTGAGCTGCCTGATGGCTGCTCCTGGTGGGGTCTTGATCTGGTCTCGCTGTCATCTTGTACCATCTTGAATAAAACCACTTTGAATCACCTTAACCTGCGTGGACCTGATCACTACAAATAGTTGCAAAATCAATAACACTTATAGATAACCTTGACATATAGTCCATTTGTATTTATGCTGTGTATATCGCGCTCAAATTACACAGACTGCATGCAATTACATTCTGTATCCTATAGACATCTGTCACTCCCATACTAGAATGATCACCTTCACCAAACCCGATTCGGGGATCCTTGGTATTGAGCCCACTGGCCCCACTTCCACGTCTCAAGAATCAAAAGATGGAGAAAGAAGTTAAAGTTCCACTCAACTTCCCTTAAATGAACATGTAAAATCAACAGGAGTGGAAGGAGTGGAAGTGTTGAGACAAGGGATGGGGAGGGCAACACCAAAATCGTTGTGAGATCCTCAACAGTGGTGTTCTCCCAAAGGCATGTCTCCCGTTGGTGTACTTAGCCAATGATCGTTACATCATTGGGACTTTTACTCTACCAGGAGGGATTGTCTCTTGAATCTGAGACAACATGGGATCCAACATGTGAGTAAGAAAAGTTTAAAAACACCTCCTACTTCTAGAAAGGACGTTTTTTATTAAGAAGATCAAAGGTAGGCTTCCATATCATCTTCCTCTCACCTCCTCTTTTACATTCCCTGGACAATTGGTTCTTGGTATTATAAATAGGTCCAGGCTCAATATAAATGACGCCCAATAATTTCAGGAATGTCACGTTACTCTTGTTATGTGAAATTCTTAAAATGACACCATTATGTCACTTTGTGTAATTTGGTGCATTCACAGTAAAAATTAACAGTAAACTCACAGGAACAAAATGAAAGTGAGCGGCTGCTGTTTGCAGTGCGTTTGTTTTTTGCACCTTTTTAGCATAAATGAGTCCTTGCATCAAAAATAGACACGAGAATGGACCAGATCTGGATGACACTGGGGTTTCTGGTGGCAAAGCGCAATATTGCACATATGAGGAGGGCTGAATTAACGCCGCAACTGAGTGACGGAAAGTAGGACGTTGGTTGGTGCATGTTAGTGGAGAGGGAAGTCTACGAGGTCAGGGGCTGTGCAGGAAAATGGACCAAAGTATGGGGGTAATGGAATGTTCATCAGGATGGACTGTGTGCCCCTTTTGAGAGTGACAGTATCGATGCTCCATGTCTGGAGCGCCCAGCCTCTAATGCTGCCTTGTAAATTGTTGAAGGGGGGGTGGTGAGGCGGGGGGTTTCTAACGGCTGAAGGGAGATCAATTGTCAATGGCTGTGACTTGGTGCTACAGTGTTTTATGTTTATTGTCACATTTACTCTGTTTGCATTAACCACAATAAAAAGATTTCATGAAACAAATAGATACGAGGACACATTTTGCAATGATGGATTTGCATGCTGCGTAATTATGCATAATTTTGCGTAACGTCGACAAAATTATGTGCAATTATCAAAAAGCAAATTACGTGAATATCACCCACCCCTAATTATAAGGAGTCTTGTCAGGTGGGAAGATCATCTAATTTCGCTGTAGATCTCAGCAGTATGGCGTCCCAGTCATTGCCAGCTGGTCCTGTACCCTGTCTTTTGTGCTCGTTTATTATAGCCGCATTTTCTTCACTCCCCCACACCCGACTTCCACTAGAGGGGCTACCCTCACCTTCCACTTCATTGAACTTCTACATTTGGCTGGAACCTGCTCGAGATCTATTAATTTACTTGTTGCCTTCCCAGCCTTAGGCCAGTGGTTGAGACCCATTACACACAAGCCGTCGTCACCTCTAACTGTCTACCTGTTATTTCTTTGATTCACTTGATTACTGTCCCCCAGTTCCATTGAATGACCTTGCACCCCCACACCACATGGTAGTTAACAGCCAGCAGTTTTGCAAAGCAGGGGCAAATGCCCGTCGTCCCCAGGTATGTCTTGCTATTGTCTTCAGGAATAAGTACCATTGGGGTACAAAGTTGAATTGTGTGAACAATGTTTTCACGTATTTGAGTATCTGACTCCATTTAGTTTCTGTCCAATCCCTGTCCATATTTACATCCCGTTCTATTCTCAGTTATGGTCTGACTGCGTTCGCCCCAGGCATTTTGCAGGCATCCACCTCCTCCCCAGAGAAATATATGCATGTTGTTTTACATAGTGTACTAACAAATAGTGGAGGCACTTGTGTTCTTTGGGGTGCATTTCCTCCATACGTGAGCCAGGAGCCATTGCCAAAGTCGCTTGTGAACCTTCTGCATAACTGATCGATGCTGTGCCCCCAGAAATGCAGGGCTAGATCTATTCAGTTCTATATTTTGTATACAGTTCTTCTCCCTACCACACATAGCAAAGGAGTAGCAGCTGTGCTTCAGTGTGGGGGCTAGCGATTCACAAAAATGTGCGAGGTTACTGTTGGGTGTATATATGCTTGATATAGTTAGAGGGACCCCATCTAAGTTTCCTTCGAGGATCACATATCAACCCTCACAGGTCTACATGGTTATAGATCAGTGCTCATGGTGTAACGAGGTCTATCCGTATGAGTTTACCAAGCCATTACCTTTGTAGCCTATCAGTATGCAATTTGGTGAAATGTATTTCCTGCAGATCTGCTATTTGAGCATATCAGAGTCCCCAGCCCTCACACATTCTAGGTAACAAATTTGAATGTATCCATCATACTTTATGTGCAGTGTGAGGGTCTGTCAAGTGACAGTAGCATTCGAGCAAAGCTCAATGTAGTCCCTCTCGTCATCGCCAGTTAAATCTGCATGGGTTCTGCAGGGCTCAGCTGGAGTAGAAAGAACGACTGCGCTGGAAACTGGAGCATAGCCACCAGGACAAACAGGAGGACCTGGGGATCTGGCTCCCTCGTTGGTAATGTGTTGTCACATCGGGAATTGCCAGAAAGTCGTGGTCTGCCAGCATGACTTTCTGGCAAGCAGCAGGACACAATACTCTGGACACCTGTTCGCAGTCCATGGTAGCCCGTGCATACCCGTGGCTCCGCCCTTTATTTCTTTTATGCCAATGGGTACATGACCATGGGAAAACAACTTGCTATCTGGATTCCCCTCCGGCGGGCCCAACATTACAGGCCTCACCTCCGATGCACAGGGCACCAGAATTCCCTCTACTGCCTGCCCCATACTTCTCTGGGCAGTTCAGGGATCCAGCGCCACCATCCGATATTCTCTGCCTAGTCTGGTCTCGCCCAGTGCAGACTCCCAACCCCGCTTACTTCTGCATTCCGCCTTCAGGCTAAGATGATTGGCACCATTTTACCTGTTGCACACCGCACAGCCCTGCTTGGGCATCTCAGCCCGATCTGCCGCATGAATGCTTTTTTTGTGCCCTGCAGGTACACCAATGCTGGCAGGCCATTCTTCTACTTTTATATTACAGGGCTGAGTGAACATTTATTCAAGGTCTTTGTGTAGTATAGTCTTGGTGGCCAAAGAGCCCCAGAGTCACACATCTGCCACCATGCTGCAATTGGCCATGCCCCTGAGAGACTATCACATAAGCATTAAAGTAGTGATCAGAATGAAGATGATTTCACTACGTTTACAATGCCAACACATCATGGTGCAATAACTCAAAGACAAAAACTAACGTCCTCGTAAATGACAGGTAGACAACTTGAAAGCCAGGATAAGCAATGGCCAAGATGAACGTGGAAAACCCCATTACAAGCCAGAATAACGTGTCTGAAAAGCTCGCATTGTCAGAGGGAATCAGAGGGCTGGTAGTTCCCCATTGTGCCGGTGTGCGAGCAGACAACTTTACTTGCGAATGACTGACCACAAGCAACAACCATCTGGCCAGAAAATGAACAGGTTGGTGAGAGCACTTTTGAGCAGGTGAAACCTCTTGGTCTGATGAGTCAGCATAAAGGATACAGAAAAGACCTTCTAATTGGGCCCAAACCAACAAAAATAATACTCACTGTGGCCTTGAACAAACCTATTAAAAGATTACTGATTTGGATGTGTGCACACCAAAGTCCTCTTTTAATGGTTTGTTCAAATAATACAAATTTATTTGCACTTTCATGGGTGGCCAACTTGTAATGGGTAAAAATCCATTTTAAGATGGACACCAGCCAATAGCGTGGTGGTGAAATTTAAAAAAGAAATGAAGTGTAAGTAGGCTGGGGCGTGAGGGGGTGAGCAAGGAAGCAATGGGAGAGTAGGTGTGGGGGGACATTTGAAAAAACGACTGGAAGTGCAGGAGAAGCAACAGCTAGATGAGCTGGTGAAGTGGGAATTAAGATGAGAAGCAAGACAAGGGCAAACTAAAGGGGAAAACTGCACATGAGAAAGAGAGCAATAAAGCACATGTACTCCCATGCAGTTCTTAAAGAAAAAATAGTTCCCTGAATGCAAGCAGTGTCAGCACTGGAAGGACAAAGTCAACCAATCAGAATACTGAGAAACTAAAATGCTATTGGGAAAGACAAATGCAAGAATAGGTAGGAGAGTCATAAAATCAAGAGAAGACAACAAAGCCATCCAATCATTATCAAGTTGCCTACTCAAAGCCCACTGTAGATACATTGGAAGGAATACGTCTCTGCAAGAAGTGTGTAACAGTCTTTAACTGAGACCTAACAAAAAACCTTCCACAGTGATGTATACAGTGCACCTTTGAGATTAGGAATTTAATGTATGATGATTGTGAAGAAGTGTAACCTTGATTTCATCTGGAGATAATGTAGGAGTGCATCATACTCATGCATAGTCAGCACTCAAATATATTCTGTTGTAACTAATGTACTAAAAGAGGTGGATTATTTAGTACTACAGGATATTTTGCTTAAAATACATGCTCTTAGAATGTGATTAATAAAGTTATATAACAAGTAGGTATTAGTGTGACTGAAGAAAATAACATGGATTGTCATATTGAGAGATACTTGATTAGGATAGGTGCAACTAATGTTTAGTGTTTATATACGTAATTTGTATTAATCATGTGTAAATGTATCTACACTGAGATGCTTATGATTCAATTCATTTATTCATTTTTTTAGCAGTTGCTTTTATTTTTTTTGTAGAAAAGAACATGTATTCTGCAAAACTAGGCCGCAAGAAGAAATTAGTTCAGTTGCTGCTCACATTGGGATTCGAAATGTAAATCATGCTTAATCTTCAAGCATTGAATGTATGCTACTATGTTTGTTTCTGTTGTAGGTGTTGATAAGCCTCATTATTTAGAATAGAGAGTTTTTGTGTAAATAGATAGCAGAGCATGGGAATAGAGGAGTCGGCCGAGGGAATCGGAAGGTCCAAGGTAGAAAAGAGATAACGTGCTATCTGACTGAGAAAAGGAGCTGAAGTATCCAGTTGTGCCAGAGCTATGGGAATTTTCTAAGGAGTAGCTACATGAAAGTGTCACGTCGCCTACAGATGATATTATGTGCTGTGTTTAGTTAAGGAGAGAGTCCATCATAGGTTTTCTTAGGGAGTAGACCTTCACTACTGCTTGAGTGGCTTTAAGCTACTTGACCCATCATTGGAGTGTTTTCTACTGAAGGCTCTGGTGGCTGACACCTTTCTTTTCTTTTTTTTTCCTTTATTCGATTATGTCTTTGCCTCATGCATTAGTTTATGGTAGCTATTATTAAGTTAGTGTAGGGAAAGTTAGGTTACTCATGCTTGTTAAAGAGAATCATCTTCATCGCAATTTACTCTTCATTTTTTCTTTCAGATTACCTGCATAATATCTTTAGTGTTAGTCATTTGTTTTGTATTATTTAGGATACATCTCTTAAAGAGATTTGGACTTACTCTGATCTTTTTGTACTTTTATACGATTTTGCTGAAATTAATCTACATTGATTTGTTTCTGAATTCATAATTAAATTTATTAAACGCCGGGTAAAGAGTCAAATGGAGTAAGGTGTAGCCACGTTGGTTGCATTATATTGAAATGATAACCAATGATTCAATTCCTTTCACCGCTCACTCTACTAGAAAGACCTATCCGCTCTGGAGAGAATTGTATAAATGGGCCCAGACTTAACAATTCTGTAACCTATTCATATGTAAAACAGCCACTTGTGCTTTGTAATGCACATACTCCATAAGTAATTACAAGGGCTGGTAAATAACAGTGAATATTGGATTTTAGGGAATTTCAGCAGCTGAAATCTCCCTGTGAAGTAAACACAATTCATAGACTTCTGTTACAAAGCCCATCAGAATTTAGGGGCCACTCTTAATGAGGGCCTATGTACATTTCAACAAATTAGTAACAATAGATAATGCCTACAGCTATATTACCAAACCAGAGCTAAATAGGAACCGAAACATAATCACTTGAATCTTCAATTCTAAACTCAGGAATTCTGAACTTTTGTTTTAAAGTGATTTCAATTCAGAATCATTGTTAAATCTTCTGAAATTAATCTGGTTTATTACATTGCAGGAGCAGGAAACAGATCTGTCTAGCTCTAGTCTCAGTATTTAAGAGATGTATGTGCCTTCATTTATGGTGGCTGGTGATCTATGAAAGTGGAGGGGCATGATACTTGCCACCATCCACTGTGCCAACAACAGCATCTTGCCATGGGTACTCTCCTTATGCTAAGACTTTTATACAATACACTAGCACCAGAACTTTGCCGTTGATACAGCCCATATACCAAGGGTGACCCATATATCAAAACATTTCCAGTAGTATGTCACAGCCAGCATTTTCTCATGGCTTGTTTATCCAACCTGAACTCCCTCTCCCAATATGCCATGGTTGCCAAGAATTACTTAGAGTGGGCCAGCACCAGCATTTTGCCACAGGTGTCCCCCTTCTCCCACGAATTACTTCAAGTATGTTAGGGACCGTATTTTGCCATTGGTGCCCTGCTTTATGCCAAGAATTAAATCAATATGCCAGACACAGTATGTTATCTTGGGTGCCCCATACGTGAAACGTTTTCTTGAGTATGGCATGGCCAGCGGAAAGCCAACAAGCGTAAAACATGCTAAGAAACACACTCTTACTCACTCACATGCTCTCATTCACTCTCACTCATACTCACTTCCTCACTCTAATTCACTCCCACTCACACTCAGTCATTCTGACTTAAACTCACTCAAACCAATTGTCACTCACATACAAATATAGCCTCACACTTACTGATTTTCATTCTCACTCGCAAACATACTTACACATACTACTTTACACTCACTGGCCCTCACTCACTACAGCTGGGGTACAGAGGGTTCTGCTTCAAACTCCTGGTTTAAAGGCACTCAGCTTTAATAAATAGGATTAAGTAGGCCCCAAAGGCTTTTGGGCCCTGGGGTAATTGCACTTGCTGCACCGTTAGTAACTTCCATATGACTCAGTCCTACTCCCTCTCACACGCAGCACTTCACTCACTCATTCTAACTGACATTCCTTCAAATACGCCCTCTCACTCACGTTCACATATTCATACCCATCCCCACACTCACTATCATTGATTCTCACTCATATTCACTCTCATTGACACTCTGAAACACACTAAACTAACATAATCACTCTCATTCACCCTCATTTACTCAATTACTCACACATACACTCATAAACACACATTCACTTGCACATGCATAGAGAAACAACACTGGATTTGTTTTTATATACCTTGTTTATTTTGCTGCCAACTCCTAGGCTCCATAGCAGCAGCCTGGCAGGAATCCAGCACTGGACATCAGGACTGGGGGGGCATGATTCACAACAAGGATCCAGACAAAGTAGAAGGGTCAGGATTACAAGGGGAAAGACCCATCTCAAACCCTCTCCCAGCTTTTTGATAGGACTTGACTCACAGGCTGGGGCAGTGCTTGGAATCCTGACCCTGCTGCCCTGTTTCAATCTCATTGGCCTCAGGGATGCACTGATACGTGCCCTGAAAGCCCCATTTTAGCAGACAGTGTGTGATGCCTGAGTCATGCACAGTATGGCTGCTAAATGGAATGGATTGGGTCTGAGTGAGTGGATCAAAGTGGAATCACGCCCCTCACATGGACAATCCAGAAAACCACCAACAGAGTGCAGTATTTTTATACAGCACCCTGTAGCTGGATTCTGCCTCAGCCCCCTCCTCTTCCTCCTGTCATTAGAACGTCGTGGAAAGGCCAAGAGGGCTGCCCTGCATACTGGCAGTGTTCATAAAAACACAAAAGCCACCTTTTTCCAGGGGGATAATGTTGGGGAGCTGTGATGTGCATCAAAGGAATCTAAGACATCTAGCAATATCAAAAGTGCCAAAGTGCCTAACAAAAAGTAACTTGTCCTCATGTAACAAAACTGGTGCTCTGATACCCGATATCTTCGGGTCTAGTTCACGCTTTATAAAACTCTAAAAAAAAAAAAAAAAAAGTAATAGTTGAACTTCTTGCCGTAGGCATAATATAAAGTGTGGCTGATTGGCAGCTGTCTATTTTGCGTCATGAGATAAAGGATTCAATATAAAGGCCATATATCCCCTGTATGTCTGGAAGAACATATTCCTTATGTTTTTGCTGTGTGTGTGGCTTTCCAATATTTAAAAAAACATTTTAAGCGTTTTTGAGAATAGATCAATTGCTGTGGTGTTTTCTTAAAACATATATTTCTATCAAATACCATTTTGCAATAAACATACATTTTAACAAGGAAAACATTGCTGGAGGGGCATGAGGCTGGAGAGTCTGTAGGGGTTTGTTCCAGTTAAGGTATTCATAGGTCATATCATATATTGGCAATGCACATATTTTATGGTCTGTCTAGCTGTTGCAAATGATGAAACAAATGATCTTTGCTTTTGAATTAAAAATATAAGTACTTGGCAGCAGACTGCTTGAGGGGAGTAAAAGCATGCAATATTTTCACAGAAATAAATGTATGAGATTGGATCATATAGAGAGTAATGGAGAGGTCACTGGGCTTCGGCAATCCATCACCGCTTTGTTTTGCACAAGGTCCATTCATTTCCTTCTGTGTTTGACAATGATGAACTCTGAACACGCAGCTGAACACGTGACTGACCTTCTACGTACGGTAATATAGCCAGAAGCATCAGATTTCTTGTTGTCACAGTGGTGTGGGGTGATAAATAGAGATATTTAAAAAATGGCAAACTGAACATGAGCTGCACTGTATCTGAAGAATCCACTGGGGGCCCGAGTCAGTCAGCACGAATAGCGCTTGGTGCTGGAAACGTGAATTTTTTATGAGGCAGTGCAGCTTGTTCTAAACAAATATAAAACAAAATAAAAAAATCAGTGCAGCAACATGGTATCTATCCACGTATCCATCTTTATATCCAATTACCGAGCTTGAATTGCTTAACCCTTTGGAGAATGGACAGGTGCGACTAAGTGAAGCGGCGCCATTTTGCCATTACAAACGAGTCGCAATGAGAGCTCCTGGGGGTGGCATACGCAGGATGTCCACGCCCGGGCAGCTTCGGGCAGGTGGGAGATTCCGGCCAGACAGGTTAGCAGCTATAAATTAGGGTTACTCATTGGGCAGGACTTAAATATAGTTAGGGCTATTATTGAAGTGCGTCATTCTGAGCTGTAGGTAGGGAATAAATATTTGTGCTTCCCTCCCTGGTGTTAATTATTTATTTATTTTACCTGGGGATTTTCTAAGCTAGAGGACACTAATTGTGGCTTGGACAGTTGGCAGAAGTCGAGTAACTCAAGACAGGCAGGAAGGGTTGGGGGCATTGCAGAGTAGGTTCGAGCAGAGGGAACACAGCGGAGCGATGACTGAGGCAGGTGTGAAGGCAGTGGATGAAAGAAAGGGGATGGTGAGGATTGTATGTGATAAGAAGGTTTTGGGAATGTTTTATTGTTGGGAAGGCTTATGGATGGGGGGTGTTAGGATATGATATTGTATTAGTGAGGCTATGTTTTATATTTGTAAAATGTTGACCTGCATACCTATCCAAATAAGGTGGATTTTACTCTCAATGGGCCTGGTTATTTGATATCTTGCCCGATAGCGGCTGCTCGTGAGAAGAGTGCCAGACAAATCTCCTCGTGAAAGGGGCAGCTCCATGCACATTTCAATGATGCGCACATAAAGTGAAATAATGGATTTTAATGACTCACAGAAACTTTGCTGGTGGGTGTAATATTGTGGTTATTCAAAGAAACCATATGAGAAAAATTAGACAGAAATACTTTCCTTTTCACCAATGCAGTCTGTCATCTTCAGCTGTGATGGAGCCTCCTCAGCTATTTCCTCAGCAAACTTTGGTCCAGATTTACAAAGGGTTTACGTCGGGTGTGCGTTACGTTTCTAAAACAGACCCGACGCAAAATCTTTTTTAGGATATACAAACCAACACAAATTGGCATTTGAATTGATTTCTAAGAAACAGTAACACAAACCAGCATGAAGCTTTGCGTTACTTTGCATCATTTGGATATTCTGTGGGTGGTGCATAGGCATTCCGTGCTACCCCCCATGGTTTTTGACGCAAAAGTCTAACAATATTGCTGGAGCGGGGTTTAGTTTAAAAATTTTGTATACCTTCTCCATTTTGCATGTTTAGATTAATAAGATGAATTGATTAATAATAATCGTATTAACTGATTTGCTGTGGAATTTTAATCAATCTTACCAACATAAAGAATACACGTGGGAATTGCATTTGCATGGCCTAACTAATATGTAAACTAAAACGTGTACGCATATTAATCATAGATAAGTAGAATACTTCATGTTATATGTTGCTCCTGTGTTGTATTTGTGAATCGTGCTTTAATAATGTGAGCATAAACCGTATTAAGTGTTGCCTTTGCTAGATAAATACATACACATATGGGAATTAGTAAGGGGATAACATTTTATTAGTCATTTCCATGTATTAATTACGTTTTTGTGTTTCTTTGCTTAAGTTGACCATTTCGAGTGACCACAAAATGGCCGACATCCCTATTGAAAAGATGACTTTACCAAGAAAGTCTCTGAGTGGTCTGCGCATGTGTCACCAACAGCAGCGGTGGCCTTCCAGTGACCCTAACCCGACCGTGCCTGTCAAGGTTGAACCAGGCGACCAGCCAACTTCCCCTGAAAGAACGATTAAAAGATAAATTTGACCAACTACATCTAAAAGAGACTTTTGGCGTATGGGAAAGTGAAGCTGCGGATTTCACTAAACAATCAGAGACATTCAAATATATGGATCGTTACTTTTGGAATGTAATTTTACTATAAAAACAGCATAGAATAGAGAGGCAATATATATTATTCTCAGATGATCACGCTCGAGAATCGCATCTTGGATTTCCTGACGTTATGCTGACGGAAAGGACGGTGACACTGCAGGACAGCTGTTTTCCAAAGACTCTGACAGATTGAACTGATGACCAAGATTTTGACTTAGAGGACGACTTTTAGCCAGAATAGGTAAATATGATGGTCAGTTGCTGATTGACAAGATAATTTCGTTTTTCAATTAATAGATAAAGATTTAAGATTTATTACAAGAACTGTTTTGGGTCGTTATTATGAAAAGTATATATTATGTAAATACATTATAGATTGAGTGTCACTTTAACCAGCAGCTAAGCTGATCCATGGCCTATTCATGGGAGGAGTATTAAAGGTGAAGCTTATGCCTTAATGAATTGAGAAAGGTAGGGAAGTCTATTGTTCAGATTAATAGATGTTGAATGTTGGTGTTATGAGCCCCACCAGCGAGTGTTGTGATTGAGTGTGTCTGTGCGATCTATGATCTGTGACGGAGGGAGGGATTTTGCATTCTGCGCTGCAGCAGTTTTTTCTGGTAGCAGAGATATGGTTAGCTACTGTTTTGGTTTAGTGATTATTGCTTGTAAATAGCTTATTGATTATTGATTTTGATTATTGATTGATATTGGTCTATGTACTAACACTCTATGTTGAGTCGCGTCGAGTTATATGTTGTTTTCACGGCTTCTGGGATGTAGGAAGTCGGAAGTTTGTAACAGTTCCGTAGTAGAGCAGAGGTAAGCGCTGCTCTCGGGAAAGACGGAATTGTTGTTGCCCTGTAGGTACACAGGGGAAACGTGTAATAATTGAAGTTGCACGTCGCATTGTTTGGGTTCGATTCGGTAGCATCGTCGTGTGTTGCTACTAGAGAATTTTCTGTGTAAAAGAAGTGTGTATGATAGCGAAGGTTACCTGTGAAATTTTGGTCTTTAAGTACCAGGCAACCAAATGGCATACCGATAACGCTTATCAGTGAAAAGGTAGCAGGTATTCTCTGAGCTTGTTTGAAGGACAAAGTAGAGGTAAGCGCTGCTTTGTTAACGAATGATATAATTCTGTAGTAGGACAGACTGTTCGCTGTTCTCGGGAAAGACAGGATTCTGTGCGAATGTACTACATTTTCTTGTGTGAAAGTGCGTGAATGAAATAGCATTCGGGTTAATTGTGAAACTCTGGTTTATTTTCTTAAATGCTAGAGAAACGGTTAGCTGATGCTTGTTAGAAGGGTAAGGTAGAGGGATGTGCTACTTTATCAACGGAAGTAACGATCCCGTAGTAGGGCAGAGGTAAGCGCTGCTCTCGGGAAAGACGGAATTCCCGTGAGAAAGGTCTATTGCTGTTCTTTGGTTAGCGAAGCACACAAGGGAGATGTTTTTGTGTTGTTACTAATAGAATTGTAAAAAGTTGCAATAAAGGGTTCACTGAGCGGTCTTGTAAAGGAGGGGTAGACAGAAGAAGGAGCAGAGCTGCCGCAGCGGCTGCTGACGTCAGAACGACCGCGCTGGGATTGGACAGTTGGTCAGAATTGTGAAATGCCCCGGACTGGTGCGTTAGTGTACGCCGCGCTAGGATTAGAGAAGAAACAGGGTGACTTAAACGCTCCCTATTGGTGCGTTAGTGTGAGTCGCGCTGGGATTTGAGGACTGTCGTTGACACAGAGAAAGTACAGAGTGACGTAGACGCTCCTGATTGGTGCGTTAGTGTGAGCCGCACTGTGAGTGGACGGAATAGCGGTACAGTTGTAGAGAGACTAGCGATATACAGAAATCAAGAAAATGTATTACCAACCGCCAGAAAAGAAGAAGTCGTGGTTTGGTAAAATGAAAAGGTGGTTTAAGAAAGATAAACAGGTCAAGACTAGGGAAGGACAGTTACTTCCTCCACCGAAAACCCCCGCATCTTTGATGATTGCGAAATATGGGTACCATACTTGTATTTGGTTAGACAATTGGGTAAAATACACACAGGACGATGGAGTCCTGGCGTTTCCAGAGCATGGTTCCTTTAACATGGCAGTTTTAAGGAATTTACGTGAAAAGATGATGTATTTAGAACCGAGACCTAGACCAACGCAGTTTGAGGCATTGACGGAATGGGAAGACGAAATGCATGAACGAGAAAAATAAAGAAATGGTATAAGTTATAGATATCTGTTTGGTAGATCATACGGACATGAAACACATGATGATCGAATGAAAGGATGGCGGAATGCAAGTATGACTGAGGATATGTTTCCTGTGAGAGCGGTAGGAGAAAATGAAGGAAGAAAATGTGTGGAGAAAAGGAATAATGTGGAATCAAGAGGTTATGGAGCGAATGAATCAGATGATGATGTGCTGGATGATGTGTTTTATAAAAATCCACCACCGTACCGACCAGAACCAGAAAGGTTGACACCAAGTGCCCCAATGAGAGAAACATTATGAATTATTAAGACTGAGACTATGTCACCAGATTTAGAAAGAAGAAACTCCATTAAAGAAATAGAGAAGTCGGAGAATAGAATAAACAGTGAACATTCAGCAGAATTGGCCAAAACAACTCTAGAATTGATAGAGAAAATAAGAGAATTAACTAAGAATCTAGAAGCTGTGACAGTTCCCGTGACTGTAGGTCCAGTAGTGCCCATTTTTGGAAAGCAAAAGGATAGCGAACATTGCTTGACGGTACCTTACCGGAACCATAATTTGGTTGAGAGTCCAGAGCGGAGTCAAATTGAAAACCCGTGGGGACAGACAATAAATATGTTTTAACCAAGTGTCTCAAATAATCCATTTATAAATCAGAATTATGCTGAAAGGAGTAGAACGACAGTAGAAACTTTATTGGAACCTCAGAGAAATCTAGAACAGGGTAGTGTAGAAAATCCAGTAGGACCTTCTGTGGAAGAACTAAGTGAATGGTTAAGAGGGTTACAGAAACAAGATAAAGAATCCCAGTCAATAGATGTGGCCAAGTTACGGATGGTATTGGAAGAATTAATTGTAGGGACTATACCTGTAGAAAAATTAAAAAATTATCAGGATGAGGAATTGTTCTTCCTATGTAAGAGTGTGACATGGAGAGCGAAGAATCTACATGAAAGATTAGGAGAAGTTGCGAATGAAATGAGTATAGATATTGATAAGGTAAAAGCCTTACAGAAACATTACTGAGTGGATTTTACTGACAAGGACATTAAAAATCTGAACACCACAGGACAGATAGGTCAGATTAAGGACATAATCATTTTATTGAGAAAATGGGGAGACGTGGATAAATGGAGAAGAAGTGGTATAGGAAGCGTAGCGATGCATCAGATAAAACAGTCTCGGCATTCCCGGTTAGGGAAAAGGTAGTAGCTGAATATCCCATGAGAGAAATTCCAGGAGGGGGATATGTACATGTCCCCTGGACAAGACAGGACATTTTGTCATTTACGAATGATTTCCCTCGACCACGCGAAAAGCCCGTCGAGTGGTACCGGCAGGTAGACAGATTTGTAAAATTGTCTAAAGTACTATGGATAGATTTGAATAGCCTATTTGACATAATAGTACCAGCAGATTTGTGGTCAGAGTGTAAGTTAATGATAGATTGGCCAACCAAGGAGTATCCAAGGGATCCTAAAACAGGAGCACCAGACCCCGAGGTAATGAAGAAGTATGAGCAGGTTATGGTGTTTTTGAAAAACAAAGTGCCTCCTAAAGAGACAGATTGGGTAAAAATTGATCGAACACACCAGGAAAGTAAAGAGTCAGTACATGCGTACTATGAGAGGCTAATACAAGCTTTCAAGCAGTTTAGTGGAGATGAGAATCTAAGTGAGAAGGATTTGAGTCATTTCGTATACAGATTTGTATATGGTTTACGTCCAGAAATTGGTGACATGATAAAACAACATACGGTTGATTGGCAAAATAAGAAAATAGATGAGTTATTGAGACATGCCAAATATTTCAGTGATGAGATAGAGGCTAAACAGCGAAAATGGAAAGAAAAGGCAATGTGGGCACAGGTGAAAGTGGCGGAAAGGCAGGAAGCTCAGTTAGTTGAACAAGCAAATAACCCAGGAACTAGACCGAAATTTGGCCCAGGAAAAGGGAAAGGTAATATAGAAGAAGCTAAAAAGAAGTTTCCATGCCACAATTGCGGTAGGTTAGGGCATTGGAAATCCGAGTGTAAATTTCTTCCAAGTACTAATAATGAAAATCCATCATTGAATCCACAGGTGCAGAATGAGGTGAGTGGTCAACTGCAGCAACAGCAGCAGGTGGTTACTTCACAGAATCAGGTGCCAAAACCACCATTCCCGCAGAACAGAAACACACAGAAGTATAGTAATGAATCAGGATTCTACTATGAAGAACAGGTAGATAAACCGCAACGCGCTCGCGCTGTTTCGCAGTATTGCCTGCAACGCGATGGGAGTGATTCAGAAGGAAGCGATTGACGGTGCCGAAGGGAGGAAGAAGAGTGCATACTTGGCGCAACTCTAGAAGTAGACCAGACAGGACCATTTGTAGATGGGAGGGTTAATGATGAAAATATCACTTTCCTAGTGGATACTGGTGCTACTCGATCAACTGATGTTAAGAATCTTCCTCTTTCGGATGAAACAATCCAAGTAGTTGGTGTGTCCAACAGACAGATAAAGACATTTTTGACAGAACCAGTAAAAGTTAGTATAGGGAAATTTACAGAAATGCACCGTTTTGTTGTGTGCGACACCAGTCCAGTGAATTTATTAGGTAGGGACCTGTTGTGCAAAATGAATTGCACTATATTCTGTACTCCAGATGGAATAGCATTTGAAACACCAGATGAGGATGTACTGTATAAAATGACCATAGCTAACAGAGAAGATGAGGTTACTGAGACTTATGCAATATTTAACCCTGATGAATTACCTAAAGAATTGAAGCAGTCAGTAAAAGCGGAAGTATGGGATTTTACCGGAGAAGATGTAGGGTTAATGAGAAATGTAGATCCAGTAAAAATAACTGTAAAGGAAGGAATAAGCTATCCAAATGTTCCACAGTACAGGTTGACACCTGAGATAATTGAAGGAGTAACCGCGATAATTGAGAAAATTATCAAGCAAGGAATCCTAAGAGAAATCATGAGTAGTCCATGTAATTCACCTATAATGGGACTGAAAAAGACTAATGGAAAATTCAGGATAGTACAGGATTTGAGAAAAGTGAACAAAATCGTTGTGTCATGCTGTCCCATTGTGCCAAATCCATCAGTGATTTTGTACCAGATTCCCCATGATGCGGAATGGTATACAGTAATTGATTTATGCAATGCTTTCTTTTCTATCCCATTACATCATGACAGTCAGCAAATTTTTGCATTTCGGTTTGGAGAGAGGATTTTGGCATGGTACCGAATCCCACAGGGGTATACAGAAAGTCCCTCAATATTTAATCAATTGTTGAAGAAGTCATTAGAAAGTCTGCAAATGCCCGAAAGTTCAGTACTAGTTCAGTATATCGACGACCTCTTGGTGGCGTCAAAAACACTTGAAGCTTGTGAGGTAGACACTATAGCACTACTAAATGATTTGGCAGATGGAGGACTGAAAGGGTTACCAGCAAAATTGCAGTATTGTAAGAAGGAAGTACAATATTTGGGACAGAAAATTGAGAAAGGACTGAGGAAAATAACAATAGACAGAATCAGAATCATAAAAGGAATGAGAGCCCCCATGACTCAGAGAGAGGTGAGAATGTTTCTGGGAATGGTAGGTTATTGTCGTCAGTGAATCAGCAACTTCTCGCTGATCGCAAAGCCCTTGGTGCGTTTGACCAGGAGCGATGTAAAAGATACCCTGGAATTGAACAAAGAAGAATTGGCAGCATTAAAAAAATTGAAAGAGGGTTTGTGTGAAGCACCAGCACTGATTATGAGAAAGAGTTTGAGTTGTATTGCAGTGAGAGAAATGGATGTGCACTTTCTGTGTTGATCCAGAAACATGGAAGGTTGAGGAGACCGATTGCAAGCTTTTCATCAATGCTTGACCCAGTGGCTGCAGCTTTACCTGGGTGTTTGAAGGCAGTGGCTGCAACATGTCGAAGCTTGGAGCAGAGTGAAGGAATTGTGATGGGATATCCATTGAGAGTGTTTGTACCTCATGATGAGGCGATTCTTTTAACAAGGAGTCATACTCAGTATATGACACATAGTCGGCTGACTAAGTATGAAAAGGTCATATTAGGTGCAACAAATGTGAGCCTTTGCGAGATGTTTGAATGTGAATCCTGCAACTTTGTTACCAGATGCTGAGAATGTGGAAGTAAGAGATGAAGCAGAACATGATTGTTTGGATGTGCTTGAGTATTGCACGAAATCACAACCAGATATAAAAGATGTACCTTTGCCAGAAAGTGATTTTGTGTTGTTCGTTGATAAGTCATGTTTGAGAACAGATAAAGGAGTGCTAAGCGCAGCATATGCAGTGTGCACGGTTGCAGCAGTGATGGAAGCATCTTACTTGAAAGGTGTGAGATCAGCTCAAGTAGCTGAACTTGTTGCTCTGACTCAAGCATGTAAAATTGGGAAGAGTGTGAGAGTGACTGTGATAACTGACAGCCAGTATGGCTTCGGGGTTGTCCATGATTTTGGCCAACTTTGGCTACAAAGAGGTTTCCTGACCTCAAGTGGAACCCCTATTAAGAATGCTGAAGTGGTTGGAAAATTGATTGAGGTGATACAGCTGCCTAAACAATTGGCTGTGGTGAAATGCGCTGCCCATGGTCAGGGTAGTGATTACATCACTACCGGAAACAGGTATGCTAATGATATGGCACAGTATTGTGCACAAATCAGAATTCAGTCAATCGGGCAAAGGAAAAGGAAATGTTTTCTTGCTCCTTAATGTTTACTAACGTTGTGGGAACTTGGGAAGAAGTGAGGAAACTGCAGGAAGAGTCAGGAGATGAGGAAATGAAACAGTGGATAAAAGCATGGTGTGCACCAAGAGAAAAGGACCGTGTGTGGGTCTATCCAGATGGAAGACCAGTTATGCCTGATAGCATGATGTCTACCATGGCACGGATGTATCATGGCCAGGGACACATAGGGAGAGATGCAATGATCAGGTCTTTTAAGCAGACCTGGTACAACCCCAAGTTTAGACTGGTAGCAGAAACTCTATGTCAAAGATGCCTGATATGTCAGCAATACAATCCTGGAAGGAAAACAGTGGTGAGTCTAGGAACCATAGGCCGAGAAGGAGGGTCTTTCACTAGAATGCAGGTGGACTTCATTGAAATGCCTCCTTGTAACAGATTGAGTTATGTTCTGGTCATAGTCTGCCTATTCTCCAGGTGGGTGGAAGAATTCCCAACTAGAAGAAATGATGGGATGACAGTGGCAAAGCTTCTTTTGAGAGAGTTCATTCCCAGGTTCGGGTTCCCAGTGACCCTTGAATCAGACAGAGGAGGACATTTCCATAATGAAATCATTAAATTGATTAGTGAAGCATTGAATGTACAACAAAAATTACATTGTGCCTACCGACCAGAGGCTTCTGGTGTGGTTGAACAGATGAATGGTACGATCAAAAATAGGATTGGGAAAATGTGTTTAGCCGCAGGTATGAAATGGCCTGATGTCTTGCCTCTAGTACTAATGACAATCCGAGCAATACCAGACAGAACTACAGGGTTAAGTCCACATGAAATAATTATGGGGCGAGCAATGAGGCATGTGTACATTCCAGTCAACTAGCTGATGACAATTTCTGATGACATGGTGTTGGAATACTGTAGAGGCCTGGCTGACGCAGTTCATTCTGTGTTTCATCAGGTTGGAGCGGATGCCACCACCCTTGAAAGAAAACCAGCTCATGATCTGAGCCCAGGAGACTGGGTAAGGATAAAAGTCCACAGAAGAAGAAACTGTTTGGTTCCAAGGTGGGGAAAACCAAGACAAGTCATACTGACCACGACAACAGTTGTGAAGTGTGCTGGAGTGAAAAACTGGATCCATGCAAGTCACACTTTGGTGATACCAAATCCAGTAAACAGCAAAGAGAAAGAGTACTATGACGAATCAGGGTCAAGAACTGAATCAGATAACGAAGAGCCAAAAACACAAGAGAACTCTGAAAGGGGGGAAACAGAACCAAATCAAAGTTTGGTCCCCAGAAGTATCTCTCTGAGAAGAAGATTGCAGATTTCTGATATCAGTTCAGATTCTGAAAACGAACAAGGAACACAAGGTCCTCAAAAAGAACACAGAAAAAAGAAAGGAAAAGACAATGAAGAAACAGTAAAAGAAAGTCAAGAGAAGGAAGTTTCAGATGAAAGACTGAGAAAAATTCCACCAGAAATAAACAATTCAAGAGAACAGGGGACAGGTACAGAGAGAGAGGGACAGATTGCGGAAGACCCCCGAGGAGGTGTAGGGAACTGCAACATCCAGTTAGGTGAAGGGACAAATAGTCAGCAGGAAGATTGCATGCCGGAGACCCGAGGAGGGACAGAAGTAGGGAAAACAAACCCAGTGGTGGAAAAAGAAGTTGTTGAAAAGGAAAAGCAAGTTGAAACAGAATCTGAAGAGAGTGAAAATGAAATACATGAAGTTCGAGTTCTAAGGAAAAGGGCTTGGAGAGAGGAAAAGAATAATAAATAAAGTAAACAGAAAAGAGTTCAAAAGGATGGAGTGTGGCCAAACAAAGTAAAGAGATTGAGATATCGGCTGACACGAGTGAAATCACCGAGAGCTGAACAGGTGAATGAAGTGACAAGCCAAGACAAATCGAAAGAAGAAATAACTGAGAATAAAGAAGATAAAAGAACAAGGAAACCTAACCAGAAGTATAAGTCACCGGAATGGACGTACGTGGCTCTGCCTGAAAAAGAAGAAGAGGCAGATAGTTAAGAAAATCCAGAGGAGACTTTACTGAAAGTGGTTGAAGAAGAAGAAGAAGCAGGAATCCTGAGAGTTATCTTATCCGATATTGGAGAAGAGGAGACGGAAAATCAGGACATTCTGTACTGGGATGAACAGGAAAAAGTGAAAAACGACGAAATGCCAAACTGAGAATCTAGAAAACTACTGATAAAGAGAAATAATTGAGTCAAAAGATAGATATTGGTAGAACCAAGTAGGGCTTAGAGCCTTAAGGATAGAAAACTAGTTGTGAAGTAAAAGAGGCTAAGTCAAAAGACACAGTCCAAATTAACAAAGATGGCTAACATAGATAATAGCAAAAGTAGATGTACATTCATGAAAAGATGGTGTAAAATGTGTTGTTGTTGTACAGTATTATTCATGCTTCTGTGGAGTATACTTGCTCTACCTTTTTCTTTTAAGGTTACTATAGATACATTAGAAGGACACACAGAAAACATTACTAATGTAGGGAAGATTCAAAAGGTAGTTCCAACTAGAATAGATAATAATTATTTGCATAAAGATAGGTCTATTAATGATTTTTCAAATAATGTATTTTTGAAGTTATTGTATGAATATGTAAAAACCATGGACGTAAGGGACTGCTACGTATGCATGCAGTTACCTGCATCTGTTTCAGAGGGAGTGACTTATCACCTTTCAGCAACGTATGGAATAGCAAGTAGTGTGATAGCTAGCTTATTTTATCAGACAGGTAAATTAGAATATTATTTTTCAGATGGAGATAACATTTTTGCGCAAGTGCCTGCTAATAACAAACTAAACAAAGTGAGACCTGCTAAGGTATTAGGTGAATTTTTCTTAGAAACTAAAAAACTAACATTAGAATATATTTTTAGGAACAATTTGACTTGCAGTTTGAAGAAAGAGGAGAAGGCATTTTTAGACATGGGCGAGGAAAGAAGATTGAAAATGCAAAGAAAGGCATCTGAAGGAAAAGGGGAGAAAACAATCTGGGATATAGAATAAGAAAAACATTTGAAGGGTGAAGCTAGTCCAACTATAGCTTTAGATATGCCTCAGAAAGGAAAGATGTGCATTAGAAGGAATCAAACTGCATATGATAATTATTTTGTAGGTAATAGTGAGTGCCATGATACATACCAAATCATGGGTGGATGGGGATTTAAAGGTGGAAGAGATCCAGTTTCCCCTGGACTATATTATCGTTTGCCAGACCATTGGTATGGCACATGTTACGTAGGCCTGGTTTTTCCAAAAATCTTTCACATGGACAGAGGAGAAGATGGTGTACATAGTTTAGGTAATCATTTAGTTTGTAGTAAAAGAGAATCGTGGACAGAGATATAGGTGATGTCTTTGGAGCATTGATACCAGCAGTGGGAATATCTTTGAATGCAGACAAAATTAGAAAATTATCAACAGTAGTGGATCGCTTGTCAACAAGCACCGCTGGAGGATTTATATTGGTAGATACTGAGATGGTTGCCATGCGTGCTATGGGAATGCAAAATCGACTTCCCTTGATATATTAGTGGCAAAAGAGGGTGGAGTCTGTGGAATGCTGAAAGTTCAGCATTGTTGCACTTACATTCCGGACGAAAGCAAAGATCTGAAAATTTATATTAAAACTATTACAGAATTGCATAATGAAATTGCACCACTGGAGGTTGAAAATGTTTGGGAAAGGATTGGTAAGAAAATAGCTGCTATTAAGAATTTCTTAGTTAAAATAGGTAGTACATTTATAGGTAAAATATTGTTCCCATTAACATGTGTGATTTTCGTATTATTAATATTAAGATTAGGTTGTATGTGTTGTAGAAATAAGAAAACAAAGAATAAAATAAAAAGAGAAAAACTAAAAACAAAAGAAAAGGATCCAGATAGAGATTTAGAAGAGATTACTTTAGAGTAGTGGAAAGAAAGTATGTATAAAAAGGCAAAAAGAGATGAAGATGAAACTGAATTATGAATGAGAGCAAGAACACATTTTGAGTTTCCGTAAAAGGGGTAAATAAATTTAGTGTTGTGGTGGTGATAAAATCACCAAAGGGGGGATTGCTGGAGCGGGGTTTAGTTTAAAATTTTTGTATACCCTCTCCATTTTGCATGTTTAGATTATTAAGATTAATTGATTAATAATAATCGTATTAAATGATTTGCTGTGGAATTTTAACCAATCTTACTAACATAAAGAATACATGTGGGAATTGCATTTGCATGGCCTAACTAATATGTAAACTAAAACATGTACGCATATTAATCATAGATAAGTAGAATACTTCATGTTATATGTTGCTTCTGTGTTGTATTTGTGAATCGTGCTTTAATAATGTGAGTATAAACCGCATTAAGTGTTGCCTTTGCTAGATAAATACATACACATATGGGAATTAGTAAGTGGATAACATTCTATTAGTAATTTACATGTATTAATTACGTTTTTGTGTTTCTTTGCTTAAGTTGACCATTTCGAGTGGCCACAAAATGGCCGACATCCCTATTGAAAAAATAACTTCCCCGAGAAAGTCTCTGAGTGGTCTGCGCATGTGTCACCAACAGCAGCGGTGGCCTTCCAGTGACCCTAACCCGACTGTGCCTGTCAAGGTTGAACCAGGCGACCAGCCAACTTCCCCTGAAAGAACAATTAAAAGATACATTTGACCAACTACATCTAAAAGAGACTTTTGGCGTATGGGAAAGTGAAGCTGCGGATTTCACTAACCAATCAGAGACATTCAAATATATGGATCGTTACTTTTGGAATGCAATTTTACTATAAAAACAGCATAGAATAGAGAGGCAATATATATTATTCTCAGATGATCACGCTCGAGAATCGCATCTTGGATTTCCTGACGTAATGTTGACGGAGAGGACGGTGACACTGCAAGACAGCTGTTTTCCAAAGACTCTGACAGATTGGACTGATGACCAAGATTTTGACTTAGAGAACGACTTTTAGCCAGAATAGGTAAATATGATGGTCAGTTGCTTGATTGACAAGATAATTTCGTTTTTCAATT
This sequence comes from Triturus cristatus, assembly GCF_964204655.1. NCBI lineage: Eukaryota > Metazoa > Chordata > Amphibia > Caudata > Salamandridae > Triturus > Triturus cristatus. Next base: position 465,998,738 of record NC_140595.1, on the reverse strand, counting down.
AATAGATAAAGATTTAAGATTTATTACAAGAACGGTTTTGGGTCGTTATTATGAAAAGTATATATTATGTAAATACATTATAGATTGAGTGTCACTTTAACCAGCAGCTAAGCTGATCCATGGCCTATTCATGGGAGGAGTATTAAAGGTGAAGCTTAGGCCTTAATGAATTGAGAAAGGTAGGGAAGTCTATTGTTCATCGGAACAATCGCCTCCTTAGAAAACAGATTAATAGATGTTGAATGTTGGTTTTATGGGCCCCACCAGCGAGTGTAGTGATTGAGTGTGTCTGTGCGATCTATGATCTGTGACGGAGGGAGGGATTTTGCATTCCGCGCTGCAGCAATAGTAGACAGGGTTTTCCACCAAAAATTAACTACACTTCAAAGCAACTTTGCAAACCGACTTTGTAAGTGTGCTGCACTGTACAGCACTCATAAAAAGTAGGAGAGGTTCTAAAGTCAGTCTAAGCTTAGTATTTTTGTAATGGAAGGTACCCTTCCAGTACAAAACCTATGCTGGTGCAAAGGTGTGTGTGTGTGGCGCTTGGCAGCAAAATTCTGCACCGGCACTAGGAAGAGAGGAGGAGTGTGCCATATATCTGTAGAAATGGCGCTGTCTCTCTCTCTCACGCAATGCAGCGCAGCAACTTTGAGTGCTGCGCTGCGTTGCATGAGAGTTTTGTAAATCTATGCCTTTTGTGTTTTAGTGCTTGTTATTCTATTTCTCATTTTTTAAATGTAAAACATTTTACCCTCTGTGGGTGAAATATTCTAATAGCCTTATGGCCATTCTGCCTTCAGATTTACTGTCTGTTAAAGGCCTTCTCCCTTTTAATTAGTCTCTCCTGTGTCACAAGTTCATGCCCTTCCTCAATCAATATAGCTCTTGGCAGCAGGCAATAGGCTATATTCATGAAATCACTAATATAACACAGGCATACAGTCCCATAGTTTTGATGTTCATAAAAATGAATTACAGTCACAAAGTACAAAAGGCACACTGATGCATACTATTTGGTTATCTCTCAATGGCAAGAGACACTCGCAGCAATTTATACTAATTGCAGGCGATGTTGTTCATGTTGTTCATTACACCATCTAAAAGGGACTGCCCCTAGAGAATACTGATCACAGATGTTGTTGATTAATAGCACTGATCATAGACACTGTCACAGATTCATATTCAGTGACAGTGATTCTGACCAGCTTGTCAGCTGCCTTATTACATAGTTTGTCCTTCAGCAAACAATAGAGCAATTGCTTTTTAGAGGGTTTTTGTCATTTTTGCGATAGGAATTGAAGCAAACAGGGTAAGCCTAGTCCATATTACAAAAATATTTTTAACCAGGGCAAAAATGGGAAAAAATTAACTGTGCAACTATTGATGGTTTATACACCTACTAATAGATTATATAAAATATCTGTTGCTTATAAATTCATTTTTGTGTTATGATGCTTTTCACAAACTAAAATCCCAATTAATTTAAATACAGGTATGGCACAAAAGGCAAGGATATTGTTTTTATTGTTGACAATATCTGTCACCGTTTTGACGGAGTAACCCATCCGCCAAGATTGTAATCAGGCCATTAGTTTAACACAGTATGTGGTATAATATTGTTGATGTGTACATTGTGGTGCATATTCCTTGTTGTATTTTTACATTTTGTTAGGTTATTACTTAGTTATTTTTCAAATTTGTTTTTGCAGTTGTTGTTTGTTTTTAAAGTAGTGGTTGGGTACTATTTGCCAAAGTAATATTTACATTTAAAACATTTTATGTATTTTTGTGTTTTTTTCTACTAATTACATATTTTTATGTCATATTTGAAAACGGTGTTTTGATTTCTTTTATGTTTTTTATTTTAAGGACTGTGAGGTTAGCTGGAGGACTGAGTGGGTGTTATACATTTAAGCTATATTACTGACTTTAAAATTGTTTAATTTGAAATTAGTTTTAATATTTATCTTGATTACTTTTTAATTCATGAATTTAATTTCAAAAATATACAATTGGGGTTTAAATATGTGTTCATTTAATGTATTTTATTTAGCATTTTGAACTCATTATGGGTGCTTTAGGAGGCCTGGGTAGGTAGTGTTTTATTTTTTGAATGCTAAATTGACATGCATATATGGGGACTCACTCAACATTAATGTGTTTATAAAATATTGGTTGTTGAATTGTTAAGTTATTTGAACATAAAAAAACATGAAACAGAATAGTATATTTTAAAGTATAAAATTTGTTGATAACATTTAAACAACAAATATTTTTCACTGTTTAAAAATTGAAATATTTTTAATATTTGAACTTTAAAAGCACTTTTAGATAGAAGTTATAACATTTTATGTGCATTCCATAATATATAAAAAATGTCTTCTATAGGAAAGGGTTTCTCAGACCCAATTGTTCTAATATTGCTGTTATTAGGTAATAGTGAGGGAGTGTGTAAATATCCTTCTGAGGGCATGACTCCCACCCCTCACATCTTCAGTGCCACGGCCCGCGACAACACACAAGCCAAATAGGAGACAAACAGGTAAACAGAGTGAGCCTGCGTTCACAAGAAATCAAGACGCAAATAGGCAAGGATGGGACTAAGACCCAACCTAAACAGGGACCCGTACCCTCACACCACTCACCAAACCGGCAATTACTGCCACAAGAAAAAAAACTCTGAACTGGACAATTGGAAAGTCCTATACCGCACAAGAACGCTGAAACATCGCCTGAAATAATGGAAGCCTCAACCAGTCCAGACTATACTCGGGGCTCCCAGCAGCAGGAACTAAAAGACAGCAACAGCTCAGGTCTTCCTAACCCATCCACAACAAACTTAACACTTCAGAAAGCGGGCGAAGAGGACCGGCTCCCCCAATGCCAACAAAGATTCCATATAACGAACCTGACAAATCCATTTCAAAGGGCTAGAACTTCGAAGGAACTCTCAGGAGACATCCCAAAGGCTAACAGCACAGAGTAGCAGATAATTTGGACCCCGTAATATGACTTACAAGGAAGACATGACATCTTAAACAGAAGTAATATACTAAGATTCACAGCGGAAATTCCAGACATAACCCGGATACGCATGGCCGACTTGCTGACAGTCCAGTTCCTTGCTCCAGGACAAAAAGGCACCAAAGAACAAACATTAACCACATGGCAGTCGACTGAGGTAGTTCAGCTAATACTAAACAGCTCCAATCAATTTGCAGCTTGGGGTATCAAATTAACCACCAACCCCTCGCCACTGGCAGAACTTCAATTACAGAAAGCTCAACTAGATTTAAATAAATCATTGGCAAACAAACAAGTTACTACAGAATGCCAAGGGTAGTAGCAGTCCAGATGCGAACCAAGACAGAACAACCATAGGCCGGCAAGTAATACCTATCTTAAGCCTTGACCAATGAAACTGGCTACCAGGCACGCTCACCAACAAGAAGACGGTGTGACAAAGAACAGACCAAATCAATAACACTCATGAAAGCTCAATCCACATTTTATCCTGGAACATAGCTGGCGCAAAAAGGTTTCTAGAAGAAGGCCTTCCTCTGCATGACTGCATGACTGGGGTTCCTGCGACATAATTGCCTTGCAGGAGACATGGGCATTGGAAGATCTCCCCTTAGCTGGCTTTACTAACCACTCAGTGGCGGCAGAAAAATGTAACCATTTTGGCAGAGCAATGGGTGGCCTGGCGGTTTACATCATGTAGCTCTAAAAATTATATTGGAGCAGCTTGCATCTCCAGATCCTAGCATTCAATTTATCAAACTCACGTGTTATCACTTGTGATCAACCACAACAGTGATACTGATTAACTGCTATACACAGGCAACAGTCCAAAAGAAAAAGCACAACCACGCTCTCCTACTTAAAACTATTTCGGTTTTCCGCAGCTCAGAACAAGTGTGGAACATAATACTGACCGGAGACTTTAACACAAACATACTCCACACTCCCGACGAAGATGGAATCTTGACAGCATACAACATCTGGAACATAAAGCAAAAGACCTCAAACAAGCCGTCACATACAGACATCCTCGGCCGGCAGTTAGCAACAGCTTCACAATATTTGGGAATGCGTGTGATTAATGGAAGAACCAAAGAAGACAATCCACCTAAATACACGTTTCATGGCCCACGGCCTCAATCAACACTCGACTAAATGATCATTACGCTCCCACTAATACCGCACCTTGCCCACTTTCAAATGATGTACACCACACCACACTGAGCGACCACTCGTTTCAACATATAGTTTTTAATCTGTCTTTCCCAAGATTGAAAAAATGTTTGCTATGGAGAAATCTCATACTGCTGCAAACATTTTGGATGAGTTTAACAGCAAGGTGTTTGAGTGGCTGCGACCAAGAGGGCTTACCATTGGTTTTGTTGCCACGGACAATGGCAGTAGTGTAGTTAGGGACATGAAAGATGGTGGCTATTTCAGGGTGCCATGTTTGGCACACTGCATTAACATTGTTGTTCAGGACTTTCTGAAAAATGAAAGCAAAGTCAGCAGCTTACTGACCACCTGCAGAAGAATATGCACACATTTCAACCATTCTTTTAAAGCCCGAAAGCAGCTGAGGGTCATTCAACGTGAGCATAAAATGCCAGTCAAAGCACTCATCCAGGAGGTGCCAACACGTTGGAACTCAACGTATTACATGCTTGAGCATCTGTTTGAGCAGTACATACCACTTAATGCTTATGTCATGAAAAGGTCAGGGGATCCTACTGTGAAAGGCATGAGAGTTGAGATGGCCCAATGGGACCTCGTCAAATGCCTGACAGAGATGCTACTTCCTTTTGAGGTCTTCACACGTGAAGTGAGCAGGGAGGACTGTACTATGGGCCAAGCTATCCCATTGTTGTACATGCTAGAGCAAGAGCTGAAGGAGGTGTCAGAAATGTACGCAGGTGTGGATGACAAAGTAGACACATATTATTTGGCAGACACCTTATCCGCTCGCTTATCTGACAATACAAGGATTCAAAATAACATTGTGTCACATCCACATTACATTACTGCCTCAATTTTGGATCCACGTTACAAATTATTGCTGCGCAGTAATGAAGTAATTCCTTTTTCAGAAGTGGATGTTGCCCAGTACAAAACTTTGATAGCTGAGGAAGCCACTGAGTTTGAAAAAGAAAGGATCTTAATTAGAGGCCCGCCCCCCCAGGGCAGAAAAAGTACTGCAGGGCACCCAGAGTCAAGTTCTACTTCAGAGGCCAAGAGCAGTGCGTTTGCCTCCCAGCAGTCAACAACACTGCCAGCAATAACATCAACAGTACCAACAGGATCATCAGGCACATTTAAAAAAACGGCAGGTGATTGGTTTCTACGGAAAGGGTATTGTACGTTCATGACTGATGCAAAGGCAAAAGAGGCCCAGGAAATCGGAGCACCCCTGAACATTGATCGGATGGTTCAGGCCTATCTAGATGACACAACAGAGGTCTTCATGGAGCAAAGCCCATTTGGTGTATTGGTATGGGAAAAGAAGCCAATGGCCAGTGCTCAGCAGGCTGGCGATAAAGTATGTGGCTTGCCCTGTTGCAAGTGTCTCTTCAGAGCGTGTTTTCAGTGCTGCTGGTGCCATTGTTACTGTCAAAAGGACCAGTCTCTCGCCCAAAAGCGTTGAGAGGTTAACCATGATCAAAATGAATCAACAATTTATACCACCGGAGTACAAAATACGTGAATCGCAGCAGGAAGAGGAGAGCGACTTCGATGACATAAGTAGTGGGTTGTTAGACGTACTTCTGTCCGAACCACCAGAGTTTGAGGACGAGCTCCTCTTCCCTGACAACTAGGCTTTCAAATTGTTCTCCCTTCCTTTATTTGTGTGTGACTGTGTATCTGTTTTTCTGCTTCAAAATCTAATCACAACAAATCCATCAACAGTCTCCTCTTTTTATTTCCCTATTGGAGTTGCACGTCTGTGCATAACTGTCCACTCCACTCCTCAGGGTCCTGCTCCATCTTCCTTACTCTCCCTAAGTACATTTCAAGCAAGCCAGACATTGGATGGAGATGGAGAATAGTACAATACATGCTGCCTCTAACAGTCCCTCCATAAGAAGTGAAACGTGACTCCAGCTATATTCCATTTTGTTTCCAAGCCGAAAGAAACTCATCACTGACTGCCAGAAGGCTAGGCAGGCATCAGATCAGACAGCCAAAGAGAACACCAAGACAGGTAATGAGTGATTATTGTGAATGATGGTGGCATGCATTGCATTGGATGCTGGCTGACTACGAATAATTGTGCATGAAGTAGAACTATACTAGTTTATCGGCAAAGTAAAAGTGACTCAGGTGTGGTGACAGTTAATGTTTCCTTGTTGTTTAATAATAACCACATTGTACTCCTACCACTGCAGGTGCCGGCCAATATCCGTTGCAATTTTGTAATATGGAATATATTATAAACTTAATCAGTCACTACAGACTGAGTTGGTGTTGGAGAATACGTACCACACGGTCATAATCATGATGCTGTTGAGCATACTATCTTTGCACACAGTCAGTTGGATCGGAGAAAATTGATGGAATAACTGCGTTTCATGGGCTGACTTAAAAGGTAAACAGTTTGAACAAGAACCACAGCAGACCTAGGCTACATGTCCGTGTAGTGGTGTGGACTGGAGTAGAGTGTAGTGGTATGAGGGACAGTGGCGCATTGATTTAGTCACTTCATTTGGAAAATGCTAGGTTGCTGCAGTGCATATGACATTTCTCTGGCTCGGTCAAAATGTAAGTAAGGGGAAGGGTGCCTGGCCTGAGCCGCGGTTCCCCATGTTCTGTAGCTCTGCTGGCTCCTGAATCCTGTCCCGTTGTTGTTGTACCTTAATGCTGTAGAGTAGACACTATGTAGCCTATCCAAGCTGCCTCAGTCTGAAAGTGTTCTCTCCAGAGTGTTGTCTTCTCGTCTTGCACTCCACTGTAATTGAGTTTATTGTTTTAAATGCAGTAATTTTTCAATACCCCGTTTGTTTTTCCATCTACACTTACAGGCCGGCCTTTAACCTGTGCTATAGTGGGAGAAACGACTCACACTTACCTTACCAATCCGCATCAGGCAGGCAGTGGTACCCAAGATTGATGTGCGGAGTGTCCATGGAAGGGAGGACCAAGAGGAATGATGAGAATGATGCAACTCCACATTTGGACCAGGATAATACAGTAACTTTAGTATCATTCATCATTCGTCTTTAAATTTATTTGATTGCTTTTTTCTCTTCAATCATTACGACTGTGTGTTGTGGTTTGTTTGGTAATTGATCCCTACAACTATTTTTTAATTTCCTTAGCTAGCTTGAAAAATAAAAGTAAGCCCGGTACAGCATGTAATTGGGTTCGGTCTGAGCTCTGAGGGCGGCAGACAGGCAAGGCAAATTTCAATTTCTTCCCTGACTGTACTGTCTCATTGGGTAATAGTAGTTATAGTAAGTACAACTCATTATCATTAACCATCAAGTTCTCTTCCTCAGCATGCATGCATTTGCTTTTTCTCACTTCGTACTTTGATTTCTTTGATAATGGATCATGGTCGTCTTACTAGATTGTGTTTTACTTTTGTTGTGTCCATGCATACTGTCTGTTTTTCTTTCTCAAACCTTTCCCAAAATCCCACTTCCAATCCATTCATCAATCCCTAACCCTCTTCCCCCGGGCTGTGTGATTTATTTTGAGGTGTGATGTGATGACTACATTAAATGTACACCAATTGATCACACGCTTGCTGGGGCAGATGTGGTGAAAGCAACACTAATTGAATTTCAACTAAGGCAGGGCAAGGATCTTCTTCTGCTTGCCCACCCATGCTGTAGTTTACTTTGTGTTCTGTTCTACTACTCCTCCCACAGTCTCTCAGTCAAGTGACTTTCTCTTTCTTTTTTCAAATGCTATTGCCAGTGTCTACTACCACCACAATAATGGCATCTTATCCGTCAATTTGGGAAACCAACCATGCAGCCATCAGTGTGCCGAACGTCATCATCAATCACAGGTAAGATACGTTTGGTGGGAGGTATGGACTAGTAGGAGAGACTGACAGTACTATTATGACAATTAAAAATAACTCATTGAGGGGTACTGCATCTATCGGTTTGTGTGTTACAAAATCGGCAGATCTTTTAAATCAAGCACTGGCTGTGGGCATGTAGCAGTACGGAAACAAAGTAACAAGCCATGTAACTTAGATTGAATTCTGAAAACTGTAACCCACCACAAAACATTAACATTGTATAAGTAAATAGAATAAAATGTAATATCCCCATACAAAAATAAACTATCCCTAACCCACCCCCCTCCCTAACCCCAACCAATGTCCAAAAAGAAATGAAAGTTGAAGAGTCCCAATGTCCGAAAGAATCCCCAACGCCCAAAAACCCACCCACCAACGAAAGGAATTAAAAAAGGGGCAAACAACGAGGTCCTCTACTGTCGGCGGGCCTTAAGGTGTTTGTCCACCAGGATCTTTACCCGCTACTCCATGTTCTCCTGTAAGCGGGCCATCCGCCGGAGCAGCTGGCAGCGAAATGCCCTACAGTTACATGCAGGGTGGGGGGCAGCAGTGCTTGAAATAGAGGCACAGCGGCGGGCATATGCCGGACCACGGCGCCGTGAAAGTGGAGGCAGGGCCTGACTGGGGCCCGGGGCATTGGAGGAGGCTGCAGCTGCAGCCGCCTCCTCCGCCTGAGCCACCAGCCGGCGATAATGTTCGCAGATGGCCTCCAGTTTCCGGCGCCGGGCCCTAGTAGCCAACTCCTTCCTTGATGGTTTAGTGGGTGTGGAAGGAGTATCTATATCAAGAAAGAAAAAGAACATGTTGTAGCCAATACTCTTAGCAAAACAGAAACACTAAAATCATTCAACACATAGTGTCACAGTATCGCTAGCAAGCACAGTTCATGACATTTGTGATTTGATGGTAAGTATCTCTAATCCTACTTCCTTGGACTCTAACATTTGTGGGAGTTTCCGACATTATAAATATAATCGTATTATGTACTCCGGTACACCAGTCGTGTTGTTCTTATCTGTAGTTTAGCCCTATTACATAACCTTGTTGTAGCCGGCATGCCAGCTCCGTCAGCTAAGCTTGCACCCAAGAGAAACAGATATGAGCCACATGATGCAGACTCACGTTAGTTTTATTTACTACTACTGTCTGCAGGTGGGGAAGCTCATATTTTTTTAAGACGCCTTACGGCCGTTGGCACTGGTCATACTCTGTTACATGAGGGCAAATGGCATGCACAATTTCCCTTACACCTTGCCATGGGTACTACAAAAAGGCCGATTATTTATCTGATCCAATGATCATTGCTTATATTCATATTATAGATGCTAATACGATACGACATCAGGTCGGTAGCGGTCGGTGGTGGGAGTGCTGCCGGGCGGTGAGTCGGTGACGTGGGAAGGTGCAGGGTGGGGATAGTAAACTATGGATTAAGGACAATCACAGGTAATTAAACAATACATTAAAAAAAAATTGTTGCACGCACTGCATCGCATTCGGCGGTGCAGTGTGCACCTTGAAAATAATTTTATTTATTTTTAAGTTGATTACCTGTATTTGGCCGTAATACACAGTTTACCCGCCAGTGCCACCCACCCGTCCCCTCCCCATGTCACCGCCCGCCAACACTCCCACCACCAACCGCTACTGCAGAGGGTACTTTGCTTTCATTGATTGTGTAACCAGTAACCATAAACAACAGATAGGCCACCCTTTGCAGGCTGGCTGCCCCAATCGAAAATACATTAATAATAATAGGTAGGGAGTGGTCCCCAGAGTGGGAGGAAGGGGTTTCCGCTTGATAATATAGATATATATATAAATATATATGACGTGCTTGCAAACTACTGCAAGTGTACTGTATTCTGATAATACTATCTATACTCCCCTAGGCTTTGCTACTGTCACGCAGTTTCTTTTACATTTTCTTCAAAGTAAGAATCTCCAGTGACACTTTCCACCTATACTGTCTCTTGATGATAGTACATCCAGGCATACATCCATTAAAGTAAACGTTTATCCTTCTTTTTTATATCTCTCATACTTAGTTGGTTTCACCAACAACCACCCATGCTTCTGCTCCTTCCTTGCTTGCCTTGGCTTTGAATTTGAACCAAACAACGCTGATTTTTGCTATCTAGCACTATCCACCCATACTGTTTCGCCCACGCAGGCAGGCATTCTTTCACCTTCCACCCATCCTTCGACAACCCATGCATCTGATCTGATTACTATCAGCCACCTATGCATGCTTCCAACAACATATCCTTCTCTGCCAGTCAGTCATATTATTTATCTCGCCCGTCCTTCCACCCTTAGTTCTTTCCCTCTTTGTTCAAGAATCAACACATCCATCAAGGTCATCTGATCTGAGTTTGTCTTCTCCATAAAACATTCACAGCTGATTTTGGAGTCAAACAGAAGAGGCCATTGGTTACTCTACTCACGCTGCTAATGCTAAGTAAAGGGTGTCTTCTTCAACCGTTGTACAATAATAAGTCGCACAGTACTGTGAAATAGTGAACACACTTCCATCTAGCTGTAATGTCAAGAAGTAATGAATATAACTTACCGCCGCCGGCCACTGCTGCTGGATCCCCCCCTTTCTCTCCTGCAGGTGCCGCCAGTTCGCCTGCCCCCTCCGGAATGGCCGCATCGCTGGCCCCGACGGCACTGGTGGATGGTAGTGTCCCTAGAAAAAAACATCACAAATTTTTAGATGCCTGGAAACCTCCCCCTATTTTAAGTGTTCACTTGGAACATTGAAAAAAAAGTTAATGCAACATACATCAGCACTAGACAGTAAGTACAGTCAGTAGACAGACACTAGTAGTGATATGGTTCCACTTCCTAGGGTCATCTAGTCCTACTCTACTCTTTTGAAAGTTAGCCTGAGCCATGTGTGTGAGAAGTTGGCCTGGCATATACTGGTCACTAGTTATAGTGGCCACCTTGCACCAGTCCAATTCGACTCTTGGTAGATAGGTTAAAGACAACCTTTTTAAAGAAAGCTATACTAGTGGTAGCTGTGGAGAGCAGCCTTCAGGATAAGTCTCTGAGGAATGTAACGCAGCTTGTTTTACCTTATAATCTCTTGAATTACCAAATCAAAAGGACACCACACAGGTATATATATCAAATACATATGTATTTATTCTTAGATACACTCTACTAATCTCTTTATGAGATTAGAACCTAGATACACATTCAAATGTCAACACTGCTCAATAAATTAAGCACAAACATGGCTGTAGCCCTAGGGGCGTACCAGACCATATACTAAAAAAATGGTTTAACAACATCGACTTGCAAAATGAAAAGGCCTAGGGCCTTGGGAATCGCTGGGGCTTCACTTCTGCAGTGTTAGCAGGTAAGTAATCAGCCCACGGGAGACGCGTGCAGTGTCTAAACACAGCTGCGGGTTTCCTATTGGTTTCAATGGCACAAGTCGCGGTTTGTATTTTAAAGTTTTAGGGCACTTCGGAGAAGTCAACAAGCAAGTCACTTACAGGGTAAGTATTTCGAGGGCCAACACACACTTGGGCACCGGAGTGCACGAGTTACCTCACCCAAGGAAGCCGGGTGCATAGGTGTCTTTTGGTGTCGGGTCGCGATGCTGTTTTCAATGGAGATCACTGAAGTCTTGCTGCTTGTGACGACTGGAGAGGTGTCCGCTGGAATCCGAAGATGGATTGAAGTTGAAGAGGACCTGAAAATTGAGGGGACAGAGTTCAAAGCCACTTGCCAGTGACCGGTGGCCAGCAGGACGGATGACCACTGATGTCGCGTCGCTTCAGGTTGTCAATGGTGATTTGTCTCTTCGCTCACGAGGTCCAGGAGAGATCGACGATGACCAGCAGCTGGATTCGGAGGGTCCCACAATGTCTGCAGCTGATGACGGTGTCGGCAGCCGGATTGGAGCCAAAAAGCCTTGGCAACTGCAAGTCATGTGTGGAGTGAAGATTGAAGATGGTGCAGACCAGCAAGGTCTGATGGACTTACCCAGCAAGGGTAAGTGAGGGCAGGCCCAAAGCAACCAGGAGAGCCCTTGAAGTTGATGAGAAAGTCTTCGGGTGAGTCACTAGCCAACAGGCAAGCAACCGCAAAGACGCCTTTGCAGGAAAAGTTCCACAGGAGCCCATGGTCACTCGGGATGGGGTAGGCCACTGATTTTCGGTACCACACCTGCTAGAGACTTGGACTACAGATGGTCCAAAGCACAAGTTCACAGAACATTGTTTAGGGTTTGCACTTGAAATCAGTGCACGGTTCCCTGGTATTGCTGTTCCTCGTCACTCGTGGGGTCCAGATGCCACAGCTTCACTGGGGACTCAAAATGGCCATCGAGAGGTCAGGAAATCTGCTTCAGGGGATGCAGGGACTTCGGACTCAGGCGGGAGTGGTGAAGTTTGCAACCGTTGATCAAGTTATTGGTGCCTGCCAAGCAGGGGAGTCACTCCTTGACTCCAAGGGAGATTCTTCAGTCTTCCAGAGATAGTGGAACGTTGAAGGGCCAGGATTCTTCTTTGTAGAGCGTCGTCCAGGTGTAATCTGAATTGCATTGGCAATGCTTGGTATCTTATAGTGAAGATAGGGGAGGGACTAGCTCTATGACCACTCCTCTAGGAGGGTCAGGGTAGTGGGTGGTTACACCCACTTCCCTTTGTCCAGTTTTGCACCAGAGCAGGGGCAGGTAGCCCCTGAACCGGTTTGAGCTGGCAAATGCACAGAGGATTTTATAACACTAAAGAGAGTGAGAGAGAAGCAAAGCAGTTGCAATCTCCCAAAGATACAATAATACAGAAGCAACTGCTAGTTCCTATATCCCCGAATTAGGTTCAATAGATGTTAGGAGTCAATTGTAGAATCAATAAATTGACCCGTATGTCAGATGTTGTCATTACGCATAACCATGGGAAGAGTAGGGATATCCAAAGATATTGGAGAAGACGCCTCACTCACTAGTAGTGACATGCTTCATCATTGGCGTCTTTCCACACCCAGGTAAGATGGTACTACCTGGGCGGACTCAACCATAAGATGTGCTGGGAGTTCTTATATAAATTTTCTCTGGTTATGCAGGGAACCAGTTCAGTGATAAATTCTAAAATTACCTCACGGTATCCCCTTGTTCAAAACTTTATTCTTGGGGTACCTGGGGTACTAAATAAAAAGCTTTATGCCGTGATGGGGTTGTTTTGAAATTTTTGTTTCAAATATACCCACTTGTTCTGCTAACATGTTTCGGCCCACGCACAGAGCCCACAAGGGTCTGGGGCCTTCTTCAGGGCTGTATAGTCTAGTTTTTGGTTTCCCTGACTTAAGTTTGATCATGTACTACATGCAAACCCAGAAAAAAATGAGGCCTATTGCACTCACCTAAGATTTGAAATCCAGTAGATTTTCTGGAAGAAGAAAATAGGGTCAGCAACATGTTAGCACTCTATTCTGGACTAACACCCGTGGTGACGACTATAATAATAATCTATGTGGCTATATCACTCCACCCGTGATACGTGCTATATCATTTGTTATATTGCAGTGTTTGTGTCATAATCCACACCTCTAACTTGAGTGTGACCAATCCAATAAGAACTATCGACCCCTGCCCGGTCACTCCTCACACTCTCAACTAATATATCTTACTCGTCCGTGGGGTAATCGTAGTGTATTTTCTATATACCCCGTGCTCAAGTGGAAAAATGGTAGGGGCAAAACTGGGGAATATTCAATAGGTGCCACATATGTGAACCTGATATCCTCTCCAACCCTGCATCTACTAGATGTGAAACCTGTGTTCATCCATTAATCATTCTCACCTACTGGGTGGTGCTAGATTGCACCATGCGGGTCACGTGATTTTAGGTGCCATCTTGTAGTCACACACTGGAAATATAAAACAGTGGAGGTTTACAAGAGTTAGTGAGCAATTAGTTACACACTCGATTTATCACGTACTTCCGTGAAGTTTTGGGAGCCGCGTGTTTTTGTGCTGCATCACCCATACTCTGGAAATACTGAGCCTTTTCATATACAAAGTGTTTCGAGTGTTCTCAAGTATTGACGTCTAAAATATTTCCACAACACCGGTATTTGCAGCGGTTCCGATTCTAAATGTTCGGATCTACTGATTGTGAGGCTAATCCCAAGGGGTGTTTCAATAACCCATTTAGACTTGCTGCGTCTTACTTCGCAGCAGTTCAGATTCTACAGGTTCGGGTCTACTGATTGTGAGACATATCCCGAGAGGTATTTCACTAACCTGTTTACATCAACCCTTAATGTTATTTAGTTATTCAACATACTCATGGTAGCATAATCCATCTAAAAGTGATTCCGGTATTAGGCCGTCTCGTAACACCCGCATGCATGTGTATAGCAGTATTGAGTCACCCTCATTCAGACTTGCTGCGTCTTACTTCGTCAAAGCTCGGACACCGTGGGTACACCTGTTGCGTTCACTGCCCGCCGCTGTGTAAATTCTAAGTGTATATGGTGTTTTTAAATAGTTGGCGGACTTCCGTCTGTCTTCCGGGTTGCGTAGACAGCGTATAGTTGGATTCGATGTGATATGTCACGTGGAAAGTCGACTAAGACGTGCATACGTCATAGGTACTACTCTTCCGTCCCTGGTGGATTTTTGGGAATTGTAGGCTAAGGATCCGATGTTAATATATTCGCACCCTTGATGTTTAACCGAAGGGAATCAGTGTAGCATACGGTAAAGTTATATTACTTGATCGTTTGGGATCGGATGTATGGTGTGGGACTGTCGTTGTCAGATACCTTTGGAAACCTGTATTCCATGTGTGTTAGTGGTACTGGCTTATTCCCATGTGTATCTAAATGCGGTAATTACTCTCGTACCCAGTCATTGTTGCAATCTAAAGTTGTTCTCTGTTACTAGACAAGTGATCCGTATATCTACCTCAGGGGTCAAGAAACGGTCACTGTATACATATATATGATCTACGTTACATGTGGTGTAGGTTTGTTTCTAAAAAAAGCTCGAGTCAATGTTGTCTCTACTAACCACTTTCATGCCCCTATGAGTCTCCCAGGTCTGTTTGATTTGTTCTCATCCTTGGTATGTACATACTATGAGGGGCGGATACCAATCAATAATTTTGACATTCTGAACTATGTATGGGATCCCACTCATGTTAATGAAGACCACGGGATTTCCTCATTTAACCCATTGCTGACACTAGACAATCTGTAAATCCAACGTTGTTCTGTTTTCAACAGTTGTTTCTCATTGCAGTGGTTTGGCAATTTTTCAATGATTGACCAAGTGAAGTCATTCTCACTATGTCTCTGCGTTCGAAAATGGCGCATCATTTTGGTGACCGTTTTTCTACACCGGAAGGTGCTGCGGTGTTCATTTAATCGTTTTTTGACTCTCTGTGAAGTCATGCCAATATATCTCAGATTGCATTTGCAGGTCATGATGTACACCACGTTCTGGCTGTTACAATTGGAAAATGACCTCTGTTCCCATGGTGTCTGTAGCCCCAGATCAATGGTTTTGCTCGCTTTTGTTAGGGTGCACACATTACAGCTTCCACAAGGAAAGTGTCCTACAACTGCAGGTAAATCCCATAGTGTGTTTGTGTTTTCAGTGGTTCATGTCCTTTTCTTGGGGCGAGTATGTACTATTGAGTCCCGTAGGGATTTGCCGCGTTTAAATGCAAAGAGGGGTTTTGGTAGTTTCAGGGTTCCCGAGTTTAGGGTCTTCCAGTGTCTTGAAATGATCCCCTTTAGTTTGTTAGATTCAGTGCCAAAGGTGGTAACGCACACTATTCTCTTATTCTCAGGTTTGGAATGAGATTCCAATAATGCCTCCCTTGGATTGTTGATTGCCCTCTTGTTGGCCTGTTTTATTAATCGTGGTGGATACAATATCGAGTGTAATTTCGTAGATAGTTTCTCTGCGTGCACCTTGTATGTTTCCTTATCTGTGCAATTTCTGCGTAATCTCAGGAATTGTCCTACTGGTAAATTATCCTTCAAGGTTTTCGGATGAAAGCTGTCATATCTCAGTAGGTTGTTCACATCTGTAGGCTTATAAAAGACTTCCGTATTCAATATTCCTTTGTCAGGCCAGATTTTCAAATCGAGGAAGGTAATCTAGTCTCTTTTTACCGTCATTGTGAACTTGATATATTGGTCTCTAGAATTTAACCAGTTCAGGAAGTCTTCTGCCGTTGCTTCGTTCCCTTTCCATATAAGGAAAACGTCGTCTATGTACCGCTTCCACACCAACATATTGTCAACATATGGATTGGTGTCGGTGTAGATAAAGTTGGTTTCAAAATCGTGGACATATAGACAGGCTATACTCGGTGCACAGGTCATGCCCATGGAAGTGCCATGAGTTTGTAAGAAAAAATCGCCGTCATACTCGAAATAATTCTTTGTTAGCGCCAATCTCGCGCAGTCAATGATGAACTGAATGGGAATGATCGATGTCCAATTCTCGTTCTTTAGCAGGGTTTCAATCACTTGTAGAGAGGCTTTCTGCGGGATGCTGGTATACAGCGCCTCCACGTCTAGAGTAATCAAAAGGTCTGTGGATACATTATACGGTATCAGTTTGAGGTTATTAAGAATATCTCGAGTGTCTTTTAGATATGATGGCATCTTTTGGACAATGGGCCTCAAAAAATAATCCGTAAATTTTGACAGTGGTTCCAAGGCTGAACCAATTCAGGAAACAATTGGTCTTCCTGGTGGTGGGTTCACATTCTTATGTACTTTTGGTAGGATGTAGAAGTAGGGTACTTTTGGATTGGGTTCTACCAAGAAGGCTGCTTCTGCCATCGTGATCCATCCCTCTTCAGCTGCTGTCTTTACCATGATAGATATATTTTGTTTCAATCCTTCTGTGGGATCTCTTTGCAAGCGTTTGTAATTGCGTTGATCATCCAGTAGTTTTCTACATTCCTGTTTGTACATTTCCAAAGGCATCACGACTGTGGCGCCCCCCTTATCCGCTGGTTTGATAATGATATCATTCATACTGTCAATAGTTTTGATTGCTTCTCGTTCCATCGAAGTCAAGTTGTTAAAGACTTTTCGTTCAGTCGTCTTCATTTTATCCACTTCAAGTATCACTGCCTTCTCGAAGGCCAAGAGAGCGGGTGGCATAGTGTGAGTTGGTGGAGTGAAGCGTGGTTTTCTTCTGAGGCCGGTGTTTTTGTCCTCAACTGGTTCCTGTGTATTGTCTGCATCTGTAAAGAATACTGTTAGTCTCAATTTCCGGAAAAATTCTGACAATTCGATCCTTAAATCGAATAAATTTGTTCTGGCCGTAGGTACAAAGCCTAGTCCTTTGTTTAGGACAGTCTGTTGTACCGGGGAAAGAGTCTTGGAGCTGAGGTTTAGTATTCCTGTTGGTTCCTGCTCATGCTGGGTCTCGCTTCTGATTGTCCCTGTTCTTCCTGGTTGTCTCCCAGTGGACTCTTGGGCCTCTCCGGTTGTTTCCCCCTCCTCTGATAGGGCCTCTCCCTAAAAAAGAGGGTTGGAAAGGTGGCCATTGATATCCAATCTGAGGGGGTGGGAATGATGGTTGCATAAAAGGTCCCCATCCGAATGGTTGTTGTTGAAATGCACCCATTGTCTGGTAGTTGCCCCAATTTCTCCTGGGGCGGCTGCCTCTCCTTTTGTTGTTGTTCCACCTCTGGTCTCTCCCTTCAAACGAGGAATCACTAGAAGTTCTATTCGAGCCTGCACTGTCGGTGTCAGAAAAATCTGATTTATCTCTCTCAGTTGGGTTATAGTCTGCTTTAGAATAGGGAAAAACGTTTTCATACTTGAAGCGTTTAAGATCTTTCTGAAATGTAGTGATCTTCGCTTGTGTCAAGCATTCTTTGTACTCGTTGATGGTCTTATTATTTTCCTCCAATTTCTTTTTGAAGGCACTAATGGTAATTTGAGTCTTCAACCCATTTTCCAACGTTTTAATTTCTACCAGAAGGGCATCCGACAGTCTCTTTGCTGTTTTTATAATTAAGACTAACCAGTCTCTTGTGCATTTCCATGCAATAAGAGACCAGCTGTGTCGAAATTCCGGGTCATTCAAGAAAATCCTAGGAGCATTGGTGACGATTAATCCATTTGGGGCTATATTCCCCCGAAGATATTCGGTCATGATAGCCCCGTGCAGGAGTGTTTTAAGCTGAGTCCTTTTTAATTCGGTAAGAGACTCCCAATCGCCACTGTTTTGGGTGACTTGGGCCAGTGTGGTATCTGACAACAGGGGGGGTAGAGATAGAATGGATGAAATTTCATCTTCACCGTATGCCAACCCTTCTGCCATTGTGGAAAAATGTATTTAGATGATCTCAGTATGAGAGTGTAAAGAAACCGGGGGAGAATTATTTTTAGGATTGATAAAAGTTGGACTGTGGGATTTGTTTAAGAAACACTCTTTGTCTCATATGATTATTTTGCCACAGAATGTTTTAAACTCTCGAGGCTATAGAGGCCCCTCAATATTTTATAACACTAAAGAGAGTGAGAGAGAAGCAAAGCAGTTGCAATCTCCCAAAGATACAATAACACAGAAGCAACTGCTAGTTCCTTTATCCCCGAATTAGGTTCAATAGATGTTAGGAGTCAATTGTAGAATCAATAAATTGACCCGTATGTCAGATGTTGTCATTACGCATAACCATGGGAAGAGTAGGGATATCCAAAGATATTGGAGAAGACGCCTCACTCACTAGTAGTGACATGCTTCATCATTGGCGTCTTTCCACACCCAGGTAAGATGGTACTACCTGGGCGGACTCAACCATAAGATGTGCTGGGAGTTCTTATATAAATTTTCTCTGGTTATGCAGGGAACCAGTTCAGTGATAAATCCTAAAATTACCTCACGGTATCCCCTTGTTCAAAACTTTATTCTTGGGGTACCTGGGGTACTAAATAAAAAGCTTTATGCCGTGATGGGGTTGTTTTGAAATTTTTGTTTCAAATATACCCACTTGTTCTGCCAACATGTTTCGGCCCACGCACAGAGCCCACAAGGGTCTGGGGCCTTCTTCAGGGCTGTATAGTCTAGTTTTTGGTTTCCCTGACTTAAGTTTGATCATGTACTACATGCAAACCCAGAAAAAAATGAGGCCTATTGCACTCACCTAAGATTTGAAATCCAGTAGATTTCCTGGAAGAAGAAAATAGTGTCAGCAACATGTTAGCACTCTATTCTGGACTAACACCCGTGGTGACGACTATAATAATAATCTATGTGGCTATATCACTCCACCTGTGATACGTGCAATATCATTTGTTATATTGCAGTGTTTGTGTCATAATCCACACCTCTAACTTGAGTGTGACCAATCCAATAAGAACTATCGACCCCTGCCCGGCCACTCCTCACACTCTCAACTAATATATCTTACTCGTCTGTGGGGTAATCGTAGTGTATTTTCTATATACCCCGTGCTCAAGTGGAAAAATGGTAGGGGCAAAGCTGGGGAATATTCAATAGGTGCCACATATGTGAACCTGATATCCTCTCCAACCCTGCATCTACTAGATGTGAAACCTGTGTTCATCCATTAATCATTCTCACCTACTGGGTGGTGCTAGATTGCACCATGCGGGTCACGTGATTTTAGGTGCCGTCTTGTAGTCACACACTGGAAATATAAAACAGTGGAGGTTTACAAGAGTTAGTGAGCAATTAGTTACACACTCGATTTATCACGTACTTCCGTGAAGTTTTGGGAGCCGCGTGTTTTTGTGCTGCATCACCCATACTCTGGAAATACTGAGCCTTTTCATATACAAAGTGTTTCGAGTGTTCTCAAGTATTGACGTCTAAAATATTTCCACAACACCGGTATTTGCAGCGGTTCCGATTCTAAATGTTCGGATCTACTGATTGTGAGGCTAATCCCAAGGGGTGTTTCAATAACCCATTTACCTCAACCAATTTTTCAACACCCTCCTGATAGCGTAATCCATCCAAAGTGGTTAAGGTTATTGGCAGTCTCGTAACGCCCGCATGCATGTATATAGTAGTATTGAGTCACCCCCAACACACACGCGCATCATTTAGACTTGCTGCGTCTTACTTCGCAGCAGTTCAGATTCTACAGGTTCGGGTCTACTGATTGTGAGACCAATCCCGAGAGGTATCTCACTAACCCGTTTACATCAACCCTTAATGTTATTTAGTTATTCAAGATACTCATGGTAGCATAATCCATCCAAAAGTGATTCCGGTATTAGGCCGTCTCGTAACACCCGCATGCATGTGTATAGCAGTATTGAGTCACCCTCATTCAGACTTGCTGCGTCTTACTTCGTCAAAGCTCGGACACCGTGGGTACACCTGTTGCGTTCACTGCCCGCCGCCGTGTAAATTCTAAGTGTATATGGTGTTTTTAAATAGTTGGCGGACTTCCGTCTGTCTTCCGGGTTGCGTAGACAGCGTATAGTTGGATTCGATGTGATATGTCACGTGGAAAGTCGACTAAGACGTGCATACGTCATAGGTACTACTCTTCCGTCCCTGGTGGATTTTTGGGAATTGTAGGCTAAGGATCCGATGTTAATATTCGCACCCTTGATGTTTAACCGAAGGGAATCAGTGTAGCATATGGTAAAGTTATATTACTTGATCGTTTGGGATCGGATGTATGGTGTGGGACTGTCGTTGTCAGATACCTTTGGAAACCTGTATTCCATGTGTGTTAGTGGTACTGGCTTATTCCCATGTGTATCTAAATGCGGTAATTACTCTCGTACCCAGTCATTGTTGCAATCTAAAGTTGTTCTCTGTTACTAGACAAGTGATCCGTATATCTACCTCAGGGGTCAAGAAACGGTCACTGTATACATATATATGATCTACGTTACATGTGGTGTAGGTTTGTTTCTAAAAAATGCTCGAGTCAGTGTTGTCTCTACTAACCACTTTCATGCCCCTATGAGTCTCCCAGGTCTGTTTGATTTGTTCTCATCCTTGGTATGTACATACTATGAGGGGCGGATACCAATCAATAATTTTGACATTCTGAACTATGTATGGGATCCCACTCATGTTAATGAAGACCACGGGATTTCCTCATTTAACCCATTGCTGACACTAGACAATCTGTAAATCCAACGTTGTTCTGTTTTCAACAGTTGTTTCTCATTGCAGTGGTTTGGCAATTTTTCAATGATTGACCAAGTGAAGTCATTCTCACTATGTCTCTGCGTTCAAAAATGGCGCATCATTTTGGTGACCGTTTTTCTACACCGGAAGGTGCTGCGGTGTTCATTTAATCGTGTTTTGACTCTCCGTGAAGTCATGCCAATATACCTCAGATTGCATTTGCAGGTCATGATGTACACCACGTTCTGGCTGTTACAATTGGAAAATGACCTCTGTTCCCATGGTGTCTGTAGCCCCAGATCGATGGTTTTGCTCGCTTTTGTTAGGGTGCACACATTACTGCTTCCACAAGGAAAGTGTCCTACAACTGCAGGTAAATCCCATAGTGTGTTTGTGTTTTCACTGGTTCCTGTCCTTTTCTTGGGGCGAGTATGTACTATTGAGTCCCGTAGGGATTTGCCGCGTTTAAATGCAAAGAGGGGTTTTGGTAGTTTCAGGGTTCCCGAGTTTAGGGTCTTCCAGTGTCTTGAAATGATCCCCTTTAGTTTGTTAGATTCAGTGCCAAAGGTGGTAACGCACACTATTCTCTTATTCTCAGGTTTGGAATGAGATTCCAATAATGCCTCCCTTGGATTGTTGATTGCCCTCTTGTTGGCCTGTTTTATTAATCGTGGTGGATACAATTTCGAGTGTAATTTCGTAGATAGTTTCTCTGCGTGCACCTTGTATGTTTCCTTATCTGTGCAATTTCTGCTTAATCTCAGGAATTGTCCTACTGGTAAATTATCCTTCAAGGTTTTCGGATGAAAGCTGTCATATCTCAGTAGGTTGTTCACATCTGTAGGCTTATAAAAGACTTCCGTTTTCAATATTCCTTTGTCAGGCCAGATTTTCAGATCGAGGAAGGTAATCCAGTCTCTTTTTACCGTCATTGTGAACTTGAGATATTGGTCTCTAGAATTTAACCAGTTCAGGAAGTCTTCTGCCGTTGCTTCGTTCCCTTTCCATATAAGGAAAACGTTGTCTATGTACCGCTTCCACACCAACATATTGTCAACATATGGATTGGTGTCGGTGTAGATAAAGTTGGTTTCAAAATCGTGGACATATAGACAGGCTATACTCAGTGCACAGGTCATGCCCATGGAAGTGCCATGAGTTTGTAAGAAAAAATCGCCGTCATACTCGAAATAATTCTTTGTTAGCGCCAATCTCGCGCAGTCAATGATGAACTGAATGGGAATGATCGATGTCCAATTCTCGTTCTTTAGCAGGGTTTCAATCACTTGTAGAGAGGCTTCCTGCGGGATGCTGGTATACAGCGCCTCCACGTCTAGAGTAATCAAAAGGTCTGTGGATACATTATATGGTATCAGTTTGAGGTTATTAAGAATATCTCCAGTGTCTTTTAGATATGATGGCATCTTTTGGACAGTGGGCCTCAAAAAATAATCCGTAAATTTTGACAGTGGTTCCAAGGCTGAACCAATTCAGGAAACAATTGGTCTTCCTGGTGGTGGGTTCACATTCTTATGTACTTTTGGTAGGATGTAGAAGTAGGGTACTTTTGGATTGGGTTCTACCAAGAAGGCTGCTTCTGCCATCGTGATCCATCCCTCTTCAGCTGCTGTCTTTACCATGATAGATATATTTTGTTTCAATCCTTCTGTGGGATCTCTTTGCAAGCGTTTGTAATTGCGTTGATCATCCAGTAGTTTTCTACATTCCTGTTTGTACATTTCCAAAGGCATCACGACTGTGGCGCCCCCCTTATCCGCTGGTTTGATGATGATATCATTCATACTGTCAATAGTTTTGATTGCTTCTCGTTCCATCGAAGTCAAGTTGTTAAAGACTTTTCGTTCAGTCGTCTTCATTTTATCCACTTCAAGTATCACTGCCTTCTCGAAGGCCAAGAGAGCGGGTGGCATAGTGTGAGTTGGTGGAGTGAAGCGTGGTTTTCTTCTGAGGCCGGTGTTTTTGTCCTCAACTGGTTCCTGTGTATTGTCTGCATCTGCAAAGAATACTGTTAGTCTCAATTTCCGGAAAAATTCTGACAATTCGATCCTTAAGTCGAATAAATTTGTTCTGGCCGTAGGTACAAAGCCTAGTCCTTTGTTTAGGACAGTCTGTTGTACCGGGGAAAGAGTCTTGGAGCTGAGGTTTAGTATTCCTGTTGGTTCCTGCTCATGCTGGGTCTCGCTTCTGATGCTACCTGTTCTCCCTGGTTGTCTCCCCAGTGGACTCTTGGGCCTCTCCGGTTGTTTCCCCCTCCTCTGATAGGGCCTCTCCCTAAAAAAGAGGGTTGGAAAGGTGGCCATTGATATCCAAACTGAGGGGGTGGGAATGATGGTTGCATAAAAGGTCCCCATCCGAATGGTTGTTGTTGAAATGCACCCATTGTCTGGTAGTTGCCCCAATTTCTCCTGGGGCGGCTGCCTCTCCTTTTGTTGTTGTTCCACCTCTGGTCTCTCCCTTCAAACGAGGAATCACTAGAAGTTCTATTCGAGCCTGCACTGTCGGTGTCAGAAAAATCTGATTTATCTCTCTCAGTTGGGTTATAGTCTGCTTTAGAATAGGGAAAAACGTTTTCATACTTGAAGCGTTTAAGATCTTTCTGAAATTTAGTGATCTTCGCTTGTGTCAAGCATTCTTTGTACTCGTTGATGGTCTTATTATTTTCCTCCAATTTCTTTTTGAAGGCACTAATGGTAATTTGAGTCTTCAACCCATTTTCCAACGTTTTAATTTCTACTAGAAGGGCATCCGACAGTCTCTTTGCTGTTTTTATAATTAAGACTAACCAGTCTCTTGTGCATTTCCATGCAATAAGAGACCAGCTGTGTCGAAATTCCGGGTCATTCAAGAAAATCCTAGGAGCATTGGTGACGATGAATCCATTTGGGGCTATATTCCCCCGAAGATATTCGGTCATGATAGCCCCGTGCAGGAGTGTTTTAAGCTGAGTCCTTTTTAATTCGGTAAGAGACTCCCAATCGCCACTGTTTTGGGTGACTTGGGCCAGTGTAGTATCTGACAACAGGGGGGGTAGAGATAGAATGGATGAAATTTCATCTTCACCGTATGCCAACCCTTCTGCCATTGTGGAAAAATTAATTTAGATGATCTCAGTATGAGAGTGTAAAGAAACCGGGGGAGAATTATTTTTAGGATTGATAAAAGTTGGACTGTGGGATTTGTTTGAGAAACACTCTTTGGCTCATATGATTATTTTGCCACAGAATGTTTTAAACTCTCGAGGCTATAGAGGCCCCTCAATATCTTATGACACTAAAGAGAGTGAGAGAGAAGCAAAGCAGTTGCAATCTCCCAAAGATATAATAACACAGAAGCAACTGCTAGTTCCTATATCCCCGAATTAGGTTCAATAGATGTTAGGAGTCAATTGTAGAATCAATAAATTGACCCGTATGTCAGATGTTGTCATTACGCATAACCATGGGAAAAGTAGGGATATCCAAAGATATTGGAGAAGACGCCTCACTCACTAGTAGTGACATGCTTCATCATTGGCGTCTTTCCACACCCAGGTAAGATGGTACTACCTGGGCGGACTCAACCATAAGATGTGCTGGGAGTTCTTATATAAATTTTCTCTGGTTATGCAGGGAACCAGTTCAGTGATAAATTCTAAAATTACCTCACGGTATCCCCTTGTTCAAAACTTTATTCTTGGGGTACCTGGGGTACTAAATAAAAAGCTTTATGCCGTGATGGGGTTGTTTTGAAATTTTTGTTTCAAATATACCCACTTGTTCTGCCAACATGTTTCGACCCACGCACAGAGCCCACAAGGGTCTGGGGCCTTCTTCAGGGCTGTATAGTCTAGTTTTTGGTTTCCCTGACTTAAGTTTGATCATGTACTACATGCAAACCCAGAAAAAAATGAGGCCTATTGCACTCACCTAAGATTTGAAATCCAGTAGATTTTCTGGAAGAAGAAAATAGTGTCAGCAACATTTTAGCACTCTATTCTGGACTAACACCCGTGGTGACGACTATAATAATAATCTATGTGGCTATATCACTCCACCCGTGATACGTGCAATATCATTTGTTATATTGCAGTGTTTGTGTCATAATCCACACCTCTAACTTGAGTGTGACCAATCCAATAAGAATTATCGACCCCTGCCCGGTCACTCCTCACACTCTCAACTAATATATCTTACTCGTCCGTGGGGTAATCGTAGTGTATTTTCTATATACCCCGTGCTCAAGTGGAAAAATGGTAGGGGCAAAACTGGGGAATATTCAATAGGTGCCACATATGTGAACCTGATATCCTCTCCAACCCTGCATCTACTAGATGTGAAACCTGTGTTCATCCATTAATCATTCTCACCTACTGGGTGGTGCTAGATTGCACCATGCGGGTCACGTGATTTTAGGTTCCGTCTTGTAGTCACACACTGGAAATATAAAACAGTGGAGGTTTACAAGAGTTAGTGAGCAATTAGTTACACACTCGATTTATCACGTACTTCCGTGAAGTTTTGGGAGCCGCGTGTTTTTGTGCTGCATCACCCATACTCTGGAAATACTGAGCCTTTTCATATACAAAGGTTTTCGAGTGTTCTCAAGTATTGACGTCTAAACATATTTCCACAACACCGGTATTTGCAGCGGTTCCGATTCTAAATGTTCAGATCTACTGATTGTGAGGCTAATCCCAAGGGGTGTTTCAATAACCCAATTACCTCAACCATTAGCGTCATTCAATTTTTCAACACCCTCCTGATAACAAATCAAACAGACCTGGGAGACTCATAGGGGCATGAAAGTGGTTAGTAGAGACAACACTGACTCGAGCTTTTTTTAGAAACAAACCTACACCACATGTAACGTAGATCATATATATGTATACAGTGACCCTTTCTTGACCCCTGAGGTAGATATACGGATCACTAGTCTAGTAACAGAGAACAACTTTAGATTGCAACAATGACTGGGTACGAGAGTAATTACCGCATTTAGATACACATGGGAATAAGCCAGTACCACTAACACACATGGAATACAGGTTTCCAAAGGTATCCGACAACGACAGTCCCACACCATACATCCGATCCCAAACGATCAAGTAATATAACTTTACCGTATGCTACACTGATTCCCTTCAGTTAAACATCAGGGGTGCGAACATATTAACATCGGATCCTTAGCCTGCAATTCCCAAAAATCTACCAGGGACGGAAGAGTAGTACCTATGATGTATGCCCGTCTTAGTCGAATTTCCACATGACATATCACATCGAATCCAACTATACGCTGTCTACGCAACCCGGAAGACAGACGGAAGTCCGCCAACTATTTAAAAACACCACATACACTTAGAATTTACACGGCGGCGGGCAGTGAACGCAACAGGTGTACCCACGGTGTCCGAGCTTTGACGAAGTAAGACGCAGCAAGTCTGAATGATGTGCTCTTGTGTGGGGGTGACTCAATACTGCTATACACATGCATGCGGGTGTTACGAGACGGCCTAATACCAGAATCACTTTTGGATGGATTACGCTACCATGAGTATGTTGAATAACTAAATAACATTAAGGGTTGATGTAAACGGGTTAGTGAGATACCTCTCGGGATTGGTCTCACAATCAGTAGACCCGAACCTGTAGAATCTGAACTGCTGCGAAGTAAGACGCAGCAAGTCTAAATGATGCGCGTGTGTGTTGGGGGTGACTCAATACTACTATATACATGCATGCGGGCGTTACGAGACTGCCAATCACCTTAACCACTTCGGATGGATTACGCTATCAGGAGGGTGTTGAAAAATTGAATGACGCTAATGGTTGAGGTAAATGGGTTAATGAAACACCCCTTGGGATTAGACTCACAATCAGTAGATCCGAACATTTAGAATCGGAACCGCTGCAAATACCGGTGTTGTGGAAATATTTTAGACGTCAATACTTGAGAACACTCAAAACACTTTGTATATGAAAAGGCTCAGTATTTCCAGAGTATGGGTGATGCAGCACAAAAACACGCGGCTCTCAAAACTTCACGGAAGTACGTGATAAATCGAGTGTGTAACTAATTGCTCACTAACTCTTGTAAACCTCCACTGTTTTATATTTCCTGTGTGTGACTACAAGACGGCACCTAAAATCATGTGACCCGCATGGTGCAATCTAGCACCACCCAGTAGGTGAGAATGATTAATGGATGAACACAGGTTTCACATCTAGTAGATGCAGGGTTGGAGAGGATATCAGGTTCACATATGTGGCACCTATTGAATATTCCCCAGTTTTGCCCCTACCATTTTTCCACTTGAACACGGGGTATATAGAAAATACACTACGATTACCCCACGGACAAGTTAGATATATTAGTTGAGAGTGTGAGGAGTGACCGGGCAGGGGTCGATAGTTCTTATTGGATTGGTCACACTCAAGTTAGAGGTGTGGATTATGACACAAACACTGCAATATAACAAATGATATTGCACGTATCACGGGTGGAGTGATATAGCCACATAGATTATTATTATAGTCGTCACCACGGGTGTTAGTTCAGAATAGAGTGCTAACATGTTGCTGACACTATTTTCTTCTTCCAGGAAATCTACTGGATTTCAAATCTTAGGTGAGTGCAATAGGCCTCATTTTTTTCTGGGTTTGCATGTAGTACATGATCAAACTTAAGTCAGGGAAACCAAAAACTAGACTATACAGCCCTGAAGAAGGCACCAGACCCTTGTGGGCTGTGTGCGTGGGCCGAAACATGTTGGCAGAACAAGTGGGTATATTTGAAACAAAAATTTGAAAACAACCCCATCACGGCATAAAGCTTTTTATTTAGTACCCCAGGTACCCCAAGAATAAAGTTTTGAACAAGGGGATACCGTGAGGTAATTTTAGAATTTATCACTGAACTGGTTCCCTGCATAACCAGAGAAAATTTATATAAGAACTCCCAGCACATCTTATGGTTGAGTCCGCCCAGGTAGTACCATCTTACCTGGGTGTGGAAAGACGCCAATGATGAAGCATGTCACTACTAGTGAGTGAGGCGTCTTCTCCAATATCTTTGGATATCCCTACTCTTCCCATGGTTATGCGTAATGACAACATCTGACATACGGGTCAATTTATTGATTCTACAATTGACTCCTAACATCTATTGAACCTAATTTGGGGATATAGGAACTAGCAGTTGCTTCTGTGTTATCATATGCACAGAGGAGCCTACTGCTCCCCCAGTGCAGGACTTCAAAGGCACTCCAAGAGTGCACCCACCCAGCTCCAATACACTAAATCCTGTCTGGGAGGTGGTAACACCTCCCTGTAACAGGATACCCTTTGTTGGACTTCCTCCACTGCGAGTTTCGGTCAGCAGCAGGAGGGCAGCCCGGTGTCTGTGCTGGTGGCATCCATTTTGTGATGCCAGGGCTCTAGAAGATTTCTACCGTGTAGTACAGTGGGTACATGTCGTCCCCTCTAGAAGGGTGGGATCCTACTCCCACACCAGTTACTGGTGTGGGGGTAGGATTCCAAGTTGTTTGACACCAAACACGACATGTTTTGATGCAGTCATTCCAAAGTTAGCATTTACCGCGAGGTTATAATGCACTTAAGAGTATATGGTTTAACCGCATCCACAAACAGCAGTAGAGAATAGACTCTGCTAGCTGCAGAGGTTGTCCTGCTCATGCAGAAGCACCCCCTCACATAGTAAACCAGGCACCCTGCAATCAGGATTGTTAGGGCCTGCTAGAGCGGTGGCTGATAGGTTTATATGTGTGTGTATGGTGAGATATAGGAACCTATACCTCAGTGAGGAGTGCTAACACTACCTCACACAGGCTGCAGTAGCAGGCCTGTGGTGTCAGATTGTGAATGCTTCCCAGGGGTGGCATAATACATGCTGCAGCCCCTGGTAGGCCTGTGAAGTACCAATGCCCTAGGTACCTAAGGTACCCTATACTAGGGGCTCATAAGGTACCACAGTATCCAATCACTAGTGCATCTAATATGCACACCAAGTTGTTTTAGAGAGATCAGTGAGACTGGGGCCCTGATTAGCAGGGACCCAGTCAGACTATAGTCAGAAACCAGTGTATGCATCAGAAAAAAAGTGGGGGCAACATAAGTGCAGATCCTCCTCTCCTACAATGTGTAACCCTTTTAGATTCATCATGTCGACTACTACTCTTTTGGCGCATATTTAATTATACCTGCCAGCTTATTGACATGTGCAGTAGATGCCTTTGAGGCCACTTGACTGTTGCGTACAAGTGAAGAGGTCGAAAAAAAACCAACTTATTGAGTTTGTTTAGTTTATAATGCTTAGCCATCACATACATGTTACACTTTTTGCCATGACTGCAAAATGCTTGCATTCACTAGTATACTATCTAACGGCTAACTCACAGCATTTTTCTCATATAATAGGCGGAAGATTCCCTTCTACAAACCAGAGATTTACAGAGCATATTGGATGCAAGATGATGTAACCAGTATTTCTACGTTCTACGGTGAGGAGTCTTCCAGAATTCAAAAGATCTTGGCTCTTGTTCTTGTTGTCATACACTTGTAAATATTTACTGTTTTAATGTTAGGCTTTTTGCTGGCTTATTGACTATGGCTGTAGTAAATTAAATTTCATATTAACGATGTACAGAGTTTGATACTTGTTTCAAATAAACCTTTTGAACTTACACATAGACTCTGAGGTATTTGGTGTGGTGGGGTGGACTTACACAAGTGAGTGAGCAAAACGGTGTTATTATGTTCTGGGTTGTCTGTCTCAGTCATCATCAACATTGTGTATCTTCTTCGTGGGGGGGGGGGTCGGGAGTGGGACCCTAATGTGAGACACTATAGCTAGTCGGTCAGGGGATCCTGGGTTCTTCGGACTGAGGTGTGATCAGTAAGGTCCAACCTCCCATCAGCAACATCCTATTTTGTTGTGCATAGTTCTGTATGTGGCTCTGCAGAATCACTAGACAATAGTAGTATTATGTACTATCCAATCAAAAATACTAGCCAAATATCTGGTTGGCCATTTTGTTTGTGGTAATTGTCAAAGCCTCCACATTGAGAAGACTTGAAGAGGACAACCCAAAGGACAGGACACAGTGGCTAGAGCTATTGGTCAATCAGAATTTTATTATTCCAAAGAAAACCTTCTATAAAGAGTGGGCAACTGTGCAAGCTTCGCTACACACAGAGTAATAATAGTAATAGTAGTAGTAGTAGTAGAAGTAGTACAGAGAGTCATAGCAGAGGCAGTTAGAAGCAACTTAGTTAGAGGCAGGGATAAACAGAATTTGGAAACAGATAGTCAAGGTCAAAGAAGTAAGCTTTTGTAAAAAATAGATTTAGAAAGTGGAACCATAATTTATAGTTCGGAAAAAAAAGATGCAGTAAAATTTAGTGAAATATAAATGTCAATATAACCACTGGAGGACTTACTGGGGCCAGCAGCAGGAACCTCGGTAGAGGAGCGGTCCTGTGGTTCCCCCGCCGACTCCGGCCCCTGGGTGGTGATGATGATCATGTAAAAT
Source organism: Triturus cristatus (assembly GCF_964204655.1). Taxonomy (NCBI): domain Eukaryota; kingdom Metazoa; phylum Chordata; class Amphibia; order Caudata; family Salamandridae; genus Triturus; species Triturus cristatus. Next base: position 465,968,018 of record NC_140595.1, on the reverse strand, counting down.
ATAATAAAGAAAGAGACACACATTAAGGAGTGCTGTGAAACAGATAATAATAAATCATTTGGAAAAATAAGTCAAACAACATTTTAGGAAACAACAATTGACCTATCTAATCAGATGGATCGACTACTGGCTGCTTCCTGCATTTACGGATCGTCTACTTATTTATGAACACTCCAGTGTTCCATAATTATTCTGATTACAAATACTAACAAAGCCTAGTAAGTACCACCTGACCTACACCACCTATTCCAGATGGGACAATTGTTCACTAAGTCTGCATTTCCATTTTTTTTAAGTCATCAAATGCATAGATGAGATGGAGGACACATGCATACATTAGTGCATACATACATACAACAAATTGTGGGTTGGTTGCATGATTCTGATCTAGTTCTGCTACTGACTGACCATGCTAAGCCTATCACTCACTAAACAAAGTACAAAAGGTTCGACGGAGGACTGGGGTAAGCAGCACTCAGTGACAGATGAGGCGTCACGCAGACCACATAAAACAATTATTAACTACTACTAACAAACTAAACCTAGTATCCAATATGCATCCACCACTATTTCACAGTAGGACAATGGAAGGACTAGAGTCTCTCTAGCAAATCACATTACCTAACTTCAGTTCTGTAAAATAAACTCTTACATAATCAGCATCAGCACAAGCTAGCGCAAACTAAGTTGCAAACAAGTAAGAGTACCACCGTGCACCTGGGTCCTTAAATCAAAGAACATTTTGCTTTTTGGAACGTAATTTACCAGCAACGCTTGGCACGCAGCAGTAATCTTGTTGTTCATCAAATTTAATATACACAATCAGTTACTCACCAAGTCCGACGACCTCGACACCTAGCAGGTCCAACAGGTCCTGCTCCCGGTCCAGGATGTCGGACCACCGGTGGGCTAGCTGGTTGTGGGTGCGCCGGATCCCAGAGCACCGGAACACGGCCCGGCGCACCTTCGCCCACCGACGGTGCTGATCCTGGGTAGCGTACCCGGAGCCGGGCCTGCCGCCTGCTGCCAAGGTCAAGGGGAGGAGGTGCTGGATGAAGAAAACAAGGGCCGCCACCTCCTCCTCCCCAAACAGTTGCCGGGCCTGCACCCCTGCAGTGCGCATTCTGCCGCAAGGCAGGCGGCCCTCCTCTGCTCCTGCAGGTCACTTGCCCTTGGCACTCGGTGTGCCCTTGGCCATGGTTCTGGGGTGGGTGGGAGGCAGAAAAAAAAAGTTAGAAGGGGAAAAAAAAGTTAGGGGGAAGAAGATAGAAAGAACTTTATAAAAGTAACAAAAACACAGTAAAAGTAGAAATAAAATGCAAAATATAAACTTAGGCAAAGAGAGAGATAGATAATAACTAAAAAAAGTCAGAAAAAATGCTTTAAAGACAAAGGATTGCAAAGATAAAGGGAGGATACAAAAGTAGGCCCAGAACCATAGCATAGAGTGAAAAACAAGATGGCCGCGCCCATTCGCGACCGCCTGGGTAAGTTTGCACGATATTTCTCGCGAACATGTACTATTCATCGCGAACAAGTAAAATGCGCTCTCGAACACGTCAATGCACATCGCGAACAAGCTATCCGCAACCCGGAACAGGAAATAAGGCATCGCGGGCGGGACAATTGAAAAACAAGATGGCCACGCCCGTTGGCGACCGCATGAGTAAGATCGCGAGATATATCCCCTGAGCATGCAAACAGCTCTCCGAACACGCTCACCGCGCTCCCGAACAAGAAAAAACCATCGCGAACGGGCGCACCAAGCAACTATGTAAGCTCGCGGAGCTACGCGAAGGTCGCGTAGTGCAAGAACATCTTTGCGAAGCTTCGAGAAGCGAGGCTACGCGAACTATGCCCAGGGTTAATGAAGAGACCTTGGATTATAGGCATGCCTGTGTGTCCCATGAAGAGACCTGAGATTATAGGCATGCCCGTGTGTCCCATGAAGAGACCGGAGATTATAGGCATGCCTGTGTGTCCCATGAAGAGACCGGAGATTATAGGCATGCCTGTGTGTCCCATGAAGAGACCAGAGATTATAGGCATGCCTGTGTGTCCCATGAAGAGATCGGAGATCATATGCATGCTTGTGTGTCCCATGAAGAGACCTCAGATTAGAGGTATGCATGTGTGTCCCATGAAGAGACCTCGGATTATAGGCATGCCTGTGTGTCCCATGAAGAGACCTCGGATTATAGGCATGCCTGTGTGTCCCATGAAGAGACCTCAGATTATAGGCAGGCCTGTGTGTCCCATGAAGAGACCTCGGATTATAGGCATGCCTGTGCGTCCCATGAAGAGACCGGAGATTATATGCATGCCTGTGTGTCCCATGAAGAGACCGGAGATTATAGGCATGCCTGTGTGTCCCATGAAGAGACCCGAGATTATAGGCATGCCTGTGTGTCCCATGAAGAGACCGGAGATTATAGGCATGCTGTGTGTCCCACGAAGAGACCGGAGATTATAGGCATGCTTGTGTGTCCCATGAAGAGACCTCAGATTATAGGCATGCCTGTGTGTCCCATGAAGAGAACTCGGATTATAGGCATGCCTGTGTTTCCCATGAAGAGACCTCAGATTATAGGCATGCCTGTGTGTCCCATGAAGAGACCGGAGATTATAGGCATGCCTGTGTGTCCCATGAAGAGACAGGAGATTATAGGCATGCCTGTGTGTCTCATGAAGAGACCGGAGATTATAGGCATGCCTGTGTGTCCCATGAAGAGACCGGAGATTATAGGCATGCCTGTGAGTCCCATGAAGAGAACTCAGATTATAGGCATGCCTGTGTGTCCCATAAAGAGACTGGAGATTATAGGCATGCCTGTGTGTCCCATGAAGAGACCGGAGAATATAGGCATGCCTGTGTGTCCCATGAAGAGACCTCGGATTATAGGCATGCCTGTGTGTCCCATGAAGAGACCGGAGATTATAGGCATGCCTGTGTGTCCCATGAAGAGACAGGAGATTATAGGCATGCCTGTGTGTCCTCTGAAGAGACCGGAGATTATAGGCATGCCTGTGTGTCCCATGAAGAGACTGGAGATTATAGGCATGCCTGTTTGTCCCATGAAGAGACAGGAGATTATAGGCATGCTTGTGAGTCCCACGAAGAGACTGGAGATTATAGGCATGCCTGTGTGTCCCATGAAGAGACCAGAGATTATAGGCATGCCTGTGTCTCCCATGTAGAGACCTCGGATTATAGGCATGCCTGTGTATCCCATGAAGAGACCTCGGATTATAGGCATGCTTGTGTGTCCCATGAAGAGACTGGAGATTAGAGGCATGCCTGTGTGTCCAGTGAAGAGACCTCGGATTATAGGCATGCCTGTGTGTCCCATGAAGAGACCGGAGATTATAGGCATGCCCGTGTGTCCCACAAAGGGACCGGAGATTATAGGCATGCCTGTGTGTCCCATGAAGAAACTGGAGATTATAGGCATGCCTGTGTGTCCCATGAAGAGACCTTGGATTCTAGGCATGCCTGTGTGTCCCATGAAGAGACCTCAGATTATAGGCATGCCTGTGTGTCCCATGAAGGGACCGGAGATTATAGGCATGCCTGTGTGTCCCATTAGGAGACCAGAGATTATAGGCATGCCTGTGTGTCCCATGAAAAAACTAGAGATTATAGGCATGCCTGTGTGTCCCAGGAAGAGACTGGAGATTATAGGCATGCCTGTGTGTCCCATGAAGAGACCGGAGATTATAGGCATGCCTGTGTGTCCCATGAAGAGACAAGAGATTATAGGCATGCATGTGTGTCCCATGAAGAGACCGGAGATTATAGGCATGCCTGTGTGTCCCATGAAGAGACCGGAAATTATAGGCATGCCTGTGTGTCCCATGAAGAGACCGGAGATTATAGGCATGCCTATGTGCCCCATTAAGAGACCGGAGATTATAGGCATGTTTGTGAGTCCCATGAAGAGACCTCATATTATAGGCATGCCTGTGTGTCCCATGAAGAGACCGGAGATTATAGGCATGCCTGTGTGTCCCATGAAGAGACTGGAGATTATAGGCATGCCTGTGTGTCCTAAGAAGAGACTGGAGATTATAGGCATGCCTGTGTGTCCCATGAAGAGACTGGAGATTATAGGCATGCCTGTTTGTCCCATGAAGAGACAGGAGATTATAGGCATGCTTGTGAGTCCCACGAAGAGACTGGAGATTATAGGCATGCCTGTGTGTCCCATGAAGAGACCAGAGATTATAGGCATGCCTGTGTCTCCCATGTAGAGACCTCGGATTATAGGCATGCCTGTGTATCCCATGAAGAGACCTCGGATTATAGGCATGCTTGTGTGTCCCATGAAGAGACTGGAGATTAGAGGCATGCCTGTGTGTCCAGTGAAGAGACCTCGGATTATAGGCATGCCTGTGTGTCCCATGAAGAGACCGGAGATTATAGGCATGCCCGTGTGTCCCACAAAGGGACCGGAGATTATAGGCATGCCTGTGTGTCCCATGAAGAAACTGGAGATTATAGGCATGCCTGTGTGTCCCATGAAGAGACCTTGGATTCTAGGCATGCCTGTGTGTCCCATGAAGAGACCTCAGATTATAGGCATGCCTGTGTGTCCCATGAAGGGACCGGAGATTATAGGCATGCCTGTGTGTCCCATTAGGAGACCAGAGATTATAGGCATGCCTGTGTGTCCCATGAAAAAACTAGAGATTATAGGCATGCCTGTGTGTCCCAGGAAGAGACTGGAGATTATAGGCATGCCTGTGTGTCCCATGAAGAGACCGGAGATTATAGGCATGCCTGTGTGTCCCATGAAGAGACAAGAGATTATAGGCATGCATGTGTGTCCCATGAAGAGACCGGAGATTATAGGCATGCCTGTGTGTCCCATGAAGAGACCGGAAATTATAGGCATGCCTGTGTGTCCCATGAAGAGACCGGAGATTATAGGCATGCCTATGTGCCCCATTAAGAGACCGGAGATTATAGGCATGTTTGTGAGTCCCATGAAGAGACCTCATATTATAGGCATGCCTGTGTGTCCCATGAAGAGACCGGAGATTATAGGCATGCCTGTGTGTCCCATGAAGAGACCAGAGATTATAGGCATGCCTGTGTGTCCCATGAAGAGACCTCAGGTTATAGGCATGCCTGTGTGTCCAATGAAGAGACCGGAGATTATAGGCATGCCTGTGCGTCCCATGAAGAGACCTTGGATTATAGGCATGCCTGTGTGTCCCATGAAGAAACTGGAGATTATAGGCATGCCTGTGTGTCCCATGAAGAGACCTCGGATTATAGGCATGCCTGTGTGTCCCATGAAGAGACCAGAGATTATAGGCATGCCTGTGTCTCCCATGTAGAGACCCTGGATTATAGGCATGCCTGTGTGTCCCATGAAGAGATCTCGGATTATAGGCATGCTTGTGTGTCCCATGAAGAGACTGGAGATTAGAGGCATGCCTGTGTGTCCCATGAAGAGACCTCGGATTATAGGCATGCCTGTGTGTCCCATGAAGAGACCAGAGATTATAGGCATGCCTGTGTGTCCCATGAAGGGACCGGAGATTATAGGCATGCCTGTGTGTCTCATTAGGAGACCAGAGATTATAGGCATGCCTGTGTGTCCCATGAAGAGACTGGAGATTATAGGCATGCCTGTGTGTCCTAAGAAGAGACTGGAGATTATAGGCATGCCTGTGTGTCCCATGAAGAGACCGGAGATTATAGGCATTCCAGTGTGTCCCAGGAAGTGACCGGAGATTATAGGCATGCCTGTGTGTCCCATGAAGAGACCGGAGATTTTAGGCATGCCTGTATGTCCCATGAAGAGACCGGAGATTATCGGCATGCCTGTGTGCACCCTGAAGAGACCTCGGATTATAGGGATGCTGTGTGTCCCAGGAAGAAACCTCGGATTATAGGCATGCCTGTGTGTCCCTTGAAGAGACCTTGGATTATAGGCATGCATGTGTGTCCCATGAAGAGACCTTGGATTATAGGCATGCCTGTGTGTCCCATGAAGAGACCTCAGATTATAGGCAGGCCTGTGTGTCCCATGAAGAGACCTCGGATTATAGGCATGCCTGTGTGTCCCATGAAGAGACAGGAGATTATAGGCATGCCTGTGTATCCCATGAAGAGACCTGAGATTATAGGCATGCTTGTGTGTCCCATGAAGAGACCTCAGATTATAGGCATGCCTGTGTGTCCCATGAAGAGACCTCAGATTATAGGCATGCCTGTGTGTCCCATGAAGAGACCTAGGATTATAGGCATGCCTGTGTGTCCCATGAAGAGACCTCAGAATATAGGCAGGCCTGTGTGTCCCATGAAGAGACCTTGGATTATAGGCATGCCTCTGTGTCCCATGAAGAGACCTTGGATTATAGGCATGCCTGTGTGTCCCATGAAGAGACCGGAGATGATAGGCATGCCTGTGTGTCCCATGAAGAGACAGGAGATTATAGGCATGCCTGTGTGTCCCATGAAGAGACCGGAGATTATAGGCATGCTTGTGAGTCCCACGAAGAGACCTCAGATTATAGGCATGCCTGTGTGTCCCATGAAGAGATCAGAGATTATAGGCATGCCTTTGTGTCCCATGAAGAGACCTGAGATTATAGGCATGCCTGTGTGTCCCATGAAGAGACCTCGGATTATATGCATGCCTATGTGTCTGATGAAGCGACCAGAGATTATAGGCATGCCTGTGTGTCCCATGAAGAGACCAGAGAATATAGGCATGCCTGTGTGTCCCATGAAGAGACCAGAGATTATTGGCATGCCTGTGTGTCCCATGAACAGACCAGAGATTATAGGCATGCCTGTGTGTCCCATGAAGAGACCGGAGATTATCGGCTTGCTTGTGTGTCCCATGAAGAGACCTCAGATTATAGGCATGCCTTTGTGTCCCATGAAGAGACCTCGGATTATAGGCATGCCTGTGTGTCCCATTAAGAGACCTCGGATTATAGGCATGCCTGTGTGTCCCATGAAGAGACCTTTGATTATAGGCATGCCTGTGTGTCCCATGAAGAGACCGGAGATTATATGCCTGCCTGTGTGTCCCATGAAGAGACCAGAGATTATAGGCATGCCTGTGTGTCCCATGAAGAGCCTGGAGATTATAGGCATGCCTGTGTGTCCCATGAAGAGACCGGAGATTATAGGCATGCTGTGTGTCCCATGAAGAGACCGGAGATTATAGGCATGCTTGTGTGTCCCATGAAGAGACCTCAGATTATAGGCATGCCTGTGTGTCCCATGAAGAGAACTCAGATTATAGGCATGCCTGTGAGTCCCATGAAGAGACCTCAGATTATAGGCATGCCTGTGTGTCCCATGAAGAGACCTCGGATTATAGGCATGCCTGTGTGTCCCATGAAGAGACAGATTATAGGCATGCCTGTGTGTCCCATGAAGAGATCAGAAATTATAGGCATGCCTGTGTGTCCCATGAAGAGACCTCGGATTATAGGCATGCCTGTGTGTCCCATGAAGAGACAGATTATAGGCATGCCTGTGTGTCCCATGAAGAGACCGGAGTTTATAGGCATGCCTGTGTGTCCCATGAAGAGACCGGAGATTATAGGCATGCCTGTGTGTCCCATGAAGAGACCTCAGATTATAGGCATGCCTGTGTGTCCCATGAAGAGACTGGAGATTATAGGCATGCCTGTGTGTCCCATGAAGAGACCGGAGATTATAGGCATGCCTGTGTGTCCCATGAAGAGACCTTGGATTATAGGCATGCCTGTGTGTCCAATAAAGAGACTGGAGATTATAGGTTTGCCTGTGCGTCCCATGAAGAGACTGGAGATTATAGGCATGCTAGTGTGTCTCATGAAGAGACCGGAGAATATAGGCATGCCTGTGTGTCCCATGAAGAGACCGGAGATTATAGGCATGCCTGTGTGTCCCATGAACAGACCAGAGATTATAGGCATGCCTGTGTGTCCCGTGAAGAGACCGAAGATTATAGGCTTGCTTGTGTGTCCCATGAAGAGACCTCAGATTATAGGCATGCCTGTGTGTCCCATGAAGAGACCTCGGATTATAGGCATGCCTGTGTGTCCCATGAAGAGACCTCGGATTATAGGCATGCCTGTGTGTCCCATGAAGAGACCTCAGATTATAGGTAGGCCTGTGTGTCCCATGAAGAGACCTTTGATTATAGGCATGCCTGTGTGTCCCATGAAGAGACCGGAGATTATATGCATGCCTGTGTGTCCCATGAAGAGACCGGAGATTATAGGCATGCCTGTGTGTCCCATGAAGAGACCGGAGATTATAGGCATGCCTGTGTGTCCCATGAAGAGACCGGAGATTATAGGCATGCTGTGTGTCCCATGAAGAGACCGGAGATTATAGGCTTTCTTGTGTGTCCCATGAAGAGACCTCAGATTATAGGCATGCCTGTGTGTCCCATGAAGAGAACTCGGATTATAGGCATGCCTGTGAGTCCCATGAAGAGACCTCAGATTATAGGCATGCCTGTGTGTCCCATGAATAGACCTCGGATTATAGGCATGCCTGTGTGTCCCATGAAGAGACTGGAGATTATAGGCATGCCTGTGTGTCCCATGAAGAGACAGGAGATTATAGGCATGCCTGTGTGTCCCATGAAGAGATCAGAAATTATAGGCATGCCTGTGTGTCCCATGAAGAGACCGGAGATTATAGGCATGCCTATTTGTCCCATGAAGAGACCGGAGATTATATGCATGCTTGTGAGTCCCTTGACGAGAACTCAGATTATAGGCATGCCTGTGTGTCCCAAGAAGAGACCAGAGTTTATAGGCATGCCTGTGTGTCCCAGGAAGAGACCAGAGATTATAGGCATGCCTGTGTGTCCCATAAAGAGACTGGAGATTATAGGCATGCCTGTGTGTCCCATGAAGAGACTGGAGATTATAGGCATGCCTGTGTGTCCCATGAAGAGACCGGAGATTATAGGCATGCCAGTGTGTCCCATGAAGAGACCGGAGATTATAGGCATGCTTGTGAGTCCCACGAAGAGACCTCAGATTATAGGCATGCCTGTGTGTCCCATGAAGAGATCAGAGATTATAGGCATGCCTTTGTGTCCCATGAAGAGACCTGAGATTATAGGCATGCCTGTGTGTCCCATGAAGAGACCTCGGATTATATGCATGCCTATGTGTCTGATGAAGCGACCAGAGATTATAGGCATGCCTGTGTGTCCCATGAAGAGACCAGAGAATATAGGCATACCTGTGTGTCCCATGAAGAGACCAGAGATTATTGGCATGCCTGTGTGTCCCATGAACAGACCAGAGATTATAGGCATGCCTGTGTGTCCCATGAAGAGACCGGAGATTATAGGCTTGCTTGTGTGTCCCATGAAGAGACCTCTGATTATAGGCATGCCTTTGTGTCCCATGAAGAGACCTCGGATTATCGGCATGCCTGTGTGTCCCATGAAGAGACCTCGGATTATAGGCATGCCTGTGTGTCCCATGAAGAGACCTCAGATTATAGGGAGGCCTGTGTGTCCTATGAAGAGACCTTTGATTATAGGCATGCCTGTGTGTCCCATGAAGAGACCGGAGATTATATGCCTGCCTGTGTGTCCCATGAAGAGACCGGAGATTATAGGCATGCCTGTGTGTCCCATGAAGAGCCTGGAGATTATAGGCATGCCTGTGTGTCCCATGAAAAGACCAGAGATTATAGGCATGCTGTGTGTCCCATGAAGAGACCGGAGATTATAGGCATGCTTGTGTGTCCCATGAAGAGACCTCAGATTATAGGCATGCCTGTGTGTCCCATGAAGAGAACTCGGATTATAGGCATGCCTGTGAGTCCCATGAAGAGACCTCAGATTATAGGCATGCCTGTGTGTCCCATGAAGAGACCTCGGATTATAGGCATGCCTGTGTGTCCCATGAAGAGACAGATTATAGGCATGCCTGTGTGTCCCATGAAGAGATCAGAAATTATAGGCATGCCTGTGTGTCCCATGAAGAGACCTCGGATTATAGGCATGCCTGTGTGTCCCATGAAGAGACAGATTATAGGCATGCCTGTGTGTCCCATGAAGAGACCGGAGTTTATAGGCATGCCTGTGCGTCCCATGAAGAGACCTCGGATTATAGGTATGCCTCTGTGTCCCATGAAGAGACCTCGGATTATAGGCTTGCCTGTGTGTCCCATGAAGAAACTGGAGATTATAGGCATGCCTGTGTGTCCCATGAAGAGACCTCGGATTATAGGCATGCCTGTGTGTCCCATGAAGAGACCAGAGATTATAGGCATGCCTGTGTCTCCCATGTAGAGACCTCGGATTATAGGCATGCCTGTGTATCCCATGAAGAGACCTCGGATTATAGGCATGCTTGTGTGTCCCATGAAGAGACCGGAGATTATAGGCATGCCTGTGTGTCCCATGAAGAGACCGGAGATTATAGGCATGCCTGTGTGTCCCATGAAGAGACCGGAGATTATAGGCATGCCTGTGTGTCCCATGAAGAGACCGAAGATTATAGGCATGCCTGTGTGTCCCATGAAGAGACCGGAGATTATAGGCATGCTTGTGAGTCCCACGAAGAGACCTCAGATTATAGGCATGCCTGTGTGTCCCATGAAGAGACCGGAAATTATAGGCATGCCTGTGTGTCCCATGAAGAGACAGATTATAGGCATGCCTGTGTGTCCCATGAAGAGACCGGAGTTTATAGGCATGCCTGTGCGTCCCATGAAGAGACCTCGGATTATAGGTATGCCTCTGTGTCCCATGAAGAGACCTCGGATTATAGGCTTGCCTGTGTGTCCCATGAAGAAACTGGAGATTATAGGCATGCCTGTGTGTCCCATGAAGAGACCTCGGATTATAGGCATGCCTGTGTGTCCCATGAAGAGACCAGAGATTATAGGCATGCCTGTGTCTCCCATGTAGAGACCTCGGATTATAGGCATGCCTGTGTATCCCATGAAGAGACCTCGGATTATAGGCATGCTTGTGTGTCCCATGAAGAGACCGGAGATTATAGGCATGCCTGTGTGTCCCATGAAGAGACCGGAGATTATAGGCATGCCTGTGTGTCCCATGAAGAGACCGGAGATTATAGGCATGCCTGTGTGTCCCATGAAGAGACCGGAGATTATAGGAATGCCTGTGTGTCCCATGAAGAGACCGGAGATTATAGGCATGCTTGTGAGTCCCACGAAGAGACCTCAGATTATAGGCATGCCTGTGTGTCCCATGAAGAGACCGGAAATTATAGGCATGCCTGTGTGTCCCATGAAGAGACCGGAGATTATAGGCATGCCTGTGTGTCCCATGAAGAGACCTTAGATTATAGGCATGCCTGTGTGTCCCATGAAGAGACCTCGGATTATAGGCATGCCTGTGTGTCCCATGAAGAGACCTCAGATTATAGGCAGGACTGTGTGTCCCATGAAGAGACCTTTGATTATAGGCATGCCTGTGTGTCCCATGAAGAGACCAAAGATTATATGCATGCCTGTGTGTCCCATGAAGAGACAGGAGATTATAGGCATGCCTGTGTGTCCCATGAAGAGACCAGAGATTATAGGCATGCTGTGTGTCCCATGAAGAGACCGGAGATTATAGGCATGCTTGTGTGTCCCCTGAAGAGACCTCAGATTATAGGCATGCCTGTGTGTCCCATGAAGAGAACTCGGATTATAGGCATGCCTGTGAGTCCCATGAGGAGACCTCAGATTATAGGCATGCCTGTGTGTCCATGAAGAGACCGGAGATTATAGGCATGCCTGTGTGTCCCATGAAGAGACAGGAGATTATAGGCATGCCTGTGTGTCCCATGAAGAGACCGGAGATTATAGGCATGCCTGTGTGTCCCATGAAGAGACCGGAGATTATAGGCATGCTTGTGAGTCCAATGAAGAGAACTCAGATTATAGGCATGCCTGTGTGTCCCATGAAGAGACTGGAGTTTATAGGCATGCCTGTGTGTTCCATGAAGAGACCGGAGATTATAGGCATGCCTGTGTATCCCATGAAGAGACCTCGGATTATAGGCATGCCTGTGTGTCCCATGAAGAGACCGGAGATTATAGGCATGCCTGTGTGTCCCATGAAGAGACAGGAGATTATAGGCATGCATGTGTGTCCCATGAAGAGACCAGTGGTTATAGGCATACCTGTGTGTCCCATGAAGAGACCGGAGATTATAGGCATGCCTGTGTGTCCCATGAAGAGACCGGAGATTATAGGCATGCCTGTGTGACCCATGAAGAGACCGGAGATTATAGGCATGCTTGTGAGTCCCATGAAGAGATCTCAGATTATAGGCATGCCTGTGTGTCCCATGAAGAGACCGGAGATTATAGGCATGCCTGTGTGTCCCATGAAGCGACCAGAGATTATAGGCATGCCTGTGTGTCCCATGAAGAAACCTCGGATTATAGGCATGCCTGTGTGTCCCATGAAGAGACCTCAGATTATAGGCATGCCTGTGTGTCCCATGAAGAGACCAGAGATTATAGGTATGCCTGTGTGTCCCATGAAGAGACCAGAGATTATAGGCATGCCTGTGTGTCCCATGAAGAGACCAGAGATTATAGGCATGCCTGTGTGTCCCATGAAGAGACCAGAGATTATAGGCATGCTTGTGAGTCCCATGAAGAGACCTCAGATTATAGGCATGCCTGTGTGTCCCATGAAGAGACCAGAGATTATAGGCATGCCTGTGTGTCCCATGAAGAGACCGGAGATTATAGGCATGCCTGTGTGTCCTATGAAGAGACCTCAGATTATAGGCATGCCTGTGTATCCAATGAAGAGACCAGAGATTATAGGCATGCCTGTGCATCCCATGAAGAGACCGGAGATTATAGGCATGTCAGTGTGTCTCATGAAGAGACCGGAGATTATAGGCATGCCTGTGTGTCCCATGAAGAGACCTTGGATTATAGGCATGCCTGTGTGTCCCATGAAGAGACCTTGGATTATAGGCATGCCTGTGTGTCCCATGAAGAGACCAGAGATTATAGGCATGCCTGTGTCTTCCATGTAGAGACCTCAGATTATAGGCATGCCTGTGTATCCCATGAAGAGACCTCGGATTATAGGCATGCTTGTGTGTCCCATGAAAAGACTGGAGATTAGAGGCATGCCTGTGTGTCCCATGAAGAGACCTCAGATTATAGGCATGCCTGTGTGTCCCATGAAGAGACCGGAGATTATAGGCATGCCCGTGTGTCCCACGAAGGGACCGGAGATTATAGGCATGCCTGTGTGTCTCATGAAGAAACTGCAGATTATAGGCATGCCTGTGTGTCCCATGAAGAGACCTCAGATTATAGGCATGCCTGTGTGTCCCATGAAGAGACCTCGGATTATAGGCATGCCTGTGTGTCCCATGAAGAGACCAGAGATTATAGGCATGCCTGTGTCTCCCATGTAGAGACCTCAGATTATAGGCATGCCTGTGTGTCCCATGAAGAGACCTCGAATTATAGGCATGCTTTGTGTGTCCCATGAAGAGACTGGAGATTAGAGGCATGCCTGTGTGTCCCATGAAGAGACCTCGGATTATAGGCTTGCCTGTGTGTCCCAGTAGGAGACCAGAGATTATAGGCATGCCTGTGTGTCCCATGAAAAGACTGGAGATTATAGGCATGCCTGTGTGTCCCAGGAAGAGACTGGAGATTATAGGCATGCCTGTGTGTCCCATGAAGAGACCGGAGATTATAGGCATGCTTGTGAGTCCCATTAAGCAACCTCAGATTATAGGCATGCATGTGTGTCCCATAAAGAGACCGGAGATTATAGGCTTGCCTGTGTGTCCCATGAAGAGACCGTAGATTATAGCCCTGTCTGTGTGTCCCATGAAGAGATCTCGGATTATAGGCATGCCTGTGTGTCCCATGAAGATACCTTAGATTACAGGCATACCTGTGTGTCCCATGAAGAGACCTCGGATTATAGGCATGCCTGTGTGTCCCATGAAGAAACTGGAGATTATAGGCATGCCTGTGTGTCTCATGAAGAGACCTTGGATTATAGGCATGCCTGTGTGTCCCATGAAGAGACCTCGGATTATAGGCATGCCTGTGTGTCCCATGAAGGGACCGGAGATTATAGGCATGCCTATGTGTCCCATGAAGAGACCTCGGATTATAGGCATGCCTGTGTGTCCCATGAAGAGATCAGAGATTATAGGCATGCCTGTGTATCCCATGAAGAGACCGGAGATTATAGGCATGCCTGTGTGTCCCATGAAGAGACCGGAGATTATAGGCATGCCTGTGTGTCCCATGAAGAGACCAGAGATTATAGGCATGCCTGTGTGTCCCATGAAGAAACCTCGGATTATAGGCATGCCTGTGTGTCCCATGAAGAGACCTCAGATTATAGGCATGCCTGTGTGTCCCATGAAGAGACCAGAGATTATAGGTATGCCTGTGTGTCCCATGAAGAGACCAGAGATTATAGGCATGCCTGTGTGTCCCATGAAGAGACCAGAGATTATAGGCATGCCTGTGTGTCCCATGAAGAGACCAGAGATTATAGGCATGCTTGTGAGTCCCATGAAGAGACCTCAGATTATAGGCATGCCTGTGTGTCCCATGAAGAGACCAGAGATTATAGGCATGCCTGTGTGTCCCATGAAGAGACAGGAGATTATAGGCATGGCTGTGTATCCCATGAAGAGACATGAGATTATAGGCATGCTTGTGTGTCCCATGAAGAGACCTCAGATTATAGGCATGCCTGTGTGTCCCATGAAGAGACCTCAGATTATAGGCATGCCTGTGTGTCCCATGAAGAGACCTCGGATTATAGGCATGCCTGTGTGTCCCATGAAGAGACCTCAGATTATAGGCAGGCCTGTGTGTCCCATGAAGAGACGTTGGATTATAGGCATGCCTCTGTGTCCCATGAAGAGACCTTGGATTATAGGCATGCCTGTGTGTCCCATGAAGAGACCGGAGATTATAGGCATGCCTGTGTGTCCCATGAAGAGACAGGAGATTATAGGCATGCCTGTGTGTCCCATGAAGAGACCGGAGATTATAGGCATGCCTGTGTGTCCCATGAAGAGACCGGAGATTATAGGCATGCTTGTGAGTCCCACGAAGAGACCTCAGATTATAGGCATGCCTGTGTGTCCCATGAAGAGATCAGAGATTATAGGCATGCCTTTGTGTCCCATGAAGAGACCGGAGATTATAGGCATGCCTGTGTGTCCCATGAAGAGACCTCGGATTATATGCATGCCTATGTGTCCCATGAAGCGACCAGAGATTATAGGCATGCCTGTGTGTCCCATGAAGAGACCGGAGAATATAGGCATGCCTGTGTGTCCCATTAATAGACCGGAGATTATAGGCATGCCTGTGTGTCCCATGAACAGACCAGAGATTATAGGCATGCCTGTGTGTCCCATGAAGAGACCGGAGATTATAGGCTTGCTTGTGTGTCCCATGAAGAGACCTCAGATTATAGGCATGCCTGTGTGTCCCATGAAGAGACTTTGGATTATAGGCATGCCTGTGTGTCCCATGAAGAGACCTCGGATTATAGGCATGCCTGTGTGTCCCATGAAGAGACCTCAGATTATAGGTAGGCCTGTGTGTCCCATGAAGAGACCTTTGATTATAGGCATGCCTGTGTGTCCCATGAAGAGACCGGAGATTATATGCATGCCTGTGTGTCCCATGAAGAGACCGGAGATTATAGGCATGCCTGTGTGTCCCATGAAGAGATCTCAGATTATAGGCATGCTTGTGTGTCCCATGAAGAGACTGGAGATTAGAGGCATGCCTGTGTGTCCCATGAAGAGACCTCGGATTATAGGCATGCCTGTGTGTCCCATGAAGAGACCAGAGATTATAGGCATGCCCATGTGTCCCATGAAGGGACCGGAGATTATAGGCATGCCTGTGTATCTCATTAGGAGACCGGAAATTATAGGCATGCCTGTGTGTCCCATGAAGAGACTGGAGATTATAGGCATGCCTGTGTGTCCCAAGAAGAGACTGGAGATTATAGGCATGCCTGTGTGTCCCATGAAGAGACCGGAGATTATAGGCATTCCTGTGTGTCCCAGGAAGTGACCGGAGATTATAGGCATGCCTGTGTGTCCCATGAAGAGACCAGAGATTTTAGGCATGCCTGTGTGTCCCATGAAGAGACTGGAGATTATCGGCATGCCTGTGTGCCCCCTGAAGAGACCTCGGATTATAGGGATGCCTGTGTGTCCCAGGAAGAAATCTCGGATTATAGGCATGCCTGTGTGTCCCATGAAGAGACCTTGGATTATAGGCATGCATGTGTGCCCATGAAGAGACCGGAGATTATAGGCATGCCTGTGTGTCCCATGAAGAGACAGGAGATTATAGGCATGCCTGTGTATCCCATGAAGAGACCTGAGATTATAGGCATGATTGTGTGTCCCATGAAGAGACCTCAGATTATAGGCATGCCTGTGTGTCCCATGAAGAGACCTCAGATTATAGGCATGCCTGTGTGTCCCATGAAGAGACCTCGGATTATAGGCATGCCTGTGTGTCCCATGAAGAGACCTCAGAATATAGGCAGGCCTGTGTGTCCCATGAAGAGACCTTGGATTATAGGCATGCCTCTGTGTCCCATGAAGAGACCGGAGATGATAGGCATGCCCGTGTGTCCCATGAAGAGACAGGAGATTATAGGCATGCCTGTGTGTCCCATGAAGAGACCTGAGATTATAGGCATGCTTGTGTGTCCCATGAAGAGACCTCAGATTATAGGCATGCCTGTGTGTCCCATGAAGAGACCTCAGATTATAGGCATGCCTGTGTGTCCCATGAAGAGACCTCAGATTATAGGCATGCCTGTGTGTCCCATGAAGAGACCTGAGATTATAGGCATGCCTGTGTGTCCCATGAAGAGACCTCAGATTATATGCATGCCTATGTGTCTGATGAAGTGACCAGAGATTATAGGCATGCCTGTGTGTCCCATGAAGAGACCAGAGAATATAGGCATGCCTGTGTGTCCCATGAAGAGACCAGAGATTATTGGCATGCCTGTGTGTCCCATGAACAGACCAGAGATTATAGGCATGCCTGTGTGTCCCATGAAGAGACCGGAGATTATAGGCTTGCTTGTGTGTCCCATGAAGAGACCTTAGATTATAGGCATGCCTTTGTGTCCCATGAAGAGATCTCGGATTATAGGCATGCCTGTGTGTCCCATGAAGAGACCTCGGATTATAGGCATGCCTGTGTGTCCCATGAAGAGACCTCAGATTATAGGTAGGCCTGTGTGTCCCATGAAGAGACCTTTGATTATAGGCATGCCTGTGTGTCCCATGAAGAGACCGGAGATTATATGCCTGCCTGTGTGTCCCATGAAGAGACCGGAGATTATAGGCATGCCTGTGTGTCCCATGAAAAGCCTGGAGATTATAGGCATGCCTGTGTGTCCCATAAAGAGACCGGAGATTATAGGCATGCTGTGTGTCCCATGAAGAGACCGGAGATTATAGGCATGCTTGTGTGTCCCATGAAGAGACCTCAGATTATAGGCATGCCTGTGTGTCCCATGAAGAGAACTCGGATTATAGGCATGCCTGTGAGTCCCATGAAGAGACCTCAGATTATAGGCATGCCTGTGTGTCCCATGAAGAGTTCTCGGATTATAGGCATGCCTGTGTGTCCCATGAAGAGACAGATTATAGGCATGCCTGTGTGTCCCATGAAGAGATCAGAAATTATAGGCATGCCTGTGTGTCCCATGAAGAGACCTCGGATTATAGGCATGCCTGTGTGTCCCATGAAGAGACAGATTATAGGCATGCCTGTGTGTCCCATGAAGAGACCGGAGTTTATAGGCATGCCTGTGTGTCCCATGAAGAGACCGGAGATTATAGGCATGCCTGTGTGTCCCATGAAGAGACCTCAGATTATAGGCATGCCTGTGTGTCCCATGAAGAGACTGGAGATTATAGGCATGCCTGTGTGTCCCATGAAGAGACCGGAGATTATAGGCATGCCTGTGTGTCCCATGAAGAGACCTTGGATTGTAGGCATGCCTGTGTGTCCAATAAAGAGACCGGACATTATAGGTTTGCCTGTGCGTCCCATGAAGAGACTGGAGATTATAGGCATGCTAGTGTGTCTCATGAAGAGACCGGAGAATATAGGCATGCCTGTGTGTCCCATGAAGAGACCGGAGATTATAGGCATGCCTGTGTGTCCCATGAACAGACCAGAGATTATAGGCATGCCTGTGTGTCCCATGAAGAGACCGGAGATTATAGGCTTGCTTGTGTGTCCCATTAAGAGACCTCAGATTATAGGCATGCCTGTGTGTCCCATGAAGGGACCTCGGATTATAGGCATGCCTGTGTGTCCCATGAAGAGACCTCGGATTATAGGCATGCCTGTGTGTCCCATGAAGAGACCTCAGATTATAGGTAGGCCTGTGTGTCCCATGAAGAGACCTTTGATTATAGGCATGCCTGTGTGTCCCATGAAGAGACCGGAGATTATATGCATGCCTGTGTGTCCCATGAAGAGACCGGAGATTATAGGCATGCCTGTGTGTCCCATGAAGAGACCGGAGATTATAGGCATGCCTGTGTGTCCCATGAAGAGACCGGAGATTATAGGCATGCTGTGTGTCCCATGAAGAGACCGGAGATTATAGGCATGCTTGTGTGTCCCATGAAGAGACCTCAGATTATAGGCATGCCTGTGTGTCCCATGAAGAGAACTCGGATTATAGGCATGCCTGTGAGTCCCATGAAGAGACCTCAGATTATAGGCATGCCTGTGTGTCCCATGAAGAGACCTCGGATTATAGGCATGCCTGTGTGTCCCATGAAGAGACTGGAGATTATAGGCATGCCTGTGTGTCCCATGAAGAGACAGGAGATTATAGGCATGCCTATGTGTCCCATGAAGAGATCAGAAATTATAGGCATGCCTGTGTGTCCCATGAAGAGACCGGAGATTATAGGCATGCCTATTTGTCCCATGAAGAGACCGGAGATTATATGCATGCTTGTGAGTCCCTTGACGAGAACTCAGATTATAGGCATGCCTGTGTGTCCCAAGAAGAGACCAGAGTTTATAGGCATGCCTGTGTGTCCCAGGAAGAGACCAGAGATTATAGGCATGCCTGTGTGTCCCATAAAGAGACTGGAGATTATAGGCATGCCTGTGTGTCCCATGAAGAGACTGGAGATTATAGGCATGCCTGTGTGTCCCATGAAGAGACCGGAGATTATAGGCATGCCTGTGTGTCCCATGAAGAGACCGGAGATTATAGGCATGCTTGTGAGTCCCACGAAGAGACCTCAGATTATAGGCATGCCTGTGTGTCCCATGAAGAGACCGGAGATTATAGGCTTGCTTGTGTGTCCCATGAAGAGACCTCTGATTATAGGCATGCCTTTGTGTCCCATGAAGAGACCTCGGATTATAGGCATGCCTGTGTGTCCCATGAAGAGACCTCGGATTATAGGCATGCCTGTGTGTCCCATGAAGAGACCTCAGATTATAGGTAGGCCTGTGTGTCCCATGAAGAGACCTTTGATTATAGGCATGCCTGTGTGTCCCATGAAGAGACCGGAGATTATATGCCTGCCTGTGTGTCCCATGAAGAGACCAGAGATTATAGGCATGCCTCTGTGTCCCATGAAGAGCCTGGAGATTATAGGCATGCCTGTGTGTCCCATGAAAAGACCAGAGATTATAGGCATGCTGTGTGTCCCATGAAGAGACCGGAGATTATAGGCATGCTTGTGTGTCCCATGAAGAGACCAGAGATTATAGGCATGCCTGTGTGTCCCATGAAGAGACCAGAGATTATAGGAATGCCTGTGTGTCCCATGAAGAGACCGGAGATTATAGGCATGCCTGTGTGTCTCATGAAGCGACCAGTGATTATAGTTATGCCTGTGTGTCCCATGAAGAGACGGGAGATTATAGGCATGCCTGTGTGTCCCATGAAGAGACCTTAGATTATAGGCATGCCTGTGTGTCCCATGAAGAGACCTCGGATTATAGGCATGCCTGTGTGTCCCATGAAGAGACCTCAGATTATAGGCAGGACTGTGTATCCCATGAAGAGACCTTAGATTATAGGCATGCCTGTGTGTCCCATGAAGAGACCAAAGATTATATGCATGCCTGTGTGTCCCATGAAGAGACAGGAGATTATAGGCATGCCTGTGTGTCCCATGAAGAGACCGGAGATTATAGGCATGCTGTGTGTCCCATGAAGAGACCGGAGATTATAGGCATGCTTGTGTGTCCCTTGAAGAGACCTCAGATTATAGGCATGCCTGTGTGTCCCATGAAGAGAACTCGGATTATAGGCATGCCTGTGAGTCCCATGAGGAGACCTCAGATTATAGGCATGCCTGTGTGTCCATGAAGAGACTGGAGATTATAGGCATGCCTGTGTGTCCCATGAAGAGACAGGAGATTATAGGCATGCCTGTGTGTCCCATGAAGAGACCGGAGATTATAGGCATGCCTGTGTGTCCCATGAAGAGACCGGAGATTATAGGCATGCTTGTGAGTCCCACGAAGAGACCTCAGATTATAGGCATGCCTGTGTGTCCCATGAAGAGATCAGAGATTATAGGCATGCCTTTGTGTCCCATGAAGAGACCGGAGATTATAGGCATGCCTGTGTGTCCCATGAAGAGACCTCGGATTATATGCATGCCTATGTGTCCCATGAAGCGACCAGAGATTATAGGCATGCCTGTGTGTCCCATGAAGAGACCGGAGAATATAGGCATGCCTGTGTGTCCCATTAATAGACCGGAGATTATAGGCATGCCTGTGTGTCCCATGAACAGACCAGAGATTATAGGCATGCCTGTGTGTCCCATGAAGAGACCGGAGATTATAGGCTTGCTTGTGTGTCCCATGAAGAGACCTCAGATTATAGGCATGCCTGTGTGTCCCATGAAGAGACTTTGGATTATAGGCATGCCTGTGTGTCCCATGAAGAGACCTCGGATTATAGGCATGCCTGTGTGTCCCATGAAGAGACCTCAGATTATAGGTAGGCCTGTGTGTCCCATGAAGAGACCTTTGATTATAGGCATGCCTGTGTGTCCCATGAAGAGACCGGAGATTATATGCATGCCTGTGTGTCCCATGAAGAGACCGGAGATTATAGGCATGCCTGTGTGTCCCATGAAGAGATCTCAGATTATAGGCATGCTTGTGTGTCCCATGAAGAGACTGGAGATTAGAGGCATGCCTGTGTGTCCCATGAAGAGACCTCGGATTATAGGCATGCCTGTGTGTCCCATGAAGAGACCAGAGATTATAGGCATGCCCATGTGTCCCATGAAGGGACCGGAGATTATAGGCATGCCTGTGTATCTCATTAGGAGACCGGAAATTATAGGCATGCCTGTGTGTCCCATGAAGAGACTGGAGATTATAGGCATGCCTGTGTGTCCCAAGAAGAGACTGGAGATTATAGGCATGCCTGTGTGTCCCATGAAGAGACCGGAGATTATAGGCATTCCTGTGTGTCCCAGGAAGTGACCGGAGATTATAGGCATGCCTGTGTGTCCCATGAAGAGACCAGAGATTTTAGGCATGCCTGTGTGTCCCATGAAGAGACTGGAGATTATCGGCATGCCTGTGTGCCCCCTGAAGAGACCTCGGATTATAGGGATGCCTGTGTGTCCCAGGAAGAAATCTCGGATTATAGGCATGCCTGTGTGTCCCATGAAGAGACCTTGGATTATAGGCATGCATGTGTGCCCATGAAGAGACCGGAGATTATAGGCATGCCTGTGTGTCCCATGAAGAGACAGGAGATTATAGGCATGCCTGTGTATCCCATGAAGAGACCTGAGATTATAGGCATGATTGTGTGTCCCATGAAGAGACCTCAGATTATAGGCATGCCTGTGTGTCCCATGAAGAGACCTCAGATTATAGGCATGCCTGTGTGTCCCATGAAGAGACCTCGGATTATAGGCATGCCTGTGTGTCCCATGAAGAGACCTCAGAATATAGGCAGGCCTGTGTGTCCCATGAAGAGACCTTGGATTATAGGCATGCCTCTGTGTCCCATGAAGAGACCGGAGATGATAGGCATGCCCGTGTGTCCCATGAAGAGACAGGAGATTATAGGCATGCCTGTGTGTCCCATGAAGAGACCTGAGATTATAGGCATGCTTGTGTGTCCCATGAAGAGACCTCAGATTATAGGCATGCCTGTGTGTCCCATGAAGAGACCTCAGATTATAGGCATGCCTGTGTGTCCCATGAAGAGACCTCAGATTATAGGCATGCCTGTGTGTCCCATGAAGAGACCTGAGATTATAGGCATGCCTGTGTGTCCCATGAAGAGACCTCAGATTATATGCATGCCTATGTGTCTGATGAAGTGACCAGAGATTATAGGCATGCCTGTGTGTCCCATGAAGAGACCAGAGAATATAGGCATGCCTGTGTGTCCCATGAAGAGACCAGAGATTATTGGCATGCCTGTGTGTCCCATGAACAGACCAGAGATTATAGGCATGCCTGTGTGTCCCATGAAGAGACCGGAGATTATAGGCTTGCTTGTGTGTCCCATGAAGAGACCTTAGATTATAGGCATGCCTTTGTGTCCCATGAAGAGATCTCGGATTATAGGCATGCCTGTGTGTCCCATGAAGAGACCTCGGATTATAGGCATGCCTGTGTGTCCCATGAAGAGACCTCAGATTATAGGTAGGCCTGTGTGTCCCATGAAGAGACCTTTGATTATAGGCATGCCTGTGTGTCCCATGAAGAGACCGGAGATTATATGCCTGCCTGTGTGTCCCATGAAGAGACCGGAGATTATAGGCATGCCTGTGTGTCCCATGAAAAGCCTGGAGATTATAGGCATGCCTGTGTGTCCCATAAAGAGACCGGAGATTATAGGCATGCTGTGTGTCCCATGAAGAGACCGGAGATTATAGGCATGCTTGTGTGTCCCATGAAGAGACCTCAGATTATAGGCATGCCTGTGTGTCCCATGAAGAGAACTCGGATTATAGGCATGCCTGTGAGTCCCATGAAGAGACCTCAGATTATAGGCATGCCTGTGTGTCCCATGAAGAGTTCTCGGATTATAGGCATGCCTGTGTGTCCCATGAAGAGACAGATTATAGGCATGCCTGTGTGTCCCATGAAGAGATCAGAAATTATAGGCATGCCTGTGTGTCCCATGAAGAGACCTCGGATTATAGGCATGCCTGTGTGTCCCATGAAGAGACAGATTATAGGCATGCCTGTGTGTCCCATGAAGAGACCGGAGTTTATAGGCATGCCTGTGTGTCCCATGAAGAGACCGGAGATTATAGGCATGCCTGTGTGTCCCATGAAGAGACCTCAGATTATAGGCATGCCTGTGTGTCCCATGAAGAGACTGGAGATTATAGGCATGCCTGTGTGTCCCATGAAGAGACCGGAGATTATAGGCATGCCTGTGTGTCCCATGAAGAGACCTTGGATTGTAGGCATGCCTGTGTGTCCAATAAAGAGACCGGACATTATAGGTTTGCCTGTGCGTCCCATGAAGAGACTGGAGATTATAGGCATGCTAGTGTGTCTCATGAAGAGACCGGAGAATATAGGCATGCCTGTGTGTCCCATGAAGAGACCGGAGATTATAGGCATGCCTGTGTGTCCCATGAACAGACCAGAGATTATAGGCATGCCTGTGTGTCCCATGAAGAGACCGGAGATTATAGGCTTGCTTGTGTGTCCCATTAAGAGACCTCAGATTATAGGCATGCCTGTGTGTCCCATGAAGGGACCTCGGATTATAGGCATGCCTGTGTGTCCCATGAAGAGACCTCGGATTATAGGCATGCCTGTGTGTCCCATGAAGAGACCTCAGATTATAGGTAGGCCTGTGTGTCCCATGAAGAGACCTTTGATTATAGGCATGCCTGTGTGTCCCATGAAGAGACCGGAGATTATATGCATGCCTGTGTGTCCCATGAAGAGACCGGAGATTATAGGCATGCCTGTGTGTCCCATGAAGAGACCGGAGATTATAGGCATGCCTGTGTGTCCCATGAAGAGACCGGAGATTATAGGCATGCTGTGTGTCCCATGAAGAGACCGGAGATTATAGGCATGCTTGTGTGTCCCATGAAGAGACCTCAGATTATAGGCATGCCTGTGTGTCCCATGAAGAGAACTCGGATTATAGGCATGCCTGTGAGTCCCATGAAGAGACCTCAGATTATAGGCATGCCTGTGTGTCCCATGAAGAGACCTCGGATTATAGGCATGCCTGTGTGTCCCATGAAGAGACTGGAGATTATAGGCATGCCTGTGTGTCCCATGAAGAGACAGGAGATTATAGGCATGCCTATGTGTCCCATGAAGAGATCAGAAATTATAGGCATGCCTGTGTGTCCCATGAAGAGACCGGAGATTATAGGCATGCCTATTTGTCCCATGAAGAGACCGGAGATTATATGCATGCTTGTGAGTCCCTTGACGAGAACTCAGATTATAGGCATGCCTGTGTGTCCCAAGAAGAGACCAGAGTTTATAGGCATGCCTGTGTGTCCCAGGAAGAGACCAGAGATTATAGGCATGCCTGTGTGTCCCATAAAGAGACTGGAGATTATAGGCATGCCTGTGTGTCCCATGAAGAGACTGGAGATTATAGGCATGCCTGTGTGTCCCATGAAGAGACCGGAGATTATAGGCATGCCTGTGTGTCCCATGAAGAGACCGGAGATTATAGGCATGCTTGTGAGTCCCACGAAGAGACCTCAGATTATAGGCATGCCTGTGTGTCCCATGAAGAGACCGGAGATTATAGGCTTGCTTGTGTGTCCCATGAAGAGACCTCTGATTATAGGCATGCCTTTGTGTCCCATGAAGAGACCTCGGATTATAGGCATGCCTGTGTGTCCCATGAAGAGACCTCGGATTATAGGCATGCCTGTGTGTCCCATGAAGAGACCTCAGATTATAGGTAGGCCTGTGTGTCCCATGAAGAGACCTTTGATTATAGGCATGCCTGTGTGTCCCATGAAGAGACCGGAGATTATATGCCTGCCTGTGTGTCCCATGAAGAGACCAGAGATTATAGGCATGCCTCTGTGTCCCATGAAGAGCCTGGAGATTATAGGCATGCCTGTGTGTCCCATGAAAAGACCAGAGATTATAGGCATGCTGTGTGTCCCATGAAGAGACCGGAGATTATAGGCATGCTTGTGTGTCCCATGAAGAGACCAGAGATTATAGGCATGCCTGTGTGTCCCATGAAGAGACCAGAGATTATAGGAATGCCTGTGTGTCCCATGAAGAGACCGGAGATTATAGGCATGCCTGTGTGTCTCATGAAGCGACCAGTGATTATAGTTATGCCTGTGTGTCCCATGAAGAGACGGGAGATTATAGGCATGCCTGTGTGTCCCATGAAGAGACCTTAGATTATAGGCATGCCTGTGTGTCCCATGAAGAGACCTCGGATTATAGGCATGCCTGTGTGTCCCATGAAGAGACCTCAGATTATAGGCAGGACTGTGTATCCCATGAAGAGACCTTAGATTATAGGCATGCCTGTGTGTCCCATGAAGAGACCAAAGATTATATGCATGCCTGTGTGTCCCATGAAGAGACAGGAGATTATAGGCATGCCTGTGTGTCCCATGAAGAGACCGGAGATTATAGGCATGCTGTGTGTCCCATGAAGAGACCGGAGATTATAGGCATGCTTGTGTGTCCCTTGAAGAGACCTCAGATTATAGGCATGCCTGTGTGTCCCATGAAGAGAACTCGGATTATAGGCATGCCTGTGAGTCCCATGAGGAGACCTCAGATTATAGGCATGCCTGTGTGTCCATGAAGAGACTGGAGATTATAGGCATGCCTGTGTGTCCCATGAAGAGACAGGAGATTATAGGCATGCCTGTGTGTCCCATGAAGAGACCGGAGATTATAGGCATGCCTGTGTGTCCCATGAAGAGACCGGAGATTATAGGCATGCTTGTGAGTCCAATGAAGAGAACTCAGATTATAGGCATGCCTGTGTGTCCCATGAAGAGATTGGAGTTTATAGGCATGCCTGTGTGTCCCATGAAGAGACCGGAGATTATAGGCATGCCTGTGTGTCCCATGAAGAGACAGGAGATTATAGGCATGCCTGTGTGTCCCATGAAGAGACCGGAGATTATAGGCATGCCTGTGTGTCCCATGAAGAGACAGGAGATTATAGGCATGCATGTGTGTCCCATGAAGAGACCAGTGGTTATAGGCATGCCTGTGTGTCCCATGAAGAGACCGGAGATTATAGGCATGCCTGTGTGTCCCATGAAGAGACCGGAGATTATAGGCATGCCTGTGTGACCCATGAAGAGACCGGAGATTATAGGCATGCTTGTGAGTCCCATGAAGAGATCTCAGATTATAGGCATGCCTGTGTGTCCCATGAAGAGACCGGAGATTATAGGCATGCCTGTGTGTCCCATGAAGCGACCAGAGATTATAGGCATGCCTGTGTGTCCCATGAAGAAACCTCGGATTATAGGCATGCCTGTGTGTCCCATGAAGAGACCTCAGATTATAGGCATGCCTGTGTGTCCCATGAAGAGACCAGAGATTATAGGTATGCCTGTGTGTCCCATGAAGAGACCAGAGATTATAGGCATGCCTGTGTGTCCCATGAAGAGACCAGAGATTATAGGCATGCCTGTGTGTCCCATGAAGAGACCAGAGATTATAGGCATGCTTGTGAGTCCCATGAAGAGACCTCAGATTATAGGCATGCCTGTGTGTCCCATGAAGAGACCAGAGATTATAGGCATGCCTGTGTGTCCCATGAAGAGACCGGAGATTATAGGCATGCCTGTGTGTCCAATGAAGAGACCAGAGATTATAGGCATGCCTGTGCGTCCCATGAAGAGACCGGAGATTATAGGCATGCCAGTGTGTCTCATGAAGAGACCGGAGATTATAGGCATGCCTGTGTGTCCCATGAAGAGACCTTGGATTATAGGCATGCCTGTGTGTCCCATGAAGAGACCTTGGATTATAGGCATGCCTGTGTGTCCCATGAAGAGACCAGAGATTATAGGCATGCCTGTGTCTTCCATGTAGAGACCTCAGATTATAGGCATGCCTGTGTATCCCATGAAGAGACCTCGGATTATAGGCATGCTTGTGTGTCCCATGAAAAGACTGGAGATTAGAGGCATGCCTGTGTGTCCCATGAAGAGACCTCAGATTATAGGCATGCCTTGTGTCCCATGAAGAGACCGGAGATTATAGGCATGCCCGTGTGTCCCACGAAGGGACCGGAGATTATAGGCATGCCTGTGTGTCCCATGAAGAAACTGGAGATTATAGGCATGCCTGTGTGTCCCATGAAGAGACCTCAGATTATAGGCATGCCTGTGTGTCCCATGAAGAGACCTCGGATTATAGGCATGCCTGTGTGTCCCATGAAGAGACCAGAGATTATAGGCATGCCTGTGTCTCCCATGTAGAGACCTCAGATTATAGGCATGCCTGTGTGTCCCATGAAGAGACCTCGGATTATAGGCATGCTTTGTGTGTCCCATGAAGAGACTGGAGATTAGAGGCATGCCTGTGTGTCCCATGAAGAGACCTCGGATTATAGGCTTGCCTGTGTGTCCCATTAGGAGACCAGAGATTATAGGCATGCCTGTGTGTCCCATGAAAAGACTGGAGATTATAGGCATGCCTGTGTGTCCCAGGAAGAGACTGGAGATTATAGGCATGCCTGTGTGTCCCATGAAGATACCGGAGATTATAGGCATGCTTGTGAGTCCCATTAAGCAACCTCAGATTATAGGCATGCATGTGTGTCCCATGAAGAGACCGGAGATTATAGGCTTGCCTGTGTGTCCCATGAAGAGACCGGAGATTATAGGCATGTCTGTGTGTCCCATGAAGAGATCTCGGATTATAGGCATGTCTGTGTGTCCCATGAAGATACCTTAGATTACAGGCATACCTGTGTGTCCCATGAAGAGACCTCGGATTATAGGCATGCCTGTGTGTCCCATGAAGAAACTGGAGATTATAGGCATGCCTGTGTGTCTCATGAAGAGACATTGGATTATAGGCATGCCTGTGTGTCCCATGAAGAGACCTCGGATTATAGGCATGCCTGTGTGTCCCATGAAGGGACCGGAGATTATAGGCATGCCTGTGTGTCCCATGAAGAGACCTCGGATTATAGGCATGCCTGTGTGTCCCATGAAGAGATCGGAGATTATAGGCATGCCTGTGTATTCCATGAAGAGACCGGAGATTATAGGCATGCCTGTGTGTCCCATGAAGAGACCGGAGATTATAGGCATGCCTGTGTGTCCCATGAAGAGACCAGAGATTATAGGCATGCCTGTGTGTCCCATGAAGAAACCTCGGATTATAGGCATGCCTGTGTGTCCCATGAAGAGACCTCAGATTATAGGCATGCCTGTGTGTCCCATGAAGAGACCAGATATTATAGGTATGCCTGTGTGTCCCATGAAGAGACCAGAGATTATAGGCATGCCTGTGTGTCCCATGAAGAGACCAGAGATTATAGGCATGCCTGTGTGTCCCATGAAGAGACCAGAGATTATAGGCATGCTTGTGAGTCCCATGAAGAGACCTCAGATTATAGGCATGCCTGTGTGTCCCATGAAGAGACCAGAGATTATAGGCATGCCTGTGTGTCCCATGAAGAGACAGGAGATTATAGGCATGGCTGTGTATCCCATGAAGAGACATGAGATTATAGGCATGCTTGTGTGTCCCATGAAGAGACCTCAGATCATAGGCATGCCTTTGTGTCCCATGAAGAGACCTCAGATTATAGGCATGCCTGTGTGTCCCATGAAGAGACCTCGGATTATAGGCATGCCTGTGTGTCCCATGAAGAGACCTCAGATTATAGGCAGGCCTGTGTGTCCCATGAAGAGACCTTGGATTATAGGCATGCCTCTGTGTCCCATGAAGAGACCTTGGATTATAGGCATGCCTGTGTGTCCCATGAAGAGACCGGAGATTATAGGCATGCCTGTGTGTCCCATGAAGAGACAGGAGATTATAGGCATGCCTGTGTGTCCCATGAAGAGACCGGAGATTATAGGCATGCCTGTGTGTCCCATGAAGAGACCGGAGATTATAGGCATGCTTGTGAGTCCCACGAAGAGACCTTAGATTATAGGCATGCCTGTGTGTCCAATGAAGAGATCAGAGATTATAGGCATGCCTTTGTGTCCCATGAAGAGACCGGAGATTATAGGCATGCCTGTGTGTCCCATGAAGAGACCTCGGATTATATGCATGCCTATGTGTCCCATGAAGCGACCAGAGATTATAGGCATGCCTGTGTGTCCCATGAAGAGACCGGAGAATATAGGCATGCCTGTGTGTCCCATGAAGAGACCGGAGATTATAGGCATGCCTGTGTGTCCCATGAAGAGATCTCAGATTATAGGCATGCCTGTGTGTCCCATGAAGAGCCTGGAGATTATAGGCATGCCTGTGTGTCCCATGAAGAGACCGGAGATTATAGGCATGCTGTGTGTCCCATGAAGAGACCGGAGATTATAGGCATGCTTGTGTGTCCCATGAAGAGACCTCAGATTATAGGCATGCCTGTGTGTCCCATGAAGAGAACTCGGATTATAGGCATGCCTGTGTGTCCCATGAAGAGACCTCAGATTATAGGTAGGCCTGTGTGTCCCATGAAGAGACCTTTGATTATAGGCATGCCTGTGTGTCCCATGAAGAGACCGGAGATTATATGCATGCCTGTGTGTCCCATGAAGAGACCGGAGATTATAGGCATGCCTGTGTGTCCCATGAAGAGATCTCAGATTATAGGCATGCCTGTGTGTCCCATGAAGAGCCTGGAGATTATAGGCATGCCTGTGTGTCCCATGAAGAGACCGGAGATTATAGGCATGCTGTGTGTCCCATGAAGAGACCGGAGATTATAGGCATGCTTGTGTGTCCCATGAAGAGACCTCAGATTATAGGCATGCCTGTGTGTCCCATGAAGAGAACTCGGATTATAGGCATGCCTGTGAGTCCCATGAAGAGACCTCAGATTATAGGCATGCCTGTGTGTCCCATGAAGAGTTCTCGGATTATAGGCATGCCTGTGTGTCCCATGAAGAGACAGATTATAGGCATGCCTGTGTGTCCCATGAAGAGATCAGAAATTATAGGCATGCCTGTGTGTCCCATGAAGAGACCTCGGATTATAGGCATGCCTGTGTGTCCCATGAAGAGACCAGAGATTATAGGCATGCCTGTGTGTCCCATGAAGAGACCTCAGATTATAGGCATGCCTGTGTGTCCCATGAAGAGACTGGAGATTATAGGCATGCCTGTGTGTCCCATGAAGAGACCGGAGATTATAGGCATGCCTGTGTGTCCCATGAAGAGACCTTGGATTGTAGGCATGCCTGTGTGTCCAATAAAGAGACCGGAGATTATAGGTTTGCCTGTGCGTCCCATGAAGAGACTGGAGATTATAGGCATGCTAGTGTGTCTCATGAAGAGACCGGAGAATATAGGCATGCCTGTGTGTCCCATGAAGAGACCGGAGATTATAGGCATGCCTGTGTGTCCCATGAACAGACCAGAGATTATAGGCATGCCTGTGTGTCCCATGAAGAGACCGGAGATTATAGGCTTGCTTGTGTGTCCCATGAAGAGACCTCAGATTATAGGCATGCCTGTGTGTCCCATGAAGAGACCTCGGATTATAGGCATGCCTGTGTGTCCCATGAAGAGACCTCGGATTATAGGCATGCCTGTGTGTCCCATGAAGAGACCTCAGATTATAGGTAGGCCTCTGTGTCCCATGAAGAGACCTTTGATTATAGGCATGCCTGTGTGTCCCATGAAGAGACCGGAGATTATATGCATGCCTGTGTGTCCCATGAAGAGACCAGAGATTATAGGCATGCCTGTGTGTCCCATGAAGAGACCGGAGATTATAGGCATGCCTGTGTGTCTCATGAAGAGACCTGAGATTATAGGCATGCTGTGTGTCCCATGAAGAGACCGGAGATTATAGGCATGCTGTGTGTCCCATGAAGAGACCGGAGATTATAGGCATGCTTGTGTGTCCCATGAAGAGACCTCAGATTATAGGCATGCCTGTGTGTCCCATGAAGAGAACTCGGATTATAGGCATGCCTGTGTGTCCCATGAAGAGACCTCAGATTATAGGTAGGCCTGTGTGTCCCATGAAGAGACCTTTGATTATAGGCATGCCTGTGTGTCCCATGAAGAGACCGGAGATTATATGCATGCCTGTGTGTCCCATGAAGAGACCGGAGATTATAGGCATGCCTGTGTGTCCCATGAAGAGATCTCAGATTATAGGCATGCCTGTGTGTCCCATGAAGAGCCTGGAGATTATAGGCATGCCTGTGTGTCCCATGAAGAGACCGGAGATTATAGGCATGCTGTGTGTCCCATGAAGAGACCGGAGATTATAGGCATGCTTGTGTGTCCCATGAAGAGACCTCAGATTATAGGCATGCCTGTGTGTCCCATGAAGAGAACTCGGATTATAGGCATGCCTGTGAGTCCCATGAAGAGACCTCAGATTATAGGCATGCCTGTGTGTCCCATGAAGAGTTCTCGGATTATAGGCATGCCTGTGTGTCCCATGAAGAGACAGATTATAGGCATGCCTGTGTGTCCCATGAAGAGATCAGAAATTATAGGCATGCCTGTGTGTCCCATGAAGAGACCTCGGATTATAGGCATGCCTGTGTGTCCCATGAAGAGACCAGAGATTATAGGCATGCCTGTGTGTCCCATGAAGAGACCTCAGATTATAGGCATGCCTGTGTGTCCCATGAAGAGACTGGAGATTATAGGCATGCCTGTGTGTCCCATGAAGAGACCGGAGATTATAGGCATGCCTGTGTGTCCCATGAAGAGACCTTGGATTGTAGGCATGCCTGTGTGTCCAATAAAGAGACCGGAGATTATAGGTTTGCCTGTGCGTCCCATGAAGAGACTGGAGATTATAGGCATGCTAGTGTGTCTCATGAAGAGACCGGAGAATATAGGCATGCCTGTGTGTCCCATGAAGAGACCGGAGATTATAGGCATGCCTGTGTGTCCCATGAACAGACCAGAGATTATAGGCATGCCTGTGTGTCCCATGAAGAGACCGGAGATTATAGGCTTGCTTGTGTGTCCCATGAAGAGACCTCAGATTATAGGCATGCCTGTGTGTCCCATGAAGAGACCTCGGATTATAGGCATGCCTGTGTGTCCCATGAAGAGACCTCGGATTATAGGCATGCCTGTGTGTCCCATGAAGAGACCTCAGATTATAGGTAGGCCTCTGTGTCCCATGAAGAGACCTTTGATTATAGGCATGCCTGTGTGTCCCATGAAGAGACCGGAGATTATATGCATGCCTGTGTGTCCCATGAAGAGACCAGAGATTATAGGCATGCCTGTGTGTCCCATGAAGAGACCGGAGATTATAGGCATGCCTGTGTGTCTCATGAAGAGACCTGAGATTATAGGCATGCTGTGTGTCCCATGAAGAGACCGGAGATTATAGGCATGCTTGTGTGTCCCATGAAGAGACCTCAGATTATAGGCATGCCTGTGTGTCCCATGAAGAGAACTCGGATTATAGGCATGCCTGTGAGTCCCATGAAGAGACCTCAGATTATAGGCATGCCTGTGTGTCCCATAAAGAGACCTCGGATTATAGGCATGCCTGTGTGTCCCATGAAGAGACTGGAGATTATAGGCATGCCTGTGTGTCCCATGAAGAGACAGGAGATTATAGGCATGCCTGTGTGTCCCATGAAGAGATCAGAAATTATAGGCATGCCTGTGTGTCCCATGAAGAGACCAGAGATTATAGGCATGCCTATTTGTCCCATGAAGAGACCGGAGATTATATGCATGCTTGTGAGTCCCTTGACGAGAACTCAGATTATAGGCATGCCTGTGTGTCCCAAGAAGAGACCAGAGTTTATAGGCATGCCTGTGTGTCCCAGGAAGAGACCAGAGATTATAGGCATGCCTGTGTGTCCCATAAAGAGACTGGAGATTATAGGCATGCCTGTGTGTCCCATGAAGAGACTGGAGATTATAGGCATGCCTGTGTGTCCCATGAAGAGACCGGAGATTATAGGCATGCCTGTGTGTCCCATGAAGAGACCGGAGATTATAGGCATGCTTGTGAGTCCCACGAAGAGACCTCAGATTATAGGCATGCCTGTGTGTCCCATGAAGAGATCAGAGATTATAGGCATGCCTTTGTGTCCCATGAAGAGACCTGAGATTATAGGCATGCCTGTGTGTCCCATGAAGAGACCTCGGATTATATGCATGCCTATGTGTCTGATGAAGCGACCAGAGATTATAGGCATGCCTGTGTGTCCCATGAAGAGACCAGAGAATATAGGCATACCTGTGTGTCCCATGAAGAGACCAGAGATTATTGGCATGCCTGTGTGTCCCATGAACAGACCAGAGATTATAGGCATGCCTGTGTGTCCCATGAAGAGACCGGAGATTATAGGCTTGCTTGTGTGTCCCATGAAGAGACCTCTGATTATAGGCATGCCTTTGTGTCCCATGAAGAGACCTCGGATTATAGGCATGCCTGTGTGTCCCATGAAGAGACCTCGGATTATAGGCATGCCTGTGTGTCCCATGAAGAGACCTCAGATTATAGGTAGGCCTGTGTGTCCCATGAAGAGACCTTTGATTATAGGCATGCCTGTCTGTCCCATGAAGAGACCGGAGATTATATGCCTGCCTGTGTGTCCCATGAAGAGACCAGAGATTATAGGCATGCCTCTGTGTCCCATGAAGAGCCTGGAGATTATAGGCATGCCTGTGTGTCCCATGAAAAGACCAGAGATTATAGGCATGCTGTGTGTCCCATGAAGAGACCGGAGATTATAGGCATGCTTGTGTGTCCCATGAAGAGACCTCAGGTTATAGGCATGCCTGTGTGTCCCATGAAGAGAACTCGGATTATAGGCATGCCTATGAGTCCCATGAAGAGACCTCAGATTATAGGCATGCCTGTGTGTCCCATGAAGAGACCTCGGATTATAGGCATGCCTGTGTGTCCCATGAAGAGACAGTTTATAGGCATGCCTGTGTGTCCCATGAAGAGATCAGAAATTATAGGCATGCCTGTGTGTCCCATGAAGAGACCTCGGATTATAGGCATGCCTGTGTGTCCCATGAAGAGACAGATTATAGGCATGCCTGTGTGTCCCATGAAGAGACCGGAGTTTATAGGCATGCCTGTGTGTCCCAGGAAGAGACCTCGGATTATAGGTATGCCTCTGTGTCCCATGAAGAGACCTCGGATTATAGGCATGCCTGTGTGTCCCATGAAGAAACTGGAGATTATAGGCATGCCTGTGTGTCCCATGAAGAGACCTCGGATTATAGGCATGCCTGTGTGTCCCATGAAGAGACCAGAGATTATAGGCATGCCTGTGTCTCCCATGTAGAGACCTCGGATTATAGGCATGCCTGTGTATCCCATGAAGAGACCTCGGATTATAGGCATGCTTGTGTGTCCCATGAAGAGACCGGAGATTATAGGCATGCCTGTGTGTCCCATGAAGAGACCGGAGATTATAGGCATGCCTGTGTGTCCCATGAAGAGACCGGAGATTATAGGAATGCCTGTGTGTCCCATGAAGAGACCGGAGATTATAGGCATGCTTGTGAGTCCCACGAAGAGACCTCAGATTATAGGCATGCCTGTGTGTCCCATGAAGAGACCGGAAATTATAGGCATGCCTGTGTGTCCCATGAAGAGACCGGAGATGATAGGCATGCCTGTGTGTCCCATGAAGAGACCTTAGATTATAGGCATGCCTGTGTGTCCCATGAAGAGACCTCGGATTATAGGCATGCCTGTGTGTCCCATGAAGAGACCTCAGATTATAGGCAGGACTGTGTGTCCCATGAAGAGACCTTTGATTATAGGCATGCCTGTGTGTCCCATGAAGAGACCAAAGATTATATGCATGCCTGTGTGTCCCATGAAGAGACAGGAGATTATAGGCATGCCTGTGTGTCCCATGAAGAGACCGGAGATTATAGGCATGCTGTGTGTCCCATGAAGAGACCGGAGATTATAGGCATGCTTGTGTGTCCCCTGAAGAGACCTCAGATTATAGGCATGCCTGTGTGTCCCATGAAGAGAACTCGGATTATAGGCATGCCTGTGAGTCCCATGAGGAGACCTCAGATTATAGGCATGCCTGTGTGTCCCATGAAGAGACCGGAGATTATAGGCATGCCTGTGTGTCCCATGAAGAGACAGGAGATTATAGGCATGCCTGTGTGTCCCATGAAGAGACCGGAGATTATAGGCATGCCTGTGTGTCCCATGAAGAGACCGGAGATTATAGGCATGCTTGTGAGTCGAATGAAGAGAACTCAGATTATAGGCATGCCTGTGTGTCCCATGAAGAGACTGGAGTTTATAGGCATGCCTGTGTGTCCCATGAAGAGACCGGAGATTATAGGCATGCCTGTGTGTCCCATGAAGAGACCTCAGATTATAGGCATGCCTGTGTGTCCCATGAAGAGACAGGAGATTATAGGCATGCCTGTGTGTCCCATAAAGAGATAGGAGATTATAGGCATGCATGTGTGTCCCATGAAGAGACCAGTGGTTATAGGCATGCCTGTGTGTCCCATGAAGAGACCGGAGATTATAGGCATGCCTGTGTGTCCCATGAAGAGACCGGAGATTATAGGCATGCCTGTGTGACCCATGAAGAGACCGGAGATTATAGGCATGCTTGTGAGTCCCATGAAGAGATCTCAGATTATAGGCATGCCTGTGTGTCCCATGAAGAGACCGGAGATTATAGGCATGCCTGTGTGTCCCATGAAGTGACCAGAGATTATAGGCATGCCTGTGTGTCCCATGAAGAAACCTCGGATTATAGGCATGCCTGTGTGTCCCATGAAGAGACCTCAGATTATAGGCATGCCTGTGTGTCCCATGAAGAGACCAGAGATTATAGGTATGCCTGTGTGTCCCATGAAGAGACCAGAGATTATAGGCATGACTGTGTGTCCCATGAAGAGACCAGAGATTATAGGCATGCCTGTGTGTCCCATGAAGAGACCAGAGATTATAGGCATGCTTGTGAGTCCCATGAAGAGACCTCAGATTATAGGCATGCCTGTGTGTCCCATGAAGAGACTGGAGATTATAGGCATGCCTGTGTGTCCTATGAAGAGACCTCAGATTATAGGCATGCCTGTGTGTCCAATGAAGAGACCAGAGATTATAGGCATGCCTGTGCGTCCCATGAAGAGACCGGAGATTATAGGCATGCCAGTGTGTCTCATGAAGAGACCGGAGATTATAGGCATTCCTGTGTGTCCCATGAAGAGACCTTGGATTATAGGCATGCCTGTGTGTCCCATGAAGAGACCTTGGATTATAGGCATGCCTGTGTGTCCCATGAAGAGACCAGAGATTATAGGCATGCCTGTGTCTTCCATGTAGAGACCTCAGATTATAGGCATGCCTGTGTATCCCATGAAGAGACCTCGGATTATAGGCATGCTTGTGTGTCCCATGAAAAGATTGGAGATTAGAGGCATGCCTGTGTGTCCCATGAAGAGACCTCAGATTATAGGCATGCCTGTGTGTCCCATGAAGAGACCGGAGATTATAGGCATGCCCGTGTGTCCCACGAAGGGACCGGAGATTATAGGCATGCCTGTGTGTCCCATGAAGAAACTGGAGATTATAGGCATGCCTGTGTGTCCCATGAAGAGACCTCAGATTATAGGCATGCCTGTGTGTCCCATGAAGAGACCTCGGATTATAGGCATGCCTGTGTGTCCCATGAAGAGACCAGAGATTATAGGCATGCCTGTGTCTCCCATGTAGAGACCTCAGATTATAGGCATGCCTGTGTGTCCCATGAAGAGACTTCGGATTATAGGCATGCTTTGTGTGTCCCATGAAGAGACTGGAGATTAGAGGCATGCCTGTGTGTCCCATGAAGAGACCTCGGATTATAGGCATGCCTGTGTGTCCCAGTAGGAGACCAGAGATTATAGGCATGCCTGTGTGTCCCATGAAAAGACTGGAGATTATAGGCATGCCTGTGTGTCCCAGGAAGAGACTGGAGATTATAGGCATGCCTGTGTGTCCCATGAAGAGACCGGAGATTATAGGCATGCTTGTGAGTCCCATTAAGCAACCTTAGATTATAGGCATGCATGTGTGTCCCATGAAGAGACCGGAGATTATAGGCTTGCCTGTGTGTCCCATGAAGAGACCGGAGATTATAGGCATGTTTGTGTGTCCCATGAAGAGATCTCGGATTATAGGCATGCCTGTGTGTCCCATGAAGATACCTTAGATTACAGGCATACCTGTGTGTCCCATGAAGAGACCTCGGATTATAGGCATGCCTGTGTGTCCCATGAAGAAACTGGAGATTATAGGCATGCCTGTGTGTCTCATGAAGAGACCTTGGATTATAGGCATGCCTGTGTGTCCCATGAAGAGACCTCGGATTATAGGCATGCCTGTGTGTCCCATGAAGGGACCGGAGATTATAGGCATGCCTGTGTGTCCCATGAAGAGACCTCGGATTATAGGCATGCCTGTGTGTCCCATGAAGAGATCGGAGATTATAGGCATGCCTGTGTATCCCATGAAGAGACCGGAGATTATAGGCATGCCTGTGTGTCCCATGAAGAGACCGGAGATTATAGGCATGCCTGTGTGTCCCATGAAGAGACCAGAGATTATAGGCATGCCTGTGTGTCCCATGAAGAAACCTCGGATTATAGGCATGCCTGTGTGTCCCATGAAGAGACCTCAGATTATAGGCATGCCTGTGTGTCCCATGAAGAGACCAGAGATTATAGGTATGCCTGTGTGTCCCATGAAGAGACCAGAGATTATAGGCATGCCTGAGTGTCCCATGAAGAGACCAGAGATTATAGGCATGCCTGTGTGTCCCATGAAGAGACCAGAGATTATAGGCATGCTTGTGAGTCCCATGAAGAGACCTCAGATTATAGGCATGCCTGTGTGTCCCATGAAGAGACCAGAGATTATAGGCATGCCTGTGTGTCCCATGAAGAGACCGGAGATTATAGGCATGCCTGTGTGTCCTATGAAGAGACCTCAGATTATAGGCATGCCTGTGTGTCCAATGAAGAGACCAGAGATTATAGGCATGCCTGTGCGTCCCATGAAGAGACCGGAGAATATAGGCATGCCAGTGTGTCTCATGAAGAGACCGGAGATTATAGGCATGCCTGTGTGTCCCATGAAGAGACCTTGGATTATAGGCATGCCTGTGTGTCCCATGAAGAGACCTTGGATTATAGGCATGCCTGTGTGTCCCATGAAGAGACCAGAGATTATAGGCATGCCTGTGTCTTCCATGTAGAGACCTCAGATTATAGGCATGCCTGTGTATCCCATGAAGAGACCTCGGATTATAGGCATGCTTGTGTGTCCCATGAAAAGACTGGAGATTAAAGGCATGCCTGTGTGTCCCATGAAGAGACCTCGGATTATATGCATGCCTATGTGTCCCATGAAGCGACCAGAGATTATAGGCATGCCTGTGTGTCCCATGAAGAGACCAGAGAATATAGGCATGCCTGTGTGTCCCATGAATAGACCGGAGATTATAGGCATGCCTGTGTGTCCCATGAACAGACCAGAGATTATAGGCATGCCTGTGTGTCCCATGAAGAGACCGGAGATTATAGGCTTGCTTGTGTGTCCCATGAAGAGACCTCAGATTATAGGCATGCCTGTGTGTCCCATGAAGAGACTTTGGAATATAGGCATGCCTGTGTGTCCCATGAAGAGACCTCAGATTATAGGTAGGCCTGTGTGTCCCATGAAGAGACCAGAGATTAT
This sequence comes from Triturus cristatus, assembly GCF_964204655.1. NCBI lineage: Eukaryota > Metazoa > Chordata > Amphibia > Caudata > Salamandridae > Triturus > Triturus cristatus. The sequence goes on along the minus strand of NC_140595.1, from coordinate 465,929,145 downwards.
AGGCATGCCTGAGTGTCCCATGAAGAGACCAGAGATTATAGGCATGCCTGTGTGTCCCATGAAGAGACCAGAGATTATAGGCATGCTTGTGAGTCCCATGAAGAGACCTCAGATTATAGGCATGCCTGTGTGTCCCATGAAGAGACCAGAGATTATAGGCATGCCTGTGTGTCCCATGAAGAGACCGGAGATTATAGGCATGCCTGTGTGTCCTATGAAGAGACCTCAGATTATAGGCATGCCTGTGTGTCCAATGAAGAGACCAGAGATTATAGGCATGCCTGTGCGTCCCATGAAGAGACCGGAGAATATAGGCATGCCAGTGTGTCTCATGAAGAGACCGGAGATTATAGGCATGCCTGTGTGTCCCATGAAGAGACCTTGGATTATAGGCATGCCTGTGTGTCCCATGAAGAGACCTTGGATTATAGGCATGCCTGTGTGTCCCATGAAGAGACCAGAGATTATAGGCATGCCTGTGTCTTCCATGTAGAGACCTCAGATTATAGGCATGCCTGTGTATCCCATGAAGAGACCTCGGATTATAGGCATGCTTGTGTGTCCCATGAAAAGACTGGAGATTAAAGGCATGCCTGTGTGTCCCATGAAGAGACCTCGGATTATATGCATGCCTATGTGTCCCATGAAGCGACCAGAGATTATAGGCATGCCTGTGTGTCCCATGAAGAGACCAGAGAATATAGGCATGCCTGTGTGTCCCATGAATAGACCGGAGATTATAGGCATGCCTGTGTGTCCCATGAACAGACCAGAGATTATAGGCATGCCTGTGTGTCCCATGAAGAGACCGGAGATTATAGGCTTGCTAATGTGTGTCCCATGAAGAGACCTCAGATTATAGGCATGCCTGTGTGTCCCATGAAGAGACCTCGGATTATAGGCATGCCTGTGTGTCCCATGAAGAGACCTCAGATTATAGGTAGGCCTGTGTGTCCCATGAAGAGACCTTTGATTATAGGCATGCCTGTGTGTCCCATGAAGAGACCGGAGATTATATGCATGCCTGTGTGTCCCATGAAGAGACCGGAGATTATAGGCATGCCTGTGTGTCCCATGAAGAGATCTAAGATTATAGGCATGCTTGTGTGTCCCATGAAGAGACTGGAGATTAGAGGCATGCCTGTGTGTCCCATGAAGAGACCTCGGATTATAGGCATGCCTGTGTGTCCCATGAAGAGACCAGAGATTATAGGCATGCCCGTGTGTCCCATGAAGGGACCGGAGATTATAGGCATGCCTGTGTGTCTCATTAGGAGACCGGAGATTATAGGCATGCCTGTGTGTCCCATGAAGAGACTGGAGATTATAGGCATGCCTGTGTGTCCCAAGAAGAGACTGGAGATTATAGGCATGCCTGTGTGTCCCATGAAGAGACCGGAGATTATAGGCATTCCTGTGTGTCCCAGGAAGTGACCGGAGATTATAGGCATGCCTGTGTGTCCCATGAAGAGACCGGAGATTTTAGGCATGCCTGTGTGTCCCATGAAGAGACTGGAGATTATCGGCATGCCTGTGTGCCCCTGAAGAGACCTCGGATTATAGGGATGCCTGTGTGTCCCAGGAAGAAATCTCGGATTATAGGCATGCCTGTGTGTCCCATGAAGAGACCTTGGATTATAGGCATGCATGTGTGCCCATGAAGAGACCGGAGATTATAGGCATGCCTGTGTGTCCCATGAAGAGACAGGAGATTATAGGCATGACTGTGTATCCCATGAAGAGACCTGAGATTATAGGCATGCTTGTGTGTCCCATGAAGAGACCTCAGATTATAGGCATGCCTGTGTGTCCCATGAAGAGACCTCAGATTATAGGCATGCCTGTGTGTCCCATGAAGAGACCTCGGATTATAGGCATGCCTGTGTGTCCCATGAAGAGACCTCAGAATATAGGCAGGCCTGTGTGTCCCATGAAGAGACCTTGGATTATAGGCATGCCTCTGTGTCCCATGAAGAGACCTTGGATTATAGGCATGCCTGTGTGTCCCATGAAGAGACCAGAGATGATAGGCATGCCTGTGTGTCCCATGAAGAGACAGGAGATTATAGGCATGCCTGTGTGTCCCATGAAGAGACCGGAGATTATAGGCATGCCTGTGTGTCCCATGAAGAGACCGGAGATTATAGGCATGCTTGTGAGTCCCACGAAGAGACCTCAGATTATAGGCATGCCTGTGTGTCCCATGAAGAGATCAGAGATTATAGGCATGCCTTTGTGTCCCATGAAGAGACCTGAGATTATAGGCATGCCTGTGTGTCCCATGAAGAGACCTCGGATTATATGCATGCCTATGTGTCTGATGAAGCGACCAGAGATTATAGGCATGCCTGTGTGTCCCATGAAGAGACCAGAGAATATAGGCATGCCTGTGTGTCCCATGAAGAGACCAGAGATTATTGGCATGCCTGTGTGTCCCATGAACAGACCAGAGATTATAGGCATGCCTGTGTGTCCCATGAAGAGACCGGAGATTATAGGCTTGCTTGTGTGTCCCATGAAGAGACCTCAGATTATAGGCATGCCTTTGTGTCCCATGAAGAGACCTCGGATTATAGGCATGCCTGTGTGTCCCATGAAGAGACCTCGGATTATAGGCATGCCTGTGTGTCCCATGAAGAGACCTCAGATTATAGGTAGGCCTGTGTGTCCCATGAAGAGACCTTTGATTATAGGCATGCCTGTGTGTCCCATGAAGAGACCGGAGATTATATGCCTGCCTGTGTGTCCCATGAAGAGACCGGAGATTATAGGCATGCCTGTGTGTCCCATGAAGAGCCTGGAGATTATAGGCATGCCTGTGTGTCCCATGAAGAGACCGGAGATTATAGGCATGCTGTGTGTCCCATGAAGAGACCGGAGATTATAGGCATGCTTGTGTGTCCCATGAAGAGACCTCAGATTATAGGCATGCCTGTGTGTCCCATGAAGAGAACTCGGATTATAGGCATGCCTGTGAGTCCCATGAAGAGACCTCAGATTATAGGCATGCCTGTGTGTCCCATGAAGAGTTCTCGGATTATAGGCATGCCTGTGTGTCCCATGAAGAGACAGATTATAGGCATGCCTGTGTGTCCCATGAAGAGATCAGAAATTATAGGCATGCCTGTGTGTCCCATGAAGAGACCTCGGATTATAGGCATGCCTGTGTGTCCCATGAAGAGACAGATTATAGGCATGCCTGTGTGTCCCATGAAGAGACCGGAGTTTATAGGCATGCCTGTGTGTCCCATGAAGAGACCGGAGATTATAGGCATGCCTGTGTGTCCCATGAAGAGACCTCAGATTATAGGCATGCCTGTGTGTCCCATGAAGAGACTGGAGATTATAGGCATGCCTGTGTGTCCCATGAAGAGACCGGAGATTATAGGCATGCCTGTGTGTCCCATGAAGAGACCTTGGATTGTAGGCATGCCTGTGTGTCCAATAAAGAGACCGGAGATTATAGGTTTGCCTGTGCGTCCGATGAAGAGACTGGAGATTATAGGCATGCTAGTGTGTCTCATGAAGAGACCGGAGAATATAGGCATGCCTGTGTGTCCCATGAAGAGACCGGAGATTATAGGCATGCCTGTGTGTCCCATGAACAGACCAGAGATTATAGGCATGCCTGTGTGTCCCATGAAGAGACCGGAGATTATAGGCTTGCTTGTGTGTCCCATGAAGAGACCTCAGATTATAGGCATGCCTGTGTGTCCCATGAACAGACCAGAGATTATAGGCATGCCTGTGTGTCCCATGAAGAGACCGGAGATTATAGGCTTGCTTGTGTGTCCCATGAAGAGACCTCAGATTATAGGCATGCCTGTGTGTCCCATGAAGAGACCTCGGATTATAGGCATGCCTGTGTGTCCCATGAAGAGACCTCGGATTATAGGCATGCCTGTGTGTCCCATGAAGAGACCTCAGATTATAGGTAGGCCTGTGTGTCCCATGAAGAGACCTTTGATTATAGGCATGCCTGTGTGTCCCATGAAGAGACCGGAGATTATATGCATGCCTATGTGTCCCATGAAGAGACCGGAGATTATAGGCATGCCTGTGTGTCCCATGAAGAGACCGGAGATTATAGGCATGCCTGTGTGTCCCATGAAGAGACCGGAGATTATAGGCATGCTGTGTGTCCCATGAAGAGACCGGAGATTATAGGCATGCTTGTGTGTCCCATGAAGAGACCTCAGATTATAGGCATGCCTGTGTGTCCCATGAAGAGAACTCGGATTATAGGCATGCCTGTGAGTCCCATGGAGACCTCAGATTATAGGCATGCCTGTGTGTCCCATGAAGAGACCTCGGATTATAGGCATGCCTGTGTGTCCCATGAAGAGACTGGAGATTATAGGCATGCCTGTGTGTCCCAAGAAGAGACCAGAGTTTATAGGCATGCCTGTGTGTCCCAGGAAGAGACCAGAGATTATAGGCATGCCTGTGTGTCCCATAAAGAGACTGGAGATTATAGGCATGCCTTTGTGTCCCATGAAGAGACTGGAGATTATAGGCATGCCTGTGTGTCCCATGAAGAGACCGGAGATTATAGGCATGCCTGTGTGTCCCATGAAGAGACCGGAGATTATAGGCATGCTTGTGAGTCCCACGAAGAGACCTCAGATTATAGGCATGCCTGTGTGTCCCATGAAGAGATCAGAGATTATAGGCATGCCTTTGTGTCCCATGAAGAGACCTGAGATTATAGGCATGCCTGTGTGTCCCATGAAGAGACCTCGGATTATATGCATGCCTATGTGTCTGATGAAGCGACCAGAGATTATAGGCATGCCTGTGTGTCCCATGAAGAGACCAGAGAATATAGGCATACCTGTGTGTCCCATGAAGAGACCAGAGATTATTGGCATGCCTGTGTGTCCCATGAACAGACCAGAGATTATAGGCATGCCTGTGTGTCCCATGAAGAGACCAGAGATTATAGGCTTGCTTGTGTGTCCCATGAAGAGACCTCTGATTATAGGCATGCCTTTGTGTCCCATGAAGAGACCTCGGATTATAGGCATGCCTGTGTGTCCCATGAAGAGACCTCGGATTATAGGCATGCCTGTGTGTCCCATGAAGAGACCTCAGATTATAGGTAGGCCTGTGTGTCCCATGAAGAGACCTTTGATTATAGGCATGCCTGTGTGTCCCATGAAGAGACCGGAGATTATATGCCTGCCTGTGTGTCCCATGAAGAGACCGGAGATTATAGGCATGCCTGTGTGTCCCATGAAGAGCCTGGAGATTATAGGCATGCCTGTGTGTCCCATGAAAAGACCAGAGATTATAGGCATGCTGTGTGTCCCATGAAGAGACCGGAGATTATAGGCATGCTTGTGTGTCCCATGAAGAGACCTCAGATTATAGGCATGCCTGTGTGTCCCATGAAGAGAACTCGGATTATAGGCATGCCTATGAGTCCCATGAAGAGACCTCAGATTATAGGCATGCCTGTGTGTCCCATGAAGAGACCTCGGATTATATGCATGCCTGTGTGTCCCATGAAGAGACAGATTATAGGCATGCCTGTGTGTCCCATGAAGAGATCAGAAATTATAGGCATGCCTGTGTGTCCCATGAAGAGACCTCGGATTATAGGCATGCCTGTGTGTCCCATGAAGAGACAGATTATAGGCATGCCTGTGTGTCCCATGAAGAGACTGGAGTTTATAGGCATGCCTGTGTGTCCCATGAAGAGACCTCGGATTATAGGTATGCCTCTGTGTCCCATGAAGAGACCTCGGATTATAGGCATGCCTGTGTGTCCCATGAAGAAACTGGAGATTATAGGCATGCCTGTGTGTCCCATGAAGAGACCTCGGATTATAGGCATGCCTGTGTGTCCCATGAAGAGACCAGAGATTATAGGCATGCCTGTGTCTCCCATGTAGAGACCTAGGATTATAGGCATGCCTGTGTATCCCATGAAGAGACCTCGGATTATAGGCATGCTTGTGTGTCCCATGAAGAGACCGGAGATTATAGGCATGCCTGTGTGTCCCATGAAGAGACCGGAGATTATAGGCATGCCTGTGTGTCCCATGAAGAGACCGGAGATTATAGGCATGCCTGTGTGTCCCATGAAGAGACCGGAGATTATAGGAATGCCTGTGTGTCCCATGAAGAGACCGGAGATTATAGGCATGCTTGTGAGTCCCACGAAGAGACCTCAGATTATAGGCATGCCTGTGTGTCCCATGAAGAGACCGGAAATTATAGGCATGCCTGTGTGTCCCATGAAGAGACCGGAGATTATAGGCATGCCTGTGTGTCCCATGAAGAGACCTTAGATTATAGGCATGCCTGTGTGTCCCATGAAGAGACCTCGGATTATAGGCATGCCTGTGTGTCCCATGAAGAGACCTCAGATTATAGGCAGGACTGTGTGTCCCATGAAGAGACCTTTGATTATAGGCATGCCTGTGTGTCCCATGAAGAGACCAAAGATTATATGCATGCCTGTGTGTCCCATGAAGAGACAGGAGATTATAGGCATGCCTGTGTGTCCCATGAAGAGACCGGAGATTATAGGTATGCTGTGTGTCCCAGGAAGAGACCGGAGATTATAGGCATGCTTGTGTGTCCCCTGAAGAGACCTCAGATTATAGGCATGCCTGTGTGTCCCATGAAGAGAACTCGGATTATAGGCATGCCTGTGAGTCCCATGAGGAGACCTCAGATTATAGGCATGCCTGTGTGTCCCATGAAGAGACCGGAGATTATAGGCATGCCTGTGTGTCCCATGAAGAGACAGGAGATTATAGGCATGCCTGTGTGTCCCATGAAGAGACCGGAGATTATAGGCATGCCTGTGTGTCCCATGAAGAGACCGGAGATTATAGGCATGCTTGTGAGTCCAATGAAGAGAACTCAGATTATAGGCATGCCTGTGTGTCCCATGAAGAGACTGGAGTTTATAGGCATGCCTGTGTGTCCCATGAAGAGACCGGAGATTATAGGCATGCCTGTGTGTCCCATGAAGAGACCTCGGATTATAGGCATGCCTGTGTGTCCCATGAAGAGACAGGAGATTATAGGCATGCCTGTGTGTCCCATGAAGAGACAGGAGATTATAGGCATGCATGTGTGTCCCATGAAGAGACCAGTGGTTATAGGCATGCCTGTGTGTCCCATGAAGAGACCGGAGATTATAGGCATGCCTGTGTGTCCCATGAAGAGACCGGAGATTATAGGCATGCCTGTGTGACCCATGAAGAGACCGGAGATTATAGGCATGCTTGTGAGTCCCATGAAGAGATCTCAGATTATAGGCATGCCTGTGTGTCCCATGAAGAGACCGGAGATTATAGGCATGCCTGTGTGTCCCATGAAGCGACCAGAGATTATAGGCATGCCTGTGTGTCCCATGAAGAAACCTCGGATTATAGGCATGCCTGTGTGTCCCATGAAGAGACCTCAGATTATAGGCATGCCTGTGTGTCCCATGAAGAGACCAGCGATTATAGGTATGCCTGTGTGTCCCATGAAGAGACCAGAGATTATAGGCATGCCTGTGTGTCCCATGAAGAGACCAGAGATTATAGGCATGCCTGTGTGTCCCATGAAGAGACCAGAGATTATAGGCATGCTTGTGAGTCCCATGAAGAGACCTCAGATTATAGGCATGCCTGTGTGTCCCATGAAGAGACCAGAGATTATAGGCATGCCTGTGTGTCCCATGAAGAGACCGGAGATTATAGGCATGCCTGTGTGTCCTATGAAGAGACCTCAGATTATAGGCATGCCTGTGTGTCCAATGAAGAGACCAGAGATTATAGGCATGCCTGTGCGTCCCATGAAGAGACCGGAGATTATAGGCATGCCAGTGTGTCTCATGAAGAGACCGGAGATTATAGGCATGCCTGTGTGTCCCATGAAGAGATTGGATTATAGGCATGCCTGTGTGTCTCATGAAGAGACCTTGGATTATAGGCATGCCTGTGTGTCCCATGAAGAGACCAGAGATTATAGGCATGCCTGTGTCTTCCATGTAGAGATCTCAGATTATAGGCATGCCTGTGTATCCCATGAAGAGACCTCGGATTATAGGCATGCTTGTGTGTCCCATGAAAAGACTGGAGATTAGAGGCATGCCTGTGTGTCCCATGAAGAGACCTCAGATTATAGGCATGCCTGTGTGTCCCATGAAGAGACCGGAGATTATAGGCATGCCCGTGTGTCCCACGAAGGGACCGGAGATTATAGGCATGCCTGTGTGTCCCATGAAGAAACTGGAGATTATAGGCATGCCTGTGTGTCCCATGAAGAGACCTCAGATTATAGGCATGCCTGTGTGTCCCATGAAGAGACCTCGGATTATAGGCATGCCTGTGTGTCCCATGAAGAGACCAGAGATTATAGGCATGCCTGTGTCTCCCATGTAGAGACCTCAGATTATAGGCATGCCTGTGTGTCCCATGAAGAGACCTCGGATTATAGGCATGCTTTGTGTGTCCCATGAAGAGACTGGAGATTAGAGGCATGCCTGTGTGTCCCATGAAGAGACCTCGGATTATAGGCATGCCTGTGTGTCCCATTAGGAGACCAGAGATTATAGGCATGCCTGTGTGTCCCATGAAAAGACTGGAGATTATAGGCATGCCTGTGTGTCCCAGGAAGAGACTGGAGATTATAGGCATGCCTGTGTGTCCCATGAAGAGACCGGAGATTATAGGCATGCTTGTGAGTCCCATTAAGCAATCTCAGATTATAGGCATGCATGTGTGTCCCATGAAGAGACCGGAGATTATAGGCTTGCCTGTGTGTCCCATGAAGAGACCGGAGATTATAGGCATGTTTGTGTGTCCCAAGAAGAGATCTCGGATTATAGGCATGCCTGTGTGTCCCATGAAGATACCTTAGATTACAGGCATACCTGTGTGTCCCATGAAGAGACCTCGGATTATAGGCATGCCTGTGTGTCCCATGAAGAAACTGGAGATTATAGGCATGCCTGTGTGTCTCATGAAGAGACCTTGGATTATAGGCATGCCTGTGTGTCCCATGAAGAGACCTCGGATTATAGGCATGCCTGTGTGTCCCATGAAGGGACCGGAGATTATAGGCATGCCTGTGTATCCCATGAAGAGACCTCGGATTATAGGCATGCCTGTGTGTCCCATGAAGAGATCAGAGATTATAGGCATGCCTGTGTATCCCATGAAGAGACCGGAGATTATAGGCATGCCTGTGTGTCCCATGAAGAGACCGGAGATTATAGGCATGCCTGTGTGTCCCATGAAGAGACCAGAGATTATAGGCATGCCTGTGTGTCCCATGAAGAAACCTCGGATTATAGGCATGCCTGTGTGTCCCATGAAGAGACCTCAGATTATAGGCATGCCTGTGTGTCCCATGAAGAGACCAGAGATTATAGGTATGCCTGTGTGTCCCATGAAGAGACCAGAGATTATAGGCATGCCTGTGTGTCCCATGAAGAGACCAGAGATTATAGGCATGCCTGTGTGTCCCATGAAGAGACCAGAGATTATAGGCATGCTTTTGAGTCCCATGAAGAGACCTCCGATTATAGGCATGCCTGTGTGTCCCATGAAGAGACCAGAGATTATAGGCATGCCTGTGTGTCCCATGAAGAGACCGGAGATTATAGGCATGCCTGTGTGTCCTATGAAGAGACCTCAGATTATAGGCATGCCTGTGTGTCCAATGAAGAGACCAGAGATTATAGGCATGCCTGTGCGTCCCATGAAGAGACCGGAGAATATAGGCATGCCAGTGTGTCTCATGAAGAGACCGGAGATTATAGGCATGCCTGTGTGTCCCATGAAGAGACCTTGGATTATAGGCATGCCTGTGTGTCCCATGAAGAGACCAGAGATTATAGGCATGCCTGTGTCTTCCATGTAGAGACCTCAGATTATAGGCATGCCTGTGTATCCCATGAAGAGACCTCGGATTATAGGCATGCTTGTGTGTCCCATGAAAAGACTGGAGATTAGAGGCATGCCTGTGTGTCCCATGAAGAGACCTCAGATTATTGGTATAACTGTGTGTCCCGTGAAGAGACCGGAGATTATAGGCATGCCCGTGTGTCCCACGAAGGGACCGGAGATTATAGGCATGCCTGTGTGTCCCATGAAGAAACTGGAGATTATAGGCATGCCTGTGTGTCCCATGAAGAGACCTCGGATTATAGGCATGCCTGTGTGTCCCATGAAGAAACCTCAGATTATAGGCATGCCTGTGTGTCCCATGAAGAGACCAGAGATTATAGGCATGCCTGTGTCTCCCATGTAGAGACCTCAGATTATAGGCATGCCTGTGTGTCCCATGAAGAGACCTCGGATTATAGGCATGCTTTGTGTGTCCCATGAAGAGACTGGAGATTAGAGGCATGCCTGTGTGTCCCATGAAGAGACCTCGGATTATAGGCATGCCTGTGTGTCCCATTAGGAGACCAGAGATTATAGGCATGCCTGTGTGTCCCATGAAAAGACTGGAGATTATAGGCATGCCTGTGTGTCCTAGGAAGAGACTGGAGATTATAGGCATGCCTGTGTGTCCCATGAAGAGACCGGAGATTATAGGCATGCTTGTGAGTCCCATTAAGCGACCTCAGATTATAGGCATGCATGTGTGTCCCATGAAGAGACCGGAGATTATAGGCTTGCCTGTGTGTCCCATGAAGAGACCGGAGATTATAGGCATGTCTGTGTGTCCCATGAAGAGATCTCGGATTATAGGCATGCCTGTGTGTCCCATGAAGAGACCTTAGATTACAGGCATACCTGTGTGTCCCATGAAGAGACCAGAGATTATAGGTATGCCTGTGTGTCCCATGAAGAGACCAGAGATTATAGGCATGCCTGTGTGTCTCATGAAGAGACCTTGGATTATAGGCATGCCTGTGTGTCCCATGAAGAGACCTCGGATTATAGGCATGCCTGTGTGTCCCATGAAGGGACCGGAGATTATAGGCATGCCTGTGTGTCCCATGAAGAGACCTCGGATTATAGGCATGCCTGTGTGTCCCATGAAGAGATCGGAGATTATAGGCATGCCTGTGTATCCCATGAAGAGACCGGAGATTATAGGCATGCCTGTGTGTCCCATGAAGCGACCGAAGATTATAGGCATGCCCGTGTGTCCCATGAAGGGACCGGCGATTATAGGCATGCCTGTGTGTCCCATTAGGAGACCGGAGATTATAGGCATGCCTGTGTGTCCCATGAAAAGACTGGAGATTATAGGCATGCCTGTGTGTCCCAGGAAGAGACTGAAGATTATAGGCATGCCTGTGTGTCCCATGAAGAGACCGGAGATTATAGGCATGCCTGTGTGTCTCATGAAGAGACAGGAGATTATAGGCATGCATGTGTGTCCCATGAAGAGACTGGAGTTTATAGGCATGCCTGTGTGTCCCATGAAGAGACCGGAGATTATAGGCATGCCTGTGTGTCCCATGAAGAGACCTCGGATTATAGGCATGCCTGTGTGTCCCATGAAGAGACAGGAGATTATAGGCATGCCTGTGTGTCCCATGAAGAGACAGGAGATTATAGGCATGCATGTGTGTCCCATGAAGAGACCAGTGGTTATAGGCATGCCTGTGTGTCCCATGAAGAGACCGGAGATTATAGGCATGCCTGTGTGTCCCATGAAGAGACCGGAGATTATAGGCATGCCTGTGTGTCCCATGAAGAGACCGGAGATTATAGGCATGCTTGTGAGTCCAATGAAGAGAACTCAGATTATAGGCATGCCTGTGTGTCCCATGAAGAGACTGGAGTTTATAGGCATGCCTGTGTGTCCCATGAAGAGACCGGAGATTATAGGCATGCCTGTGTGTCCCATGAAGAGACCTCGGATTATAGGCATGCCTGTGTGTCCCATGAAGAGACAGGAGATTATAGGCATGCCTGTGTGTCCCATGAAGAGACAGGAGATTATAGGCATGCATGTGTGTCCCATGAAGAGACCAGTGGTTATAGGCATGCCTGTGTGTCCCATGAAGAGACCGGAGATTATAGGCATGCCTGTGTGTCCCATGAAGAGACCGGAGATTATAGGCATGCCTGTGTGACCCATGAAGAGACCGGAGATTATAGGCATGCTTGTGAGTCCCATGAAGAGATCTCAGATTATAGGCATGCCTGTGTGTCCCATGAAGAGACCGGAGATTATAGGCATGCCTGTGTGTCCCATGAAGCGACCAGAGATTATAGGCATGCCTGTGTGTCCCATGAAGAAACCTCGGATTATAGGCATGCCTGTGTGTCCCATGAAGAGACCTCAGATTATAGGCATGCCTGTGTGTCCCATGAAGAGACCAGCGATTATAGGTATGCCTGTGTGTCCCATGAAGAGACCAGAGATTATAGGCATGCCTGTGTGTCCCATGAAGAGACCAGAGATTATAGGCATGCCTGTGTGTCCCATGAAGAGACCAGAGATTATAGGCATGCTTGTGAGTCCCATGAAGAGACCTCAGATTATAGGCATGCCTGTGTGTCCCATGAAGAGACCAGAGATTATAGGCATGCCTGTGTGTCCCATGAAGAGACCGGAGATTATAGGCATGCCTGTGTGTCCTATGAAGAGACCTCAGATTATAGGCATGCCTGTGTGTCCAATGAAGAGACCAGAGATTATAGGCATGCCTGTGCGTCCCATGAAGAGACCGGAGATTATAGGCATGCCAGTGTGTCTCATGAAGAGACCGGAGATTATAGGCATGCCTGTGTGTCCCATGAAGAGACCTTGGATTATAGGCATGCCTGTGTGTCTCATGAAGAGACCTTGGATTATAGGCATGCCTGTGTGTCCCATGAAGAGACCAGAGATTATAGGCATGCCTGTGTCTTCCATGTAGAGATCTCAGATTATAGGCATGCCTGTGTATCCCATGAAGAGACCTCGGATTATAGGCATGCTTGTGTGTCCCATGAAAAGACTGGAGATTAGAGGCATGCCTGTGTGTCCCATGAAGAGACCTCAGATTATAGGCATGCCTGTGTGTCCCATGAAGAGACCGGAGATTATAGGCATGCCCGTGTGTCCCACGAAGGGACCGGAGATTATAGGCATGCCTGTGTGTCCCATGAAGAAACTGGAGATTATAGGCATGCCTGTGTGTCCCATGAAGAGACCTCAGATTATAGGCATGCCTGTGTGTCCCATGAAGAGACCTCGGATTATAGGCATGCCTGTGTGTCCCATGAAGAGACCAGAGATTATAGGCATGCCTGTGTCTCCCATGTAGAGACCTCAGATTATAGGCATGCCTGTGTGTCCCATGAAGAGACCTCGGATTATAGGCATGCTTTGTGTGTCCCATGAAGAGACTGGAGATTAGAGGCATGCCTGTGTGTCCCATGAAGAGACCTCGGATTATAGGCATGCCTGTGTGTCCCATTAGGAGACCAGAGATTATAGGCATGCCTGTGTGTCCCATGAAAAGACTGGAGATTATAGGCATGCCTGTGTGTCCCAGGAAGAGACTGGAGATTATAGGCATGCCTGTGTGTCCCATGAAGAGACCGGAGATTATAGGCATGCTTGTGAGTCCCATTAAGCAATCTCAGATTATAGGCATGCATGTGTGTCCCATGAAGAGACCGGAGATTATAGGCTTGCCTGTGTGTCCCATGAAGAGACCGGAGATTATAGGCATGTTTGTGTGTCCCAAGAAGAGATCTCGGATTATAGGCATGCCTGTGTGTCCCATGAAGATACCTTAGATTACAGGCATACCTGTGTGTCCCATGAAGAGACCTCGGATTATAGGCATGCCTGTGTGTCCCATGAAGAAACTGGAGATTATAGGCATGCTAGTGTGTCTCATGAAGAGACCGGAGATTATAGGCATGCCTGTGTGTCCCATGAAGAGACCTCGGATTATAGGCATGCCTGTGTGTCCCATGAAGAGACCTCGGATTATAGGCATGCCTGTGTGTCCCATGAAGAGACCTCGGATTATAGGCATGCCTGTGTGTCCCATGAAGAAACTGGAGATTATAGGCATGCCTGTATATCCCATGAAGAGACCTCGGATTATAGGCATGCCTGTGTGTCCCATGAAGAGACCAGAGATTATAGGCATGCCTGTGTCTCCCATGTAGAGACCTTGGATTATAGGCATGCCTGTGTGTCCCATGAAGAGATCTTGGATTATAGGCATGCTTGTGTGTCCCATGAAGAGACTGGAGATTAGAGGCATACCTGTGTGTCCCATGAAGAGACCAGAGATTATAGGCATGCCCGTGTGTTTCTAATGAAGGGACCGGAGATTATAGGCATGCCTGTGTGTCCCATTAGGAGACCAGAGATTATAGGCATGCCTGTGTGTCCCATGAAGAGACTGGAGATTATAGGCATGCCTGTGTGTCCCAAGAAGAGACTGGAGATTATAGGCATGCCTGTGTGTCCCATGAAGAGACCGGAGATTATAGGCATTCCTGTGTGTCCCAGGAAGAGACCAGAGATTATAGGCATGCCTGTGTGTCCCATGAAGAGACCGGAGATTTTAGGCATGCCTGTGTATCCCATGAAGAGACCGGAGATTATCGGCATGCCTGTGTGCCCCCTGAAGAGACCTCAGATTATAGGGATGCCTGTTTGTCCCAGGAAGAGACCTCGGATTATAGGCATGCCTGTGTGTCCCATGAGGAGACCAGAGATTATAGGCATGCCTGTGTGTCCCATGAAGAGGCCGGAGATTATAGGCATGCCTGTGTGTCCCATGAAGAGACCTTGGATTATAGGCATGCAGGTGTGTCCCATGAAGAGACCGGAGATTATAGGCATGCTTGTGTGTCCCATGAAGAGACCTCAGATTATAGGCATGCCTGTGTGTCTCATAAAGAGACCTCGGATTATAGGCATGCCTGTGTGTCCCATGAACTGAGCGGAGATTATATGCATGCCTGTGTGTCCCATGAAGAGACCAGAGATTATAGGCATGCCTGTGTATCCCATGAAGAGACCTGAGATTATAGGCATGCTTGTGTGTCCCATGAAGAGACCTCAGATTATAGGCATGCCTGTGTGTCCCATGAAGAGACCTCGGATTATAGGCATGCCTGTGTGTCCCATGAAGAGACCTCGGATTATAGGCATGCCTGTGTGTCCCATGAAGAGACCTCAGATTATAGGCAGGCCTGTGTGTCCCATGAAGAGACCTTGGATTATAGGCATGCCTCTGTGTCCCATGAAGAGACCTTGGATTATAGGCATGCCTGTGTGTCCCATGAAGAGACCGGAGATTATAGGCATGCCTGTGTGTCCCATGAAGAGACAGGAGATTATAGGCATGCCTCTGTGTCCCATGAAGAGACCGGAGATTATAGGCATGCCTGTGTGTCCCATGAAGAGACCGGAGATTATATGCATGCCTGTGTGTCCCATGAAGAGACCGGAGATTATAGGCATGCTTGTGAGTCCCACAAAGAGACCTCAGATTATAGGCATGCCTGTGTGTCCCATGAAGAGATCAGAGATTATAGGCATGCCTTTGTGTCCCATGAAGAGACCGGAGATTATGGGCATGCCTGTGTGCCCCATGAAGAGACCTCATATTATAGGCATGCCTATGTGTTCCATGAAGAGACCAGAGATTATAGGCATGCCTGTGTGTCCCATGAAGAGACCGGAGATTATAGGCATGCCTGTGTGTCCCATGAAGAGACCGGAGATTATAGGCATGCCTGTGTGTCCCATGAACAGACCAGAGATTATAGGCATGCCTGTGTGTCCCATGAAGAGACCAGAGATTATAGGCTTGCTTGTGTGTCCCATGAAGAGACCTCAGATTATAGGCATGCCTGTGTGTCCCATTAGGAGACCTCGGATTATAGGCATGCCTGTGTGTCCCATGAAGAGACCTCGGATTATAGGCATGCCTGTGTGTCTCATGAAGAGACCTCAGATTATAGGCAGGCCTGTGTGTCGTCCCATAAAGAGACCTTTGATTATAGGAATGCCTGTGTGTCCCATGAAGAGACCTTGGATTATAGGCATGCCTGTGTGTCCCATGAAGAGACCGGAGATTATAGGCATGCCTGTGTGTCCCATGAAGAGACAGGAGATTATAGGCATGCCTGTGTGTCCCATGAAGAGACCGGAGATTATAGGCATGCCTGTGTGTCCCATGAAGAGACCAGAGATTATAGGCATGCTTGTGAGTCCCATGAAGAGAACTCAGATTATAGGCATGCCTGTGTGTTCCATGAAGAGACCTCGGATTATAGGCATGCCTGTGTGTCCAATGAAGAGACCGGAGATTATAGGCATGCCTGTGCGTCCCATGAAGAGACCGGAGATTATAGGCATGCTTGTGTGTCCCATGAAGAGACCTCGGATTATAGTCATGCCTGTGTATCCCATGAAGAGACCTCGGTTTATAGGCATACCTGTGTGTCCCATGAAGAGACCTCGGATTATAGGCATGCCCGTGTGTCCCATGAAGAAACTGGAGATTATAGGCATGCCTGTGTGTCTCATGAAGAGACCTTGGGTTATAGGCATGCCTGTGTGTTCCATGAAGAGACCTCGGATTATAGGCATGCCTGTGTGTCCCATGAAAAGACCAGAGATTATAGGCATGCCTGTGTCTCCCATTGAGAGACCTCGGATTATAGGCATGCCTGTGTATCCCATGAAGAGACCTCAGATTATAGGCATGCTTGTGTGTCCCATGAAGAGACTGGAGATTAGAGGCATGCCTGTGTGTCCCATGAAGAGACCTCGGATTATAGGCATGCCTGTGTGTCCCATGAAGAGACCGGAGATTGTAGGCATGCCCGTGTGTCCCACAAAGGGACCGGAGATTACAGGCATGCCTGTGTGTCCCATGAAGAAACTGGAGATTATAGGCATGCCTGTGTGTCCCATGAAGAGACCTTGGATTATAGGCATGCCTGTGTGTCCCATGAAGAGACCTCGGATTATAGGCATGCCTGTGTATCCCATGAAGAGACCAGAGATTATAGTCATGCCTGTGTCTCCCATGTAGACACCTCGGATTATAGGCATGCCTGTGTGTCCCATGAAGAGACCTAGGATTATAGGCATGCTTTGTGTGTCCCATGAAGAGACTGGAGATTAGAGGCATGCCTGTGTGTTCCATGAAGAGACCTCGGATTATAGGCATGCCTGTGTGTCCCATGAAAAGACCAGAGATTATAGGCATGCCTGTGTCTCCCATTGAGAGACCTCGGATTATAGGCATGCCTGTGTATCCCATGAAGAGACCTCAGATTATAGGCATGCTTGTGTGTCCCATGAAGAGACTGGAGATTAGAGGCATGCCTGTGTGTCCCATGAAGAGACCTCGGATTATAGGCATGCTTGTGTGTCCCATGAAGAGACCGGAGATTGTAGGCATGCCCGTGTGTCCCACAAAGGGACCGGAGATTATAGGCATGCCTGTGTGTCCCATGAAGAAACTGGAGATTATAGGCATGCCTGTGTGTCCCATGAAGAGACCTTGGATTATAGGCATGCCTGTGTGTCCCATGAAGAGACCTCGGATTATAGGCATGCATGTGTGTCCCATGAAGAGACCGGAGATTATAGGCATGCTTGTGTGTCCCATGAAGAGACCTCAGATTATAGGCATGCCTGTGTGTCTCATGAAGAGACCTCGGATTATAGGCATGCCTGTGTGTCCCATGAACTGAGCGGAGATTATATGCATGCCTGTGTGTCCCATGAAGAGACCGGAGATTATAGGCCTGCCTGTGTATCCCATGAAGAGACCTGAAATTATAGGCATGCTTGTGTGTCCCATGAAGAGACCTCAGATTATAGGCATGCCTGTGTGTCCCATGAAGAGACCTCGGATTATAGGCATGCCTGTGTGTCCCATGAAGAGACCTCGGATTATAGGCATGCCTGTGTGTCCCATGAAGAGACCTCAGATTATAGGCAGGCCTGTGTGTCCCATGAAGAGACCTTGGATTATAGGCATGCCTCTGTGTCCCATGAAGAGACCTTGGATTATAGGCATGCCTGTGTGTCCCATGAAGAGACCGGAGATTATAGGCATGCCTGTGTGTCCCATGAAGAGACAGGAGATTATAGGCATGCCTGTGTGTCCCATGAAGAGACCGGAGATTATCAGCATGCCTGTGTGTCCCATGAAGAGACCTCCGATTATAGGGATGCCTGGGTGTCCCATGAAGAGACCACGGATTATAGGCATGCCTATGTGTCCCATGAAGAGACCGGAGATTATAGGCATGCCTGTGTGTCCCATGAAGAGACAGGAGATTATAGGCATGCCTGTGTGCCCCATGAAGAGACCTCGTATTATAGGCATGCCTATGTGTCCCATGAAGAGACCAGAGATTATAGGCATGCCTGTGTGTCCCATGAAGAGACCGGAGATTATAGGCATGCCTGTGTGTCCCATGAAGAGACCGGAGATTATAGGCATGCCTGTGTGTCTCATGAACAGACCAGAGATTGTAGGCATGCCTGTGTGTCCCATGAAGAGACCAGAGATTATAGGCTTGCTTGTGTGTCCCATGAAGAGACCTCAGATTATAGGCATGCCTGTGTGTCCCATTAAGAGACCTCGGATTATAGGCATGCCTGTGTGTCCCATGAAGAGACCTCGGATTATAGGCATGCCTGTGTGTCCCATGAAGAGACCTCAGATTATAGGCAGGCCTGTGTGTCGTCCCATAAAGAGACCTTTGATTAAAGGCATGCCTGTGTGTCCCATGAAGAGACCGGAGATTATATGCATGCCTGTGTGTCCCATGAAGAGACCGGAGATTATAGGCATGCCTGTGTGTCCTATGAAGAGACCGGAGATTATAGGCATGCCTGTGTGTCCCATGAAGAGACCAGAGATTATAGGCATGCTGTGTGTCCCATGAAGAGACCGGAGATTATAGGCATGCTTGTGTGTCCCATGAAGAGACCTCAGATTATAGGCATGCCTGTGTGTCCCATGAAGAGAACTCGAATTATAGGCATGCCTGTGAGTCCCATGAAGAGACCTCAGATTATAGGCATGCCTGTGTGTCCCATGAAGAGACCTTGGATTATAGGCATGCCTGTGTGTCCAATGAAGAGACCGGAGATTATAGGCATGCCTGTGCGTCCCATGAAGAGACCGGAGATTATAGGCATGCTTGTGTGTCCCATGAAGAGACCTCGGATTATAGTCATGCCTGTGTATCCCATGAAGAGACCTCGGATTATAGGCATACCTGTGTGTCGCATGAAGAGACCTCGGATTATAGGCATGCCCGTGTGTCCCATGAAGAAACTGGAGATTATAGGCATGCCTGTGTGTCTCATGAAGAGACCTTGGATTATAGGCATGCCTGTGTGTTCCATGAAGAGACCTCGGATTATAGGCATGCCTGTGTGTCCCATGAAAAGACCAGAGATTATAGGCATGCCTGTGTCTCCCATTGAGAGACCTCAGATTATAGGCATGCCTGTGTATCCCATGAAGAGACCTCAGATTATAGGCATGCTTGTGTGTCCCATGAAGAGACTGGAGATTAGAGGCATGCCTGTGTGTCCCATGAAGAGACCTCGGATTATAGGCATGCCTGTGTGTCCCATGAAGAGACCGGAGATTGTAGGCATGCCCGTGTGTCCCACAAAGGGACCGGAGATTATAGGCATGCCTGTGTGTCCCATGAAGAAACTGGAGATTATAGGCATGCCTGTGTGTCCCATGAAGAGACCTTGGATTATAGGCATGCCTGTGTGTCCCATGAAGAGACCTCGGATTATAGGCATGCCTGTGTGTCCCATGAAGAGACCAGAGATTATAGTCATGCCTGTGTCTCCCATGTAGACACCTCGGATTATAGGCATGCCTGTGTGTCCCATGAAGAGACCTCGGATTATAGGCATGCTTTGTGTGTCCCATGAAGAGACTGGAGATTAGAGGCATGCCTGTGTGTCCCATTAAGAGACCTCGGATTATAGGCATGCCTGTGTGTCCCATGAAGAGACCGGAGATTATAGGCATGCCCGTGTGTCCCATGAAGGGACCGGAGATCATAGACATGCCGGTGTGTCCCATTAGGAGACCAGAGATTATAGGCATGCCTGTGTGTCCCATGAAAAGACTGGAGATTATAGGCATGCCTGTGTGTCCCAAGAAGAGACTGGAGATTATAGGCATGCCTGTGTGTCCCATGAAGAGACCGGAGATTATAGGCATGCCTGTGTGTCCCATGAAGAGACAGAAGATTATAGGCATGCATGTGTGTCCCATGAAGAGACCGGAGATTATAGGCATGCCTGTATGTCCCATGAAAAGACCGGAAATTATTGGCATGCCTGTGTGTCCCATGAAGGGACCGGAGATTATAGGCATGCCTGTGTATCCCATGAAGAGACCTGAGATTATAGGCATGCTTGTGTGTCCCATGAAGAGACCTCGGATTATAGGCATGCCTGTGTGTCCCATGAAGAGACCTTGGATTATAGGCATGCCTGTGTGTCCCATGAAGAGACCTCAGATTATAGGCAGGCCTGTGTGTCCCATGAAGAGACCTTGGATTATAGGCATGCCTCTGTGTCCCATGAAGAGACCTTGGATTATAGGTATGCCTGTGTGTCCCATGAAGAGACAGGAGATTATAGGCATGCCTCTGTGTCCCATGAAGAGACTGGAGATTATAGGCATGCCTGTGTGTCCCATGAAGAGACCGGAGATTATATGCATGCCTGTGTGTCCCATGAAGAGACCGGAGATTATAGGCATGCTTGTGAGTCCCACAAAGAGACCTCAGATTATAGGTATGCCTGTGTGTCCCATGAAGAGATCAGAGATTATAGGCATGCCTTTGTGTCCCATGAAGAGACCGGAGATTATGGGCATGCCTGTGTGCCCCATGAAGAGACCTCTTACTATAGGCATGCCTATGTGTCCCATGAAGAGACCAGAGATTATAGGCATGCCTGTGTGTCCCATGAAGAGACCGGAGATTATAGGCATGCCTGTGTGTCCCATGAAGAGACCGGAGATTATAGGCATGCCTGTGTGCCCCATGAACTGACCAGAGATTATAGGCATGCCTGTGTGTCCCATGAAGAGACCAGAGATTATAGGCTTGCTTGTGTGTCCCATGAAGAGACCTCAGATTATAGGCATGCCTGTGTGTCCCATTAAGAGACCTCGGATTATAGGCATGCCTGTGTGTCCCATGAAGAGACCTCGGATTATAGGCATGCCTGTGTGTCCCATGAAGAGACCTCAGATTATAGGCAGGCCTGTGTGTCGTCCCATAAAGAGACCTTTGATTATAGGCATGCCTGTGTGTCCCATGAAGAGACCTTGGATTATAGGCATGCCTGTGTGTCCCATGAAGAGACCGGAGATTATAGGCATGCCTGTGTGTCCCATGAAGAGACAGGAGATTATAGGCATGCCTGTGTGTCCCATGAAGAGACCGGAGATTATAGGCATGCCTGTGTGTCCCATGAAGAGACCAGAGATTATAGGCATGCTTGTGAGTCCCATGAAGGGAACTCAGATTATAGGCATGCCTGTGTGTCCCATGAAGAGACCTGGGATTATAGGCATGCCTGTGTGTCCAATGAAGAGACCGGAGATTATAGGCATGCCTGTGTGTCCCATGAAGAGACCGGAGATTATAGGCATGCTTGTGTGTCCCATGAAGAGACCTCGGATTATAGTCATGCCTGTGTATCCCATGAAGAGACCTCGGATTATAGGCATACCTGTGTGTCCCATGAAGAGACCTCGGATTATAGGCATGCCCGTGTGTCCCATGAAGAAACTGGAGATTATAGGCATGCCTGTGTGTCTCATGAAGAGACCTTGGATTATAGGCATGCCTGTGTGTTCCATGAAGAGACCTCGGATTATAGGCATGCCTGTGTGTCCCATGAAGAGACCTTGGATTATAGGCATGCCTGTGTGTCCCATGAAGAGACCTCGGATTATAGGCATGCCTGTGTGTCCCATGAAGAGACCAGAGATTATAGTCATGCCTGTGTCTCCCATGTAGACACCTCGGATTATAGGCATGCCTGTGTGTCCCATGAAGAGACCTCGGATTATAGGCATGCTTTGTGTGTCCCATGAAGAGACTGGAGATTAGAGGCATGCCTGTGTGTTCCATGAAGAGACCTCGGATTATAGGCATGCCTGTGTGTCCCATGAAAAGACCAGAGATTATAGGCATGCCTGTGTCTCCCATTGAGAGACCTCGGATTATAGGCATGCCTGTGTATCCCATGAAGAGACCTCAGATTATAGGCATGCTTGTGTGTCCCATGAAGAGACTGGAGATTAGAGGCATGCCTTTGTGTCCCATGAAGAGACCTCGGATTATAGGCATGCCTGTGTGTCCAATGAAGAGACCGGAGATTGTAGGCATGCCCGTGTGTCCCACAAAGGGACCGGAGATTATAGGCATGCCTGTGTGTCCCATGAAGAAACTGGAGATTATAGGCATGCCTGTGTGTCCCATGAAGAGACCTTGGATTATAGGCATGCCTGTGTGTCCCATGAAGAGACCTCGGATTATAGGCATGCATGTGTGTCCCATGAAGAGACCGGAGATTATAGGCATGCTTGTGTGTCCCATGAAGAGACCTCAGATTATAGGCATGCCTGTGTGTCTCATGAAGAGACCTCGGATTATAGGCATGCCTGTGTGTCCCATGAACTGAACGGAGATTATATGCATGCCTGTGTGTCCCATGAAGAGACCGGAGATTATAGGCATGCCTGTGTATCCCATGAAGAGACCTGAAAATATAGGCATGCTTGTGTGTCCCATCAAGAGACCTCAGATTATAGGCATGCCTGTGTGTCCCATGAAGAGACCTCGGATTATAGGCATGCCTGTGTGTCCCATGAAGAGACCTCGGATTATAGGCATGCCTGTGTGTCCCATGAAGAGACCTCAGATTATAGGCAGGCCTGTGTGTCCCATGAAGAGACCTTGGATTATAGGCATGCCTCTGTGTCCCATGAAGAGACCTTGGATTATAGGCATGCCTGTGTGTCCCATGAAGAGACCGGAGATTATAGGCATGTCTGTGTGTCCCATGGAGAGACAGGAGATTGTAGGCATGCCTCTGTGTCCCATGAAGAGACCGGAGATTATAGGCATGCCTGTGTGTCCCATGAAGAGACTGGAGATTATATGCATGCCTGTATGTCCCATGAAGAGACCGGAGATTATAGGCATGCTTGTGAGTCCCACAAAGAGACCTCAGATTATAGGCATGCCTGTGTGTCCCATGAAGAGATCAGAGATTATAGGCATGCCTTTGTGTCCCATGAAGAGACCGGAGATTATAGGCATGCCTTTGTGTCCCATGAAGAGACCGGAGATTATAGGCATGCCTGTGTGTCCCATGAAGAGACCAGAGATTATAGGCATGCCTGTGTGTCCCATAAAGAGATCAGAGATTATAGGCATGCCTTTGTGTCCCATGAAGAGACCGGAGATTATAGGCATGCCTGTGTGTCCCATGAAGAGACCTTGGATTATAGGCATGCCTATGTGTCCCATGAAGAGACCAGAGATTATAGGCATGCCTGTGTGTCTCATGAAGAGAACAGAGATTATAGGCTTGCTTGTGTGTCCCATGAAGAGACCTCAGATTATAGGCATGCCTGTGTGTCCCATGAAGAGACCTCGGATTATAGGCATGCCTGTGTGTCCCATGAAGAGACCTCGGATTATAGGCATGCCTGTGTGTCCCATGAAGAGACCTCAGATTATAGGTAGGCCTGTGTGTCCCATGAAGAGACCTTTGATTATAGGCATGCCTGTGTGTCCCATGAAGAGACCGGAGATTATATGCATGGCTGTGTGTCCCATGAAGAGACCGGAAATTATAGGCATGCCTGTGTGTCCCATGAAGAGATCTCGGATTATAGGCATGCTTGTGTGTCCCATGAAGAGACTGGAGATTAGAGGCATGCCTGTGTGTCCCATGAAGAGACCTCGGAATATAGGCATGCCTGTGTGTCCCATGAAGAGACCAGAGATTATAGGCATGCCTGTGTGTCCCATGAAGAGACCAGAGATTATAGGCATGCCTGTGTGTCCTATGAAGAGACCTCAGATTATAGGCATGCCTGTGTGTCCAATGAGGAGACCAGAGATTATAGGCATGCCTGTGTGTCCCATGAAGAGGCCGGAGATTATAGGCATGCCTGTGTGTCTCATGAAGAGACCGGAGATTATAGGCATGCCTGTGTATCCCATGAAGAGACCTGAGATTATAGGCATGCTTGTGTGTCCCATGAAGAGACTTAAGATTATAGGCATGCCTGTGTGTCCCATGAAGAGACCTCGGATTATAGGCATGCCTGTGTGTCCCATGAAGAGACCTCGGATTATAGGCATGCCTGTGTGTCCCATGAAGAGACCTCAGATTATAGGCAGGCCTGTGTATCCCATGAAGAGACCTTGGATTATAGGCATGCCTCTGTGTCCCATGAAGAGACCGGAGATTATATGCATGCCTGTGTGTCCCATGAAGAGACCGGAGATTATAGGCATGCCTGTGTGTCCCATGAAGAGATCTCGGATTATAGGCATGCTTGTGTGTCCCATGAAGAGACTGGAGATTAGAGGCATGCCTGTGTGTCCCATGAAGAGACCTCAGAATATAGGCATGCCTGTGTGTCCCATGAAGAGACCAGAGATTATAGGCATGCCTGTGTGTCCCATGAAGAGACCAGAGATTATAGGCATGCCTGTGTGTCCTATGAAGAGACCTCAGATTATAGGCATGCCTGTGTGTCCAATGAGGAGACCAGAGATTATAGGCATGCCTGTGTGTCCCATGAAGAGGCCAGAGATTATAGGCATGCCTGTGTGTCCCATGAAGAGGCCTTGGATTATAGGCATGCATGTGTGTCAAATGAAGAGGCCGGAGATTATAGGCATGCTTGTGTGTCCCATGAAGAGACCTCAGATTATAGGCATGCCTGTGTGTCCCATGAAGAGACTTTGGATTATAGGCATGCCTGTGTGTCCCATGAACAGATCGGAGATTATATGCATGCCTGTGTGTCTCATGAAGAGACCGGAGATTATAGGCATGCCTGTGTATCCCATGAAGAGACCTGAGATTATAGGCATGCTTGTGTGTCCCATGAAGAGACTTAAGATTATAGGCATGCCTGTGTGTCCCATGAAGAGACCTCGGATTATAGGCATGCCTGTGTATCCCATGAAGAGACCTCGGATTATAGGCATGCCTGTGTGTCCCATGAAGAGACCTCAGATTATAGGCAGGTCTGTGTATCCCATGAAGAGACCTTGGATTATAGGCATGCCTCTGTGTCCCATGAAGAGACCTTGGATTATAGGCATGCCTGTGTGTCCCATGAAGAGACCGGAGATTATAGGCATGCCTGTGTGTCCCATGAAGAGACAGGAGATTATAGGCATGCCTGTGTGTCCCATGAAGAGACCGGAGATTATAGGCATGCCTGTGTGTCCCATGAAGAGACTGGAGATTATAGGCATGCTTGTGAGTCCCATGAAGAGAACTCAGATTATAGGCATGCCTGTGTGTCCCATGAAGAGACCTCGGATTATATGCATGCCTATGTGTCCCATGAAGCGACCAGAGATTATAGGCATGCCTGTGTGTCCCATGAAGAGACCGGAGAATATAGGCATGCCTGTGTTTCCCATGAAGAGACCGGAGATTATAGGCATGCCTGTGTGTCCCATGAACAGACCAGAGATTATAGGCATGCCTGTGTGTCCCATGAAGAGACCGGAGATTATAGGCTTGCTTGTGTGTCCCATGAAGAGACCTCAGATTATAGGCATGCCTGTGTGTCCCATGAAGAGACCTTGGATTATAGGCATGCCTGTGTGTCCCATGAAGAGACCTCGGATTATAGGCATGCCTGTGTGTCCCATGAAGAGACCTCAGATTATAGGTAGGCCTGTGTGTCCCATGAAGAGACCTTTGATTATAGGCATGCCTGTGTGTCCCATGAAGAGACCGGAGATTAAATGCATGCCTGTGTGTCCCATGAAGAGACCGGAGATTATAGGCATGCCTGTGTGTCCCATGAAGAGATCTCGGATTATAGGCATGCTTGTGTGTCCCATGAAGAGACTGGAGATTAGAGGCATGCCTGTGTGTCCCATGAAGAGACCTCGGATTATAGGCATGCCTGTGTGTCCCATGAAGAGATCAGAGATTATAGGCATGCCCGTGTGTCCCATGAAGGGACCGGAGATTATAGGCATGCCTGTGTGTCTCATTAGGAGACCGGAGATTATAGGCATGCCTGTGTGTCCCATGAAGAGACTGGAGATTATAGGCATGCCTGTGTGTCCCAAGAAGAGACTGGAGATTATAGGCATGCCTGTGTGTCCCATGAAGAGACCGGAGATTATAGGCATTCCTGTGTGTCCCAGGAAGTGACCAGAGATTATAGGCATGCCTGTGTGTCCCATGAAGAGACCGGAGATTTTAGGCATGCCTGTGTGTCCCATGAAGAGACCTCGGATTATAGGCATGCCTGTGTGTCCCATGAAGAGACCTCGGATTATAGGCATGCCTGTGTATCCCATGAAGAAACTGGAGATTATAGGCATGCCTGTGTGACCCATGAAGAGACCTTGGATTATAGGCATGCCTGTGTGTCCCATGAAGAGACCTCGGATTATAGGCATGTCTGTGTGTCCCATGAAGAGACCAGAGATTATAGGCATGCCTGTGTCTCCCATGTAGAGACCTCGGATTATAGGCATGCCTGTGTATCCCATGAAGAGACCTCGGATTATAGGCATGCTTTTGTGTCCCATGAAGAGACTGGAGATTAAAAGAATGCCTGTGTGTCCCATGAAGAGACCTCAGATTATAGGCATGCCTTTGTGTCCCATGAAGAGACCGGAGATTATAGGCATGCCCGTGTGTCCCACAAAGGGACCAGAGATTATAGGCATGCCTGTGTGTCCCATGAAGAAACTGGTGATTATAAGCATGCCTGTGTGTCACATGAAGAGACCTTGGATTATAGGCATGTCTGTGTGTCCCATGAAGAGACCTCGGATTATAGGCATGCCTGTGAGTCCCATGAAGAGACCAGAGATTATAGTCATGCCTGTGTCTCCCATGTAGAGACCTCGGATTATAGGCATGCCTGTGTGTCCCATGAAGAGACCTCGGATTATAGGCATGCTTTGTGTGTCCCATGAAGAGACTGGAGATTAGAGGCATGCCTGTGTGTCCCATGAAAAGACCGGAGATTATAGGCATGCCCGTGTGTCCCATGAAGAGACCGGAGATTATAGGCATGCCTGTGTGTCCCATGAAGAGACCGGAGATTATAGGCATGCCTGTGTGTCCCATGAAGAGACTGGAGATTATAGGCATGCCTGTGTGTCCCATGAAGAGACCGGAGATTATAGGCATGCCTGTGTGTCCCATGAAGAGACCGGAGATTTTAGGAATGCCTGTGTGCCCCATGAAGAGACCGGAGATTATAGGCATGCCTGTGTGTCCCATGAAGAGATGGGAGAATATAGGCATGCCTGTGTGTCCCATGAAGAGACCTCGGATTATAGGCATGCCTGTGTGTCCAATAAAGAGACCGGAGATTATAGGCATGCCTGTGCGTCCCATGAAGAGACTGGAGATTATAGGCATGCTAGTGTGTCTCATGAAGAGACCGGAGATTATAGGCATGCCTGTGTGTCCCATGAAGAGACCTCGGATTATAGGCATGCCTGTGTGTCCCATGAAGAGACCTCGGATTATAGGCATGCCTATGTGTCCCATGAAGAAACTGGAGATTATAGGCATGCCTGTGTGTTCCATGAAGAGACCTCGGATTATAGGCATGCCTGTGTGTCCCATGAAGAGACCAGAGATTATAGGCATGCCTGTGTCTCCCATGTAGAGACCTTGGATTATAGGCATGCCTGTGTATCCCATGAAGAGACCTCGGATTATAGGCATGCTTGTGTGTCCCATGAAGAGACCGGAGATTATAGGCATGCCTGTGTGTCCCATGAAGAGACCGGAGATTGTAGGTATGCCTGTGTGTCCCATGAAGAGACTGGAGATTATAGGCATGCCTGTGTGTCCCATGAAGAGACCAGAGATTATAGGCATGCCTGTGTGTCCCATGAAGAAACCGGAGATTATAGGCATGCTTGTGAGTCCCACGAAGAGACCTCAGATCATAGGCATGCCTGTGTGTCCCATGAAGAGACCAGAGATTATAGGCATGCCTGTGTGTCCCATGAAGAGACCGGAGATTATAGGCATGCCTGTGGGTCCCAAGAAGAGACCTCAGATTATAGGCATGCCTGTGTGTCCCATGAAAAGACCTCGGATTATAGGCATGCCTGTGTGTCCCATGAAGAGACCTCAGATTATAGGCAGGACTGTGTGTCCCATGAAGAGACCTTCGATTATAGGCATGCCTGTGTGTCCCATGAAGAGACAAGAGATTATATGCATGCCTGTGTGTCCCATGAAGAGACAGGAGATTATAGGCATGCCTGTGTGTCCCATGAAGAGACCGGAGATTATAGGCATGCTGTGTGTCGCATGAAGAGACCGGAGATTATAGGCATGCTTGTGTGTCCCATGAAGAGACCTCAGATTATAGGTATGCCTGTGTGTCCCATGAAGAGAACTCAGATTATAGGCATGCCTGTGTGTCCCATGAAGAGACCTCGGATTATAGGCATGCCTGTGTGTCCCATGAAGAGACCGGAGATTATAGGCATGCCTGTGTGCCCCATGAAGAGACAGGAGATTATAGGCATGCCTGTGTGTCCCATGAAGAGACCAGTGATTATAGGCATGCCTGTGTGTCCCATGAAGAGACCGGAGATTATAGGCATGCCTGTGTGTCCCATGAAGAGACCGGAGATTATAGGCATGCTTGTGAGTCCCATGAAGAGAACTCGGATTATAGGCATGCCTGTGTGTCCCATGAAGAGACCTCAGATTATAGGCTTGCCTGTGTGTCCCATGAAGAGACCAGAGATTATAGGCATGCCTGTGTGTCCCATGAAGAGACAGGAGATTATAGGCATGCATGTGTGTCCCATGAAGAGACCAGAGAGTATAGGTATGCCTGTGTGTCCCATGAAGAGACCAGAGATTATAGGCATGCATGTGTGTCCCATGAAGAGACCAGAGATTATAGGCATGCCTGTGTGTCCCATGAAGAGACCGGAGTTTATAGGCATGCCTGTGTGTCCCATGAAGAGACCGGAGATTATAGGCATGCCTGTGTGTCCCATGAAGAGACCGGAGATTATAGGCATGCTTGTGAGTCCCATGAAGAGACCTCGGATTATAGGCATGCCTGTGTGTCCCATGAAGAGACCGGAGATTATAGGCATGCCTGTGTGTCCCATGAAGAGACAGGAGATTATAGGCATGCATGTGTGTCCCATGAAGAGACCGGAGAATATAGGCATGCCTGTGTGTCCCATGAAGAGACCAGAGATTATAGGCATGCCTGTGTGTCCCATGAAGAGACTGGATATTATAGGCATGCCTGTGTGTCCCATGAAGAGACCGGAGATTATAGGCATGCTTGTGAGTCCCATGAAGAGATCTCAGATTATAGGCATGCCTGTGTGTCCCATGAAGAGACCGGAGATTATAGGCATGCCTGTGTGTCCCATGAAGAGACCAGAGATTATAGGCATGCCTGTGTGTCCCATGAAGAGACCTCAGATTATAGGCATGCCTGCGTGTCCCATGAAGAGACCTCAGATTATAGGCATGCCTGTGTGTCCCATGAAGAGACCAAAGATTATAGGCATGCCTGTGTGTCCTATGAAGAGACCTTGGATTATAGGCATGCCTGTGTGTCCAATGAAGAGACCGGAGATTATAGGCATGCCTGTGCGTCCCATGAAGAGACCGGAGATTATAGGCATGCCTTTGTGTCCCATGAAGAGACCTCAGATTATAGGCATGCCTGTGTGTCCCATGAAGAGACCTCGGATTATAGGCATGCCTGTGTGTCCCATGAAGAAACTAGAGATTATAGGCATGCCTATGTGTCCCATGAAGAGACCTTGGATTATAGGCATGCCTGTGTGTCCCATGAAGAGACCTCGGATTATAGGCATGCCTGTGTGTCCCATGAAGAGACCAGAGATTATAGGCATGCCAGTGTCTTCCATGTAGAGGCCTCAGATTATAGGCATGCCTGTGTATCCCATGAAGAGACCTCGGATTATAGGCATGCTTGTATGTCCCATGAAAAGACTGGAGATTAGAGGCATGCCTGTGTGTCCCATGAAGAGACCTCGGATTATAGGCATGCCTGTGTGTCCCATGAAGAGACCGGAGATTATAGGCATGCCCGTTTGTCCCATGAAGGGACCGGAGATTATAGGCATGCCTGTGTGTCCCATGAAGAAACTGGAGATTATAGGCATGCCTGTGTGTCCCATGAAGAGACCTTGGATTATAGGCATGCCTGTGTGTCCCATAAAGAGACCTCGGATTATAGGCATGCCTGTGTGTCCCATGAAGAGACCAGAGATTATAGGCATGCCTGTGTCTCCCATGTCGAGACCTCGGATTATAGGCATGCCTGTGTGTCCCATGAAGAGACCTCGGATTATAGGCATGCTTTGTGTGTCCCATGAAGAGACTGGAGATTAGAGGCATACCTGTGTGTCCCATGAAGAGACCTCGGATTATAGGCATGCCTGTGTGTCCCATGAAGAGACCGGAGATTATAGGCATGCCCGTGTGTCCCATGAAGGGACCGGAGATTATAGGCATGCCTGTGTGTCTGATAGGAGACCCGAGATTATAGGCATGCCTGTGTGTCCCATGAAAAGACTAGAGATTATAGGCATGCCTGTGTGTCCCAGGAAGAGACTGGAGATTATAGGCATGTCTGTGTGTCCCATGAAGAAACCGGAGATTATAGGCATTCTTGTGAGTCCCATGAAGAGACCTCAGAATATAGGCATGCCTGTGTGTCCCATGAAGAGACCGGAGATTATAGGCTTGCCTGTGTGTCCCATGAAGAGACCGGAGATTATAGGCATGCCTGTGTGTCCCATGAAGAGACCTCGGGTTATAGGCATGCCTGTGTGTCCAATGAAGAGACCGGAGATTATAGGCATGCCTGTGCATCCCATGAAGAGACCGGAGATTATAGGCATGCCTGTGTGTCCCATGAAGAGACCGGAGATTATAGGCATGCCTGTGTGTCCCATGAAGAGACCGGAGATTATAGGCATGCTTGTGAGTCCCACGAAGAGACCTCAGATCATAGGCATGCCTGTGTGTCCCATGAAGAGACCGGAAATTATAGGCATGCCTGTGTGTCCCATGAAGAGACCGAAGATTATAGGCATGCCTGTGTGTCCCAAGAAGAGACCTCGGATTATAGGCATGCCTGTATGTCCCATGAAGAGACCTCAGATTATAGGCAGGACTGTGTGTCCCATGAAGATACCTTCGATTATAGGCATGCCTGTGTGTCCCATGAAGAGACCAGAGATTATATGCATGCCTGTGTGTCCCATGAAGAGACAGGAGATTATAGGCATGCCTGTGTGTCCCATGAAGAGACCGGAGATTATAGGCATGCCTGTGTGCCCCATGAAGAGACCGGAGATTATAGGCATGCTTGTGTGTCCCATGAAGAGACCGGAGATTATAGGCATGCCTGTGTGTCCCATGAAGAGACCGAAGATTATAGGCATGCCTGTGTGCCCCATGAAGAGACCGGAGATTATAGGCATGCCTGTGTGTCCCATGAAGAGACCTCGGATTATAGGCATGCCTCTGTGTCCCATGAAGAGACTGGAGATTATAGGCATGCCTGTGTCCAATGAAGAGACCGGAAATTGTAGGCATGCTGTGTGTCCCATGAAGAGACCGGAGATTATAGGCATGCTTGTGTGTCCCATGAAGAGACCTCAGATTATAGGCATGCCTGTGTGTCCCATGAAGAGACCTCGGATTATAGGATGCCTGTGTGTCCCATGAAGAAACTGGAGATTATAGGCATGCCTGTGTGTTCCATGAAGAGACCTCGGATTATAGGCATGCCTGTGTGTCCCATGAAGAGACCAGAGATTATAGGCATGCCTGTGTCTCCCATGTAGAGACCTTGGATTATAGGCATGCCTGTGTATCCCATGAAAAGACCTCGGATTATAGGCATGCTTGTGTGTCCCATGAAGAGACCGGAGATTATAGGCATGCCTGTGTGTCCCATGAAGAGACCGGAGATTGTAGGCATGCCTGTGTGTCCCATGAAGAGACTGGAGATTATAGGCATGCCTGTGTGTCCCATGAAGAGACCAGAGATTATAGGCATGCCTGTGTGTCCCATGAAGAAACCGGAGATTATAGGCATGCTTGTGAGTCCCACGAAGAGACCTCAGATCATAGGCATGCCTGTGTGTCCCATGAAGAGACCAGAGATTATAGGCATGCCTGTGTGTCCCATGAAGAGACCGGAGATTATAGGCATGCCTGTGTGTCCCAAGAAGAGACCTCAGATTATAGGCATGCCTGTGTGTCCCATGAAAAGACCTCGGATTATAGGCATGCCTGTGTGTCCCATGAAGAGACCTCAGATTATAGGCAGGACTGTGTGTCCCATGAAGAGACCTTCGATTATAGGCATGCCTGTGTGTCCCATGAAGAGACCAGAGATTATATGCATGCCTGTGTGTCCCATGAAGAGACAGGAGATTATAGGCATGCCTGTGTGTCCCATGAAGAGACCAGAGATTATAGGCATGCTGTGTGTCGCATGAAGAGACCGGAGATTATAGGCATGCTTGTGTGTCCCATGAAGAGACCTCAGATTATAGGTATGCCTGTGTGTCCCATGAAGAGAACTCAGATTATAGGCATGCCTGTGTGTCCCATGAAGAGACCTCGGATTATAGGCATGCCTGTGTGTCCCATGAAGAGACCAGAGATTATAGGCATGCCTGTGTGTCCCATGAAGAGACCGGAGATTATAGGCATGCCTGTGTGTCCCAAGAAGAGACCTCAGATTATAGGCATGCCTGTGTGTCCCATGAATAGACCTCGGATTATAGGCATGCCTGTGTGTCCCATGAAGAGACCTCAGATTATAGGCAGGACTGTGTGTCCCATGAAGAGACCTTCGATTATAGGCATGCCTGTGTGTCCCATGAAGAGACCAGAGATTATATGCATGCCTGTGTGTCCCATGAAGAGACAGGAGATTATAGGCATGCCTGTGTGTCCCATGAAGAGACCGGAGATTATAGGCATGCTGTGTGTCGCATGAAGAGACCGGAGATTATAGGCATGCTTGTGTGTCCCATGAAGAGACCTCAGATTATAGGTATGCCTGTGTGTCCCATGAAGAGAACTCAGATTATAGGCATGCCTGTGTGTCCCATGAAGAGACCTCGGATTATAGGCATGCCTGTGTGTCCCATGAAGAGACCGGAGATTATAGGCATGCCTGTGTGCCCCATGAAGAGACAGGAGATTATAGGCATGCCTGTGTGTCCCATGAAGAGACCAGTGATTATAGGCATGCCTGTGTGTCCCATGAAGAGACCGGAGATAATAGGCATGCCTGTGTGTCCCATGAAGAGACCGGAGATTATAGGCATGCTTGTGAGTCCCATGAAGAGAACTCGGATTATAGGCATGCCTGTGTGTCCCATGAAGAGACCTCAGATTATAGGCTTGCCTGTGTGTCCCATGAAGAGACCAGAGATTATAGGCATGCCTGTGTGTCCCATGAAGAGACAGGAGATTATAGGCATGCATGTGTGTCCCATGAAGAGACCAGAGAGTATAGGTATGCCTGTGTGTCCCATGAAGAGACCAGAGATTATAGGCATGCATGTGTGTCCCATGAAGAGACCAGAGATTATAGGCATGCCTGTGTGTCCCATGAAGAGACCGGAGTTTATAGGCATGCCTGTGTGTCCCATGAAGAGACCGGAGATTATAGGCATGCCTGTGTGTCCCATGAAGAGACCGGAGATTATAGGCATGCTTGTGAGTCCCATGAAGAGACCGGAGATTATAGGCATGCCTGTGTGTCCCATGAAGAGACCGGAGTTTATAGGCATGCCTATGTGTCCCATGAAGAGACCGGAGATTATAGGCATGCCTGTGTGTCCCATGAAGAGACCTCAGATTATAGGCATGCCTGTGTGTCCCATGAAGAGACCGGAGATTATAGGCATGCCTGTGTGTCCCATGAAGAGACAGGAGATTATAGGCATGCATGTGTGTCTCATGAAGAGACCGGAGATTATAGGCATGCCTGTGTGTCCCATGAAGAGACCAGAGATTATAGGCATGCCTGTGTGTCCCATGAAGAGACTGGATATTATAGGCATGCCTGTGTGTTAGGGGTGGGCGGAATTTGCGGAATTAACCTTCGCAAATTATCGCGAGAATGTTTAAAATTATCGCAAACAAGCAGAAATATCGCGAAGATGCGGAAGTTTTTTTCCGGCATGTTCGCGAGATTTTCTGCATGGTTGCGGGTCGCCAACTTACCCATGTGGTTGCTTGCGGGCGCGGCCATCTTGTTTTGAGTTGTTCTCGCGGTGCATGATCGCGAGAAGAAAGACGTGATCGCGCGACGCATGACGTCACTGCGGGCGCGAACTGTCGCGAGACAGCGCAAATGGCTAAAAACAATACAACATCTCATGGAGAACGCGACCGGATCAAGAAAACTTGTCGGCGAACGCAGGGATTCAGGTAAGGCGATCGCGCGCGCGCGAGAATGTATCATTTTACAGCGCGAGCAAGAAACAAATTATCGCCAAGCTGCGGAAACCGGAATTTTTGACATTTTCGCGCTCTCCGCGGAACGCAAAAATGTCAAATTATCGCAATTTCCGCGAACGGAACAAAATTTTTGCCCAGGCCTACTGTGTGTCCCATGAAGAGACCGGAGATTATAGGCATGCTTGTGAGTCCCATGAAGAGATCTCAGATTATAGGCATGCCTGTGTGTCCCATGAAGAGACCGGAGATTATAGGCATGCCTGTGTGTCCCATGAAGAGACCAGAGATTATAGGCATGCCTGTGTGTCCCATGAAGAGACCTCAGATTATAGGCATGCCTGCGTGTCCCATGAAGAGACCTCAGATTATAGGCATGCCTGTGTGTCCCATGAAGAGACCAGAGATTATAGGCATGCCTGTGTGTCCTATGAAGAGACCTTGGATTATAGGCATGCCTGTGTGTCCAATGAAGAGACCGGGGATTATAGGCATGCCTGTGCGTCCCATGAAGAGACCGGAGATTATAGGCATGCCTTTGTGTCCCATGAAGAGACCTCAGATTATAGGCATGCCTGTGTGTCCCATGAAGAGACCTCGGATTATAGGCATGCCTGTGTGTCCCATGAAGAAACTAGAGATTATAGGCATGCCTATGTGTCCCATGAAGAGACCTTGGATTATAGGCATGCCTGTGTGTCCCATGAAGAGACCTCTGATTATAGGCATGCCTGTGTGTCCCATGAAGAGACCAGAGATTATAGGCATGCCAGTGTCTTCCATGTAGAGGCCTCAGATTATAGGCATGCCTGTGTATCCCATGAAGAGACCTCGGATTATAGGCATGCTTGTATGTCCCATGAAAAGACTGGAGATTAGAGGCATGCCTGTGTGTCCCATGAAGAGACCTCGGATTATAGGCATGCCTGTGTGTCCCATGAAGAGACCGGAGATTATAGGCATGCCCGTTTGTCCCATGAAGGGACCGGAGATTATAGGCATGCCTGTGTGTCCCATGAAGAAACTGGAGATTATAGGCATGCCTGTGTGTCCCATGAAGGGACCTTGGATTATAGGCATGCCTGTGTGTCCCAAAAAGAGACCTCGGATTATAGGCATGCCTGTGTGTCCTATGAAGAGACCAGAGATTATAGGCATGCCTGTGTCTCCCATGTCGAGACCTCGGATTATAGGCATGCCTGTGTGTCCCATGAAGAGACCTCGGATTATAGGCATGCTTTGTGTGTCCCATGAAGAGACTGGAGATTAGAGGCATGCCTGTGTGTCCCATGAAGAGACCTCGGATTATAGGCATGCCTGTGTGTCCCATGAAGAGACCGGAGATTATAGGCATGCCCGTGTGTCCCATGAAGGGACCGGAGATTATAGGCATGCCTGTGTGTCTGATAGGAGACCCGAGATTAAAGGCATGCCTGTGTGTCCCATGAAAAGACTAGAGATTATAGGCATGCCTGTGTGTCCCAGGAAGAGACTGGAGATTATAGGCATGTCTGTGTGTCCCATAAAGAAACCGGAGATTATAGGCATTCTTGTGAGTCCCATGAAGAGACCTCAGAATATAGGCATGCCTGTGTGTCCCATGAAGAGACCGGAGATTATAGGCTTGCCTGTGTGTCCCATGAAGAGACCGGAGATTATAGGCATGCCTGTGTGTCCCATGAAGAGACCTCGGGTTATAGGCATGCCTGTGTGTCCAATGAAGAGACCGGAGATTATAGGCATGCCTGTGCATCCCATGAAGAGACCGGAGATTATAGGCATGCCTGTGTGTCCCATGAAGAGACCGGAGATTATAGGCATGCCTGTGTGTCCCATGAAGAGACCGGAGATTATAGGCATGCTTGTGAGTCCCACGAAGAGACCTCAGATCATAGGCATGCCTGTGTGTCCCATGAAGAGACCGGAAATTATAGGCATGCCTGTGTGTCCCATGAAGAGACCGGAGATTATAGGCATGCCTGTGTGTCCCAAGAAGAGACCTCGGATTATAGGCATGCCTGTATGTCCCATGAAGAGACCTCAGATTATAGGCAGGACTGTGTGTCCCATGAAGAGACCTTCGATTATAGGCATGCCTGTGTGTCCCATGAAGAGACCAGAGATTATATGCATGCCTGTGTGTCCCATGAAGAGACAGGAGATAATAGGCATGCCTGTGTGTCCCATGAAGAGACCGGAGATTATAGGCATGCCTGTGTGCCCCATGAAGAGACCGGAGATTATAGGCATGCTTGTGTGTCCCATGAAGAGACCGGAGATTATAGGCATGCCTGTGTGTCCCATGAAGAGACCGAAGATTATAGGCATGCCTGTGTGCCCCATGAAGAGACCGGAGATTATAGGCATGCCTGTGTGTCCCATGAAGAGACCTCGGATTATAGGCATGCCTCTGTGTCCCATGAAGAGACTGGAGATTATAGGCATGCCTGTGTCCAATGAAGAGACCGGAAATTGTAGGCATGCTGTGTGTCCCATGAAGAGACCGGAGATTATAGGCATGCTTGTGTGTCCCATGAAGAGACCTCAGATTATAGGCATGCCTGTGTGTCCCATGAATAGACCTCGGATTATAGGATGCCTGTGTGTCCCATGAAGAAACTGGAGATTATAGGCATGCCTGTGTGTTCCAAGAGGAAGACCTCGGATTATAGGCATGCCTGTGTGTCCCATGAAGAGACCAGAGATTATAGGCATGCCTGTGTCTCCCATGTAGAGACCTTGGATTATAGGCATGCCTGTGTATCCCATGAAAAGACCTCGGATTATAGGCATGCTTGTGTGTCCCATGAAGAGACCGGAGATTATAGGCATGCCTGTGTGTCCCATGAAGAGACCGGAGATTGTAGGCATGCCTGTGTGTCCCATGAAGAGACTGGAGATTATAGGCATGCCTGTGTGTCCCATGAAGAGACCAGAGATTATAGGCATGCCTGTGTGTCCCATGAAGAAACCGGAGATTATAGGCATGCTTGGGAGTCCCACGAAGAGACCTCAGATCATAGGCATGCCTGTGTGTCCCATGAAGAGACCAGAGATTATAGGCATGCCTGTGTGTCCCATGAAGAGACCGGAGATTATAGGCATGCCTGTGTGTCCCAAAAAGAGACCTCAGATTATAGGCATGCCTGTGTGTCCCATGAAACAGACCTCGGATTATAGGCATGCCTGTGTGTCCCATGAAGAGACCTCAGATTATAGGCAGGACTGTGTGTCCCATGAAGAGACCTTCGATTATAGGCATGCCTGTGTGTCCCATGAAGAGACCAGAGATTATATGCATGCCTGTGTGTCCCATGAAGAGACAGGAGATTATAGGCATGCCTGTGTGTCCCATGAAGAGACCGGAGATTATAGGCATGCTGTGTGTCGCATGAAGAGACCGGAGATTATAGGCATGCTTGTGTGTCCCATGAAGAGACCTCAGATTATAGGTATGCCTGTGTGTCCCATGAAGAGAACTCAGATTATAGGCATGCCTGTGTGTCCCATGAAGAGACCTCGGATTATAGGCATGCCTGTGTGTCCCATGAAGAGACCGGAGATTATAGGCATGCCTGTGTGCCCCATGAAGAGACAGGAGATTATAGGCATGCCTGTGTGTCCCATGAAGAGACCAGTGATTATAGGCATGCCTGTGTGTCCCATGAAGAGACCGGAGATTATAGGCATGCCTGTGTGTCCCATGAAGAGACCGGAGATTATAGGCATGCTTGTGAGTCCCATGAAGAGAACTCGGATTATAGGCATGCCTGTGTGTCCCATGAAGAGACCTCAGATTATAGGCTTGCCTGTGTGTCCCATGAAGAGACCAGAGATTATAGGCATGCCTGTGTGTCCCATGAAGAGACAGGAGATTATAGGCATGCATGTGTGTCCCATGAAGAGACCAGAGAGTATAGGTATGCCTGTGTGTCCCATGGAGAGACCAGAGATTATAGGCATGCATGTGTGTCCCATGAAGAGACCAGAGATTATAGGCATGCCTGTGTGTCCCATGAAGAGACCGGAGTTTATAGGCATGCCTGTGTGTCCCATGAAGAGACCGGAGATTATAGGCATGCCTGTGTGTCCCATGAAGAGACCGGAGATTATAGGCATGCTTGTGAGTCCCATGAAGAGACCGGAGATTATAGGCATGCCTGTGTGTCCCATGAAGAGACCGGAGTTTATAGGCATGCCTATGTGTCCCATGAAGAGACCGGAGATTATAGGCATGCCTGTGTGTCCCATGAAGAGACCTCGGATTATAGGCATGCCTGTGTGTCCCATGAAGAGACCGGAGATTATAGGCATGCCTGTGTGTCCCATGAAGAGACAGGAGATTATAGGCATGCATGTGTGTCCCATGAAGAGACCGGAGATTATAGGCATGCCTGTGTGTCCCATGAAGAGACCAGAGATTATAGGCATGCCTGTGTGTCCCATGAAGAGACTGGATATTATAGGCATGCCTGTGTGTCCTATGAAGAGACCGGAGATTATAGGCATGCTTGTGAGTCCCATGAAGAGATCTCAGATTATAGGCATGCCTGTGTGTCCCATGAAGAGACTGGAGATTATAGGCATGCCTGTGTGTCCCATGAAGAGACCAGAGATTATAGGCATGCCTGTGTGTCCCATGAAGAGACCTCAGATTATAGGCATGCCTGCGTGTCCCATGAAGAGACCTCAGATTATAGGCATGCCTGTGTGTCCCATGAAGAGACCAGAGATTATAGGCATGCCTGTGTGTCCTATGAAGAGACCTTGGATTATAGGCATGCCTGTGTGTCCAATGAAGAGACCGGAGATTATAGGCATGCCTGTGCGTCCCATGAAGAGACCGGAGATTATAGGCATGCCTTTGTGTCCCATGAAGAGACCTCAGATTATAGGCATGCCTGTGTGTCCCATGAAGAGACCTCGGATTATAGGCATGCCTGTGTGTCCCATGAAGAGACCTTGGATTATAGGCATGCCTGTGTGTCCCATGAAGAGACCAGAGATTATAGGCATGCCAGTGTCTTCCATGTAGAGGCCTCAGATTATAGGCATGCCTGTGTATCCCATGAAGAGACCTCGGATTATAGGCATGCTTGTATGTCCCATGAAAAGACTGGAGATTAGAGGCATGCCTGTGTGTCCCATGAAGAGACCTCGGATTATAGGCATGCCTGTGTG
The DNA here is from genome assembly GCF_964204655.1 of Triturus cristatus. Classification (NCBI taxonomy): domain Eukaryota; kingdom Metazoa; phylum Chordata; class Amphibia; order Caudata; family Salamandridae; genus Triturus; species Triturus cristatus. Next base: position 465,889,251 of record NC_140595.1, on the reverse strand, counting down.
TCCCATGAAGAGACCGGAGATTATAGGCATGCCCGTTTGTCCCATGAAGGGACCGGAGATTATAGGCATGCCTGTGTGTCCCATGAAGAAACTGGAGATTATAGGCATGCCTGTGTGTCCCATGAAGAGACCTTGGATTATAGGCATGCCTGTGTATCCCATAAAGAGACCTCGGATTATAGGCATGCCTGTGTGTCCCATGAAGAGACCAGAGATTATAGGCATGCCTGTATCTCCCATGTCGAGACCTCGGATTATAGGCATGCCTGTGTGTCCCATGAAGAGACCTCGGATTATAGGCATGCTTTGTGTGTCCCATGAAGAGACTGGAGATTAGAGGCATGCCTGTGTGTCCCATGAAGAGACCTCGGATTATAGGCATGCCTGTGTCCCATGAAGAGACCTCGGATTATAGGCATGCCTGTGTGTCCCATGAAGAGACCGGAGATTATAGGCATGCCCGTGTGTCCCATGAAGGGACCGGAGATTATAGGCATGCCTGTGTGTCTGATAGGAGACCCGAGATTATAGGCATGCCTGTGTGTCCCATGAAAAGACTAGAGATTATAGGCATGCCTGTGTGTCCCAGGAAGAGACTGGAGATTATAGGCATGTCTGTGTGTCCCATGAAGAAACCGGAGATTATAGGCATTCTTGTGAGTCCCATGAAGAGACCTCAGAATATAGGCATGCCTGTGTGTCCCATGAAGAGACCGGAGATTATAGGCTTGCCTGTGTGTCCCATGAAGAGACCGGAGATTATAGGCATGCCTGTGTGTCCCATGAAGAGACCTCGGGTTATAGGCATGCCTGTGTGTCCAATGAAGAGACCGGAGATTATAGGCATGCCTGTGCATCCCATGAAGAGACCAGAGATTATAGGCATGCCTGTGTGTCCCATGAAGAGACCGGAGATTATAGGCATGCCTGTGTGTCCCATGAAGAGACCGGAGATTATAGGCATGCTTGTGAGTCCCACGAAGAGACCTCAGATCATAGGCATGCCTGTGTGTCCCATGAAGAGACCGGAAATTATAGGCATGCCTGTGTGTCCCATGAAGATACCGGAGATTATAGGCATGCCTGTGTGTCCCAAGAAGAGACCTCGGATTATAGGCATGCCTGTATGTCCCATGAAGAGACCTCAGATTATAGGCAGGACTGTGTGTCCCATGAAGAGACCTTCGATTATAGGCATGCCTGTGTGTCCCATGAAGAGACCAGAGATTATATGCATGCCTGTGTGTCCCATGAAGAGACAGGAGATTATAGGCATGCCTGTGTGTCCCATGAAGAGACCGGAGATTATAGGCATGCCTGTGTGCCCCATGAAGAGACCGGAGATTATAGGCATGCTTGTGTGTCCCATGAAGAGACCGGAGATTATAGGCATGCCTGTGTGTCCCATGAAGAGACCGAAGATTATAGGCATGCCTGTGTGCCCCATGAAGAGACCGGAGATTATAGGCATGCCTGTGTGTCCCATGAAGAGACCTCGGATTATAGGCATGCCTCTGTGTCCCATGAAGAGACTGGAGATTATAGGCATGCCTGTGTCCAATGAAGAGACCGGAAATTGTAGGCATGCTGTGTGTCCCATGAAGAGACCGGAGATTATAGGCATGCTTGTGTGTCCCATGAAGAGACCTCAGATTATAGGCATGCCTGTGTGTCCCATGAAGAGACCTCGGATTATAGGATGCCTGTGTGTCCCATGAAGAAACTGGAGATTATAGGCATGCCTGTGTGTTCCATGAAGAGACCTCGGATTATAGGCATGCCTGTGTGTCCCATGAAGAGACCAGAGATTATAGGCATGCCTGTGTCTCCCATGTAGAGACCTTGGATTATAGGCATGCCTGTGTATCCCATGAAAAGACCTCGGATTATAGGCATGCTTGTGTGTCCCATGAAGAGACCGGAGATTATAGGCATGCCTGTGTGTCCCATGAAGAGACCGGAGATTGTAGGTATGCCTGTGTGTCCCATGAAGAGACCGGAGATTATAGGCATGCCTGTGTGTCCCATGAAGAGACCAGAGATTATAGGCATGCCTGTGTGTCCCATGAAGAAACCGGAGATTATAGGCATGCTTGTGAGTCCCACGAAGAGACCTCAGATCATAGGCATGCCTGTGTGCCCCATGAAGAGACCGGAGATTATAGGCATGCCTGTGTGTCCCATGAAGAGACTGGAGATTATAGGCATGCCTGTGTGTCCCAAGAAGAGACCTCAGATCATAGGCATGCCTGTGTGTCCCATGAAAAGACCTCGGATTATATGCATGCCTGTGTGTCCCATGAAGAGACCTCAGATTATAGGCAGGACTGTGTGTCCCATGAAGAGACCAGAGATTATATGCATGCCTGTGTGTCCCATGAAGAGACAGGAGATTATAGGCATGCCTGTGTGTCCCATGAAGAGACCGGAGATTATAGGCATGCTGTGTGTCCCATGAAGAGACCGGAGATTATAGGCATGCTTGTGTGTCCTATGAAGAGACCTCAGATTATAGGTATGCCTGTGTGTCCCATGAAGAGAACTCAGATTATAGGCATGCCTGTGTGTCCCATGAAGAGACCTCGGATTATAGGCATGCCTGTGTGTCCCATGAAGAGACCGGAGATTATAGGCATGCCTGTGTGTCCCATGAAGAGACAGGAGATTATAGGCATGCCTGTGTGTCCCATGAAGAGACCAGTGATTATAGGCATGCCTGTGTGTCCCATGAAGAGACCGGAGATTATAGGCATGCCTGTGTGTCCCATGAAGAGACCGGAGATTATAGGCATGCTTGTGAGTCCCATGTAGAGAACTCGGATTATAGGCATGCCTGTGTGTCCCATGAAGAGACCTCAGATTATAGGCTTGCCTGTGTGTCCCATGAAGAGACCAGAGATTATAAGCATGCCTGTGTGTCCCATGAAGAGACAGGAGATTATAGGCATGCATGTGTGTCCCATGAAGAGACCAGAGAGTATAGGTATGCCTGTGTGTCCCATGAAGAGACCAGAGATTATAGGCATGCCTGTGTGTCCCATGAAGAGACCAGAGATTATAGGCATGCCTGTGTGTCCCATGAAGAGACCGGAGTTTATAGGCATGCCTGTGTGTCCCATGAAGAGACCGGAGATTATAGGCATGCCTGTGTGTCCCATGAAGAGACCGGAGATTATAGGCATGCTTGTGAGTCCCATGAAGAGACCGGAGATTATAGGCATGCCTGTGTGTCCCATGAAGAGACCGGAGTTTATAGGCATGCCTATGTGTCCCATGAAGAGACCGGAGATTATAGGCATGCCTGTGTGTCCCATGAAGAGACCTCGGATTATAGGCATGCCTGTGTGTCCCATGAAGAGACCAGAGATTATTGGCATGCCTGTGTGTCCCATGAAGAGACAGGAGATTATAGGCATGCATGTGTGTCCCATGAAGAGACTGGAGATTATAGGCATGCCTGTGTGTCCCATGAAGAGACCAGAGATTATAGGCATGCCTGTGTGTCCCATGAAGAGCTTGGATATTATAGGCATGCCTGTGTGTCCCATGAAGAGACCGGAGATTATAGGCATGCTTGTGAGTCCCATGAAGAGATCTCAGATTATAGGCATGCCTGTGTGTCCCATGAAGAGACCTCGGATTATAGGCATGCCTGTGTGTCCCATGAAGAGACCGGAGATTATAGGCATGCCTGTGTGCCCCATGAAGAGACAGGAGATTATAGGCATGCCTGTGTGTCCCATGAAGAGACCAGTGATTATAGGCATGCCTGTGTGTCCCATGAAGAGACCGGAGATTATAGGCATGCCTGTGTGTCCCATGAAGAGACCGGAGATTATAGGCATGCTTGTGAGTCCCATGAAGAGAACTCGGATTATAGGCATGCCTGTGTGTCCCATGAAGAGACCTCAGATTATAGGCTTGCCTGTGTGTCCCATGAAGAGACCAGAGATTATAGGCATGCCTGTGTGTCCCATGAAGAGACAGGAGATTATAGGCATGCATGTGTGTCCCATGAAGAGACCAGAGAGTATAGGTATGCCTGTGTGTCCCATGAAGAGACCAGAGATTATAGGCATGCATGTGTGTCCCATGAAGAGACCAGAGATTATAGGCATGCCTGTGTGTCCCATGAAGAGACCGGAGTTTATAGGCATGCCTGTGTGTCCCATAAAGAGACCGGAGATTATAGGCATGCCTGTGTGTCCCATGAAGAGACCGGAGATTATAGGCATGCTTGTGAGTCCCATGAAGAGACCGGAGATTATAGGCATGCCTGTGTGTCCCATGAAGAGACCGGAGTTTATAGGCATGCCTATGTGTCCCATGAAGAGACCGGAGATTATAGGCATGCCTGTGTGTCCCATGAAGAGACCTCGGATTATAGGCATGCCTGTGTGTCCCATGAAGAGACCGGAGATTATAGGCATGCCTGTGTGTCCCATGAAGAGACAGGAGATTATAGGCATGCATGTGTGTCCCATGAAGAGACCGGAGATTATAGGCATGCCTGTGTGTCCCATGAAGAGACCAGAGATTATAGGCATGCCTGTGTGTCCCATGAAGAGACTGGATATTATAGGCATGCCTGTGTGTCCCATGAAGAGACCGGAGATTATAGGCATGCTTGTGAGTCCCATGAAGAGATCTCAGATTATAGGCATGCCTGTGTGTCCCATGAAGAGACCGGAGATTATAGGCATGCCTGTGTGTCCCATGAAGAGACCAGAGATTATAGGCATGCCTGTGTGTCCCATGAAGAGACCTCAGATTATAGGCATGCCTGCGTGTCCCATGAAGAGACCTCAGATTATAGGCATGCCTGTGTGTCCCATGAAGAGACCAGAGATTATAGGCATGCCTGTGTGTCCTATGAAGAGACCTCGGATTATAGGCATGCCTGTGTGTCCAATGAAGAGACCGGAGATTATAGGCATGCCTGTGCGTCCCATGAAGAGACCGGAGATTATAGGCATGCCTTTGTGTCCCATGAAGAGACCTCAGATTATAGGCATGCCTGTGTGTCCCATGAAGAGACCTCGGATGATAGGCATGCCTGTGTGTCCCATGAAGAAACTAGAGATTATAGGCATGCCTATGTGTCCCATGAAGAGACCTTGGATTATAGGCATGCCTGTGTGTCCCATGAAGAGACCTCGGATTATAGGCATGCCTGTGTGTCCCATGAAGAGACCAGAGATTATAGGCATGCCAGTGTCTTCCATGTAGAGGCCTCAGATTATAGGCATGCCTGTGTATCCCATGAAGAGACCTCGGATTATAAGCATGCTTGTATGTCCCATGAAAAGACTGGAGATTAGAGGCATGCCTGTGTGTCCCATGAAGAGACCTCAGATTATAGGCATGCCTGTGTGTCCCATGAAGAGACCGGAGATTATAGGCATGCCCGTTTGTCCCATGAAGGGACCGGAGATTATAGGCATGCCTGTGTGTCCCATGAAGAAACTGGAGATTATAGGCATGCCTGTGTGTCCCATGAAGAGACCTTGGATTATAGGCATGCCTGTGTGTCCCATAAAGAGACCTCGGATTATAGGCATGCCTGTGTGTCCCATGAAGAGACCAGAGATTATAGGCATGCCTGTGTCTCCCATGTCGAGACCTCGGATTATAGGCATGCCTGTGTGTCCCATGAAGAGACCTCGGATTATAGGCATGCTTTGTGTGTCCCATGAAGAGACTGGAGATTAGAGGCATGCCTGTGTGTCCCATGAAGAGACCTCGGATTATAGGCATGCCTGTGTGTCCCATGAAGAGACCGGAGATTATAGGCATGCCCGTGTGTCCCATGAAGGGACCGGAGATTATAGGCATGCCTGTGTGTCTGATAGGAGACCCGAGATTATAGGCATGCCTGTGTGTCCCATGAAAAGACTAGAGATTATAGGCATGCCTGTGTGTCCCAGGAAGAGACTGGAGATTATAGGCATGTCTGTGTGTCCCATGAAGAAACCGGAGATTATAGGCATTCTTGTGAGTCCCATGAAGAGACCTCAGAATATAGGCATGCCTGTGTGTCCCATGAAGAGACCGGAGATTATAGGCTTGCCTGTGTGTCCCATGAAGAGACCGGAGATTATAGGCATGCCTGTGTGTCCCATGAAGAGACCTCGGGTTATAGGCATGCCTGTGTGTCCAATGAAGAGACCGGAGATTATAGGCATGCCTGTGCATCCCATGAAGAGACCGGAGATTATAGGCATGCCTGTGTGTCCCATGAAGAGACCGGAGATTATAGGCATGCCTGTGTGTCCCATGAAGAGACCGGAGATTATAGGCATGCTTGTGAGTCCCACGAAGAGACCTCAGATCATAGGCATGCCTGTGTGTCCCATGAAGAGACCGGAAATTATAGGCATGCCTGTGTGTCCCATGAAGAGACCGGAGATTATAGGCATGCCTGTGTGTCCCAAGAAGAGACCTCGGATTATAGGCATGCCTGTGTGTCCCATGAAGAGACCTCAGATTATAGGCAGGACTGTGTGTCCCATGAAGAGACCTTCGATTATAGGCATGCCTGTGTGTCCCATGAAGAGACCAGAGATTATATGCATGCCTGTGTGTCCCATGAAGAGACAGGAGATTATAGGCATGCCTGTGTGTCCCATGAAGAGACCGGAGATTATAGGCATGCCTGTGTGCCCCATGAAGAGACCGGAGATTATAGGCATGCTTGTGTGTCCCATGAAGAGACCGGAGATTATAGGCATGCCTGTGTGTCCCATGAAGAGACCGAAGATTATAGGCATGCCTGTGTGCCCCATGAAGAGACCGGAGATTATAGGCATGCCTGTGTGTCCCATGAAGAGACCTCAGATTATAGGCATGCCTCTGTGTCCCATGAAGAGACTGGAGATTATAGGCATGCCTGTGTCCAATGAAGAGACCGGAAATTGTAGGCATGCTGTGTGTCCCATGAAGAGACCGGAGATTATAGGCATGCTTGTGTGTCCCATGAAGAGACCTCAGATTATAGGCATGCCTGTGTGTCCCATGAAGAGACCTCGGATTATAGGATGCCTGTGTGTCCCATGAAGAAACTGGAGATTATAGGCATGCCTGTGTGTTCCATGAAGAGACCTTGGATTATAGGCATGCCTATGTGTCCCATGAAGAGACCAGAGATTATAGGCATGCCTGTGTCTCCCATGTAGAGACCTTGGATTATAGGCATGCCTGTGTATCCCATGAAAAGACCTCGGATTATAGGCATGCTTGTGTGTCCCATGAAGAGACCGGAGATTATAGGCATGCCTGTGTGTCCCATGAAGAGACCGGAGATTGTAGATATGCCTGTGTGTCCCATGAAGAGACCGGAGATTATAGGCATGCCTGTGTGTCCCATGAAGAGACCAGAGATTATAGGCATGCCTGTGTGTCCCATGAAGAAACCAGAGATTATAGGCATGCTTGTGAGTCCCACGAAGAGACCTCAGATCATAGGCATGCCTGTGTGTCCCATGAAGAGACCGGAGATTATAGGCATGCCGGTGTGTCCCATGAAGAGACTGGAGATTATAGGCGTGCCTGTGTGTCCCAAGAAGAGACCTCAGATCATAGGCATGCCTGTGTGTCCCATGAAAAGACCTCGGATTATATGCATGCCTGTATGTCCCATGAAGAGACCGGAGATTATAGGCATGCCTGTGTGTCCCATGAAGAGACTGGAGATTATAGGCATGCCTGTGTGTCCCAAGAAGAGACCTCAGATCATAGGCATGCCTGTGTGTCCCATGAAAAGACCTCGGATTATATGCATGCCTGTGTGTCCCATGAAGAGACCTCAGATTATAGGCAGGACTGTGTGTCCCATGAAGAGACCTTCGATTATAGGCATGCCTGTGTGTCCCATGAAGAGACCAGAGATTATATGCATGCCTGTGTGTCCCATGAAGAGACAGGAGATTATAGGCATGCCTGTGTGTCCCATGAAGAGACCGGAGATTATAGGCATGCTGTGTGTCCCATGAAGAGACCGGAGATTATAGGCATGCTTGTGTGTCCTATGAAGAGACCTCAGATTATAGGTATGCCTGTGTGTCCCATGAAGAGAACTCAGATTATAGGCATGCCTGTGTGTCCCATGAAGAGACCTCGGATTATAGGCATGCCTGTGTGTCCCATGAAGAGACCGGAGTTTATAGGCATGCCTGTGTGTCCCATGAAGAGACCGGAGATTATAGGCATGCCTGTGTGTCCCATGAAGAGACCAGTGATTATAGGCATGCCTGTGTGTCCCATGAAGAGACCGGAGATTATAGGCATTACTGTGTGTCCCATGAAGAGACCGGAGATTATAGGCATGCTTGTGAGTCCCATGAAGAGAACTCGGATTATAGGCATGCCTGTGTGTCCCATGGAGAGACCTCAGATTATAGGCTTGCCTGTGTGTCCCATGAAGAGACCAGAGATTATAAGCATGCCTGTGTGTCCCATGAAGAGACAGGAGATTATAGGCATGCATGTGTGTCCCATGAAGAGACCAGAGAGTATAGGTATGCCTGTGTGTCCCATGAAGAGACCAGAGATTATAGGCATGCCTGTGTGTCCCATGAAGAGACCAGAGATTATAGGCATGCCTGTGTGTCCCATGAAGAGACCGGAGTTTATAGGCATGCCTGTGTGTCCCATGAAGAGACCGGAGATTATAGGCATGCCTGTGTGTCCCATGAAGAGACCGGAGATTATAGGCATGCTTGTGAGTCCCATGAAGAGACCGGAGATTATAGGCATGCCTGTGTGTCCCATGAAGAGACCGGAGTTTATAGGCATGCCTATGTGTCCCATGAAGAGACCGGAGATTATAGGCATGCCTGTGTGTCCCATGAAGAGACCTCGGATTATAGGCATGCCTGTGTGTCCCATGAAGAGACCGGAGATTATTGGCATGCCTGTATGTCCCATGAAGAGACAGGAGATTATAGGCATGCATGTGTGTCCCATGAAGAGACTGGAGATTATAGGCATGCCTGTGTGTCCCATGAAGAGACCAGAGATTATAGGCATGCCTGTGTGTCCCATGAAGAGCTTGGATATTATAGGCATGCCTGTGTGTCCCATGAAGAGACCGGAGATTATAGGCATGCTTGTGAGTCCCATGAAGAGATCTCAGATTATAGGCATGCCTGTGTGTCCCATGAAGAGACTGGAGATTATAGGCATGCCTGTGTGTCCCATGAAGAGACCAGAGATTATAGGCATGCCTGTGTGTCCCATGAAGAGACCTCGGATTATAGGCATGCCTGTGTGTCCCATGAAGAGACCTCAGATTATAGGCATGCCTGTGTGTCCCATGAAGAGACCAGAGATTATAGGCATGCCTGTGTGTCTCATGAAGAGACCTCGGATTATAGGCATGCCTGTGTGTCCAATGAAGAGACCGGAGATTATAGGCATGCCTGTCCGTCCCATGAAGAGACCGGAGATTATCGGCATGCCTGTGTGTCCCATGAAGAGACCTCGGATTATAGGGATGCCTGTGTGTCCCATGAAGAGACCGGAGATTATAGGCATGCCCGTTTGTCCCATGAAGGGACCGGAGATTATAGGCATGCCTGTGTGTCCCATGAAGAAACTGGAGGTTATAGGCATGCCTGTGTGTCCCATGAAGAGACCTTGGATTATAGGCATGCCTGTGTGTCCCATGAAGAGACCTCGGATTATAGGCATGTCCGTGTGTCCCATGAAGGGATCGGAGATTATAGGCATGCCTGTGTGTCTGATAGGAGACCCGAGATTATAGGCATGCCTGTGTGTCCCATGAAAAGACTAGAGATTATAGGCATGCCTGTGTGTCCCAGGAAGAGCCTGGAGATTATAGGCATGCCTGTGTGTCCCATGAAGAAACCAGAGATTATAGGCATTCTTGTGAGTCCCATGAAGAGACCTCAGAATATAGGCATGCCTGTGTGTCCCATGAAGAGACCGGAGATTATAGGCTTGCCTGTGTGTCCCATGAAGAGACCGGAGATTATAGGCATGCCTGTGTGTCCCATGAAGAGACCTCGGGTTATAGGCATGCCTGTGTGTCCAATGAAGAGACCGGAGATTATAGGCATGCCTGTGCGTCCCATGAAGAGACCGGAGATTATAGGCATGCCTGTGTGTCCCATGAAGAGACCGGAGATTATAGGCATGCCTGTGTGTCCCATGAAGAGACCGGAGATTATAGGCATGCTTGTGAGTCCCACGAAGAGACCTCAGATCATAGGCATGCCTGTGTGTCCCATGAAGAGACCGGAAATTATAGGCATGCCTGTGTGTCCCATGAAGAGACCGGAGATTATAGGCATGCCTGTGTGTCCCAAGAAGAGACCTTGGATTATAGGCATGCCTGTGTGTCCCATGAAGAGACCTCGGATTATAGGCATGCCTGTGTGTCCCATGAAGAGACCTCAGATTATAGGCAGGACTGTGTGTCCCATGAAGAGACCTTCGATTATAGGCATGCCTGTGTGTCCCATGAAGAGACCAGAGATTATATGCATGCCTGTGTGTCCCATGAAGAGACAGGAGATTATAGGCATGCCTGTGTGTCCCATGAAGAGACCGGAGATTATAGGCATGCTGTGTGTCCCATGAAGAGACCGGAGATTATAGGCATGCTTGTGTGTCCCATGAAGAGACCTCAGATTATAGGCATGCCTGTGTGTCCCATGAAGAGACCTCGGATTATAGGCATGCCTGTGTGTCCCATGAAGAAACTGGAGATTATAGGCATGCCTGTGTGTTCCATGAAGAGACCTCGGATTATAGGCATGCCTGTGTGTCCCATGAAGAGACCAGAGATTATAGGCATGCCTGTGTGTCCCATGAAGAGACCTCGGATTATAGGCATGCCTGTGTGTCCAATGAAGAGACCGGAGATTATAGGCATGCCTGTGCGTCCCTTGAAGAGACTGGAGATTATAGGCATGCTAGTGTGTCTCATGAAGAGACCAGAGATTATAGGCATGCCTGTGTGTCCCATGAAGAGACCTCGGATTATAGGCATGCCTGTGTGTCCCATGAAGAGACCTCGGATTATAGGCATGCCTGTGTGTCCCATGAAGAGACCTCGGATTATAGGCATGCCTGTGTATCCCATGAAGAAACTGGAGATCATAGGCATGCCTGTGTGACCCATGAAGAGACCTTGGATTATAGGCATGCCTGTGTGTCCCATGAAGAGACCTTGGATTATAGGCATGTCTGTGTGTCCCATGAAGAGACCAGAGATTATAGGCATGCCTGTGTCTCCCATGTAGAGACCTCGGATTATAGGCATGCCTGTGTATCCCATGAAGAGACCTCGGATTATAGGCATGCTTTTGTGTCCCATGAAGAGACTGGAGATTAAAAGCATGCCTGTGTGCCCCATGAAGAGACCTCAGATTATAGGCATGCCTGTGTGTCCCATGAAGAGACCGGAGATTATAGGCATGCCCGTGTCCCCCACAAAGGGACCAGAGATTATAGGCATGCCTGTGTGTCCCATGAAGAAACTGGTGATTATAAGCATGCCTGTGTGTCCCATGAAGAGACCTTGGATTATAGGCATGTCTGTGTGTCCCATGAAGAGACCTCGGATTATAGGCATGCCTGTGAGTCCCATGAAGAGACCAGAGATTATAGTCATGCCTGTGTCTCCCATGTAGAGACCTCGGATTATAGGCATGCCTGTGTGTCCCATGAAGAGACCTCGGATTATAGGCATGCTTTGTGTGTCCCATGAAGAGACTGGAGATTAGAGGCATGCCTGTGTGTCCCATGAAAAGACCTCGGATTATAGGCATGCCTGTGTGTCCCATGAAGAGACCGGAGATTATAGGCATGCCCATGTGTCCCATGAAGGGACCGGAGATTATAGGCATGCCTGTGTGTCCCATTAGGAGACCAGAGATTATAGGCATGCCTGTGTGTCCCATGAAAAGACTGGAGATTATAGGCATGCCTGTGTGTCCCATGAAGAGACCGGAGGTTATAGGCATGCCTGTGTGTCCCATGAAGAGACCAGAGATTATAGGCATGCCTGTGTGTCCCATGAAGAGACTGGAGATTATAGGCATGCCTGTGTGTCCCATGAAGAGACCGGAGATTATAGGCATGCCTGTGTGTCCCATGAAGAGACCTCGGATTATAGGCATGCCTGTGTGTCCCATGAAGAGACCTCGGATTATAGGCATGCCTGTGTGTCCCATGAAGAAACTGGAGATTATAGGCATGCCTGTGTGTTCCATGAAGAGACCTCGGATTATAGGCATGCCTGTGTGTCCCATGAAGAGACCAGAGATTATAGGCATGCCTGTGTCTCCCATGTAGTGACCTTGGATTATAGGCATGCCTGTGTATCCCATGAAGAGACCTCGGATTATAGGCATGCTTGTGTGTCCCATGAAGAGACCGGAGATTATAGGCATGCCTGTGTGTCCCATGAAGAGACCGGAGATTGTAGGTATGCCTGTGTGTCCCATGAAGAGACCGGAGATTATAGGCATGCCTGTGTGTCCCATGAAGAGACCAGAGATTATAGGCATGCCTGTGTGTCCCATGAAGAAACCGGAGATTATAGGCATGCTTGTGAGTCCCATGAAGAGACCTCAGATCATAGGCATGCCTGTGTGTCCCATGAAGAGACCGGAGATTATAGGCATGCCTGTGTGTCCCATGAAGAGACCGGAGATTATAGGCATGCCTGTGTGTCCCAAGAAGAGACCTCAGAATATAGGCATGCCTGTGTGTCCCATGAAAAGACCTCGGATTATAGGCATGCCTGTGTGTCCCATGAAGAGACCTCAGATTATAGGCAGGACTGTTTGTCCCATGAAGAGACCAGAGATTATAGGCATGCCTGTGTGTCCCATGAAGAGACCAGAGATTATATGCATGCCTGTGTGTCCCATGAAGAGACAGGAGATTATAGGCATGCCTGTGTGTCCCATGAAGAGACCGGAGATTATAGGCATGCTGCGTGTCCCATGAAGAGACCAGAGATTATAGGCATGCTTGTGTGTCCCATGAAGAGACCTCAGATTATAGGTATGCCTGTGTGTCCCATGAAGAGAACTCAGATTATAGGCATGCCTGTGTGTCCCATGAAGAGACCTCGGATTATAGGCATGCCTGTGTGTCCCATGAAGAGACCGGAGATTATAGGCATGCCTGTGTGTCCCATGAAGAGACAGGAGATTATAGGCATGCCTGTGTGTCCCATGAAGAGACCAGTGATTATAGGCATGCCTGTGTGTCCCATGAAGAGACCGGAGATTATAGGCATGCCTGTGTGTCCCATGAAGAGACCGGAGATTATAGGCATGCTTGTGAGTCCCATGAAGAGAACTCGGATTATAGGCATGCCTGTGTGTCCCATGAAGAGACCTCAGATTATAGGCTTGCCTGTGTGTCCCATGAAGAGACCAGAGATTATAGGCATGCCTGTGTGTCCCATGAAGAGACAGGAGATTATAGGCATGCATGTGTGTCCCATGAAGAGACCAGAGATTATAGGCATGCCTGTGTGTCCCATGAAGAGACCAGAGATTATAGGCATGCCTGTGTGTCCCATGAAGAGACCGGAGTTTATAGGCATGCCTGTGTGTCCCATGAAGAGACCGGAGATTATAGGCATGCCTGTGTGTCCCATGAAGAGACTGGAGATTATAGGCATGCTTGTGAGTCCCATGAAGAGACCGGAGATTATAGGCATGCCTGTGTGTCCCATGAAGAGACCGGAGTTTATAGGCATGCCTATGTGTCCCATGAAGAGACCGGAGATTATAGGCATGCCTGTGTATCCCATGAAGAGACCTCAGATTATAGGCATGCCTGTGTGTCTCATGAAGAGACTGGAGATTATAGGCATGCCTGTGTGTCCCATGAAGAGACAGGAGATTATAGGCATGCATGTGTGTCCCATGAAGAGACCGTAGATTATAGGCATGCCTGTGTGTCCCATGAAGAGACCAGAGATTATAGGCATGCCTGTGTGTCCCATGAAGAGACTGGATATTATAGGCATGCCTGTGTGTCCCATGAAGAGACCGGAGATTATAGGCATGCCTGTGTGTCCCATGAAGAGACCAGAGATTATAGGCATGCCTGTGTGTCCCATGAAGAGACCTCAGATTATAGGCATGCCTGTGTGTCCCATGAAGAGACCAGAGATTATAGGCATGCCTGTGTGTCCTATGAAGAGACCTCGGATTATAGGCATGCCTGTGTGTCCAATGAAGAGACCGGAGATTATAGGCATGCCTGTGCGTCCCATGAAGAGACCGGAGATTATAGGCATGCCTTTGTGTCCCATGAAGAGACCTCAGATTATAGGCATGCCTGTGTGTCCCATGAAGAGACCTCGGAATATAGGCATGCCTGTGTGTCCCATGAAGAAACTAGAGATTATAGGCATGCCTATGTGTCCCATGAAGAGACCTTGGATTATAGGCATGCCTGTGTGTCCCATGAAGAGACCTCGGATTATAGGCATGCCTGTGTGTCCCATGAAGAGACCAGAGATTATAGGCATGCCAGTGTCTTCCATGTAGAGGCCTCAGATTATAGGCATGCCTGTGTATCCCATGAAGAGACCTCGGATTATAGGCATGCTTGTATGTCCCATGAAAAGACTAGAGATTAGAGGCATGCCTGTGTGTCCCATGAAGAGACCTCGGATTATAGGCATGCCTGTGTGTCCCATGAAGAGACCGGAGATTATAGGCATGCCCGTTTGTCCCATGAAGGGACCGGAGATTATAGGCATGCCTGTGTGTCCCATGAAGAAACTGGAGATTATAGGCATGCCTGTGTGTCCCATGAAGAGACCTTGGATTATAGGCATGCCTGTGTGTCCCATGAAGAAACCTCGGATTATAGGCATGCCTGTGTGTCCCATGAAGAGACCAGAGATTATAGGCATGCCTGTGTCTCCCATGTAGAGACCTCGGATTATAGGCATGCCTGTGTGTCCCATGAAGAGACCTCGGATTATAGGCATGCCTGTGTGTCCCATGAAGAGACCGGAGATTATAGGCATGCCCGTGTGTCCCATGAAGGGACCGGAGATTATAGGCATGCCTGTGTGTCTGATAGGAGACCCGAGATTATAGGCATGCCTGTGTGTCCCATGAAAAGACTAGAGATTATAGGCATGCCTGTGTGTCCCAGGAAGAGACTGGAGATTATAGGCATGCCTGTGTGTCCCATGAAGAAACCGGAGATTATAGGCATTCTTGTGAGTCCCATGAAGAGACCTCAGAATATAGGCATGCCTGTGTGTCCCATGAAGAGACCGGAGATTATAGGCTTGCCTGTGTGTCCCATGAAGAGACCGGAGATTATAGGCATGCCTGTGTGTCCCATGAAGAGACCTCGGGTTATAGGCATGCCTGTGTGTCCAATGAAGAGACCGGAGATTATAGGCATGCCTGTGTGTCCCATGAAGAGACCGGAGATTATAGGCATGCTTGTGAGTCCCACGAAGAGACCTCAAATCATAGGCATGCCTGTGTGTCCCATGAAGAGACCGGAAATTATAGGCATGCCTGTGTGTCCCATGAAGAGACCGGAGATTATAGGCATGCCTGTGTGTCCCAAGAAGAGACCTTGGATTATAGGCATGCCTGTGTGTCCCATGAAGAGACCTCGGATTATAGGCATGCCTGTGTGTCCCATGAAGAGACCTCAGATTATAGGCAGGACTGTGTGTCCCATGAAGAGACCTTCGATTATAGGCATGCCTGTGTGTCCCATGAAGAGACCAGAGATTATATGCATGCCTGTGTGTCCCATGAAGAGACAGGAGATTATAGGCATGCCTGTGTGTCCCATGAAGAGACCGGAGATTATAGGCATGCAGTGTGTCCCATGAAGAGACCAGAGATTATAGGCATGCTTGTGTGTCCCATGAAGAGACCTCAGATTATAGGCATGCCTGTGTGTCCCATGAAGAGACCTCGGATTATAGGCATGCCTGTGTGTCCCATGAAGAGACTGGAGATTATAGGCATGCCTGTGTGTTCCATGAAGAGACCTCGGATTATAGGCATGCCTGTGTGTCCCATGAAGAGACCAGAGATTATAGGCATGCCTGTGTCTCCCATGTAGAGACCTTGGATTATAGGCATGCCTGTGTATCCCATGAAGAGACCTCGGATTATAGGCATGCTTGTGTGTCCCATGAAGAGACCGGAGATTATAGGCATGCCTGTGTGTCCCATGAAGAGACCGGAGAGTGTAGGTATGCCTGTGTGTCCCATGTAGAGACCGGAGATTATAGGCATGCCTGTGTGTCCCATGAAGAGACCAGAGATTATAGGCATGCCTGTGTGTCCCATGAAGAAACCGGAGATTATAGGCATGCTTGTGAGTCCCACGAAGAGACCTCAGATCATAGGCATGCCTGTGTGTCCCATGAAGAGACCGGAGATTATAGGCATGCCTGTGTGTCCCATGAAGAGACTGGAGATTATAGGCATGCCTGTGTGTCCCAAGAAGAGACCTCAGATTATAGGCATGCCTGTGTGTCCCATGAAAAGACCTCGGATTATAGGCATGCCTGTGTGTCCCATGAAGAGACCTCAGATTATAGGCAGGACTGTGTGTCCCATGAAGGGACCTTCGATTATAGGCATGCCTGTGTGTCCCATGAAGAGACCAGAGATTATATGCATGCCTGTGTGTCCCATGAAGAGACAGGAGATTATAGGCATGCCTGTGTGTCCCATGAAGAGACCGGAGATTATAGGCATGCTTGTGTGTTCCATGAAGAGACCTCGGATTATAGGCATACCTGTGTGTCCCATGAAGAGACTAAAGATTATAGGTATGCCTGTGTGTCCTGTGAAGAGACCGGAGATTATAGGCAAGTCTGTGTGTCCCATGAAAAGACCGGAGATTATAGGCATGATTGTGTGTCCCATGAAGAGACTAAAGATTATAGGTATGCCTGTGTGTCCTGTGAAGAGACTGGAGCTTATAGGCAAGTCTGTGTGTCCCATGAAGAGACCGGAGATTATAGGCATGCCTGTGTGTCCCATGAAGAGACGGGAGATTGTAGGCATGCCTCTGTGTCCCATGAAGAGACGGGAGATTGTAGGCATGCCTGTGTGTCCCATGAAGAGACCGGAGATTATAGGCATGCTTATGTGTCCCATGAAGAGACCTCGGATTATAGGCATGCCTGTGTGTCCCATGAAGAGAACTAGGATTATAGGCATGCCTGTGTGTCCTATGAAGAGACCTCAGATTAAAGGTATGCCTGTGTGTCCCATGAAGAGAACTCAGATTATAGGCATGCCTGTGTGTCCCATGAAGAGACCTCGGATTATAAGCATGCCTGTGTGTCCCATGAAGAGACAGGAGATTATAGGCATGCATGTGTGTCCCATGAAGAGACCAGAGATTATAGGCATGCCTGTGTGTCCCATGAAGAGACCGGAGTTTATAGGCATGCCTGTGTGTCCCATGAAGAGACCGGAGATTATAGGCATGCCTGTGTGTCCCATGAAGAGACCGGAGATTATAGGCATGCTTGTGAGTCCCATGAAGAGACCGGAGATTATAGGCATGCCTGTGTGTCCCATGAAGAGACCGGAGTTTATAGGCATGCCTATGTGTCCCATGAAGAGACCGGAGATTATAGGCATGCCTGTGTGTCCCATGAAGAGACCTCGGATTATAGGCATGCCTGTGTGTCCCATGAAGAGACCGGAGATTATTGGCATGCCTGTGTGTCCCATGAAGAGACAGGAGATTATAGGCATGCATGTGTGTCCCATGAAGAGACTGGAGATTATAGGCATGCCTGTGTGTCCCATGAAGAGACCTTGGATTATAGGCATGCCTGTGTGTCCCATGAAGAGACCTTGGATTATAGGCATGCCTGTGTGTCCCATGAAGAGACCAGAGATTATAGGCATGCCTGTGTCTTCCATGTAGAGACCTCAGATTATAGGCATGCCTGTGTATCCCATGAAGAGACCTCGGATTATAGGCATGCTTGTGTGTCCCATGAAAAGACTGGAGATTAGAGGCATGCCTGTGTGTCCCATGAAGAGACCTCAGATTATAGGCATGCCTGTGTGTCCCATGAAGAGACCGGAGATTATAGGCATGCCCGTGTGTCCCACGAAGGGACCGGAGATTATAGGCATGCCTGTGTGTCCCATGAAGAAACTGGAGATTATAGGCATGCCTGTGTGTCCCATGAAGAGACCTCAGATTATAGGCATGCCTGTGTGTCCCATGAAGAGACCTCGGATTATAGGCATGCCTGTGTGTCCCATGAAGAGACCAGAGATTATAGGCATGCCTGTGTCTCCCATGTAGAGACCTCAGATTATAGGCATGCCTGTGTGTCCCATGAAGAGACTTCGGATTATAGGCATGCTTTGTGTGTCCCATGAAGAGACTGGAGATTAGAGGCATGCCTGTGTGTCCCATGAAGAGACCTCGGATTATAGGCATGCCTGTGTGTCCCATTAGGAGACCAGAGATTATAGGCATGCCTGTGTGTCCCATGAAAAGACTGGAGATTATAGGCATGCCTGTGTGTCCCAGGAAGAGACTGGAGATTATAGGCATGCCTGTGTGTCCCATGAAGAGACCGGAGATTATAGGCATGCTTGTGAGTCCCATTAAGCAACCTCAGATTATAGGCATGCATGTGTGTCCCATGAAGAGACCGGAGATTATAGGCTTGCCTGTGTGTCCCATGAAGAGACCGGAGATTATAGGCATGTTTGTGTGTCCCATGAAGAGATCTCGGATTATAGGCATGCCTGTGTGTCCCATGAAGATACCTTAGATTACAGGCATACCTGTGTGTCCCATGAAGAGACCTCGGATTATAGGCATGCCTGTGTGTCCCATGAAGAAACTGGAGATTATAGGCATGCCTGTGTGTCTCATGAAGAGACCTTGGATTATAGGCATGCCTGTGTGTCCCATGAAGAGACCTCGGATTATAGGCATGCCTGTGTGTCCCATGAAGGGACCGGAGATTATAGGCATGCCTGTGTGTCCCATGAAGAGACCTCGGATTATAGGCATGCCTGTGTGTCCCATGAAGAGATCGGAGATTATAGGCATGCCTGTGTATCCCATGAAGAGACCGGAGATTATAGGCATGCCTGTGTGTCCCATGAAGAGACCGGAGATTATAGGCATGCCTGTGTGTCCCATGAAGAGACCAGAGATTATAGGCATGCCTGTGTGTCCCATGAAGAAACCTCGGATTATAGGCATGCCTGTGTGTCCCATGAAGAGACCTCAGATTATAGGCATGCCTGTGTGTCCCATGAAGAGACCAGAGATTATAGGTATGCCTGTGTGTCCCATGAAGAGACCAGAGATTATAGGCATGCCTGAGTGTCCCATGAAGAGACCAGAGATTATAGGCATGCCTGTGTGTCCCATGAAGAGACCAGAGATTATAGGCATGCTTGTGAGTCCCATGAAGAGACCTCAGATTATAGGCATGCCTGTGTGTCCCATGAAGAGACCAGAGATTATAGGCATGCCTGTGTGTCCCATGAAGAGACCGGAGATTATAGGCATGCCTGTGTGTCCTATGAAGAGACCTCAGATTATAGGCATGCCTGTGTGTCCAATGAAGAGACCAGAGATTATAGGCATGCCTGTGCGTCCCATGAAGAGACCGGAGAATATAGGCATGCCAGTGTGTCTCATGAAGAGACCGGAGATTATAGGCATGCCTGTGTGTCCCATGAAGAGACCTTGGATTATAGGCATGCCTGTGTGTCCCATGAAGAGACCTTGGATTATAGGCATGCCTGTGTGTCCCATGAAGAGACCAGAGATTATAGGCATGCCTGTGTCTTCCATGTAGAGACCTCAGATTATAGGCATGCCTGTGTATCCCATGAAGAGACCTCGGATTATAGGCATGCTTGTGTGTCCCATGAAAAGACTGGAGATTAGAGGCATGCCTGTGTGTCCCATGAAGAGACCTCGGATTATATGCATGCCTATGTGTCCCATGAAGCGACCAGAGATTATAGGCATGCCTGTGTGTCCCATGAAGAGACCAGAGAATATAGGCATGCCTGTGTGTCCCATGAATAGACCGGAGATTATAGGCATGCCTGTGTGTCCCATGAACAGACCAGAGATTATAGGCATGCCTGTGTGTCCCATAAAGAGACCGGAGATTATAGGCTTGCTTGTGTGTCCCATGAAGAGACCTCAGATTATAGGCATGCCTGTGTGTCCCATGAAGAGACTTAGGATTATAGGCATGCCTGTGTGTCCCATGAAGAGACCTCGGATTATAGGCATGCCTGTGTGTCCCATGAAGAGACCTCAGATTATAGGTAGGCCTGTGTGTCCCATGAAGAGACCTTTGATTATAGGCATGCCTGTGTGTCCCATGAAGAGACCGGAGATTATATGCATGCCTGTGTGTCCCATGAAGAGACCGGAGATTATAGGCATGCCTGTGTGTCCCATGAAGAGATCTCAGATTATAGGCATGCTTGTGTGTCCCATGAAGAGACTGGAGATTAGAGGCATGCCTGTGTGTCCCATGAAGAGACCTCGGATTATAGGCATGCCTGTGTGTCCCATGAAGAGACCAGAGATTATAGGCATGCCCGTGTGTCCCATGAAGGGACCGGAGATTATAGGCATGCCTGTGTGTCTCATTAGGAGACCGGAGATTATAGGCATGCCTGTGTGTCCCATGAAGAGACTGGAGATTATAGGCATGCCTGTGTGTCCCAAGAAGAGACTGGAGATTATAGGCATGCCTGTGTGTCCCATGAAGAGACCGGAGATTATAGGCATTCCTGTGTGTCCCAGGAAGTGACCGGAGATTATAGGCATGCCTGTGTGTCCCATGAAGAGACCGGAGATTTTAGGCATGCCTGTGTGTCCCATGAAGAGACTGGAGATTATCGGCATGCCTGTGTGCCCCCTGAAGAGTCCTCGGATTATAGGGATGCCTGTGTGTCCCAGGAAGAAATCTCGGATTATAGGCATGCCTGTGTGTCCCATGAAGAGACCTTGGATTATAGGCATGCATGTGTGCCCATGAAGAGACCGGAGATTATAGGCATGCCTGTGTGTCCCATGAAGAGACAGGAGATTATAGGCATGACTGTGTATCCCATGAAGAGACCTGAGATTATAGGCATGCTTGTGTGTCCCATGAAGAGACCTCAGAATATAGGCATGCCTGTGTGTCCCATGAAGAGACCTCAGATTATAGGCATGCCTGTGTGTCCCATGAAGAGACCTCGGATTATAGGCATGCCTGTGTGTCCCATGAAGAGACCTCAGAATATAGGCAGGCCTGTGTGTCCCATGAAGAGACCTTGGATTATAGGCATGCCTCTGTGTCCCATGAAGAGACCTTGGATTATAGGCATGCCTGTGTGTCCCATGAAGAGACCAGAGATGATAGGCATGCCAGTGTGTCCCATGAAGAGACAGGAGATTATAGGCATGCCTGTGTGTCCCATGAAGAGACCGGAGATTATAGGCATGCCTGTGTGTCCCATGAAGAGACCGGAGATTATAGGCATGCTTGTGAGTCCCACGAAGAGACCTCAGATTATAGGCATGCCTGTGTGTCCCATGAAGAGATCAGAGATTATAGGCATGCCTTTGTGTCCCATGAAGAGACCTGAGATTATAGGCATGCCTGTGTGTCCCATGAAGAGACCTCGGATTATATGCATGCCTATGTGTCTGATGAAGCGACCAGAGATTATAGGCATGCCTGTGTGTCCCATGAAGAGACCAGAGAATATAGGCATGCCTGTGTGTCCCATGAAGAGACCAGAGATTATTGGCATGCCTGTGTGTCCCATGAACAGACCAGAGATTATAGGCATGCCTGTGTGTCCCATGAAGAGACCGGAGATTATAGGCTTGCTTGTGTGTCCCATGAAGAGACCTCAGATTATAGGCATGCCTTTGTGTCCCATGAAGAGACCTCGGATTATAGGCATGCCTGTGTGTCCCATGAAGAGACCTCGGATTATAGGCATGCCTGTGTGTCCCATGAAGAGACCTCAGATTATAGGTAGGCCTGTGTGTCCCATGAAGAGACCTTTGATTATAGGCATGCCTGTGTGTCCCATGAAGAGACCGGAGATTATATGCCTGCCTGTGTGTCCCATGAAGAGACCGGAGATTATAGGCATGCCTGTGTGTCCCATGAAGAGCCTGGAGATTATAGGCATGCCTGTGTGTCCCATGAAGAGACCGGAGATTATAGGCATGCTGTGTGTCCCATGAAGAGACCGGAGATTATAGGCATGCTTGTGTGTCCCATGAAGAGACCTCAGATTATAGGCATGCCTGTGTGTCCCATGAAGAGAACTCGGATTATAGGCATGCCTGTGAGTCCCATGAAGAGACCTCAGATTATAGGCATGCCTGTGTGTCCCATGAAGAGTTCTCGGATTATAGGCATGCCTGTGTGTCCCATGAAGAGACAGATTATAGGCATGCCTGTGTGTCCCATGAAGAGATCAGAAATTATAGGCATGCCTGTGTGTCCCATGAAGAGACCTCGGATTATAGGCATGCCTGTGTGTCCCATGAAGAGACAGATTATAGGCATGCCTGTGTGTCCCATGAAGAGACCGGAGTTTATAGGCATGCCTGTGTGTCCCATGAAGAGACCGGAGATTATAGGCATGCCTGTGTGTCCCATGAAGAGACCTCAGATTATAGGCATGCCTGTGTGTCCCATGAAGAGACTGGAGATTATAGGCATGCCTGTGTGTCCCATGAAGAGACCGGAGATTATAGGCATGCCTGTGTGTCCCATGAAGAGACCTTGGATTGTAGGCATGCCTGTGTGTCCAATAAAGAGACCGGAGATTATAGGTTTGCCTGTGCGTCCGATGAAGAGACTGGAGATTATAGGCATGCTAGTGTGTCTCATGAAGAGACCGGAGAATATAGGCATGCCTGTGTGTTCCATGAAGAGACCGGAGATTATAGGCATGCCTGTGTGTCCCATGAACAGACCAGAGATTATAGGCATGCCTGTGTGTCCCATGAAGAGACCGGAGATTATAGGCTTGCTTGTGTGTCCCATGAAGAGACCTCAGATTATAGGCATGCCTGTGTGTCCCATGAACAGACCAGAGATCATAGGCATGCCTGTGTGTCCCATGAAGAGACCGGAGATTATAGGCTTGCTTGTGTGTCCCATGAAGAGACCTCAGATTATAGGCATGCCTGTGTGTCCCATGAAGAGACCTCGGATTATAGGCATGCCTGTGTGTCCCATGAAGAGACCTCGGATTATAGGCATGCCTGTGTGTCCCATGAAGAGACCTCAGATTATAGGTAGGCCTGTGTGTCCCATGAAGAGACCTTTGATTATAGGCATGCCTGTGTGTCCCATGAAGAGACCGGAGATTATATGCATGCCTGTGTGTCCCATGAAGAGACCGGAGATTATAGGCATGCCTGTGTGTCCCATGAAGAGACCGGAGATTATAGGCATGCCTGTGTGTCCCATGAAGAGACCGGAGATTATAGGCATGCTTGTGTGTCCCATGAAGAGACCTCAGATTATAGGCATGCCTGTGTGTCCCATGAAGAGAACTCGGATTATAGGCATGCCTGTGAGTCCCATGGAGACCTCAGATTATAGGCATGCCTGTGTGTCCCATGAAGAGACCTCGGATTATAGGCATGCCTGTGTGTCCCATGAAGAGACTGGAGATTATAGGCATGCCTGTGTGTCCCATGAAGAGACAGGAGATTATAGGCATGCCTGTGTGTCCCATGAAGAGATCAGAAATTATAGGCATGCCTGTGTGTCCCATGAAGAGACCGGAGATTATAGGCATGCCTATTTGTCCCATGAAGAGACCGGAGATTATATGCATGCTTGTGAGTCCCTTGACGAGAACTCAGATTATAGGCATGCCTGTGTGTCCCAAGAAGAGACCAGAGTTTATAGGCATGCCTGTGTGTCCCAGGAAGAGACCAGAGATTATAGGCATGCCTGTGTGTCCCATAAAGAGACTGGAGATTATAGGCATGCCTTTGTGTCCCATGAAGAGACTGGAGATTATAGGCATGCCTGTGTGTCCCATGAAGAGACCGGAGATTATAGGCATGCCTGTGTGTCCCATGAAGAGACCGGAGATTATAGGCATGCTTGTGAGTCCCACGAAGAGACCTCAGATTATAGGCATGCCTGTGTGTCCCATGAAGAGATCAGAGATTATAGGCATGCCTTTGTGTCCCATGAAGAGACCTGAGATTATAGGCATGCCTGTGTGTCCCATGAAGAGACCTCGGATTATATGCATGCCTATGTGTCTGATTAAGCGACCAGAGATTATAGGCATGCCTGTGTGTCCCATGAAGAGACCAGAGAATATAGGCATACCTGTGTGTCCCATGAAGAGACCAGAGATTATTGGCATGCCTGTGTGTCCCATGAACAGACCAGAGATTATAGGCATGCCTGTGTGTCCCATGAAGAGACCGGAGATTATAGGCTTGCTTGTGTGTCCCATGAAGAGACCTCTGATTATAGGCATGCCTTTGTGTCCCATGAAGAGACCTCGGATTATAGGCATGCCTGTGTGTCCCATGAAGAGACCTCGGATTATAGGCATGCCTGTGTGTCCCATGAAGAGACCTCAGATTATAGGTAGGCCTGTGTGTCCCATGAAGAGACCTTTGATTATAGGCATGCCTGTGTGTCCCATGAAGAGACCGGAGATTATATGCCTGCCTGTGTGTCCCATGAAGAGACCGGAGATTATAGGCATGCCTGTGTGTCCCATGAAGAGCCTGGAGATTATAGGCATGCCTGTGTGTCCCATGAAAAGACCAGAGATTATAGGCATGCTGTGTGTCCCATGAAGAGACCGGAGATTATAGGCATGCTTGTGTGTCCCATGAAGAGACCTCAGATTATAGGCATGCCTGTGTGTCCCATGAAGAGAACTCGGATTATAGGCATGCCTATGAGTCCCATGAAGAGACCTCAGATTATAGGCATGCCTGTGTGTCCCATGAAGAGACCTCGGATTATAGGCATGCCTGTGTGTCCCATGAAGAGACAGATTATAGGCATGCCTGTGTGTCCCATGAAGAGATCAGAAATTATAGGCATGCCTGTGTGTCCCATGAAGAGACCTCGGATTATAGGCATGCCTGTGTGTCCCATGAAGAGACAGATTATAGGCATGCCTGTGTGTCCCATGAAGAGACTGGAGTTTATAGGCATGCCTGTGTGTCCCATGAAGAGACCTCGGATTATAGGTATGCCTCTGTGTCCCATGAAGAGACCTCGGATTATAGGCATGCCTGTGTGTCCCATGAAGAAACTGGAGATTATAGGCATGCCTGTGTGTCCCATGAAGAGACCTCGGATTATAGGCATGCCTGTGTGTCCCATGAAGAGACCAGAGATTATAGGCATGCCTGTGTCTCCCATGTAGAGACCTAGGATTATAGGCATGCCTGTGTATCCCATGAAGAGACCTCGGATTATAGGCATGCTTGTGTGTCCCATGAAGAGACCGGAGATTATAGGCATGCCTGTGTGTCCCATGAAGAGACCGGAGATTATAGGCATGCCTGTGTGTCCCATGAAGAGACCGGAGATTATAGGCATGCCTGTGTGTCCCATGAAGAGACCGGAGATTATAGGAATGCCTGTGTGTCCCATGAAGAGACCGGAGATTATAGGCATGCTTGTGAGTCCCACGAAGAGACCTCAGATTATAGGCATGCCTGTGTGTCCCATGAAGAGACCGGAAATTATAGGCATGCCTGTGTGTCCCATGAAGAGACCGGAGATTATAGGCATGCCTGTGTGTCCCATGAAGAGACCTTAGATTATAGGCATGCCTGTGTGTCCCATGAAGAGACCTCGGATTATAGGCATGCCTGTGTGTCTCATGAAGAGACCTCAGATTATAGGCAGGACTGTGTGTCCCATGAAGAGACCTTTGATTATAGGCATGCCTGTGTGTCCCATGAAGAGACCAAAGATTATATGCATGCCTGTGTGTCCCATGAAGAGACAGGAGATTATAGGCATGCCTGTGTGTCCCATGAAGAGACCGGAGATTATAGGTATGCTGTGTGTCCCATGAAGAGACCGGAGATTATAGGCATGCTTGTGTGTCCCCTGAAGAGACCTCAGATTATAGGCATGCCTGTGTGTCCCATGAAGAGAACTCGGATTATAGGCATGCCTGTGAGTCCCATGAGGAGACCTCAGATTATAGGCATGCCTGTGTGTCCCATGAAGAGACCGGAGATTATAGGCATGCCTGTGTGTCCCATGAAGAGACAGGAGATTATAGGCATGCCTGTGTGTCCCATGAAGAGACCGGAGATTATAGGCATGCCTGTGTGTCCCATGAAGAGACCGGAGATTATAGGCATGCTTGTGAGTCCAATGAAGAGAACTCAGATTATAGGCATGCCTGTGTGTCCCATGAAGAGACTGGAGTTTATAGGCATGCCTGTGTGTCACATGAAGAGACCGGAGATTATAGGCATGCCTGTGTGTCCCATGAAGAGACCTCGGATTATAGGCATGCCTGTGTGTCCCATGAAGAGACAGGAGATTATAGGCATGCCTGTGTGTCCCATGAAGAGACAGGAGATTATAGGCATGCATGTGTGTCCCATGAAGAGACCAGTGGTTATAGGCATGCCTGTGTGTCCCATGAAGAGACCGGAGATTATAGGCATGCCTGTGTGTCCCATGAAGAGACCGGAGATTATAGGCATGCCTGTGTGACCCATGAAGAGACCGGAGATTATAGGCATGCTTGTGAGTCCCATGAAGAGATCTCAGATTATAGGCATGCCTGTGTGTCCCATGAAGAGACCGGAGATTATAGGCATGCCTGTGTGTCCCATGAAGCGACCAGAGATTATAGGCATGCCTGTGTGTCCCATGAAGAAACCTCGGATTATAGGCATGCCTGTGTGTCCCATGAAGAGACCTCAGATTATAGGCATGCCTGTGTGTCCCATGAAGAGACCAGCGATTATAGGTATGCCTGTGTGTCCCATGAAGAGACCAGAGATTATAGGCATGCCTGTGTGTCCCATGAAGAGACCAGAGATTATAGGCATGCCTGTGTGTCCCATGAAGAGACCAGAGATTATAGGCATGCTTGTGAGTCCCATGAAGAGACCTCAGATTATAGGCATGCCTGTGTGTCCCATGAAGAGACCAGAGATTATAGGCATGCCTGTGTGTCCCATGAAGAGACCGGAGATTATAGGCATGCCTGTGTGTCCTATGAAGAGACCTCAGATTATAGGCATGCCTGTGTGTCCAATGAAGAGACCAGAGATTATAGGCATGCCTGTGCGTCCCATGAAGAGACCGGAGATTATAGGCATGCCAGTGTGTCTCATGAAGAGACCGGAGATTATAGGCATGCCTGTGTGTCCCATGAAGAGACCTTGGATTATAGGCATGCCTGTGTGTCCCATGAAGAGACCAGAGATTATAGGCATGCCTGTGTCTTCCATGTAGAGATCTCAGATTATAGGCATGCCTGTGTATCCCATGAAGAGACCTCGGATTATAGGCATGCTTGTGTGTCCCATGAAAAGACTGGAGATTAGAGGCATGCCTGTGTGTCCCATGAAGAGACCTCAGATTATAGGCATGCCTGTGTGTCCCATGAAGAGACCGGAGATTATAGGCATGCCCGTGTGTCCCACGAAGGGACCGGAGATTATAGGCATGCCTGTGTGTCCCATGAAGAAACTGGAGATTATAGGCATGCCTGTGTGTCCCATGAAGAGACCTCAGATTATAGGCATGCCTGTGTGTCCCATGAAGAGACCTCGGATTATAGGCATGCCTGTGTGTCCCATGAAGAGACCAGAGATTATAGGCATGCCTGTGTCTCCCATGTAGAGACCTCAGATTATAGGCATGCCTGTGTGTCCCATGAAGAGACCTCGGATTATAGGCATGCTTTGTGTGTCCCATGAAGAGACTGGAGATTAGAGGCATGCCTGTGTGTCCCATGAAGAGACCTCGGATTATAGGCATGCCTGTGTGTCCCATTAGGAGACCAGAGATTATAGGCATGCCTGTGTGTCCCATGAAAAGACTGGAGATTATAGGCATGCCTGTGTGTCCCAGGAAGAGACTGGAGATTATAGGCATGCCTGTGTGTCCCATGAAGAGACCGGAGATTATAGGCATGCTTGTGAGTCCCATTAAGCAATCTCAGATTATAGGCATGCATGTGTGTCCCATGAAGAGACCAGAGATTATAGGCATGCCTGTGTGTCCCATGAAGAGATCAGAAATTATAGGCATGCCTGTGTGTCCCATGAAGAGACCTCGGATTATAGGCATGCCTGTGTGTCCCATGAAGAGACAGATTATAGGCATGCCTGTGTGTCCCATGAAGAGACTGGAGTTTATAGGCATGCCTGTGTGTCCCATGAAGAGACCTCGGATTATAGGTATGCCTCTGTGTCCCATGAAGAGACCTCGGATTATAGGCATGCCTGTGTGTCCCATGAAGAAACTGGAGATTATAGGCATGCCTGTGTGTCCCATGAAGAGACCTCGGATTATAGGCATGCCTGTGTGTCCCATGAAGAGACCAGAGATTATAGGCATGCCTGTGTCTCCCATGTAGAGACCTAGGATTATAGGCATGCCTGTGTATCCCATGAAGAGACCTCGGATTATAGGCATGCTTGTGTGTCCCATGAAGAGACCGGAGATTATAGGCATGCCTGTGTGTCCCATGAAGAGACCGGAGATTATAGGCATGCCTGTGTGTCCCATGAAGAGACCGGAGATTATAGGCATGCCTGTGTGTCCCATGAAGAGACCGGAGATTATAGGAATGCCTGTGTGTCCCATGAAGAGACCGGAGATTATAGGCATGCTTGTGAGTCCCACGAAGAGACCTCAGATTATAGGCATGCCTGTGTGTCCCATGAAGAGACCGGAAATTATAGGCATGCCTGTGTGTCCCATGAAGAGACCGGAGATTATAGGCATGCCTGTGTGTCCCATGAAGAGACCTTAGATTATAGGCATGCCTGTGTGTCCCATGAAGAGACCTCGGATTATAGGCATGCCTGTGTGTCTCATGAAGAGACCTCAGATTATAGGCAGGACTGTGTGTCCCATGAAGAGACCTTTGATTATAGGCATGCCTGTGTGTCCCATGAAGAGACCAAAGATTATATGCATGCCTGTGTGTCCCATGAAGAGACAGGAGATTATAGGCATGCCTGTGTGTCCCATGAAGAGACCGGAGATTATAGGTATGCTGTGTGTCCCATGAAGAGACCGGAGATTATAGGCATGCTTGTGTGTCCCCTGAAGAGACCTCAGATTATAGGCATGCCTGTGTGTCCCATGAAGAGAACTCGGATTATAGGCATGCCTGTGAGTCCCATGAGGAGACCTCAGATTATAGGCATGCCTGTGTGTCCCATGAAGAGACCGGAGATTATAGGCATGCCTGTGTGTCCCATGAAGAGACAGGAGATTATAGGCATGCCTGTGTGTCCCATGAAGAGACCGGAGATTATAGGCATGCCTGTGTGTCCCATGAAGAGACCGGAGATTATAGGCATGCTTGTGAGTCCAATGAAGAGAACTCAGATTATAGGCATGCCTGTGTGTCCCATGAAGAGACTGGAGTTTATAGGCATGCCTGTGTGTCACATGAAGAGACCGGAGATTATAGGCATGCCTGTGTGTCCCATGAAGAGACCTCGGATTATAGGCATGCCTGTGTGTCCCATGAAGAGACAGGAGATTATAGGCATGCCTGTGTGTCCCATGAAGAGACAGGAGATTATAGGCATGCATGTGTGTCCCATGAAGAGACCAGTGGTTATAGGCATGCCTGTGTGTCCCATGAAGAGACCGGAGATTATAGGCATGCCTGTGTGTCCCATGAAGAGACCGGAGATTATAGGCATGCCTGTGTGACCCATGAAGAGACCGGAGATTATAGGCATGCTTGTGAGTCCCATGAAGAGATCTCAGATTATAGGCATGCCTGTGTGTCCCATGAAGAGACCGGAGATTATAGGCATGCCTGTGTGTCCCATGAAGCGACCAGAGATTATAGGCATGCCTGTGTGTCCCATGAAGAAACCTCGGATTATAGGCATGCCTGTGTGTCCCATGAAGAGACCTCAGATTATAGGCATGCCTGTGTGTCCCATGAAGAGACCAGCGATTATAGGTATGCCTGTGTGTCCCATGAAGAGACCAGAGATTATAGGCATGCCTGTGTGTCCCATGAAGAGACCAGAGATTATAGGCATGCCTGTGTGTCCCATGAAGAGACCAGAGATTATAGGCATGCTTGTGAGTCCCATGAAGAGACCTCAGATTATAGGCATGCCTGTGTGTCCCATGAAGAGACCAGAGATTATAGGCATGCCTGTGTGTCCCATGAAGAGACCGGAGATTATAGGCATGCCTGTGTGTCCTATGAAGAGACCTCAGATTATAGGCATGCCTGTGTGTCCAATGAAGAGACCAGAGATTATAGGCATGCCTGTGCGTCCCATGAAGAGACCGGAGATTATAGGCATGCCAGTGTGTCTCATGAAGAGACCGGAGATTATAGGCATGCCTGTGTGTCCCATGAAGAGACCTTGGATTATAGGCATGCCTGTGTGTCCCATGAAGAGACCAGAGATTATAGGCATGCCTGTGTCTTCCATGTAGAGATCTCAGATTATAGGCATGCCTGTGTATCCCATGAAGAGACCTCGGATTATAGGCATGCTTGTGTGTCCCATGAAAAGACTGGAGATTAGAGGCATGCCTGTGTGTCCCATGAAGAGACCTCAGATTATAGGCATGCCTGTGTGTCCCATGAAGAGACCGGAGATTATAGGCATGCCCGTGTGTCCCACGAAGGGACCGGAGATTATAGGCATGCCTGTGTGTCCCATGAAGAAACTGGAGATTATAGGCATGCCTGTGTGTCCCATGAAGAGACCTCAGATTATAGGCATGCCTGTGTGTCCCATGAAGAGACCTCGGATTATAGGCATGCCTGTGTGTCCCATGAAGAGACCAGAGATTATAGGCATGCCTGTGTCTCCCATGTAGAGACCTCAGATTATAGGCATGCCTGTGTGTCCCATGAAGAGACCTCGGATTATAGGCATGCTTTGTGTGTCCCATGAAGAGACTGGAGATTAGAGGCATGCCTGTGTGTCCCATGAAGAGACCTCGGATTATAGGCATGCCTGTGTGTCCCATTAGGAGACCAGAGATTATAGGCATGCCTGTGTGTCCCATGAAAAGACTGGAGATTATAGGCATGCCTGTGTGTCCCAGGAAGAGACTGGAGATTATAGGCATGCCTGTGTGTCCCATGAAGAGACCGGAGATTATAGGCATGCTTGTGAGTCCCATTAAGCAAT
The DNA here is from genome assembly GCF_964204655.1 of Triturus cristatus. Taxonomy (NCBI): domain Eukaryota; kingdom Metazoa; phylum Chordata; class Amphibia; order Caudata; family Salamandridae; genus Triturus; species Triturus cristatus. The sequence goes on along the minus strand of NC_140595.1, from coordinate 465,857,838 downwards.
CTCAGATTATAGGCATGCATGTGTGTCCCATGAAGAGACCGGAGATTATAGGCTTGCCTGTGTGTCCCATGAAGAGACCGGAGATTATAGGCATGTTTGTGTGTCCCATGAAGAGATCTCGGATTATAGGCATGCCTGTGTGTCCCATGAAGATACCTTAGATTACAGGCATACCTGTGTGTCCCATGAAGAGACCTCGGATTATAGGCATGCCTGTGTGTCCCATGAAGAAACTGGAGATTATAGGCATGCCTGTGTGTCTCATGAAGAGACCTTGGATTATAGGCATGCCTGTGTGTCCCATGAAGAGACCTCGGATTATAGGCATGCCTGTGTGTCCCATGAAGGGACCGGAGATTATAGGCATGCCTGTGTGTCCCATGAAGAGACCTCGGATTATAGGCATGCCTGTGTGTCCCATGAAGAGATCAGAGATTATAGGCATGCCTGTGTATCCCATGAAGAGACCGGAGATTATAGGCATGCCTGTGTGTCCCATGAAGAGACCGGAGATTATAGGCATGCCTGTGTGTCCCATGAAGAGACCAGAGATTATAGGCATGCCTGTGTGTCCCATGAAGAAACCTCGGATTATAGGCATGCCTGTGTGTCCCATGAAGAGACCTCAGATTATAGGCATGCCTGTGTGTCCCATGAAGAGACCAGAGATTATAGGTATGCCTGTGTGTCCCATGAAGAGACCAGAGATTATAGGCATGCCTGTGTGTCCCATGAAGAGACCAGAGATTATAGGCATGCCTGTGTGTCCCATGAAGAGACCAGAGATTATAGGCATGCTTGTGAGTCCCATGAAGAGACCTCAGATTATAGGCATGCCTGTGTGTCCCATGAAGAGACCAGAGATTATAGGCATGCCTGTGTGTCCCATGAAGAGACCGGAGATTATAGGCATGCCTGTGTGTCCTATGAAGAGACCTCAGATTATAGGCATGCCTGTGTGTCCAATGAAGAGACCAGAGATTATAGGCATGCCTGTGCGTCCCATGAAGAGACCGGAGAATATAGGCATGCCAGTGTGTCTCATGAAGAGACCGGAGATTATAGGCATGCCTGTGTGTCCCATGAAGAGACCTTGGATTATAGGCATGCCTGTGTGTCCCATGAAGAGACCAGAGATTATAGGCATGCCTGTGTCTTCCATGTAGAGACCTCAGATTATAGGCATGCCTGTGTATCCCATGAAGAGACCTCGGAGTATAGGCATGCTTGTGTGTCCCATGAAAAGACTGGAGATTAGAGGCATGCCTGTGTGTCCCATGAAGAGACCTCAGATTATTGGCATAACTGTGTGTCCCGTGAAGAGACCGGAGATTATAGGCATGCCCGTGTGTCCCACGAAGGGACCGGAGATTATAGGCATGCCTGTGTGTCCCATGAAGAAACTGGAGATTATAGGCATGCCTGTGTGTCCCATGAAGAGACCTCGGATTATAGGCATGCCTGTGTGTCCCATGAAGAAACCTCAGATTATAGGCATGCCTGTGTGTCCCATGAAGAGACCAGAGATTATAGGCATGCCTGTGTCTCCCATGTAGAGACCTCAGATTATAGGCATGCCTGTGTGTCCCATGAAGAGACCTCGGATTATAGGCATGCTTTGTGTGTCCCATGAAGAGACTGGAGATTAGAGGCATGCCTGTGTGTCCCATGAAGAGACCTCGGATTATAGGCATGCCTGTGTGTCCCATTAGGAGACCAGAGATTATAGGCATGCCTGTGTGTCCCATGAAAAGACTGGAGATTATAGGCATGCCTGTGTGTCCTAGGAAGAGACTGGAGATTATAGGCATGCCTGTGTGTCCCATGAAGAGACCGGAGATTATAGGCATGCTTGTGAGTCCCATTAAGCGACCTCAGATTATAGGCATGCATGTGTGTCCCATGAAGAGACCGGAGATTATAGGCTTGCCTGTGTGTCCCATGAAGAGACCGGAGATTATAGGCATGTCTGTGTGTCCCATGAAGAGATCTCGGATTATAGGCATGCCTGTGTGTCCCATGAAGAGACCTTAGATTACAGGCATACCTGTGTGTCCCATGAAGAGACCAGAGATTATAGGTATGCCTGTGTGTCCCATGAAGAGACCAGAGATTATAGGCATGCCTGTGTGTCTCATGAAGAGACCTTGGATTATCGGCATGCCTGTGTGTCCCATGAAGAGACCTCGGATTATAGGCATGCCTGTGTGTCCCATGAAAGGACCGGAGATTATAGGCATGCCTGTGTGTCCCATGAAGAGACCTCGGATTATAGGCATGCCTGTGTGTCCCATGAAGAGATCTGAGATTATAGGCATGCCTGTGTATCCCATGAAGAGACCGGAGATTATAGGCATGCCTGTGTGTCCCATGAAGCGACCGAAGATTATAGGCATGCCCGTGTGTCCCATGAAGGGACCGGCGATTATAGGCATGCCTGTGTGTCCCATTAGGAGACCGGAGATTATAGGCATGCCTGTGTGTCCCATGAAAAGACTGGAGATTATAGGCATGCCTGTGTGTCCCAGGAAGAGACTGGAGATTATAGGCATGCCTGTGTGTCCCATGAAGAGACCGGAGATTATAGGCATGCCTGTGTGTCTCATGAAGAGACAGGAGATTATAGGCATGCATGTGTGTCCCATGAAGAGACCAGAGATTATAGGCATGCCTGTGTGTCCCATGAAGAGACCGGAAATTATTGGCATGCCTGTGTGTCCCATGAAGAGACCGGAGATTATAGGCATGCCTGTGTGCCCCATGAAGAGACCGGAGATTATAGGCATGTTTGTGAGTCCCATGAAGAGACCTCATATTATAGGCATGCCTGTGTGTCCCTTGAAGAGACCGGAGATTATAGGCATGCCTGTGTGTCCCATGAAGAGACCTCGGATTATAGGCATGCCTGGGTGTCCAATGAAGAGACCGGAGATTATAGACATGCCTGTGCATCCCATGAAGAGACTGGAGATTATAGGCATGCTAGTGTGTCTCATGAAGAGACCGGAGATTATAGGCATGCCTGTGTGTCCCATGAAGAGACCTCGGATTATAGGCATGCCTGTGTGTCCCATGAAGAGACCTCGGATTATAGGCATGCCTGTGTGTCCCATGAAGAGACCTCGGATTATAGGCATGCCTGTGTGTCCCATGAAGAAACTGGAGATTATAGGCATGCCTGTATATCCCATGAAGAGACCTCGGATTATAGGCATGCCTGTGTGTCCCATGAAGAGACCAGAGATTATAGGCAAGCCTGTGTCTCCCATGTAGAGACCTTGGATTATAGGCATGCCTGTGTGTCCCATGAAGAGATCTTGGATTATAGGCATGCTTGTGTGTCCCATGAAGAGACTGGAGATTAGAGGCATACCTGTGTGTCCCATGAAGAGACCAGAGATTATAGGCATGCCCGTGTGTTTCTAATGAAGGGACCGGAGATTATAGGCATGCCTGTGTGTCCCATTAGGAGACCAGAGATTATAGGCATGCCTGTGTGTCCCATGAAAATACTGGAGATTATAGGCATGCCTGTGTGTCCCAAGAAGAGACTGGAGATTATAGGCATGCCTGTGTGTCCCATGAAGACACCGGAGATTATAGGCATTCCTGTGTGTCCCAGGAAGAGACCAGAGATTATAGGCATGCCTGTGTGTCCCATGAAGAGACCGGAGATTTTAGGCATGCCTGTGTATCCCATGAAGAGACCGGAGATTATCGGCATGCCTGTGTGCCCCCTGAAGAGACCTCAGATTATAGGGATGCCTGTTTGTCCCAGGAAGAGACCTCGGATTATAGGCATGCCTGTGTGTCCCATGAGGAGACCAGAGATTATAGGCATGCCTGTGTGTCCCATGAAGAGGCCGGAGATTATAGGCATGCCTGTGTGTCCCATGAAGAAACTGGAGATTATAGGCATGCCTGTGTGTCCCATGAAGAGACCTCAGATTATAGGCATGCCTGTGTGTCCCATGAAGAGACCTCGGATTATAGGCATGCCTGTGTGTCCCATGAAGAGACCAGAGATTATAGGCATGCCTGTGTCTCCCATGTAGAGACCTCAGATTATAGGCATGCCTGTGTGTCCCATGAAGAGACCTCGGATTATAGGCATGCTTTGTGTGTCCCATGAAGAGACTGGAGATTAGAGGCATGCCTGTGTGTCCCATGAAGAGACCTCGGATTATAGGCATGCCTGTGTGTCCCATTAGGAGACCAGAGATTATAGGCATGCCTGTGTGTCCCATGAAAAGACTGGAGATTATAGGCATGCCTGTGTGTCCCAGGAAGAGACTGGAGATTATAGGCATGCCTGTGTGTCCCATGAAGAGACCGGAGATTATAGGCATGCTTGTGAGTCCCATTAAGCAATCTCAGATTATAGGCATGCATGTGTGTCCCATGAAGAGACCGGAGATTATAGGCTTGCCTGTGTGTCCCATGAAGAGACCGGAGATTATAGGCATGTTTGTGTGTCCCATGAAGAGATCTCGGATTATAGGCATGCCTGTGTGTCCCATGAAGATACCTTAGATTACAGGCATACCTGTGTGTCCCATGAAGAGACCTCGGATTATAGGCATGCCTGTGTGTCCCATGAAGAAACTGGAGATTATAGGCATGCCTGTGTGTCTCATGAAGAGACCTTGGATTATAGGCATGCCTGTGTGTCCCATGAAGAGAAATCGGATTATAGGCATGCCTGTGTGTCCCATGAAGGGACCGGAGATTATAGGCATGCCTGTGTGTCCCATGAAGAGACCTCGGATTATAGGCATGCCTGTGTGTCCCATGAAGAGATCAGAGATTATAGGCATGCCTGTGTATCCCATGAAGAGACCGGAGATTATAGGCATGCCTGTGTGTCCCATGAAGAGACCGGAGATTATAGGCATGCCTGTGTGTCCCATGAAGAGACCAGAGATTATAGGCATGCCTGTGTGTCCCATGAAGAAACCTCGGATTATAGGCATGCCTGTGTGTCCCATGAAGAGACCTCAGATTATAGGCATGCCTGTGTGTCCCATGAAGAGACCAGAGATTATAGGTATGCCTGTGTGTCCCATGAAGAGACCAGAGATTATAGGCATGCCTGTGTGTCCCATGAAGAGACCAGAGATTATAGGCATGCCTGTGTGTCCCATGAAGAGACCAGAGATTATAGGCATGCTTGTGAGTCCCATGAAGAGACCTCAGATTATAGGCATGCCTGTGTGTCCCATGAAGAGACCAGAGATTATAGGCATGCCTGTGTGTCCCATGAAGAGACCGGAGATTATAGGCATGCCTGTGTGTCCCATGAAGAGACCAGAGATTATAGGCATGCTTGTGAGTCCCATGAAGAGACCTCAGATTATAGGCATGCCTGTGTGTCCCATGAAGAGACCAGAGATTATAGGCATGCCTGTGTGTCCCATGAAGAGACCGGAGATTATAGGCATGCCTGTGTGTCCTATGAAGAGACCTCAGATTATAGGCATGCCTGTGTGTCCCATGAAGAGACCTCGGATTATAGGCATGCCTGTGTGTCCCATGAAGAGACAGATTATAGGCATGCCTGTGTGTCCCATGAAGAGATCAGAAATTATAGGCATGCCTGTGTGTCCCATGAAGAGACCTCGGATTATAGGCATGCCTGTGTGTCCCATGAAGAGACAGATTATAGGCATGCCTGTGTGTCCCATGAAGAGACTGGAGTTTATAGGCATGCCTGTGTGTCCCATGAAGAGACCTCGGATTATAGGTATGCCTCTGTGTCCCATGAAGAGACCTCGGATTATAGGCATGCCTGTGTGTCCCATGAAGAAACTGGAGATTATAGGCATGCCTGTGTGTCCCATGAAGAGACCTCGGATTATAGGCATGCCTGTGTGTCCCATGAAGAGACCAGAGATTATAGGCATGCCTGTGTCTCCCATGTAGAGACCTAGGATTATAGGCATGCCTGTGTATCCCATGAAGAGACCTCGGATTATAGGCATGCTTGTGTGTCCCATGAAGAGACCGGAGATTATAGGCATGCCTGTGTGTCCCATGAAGAGACCGGAGATTATAGGCATGCCTGTGTGTCCCATGAAGAGACCGGAGATTATAGGAATGCCTGTGTGTCCCATGAAGAGACCGGAGATTATAGGCATGCTTGTGAGTCCCACGAAGAGACCTCAGATTATAGGCATGCCTGTGTGTCCCATGAAGAGACCGGAAATTATAGGCATGCCTGTGTGTCCCATGAAGAGACCGGAGATTATAGGCATGCCTGTGTGTCCCATGAAGAGACCTTAGATTATAGGCATGCCTGTGTGTCCCATGAAGAGACCTCGGATTATAGGCATGCCTGTGTGTCTCATGAAGAGACCTCAGATTATAGGCAGGACTGTGTGTCCCATGAAGAGACCTTTGATTATAGGCATGCCTGTGTGTCCCATGAAGAGACCAAAGATTATATGCATGCCTGTGTGTCCCATGAAGAGACAGGAGATTATAGGCATGCCTGTGTGTCCCATGAAGAGACCGGAGATTATAGGTATGCTGTGTGTCCCATGAAGAGACCGGAGATTATAGGCATGCTTGTGTGTCCCCTGAAGAGACCTCAGATTATAGGCATGCCTGTGTGTCCCATGAAGAGAACTCGGATTATAGGCATGCCTGTGAGTCCCATGAGGAGACCTCAGATTATAGGCATGCCTGTGTGTCCCATGAAGAGACCGGAGATTATAGGCATGCCTGTGTGTCCCATGAAGAGACAGGAGATTATAGGCATGCCTGTGTGTCCCATGAAGAGACCGGAGATTATAGGCATGCCTGTGTGTCCCATGAAGAGACCGGAGATTATAGGCATGCTTGTGAGTCCAATGAAGAGAACTCAGATTATAGGCATGCCTGTGTGTCCCATGAAGAGACTGGAGTTTATAGGCATGCCTGTGTGTCACATGAAGAGACCGGAGATTATAGGCATGCCTGTGTGTCCCATGAAGAGACCTCGGATTATAGGCATGCCTGTGTGTCCCATGAAGAGACAGGAGATTATAGGCATGCCTGTGTGTCCCATGAAGAGACAGGAGATTATAGGCATGCATGTGTGTCCCATGAAGAGACCAGTGGTTATAGGCATGCCTGTGTGTCCCATGAAGAGACCGGAGATTATAGGCATGCCTGTGTGTCCCATGAAGAGACCGGAGATTATAGGCATGCCTGTGTGACCCATGAAGAGACCGGAGATTATAGGCATGCTTGTGAGTCCCATGAAGAGATCTCAGATTATAGGCATGCCTGTGTGTCCCATGAAGAGACCGGAGATTATAGGCATGCCTGTGTGTCCCATGAAGCGACCAGAGATTATAGGCATGCCTGTGTGTCCCATGAAGAAACCTCGGATTATAGGCATGCCTGTGTGTCCCATGAAGAGACCTCAGATTATAGGCATGCCTGTGTGTCCCATGAAGAGACCAGCGATTATAGGTATGCCTGTGTGTCCCATGAAGAGACCAGAGATTATAGGCATGCCTGTGTGTCCCATGAAGAGACCAGAGATTATAGGCATGCCTGTGTGTCCCATGAAGAGACCAGAGATTATAGGCATGCTTGTGAGTCCCATGAAGAGACCTCAGATTATAGGCATGCCTGTGTGTCCCATGAAGAGACCAGAGATTATAGGCATGCCTGTGTGTCCCATGAAGAGACCGGAGATTATAGGCATGCCTGTGTGTCCTATGAAGAGACCTCAGATTATAGGCATGCCTGTGTGTCCAATGAAGAGACCAGAGATTATAGGCATGCCTGTGCGTCCCATGAAGAGACCGGAGATTATAGGCATGCCAGTGTGTCTCATGAAGAGACCGGAGATTATAGGCATGCCTGTGTGTCCCATGAAGAGACCTTGGATTATAGGCATGCCTGTGTGTCCCATGAAGAGACCAGAGATTATAGGCATGCCTGTGTCTTCCATGTAGAGATCTCAGATTATAGGCATGCCTGTGTATCCCATGAAGAGACCTCGGATTATAGGCATGCTTGTGTGTCCCATGAAAAGACTGGAGATTAGAGGCATGCCTGTGTGTCCCATGAAGAGACCTCAGATTATTGGCATGCCTGTGTGTCCCATGAAGAGACCGGAGATTATAGGCATGCCCGTGTGTCCCACGAAGGGACCGGAGATTATAGGCATGCCTGTGTGTCCCATGAAGAAACTGGAGATTATAGGCATGCCTGTGTGTCCCATGAAGAGACCTCAGATTATAGGCATGCCTGTGTGTCCCATGAAGAGACCTCGGATTATAGGCATGCCTGTGTGTCCCATGAAGAGACCAGAGATTATAGGCATGCCTGTGTCTCCCATGTAGAGACCTCAGATTATAGGCATGCCTGTGTGTCCCATGAAGAGACCTCGGATTATAGGCATGCTTTGTGTGTCCCATGAAGAGACTGGAGATTAGAGGCATGCCTGTGTGTCCCATGAAGAGACCTCGGATTATAGGCATGCCTGTGTGTCCCATTAGGAGACCAGAGATTATAGGCATGCCTGTGTGTCCCATGAAAAGACTGGAGATTATAGGCATGCCTGTGTGTCCCAGGAAGAGACTGGAGATTATAGGCATGCCTGTGTGTCCCATGAAGAGACCGGAGATTATAGGCATGCTTGTGAGTCCCATTAAGCAATCTCAGATTATAGGCATGCATGTGTGTCCCATGAAGAGACTGGAGATTATAGGCTTGCCTGTGTGTCCCATGAAGAGACCGGAGATTATAGGCATGTTTGTGTGTCCCATGAAGAGATCTCGGATTATAGGCATGCCTGTGTGTCCCATGAAGATACCTTAGATTACAGGCATACCTGTGTGTCCCATGAAGAGACCTCGGATTATAGGCATGCCTGTGTGTCCCATGAAGAAACTGGAGATTATAGGCATGCCTGTGTGTCTCATGAAGAGACCTTGGATTATAGGCATGCCTGTGTGTCCCATGAAGAGACCTCGGATTATAGGCATGCCTGTGTGTCCCATGAAGGGACCGGAGATTATAGGCATGCCTGTGTGTCCCATGAAGAGACCTCGGATTATAGGCATGCCTGTGTGTCCCATGAAGAGATCAGAGATTATAGGCATGCCTGTGTATCCCATGAAGAGACCGGAGATTATAGGCATGCCTGTGTGTCCCATGAAGAGACCGGAGATTATAGGCATGCCTGTGTGTCCCATGAAGAGACCAGAGATTATAGGCATGCCTGTGTGTCCCATGAAGAAACCTCGGATTATAGGCATGCCTGTGTGTCCCATGAAGAGACCTCAGATTATAGGCATGCCTGTGTGTCCCATGAAGAGACCAGAGATTATAGGTATGCCTGTGTGTCCCATGAAGAGACCAGAGATTATAGGCATGCCTGTGTGTCCCATGAAGAGACCAGAGATTATAGGCATGCCTGTGTGTCCCATGAAGAGACCAGAGATTATAGGCATGCTTGTGAGTCCCATGAAGAGACCTCAGATTATAGGCATGCCTGTGTGTCCCATGAAGAGACCAGAGATTATAGGCATGCCTGTGTGTCCCATGAAGAGACCGGAGATTATAGGCATGCCTGTGTGTCCTATGAAGAGACCTCAGATTATAGGCATGCCTGTGTGTCCAATGAAGAGACCAGAGATTATAGGCATGCCTGTGCGTCCCATGAAGAGACCGGAGAATATAGGCATGCCAGTGTGTCTCATGAAGAGACCGGAGATTATAGGCATGCCTGTGTGTCCCATGAAGAGACCTTGGATTATAGGCATGCCTGTGTGTCCCATGAAGAGACCAGAGATTATAGGCATGCCTGTGTCTTCCATGTAGAGACCTCAGATTATAGGCATGCCTGTGTATCCCATGAAGAGACCTCGGAGTATAGGCATGCTTGTGTGTCCCATGAAAAGACTGGAGATTAGAGGCATGCCTGTGTGTCCCATGAAGAGACCTCAGATTATTGGCATAACTGTGTGTCCCGTGAAGAGACCGGAGATTATAGGCATGCCCGTGTGTCCCACGAAGGGACCGGAGATTATAGGCATGCCTGTGTGTCCCATGAAGAAACTGGAGATTATAGGCATGCCTGTGTGTCCCATGAAGAGACCTCGGATTATAGGCATGCCTGTGTGTCCCATGAAGAAACCTCAGATTATAGGCATGCCTGTGTGTCCCATGAAGAGACCAGAGATTATAGGCATGCCTGTGTCTCCCATGTAGAGACCTCAGATTATAGGCATGCCTGTGTGTCCCATGAAGAGACCTCGGATTATAGGCATGCTTTGTGTGTCCCATGAAGAGACTGGAGATTAGAGGCATGCCTGTGTGTCCCATGAAGAGACCTCGGATTATAGGCATGCCTGTGTGTCCCATTAGGAGACCAGAGATTATAGGCATGCCTGTGTGTCCCATGAAAAGACTGGAGATTATAGGCATGCCTGTGTGTCCTAGGAAGAGACTGGAGATTATAGGCATGCCTGTGTGTCCCATGAAGAGACCGGAGATTATAGGCATGCTTGTGAGTCCCATTAAGCGACCTCAGATTATAGGCATGCATGTGTGTCCCATGAAGAGACCGGAGATTATAGGCTTGCCTGTGTGTCCCATGAAGAGACCGGAGATTATAGGCATGTCTGTGTGTCCCATGAAGAGATCTCGGATTATAGGCATGCCTGTGTGTCCCATGAAGAGACCTTAGATTACAGGCATACCTGTGTGTCCCATGAAGAGACCAGAGATTATAGGTATGCCTGTGTGTCCCATGAAGAGACCAGAGATTATAGGCATGCCTGTGTGTCTCATGAAGAGACCTTGGATTATCGGCATGCCTGTGTGTCCCATGAAGAGACCTCGGATTATAGGCATGCCTGTGTGTCCCATGAAAGGACCGGAGATTATAGGCATGCCTGTGTGTCCCATGAAGAGACCTCGGATTATAGGCATGCCTGTGTGTCCCATGAAGAGATCGGAGATTATAGGCATGCCTGTGTATCCCATGAAGAGACCGGAGATTATAGGCATGCCTGTGTGTCCCATGAAGCGACCAAAGATTATAGGCATGCCCGTGTGTCCCATGAAGGGACCGGCGATTATAGGCATGCCTGTGTGTCCCATTAGGAGACCGGAGATTATAGGCATGCCTGTGTGTCCCATGAAAAGACTGGAGATTATAGGCATGCCTGTGTGTCCCAGGAAGAGACTGGAGATTATAGGCATGCCTGTGTGTCCCATGAAGAGACCGGAGATTATAGGCATGCCTGTGTGTCTCATGAAGAGACAGGAGATTATAGGCATGCATGTGTGTCCCATGAAGAGACCAGAGATTATAGGCATGCCTGTGTGTCCCATGAAGAGACCGGAAATTATTGGCATGCCTGTGTGTCCCATGAAGAGACCGGAGATTATAGGCATGCCTGTGTGCCCCATGAAGAGACCGGAGATTATAGGCATGTTTGTGAGTCCCATGAAGAGACCTCATATTATAGGCATGCCTGTGTGTCCCTTGAAGAGACCGGAGATTATAGGCATGCCTGTGTGTCCCATGAAGAGACCTCGGATTATAGGCATGCCTGGGTGTCCAATGAAGAGACCGGAGATTATAGACATGCCTGTGCATCCCATGAAGAGACTGGAGATTATAGGCATGCTAGTGTGTCTCATGAAGAGACCGGAGATTATAGGCATGCCTGTGTGTCCCATGAAGAGACCTCGGATTATAGGCATGCCTGTGTGTCCCATGAAGAGACCTCGGATTATAGGCATGCCTGTGTGTCCCATGAAGAGACCTCGGATTATAGGCATGCCTGTGTGTCCCATGAAGAAACTGGAGATTATAGGCATGCCTGTATATCCCATGAAGAGACCTCGGATTATAGGCATGCCTGTGTGTCCCATGAAGAGACCAGAGATTATAGGCATGCCTGTGTCTCCCATGTAGAGACCTTGGATTATAGGCATGCCTGTGTGTCCCATGAAGAGATCTTGGATTATAGGCATGCTTGTGTGTCCCATGAAGAGACTGGAGATTAGAGGCATACCTGTGTGTCCCATGAAGAGACCAGAGATTATAGGCATGCCCGTGTGTTTCTAATGAAGGGACCAGAGATTATAGGCATGCCTGTGTGTCCCATTAGGAGACCAGAGATTATAGGCATGCCTGTGTGTCCCATGAAAATACTGGAGATTATAGGCATGCCTGTGTGTCCCAAGAAGAGACTGGAGATTATAGGCATGCCTGTGTGTCCCATGAAGACACCGGAGATTATAGGCATTCCTGTGTGTCCCAGGAAGAGACCAGAGATTATAGGCATGCCTGTGTGTCCCATGAAGAGACCGGAGATTTTAGGCATGCCTGTGTATCCCATGAAGAGACCGGAGATTATCGGCATGCCTGTGTGCCCCCTGAAGAGACCTCAGATTATAGGGATGCCTGTTTGTCCCAGGAAGAGACCTCGGATTATAGGCATGCCTGTGTGTCCCATGAGGAGACCAGAGATTATAGGCATGCCTGTGTGTCCCATGAAGAGGCCGGAGATTATAGGCATGCCTGTGTGTCCCATGAAGAAACTGGAGATTATAGGCATGCCTGTGTGTCCCATGAAGAGACCTCAGATTATAGGCATGCCTGTGTGTCCCATGAAGAGACCTCGGATTATAGGCATGCCTGTGTGTCCCATGAAGAGACCAGAGATTATAGGCATGCCTGTGTCTCCCATGTAGAGACCTCAGATTATAGGCATGCCTGTGTGTCCCATGAAGAGACCTCGGATTATAGGCATGCTTTGTGTGTCCCATGAAGAGACTGGAGATTAGAGGCATGCCTGTGTGTCCCATGAAGAGACCTCGGATTATAGGCATGCCTGTGTGTCCCATTAGGAGACCAGAGATTATAGGCATGCCTGTGTGTCCCATGAAAAGACTGGAGATTATAGGCATGCCTGTGTGTCCCAGGAAGAGACTGGAGATTATAGGCATGCCTGTGTGTCCCATGAAGAGACCGGAGATTATAGGCATGCTTGTGAGTCCCATTAAGCAATCTCAGATTATAGGCATGCATGTGTGTCCCATGAAGAGACCGGAGATTATAGGCTTGCCTGTGTGTCCCATGAAGAGACCGGAGATTATAGGCATGTTTGTGTGTCCCATGAAGAGATCTCGGATTATAGGCATGCCTGTGTGTCCCATGAAGATACCTTAGATTACAGGCATACCTGTGTGTCCCATGAAGAGACCTCGGATTATAGGCATGCCTGTGTGTCCCATGAAGAAACTGGAGATTATAGGCATGCCTGTGTGTCTCATGAAGAGACCTTGGATTATAGGCATGCCTGTGTGTCCCATGAAGAGACCTCAGATTATAGGCATGCCTGTGTGTCCCATGAAGGGACCGGAGATTATAGGCATGCCTGTGTGTCCCATGAAGAGACCTCGGATTATAGGCATGCCTGTGTGTCCCATGAAGAGATCAGAGATTATAGGCATGCCTGTGTATCCCATGAAGAGACCGGAGATTATAGGCATGCCTGTGTGTCCCATGAAGAGACCGGAGATTATAGGCATGCCTGTGTGTCCCATGAAGAGACCAGAGATTATAGGCATGCCTGTGTGTCCCATGAAGAAACCTCGGATTATAGGCATGCCTGTGTGTCCCATGAAGAGACCTCAGATTATAGGCATGCCTGTGTGTCCCATGAAGAGACCAGAGATTATAGGTATGCCTGTGTGTCCCATGAAGAGACCAGAGATTATAGGCATGCCTGTGTGTCCCATGAAGAGACCAGAGATTATAGGCATGCCTGTGTGTCCCATGAAGAGACCAGAGATTATAGGCATGCTTGTGAGTCCCATGAAGAGACCTCAGATTATAGGCATGCCTGTGTGTCCCATGAAGAGACCAGAGATTATAGGCATGCCTGTGTGTCCCATGAAGAGACCGGAGATTATAGGCATGCCTGTGTGTCCTATGAAGAGACCTCAGATTATAGGCATGCCTGTGTGTCCAATGAAGAGACCAGAGATTATAGGCATGCCTGTGCGTCCCATGAAGAGACCGGAGAATATAGGCATGCCAGTGTGTCTCATGAAGAGACCGGAGATTATAGGCATGCCTGTGTGTCCCATGAAGAGACCTTGGATTATAGGCATGCCTGTGTGTCCCATGAAGAGACCAGAGATTATAGGCATGCCTGTGTCTTCCATGTAGAGACCTCAGATTATAGGCATGCCTGTGTATCCCATGAAGAGACCTCGGAGTATAGGCATGCTTGTGTGTCCCATGAAAAGACTGGAGATTAGAGGCATGCCTGTGTGTCCCATGAAGAGACCTCAGATTATTGGCATAACTGTGTGTCCCGTGAAGAGACCGGAGATTATAGGCATGCCCGTGTGTCCCACGAAGGGACCGGAGATTATAGGCATGCCTGTGTGTCCCATGAAGAAACTGGAGATTATAGGCATGCCTGTGTGTCCCATGAAGAGACCTCGGATTATAGGCATGCCTGTGTGTCCCATGAAGAAACCTCAGATTATAGGCATGCCTGTGTGTCCCATGAAGAGACCAGAGATTATAGGCATGCCTGTGTCTCCCATGTAGAGACCTCAGATTATAGGCATGCCTGTGTGTCCCATGAAGAGACCTCGGATTATAGGCATGCTTTGTGTGTCCCATGAAGAGACTGTAGATTAGAGGCATGCCTGTGTGTCCCATGAAGAGACCTCGGATTATAGGCATGCCTGTGTGTCCCATTAGGAGACCAGAGATTATAGGCATGCCTGTGTGTCCCATGAAAAGACTGGAGATTATAGGCATGCCTGTGTGTCCTAGGAAGAGACTGGAGATTATAGGCATGCCTGTGTGTCCCATGAAGAGACCGGAGATTATAGGCATGCTTGTGAGTCCCATTAAGCGACCTCAGATTATAGGCATGCATGTGTGTCCCATGAAGAGACCGGAGATTATAGGCTTGCCTGTGTGTCCCATGAAGAGACCGGAGATTATAGGCATGTCTGTGTGTCCCATGAAGAGATCTCGGATTATAGGCATGCCTGTGTGTCCCATGAAGAGACCTTAGATTACAGGCATACCTGTGTGTCCCATGAAGAGACCAGAGATTATAGGTATGCCTGTGTGTCCCATGAAGAGACCAGAGATTATAGGCATGCCTGTGTGTCTCATGAAGAGACCTTGGATTATCGGCATGCCTGTGTGTCCCATGAAGAGACCTCGGATTATAGGCATGCCTGTGTGTCCCATGAAAGGACCAGAGATTATAGGCATGCCTGTGTGTCCCATGAAGAGACCTCGGATTATAGGCATGCCTGTGTGTCCCATGAAGAGATCGGAGATTATAGGCATGCCTGTGTATCCCATGAAGAGACCGGAGATTATAGGCATGCCTGTGTGTCCCATGAAGTGACCGAAGATTATAGGCATGCCCGTGTGTCCCATGAAGGGACCGGCGATTATAGGCATGCCTGTGTGTCCCATTAGGAGACCGGAGATTATAGGCATGCCTGTGTGTCCCATGAAAAGACTGGAGATTATAGGCATGCCTGTGTGTCCCAGGAAGAGACTGGAGATTATAGGCATGCCTGTGTGTCCCATGAAGAGACCGGAGATTATAGGCATGCCTGTGTGTCTCATGAAGAGACAGGAGATTATAGGCATGCATGTGTGTCCCATGAAGAGACCAGAGATTATAGGCATGCCTGTGTGTCCCATGAAGAGACCGGAAATTATTGGCATGCCTGTGTGTCCCATGAAGAGACCGGAGATTATAGGCATGCCTGTGTGCCCCATGAAGAGACCGGAGATTATAGGCATGTTTGTGAGTCCCATGAAGAGACCTCATATTATAGGCATGCCTGTGTGTCCCTTGAAGAGACCGGAGATTATAGGCATGCCTGTGTGTCCCATGAAGAGACCTCGGATTATAGGCATGCCTGGGTGTCCAATGAAGAGACCGGAGATTATAGACATGCCTGTGCATCCCATGAAGAGACTGGAGATTATAGGCATGCTAGTGTGTCTCATGAAGAGACCGGAGATTATAGGCATGCCTGTGTGTCCCATAAAGAGACCTCGGATTATAGGCATGCCTGTGTGTCCCATGAAGAGACCTCGGATTATAGGCATGCCTGTGTGTCCCATGAAGAGACCTCGGATTATAGGCATGCCTGTGTGTCCCATGAAGAAACTGGAGATTATAGGCATGCCTGTATATCCCATGAAGAGACCTCGGATTATAGGCATGCCTGTGTGTCCCATGAAGAGACCAGAGATTATAGGCATGCCTGTGTCTCCCATGTAGAGACCTTGGATTATAGGCATGCCTGTGTGTCCCATGAAGAGATCTTGGATTATAGGCATGCTTGTGTGTCCCATGAAGAGACTGGAGATTA
Source organism: Triturus cristatus (assembly GCF_964204655.1). Lineage (NCBI taxonomy): Eukaryota > Metazoa > Chordata > Amphibia > Caudata > Salamandridae > Triturus > Triturus cristatus. Next base: position 465,841,446 of record NC_140595.1, on the reverse strand, counting down.
GAGGCATACCTGTGTGTCCCATGAAGAGACCAGAGATTATAGGCATGCCCGTGTGTTTCTAATGAAGGGACCGGAGATTATAGGCATGCCTGTGTGTCCCATTAGGAGACCAGAGATTATAGGCATGCCTGTGTGTCCCATGAAAATACTGGAGATTATAGGCATGCCTGTGTGTCCCAAGAAGAGACTGGAGATTATAGGCATGCCTGTGTGTCCCATGAAGAGACCGGAGATTATAGGCATTCCTGTGTGTCCCAGGAAGAGACCAGAGATTATAGGCATGCCTGTGTGTCCCATGAAGAGACCGGAGATTTTAGGCATGCCTGTGTATCCCATGAAGAGACCGGAGATTATCGGCATGCCTGTGTGCCCCCTGAAGAGACCTCAGATTATAGGGATGCCTGTTTGTCCCAGGAAGAGACCTCGGATTATAGGCATGCCTGTGTGTCCCATGAGGAGACCAGAGATTATAGGCATGCCTGTGTGTCCCATGAAGAGGCCGGAGATTATAGGCATGCCTGTGTGTCCCATGAAGAGACCTTGGATTATAGGCATGCATGTGTGTCCCATGAAGAGACCGGAGATTATAGGCATGCTTGTGTGTCCCATGAAGAGACCTCAGATTATAGGCATGCCTGTGTGTCTCATAAAGAGACCTCGGATTATAGGCATGCCTGTGTGTCCCATGAACTGAGCGGAGATTATATGCATGCCTGTGTGTCCCATGAAGAGACCAGAGATTATAGGCATGCCTGTGTATCCCATGAAGAGACCTGAGATTATAGGCATGCTTGTGTGTCCCATGAAGAGACCTCAGATTATAGGCATGCCTGTGTGTCCCATGAAGAGACCTCGGATTATAGGCATGCCTGTGTGTCCCATGAAGAGACCTCGGATTATAGGCATGCCTGTGTGTCCCATGAAGAGACCTCAGATTATAGGCAGGCCTGTGTGTCCCATGAAGAGACCTTGGATTATAGGCATGCCTCTGTGTCCCATGAAGAGACCTTGGATTATAGGCATGCCTGTGTGTCCCATGAAGAGACCGGAGATTATAGGCATGCCTGTGTGTCCCATGAAGAGACAGGAGATTATAGGCATGCCTCTGTGTCCCATGAAGAGACCGGAGATTATAGGCATGCCTGTGTGTCCCATGAAGAGACCGGAGATTATATGCATGCCTGTGTGTCCCATGAAGAGACCGGAGATTATAGGCATGCTTGTGAGTCCCACAAAGAGACCTCAGATTATAGGCATGCCTGTGTGTCCCATGAAGAGATCAGAGATTATAGGCATGCCTTTGTGTCCCATGAAGAGACCGGAGATTATGGGCATGCCTGTGTGCCCCATGAAGAGACCTCATATTATAGGCATGCCTATGTGTCCCATGAAGAGACCAGAGATTATAGGCATGCCTGTGTGTCCCATGAAGAGACCGGAGATTATAGGCATGCCTGTGTGTCCCATGAAGAGACCGGAGATTATAGGCATGCCTGTGTGTCCCATGAACAGACCAGAGATTATAGGCATGCCTGTGTGTCCCATGAAGAGACCAGAGATTATAGGCTTGCTTGTGTGTCCCATGAAGAGACCTCAGATTATAGGCATGCCTGTGTGTCCCATTAAGAGACCTCGGATTATAGGCATGCCTGTGTGTCCCATGAAGAGACCTCGGATTATAGGCATGCCTGTGTGTCTCATGAAGAGACCTCAGATTATAGGCAGGCCTGTGTGTCGTCCCATAAAGAGACCTTTGATTATAGGAATGCCTGTGTGTCCCATGAAGAGACCTTGGATTATAGGCATGCCTGTGTGTCCCATGAAGAGACCGGAGATTATAGGCATGCCTGTGTGTCCCATGAAGAGACAGGAGATTATAGGCATGCCTGTGTGTCCCATGAAGAGACCGGAGATTATAGGCATGCCTGTGTGTCCCATGAAGAGACCGGAGATTATAGGCATGCTTGTGAGTCCCATGAAGAGAACTCAGATTATAGGCATGCCTGTGTGTTCCATGAAGAGACCTCGGATTATAGGCATGCCTGTGTGTCCAATGAAGAGACCGGAGATTATAGGCATGCCTGTGCGTCCCATGAAGAGACCGGAGATTATAGGCATGCTTGTGTGTCCCATGAAGAGACCTCGGATTATAGTCATGCCTGTGTATCCCATGAAGAGACCTCGGTTTATAGGCATACCTGTGTGTCCCATGAAGAGACCTCGGATTATAGGCATGCCCGTGTGTCCCATGAAGAAACTGGAGATTATAGGCATGCCTGTGTGTCTCATGAAGAGACCTTGGGTTATAGGCATGCCTGTGTGTTCCATGAAGAGACCTCGGATTATAGGCATGCCTGTGTGTCCCATGAAAAGACCAGAGATTATAGGCATGCCTGTGTCTCCCATTGAGAGACCTCGGATTATAGGCATGCCTGTGTATCCCATGAAGAGACCTCAGATTATAGGCATGCTTGTGTGTCCCATGAAGAGACTGGAGATTAGAGGCATGCCTGTGTGTCCCATGAAGAGACCTCGGATTATAGGCATGCCTGTGTGTCCCATGAAGAGACCGGAGATTGTAGGCATGCCCGTGTGTCCCACAAAGGGACCGGAGATTACAGGCATGCCTGTGTGTCCCATGAAGAAACTGGAGATTATAGGCATGCCTGTGTGTCCCATGAAGAGACCTTGGATTATAGGCATGCCTGTGTGTCCCATGAAGAGACCTCGGATTATAGGCATGCCTGTGTATCCCATGAAGAGACCAGAGATTATAGTCATGCCTGTGTCTCCCATGTAGACACCTCGGATTATAGGCATGCCTGTGTGTCCCATGAAGAGACCTAGGATTATAGGCATGCTTTGTGTGTCCCATGAAGAGACTGGAGATTAGAGGCATGCCTGTGTGTTCCATGAAGAGACCTCGCATTATAGGCATGCCTGTGTGTCCCATGAAAAGACCAGAGATTATAGGCATGCCTGTGTCTCCCATTGAGAGACCTCGGATTATAGGCATGCCTGTGTATCCCATGAAGAGACCTCAGATTATAGGCATGCTTGTGTGTCCCATGAAGAGACTGGAGATTAGAGGCATGCCTGTGTGTCCCATGAAGAGACCTCGGATTATAGGCATGCTTGTGTGTCCCATGAAGAGACCGGAGATTGTAGGCATGCCCGTGTGTCCCACAAAGGGACCGGAGATTATAGGCATGCCTGTGTGTCCCATGAAGAAACTGGAGATTATAGGCATGCCTGTGTGTCCCATGAAGAGACCTTGGATTATAGGCATGCCTGTGTGTCCCATGAAGAGACCTCGGATTATAGGCATGCATGTGTGTCCCATGAAGAGACCGGAGATTATAGGCATGCTTGTGTGTCCCATGAAGAGACCTCAGATTATAGGCATGCCTGTGTGTCTCATGAAGAGACCTCGGATTATAGGCATGCCTGTGTGTCCCATGAACTGAGCGGAGATTATATGCATGCCTGTGTGTCCCATGAAGAGACCGGAGATTATAGGCCTGCCTGTGTATCCCATGAAGAGACCTGAAATTATAGGCATGCTTGTGTGTCCCATGAAGAGACCTCAGATTATAGGCATGCCTGTGTGTCCCATGAAGAGACCTCGGATTATAGGCATGCCTGTGTGTCCCATGAAGAGACCTCGGATTATAGGCATGCCTGTGTGTCCCATGAAGAGACCTCAGATTATAGGCAGGCCTGTGTGTCCCATGAAGAGACCTTGGATTATAGGCATGCCTCTGTGTCCCATGAAGAGACCTTGGATTATAGGCATGCCTGTGTGTCCCATGAAGAGACTGGAGATTATAGGCATGCCTGTGTGTCCCATGAAGAGACAGGAGATTATAGGCATGCCTGTGTGTCCCATGAAGAGACCGGAGATTATCAGCATGCCTGTGTGTCCCATGAAGAGACCTCCGATTATAGGGATGCCTGGGTGTCCCATGAAGAGACCACGGATTATAGGCATGCCTATGTGTCCCATGAAGAGACCGGAGATTATAGGCATGCCTGTGTGTCCCATGAAGAGACAGGAGATTATAGGCATGCCTGTGTGCCCCATGAAGAGACCTCGTATTATAGGCATGCCTATGTGTCCCATGAAGAGACCAGAGATTATAGGCATGCCTGTGTGTCCCATGAAGAGACCGGAGATTATAGGCATGCCTGTGTGTCCCATGAAGAGACCGGAGATTATAGGCATGCCTGTGTGTCTCATGAACAGACCAGAGATTGTAGGCATGCCTGTGTGTCCCATGAAGAGACCAGAGATTGTAGGCTTGCTTGTGTGTCCCATGAAGAGACCTCAGATTATAGGCATGCCTGTGTGTCCCATTAAGAGACCTCGGATTATAGGCATGCCTGTGTGTCCCATGAAGAGACCTCGGATTATAGGCATGCCTGTGTGTCCCATGAAGAGACCTCAGATTATAGGCAGGCCTGTGTGTCGTCCCATAAAGAGACATTTGATTAAAGGCATGCCTGTGTGTCCCATGAAGAGACCGGAGATTATATGCATGCCTGTGTGTCCCATGAAGAGACCGGAGATTATAGGCATGCCTGTGTGTCCTATGAAGAGACCAGAGATTATAGGCATGCCTGTGTCCCATGAAGAGACCAGAGATTATAGGCATGCTGTGTGTCCCATGAAGAGACCGGAGATTATAGGCATGCTTGTGTGTCCCATGAAGAGACCTCAGATTATAGGCATGCCTGTGTGTCCCATGAAGAGAACTCGAATTATAGGCATGCCTGTGAGTCCCATGAAGAGACCTCAGATTATAGGCATGCCTGTGTGTCCCATGAAGAGACCTTGGATTATAGGCATGCCTGTGTGTCCAATGAAGAGACCGGAGATTATAGGCATGCCTGTGCGTCCCATGAAGAGACCGGAGATTATAGGCATGCTTGTGTGTCCCATGAAGAGACCTCGGATTATAGTCATGCCTGTGTATCCCATGAAGAGACCTCGGATTATAGGCATACCTGTGTGTCCCATGAAGAGACCTCGGATTATAGGCATGCCCGTGTGTCCCATGAAGAAACTGGAGATTATAGGCATGCCTGTGTGTCTCATGAAGAGACCTTGGATTATAGGCATGCCTGTGTGTTCCATGAAGAGACCTCGGATTATAGGCATGCCTGTGTGTCCCATGAAAAGACCAGAGATTATAGGCATGCCTGTGTCTCCCATTGAGAGACCTCGGATTATAGGCATGCCTGTGTATCCCATGAAGAGACCTCAGATTATAGGCATGCTTGTGTGTCCCATGAAGAGACTGGAGATTAGAGGCATGCCTGTGTGTCCCATGAAGAGACCTCGGATTATAGGCATGCCTGTGTGTCCCATGAAGAGACCGGAGATTGTAGGCATGCCCGTGTGTCCCACAAAGGGACCGGAGATTATAGGCATGCCTGTGTGTCCCATGAAGAAACTGGAGATTATAGGCATGCCTGTGTGTCCCATGAAGAGACCTTGGATTATAGGCATGCCTGTGTGTCCCATGAAGAGACCTCGGATTATAGGCATGCCTGTGTGTCCCATGAAGAGACCAGAGATTATAGTCATGCCTGTGTCTCCCATGTAGACACCTCGGATTATAGGCATGCCTGTGTGTCCCATGAAGAGACCTCGGATTATAGGCATGCTTTGTGTGTCCCATGAAGAGACTGGAGATTAGAGGCATGCCTGTGTGTCCCATTAAGAGACCTCGGATTATAGGCATGCCTGTGTGTCCCATGAAGAGACCGGAGATTATAGGCATGCCCGTGTGTCCCATGAAGGGACCGGAGATTATAGACATGCCTGTGTGTCCCATTAGGAGACCAGAGATTATAGGCATGCCTGTGTGTCCCATGAAAAGACTGGAGATTATAGGCATGCCTGTGTGTCCCAAGAAGAGACTGGAGATTATAGGCATGCCTGTGTGTCCCATGAAGAGACCGGAGATTATAGGCATGCCTGTGTGTCCCATGAAGAGACAGAAGATTATAGGCATGCATGTGTGTCCCATGAAGAGACCGGAGATTATAGGCATGCCTGTATGTCCCATGAAAAGACCGGAAATTATTGGCATGCCTGTGTGTCCCATGAAGGGACCGGAGATTATAGGCATGCCTGTGTATCCCATGAAGAGACCTGAGATTATAGGCATGCTTGTGTGTCCCATGAAGAGACCTCGGATTATAGGCATGCCTGTGTGTCCCATGAAGAGACCTCGGATTATAGGCATGCCTGTGTGTCCCATGAAGAGACCTCAGATTATAGGCAGGCCTGTGTGTCCCATGAAGAGACCTTGGATTATAGGCATGCCTCTGTGTCCCATGAAGAGACCTTGGATTATAGGCATGCCTGTGTGTCCCATGAAGAGACAGGAGATTATAGGCATGCCTCTGTGTCCCATGAAGAGACCGGAGATTATAGGCATGCCTGTGTGTCCCATGAAGAGACCGGAGATTATATGCATGCCTGTGTGTCCCATGAAGAGACCGGAGATTATAGGCATGCTTGTGAGTCCCACAAAGAGACCTCAGATTATAGGTATGCCTGTGTGTCCCATGAAGAGATCAGAGATTATAGGCATGCCTTTGTGTCCCATGAAGAGACCGGAGATTATGGGCATGCCTGTGTGCCCCATGAAGAGACCTCTTACTATAGGCATGCCTATGTGTCCCATGAAGAGACCAGAGATTATAGGCATGCCTGTGTGTCCCATGAAGAGACCGGAGATTATAGGCATGCCTGTGTGTCCCATGAAGAGACCGGAGATTATAGGCATGCCTGTGTGTCCCATGAACTGACCAGAGATTATAGGCATGCCTGTGTGTCCCATGAAGAGACCAGAGATTATAGGCTTGCTTGTGTGTCCCATGAAGAGACCTCAGATTATAGGCATGCCTGTGTGTCTCATTAAGAGACCTCGGATTATAGGCATGCCTGTGTGTCCCATGAAGAGACCTCGGATTATAGGCATGCCTGTGTGTCCCATGAAGAGACCTCAGATTATAGGCAGGCCTGTGTGTCGTCCCATAAAGAGACCTTTGATTATAGGCATGCCTGTGTGTCCCATGAAGAGACCTTGGATTATAGGCATGCCTGTGTGTCCCATGAAGAGACCGGAGATTATAGGCATGCCTGTGTGTCCCATGAAGAGACAGGAGATTATAGGCATGCCTGTGTGTCCCATGAAGAGACCTCCGATTATAGGGATGCCTGGGTGTCCCATGAAGAGACCACGGATTATAGGCATGCCTATGTGTCCCATGAAGAGACCGGAGATTATAGGCATGCCTGTGTGTCCCATGAAGAGACAGGAGATTATAGGCATGCCTGTGTGCCCCATGAAGAGACCTCGTATTATAGGCATGCCTATGTGTCCCATGAAGAGACCAGAGATTATAGGCATGCCTGTGTGTCCCATGAAGAGACCGGAGATTATAGGCATGCCTGTGTGTCCCATGAAGAGACCGGAGATTATAGGCATGCCTGTGTGTCTCATGAACAGACCAGAGATTGTAGGCATGCCTGTGTGTCCCATGAAGAGACCAGAGATTGTAGGCTTGCTTGTGTGTCCCATGAAGAGACCTCAGATTATAGGCATGCCTGTGTGTCCCATTAAGAGACCTCGGATTATAGGCATGCCTGTGTGTCCCATGAAGAGACCTCGGATTATAGGCATGCCTGTGTGTCCCATGAAGAGACCTCAGATTATAGGCAGGCCTGTGTGTCGTCCCATAAAGAGACATTTGATTAAAGGCATGCCTGTGTGTCCCATGAAGAGACCGGAGATTATATGCATGCCTGTGTGTCCCATGAAGAGACCGGAGATTATAGGCATGCCTGTGTGTCCTATGAAGAGACCAGAGATTATAGGCATGCCTGTGTGTCCCATGAAGAGACCAGAGATTATAGGCATGCTGTGTGTCCCATGAAGAGACCGGAGATTATAGGCATGCTTGTGTGTCCCATGAAGAGACCTCAGATTATAGGCATGCCTGTGTGTCCCATGAAGAGAACTCGAATTATAGGCATGCCTGTGAGTCCCATGAAGAGACCTCAGATTATAGGCATGCCTGTGTGTCCCATGAAGAGACCTTGGATTATAGGCATGCCTGTGTGTCCAATGAAGAGACCGGAGATTATAGGCATGCCTGTGCGTCCCATGAAGAGACCGGAGATTATAGGCATGCTTGTGTGTCCCATGAAGAGACCTCGGATTATAGTCATGCCTGTGTATCCCATGAAGAGACCTCGGATTATAGGCATACCTGTGTGTCCCATGAAGAGACCTCGGATTATAGGCATGCCCGTGTGTCCCATGAAGAAACTGGAGATTATAGGCATGCCTGTGTGTCTCATGAAGAGACCTTGGATTATAGGCATGCCTGTGTGTTCCATGAAGAGACCTCGGATTATAGGCATGCCTGTGTGTCCCATGAAAAGACCAGAGATTATAGGCATGCCTGTGTCTCCCATTGAGAGACCTCGGATTATAGGCATGCCTGTGTATCCCATGAAGAGACCTCAGATTATAGGCATGCTTGTGTGTCCCATGAAGAGACTGGAGATTAGAGGCATGCCTGTGTGTCCCATGAAGAGACCTCGGATTATAGGCATGCCTGTGTGTCCCATGAAGAGACCGGAGATTGTAGGCATGCCCGTGTGTCCCACAAAGGGACCGGAGATTATAGGCATGCCTGTGTGTCCCATGAAGAAACTGGAGATTATAGGCATGCCTGTGTGTCCCATGAAGAGACCTTGGATTATAGGCATGCCTGTGTGTCCCATGAAGAGACCTCGGATTATAGGCATGCCTGTGTGTCCCATGAAGAGACCAGAGATTATAGTCATGCCTGTGTCTCCCATGTAGACACCTCGGATTATAGGCATGCCTGTGTGTCCCATGAAGAGACCTCGGATTATAGGCATGCTTTGTGTGTCCCATGAAGAGACTGGAGATTAGAGGCATGCCTGTGTGTCCCATTAAGAGACCTCGGATTATAGGCATGCCTGTGTGTCCCATGAAGAGACCGGAGATTATAGGCATGCCCGTGTGTCCCATGAAGGGACCGGAGATTATAGACATGCCTGTGTGTCCCATTAGGAGACCAGAGATTATAGGCATGCCTGTGTGTCCCATGAAAAGACTGGAGATTATAGGCATGCCTGTGTGTCCCAAGAAGAGACTGGAGATTATAGGCATGCCTGTGTGTCCCATGAAGAGACCGGAGATTATAGGCATGCCTGTGTGTCCCATGAAGAGACAGAAGATTATAGGCATGCATGTGTGTCCCATGAAGAGACCGGAGATTATAGGCATGCCTGTATGTCCCATGAAAAGACCGGAAATTATTGGCATGCCTGTGTGTCCCATGAAGGGACCGGAGATTATAGGCATGCCTGTGTATCCCATGAAGAGACCTGAGATTATAGGCATGCTTGTGTGTCCCATGAAGAGACCTCGGATTATAGGCATGCCTGTGTGTCCCATGAAGAGACCTCGGATTATAGGCATGCCTGTGTGTCCCATGAAGAGACCTCAGATTATAGGCAGGCCTGTGTGTCCCATGAAGAGACCTTGGATTATAGGCATGCCTCTGTGTCCCATGAAGAGACCTTGGATTATAGGCATGCCTGTGTGTCCCATGAAGAGACAGGAGATTATAGGCATGCCTCTGTGTCCCATGAAGAGACCGGAGATTATAGGCATGCCTGTGTGTCCCATGAAGAGACCGGAGATTATATGCATGCCTGTGTGTCCCATGAAGAGACCGGAGATTATAGGCATGCTTGTGAGTCCCACAAATAGACCTCAGATTATAGGTATGCCTGTGTGTCCCATGAAGAGATCAGAGATTATAGGCATGCCTTTGTGTCCCATGAAGAGACCGGAGATTATGGGCATGCCTGTGTGCCCCATGAAGAGACCTCTTACTATAGGCATGCCTATGTGTCCCATGAAGAGACCAGAGATTATAGGCATGCCTGTGTGTCCCATGAAGAGACCGGAGATTATAGGCATGCCTGTGTGTCCCATGAAGAGACCGGAGATTATAGGCATGCCTGTGTGTCCCATGAACTGACCAGAGATTATAGGCATGCCTGTGTGTCCCATGAAGAGACCAGAGATTATAGGCTTGCTTGTGTGTCCCATGAAGAGACCTCAGATTATAGGCATGCCTGTGTGTCTCATTAAGAGACCTCGGATTATAGGCATGCCTGTGTGTCCCATGAAGAGACCTCGGATTATAGGCATGCCTGTGTGTCCCATGAAGAGACCTCAGATTATAGGCAGGCCTGTGTGTCGTCCCATAAAGAGACCTTTGATTATAGGCATGCCTGTGTGTCCCATGAAGAGACCTTGGATTATAGGCATGCCTGTGTGTCCCATGAAGAGACCGGAGATTATAGGCATGCCTGTGTGTCCCATGAAGAGACAGGAGATTATAGGCATGCCTGTGTGTCCCATGAAGAGACCGGAGATTATAGGCATGCCTGTGTGTCCCATGAAGAGACCAGAGATTATAGGCATGCTTGTGAGTCCCATGAAGGGAACTCAGATTATAGGCATGCCTGTGTGTCCCATGAAGAGACCTCGGATTATAGGCATGCCTGTGTGTCCAATGAAGAGACCGGAGATTATAGGCATGCCTGTGTGTCCCATGAAGAGACCGGAGATTATAGGCATGCTTGTGTGTCCCATGAAGAGACCTCGGATTATAGTCATGCCTGTGTATCCCATGAAGAGACCTCGGATTATAGGCATACCTGTGTGTCCCATGAAGAGACCTCGGATTATAGGCATGCCCGTGTGTCCCATGAAGAAACTGGAGATTATAGGCATGCCTGTGTGTCTCATGAAGAGACCTTGGATTATAGGCATGCCTGTGTGTTCCATGAAGAGACCTCGGATTATAGGCATGCCTGTGTGTCCCATGAAGAGACCTTGGATTATAGGCATGCCTGTGTGTCCCATGAAGAGACCTCGGATTATAGGCATGCCTGTGTGTCCCATGAAGAGACCAGAGATTATAGTCATGCCTGTGTCTCCCATGTAGACACCTCGGATTATAGGCATGCCTGTGTGTCCCATGAAGAGACCTCGGATTATAGGCATGCTTTGTGTGTCCCATGAAGAGACTGGAGATTAGAGGCATGCCTGTGTGTTCCATGAAGAGACCTCGGATTATAGGCATGCCTGTGTGTCCCATGAAAAGACCAGAGATTATAGGCATGCCTGTGTCTCCCATTGAGAGACCTCGGATTATAGGCATGCCTGTGTATCCCATGAAGAGACCTCAGATTATAGGCATGCTTGTGTGTCCCATGAAGAGACTGGAGATTAGAGGCATGCCTTTGTGTCCCATGAAGAGACCTCGGATTATAGGCATGCCTGTGTGTCCAATGAAGAGACCGGAGATTGTAGGCATGCCCGTGTGTCCCACAAAGGGACCGGAGATTATAGGCATGCCTGTGTGTCCCATGAAGAAACTGGAGATTATAGGCATGCCTGTGTGTCCCATGAAGAGACCTTGGATTATAGGCATGCCTGTGTGTCCCATGAAGAGACCTCGGATTATAGGCATGCATGTGTGTCCCATGAAGAGACCGGAGATTATAGGCATGCTTGTGTGTCCCATGAAGAGACCTCAGATTATAGGCATGCCTGTGTGTCTCATGAAGAGACCTCGGATTATAGGCATGCCTGTGTGTCCCATGAACTGAACGGAGATTATATGCATGCCTGTGTGTCCCATGAAGAGACCGGAGATTATAGGCATGCCTGTGTATCCCATGAAGAGACCTGAAAATATAGGCATGCTTGTGTGTCCCATCAAGAGACCTCAGATTATAGGCATGCCTGTGTGTCCCATGAAGAGACCTCGGATTATAGGCATGCCTGTGTGTCCCATGAAGAGACCTCGGATTATAGGCATGCCTGTGTGTCCCATGAAGAGACCTCAGATTATAGGCAGGCCTGTGTGTCCCATGAAGAGACCTTGGATTATAGGCATGCCTCTGTGTCCCATGAAGAGACCTTGGATTATAGGCATGCCTGTGTGTCCCATGAAGAGACCGGAGATTATAGGCATGTCTGTGTGTCCCATGGAGAGACAGGAGATTGTAGGCATGCCTCTGTGTCCCATGAAGAGACCGGAGATTATAGGCATGCCTGTGTGTCCCATGAAGAGACCGGAGATTATATGCATGCCTGTATGTCCCATGAAGAGACCGGAGATTATAGGCATGCTTGTGAGTCCCACAAAGAGACCTCAGATTATAGGCATGCCTGTGTGTCCTATGAAGAGATCAGAGATTATAGGCATGCCTTTGTGTCCCATGAAGAGACCGGAGATTATAGGCATGCCTTTGTGTCCCATGAAGAGACCGGAGATTATAGGCATGCCTGTGTGTCCCATGAAGAGACCAGAGATTAAAGGCATGCCTGTGTGTCCCATAAAGAGATCAGAGATTATAGGCATGCCTTTGTGTCCCATGAAGAGACCGGAGATTATAGGCATGCCTGTGTGTCCCATGAAGAGACCTTGGATTATAGGCATGCCTATGTGTCCCATGAAGAGACCAGAGATTATAGGCATGCCTGTGTGTCTCATGAAGAGAACAGAGATTATAGGCTTGCTTGTGTGTCCCATGAAGAGACCTCAGATTATAGGCATGCCTGTGTGTCCCATGAAGAGACCTCGGATTATAGGCATGCCTGTGTGTCCCATGAAGAGACCTCGGATTATAGGCATGCCTGTGTGTCCCATGAAGAGACCTCAGATTATAGGTAGGCCTGTGTGTCCCATGAAGAGACCTTTGATTATAGGCATGCCTGTGTGTCCCATGAAGAGACCGGAGATTATATGCATGGCTGTGTGTCCCATGAAGAGACCGGAAATTATAGGCATGCCTGTGTGTCCCATGAAGAGATCTCGGATTATAGGCATGCTTGTGTGTCCCATGAAGAGACTGGAGATTAGAGGCATGCCTGTGTGTCCCATGAAGAGACCTCGGAATATAGGCATGCCTGTGTGTCCCATGAAGAGACCAGAGATTATAGGCATGCCTGTGTGTCCCATGAAGAGACCAGAGATTATAGGCATGCCTGTGTGTCCTATGAAGAGACCTCAGATTATAGGCATGCCTGTGTGTCCAATGAGGAGACCAGAGATTATAGGCATGCCTGTGTGTCCCATGAAGAGGCCGGAGATTATAGGCATGCCTGTGTGTCTCATGAAGAGACCGGAGATTATAGGCATGCCTGTGTATCCCATGAAGAGACCTGAGATTATAGGCATGCTTGTGTGTCCCATGAAGAGACTTAAGATTATAGGCATGCCTGTGTGTCCCATGAAGAGACCTCGGATTATAGGCATGCCTGTGTGTCCCATGAAGAGACCTCGGATTATAGGCATGCCTGTGTGTCCCATGAAGAGACCTCAGATTATAGGCAGGCCTGTGTATCCCATGAAGAGACCTTGGATTATAGGCATGCCTCTGTGTCCCATGAAGAGACCGGAGATTATATGCATGCCTGTGTGTCCCATGAAGAGACCGGAGATTATAGGCATGCCTGTGTGTCCCATGAAGAGATCTCGGATTATAGGCATGCTTGTGTGTCCCATGAAGAGACTGGAGATTAGAGGCATGCCTGTGTGTCCCATGAAGAGACCTCGGAATATAGGCATGCCTGTGTGTCCCATGAAGAGACCAGAGATTATAGGCATGCCTGTGTGTCCCATGAAGAGACCAGAGATTATAGGCATGCCTGTGTGTCCTATGAAGAGACCTCAGATTATAGGCATGCCTGTGTGTCCAATGAGGAGACCAGAGATTATAGGCATGCCTGTGTGTCCCATGAAGAGGCCAGAGATTATAGGCATGCCTGTGTGTCCCATGAAGAGGCCTTGGATTATAGGCATGCATGTGTGTCAAATGAAGAGACCGGAGATTATAGGCATGCTTGTGTGTCCCATGAAGAGACCTCAGATTATAGGCATGCCTGTGTGTCCCATGAAGAGACTTTGGATTATAGGCATGCCTGTGTGTCCCATGAACAGATCGGAGATTATATGCATGCCTGTGTGTCTCATGAAGAGACCGGAGATTATAGGCATGCCTGTGTATTCCATGAAGAGACCTGAGATTATAGGCATGCTTGTGTGTCCCATGAAGAGACTTAAGATTATAGGCATGCCTGTGTGTCCCATGAAGAGACCTCGGATTATAGGCATGCCTGTGTATCCCATGAAGAGACCTCGGATTATAGGCATGCCTGTGTGTCCCATGAAGAGACCTCAGATTATAGGCAGGTCTGTGTATCCCATGAAGAGACCTTGGATTATAGGCATGCCTCTGTGTCCCATGAAGAGACCTTGGATTATAGGCATGCCTGTGTGTCCCATGAAGAGACCGGAGATTATAGGCATGCCTGTGTGTCCCATGAAGAGACAGGAGATTATAGGCATGCCTGTGTGTCCCATGAAGAGACCTTGGATTATAGGCATGCCTCTGTGTCCCATGAAGAGACCTTGGATTATAGGCATGCCTGTGTGTCCCATGAAGAGACCGGAGATTATAGGCATGTCTGTGTGTCCCATGGAGAGACAGGAGATTGTAGGCATGCCTCTGTGTCCCATGAAGAGACCAGAGATTATAGGCATGCCTGTGTGTCCCATGAAGAGACCGGAGATTATATGCATGCCTGTATGTCCCATGAAGAGACCGGAGATTATAGGCATGCTTGTGAGTCCCACAAAGAGACCTCAGATTATAGGCATGCCTGTGTGTCCCATGAAGAGATCAGAGATTATAGGCATGCCTTTGTGTCCCATGAAGAGACCGGAGATTATAGGCATGCCTTTGTGTCCCATGAAGAGACCGGAGATTATAGGCATGCCTGTGTGTCCCATGAAGAGACCAGAGATTATAGGCATGCCTGTGTGTCCCATAAAGAGATCAGAGATTATAGGCATGCCTTTGTGTCCCATGAAGAGACCGGAGATTATAGGCATGCCTGTGTGTCCCATGAAGAGACCTTGGATTATAGGCATGCCTATGTGTCCCATGAAGAGACCAGAGATTATAGGCATGCCTGTGTGTCTCATGAAGAGAACAGAGATTATAGGCTTGCTTGTGTGTCCCATGAAGAGACCTCAGATTATAGGCATGCCTGTGTGTCCCATGAAGAGACCTCGGATTATAGGCATGCCTGTGTGTCCCATGAAGAGACCTCGGATTATAGGCATGCCTGTGTGTCCCATGAAGAGACCTCAGATTATAGGTAGGCCTGTGTGTCCCATGAAGAGACCTTTGATTATAGGCATGCCTGTGTGTCCCATGAAGAGACCGGAGATTATATGCATGGCTGTGTGTCCCATGAAGAGACCGGAAATTATAGGCATGCCTGTGTGTCCCATGAAGAGATCTCGGATTATAGGCATGCTTGTGTGTCCCATGAAGAGACTGGAGATTAGAGGCATGCCTGTGTGTCCCATGAAGAGACCTCGGAATATAGGCATGCCTGTGTGTCCCATGAAGAGACCAGAGATTATAGGCATGCCTGTGTGTCCCATGAAGAGACCGGAGATTATAGGCATGCCTGTGTGTCCTATGAAGAGACCTCAGATTATAGGCATGCCTGTGTGTCCAATGAGGAGACCAGAGATTATAGGCATGCCTGTGTGTCCCATGAAGAGGCCGGAGATTATAGGCATGCCTGTGTGTCTCATGAAGAGACCGGAGATTATAGGCATGCCTGTGTATCCCATGAAGAGACCTGAGATTATAGGCATGCTTGTGTGTCCCATGAAGAGACTTAAGATTATAGGCATGCCTGTGTGTCCCATGAAGAGACCTCGGATTATAGGCATGCCTGTGTGTCCCATGAAGAGACCTCGGATTATAGGCATGCCTGTGTGTCCCATGAAGAGACCTCAGATTATAGGCAGGCCTGTGTATCCCATGAAGAGACCTTGGATTATAGGCATGCCTCTGTGTCCCATGAAGAGACCGGAGATTATATGCATGCCTGTGTGTCCCATGAAGAGACCGGAGATTATAGGCATGCCTGTGTGTCCCATGAAGAGATCTCGGATTATAGGCATGCTTGTGTGTCCCATGAAGAGACTGGAGATTAGAGGCATGCCTGTGTGTCCCATGAAGAGACCTCGGAATATAGGCATGCCTGTGTGTCCCATGAAGAGACCAGAGATTATAGGCATGCCTGTGTGTCCCATGAAGAGACCAGAGATTATAGGCATGCCTGTGTGTCCTATGAAGAGACCTCAGATTATAGGCATGCCTGTGTGTCCAATGAGGAGACCAGAGATTATAGGCATGCCTGTGTGTCCCATGAAGAGGCCAGAGATTATAGGCATGCCTGTGTGTCCCATGAAGAGGCCTTGGATTATAGGCATGCATGTGTGTCAAATGAAGAGACCGGAGATTATAGGCATGCTTGTGTGTCCCATGAAGAGACCTCAGATTATAGGCATGCCTGTGTGTCCCATGAAGAGACTTTGGATTATAGGCATGCCTGTGTGTCCCATGAACAGATCGGAGATTATATGCATGCCTGTGTGTCTCATGAAGAGACCGGAGATTATAGGCATGCCTGTGTATCCCATGAAGAGACCTGAGATTATAGGCATGCTTGTGTGTCCCATGAAGAGACTTAAGATTATAGGCATGCCTGTGTGTCCCATGAAGAGACCTCGGATTATAGGCATGCCTGTGTATCCCATGAAGAGACCTCGGATTATAGGCATGCCTGTGTGTCCCATGAAGAGACCTCAGATTATAGGCAGGTCTGTGTATCCCATGAAGAGACCGGAGATTATAGGCATGCCTGTGTGTCCCATGAAGAGACCTTGGATTATAGGCATGCCTGTGTGTCCCATGAAGAGACCGGAGATTATAGGCATGCCTGTGCGTCCCATGAAGAGACCGGAGATTATAGGCATGCCTGTGTGTCCCATGAAGAGACCGGAGATTATAGGCATGCCTGTGTGTCCCATGAAGAGACCGGAGATTATAGGCATGCTTGTGAGTCCCACGAAGAGACCTCAGATCATAGGCATGCCTGTGTGTCCCATGAAGAGACCGGAAATTATAGGCATGCCTGTGTGTCCCATGAAAAGACCAGAGATTATAGGCATGCCTGTGTGTCCCAAGAAGAGACCTTGGATTATAGGCATGCCTGTGTGTCCCATGAAGAGACCTCGGATTATAGGCATGCCTGTGTGTCCCATGAAGAGACCTCAGATTATAGGCAGGACTGTGTGTCCCATGAAGAGACCTTCGATTATAGGCATGCCTGTGTGTCCCATGAAGAGACCAGAGATTATATGCATGCCTGTGTGTCCCATGAAGAGACAGGAGATTATAGGCATGCCTGTGTGTCCCATGAAGAGACCGGAGATTATAGGCATGCTGTGTGTCCCATGAAGAGACCGGAGATTATAGGCATGCTTGTGTGTCCCATGAAGAGACCTCAGATTATAGGCATGCCTGTGTGTCCCATGAAGAGACCTCGGATTATAGGCATGCCTGTGTGTCCCATGAAGAAACTGGAGATTATAGGCATGCCTGTGTGTTCCATGAAGAGACCTCGGATTATAGGCATGCCTGTGTGTCCCATGAAGAGACCAGAGATTATAGGCATGCCTGTGTGTCCCATGAAGAGACCTCGGATTATAGGCATGCCTGTGTGTCCAATGAAGAGACCGGAGATTATAGGCATGCCTGTGCGTCCCTTGAAGAGACTGGAGATTATAGGCATGCTAGTGTGTCTCATGAAGAGACCAGAGATTATAGGCATGCCTGTGTGTCCCATGAAGAGACCTCGGATTATAGGCATGCCTGTGTGTCCCATGAAGAGACCTCGGATTATAGGCATGCCTGTGTGTCCCATGAAGAGACCTCGGATTATAGGCATGCCTGTGTATCCCATGAAGAAACTGGAGATTATAGGCATGCCTGTGTGACCCATGAAGAGACCTTGGATTATAGGCATGCCTGTGTGTCCCATGAAGAGACCTCAGATTATAGGCATGTCTGTGTGTCCCATGAAGAGACCAGAGATTATAGGCATGCCTGTGTCTCCCATGTAGAGACCTCGGATTATAGGCATGCCTGTGTATCCCATGAAGAGACCTCGGATTATAGGCATGCTTTTGTGTCCCATGAAGAGACTGGAGATTAAAAGCATGCCTGTGTGCCCCATGAAGAGACCTCAGATTATAGGCATGCCTGTGTGTCCCATGAAGAGACCGGAGATTATAGGCATGCCCGTGTCCCCCACAAAGGGACCAGAGATTATAGGCATGCCTGTGTGTCCCATGAAGAAACTGGTGATTATAAGCATGCCTGTGTGTCCCATGAAGAGACCTTGGATTATAGGCATGTCTGTGTGTCCCATGAAGAGATCTCGGATTATAGGCATGCCTGTGAGTCCCATGAAGAGACCAGAGATTATAGTCATGCCTGTGTCTCCCATGTAGAGACCTCGGATTATAGGCATGCCTGTGTGTCCCATGAAGAGACCTCGGATTATAGGCATGCTTTGTGTGTCCCATGAAGAGACTGGAGATTAGAGGCATGCCTGTGTGTCCCATGAAAAGACCTCGGATTATAGGCATGCCTGTGTGTCCCATGAAGAGACCGGAGATTATAGGCATGCCCGTGTGTCCCATGAAGGGACCGGAGATTATAGGCATGCCTGTGTGTCCCATTAGGAGACCAGAGATTATAGGCATGCCTGTGTGTCCCATGAAAAGACTGGAGATTATAGGCATGCCTGTGTGTCCCATGAAGAGACCGGAGGTTATAGGCATGCCTGTGTGTCCCATGAAGAGACCAGAGATTATAGGCATGCCTGTGTGTCCCATGAAGAGACTGGAGATTATAGGCATGCCTGTGTGTCCCATGAAGAGACCAGAGATTATAGGCATGCCTGTGTCTCCCATGTAGTGACCTTGGATTATAGGCATGCCTGTGTATCCCATGAAGAGACCTCGGATTATAGGCATGCTTGTGTGTCCCATGAAGAGACCGGAGATTATAGGCATGCCTGTGTGTCCCATGAAGAGACCGGAGATTGTAGGTATGCCTGTGTGTCCCATGAAGAGACCGGAGATTATAGGCATGCCTGTGTGTCCCATGAAGAGACCAGAGATTATAGGCATGCCTGTGTGTCCCATGAAGAAACCGGAGATTATAGGCATGCTTGTGAGTCCCATGAAGAGACCTCAGATCATAGGCATGCCTGTGTGTCCCATGAAGAGACCGGAGATTATAGGCATGCCTGTGTGTCCCATGAAGAGACCGGAGATTATAGGCATGCCTGTGTGTCCCAAGAAGAGACCTCAGAATATAGGCATGCCTGTGTGTCCCATGAAAAGACCTCGGATTATAGGCATGCCTGTGTGTCCCATGAAGAGACCTCAGATTATAGGCAGGACTGTTTGTCCCATGAAGAGACCAGAGATTATAGGCATGCCTGTGTGTCCCATGAAGAGACCAGAGATTATATGCATGCCTGTGTGTCCCATGAAGAGACAGGAGATTATAGGCATGCCTGTGTGTCCCATGAAGAGACCGGAGATTATAGGCATGCTGCGTGTCCCATGAAGAGACCAGAGATTATAGGCATGCTTGTGTGTCCCATGAAGAGACCTCAGATTATAGGTATGCCTGTGTGTCCCATGAAGAGAACTCAGATTATAGGCATGCCTGTGTGTCCCATGAAGAGACCTCGGATTATAGGCATGCCTGTGTGTCCCATGAAGAGACCGGAGATTATAGGCATGCTTGTGAGTCCCATGAAGAGAACTCGGATTATAGGCATGCCTGTGTGTCCCATGAAGAGACCTCAGATTATAGGCTTGCCTGTGTGTCCCATGAAGAGACCAGAGATTATAGGCATGCCTGTGTGTCCCATGAAGAGACAGGAGATTATAGGCATGCATGTGTGTCCCATGAAGAGACCAGAGATTATAGGCATGCCTGTGTGTCCCATGAAGAGACCAGAGATTATAGGCATGCCTGTGTGTCCCATGAAGAGACCGGAGTTTATAGGCATGCCTGTGTGTCCCATGAAGAGACCGGAGATTATAGGCATGCCTGTGTGTCCCATGAAGAGACTGGAGATTATAGGCATGCTTGTGAGTCCCATGAAGAGACCGGAGATTATAGGCATGCCTGTGTGTCCCATGAAGAGACCGGAGTTTATAGGCATGCCTATGTGTCCCATGAAGAGACCGGAGATTATAGGCATGCCTGTGTATCCCATGAAGAGACCTCAGATTATAGGCATGCCTGTGTGTCTCATGAAGAGACCGGAGATTATAGGCATGCCTGTGTGTCCCATGAAGAGACAGGAGATTATAGGCATGCATGTGTGTCCCATGAAGAGACCGGAGATTATAGGCATGCCTGTGTGTCCCATGAAGAGACCAGAGATTATAGGCATGCCTGTGTGTCCCATGAAGAGACTGGATATTATAGGCATGCCTGTGTGTCCCATGAAGAGACCGGAGATTATAGGCATGCTTGTGAGTCCCATGAAGAGATCTCAGATTATAGGCATGCCTGTGTGTCCCATGAAGAGACCGGAGATTATAGGCATGCCTGTGTGTCCCATTAAGAGACCTCAGATTATAGGCATGCCTGTGTGTCCCATGAAGAGACCTCAGATTATAGGCATGCCTGTGTGTCCCATGAAGAGACCAGAGATTATAGGCATGCCTGTGTGTCCTATGAAGAGACCTCGGATTATAGGCATGCCTGTGTGTCCAATGAAGAGACCGGAGATTATAGGCATGCCTGTGCGTCCCATGAAGAGACCGGAGATTATAGGCATGCATTTGTGTCCCATGAAGAGACCTCAGATTATAGGCATGCCTGTGTGTCCCATGAAGAGACCTCGGAATATAGGCATGCCTGTGTGTCCCATGAAGAAACTAGAGATTATAGGCATGCCTATGTGTCCCATGAAGAGACCTTGGATTATAGGCATGCCTGTGTGTCCCATGAAGAGTCCTCGGATTATAGGCATGCCTGTGTGTCCCATGAAGAGACCAGAGATTATAGGCATGCCAGTGTCTTCCATGTAGAGGCCTCAGATTATAGGCATGCCTGTGTATCCCATGAAGAGACCTCGGATTATAGGCATGCTTGTATGTCCCATGAAAAGACTGGAGATTAGAGGCATGCCTGTGTGTCCCATGAAGAGACCTCGGATTATAGGCATGCCTGTGTGTCCCATGAAGAGACCGGAGATTATAGGCATGCCCGTGTGTCCCATGAAGGGACCGGAGATTATAGGCATGCCTGTGTGTCTGATAGGAGACCCGAGATTATAGGCATGCCTGTGTGTCCCATGAAAAGACTAGAGATTATAGGCATGCCTGTGTGTCCCAGGAAGAGACTGGAGATTATAGGCATGCCTGTGTGTCCCATGAAGAAACCGGAGATTATAGGCATTCTTGTGAGTCCCATGAAGAGACCTCAGAATATAGGCATGCCTGTGTGTCCCATGAAGAGACTGGAGATTATAGGCTTGCCTGTGTGTCCCATGAAGAGACCGGAGATTATAGGCATGCCTGTGTGTCCCATGAAGAGACCTCGGGTTATAGGCATGCCTGTGTGTCCAATGAAGAGACCGGAGATTATAGGCATGCCTGTGCATCCCATGAAGGGACCGGAGATTATAGGCATGCCTGTGTGTCCCATGAAGAGACCGGAGATTATAGGCATGCCTGTGTGTCCCATGAAGAGACCGGAGATTATAGGCATGCTTGTGAGTCCCACGAAGAGACCTCAGATCATAGGCATGCCTGTGTGTCCCATGAAGAGACCGGAAATTATAGGCATGCCTGTGTGTCCCATGAAGAGACCGGAGATTATAGGCATGCCTGTGTGTCCCAAGAAGAGACCTTGGATTATAGGCATGCCTGTGTGTCCCATGAAGAGACCTCGGATTATAGGCATGCCTGTGTGTCCCATGAAGAGACCTCAGATTATAGGCAGGACTGTGTGTCCCATGAAGAGACCTTCGATTATAGGCATGCCTGTGTGTCCCATGAAGAGACCAGAGATTATATGCATGCCTGTGTGTCCCATGAAGAGACAGGAGATTATAGGCATGCCTGTGTGTCCCATGAAGAGACCGGAGATTATAGGCATGCTGTGTGTCCCATGAAGAGACCGGAGATTATAGGCATGCTTGTGTGTCCCATGAAGAGACCTCAGATTATAGGCATGCCTGTGTGTCCCATGAAGAGACCTCGG
Organism: Triturus cristatus; assembly: GCF_964204655.1. Taxonomy (NCBI): domain Eukaryota; kingdom Metazoa; phylum Chordata; class Amphibia; order Caudata; family Salamandridae; genus Triturus; species Triturus cristatus. The sequence goes on along the minus strand of NC_140595.1, from coordinate 465,819,128 downwards.
ATTATAGGCATGCCTGTGTGTCCCATGAAGAAACTGGAGATTATAGGCATGCCTGTGTGTTCCATGAAGAGACCTCGGATTATAGGCATGCCTGTGTGTCCCATGAAGAGACCAGAGATTATAGGCATGCCTGTGTGTCCCATGAAGAGACCTCGGATTATAGGCATGCCTGTGTGTCCAATGAAGAGACCGGAGATTATAGGCATGCCTGTGCGTCCCTTGAAGAGACTGGAGATTATAGGCATGCTAGTGTGTCTCATGAAGAGACCAGAGATTATAGGCATGCCTGTGTGTCCCATGAAGAGACCTCGGATTATAGGCATGCCTGTGTGTCCCATGAAGAGACCTCGGATTATAGGCATGCCTGTGTGTCCCATGAAGAGACCTCGGATTATAGGCATGCCTGTGTATCCCATGAAGAAACTGGAGATTATAGGCATGCCTGTGTGACCCATGAAGAGACCTTGGATTATAGGCATGCCTGTGTGTCCCATGAAGAGACCTCGGATTATAGGCATGTCTGTGTGTCCCATGAAGAGACCAGAGATTATAGGCATGCCTGTGTCTCCCATGTAGAGACCTCGGATTATAGGCATGCCTGTGTATCCCATGAAGAGACCTCGGATTATAGGCATGCTTTTGTGTCCCATGAAGAGACTGGAGATTAAAAGCATGCCTGTGTGCCCCATGAAGAGACCTCAGATTATAGGCATGCCTGTGTGTCCCATGAAGAGACCGGAGATTATAGGCATGCCCGTGTCCCCCACAAAGGGACCAGAGATTATAGGCATGCCTGTGTGTCCCATGAAGAAACTGGTGATTATAAGCATGCCTGTGTGTCCCATGAAGAGACCTTGGATTATAGGCATGTCTGTGTGTCCCATGAAGAGACCTCGGATTATAGGCATGCCTGTGAGTCCCATGAAGAGACCAGAGATTATAGTCATGCCTGTGTCTCCCATGTAGAGACCTCGGATTATAGGCATGCCTGTGTGTCCCATGAAGAGACCTCGGATTATAGGCATGCTTTGTGTGTCCCATGAAGAGACTGGAGATTAGAGGCATGCCTGTGTGTCCCATGAAAAGACCTCGGATTATAGGCATGCCTGTGTGTCCCATGAAGAGACCGGAGATTATAGGCATGCCCGTGTGTCCCATGAAGGGACCGGAGATTATAGGCATGCCCGTGTGTCCCATTAGGAGACCAGAGATTATAGGCATGCCTGTGTGTCCCATGAAAAGACTGGAGATTATAGGCATGCCTGTGTGTCCCATGAAGAGACCGGAGGTTATAGGCATGCCTGTGTGTCCCATGAAGAGACCAGAGATTATAGGCATGCCTGTGTGTCCCATGAAGAGACTGGAGATTATAGGCATGCCTGTGTGTCCCATGAAGAGACCGGAGATTATAGGCATGCCTGTGTGTCCCATGAAGAGACCTCGGATTATAGGCATGCCTGTGTGTCCCATGAAGAGACCTCGGATTATAGGCATGCCTGTGTGTCCCATGAAGAAACTGGAGATTATAGGCATGCCTGTGTGTTCCATGAAGAGACCTCGGATTATAGGCATGCCTGTGTGTCCCATGAAGAGACCAGAGATTATAGGCATGCCTGTGTCTCCCATGTAGTGACCTTGGATTATAGGCATGCCTGTGTATCCCATGAAGAGACCTCGGATTATAGGCATGCTTGTGTGTCCCATGAAGAGACCGGAGATTATAGGCATGCCTGTGTGTCCCATGAAGAGACCGGAGATTGTAGGTATGCCTGTGTGTCCCATGAAGAGACCGGAGATTATAGGCATGCCTGTGTGTCCCATGAAGAGACCAGAGATTATAGGCATGCCTGTGTGTCCCATGAAGAAACCGGAGATTATAGGCATGCTTGTGAGTCCCATGAAGAGACCTCAGATCATAGGCATGCCTGTGTGTCCCATGAAGAGACCGGAGATTATAGGCATGCCTGTGTGTCCCATGAAGAGACCGGAGATTATAGGCATGCCTGTGTGTCCCAAGAAGAGACCTCAGAATATAGGCATGCCTGTGTGTCCCATGAAAAGACCTCGGATTATAGGCATGCCTGTGTGTCCCATGAAGAGACCTCAGATTATAGGCAGGACTGTTTGTCCCATGAAGAGACCAGAGATTATAGGCATGCCTGTGTGTCCCATGAAGAGACCAGAGATTATATGCATGCCTGTGTGTCCCATGAAGAGACAGGAGATTATAGGCATGCCTGTGTGTCCCATGAAGAGACCGGAGATTATAGGCATGCTGCGTGTCCCATGAAGAGACCAGAGATTATAGGCATGCTTGTGTGTCCCATGAAGAGACCTCAGATTATAGGTATGCCTGTGTGTCCCATGAAGAGAACTCAGATTATAGGCATGCCTGTGTGTCCCATGAAGAGACCTCGGATTATAGGCATGCCTGTGTGTCCCATGAAGAGACCGGAGATTATAGGCATGCCTGTGTGTCCCATGAAGAGACAAGAGATTATAGGCATGCCTGTGTGTCCCATGAAGAGACCAGTGATTATAGGCATGCCTGTGTGTCCCATGAAGAGACCGGAGATTATAGGCATGCCTGTGTGTCCCATGAAGAGACCGGAGATTATAGGCATGCTTGTGAGTCCCATGAAGAGAACTCGGATTATAGGCATGCCTGTGTGTCCCATGAAGAGACCTCAGATTATAGGCTTGCCTGTGTGTCCCATGAAGAGACCAGAGATTATAGGCATGCCTGTGTGTCCCATGAAGAGACAGGAGATTATAGGCATGCATGTGTGTCCCATGAAGAGACCAGAGATTATAGGCATGCCTGTGTGTCCCATGAAGAGACCAGAGATTATAGGCATGCCTGTGTGTCCCATGAAGAGACCGGAGTTTATAGGCATGCCTGTGTGTCCCATGAAGAGACCGGAGATTATAGGCATGCCTGTGTGTCCCATGAAGAGACTGGAGATTATAGGCATGCTTGTGAGTCCCATGAAGAGACCGGAGATTATAGGCATGCCTGTGTGTCCCATGAAGAGACCGGAGTTTATAGGCATGCCTATGTGTCCCATGAAGAGACCGGAGATTATAGGCATGCCTGTGTATCCCATGAAGAGACCTCAGATTATAGGCATGCCTGTGTGTCTCATGAAGAGACCGGAGATTATAGGCATGCCTGTGTGTCCCATGAAGAGACAGGAGATTATAGGCATGCATGTGTGTCCCATGAAGAGACCGGAGATTATAGGCATGCCTGTGTGTCCCATGAAGAGACCAGAGATTATAGGCATGCCTGTGTGTCCCATGAAGAGACTGGATATTATAGGCATGCCTGTGTGTCCCATGAAGAGACCGGAGATTATAGGCATGCTTGTGAGTCCCATGAAGAGATCTCAGATTATAGGCATGCCTGTGTGTCCCATGAAGAGACCGGAGATTATAGGCATGCCTGTGTGTCCCATTAGGAGACCAGAGATTATAGGCATGCCTGTGTGTCCCATTAAGAGACCTCAGATTATAGGCATGCCTGTGTGTCCCATGAAGAGACCTCAGATTATAGGCATGCCTGTGTGTCCCATGAAGAGACCAGAGATTATAGGCATGCCTGTGTGTCCTATGAAGAGACCTCGGATTATAGGCATGCCTGTGTGTCCAATGAAGAGACCGGAGATTATAGGCATGCCTGTGCGTCCCATGAAGAGACCGGAGATTATAGGCATGCCTTTGTGTCCCATGAAGAGACCTCAGATTATAGGCATGCCTGTGTGTCCCATGAAGAGACCTCGGAATATAGGCATGCCTGTGTGTCCCATGAAGAAACTAGAGATTATAGGCATGCCTATGTGTCCCATGAAGAGACCTTGGATTATAGGCATGCCTGTGTGTCCCATGAAGAGACCTCGGATTATAGGCATGCCTGTGTGTCCCATGAAGAGACCAGAGATTATAGGCATGCCAGTGTCTTCCATGTAGAGGCCTCAGATTATAGGCATGCCTGTGTATCCCATGAAGAGACCTCGGATTATAGGCATGCTTGTATGTCCCATGAAAAGACTGGAGATTAGAGGCATGCCTGTGTGTCCCATGAAGAGACCTCGGATTATAGGCATGCCTGTGTGTCCCATGAAGAGACCGGAGATTATAGGCATGCCCGTGTGTCCCATGAAGGGACCAGAGATTATAGGCATGCCTGTGTGTCTGATAGGAGACCCGAGATTATAGGCATGCCTGTGTGTCCCATGAAAAGACTAGAGATTATAGGCATGCCTGTGTGTCCCAGGAAGAGACTGGAGATTATAGGCATGCCTGTGTGTCCCATGAAGAAACCGGAGATTATAGGCATTCTTGTGAGTCCCATGAAGAGACCTCAGAATATAGGCATGCCTGTGTGTCCCATGAAGAGACCGGAGATTATAGGCTTGCCTGTGTGTCCCATGAAGAGACCGGAGATTATAGGCATGCCTGTGTGTCCCATGAAGAGACCTCGGGTTATAGGCATGCCTGTGTGTCCAATGAAGAGACCGGAGATTATAGGCATGCCTGTGCATCCCATGAAGGGACCGGAGATTATAGGCATGCCTGTGTGTCCCATGAAGAGACCGGAGATTATAGGCATGCCTGTGTGTCCCATGAAGAGACCGGAGATTATAGGCATGCTTGTGAGTCCCACGAAGAGACCTCAGATCATAGGCATGCCTGTGTGTCCCATGAAGAGACCGGAAATTATAGGCATGCCTGTGTGTCCCATGAAGAGACCGGAGATTATAGGCATGCCTGTGTGTCCCAAGAAGAGACCTTGGATTATAGGCATGCCTGTGTGTCCCATGAAGAGACCTCGGATTATAGGCAGGACTGTGTGTCCCATGAAGAGACCTTCGATTATAGGCATGCCTGTGTGTCCCATGAAGAGACCAGAGATTATATGCATGCCTGTGTGTCCCATGAAGAGACAGGAGATTATAGGCATGCCTGTGTGTCCCATGAAGAGACCTCGGATTATAGGCATGCCTGTGTGTCCCATGAAGAGACCTCAGATTATAGGCAGGACTGTGTGTCCCATGAAGAGACCTTCGATTATAGGCATGCCTGTGTGTCCCATGAAGAGACCAGAGATTATATGCATGCCTGTGTGTCCCATGAAGAGACAGGAGATTATAGGCATGCCTGTGTGTCCCATGAAGAGACCGGAGATTATAGGCATGCAGTGTGTCCCATGAAGAGACCAGAGATTATAGGCATGCTTGTGTGTCCCATGAAGAGACCTCAGATTATAGGCATGCCTGTGTGTCCCATGAAGAGACCTCGGATTATAGGCATGCCTGTGTGTCCCATGAAGAAACTGGAGATTATAGGCATGCCTGTGTGTTCCATGAAGAGACCTCGGATTATAGGCATGCCTGTGTGTCCCATGAAGAGACCAGAGATTATAGGCATGCCTGTGTCTCCCATGTAGAGACCTTGGATTATAGGCATGCCTGTGTGTCCCATGAAGAGACCAGAGATTATAGGCATGCCTGTGTCTCCCATGTAGAGACCTTGGATTATAGGCATGCCTGTGTATCCCATGAAGAGACCTCGGATTATAGGCATGCTTGTGTGTCCCATGAAGAGACCGGAGATTATAGGCATGCCTGTGTGTCCCATGAAGAGACCGGAGATTGTAGGTATGCCTGTGTGTCCCATGTAGAGACCGGAGATTATAGGCATGCCTGTGTGTCCCATGAAGAGACCAGAAATTATAGGCATGCCTGTGTGTCCCATGAAGAAACCGGAGATTATAGGCATGCTTGTGAGTCCCACGAAGAGACCTCAGATCATAGGCATGCCTGTGTGTCCCATGAAGAGACCGGAGATTATAGGCATGCCTGTGTGTCCCATGAAGAGACTGGAGATTATAGGCATGCCTGTGTGTCCCAAGAAGAGACCTCAGATTATAGGCATGCCTGTGTGTCCCATGAAAAGACCTCGGATTATAGGCATGCCTGTGTGTCCCATGAAGAGACCTCAGATTATAGGCAGGACTGTGTGTCCCATGAAGGGACCTTCGATTATAGGCATGCCTGTGTGTCCCATGAAGAGACCAGAGATTATATGCATGCCTGTGTGTCCCATGAAGAGACAGGAGATTATAGGCATGCCTGTGTGTCCCATGAAGAGACCGGAGATTATAGGCATGCTGTGTGTCCCATGAAGAGACCGGAGATTATAGGCATGCTTGTGTGTCCTATGAAGAGACCTCAGATTAAAGGTATGCCTGTGTGTCCCATGAAGAGAACTCAGATTATAGGCATGCCTGTGTGTCCCATGAAGAGACCTCGGATTATAAGCATGCCTGTGTGTCCCATGAAGAGACAGGAGATTATAGGCATGCATGTGTGTCCCATGAAGAGACCAGAGAGTATAGGTATGCCTGTGTGTCCCATGAAGAGACCAGAGATTATAGGCATGCCTGTGTGTCCCATGAAGAGACCAGAGATTATAGGCATGCCTGTGTGTCCCATGAAGAGACCGGAGTTTATAGGCATGCCTGTGTGTCCCATGAAGAGACCGGAGATTATAGGCATGCCTGTGTGTCCCATGAAGAGACCGGAGATTATAGGCATGCTTGTGAGTCCCATGAAGAGACCGGAGATTATAGGCATGCCTGTGTGTCCCATGAAGAGACCGGAGTTTATAGGCATGCCTATGTGTCCCATGAAGAGACCGGAGATTATAGGCATGCCTGTGTGTCCCATGAAGAGACCTCGGATTATAGGCATGCCTGTGTGTCCCATGAAGAGACCGGAGATTATTGGCATGCCTGTGTGTCCCATGAAGAGACAGGAGATTATAGGCATGCATGTGTGTCCCATGAAGAGACTGGAGATTATAGGCATGCCTGTGTGTCCCATGAAGAGACCAGAGATTATAGGCATGCCTGTGTGTCCCATGAAGAGCTTGGATATTATAGGCATGCCTGTGTGTCCCATGAAGAGACCGGAGATTATAGGCATGCTTGTGAGTCCCATGAAGAGATCTCAGATTATAGGCATGCCTGTGTGTCCCATGAAGAGACCTCGGATTATAGGCATGCCTGTGTGTCCCATGAAGAGACCGGAGATTATAGGCATGCCTGTGTGCCCCATGAAGAGACAGGAGATTATAGGCATACCTGTGTGTCCCATGAAGAGACCAGTGATTATAGGCATGCCTGTGTGTCCCATGAAGAGACCGGAGATTATAGGCATGCCTGTATGTCCCATGAAGAGACCGGAGATTATAGGCATGCTTGTGAGTCCCATGAAGAGACAGGAGATTATAGGCATGCATGTGTGTCCCATGAAGAGACCAGAGAGTATAGGTATGCCTGTGTGTCCCATGAAGAGACCAGAGATTATAGGCATGCATGTGTGTCCCATGAAGAGACCAGAGATTATAGGCATGCCTGTGTGTCCCATGAAGAGACCGGAGTTTATAGGCATGCCTGTGTGTCCCATGAAGAGACCAGAGATTATAGGCATGCCTGTGTGTCCCATGAAGAGACCGGAGATTATAGGCATGCTTGTGAGTCCCATGAAGAGACCGGAGATTATAGGCATGCCTGTGTGTCCCATGAAGAGACCGGAGTTTATAGGCATGCCTATGTGTCCCATGAAGAGACCGGAGATTATAGGCATGCCTCTGTGTCCCATGAAGAGACCTCGGATTATAGGCATGCCTGTGTGTCCCATGAAGAGACCGGAGATTATAGGCATGCCTGTGTGTCCCATGAAGAGACAGGAGATTATAGGCATGCATGTGTGTCCCATGAAGAGACCGGAGATTATAGGCATGCCTGTGTGTCCCATGAAGAGACCAGAGATTATAGGCATGCCTGTGTGTCCCATGAAGAGACTGGATATTATAGGCATGCCTGTGTGTCCCATGAAGAGACCGGAGATTATAGGCATGCTTGTGAGTCCCATGAAGAGATCTCAGATTATAGGCATGCCTGTGTGTCCCATGAAGAGACCGGAGATTATAGGCATGCCTGTGTGTCCCATGAAGAGACCAGAGATTATAGGCATGCCTGTGTGTCCCATGAAGAGACCTCAGATTATAGGCATGCCTGCGTGTCCCATGAAGAGACCTCAGATTATAGGCATGCCTGTGTGTCCCATGAAGAGACCAGAGATTATAGGCATGCCTGTGTGTCCTATGAAGAGACCTCGGATTATAGGCATGCCTGTGTGTCCAATGAAGAGACCAGAGATTATAGGCATGCCTGTGCATCCCATGAAGAGACCGGAGATTATAGGCATGCCTTTGTGTCCCATGAAGAGACCTCAGATTATAGGCATGCCTGTGTGTCCCATGAAGAGACCTCGGATGATAGGCATGCCTGTGTGTCCCATGAAGAAACTAGAGATTATAGGCATGCCTATGTGTCCCATGAAGAGACCTTGGATTATAGGCATGCCTGTGTGTCCCATGAAGAGACCTCGGATTATAGGCATGCCTGTGTGTCCCATGAAGAGACCAGAGATTATAGGCATGCCAGTGTCTTCCATGTAGAGGCCTCAGATTATAGGCATGCCTGTGTATCCCATGAAGAGACCTCGGATTATAAGCATGCTTGTATGTCCCATGAAAAGACTGGAGATTAGAGGCATGCCTGTGTGTCCCATGAAGAGACCTCGGATTATAGGCATGCCTGTGTGTCCCATGAAGAGACCGGAGATTATAGGCATGCCCGTTTGTCCCATGAAGGGACCGGAGATTATAGGCATGCCTGTGTGTCCCATGAAGAAACTGGAGATTATAGGCATGCCTGTGTGTCCCATGAAGAGACCTTGGATTATAGGCATGCCTGTGTGTCCCATAAAGAGACCTCGGATTATAGGCATGCCTGTGTGTCCCATGAAGAGACCAGAGATTATAGGCATGCCTGTGTCTCCCATGTCGAGACCTCGGATTATAGGCATGCCTGTGTGTCCCATGAAGAGACCTCGGATTATAGGCATGCTTTGTGTGTCCCATGAAGAGACCGGAGATTATAGGCATGCCCGTGTGTCCCGTGAAGGGACCGGAGATTATAGGCATGCCTGTGTGTCTGATAGGAGACCCGAGATTATAGGCATGCCTGTGTGTCCCATGAAAAGACTAGAGATTATAGGCATGCCTGTGTGTCCCAGGAAGAGACTGGAGATTATAGGCATGTCTGTGTGTCCCATGAAGAAACCGGAGATTATAGGCATTCTTGTGAGTCCCATGAAGAGACCTCAGAATATAGGCATGCCTGTGTGTCCCATGAAGAGACCGGAGATTATAGGCTTGCCTGTGTGTCCCATGAAGAGACCGGAGATTATAGGCATGCCTGTGTGTCCCATGAAGAGACCTCGGGTTATAGGCATGCCTGTGTGTCCAATGAAGAGACCGGAGATTATAGGCATGCCTGTGCATCCCATGAAGAGACCGGAGATTATAGGCATGCTTGTGAGTCCCACGAAGAGACCTCAGATCATAGGCATGCCTGTGTGTCCCATGAAGAGACCGGAAATTATAGGCATGCCTGTGTGTCCCATGAAGAGACCGGAGATTATAGGCATGCCTGTGTGTCCCAAGAAGAGACCTCGGATTATAGGCATGCCTGTGTGTCCCATGAAGAGACCTCAGATTATAGGCAGGACTGTGTGTCCCATGAAGAGACCTTCGATTATAGGCATGCCTGTGTGTCCCATGAAGAGACCAGAGATTATATGCATGCCTGTGTGTCCCATGAAGAGACAGGAGATTATAGGCATGCCTGTGTGTCCCATGAAGAGACCGGAGATTATAGGCATGCCTGTGTGCCCCATGAAGAGACCGGAGATTATAGGCATGCTTGTGTGTCCCATGAAGAGACCGGAGATTATAGGCATGCCTGTGTGTCCCATGAAGAGACCGAAGATTATAGGCATGCCTGTGTGCCCCATGAAGAGACCGGAGATTATAGGCATGCCTGTGTGTCCCATGAAGAGACCTCGGATTATAGGCATGCCTCTGTGTCCCATGAAGAGACTGGAGATTATAGGCATGCCTGTGTCCAATGAAGAGACCGGAAATTGTAGGCATGCTGTGTGTCCCATGAAGAGACCGGAGATTATAGGCATGCTTGTGTGTCCCATGAAGAGACCTCAGATTATAGGCATGCCTGTGTGTCCCATGAAGAGACCTCGGATTATAGGATGCCTGTGTGTCCCATGAAGAAACTGGAGATTATAGGCATGCCTGTGTGTCCCAAGAAGAGACCTCAGATCATAGGCATGCCTGTATGTCCCATGAAAAGACCTCGGATTATATGCATGCCTGTGTGTCCCATGAAGAGACCGGAGATTATAGGCATGCCTGTGTGTCCCATGAAGAGACTGGAGATTATAGGCATGCCTGTGTGTCCCAAGAAGAGACCTCAGATCATAGGCATGCCTGTGTGTCCCATGAAAAGACCTCGGATTATATGCATGCCTGTGTGTCCCATGAAGAGACCTCAGATTATAGGCAGGACTGTGTGTCCCATGAAGAGACCTTCGATTATAGGCATGCCTGTGTGTCCCATGAAGAGACCAGAGATTATATGCATGCCTGTGTGTCCCATGAAGAGACAGGAGATTATAGGCATGCCTGTGTGTCCCATGAAGAGACCGGAGATTATAGGCATGCTGTGTGTCCCATGAAGAGACCGGAGATTATAGGCATGCTTGTGTGTCCTATGAAGAGACCTCAGATTATAGGTATGCCTGTGTGTCCCATGAAGAGAACTCAGATTATAGGCATGCCTGTGTGTCCCATGAAGAGACCTCGGATTATAGGCATGCCTGTGTGTCCCATGAAGAGACCGGAGATTATAGGCATGCCTGTGTGTCCCATGAAGAGACAGGAGATTATAGGCATGCCTATGTGTCCCATGAAGAGACCAGTGATTATAGGCATGCCTGTGTGTCCCATGAAGAGACCGGAGATTATAGGCATTCCTGTGTGTCCCATGAAGAGACCGGAGATTATAGGCATGCTTGTGAGTCCCATGAAGAGAACTCGGATTATAGGCATGCCTGTGTGTCCCATGGAGAGACCTCAGATTATAGGCTTGCCTGTGTGTCCCATGAAGAGACCAGAGATTATAAGCATGCCTGTGTGTCCCATGAAGAGACAGGAGATTATAGGCATGCATGTGTGTCCCATGAAGAGACCAGAGAGTATAGGTATGCCTGTGTGTCCCATGAAGAGACCAGAGATTATAGGCATGCCTGTGTGTCCCATGAAGAGACCAGAGATTATAGGCATGCCTGTGTGTCCCATGAAGAGACCGGAGTTTATAGGCATGCCTGTGTGTCCCATGAAGAGACCGGAGATTATAGGCATGCCTATGTGTCCCATGAAGAGACCGGAGATTATAGGCATGCTTGTGAGTCCCATGAAGAGACCGGAGATTATAGGCATGCCTGTGTGTCCCATGAAGAGACCGGAGTTTATAGGCATGCCTATGTGTCCCATGAAGAGACCGGAGATTATAGGCATGCCTGTGTGTCCCATGAAGAGACCTCGGATTATAGGCATGCCTGTGTGTCCCATGAAGAGACCGGAGATTATTGGCATGCCTGTGTGTCCCATGAAGAGACAGGAGATTATAGGCATGCATGTGTGTCCCATGAAGAGACTGGAGATTATAGGCATGCCTGTGTGTCCCATGAAGAGACCAGAGATTATAGGCATGCCTGTGTGTCCCATGAAGAGCTTGGATATTATAGGCATGCCTGTGTGTCCCATGAAGAGACCGGAGATTGTAGGCATGCTTGTGAGTCCCATGAAGAGATCTCAGATTATAGGCATGCCTGTGTGTCCCATGAAGAGACTGGAGATTATAGGCATGCCTGTGTGTCCCATGAAGAGACCAGAGATTATAGGCATGCCTGTGTGTCCCATGAAGAGACCTCGGATTATAGGCATGCCTGTGTGTCCCATGAAGAGACCTCAGATTATAGGCATGCCTGTGTGTCCCATGAAGAGACCAGAGATTATAGGCATGCCTGTGTGTCCTATGAAGAGACCTCGGATTATAGGCATGCCTGTGTGTCCAATGAAGAGACCGGAGATTATAGGCATGCCTGTGCGTCCCATGAAGAGACCGGAGATTATAGGCATGCCTTTGTGTCCCATGAAGAGACCTCAGATTATAGGCATGCCTGTGTGTCCCATGAAGAGACCTCGGATTATAGGCATGCCTGTGTGTCCCATGAAGAAACTAGAGATTATAGGCATGCCTATGTGTCCCATGAAGAGACCTCAGATTATAGGCATGCCTGTGTGTCCCATGAAGAGACCTCAGATTATAGGCATGCCTGTGTGTCCCATGAAGAAACTAGAGATTATAGGCATGCCTATGTGTCCCATGAAGAGACCTTGGATTATAGGCATGCCTGTGTGTCCCATGAAGAGACTGAAGATTATAGGCATGCTTGTGAGTCCCATGAAGAGACCGGAGATTATAGCCATGCCTGTGTGTCCCATGAAGAGACCTCGGATTATAGGGATGCCTGTGTGTCCCATGAAGAGACCGGAGATTATAGGCATGCCCGTTTGTCCCATGAAGGGACCGGAGATTATAGGCATGCCTGTGTGTCCCATGAAGAAACTGGAGATTATAGGCATGCCTGTGTCCCATGAAGAGACCTTGGATTATAGGCATGCCTGTGTGTCCCATGAAGAGACCTCGGATTATAGGCATGTCCGTGTGTCCCATGAAGGGACCGGAGATTATAGGCATGCCTGTGTGTCTGATAGGAGACCCGAGATTATAGGCATGCCTGTGTGTCCCATGAAAAGACTAGAGATTATAGGCATGCCTGTGTGTCCCAGGAAGAGACTGGAGATTATAGGCATGCCTGTGTGTCCCATGAAGAAACCAGAGATTATAGGCATTCTTGTGAGTCCCATGAAGAGACCTCAGAATATAGGCATGCCTGTGTGTCCCATGAAGAGACCGGAGATTATAGGCTTGCCTGTGTGTCCCATGAAGAGACCGGAGATTATAGGCATGCCTGTGTGTCCCATGAAGAGACCTCGGGTTATAGGCATGCCTGTGTGTCCAATGAAGAGACCGGAGATTATAGGCATGCCTGTGCGTCCCATGAAGAGACCGGAGATTATAGGCATGCCTGTGTGTCCCATGAAGAGACCGGAGATTATAGGCATGCCTGTGTGTCCCATGAAGAGACCGGAGATTATAGGCATGCTTGTGAGTCCCACGAAGAGACCTCAGATCATAGGCATGCCTGTGTGTCCCATGAAGAGACCGGAAATTATAGGCATGCCTGTGTGTCCCATGAAGAGACCGGAGATTATAGGCATGCCTGTGTGTCCCAAGAAGAGACCTTGGATTATAGGCATGCCTGTGTGTCCCATGAAGAGACCTCGGATTATAGGCATGCCTGTGTGTCCCATGAAGAGACCTCAGATTATAGGCAGGACTGTGTGTCCCATGAAGAGACCTTCGATTATAGGCATGCCTGTGTGTCCCATGAAGAGACCAGAGATTATAGGCAGGACTGTGTGTCCCATGAAGAGACCTTCGATTATAGGCATGCCTGTGTGTCCCATGAAGAGACCGGAGATTATAGGCATGCTGTGTGTCCCATGAAGAGACCGGAGATTATAGGCATGCTTGTGTGTCCCATGAAGAGACCTCAGATTATAGGCATGCCTGTGTGTCCCATGAAGAGACCTCGGATTATAGGCATGCCTGTGTGTCCCATGAAGAAACTGGAGATTATAGGCATGCCTGTGTGTTCCATGAAGAGACCTCGGATTATAGGCATGCCTGTGTGTCCCATGAAGAGACCAGAGATTAAAGGCATGCCTGTGTGTCCCATGAAGAGACCTCGGATTATAGGCATGCCTGTGTGTCCAATGAAGAGACCGGAGATTATAGGCATGCCTGTGAGTCCCTTGAAGAGACTGGAGATTATAGGCATGCTAGTGTGTCTCATGAAGAGACCAGAGATTATAGGCATGCCTGTGTGTCCCATGAAGAGACCTCGGATTATAGGCATGCCTGTGTGTCCCATGAAGAGACCTCGGATTATAGGCATGCCTGTGTGTCCCATGAAGAGACCTCGGATTATAGGCATGCCTGTGTATCCCATGAAGAAACTGGAGATTATAGGCATGCCTGTGTGACCCATGAAGAGACCTTGGATTATAGGCATGCCTGTGTGTCCCATGAAGAGACCTCGGATTATAGGCATGTCTGTGTGTCCCATGAAGAGACCAGAGATTATAGGCATGCCTGTGTGTCCCATGAAGAGACCTCAGATTATAGGCATGCCTGCGTGTCCCATGAAGAGACCTCAGATTATAGGCATGCCTGTGTGTCCCATGAAGAGACCAGAGATTATAGGCATGCCTGTGTGTCCTATGAAGAGACCTCGGATTATAGGCATGCCTGTGTGTCCAATGAAGAGACCGGAGATTATAGGCATGCCTGTGCGTCCCATGAAGAGACCGGAGATTATAGGCATGCCTTTGTGTCCCATGAAGAGACCTCAGATTATAGGCATGCCTGTGTGTCCCATGAAGAGACCTCGGATGATAGGCATGCCTGTGTGTCCCATGAAGAAACTAGAGATTATAGGCATGCCTATGTGTCCCATGAAGAGACCTTGGATTATAGGCATGCCTGTGTGTCCCATGAAGAGACCTCGGATTATAGGCATGCCTGTGTGTCCCATGAAGAGACCAGAGATTATAGGCATGCCAGTGTCTTCCATGTAGAGGCCTCAGATTATAGGCATGCCTGTGTATCCCATGAAGAGACCTCGGATTATAAGCATGCTTGTATGTCCCATGAAAAGACTGGAGATTAGAGGCATGCCTGTGTGTCCCATGAAGAGACCTCGGATTATAGGCATGCCTGTGTGTCCCATGAAGAGACCGGAGATTATAGGCATGCCCGTTTGTCCCATGAAGGGACCGGAGATTATAGGCATGCCTGTGTGTCCCATGAAGAAACTGGAGATTATAGGCATGCCTGTGTGTCCCATGAAGAGACCTTGGATTATAGGCATGCCTGTGTGTCCCATAAAGAGACCTCGGATTATAGGCATGCCTGTGTGTCCCATGAAGAGACCAGAGATTATAGGCATGCCTGTGTCTCCCATGTCGAGACCTCGGATTATAGGCATGCCTGTGTGTCCCATGAAGAGACCTCGGATTATAGGCATGCTTTGTGTGTCCCATGAAGAGACCGGAGATTATAGGCATGCCCGTGTGTCCCGTGAAGGGACCGGAGATTATAGGCATGCCTGTGTGTCTGATAGGAGACCCGAGATTATAGGCATGCCTGTGTGTCCCATGAAAAGACTAGAGATTATAGGCATGCCTGTGTGTCCCAGGAAGAGACTGGAGATTATAGGCATGTCTGTGTGTCCCATGAAGAAACCGGAGATTATAGGCATTCTTGTGAGTCCCATGAAGAGACCTCAGAATATAGGCATGCCTGTGTGTCCCATGAAGAGACCGGAGATTATAGGCTTGCCTGTGTGTCCAATGAAGAGACCGGAGATTATAGGCATGCCTGTGTGTCCCATGAAGAGACCTCGGGTTATAGGCATGCCTGTGTGTCCAATGAAGAGACCGGAGATTATAGGCATGCCTGTGCATCCCATGAAGAGACCGGAGATTATAGGCATGCCTGTGTGTCCCATGAAGAGACCGGAGATTATAGGCATGCTTGTGAGTCCCACGAAGAGACCTCAGATCATAGGCATGCCTGTGTGTCCCATGAAGAGACCGGAAATTATAGGCATGCCTGTGTGTCCCATGAAGAGACCGGAGATTATAGGCATGCCTGTGTGTCCCAAGAAGAGACCTCGGATTATAGGCATGCCTGTGTGTCCCATGAAGAGACCTCAGATTATAGGCAGGACTGTGTGTCCCATGAAGAGACCTTCGATTATAGGCATGCCTGTGTGTCCCATGAAGAGACCAGAGATTATATGCATGCCTGTGTGTCCCATGAAGAGACAGGAGATTATAGGCATGCCTGTGTGTCCCATGAAGAGACCGGAGATTATAGGCATGCCTGTGTGCCCCATGAAGAGACCGGAGATTATAGGCATGCTTGTGTGTCCCATGAAGAGACCGGAGATTATAGGCATGCCTGTGTGTCCCATGAAGAGACCGAAGATTATAGGCATGCCTGTGTGCCCCATGAAGAGACCGGAGATTATAGGCATGCCTGTGTGTCCCATGAAGAGACCTCGGATTATAGGCATGCCTCTGTGTCCCATGAAGAGACTGGAGATTATAGGCATGCCTGTGTCCAATGAAGAGACCGGAAATTGTAGGCATGCTGTGTGTCCCATGAAGAGACCGGAGATTATAGGCATGCTTGTGTGTCCCATGAAGAGACCTCAGATTATAGGCATGCCTGTGTGTCCCATGAAGAGACCTCGGATTATAGGATGCCTGTGTGTCCCATGAAGAAACTGGAGATTATAGGCATGCCTGTGTGTCCCAAGAAGAGACCTCAGATCATAGGCATGCCTGTGTGTCCCATGAAAAGACCTCGGATTATATGCATGCCTGTGTGTCCCATGAAGAGACCGGAGATTATAGGCATGCCTGTGTGTCCCATGAAGAGACTGGAGATTATAGGCATGCCTGTGTGTCCCAAGAAGAGACCTCAGATCATAGGCATGCCTGTGTGTCCCATGAAAAGACCTCGGATTATATGCATGCCTGTGTGTCCCATGAAGAGACCTCAGATTATAGGCAGGACTGTGTGTCCCATGAAGAGACCTTCGATTATAGGCATGCCTGTGTGTCCCATGAAGAGACCAGAGATTATATGCATGCCTGTGTGTCCCATGAAGAGACAGGAGATTATAGGCATGCCTGTGTGTCCCATGAAGAGACCTCGGATTATAAGCATGCTTGTATGTCCCATGAAAAGACTGGAGATTAGAGGCATGCCTGTGTGTCCCATGAAGAGACCTCGGATTATAGGCATGCCTGTGTGTCCCATGAAGAGACCGGAGATTATAGGCATGCCCGTTTGTCCCATGAAGGGACCGGAGATTATAGGCATGCCTGTGTGTCCCATGAAGAAACTGGAGATTATAGGCATGCCTGTGTGTCCCATGAAGAGACCTTGGATTATAGGCATGCCTGTGTGTCCCATAAAGAGACCTCGGATTATAGGCATGCCTGTGTGTCCCATGAAGAGACCAGAGATTATAGGCATGCCTGTGTCTCCCATGTCGAGACCTCGGATTATAGGCATGCCTGTGTGTCCCATGAAGAGACCTCGGATTATAGGCATGCTTTGTGTGTCCCATGAAGAGACCGGAGATTATAGGCATGCCCGTGTGTCCCGTGAAGGGACCGGAGATTATAGGCATGCCTGTGTGTCTGATAGGAGACCCGAGATTATAGGCATGCCTGTGTGTCCCATGAAAAGACTAGAGATTATAGGCATGCCTGTGTGTCCCAGGAAGAGACTGGAGATTATAGGCATGTCTGTGTGTCCCATGAAGAAACCGGAGATTATAGGCATTCTTGTGAGTCCCATGAAGAGACCTCAGAATATAGGCATGCCTGTGTGTCCCATGAAGAGACCGGAGATTATAGGCTTGCCTGTGTGTCCAATGAAGAGACCGGAGATTATAGGCATGCCTGTGTGTCCCATGAAGAGACCTCGGGTTATAGGCATGCCTGTGTGTCCAATGAAGAGACCGGAGATTATAGGCATGCCTGTGCATCCCATGAAGAGACCGGAGATTATAGGCATGCCTGTGTGTCCCATGAAGAGACCGGAGATTATAGGCATGCTTGTGAGTCCCACGAAGAGACCTCAGATCATAGGCATGCCTGTGTGTCCCATGAAGAGACCGGAAATTATAGGCATGCCTGTGTGTCCCATGAAGAGACCGGAGATTATAGGCATGCCTGTGTGTCCCAAGAAGAGACCTCGGATTATAGGCATGCCTGTGTGTCCCATGAAGAGACCTCAGATTATAGGCAGGACTGTGTGTCCCATGAAGAGACCTTCGATTATAGGCATGCCTGTGTGTCCCATGAAGAGACCAGAGATTATATGCATGCCTGTGTGTCCCATGAAGAGACAGGAGATTATAGGCATGCCTGTGTGTCCCATGAAGAGACCGGAGATTATAGGCATGCCTGTGTGCCCCATGAAGAGACCGGAGATTATAGGCATGCTTGTGTGTCCCATGAAGAGACCGGAGATTATAGGCATGCCTGTGTGTCCCATGAAGAGACCTCGGATTATAGGCATGCCTGTGTGCCCCATGAAGAGACCGGAGATTATAGGCATGCCTGTGTGTCCCATGAAGAGACCTCGGATTATAGGCATGCCTCTGTGTCCCATGAAGAGACTGGAAATTATAGGCATGCCTGTGTCCAATGAAGAGACCGGAAATTGTAGGCATGCTGTGTGTCCCATGAAGAGACCGGAGATTATAGGCATGCTTGCGTGTCCCATGAAGAGACCTCAGATTATAGGCATGCCTGTGTGTCCCATGAAGAGACCTCGGATTATAGGATGCCTGTGTGTCCCATGAAGAAACTGGAGATTATAGGCATGCCTGTGTGTCCCAAGAAGAGACCTCAGATCATAGGCATGCCTGTGTGTCCCATGAAAAGACCTCGGATTATATGCATGCCTGTGTGTCCCATGAAGAGACCGGAGATTATAGGCATGCCTGTGTGTCCCATGAAGAGACTGGAGATTATAGGCATGCCTGTGTGTCCCAAGAAGAGACCTCAGATCATAGGCATGCCTGTGTGTCCCATGAAAAGACCTCGGATTATATGCATGCCTGTGTGTCCCATGAAGAGACCTCAGATTATAGGCAGGACTGTGTGTCCCATGAAGAGACCTTCGATTATAGGCATGCCTGTGTGTCCCATGAAGAGAGCAGAGATTATATGCATGCCTGTGTGTCCCATGAAGAGACAGGAGATTATAGGCATGCCTGTGTGTCCCATGAAGAGACCGGAGATTATAGGCATGCTGTGTGTCCCATGAAGAGACCGGAGATTATAGGCATGCTTGTGTGTCCTATGAAGAGACCTCAGATTATAGGTATGCCTGTGTGTCCCATGAAGAGAACTCAGATTATAGGCATGCCTGTGTGTCCCATGAAGAGACCTCGGATTATAGGCATGCCTGTGTGTCCCATGAAGAGACCGGAGATTATAGGCATGCCTGTGTGTCCCATGAAGAGACAGGAGATTATAGGCATGCCTGTGTGTCCCATGAAGAGACCAGTGATTATAGGCATGCCTGTGTGTCCCATGAAGAGACCGGAGATTATAGGCATTCCTGTGTGTCCCATGAAGAGACCGGAGATTATAGGCATGCTTGTGAGTCCCATGAAGAGAACTCGGATTATAGGCATGCCTGTGTGTCCCATGGAGAGACCTCAGATTATAGGCTTGCCTGTGTGTCCCATGAAGAGACCAGAGATTATAAGCATGCCTGTGTGTCCCATGAAGAGACAGGAGATTATAGGCATGCATGTGTGTCCCATGAAGAGACCAGAGAGTATAGGTATGCCTGTGTGTCCCATGAAGAGACCAGAGATTATAGGCATGCCTGTGTGTCCCATGAAGAGACCAGAGATTATAGGCATGCCTGTGTGTCCCATGAAGAGACCGGAGTTTATAGGCATGCCTGTGTGTCCCATGAAGAGACCGGAGATTATAGGCATGCCTGTGTGTCCCATGAAGAGACCGGAGATTATAGGCATGCTTGTGAGTCCCATGAAGAGACCGGAGATTATAGGCATGCCTGTGTGTCCCATGAAGGGACCGGAGTTTATAGGCATGCCTATGTGTCCCATGAAGAGACCGGAGATTATAGGCATGCCTGTGTGTCCCATGAAGAGACCTCGGATTATAGGCATGCCTGTGTGTCCCATGAAGAGACCGGAGATTATTGGCATGCCTGTGTGTCCCATGAAGAGACAGGAGATTATAGGCATGCATGTGTGTCCCATGAAGAGACTGGAGATTATAGGCATGCCTGTGTGTCCCATGAAGAGACCAGAGATTATAGGCATGCCTGTGTGTCCCATGAAGAGCTTGGATATTATAGGCATGCCTGTGTGTCCCATGAAGAGACCGGAGATTATAGGCATGCTTGTGAGTCCTATGAAGAGATCTCAGATTATAGGCATGCCTGTGTGTCCCATGAAGAGACTGGAGATTATAGGCATGCCTGTGTGTCCCATGAAGAGACCAGAGATTATAGGCATGCCTGTGTGTCCCATGAAGAGACCTCGGATTATAGGCATGCCTGTGTGTCCCATGAAGAGACCTCAGATTATAGGCATGCCTGTGTGTCCCATGAAGAGACCAGAGATTATAGGCATGCCTGTGTGTCCTATGAAGAGACCTCGGATTATAGGCATGCCTGTGTGTCCAATGAAGAGACCGGAGATTATAGGCATGCCTGTGCGTCCCATGAAGAGACCGGAGATTATAGGCATGCCTTTGTGTCCCATGAAGAGACCTCAGATTATAGGCATGCCTGTGTGTCCCATGAAGAGACCTCGGATTATAGGCATGCCTGTGTGTCCCATGAAGAAACTAGAGATTATAGGCATGCCTATGTGTCCCATGAAGAGACCTCAGATTATAGGCATGCCTGTGTGTCCCATGAAGAGACCTCAGATTATAGGCATGCCTGTGTGTCCAATGAAGAAACTAGAGATTATAGGCATGCCTATGTGTCCCATGAAGAGACCTTGGATTATAGGCATGCCTGTGTGTCCCATGAAGAGACTGAAGATTATAGGCATGCTTGTGAGTCCCATGAAGAGACCGGAGATTATAGCCATGCCTGTGTGTCCCATGAAGAGACCTCGGATTATAGGGATGCCTGTGTGTCCCATGAAGAGACCGGAGATTATAGGCATGCCCGTTTGTCCCATGAAGGGACCGGAGATTATAGGCATGCCTGTGTGTCCCATGAAGAAACTGGAGATTATAGGCATGCCTGTGTGTCCCATGAAGAGACCTTGGATTATAGGCATGCCTGTGTGTCCCATGAAGAGACCTCGGATTATAGGCATGTCCGTGTGTCCCATGAAGGGACCGGAGATTATAGGCATGCCTGTGTGTCTGATAGGAGACCCGAGATTATAGGCATGCCTGTGTGTCCCATGAAAAGACTAGAGATTATAGGCATGCCTGTGTGTCCCATGAAGAGACCGGAGATTATAGGCATGCCTGTGTGTCCCAAGAAGAGACCTTGGATTATAGGCATGCCTGTGTGTCCCATGAAGAGACCTCGGATTATAGGCATGCCTGTGTGTCCCATGAAGAGACCTCAGATTATAGGCAGGACTGTGTGTCCCATGAAGAGACCTTCGATTATAGGCATGCCTGTGTGTCCCATGAAGAGACCAGAGATTATATGCATGCCTGTGTGTCCCATGAAGAGACAGGAGATTATAGGCATGCCTGTGTGTCCCATGAAGAGACCGGAGATTATAGGCATGCTGTGTGTCCCATGAAGAGACCGGAGATTATAGGCATGCTTGTGTGTCCCATGAAGAGACCTCAGATTATAGGCATGCCTGTGTGTCCCATGAAGAGACCTCGGATTATAGGCATGCCTGTGTGTCCCATGAAGAAACTGGAGATTATAGGCATGCCTGTGTGTTCCATGAAGAGACCTCGGATTATAGGCATGCCTGTGTGTCCCATGAAGAGACCAGAGATTATAGGCATGCCTGTAAGTCCCATGAAGAGACCTCGGATTATAGGCATGCCTGTGTGTCCAATGAAGAGACCAGAGATTATAGGCATGCCTGTGAGTCCCTTGAAGAGACTGGAGATTATAGGCATGCTAGTGTGTCTCATGAAGAGACCAGAGATTATAGGCATGCCTGTGTGTCCCATGAAGAGACCTCGGATTATAGGCATGCCTGTGTGTCCCATGAAGAGACCTCGGATTATAGGCATGCCTGTGTGTCCCATGAAGAGACCTCGGATTATAGGCATGCCTGTGTATCCCATGAAGAAACTGGAGATTATAGGCATGCCTGTGTGACCCATGAAGAGACCTTGGATTATAGGCATGCCTGTGTGTCCCATGAAGAGACCTCGGATTATAGGCATGTCTGTGTGTCCCATGAAGAGACCAGAGATTATAGGCATGCCTGTGTCTCCCATGTAGAGACCTCGGATTATAGGCATGCCTGTGTATCCCATGAAGAGACCTCGGATTATAGGCATGCTTTTGTGTCCCATGAAGAGACTGGAGATTAAAAGCATGCCTGTGTGCCCCATGAAGAGACCTCAGATTATAGGCATGCCTGTGTGTCCCATGAAGAGACCGGAGATTATAGGCATGCCCGTGTCCCCCACAAAGGGACCAGAGATTATAGGCATGCCTGTGTGTCCCATGAAGAAACTGGTGATTATAAGCATGCCTGTGTGTCCCATGAAGAGACCTTGGATTATAGGCATGTCTGTGTGTCCCATGAAGAGACCTCGGATTATAGGCATGCCTGTGAGTCCCATGAAGAGACCAGAGATTATAGTCATGCCTGTGTCTCCCATGTAGAGACCTCGGATTATAGGCATGCCTGTGTGTCCCATGAAGAGACCTCGGATTATAGGCATGCTTTGTGTGTCCCATGAAGAGACTGGAGATTAGAGGCATGCCTGTGTGTCCCATGAAAAGACCTCAGATTATAGGCATGCCTGTGTGTCCCATGAAGAGACCGGAGATTATAGGCATGCCCGTGTGTCCCATGAAGGGACCGGAGATTATAGGCATGCCTGTGTGTCCCATTAGGAGACCAGAGATTATAGGCATGCCTGTGTGTCCCATGAAAAGACTGGAGATTATAGGCATGCCTGTGTGTCCCATGAAGAGACCGGAGGTTATAGGCATGCCTGTGTGTCCCATGAAGAGACCAGAGATTATAGGCATGCCTGTGTGTCCCATGAAGAGACTGGAGATTATAGGCATGCCTGTGTGTCCCATGAAGAGACCGGAGATTATAGGCATGCCTGTGTGTCCCATGAAGAGACCTCAGATTATAGGCATGCCTGTGTGTCCCATGAAGAGACCTCGGATTATAGGCATGCCTGTGTGTCCCATGAAGAAACTGGAGATTATAGGCATGCCTGTGTGTTCCATGAAGAGACCTCGGATTATAGGCATGCCTGTGTGTCCCATGAAGAGACCAGAGATTATAGGCATGCCTGTGTCTCCCATGTAGTGACCTTGGATTATAGGCATGCCTGTGTATCCCATGAAGAGACCTCGGATTATAGGCATGCTTGTGTGTCCCATGAAGAGACCGGAGATTATAGGCATGCCTGTGTGTCCCATGAAGAGACCGGAGATTGTAGGTATGCCTGTGTGTCCCATGAAGAGACCGGAGATTATAGGCATGCCTGTGTGTCCCATGAAGAGACCAGAGATTATAGGCATGCCTGTGTGTCCCATGAAGAAACCGGAGATTATAGGCATGCTTGTGAGTCCCATGAAGGGACCTCAGATCATAGGCATGCCTGTGTGTCCCATGAAGAGACCGGAGATTATAGGCATGCCTGTGTGTCCCATGAAGAGACCGGAGATTATAGGCATGCCTGTGTGTCCCAAGAAGAGACCTCAGAATATAGGCATGCCTGTGTGTCCCATGAAAAGACCTCGGATTATAGGCATGCCTGTGTGTCCCATGAAGAGACCTCAGATTATAGGCAGGACTGTTTGTCCCATGAAGAGACCAGAGATTATAGGCATGCCTGTGTGTCCCATGAAGAGACCAGAGATTATATGCATGCCTGTGTGTCCCATGAAGAGACAGGAGATTATAGGCATGCCTGTGTGTCCCATGAAGAGACCGGAGATTATAGGCATGCTGCGTGTCCCATGAAGAAACCAGAGATTATAGGCATGCTTGTGTGTCCCATGAAGAGACCTCAGATTATAGGTATGCCTGTGTGTCCCATGAAGAGAACTCAGATTATAGGCATGCCTGTGTGTCCCATGAAGAGACCTCGGATTATAGGCATGCCTGTGTGTCCCATGAAGAGACCGGAGATTATAGGCATGCCTGTGTGTCCCATGAAGAGACCTCGGATTATAGGCATGCCTGTGTGTCCCATGAAGAGACCGGAGATTATAGGCATGCCTGTGTATCCCATGAAGAGACCTCAGATTATAGGCATGCCTGTGTGTCTCATGAAGAGACCGGAGATTATAGGCATGCCTGTGTGTCCCATGAAGAGACAGGAGATTATAGGCATGCATGTGTGTCCCATGAAGAGACCGGAGATTATAGGCATGCCTGTGTGTCCCATGAAGAGACCAGAGATTATAGGCATGCCTGTGTGTCCCATGAAGAGACTGGATATTATAGGCATGCCTGTGTGTCCCATGAAGAGACCGGAGATTATAGGCATGCTTGTGAGTCCCATGAAGAGATCTCAGATTATAGGCATGTCTGTGTGTCCCATGAAGAGACCGGAGATTATAGGCATGCCTGTGTGTCCCATGAAGAGACCAGATATTATAGGCATGCCTGTGTGTCCCATTAAGAGACCTCAGATTATAGGCATGCCTGTGTGTCCCATGAAGAGACCTCAGATTATAGGCATGCCTGTGTGTCCCATGAAGAGACCAGAGATTATAGGCATGCCTGTGTGTCCTATGAAGAGACCTCGGATTATAGGCATGCCTGTGTGTCCAATGAAGAGACCGGAGATTATAGGCATGCCTGTGCGTCCCATGAAGAGACCGGAGATTATAGGCATGCCTTTGTGTCCCATGAAGAGACCTCAGATTATAGGCATGCCTGTGTGTCCCATGAAGAGACCTCGGAATATAGGCATGCCTGTGTGTCCCATGAAGAAACTAGAGATTATAGGCATGCCTATGTGTCCCATGAAGAGACCTTGGATTATAGGCATGCCTGTGTGTCCCATGAAGAGACCTCGGATTATAGGCATGCCTGTGTGTCCCATGAAGAGACCAGAGATTATAGGCATGCCAGTGTCTTCCATGTAGAGGCCTCAGAATTTAGGCATGCCTGTGTATCCCATGAAGAGACCTCGGATTATAGGCATGCTTGTATGTCCCATGAAAAGACTGGAGATTAGAGGCATGCCTGTGTGTCCCATGAAGAGACCTCGGATTATAGGCATGCCTGTGTGTCCCATGAAGAGACCGGAGATTATAGGCATGCCTGTTTGTCCCATGAAGGGACCGGAGATTATAGGCATGCCTGTGTGTCCCATGAAGAAACTGGAGATTATAGGCATGCCTGTGTGTCCCATGAAGAGACCTTGGATTATAGGCATGCCTGTGTGTCCCATGAAGAGACCTCGGATTATAGGCATGCCTGTGTGTCCCATGAAGAGACCAGAGATTATAGGCATGCCTGTGTCTCCCATGTAGAGACCTCGGATTATAGGCATGCCTGTGTGTCCCATGAAGAGACCTCGGATTATAGGCATGCCTGTGTGTCCCATGAAGAGACCGGAGATTAAAGGCATGCCCGTGTGTCCCATGAAGGGACCGGAGATTATAGGCATGCCTGTGTGTCTGATAGGAGACCCGAGATTATAGGCATGCCTGTGTGTCCCATGAAAAGACTAGAGATTATAGGCATGCCTGTGTGTCCCAGGAAGAGACTGGAGATTATAGGCATGCCTGTGTGTCCCATGAAGAAACCGGAGATTATAGGCATTCTTGTGAGTCCCATGAAGAGACCTCAGAATATAGGCATGCCTGTGTGTCCCATGAAGAGACCGGAGATTATAGGCTTGCCTGTGTGTCCCATGAAGAGACCGGAGATTATAGGCATGCCTGTGTGTCCCATGAAGAGACCTCGGGTTATAGGCATGCCTGTGTGTCCAATGAAGAGACCGGAGATTATAGGCATGCCTGTGCATCCCATGAAGGGACCGGAGATTATAGGCATGCCTGTGTGTCCCATGAAGAGACCGGAGATTATAGGCATGCCTGTGTGTCCCATGAAGAGACCGGAGATTATAGGCATGCTTGTGAGTCCCACGAAGAGACCTCAGATCATAGGCATGCCTGTGTGTCCCATGAAGAGACCGGAAATTATAGGCATGCCTGTGTGTCCCATGAAGAGACCGGAGATTATAGGCATGCCTGTGTGTCCCAAGAAGAGACCTTGGATTATAGGCATGCCTGTGTGTCCCATGAAGAGACCTCGGATTATAGGCATGCCTGTGTGTCCCATGAAGAGACCTCAGATTATAGGCAGGACTGTGTGTCCCATGAAGAGACCTTCGATTATAGGCATGCCTGTGTGTCCCATGAAGAGACCAGAGATTATATGCATGCCTGTGTGTCCCATGAAGAGACAGGAGATTATAGGCATGCCTGTGTGTCCCATGAAGAGACCGGAGATTATAGGCATGCAGTGTGTCCCATGAAGAGACCAGAGATTATAGGCATGCTTGTGTGTCCCATGAAGAGACCTCAGATTATAGGCATGCCTGTGTGTCCCATGAAGAGACCTCGGATTATAGGCATGCCTGTGTGTCCCATGAAGAAACTGAAGATTATAGGCATGCCTGTGTGTTCCATGAAGAGACCTCGGATTATAGGCATGCCTGTGTGTCCCATGAAGAGACCAGAGATTATAGGCATGCCTGTGTCTCCCATGTAGAGACCTTGTATTATAGGCATGCCTGTGTATCCCATGAAGAGACCTCGGATTATAGGCATGCTTGTGTGTCCCATGAAGAGACCGGAGATTATAGGCATGCCTGTGTGTCCCATGAAGAGACCGGAGATTGTAGGTATGCCTGTGTGTCCCATGTAGAGACCGGAGATTATAGGCATGCCTGTGTGTCCCATGAAGAGACCAGAGATTATAGGCATGCCTGTGTGTCCCATGAAGAGACCGGAGATTATAGGCATGCCTGTGTGTCCCATGAAGAGACCTCGGGTTATAGGCATGCCTGTGTGTCCAATGAAGAGACCGGAGATTATAGGCATGCCTGTGCATCCCATGAAGAGACCGGAGATTATAGGCATGCCTGTGTGTCCCATGAAGAGACCGGAGATTATAGGCATGCTTGTGAGTCCCATGAAGAGACCTCCGATCATAGGCATGCCTGTGTGTCCCATGAAGGGACCGGAGTTTATAGGCATGCCTATGTGTCCCATGAAGAGACCAGAGATTATAGGCATGCCTGTGTGTCCCATGAAGAGACCTCGGATTATAGGCATGCCTGTGTGTCCCATGAAGAGACAGGAGATTATAGGCATGCATGTGTGTCCCATGAAGAGACCGGAGATTATAGGCATGCCTGTGTGTCCCATGAAGAGACCAGAGATTATAGGCATGCCTGTGTGTCCCATGAAGAGCTTGGATATTATAGGCATGCCTGTGTGTCCCATGAAGAGGCCGGAAATTATAGGCATGCTTGTGAGTCCCATGAAGAGATCTCAGATTATAGGCATGCCTGTGTGTCCCATGAAGAGACCGGAGATTATAGGCATGCCTGTGTGTCCCATGAAGAGACCAGAGATTATAGGCATGCCTGTGTGTCCCATGAAGAGACCTCGGATTATAGGCATGCCTGTGTGTCCCATGAAGAGACCTCAGATTATAGGCATGCCTGTGTGTCCCATGAAGAGACCAGAGATTATAGGCATGCCTGTGTGTCCTATGAAGAGACCTCGGATTAAAGGCATGCGTGTGTGTCCAATGAAGAGACCGGAGATTATAGGCATGCCTGTGCGTCCCATGAAGAGACCGGAGATTATAGGCATGCCTTTGTGTCCCATGAAGAGACCTCAGATTATAGGCATGCCTGTGTGTCCCATGAAGAGACCTCGGATTATAGGCATGCCTGTGTGTCCCATGAAGAAACTAGAGATTATAGGCATGCCTATGTGTCCCATGAAGAGACCTTGGATTATAGGCATGCCTGTGTGTCCCATGAAGAGACCTCGGATTAGAGGCATGCCTGTGTGTCCCATGAAGAGACCTCGGATTATAGGCATGCTTGTGTGTCCCATGAAAAGACTGGAGATTAGAGGCATGCCTGTGTGTCCCATGAAGAGACCTCGGATTATAGGCATGCCTGTGTGTCCCATGAAGAGACCAGAGATTATAGGCATGCCTGTGTCTCCCATGTAGAGACCTCGGATTATAGGCATGCCTGTGTGTCCCATGAAGAGACCTCGGATTATAGGCATGCTTTGTGTGTCCCATGAAGAGACTGGAGATTAGAGGCATGCCTGTGTGTCCCATGAAGAGACCTCGGATTATAGGCATGCCTGTGTGTCCCATGAAGAGACCGGAGATTATAGGCATGCCCGTGTGTCCCATGAAGGGACCGGAGATTATAGGCATGCCTGTGTGTCTGATAGGAGACCCGAGATTATAGGCATGCCTGTGTGTCCCATGAAAAGACTAGAGATTATAGGCATGCCTGTGTGTCCCAGGAAGAGACTGGAGATTATAGGCATGCCTGTGTGTCCCATGAAGAAACCGGAGATTATAGGCATTCTTGTGAGTCCCATGATGAGACCTCAGAATATAGGCATGCCTGTGTGTCCCATGAAGAGACCGGAGATTATAGGCTTGCCTGTGTGTCCCATGAAGAGACCGGAGATTATAGGCATGCCTGTGTGTCCCATGAAGAGACCTCGGGTTATAGGCATGCCTGTGTGTCCAATGAAGAGACCGGAGATTATAGGCATGCCTGTGCGTCCCATGAAGAGACCGGAGATTATAGGCATGCCTGTGTGTCCCATGAAGAGACCGGAGATTATAGGCATGCTTGTGAGTCCCATGAAGAGACCTCCGATCATAGGCATGCCTGTGTGTCCCATGAAGAGACCGGAAATTATAGGCATGCCTGTGTGTCCCATGAAGAGACCGGAGATTATAGGCATGCCTGTGTGTCCCAAGAAGAGACCTTGGATTATAGGCATGCCTGTGTGTCCCATGAAGAGACCTCGGATTATAGGCATGCCTGTGTGTCCCATGAAGAGACCTCAGATTATAGGCAGGACTGTGTGTCCCATGAAGAGACCTTCAATTATAGGCATGCCTGTGTGTCCCATGAAGAGACCAGAGATTATATGCATGCCTGTGTGTCCCATGAAGAGACAGGAGATTATAGGCATGCCTGTGTGTCCCATGAAGAGACCGGAGATTATAGGCATGCTGTGTGTCCCATGAAGAGACCGGAGATTATAGGCATGCTTGTGTGTCCCATGAAGAGACCTCAGATTATAGGCATGCCTGTGTGTCCCATGAAGAGACCTCGGATTATAGGCATGCCTGTGTGTCCCATGAAGAAACTGGAGATTATAGGCATGCCTGTGTGTTCCGTGAAGAGACCTCGGATTATAGGCATGCCTGTGTGTCCCATGAAGAGACCAGAGATTATAGGCATGCCTGTGTCTCCCATGTAGAGACCTTGGATTATAGGCATGCCTGTGTATCCCATGAAGAGACCTCGGATTATAGGCATGCTTGTGTGTCCCATGAAGAGACCGGAGATTATAGGCTTGCCTGTGTGTCCCATGAAGAGACCGGAGATTGTAGGTATGCCTGTGTGTCCCATGAAGAGACCGGAGATTATAGGCATGCCTGTGTATCCCATGAAGAGACCAGAGATTATAGGCATGCCTGTGTGTCCCATGAAGAAACCGGAGATTATGGGCATGCTTGTGAGTCCCACAAAGAGACCTCAGATCATAGGCATGCCTGTGTGTCCCATGAAGAGACCGGAGATTATAGGCATGCCTGTGTGTCCCATGAAGAGACCGGAGATTATAGGCATGCCTGTGTGTCCCAAGAAGAGACCTCAGATTATAGGCATGCCTGTGTATCCCATGAAGAGACCGGAGATTATAGGCATGCCTGTGTGTCCCATGAAGAGACCTCAGATTATAGGCATGCCTGTGTGTCCCATGAAGAGAACTCGAATAATAGGCATGCCTGTGAGTCCCATGAAGAGACCTCAGATTATAGGCATGCCTGTGTGTCCCATGAAGAGACCTCGGATTATAGGCATGCCTGTGTGTCCAATGAAGAGACCTGAGATTATAGGCATGCCTGTGCGTCCCATGAAAAGACCGGAGATTATAGGCATGCTTGTGTGTCCCATGAAGTGACCTCGGATTATAGTCATGCCTGTGTATCCCATGAAGAGACCTCGGATTATAGGCATACCTGTGTGTCCCATGAAGAGACCTCGGATTATAGGCATGCCCGTGTGTCCCATGAAGAAACTGGAGATTATAGGCATGCCTGTGTGTCTCATGAAGAGACCTTGGATTATAGGCATGCCTGTGTGTTCCATGAAGAGACCTCGGATTATAGGCATGCCTGTGTGTCCCATGAAAAGACCAGAGATTATAGGCATGCCTGTGTCTCCCATTGAGAGACCTCGGATTATAGGCATGCCTGTGTATCCCATGAAGAGACCTCAGATTATAGGCATGCTTGTGTGTCCCATGAAGAGACTGGAGATTAGAGGCATGCCTGTGTGTCCCATGAAGAGACCTCGGATTATAGGCATGCCTGTGTGTCCCATGAAGAGACCGGAGATTGTAGGCATGCCGGTGTGTCCCACAAAGGGACCGGAGATTATAGGCATGCCTGTGTGTCCCATGAAGAAACTGGAGATTATAGGCATGCCTGTGTGTCCCATGAAGAGACCTTGGATTATAGGCATGCCTGTGTGTCCCATGAAGAGACCTCGGATTATAGGCATGCCTGTGTGTCCCATGAAGAGACCAGAGATTATAGTCATGCCTGTGTCTCCCATGTAGACACCTCAGATTATAGGCATGCCTGTGTGTCCCATGAAGAGACCTCGGATTATAGGCATGCTTTGTGTGTCCCATGAAGAGACTGGAGATTAGAGGCATGCCTGTGTGTCCCATGAAGAGACCTTGGATTATAGGCATGCCTGTGTGTCCCATGAAGAGACCGGAGATTATAGGCATGCCTGTGTGTCCCATGAAGGGACCGGAGATTATAGACATGCCTGTGTGTCCCATTAGGAGACCAGAGATTATAGGCATGCCTGTGTGTCCCATGAAAAGACTGGAGATTATAGGCATGCCTGTATGTCCCAGGAAGAGACTGGAGATTATAGGCATGCCTGTGTGTCCCATGAAGAGACCGGAGATTATAGGCATGCCTGTGTGTCCCATGAAGAGACCTCGGATTATAGGCATGCCTGTGTGTCCCATGGAGAGACCTCAGATTATAGGCAGGCCTGTGTGTCCCATGAAGAGACCTTGGATTATAGGCATGCCTCTGTGTCCCATGAAGAGACCTTGGATTATAGGCATGCCTGTGTGTCCCATGAAGAGACAGGAGATTATAGGCATGCCTCTGTGTCCCATGAAGAGACCGGAGATTATAGGCATGCCTGTGTGTCCCATGAAGAGACCGGAGATTATATGCATGCCTGTGTGTCCCATGAAGAGACCGGAGATTATAGGCATGCTTGTGAGTCCCACAAAGAGACCTCAGATTATAGGCATGCCTGTGTGTCCCATGAAGAGATCAGAGATTATAGGCATGCCTTTGTGTCCCATGAAGAGACCGGAGATTATGGGCATGCCTGTGTGCCCCATGAAGAGACCTCTTATTATAGGCATGCCTATGTGTCCCATGAAGAGACCAGAGATTATAGGCATGCCTGTGTGTCCCATGAAGAGACCGGAGATTATAGGCATGCCTGTGTGTCCCATGAAGAGACCGGAGATTATAGGCATGCCTGTGTGTCCCATGAACAGACCAGAGATTATAGGCATGCCTGTGTGTCCCATGAAGAGACCAGAGATTATAGGCTTGCTTGTGTGTCCCATGAAGAGACCTCAGATTATAGGCATGCCTGTGTGTCCCATTAAGAGACCTCGGATTATAGGCATGCCTGTGTGTCCCATGAAGAGACCTCAGATTATAGGCATGCCTGTGTGTCCCATGAAGAGACCTCAGATTATAGGCAGGCCTGTGTGTCGTCCCATAAAGAGACCTTTGATTATAGGCATGCCTGTGTGTCCCATGAAGAGACCTTGGATTATAGGCATGCCTGTGTGTCCCATGAAGAGACCGGAGATTATAGGCATGCCTGTGTGTCCCATGAAGAGACAGGAGATTATAGGCATGCCTGTGTGTCCCATGAAGAGACCGGAGATGATAGGCATGCCTGTGTGTCCCATGAAGAGACCGGAGATTATAGGCATGCTTGTGAGTCCCATGAAGAGAACTCAGATTATAGGCATGCCTGTGTGTCCCATGAAGAGACCTCGGATTATAGGCATGCCTGTGTGTCCAATGAAGAGACCGGAGATTATAGGCATGCCTGTGTGTCTCATGAAGAGACCTTGGATTATAGGCATGCCTGTGTGTTCCATGAAGAGACCTCGGATTATAGGCATGCCTGTGTGTCCCATGAAAAGACCAGAGATTATAGGCATGCCTGTGTCTCCCATTGAGAGACCTCGGATTATAGGCATGCCTGTGTATCCCATGAAGAGACCTCAGATTATAGGCATGCTTGTGTGTCCCATGAAGAGACTGGAGATTAGAGGCATGCCTGTGTGTCCCATGAAGAGACCTCGGATTATAGGCATGCCTGTGTGTCTCATGAAGAGACCGGAGATTGTAGGCATGCCCGTGTGTCCCACAAAGGGACCGGAGATTATAGGCATGCCTGTGTGTCCCATGAAGAAACTGGAGATTATAGGCATGCCTGTGTGTCCCATGAGGAGACCTTGGATTATAGGCATGCCTGTGTGTCCCATGAAGAGACCTCAGATTATAGGCATGCCTGTGTGTCCCATGAAGAGACCAGAGATTATAGTCATGCCTATGTCTCCCATGTAGACACCTCGGATTATAGGCATGCCTGTGTGTCCCATGAAGAGACCTCGGATTATAGGCATGCTTTGTGTGTCCCATGAAGAGACTGGAGATTAGAGGCATGCCTGTGTGTTCCATGAAGAGACCTCGGATTATAGGCATGCCTGTGTGTCCCATGAAAAGACCAGAGATTATAGGCATGCCTGTGTCTCCCATTGAGAGACCTCGGATTATAGGCATGCCTGTGTATCCCATGAAGAGACCTCAGATTATAGGCATGCTTGTGTGTCCCATGAAGAGACTGGAGATTAGAGGCATGCCTTTGTGTCCCATGAAGAGACCTCGGATTAGAGGCATGCCTGTGTGTCCCATGAAGAGACCAGAGATTGTAGGCATGCCCGTGTGTCCCACAAAGGGACCGGAGATTATAGGCATGCCTGTGTGTCCCATGAAGAAACTGGAGATTATAGGCATGCCTGTGTGTCCCATGAAGAGACCTTGGATTATAGGCATGCCTGTGTGTCCCATGAAGAGACCTCGGATTATAGGCATGCCTGTGTGTCCCATGAACTGAGCGGAGATTATATGCATGCCTGTGTGTCCCATGAAGAGACCGGAGATTATAGGCATGCCTGTGTATCCCATGAAGAGACCTGAAATTATAGGCATGCTTGTGTGTCCCATGAAGAGACCTCAGATTATAGGCATGCCTGTGTGTCCCATGAAGAGACCTCAGATTATAGGCATGCCTGTGTATCCCATGAAGAGACCTAGGATTATAGGCATGCCTGTGTGTCCCATGAAGAGACCTCAGATTATAGGCAGGCCTGTGTGTCCCATGAAGAGACCTTGGATTATAGGCATGCCTCTGTGTCCCATGAAGAGACCTTGGATTATAGGCATGCCTGTGTGTCCCATGAAGAGACCGGAGATTATAGGCATGTCTGTGTGTCCCATGGAGAGACAGGAGATTGTAGGCATGCCTCTGTGTCCCATGAAGAGACCAGAGATTATAGGCATGCCTGTGTGTCCCATGAAGAGACCGGAGATTATATGCATGCCTGTGTGTCCCATGAAGAGACCGGAGATTATAGGCATGCTTGTGAGTCCCACAAAGAGACCTCAGATTATAGGCATGCCTGTGTGTCCCATGAAGAGATCAGAGATTATAGGCATGCCTTTGTGTCCCATGAAGAGACCGGAGATTATAGGCATGCCTTTGTGTCCCATGAAGAGACCGGAGATTATAGGCATGCCTGTGTGTCCCATGAAGAGACCGGAGATTATAGGCATGCCTGTGTGTCCCATAAAGAGATCAGAGATTATAGGCATGCCTTTGTGTCCCATGAAGAGACCGGAGATTATAGGCATGCCTGTGTGTCCCATGAAGAGACCTTGGATTATAGGCATGCCTATGTGTCCCATGAAGAGACCAGAGATTATAGGCATGCCTGTGTGTCTCATGAAGAGAACAGAGATTATAGGCTTGCTTGTGTGTCCCATGAAGAGACCTCAGATTATAGGCATGCCTGTGTGTCCCATGAAGAGACCTCGGATTATAGGCATGCCTGTGTGTCCCATGAAGAGACCTCGGATTATAGGCATGCCTGTGTGTCCCATGAAGAGACCTCAGATTATAGGTAGGCCTGTGTGTCCCATGAAGAGACCTTTGATTATAGGCATGCCTGTGTGTCCCATGAAGAGACCGGAGATTATATGCATGCCTGTGTGTCCCATGAAGAGACCGGAGATTATAGGCATGCCTGTGTGTCCCATGAAGAGATCTCGGATTATAGGCATGCTTGTGTGTCCCATGAAGAGACTGGAGATTAGAGGCATGCCTGTGTGTCCCATCAAGAGACCTCGGAATATAGGCATGCCTGTGTGTCCCATGAAGAGACCAGAGATTATAGGCATGCCCGTGTGTCCCATGAAGAGACCGGAGATTATAGGCATGCCTGTGTGTCCTATGAAGAGACCTCAGATTATAGGCATGCCTGTGTGTCCAATGAGGAGACCAGAGATTATAGGCATGCCTGTGTGTCCCATGAAGAGGCCTGAGATTATAGGCATGCCTGTGTGTCCCATGAAGAGGCCTTGGATTATAGGCATGCATGTGTGTCAAATGAAGAGACCGGAGATTATAGGCATGCTTGTGTGTCCCATGAAGAGAACTCAGATTATAGGCATGCCTGTGTGTCCCATGAAGAGACTTTGGATTATAGGCATGCCTGTGTGTCCCATGAACAGAGCGGAGATTATATGCATGCCTGTGTGTCTCATGAAGAGACCGGAGATTATAGGCATGCCTGTGTATCCCATGAAGAGACCTGAGATTATAGGCATGCTTGTGTGTCCCATGAAGAGACCTCAGATTATAGGCATGCCTGTGTGTCCCATGAAGAGACCTCGGATTATAGGCATGCCTGTGTGTCCCATGAAGAGACCTCGGATTATAGGCATGCCTGTGTGTCCCATGAAGAGACCTCAGATTATAGGCAGGCCTGTGTATCCCATGAAGAGAACTTGGATTATAGGCATGCCTCTGTGTCCCATGAAGAGACCTTGGATTATAGGCATGCCTGTGTGTCCCATGAAGAGACCGGAGATTATAGGCATGCCTGTGTGTCCCATGAAGAGACAGGAGATTATAGGCATGCCTGTGTGTCCCATGAAGAGACCGGAGATTATAGGCATGCCTGTGTGTCCCATGAAGAGACTGGAGATTATAGGCATGCTTGTGAGTCCCATGAAGAGAACTCAGATTATAGGCATGCCTGTGTGTCCCATGAAGAGACCTCGGATTATATGCATGCCTATGTGTCCCATGAAGCGACCAGAGATTATAGGCATGCCTGTGTGTCCCATGAAGAGACCGGAGAATATAGGCATGCCTGTGTGTCCCATGAAGAGACCGGAGATTATAGGCATGCCTGTGTGTCCCATGAACAGACCAGAGATTATAGGCATGCCTGTGTGTCCCATGAAGAGACCGGAGATTAAAGGCTTGCTTGTGTGTCCCATGAAGAGACCTCAGATTATAGGCATGCCTGTGTGTCCCATGAAGAGACCTTGGATTATAGGCATGCCTGTGTGTCCCATGAAGAGACCTCGGATTATAGGCATGCCTGTGTGTCCCATGAAGAGACCTCAGATTATAGGTAGGCCTGTGTGTCCCATGAAGAGACCTTTGATTATAGGCATGCCTGTGTGTCCCATGAAGAAACCGGAGATTAAATGAATGCCTGTGTGTCCCATGAAGAGACCGGAGATTATAGGCATGCCTGTGTGTCCCATGAAGAGATCTCGGATTATAGGCATGCTTGTGTGTCCCATGAAGAGACTGGAGATTAGAGGCATGCCTGTGTGTCCCATGAAGAGACCTCGGATTATAGGCATGCCTGTGTGTCCCATGAAGAGACCAGAGATTATAGGCATGCCCGTGTGTCCCATGAAGGGACCGGAGATTATAGGCATGCCTGTGTGTCTCATTAGGAGACCGGAGATTATAGGCATGCCTGTGTGTCCCATGAAGAGACTGGAGATTATAGGCATGCCTGTGTGTCCCAAGAAGAGACTGGAGATTATAGGCATGCCTGTGTGTCCCATGAAGAGACCGGAGATTATAGGCATTCCTGTGTGTCCCAGGAAGTGACCGGAGATTATAGGCATGCCTGTGTGTCCCATGAAGAGACCGGAGATTTTAGGCATGCCTGTGTGTCCCATGAAGAGACCTCGGATTATAGGCATGCCTGTGTGTCCCTTGAAGAGACCTCGGATTATAGGCATGCCTGTGTATCCCATGAAGAAACTGGAGATTATAGGCATGCCTGTGTGACCCATGAAGAGACCTTGGATTATAGGCATGCCTGTGTGTCTCATGA
This sequence comes from Triturus cristatus, assembly GCF_964204655.1. Classification (NCBI taxonomy): domain Eukaryota; kingdom Metazoa; phylum Chordata; class Amphibia; order Caudata; family Salamandridae; genus Triturus; species Triturus cristatus. The sequence goes on along the minus strand of NC_140595.1, from coordinate 465,782,383 downwards.
AGAGACCTCGGATTATAGGCATGTCTGTGTGTCCCATGAAGAGACCAGAGATTATAGGCATGCCTGTGTCTCCCATGTAGAGACCTCGGATTATCGGCATGCCTGTGTATCCCATGAAGAGACCTCGGATTATAGGCATGCTTTTGTGTCCCATGAAGAGACTGGAGATTAAAAGCATGCCTGTGTGTCCCATGAAGAGACCTCAGATTATAGGCATGCCTGTGTGTCCCATGAAGAGACCGGAGATTATAGGCATGCCCGTGTGTCCCACAAAGGGACCAGAGATTATAGGCATGCCTGTGTGTCCCATGAAGAAACTGGTGATTATAAGCATGCCTGTGTGTCCCATGAAGAGACCTTGGATTATAGGCATGTCTGTGTGTCCCATGAAGAGACCTCGGATTATAGGCATGCCTGTGAGTCCCATGAAGAGACCAGAGATTATAGTCATGCCTGTGTCTCCCATGTAGAGACCTCGGATTATAGGCATGCCTGTGTGTCCCATGAAGAGACCTCGGATTATAGGCATGCTTTGTGTGTCCCTTGAAGAGACTGGAGATTAGAGGCATGCCTGTATGTCCCATGAAAAGACCGGAGATTATAGGCATGCCCGTGTGTCCCATGAAGGGACCGGAGATTATAGGCATGCCTGTGTGTCCCATTAGGAGACCAGAGATTATAGGCATGCCTGTGTGTCCCATGAAAAGACTGGAGATTATAGGCATGCCTGTGTGTCCCATGAAGAGACCGGAGATTATAGGCATGCCTGTGTGTCCCATGAAGAGACCCGAGATTATAGGCATGCCTGTGTGTCCCATGAAGAGACTGGAGATTATAGGCATGCCTGTGTGTCCCATGAAGAGACCGGAGATTATAGGCATGCCTGTGTGTCCCATGAAGAGACCGGAGATTTTAGGAATGCCTGTGTGCCCCATGAAGAGACCGGAGATTATAGGCATGCCTGTGTGTCCCATGAAGAGACCGGAGATTATAGGCATGCCTGTGTGTCCCATGAAGAGACCTCGGATTATAGGCATGCCTGTGTGTCCAATAAAGAGACCGGAGATTATAGGCATGCCTGTGCGTCCCATGAAGAGACTGGAGATTATAGGCATGCTAGTGTGTCTCATGAAGAGACCGGAGATTATAGGCATGCCTGTGTGTCCCATGAAGAGACCTCGGATTATAGGCATGCCTGTGTGTCCCATGAAGAGACCTCGGATTCTAGGCATGCCTGTGTGTCCCATGAAGAAACTGGAGATTATAGGCATGCCTGTGTGTTCCATGAAGAGACCTCGGATTATAGGCATGCCTGTGTGTCCCATGAAGAGACCAGAGATTATAGGCATGCCTGTGTCTCCCATATAGAGACCTTGGATTATAGGCATGCCTGTGTATCCCATGAAGAGACCTCGGATTATAGGCATGCTTGTGTGTCCCATGAAGAGACCGGAGATTATAGGCATGCCTGTGTGTCCCATGAAGAGACCGGAGATTGTAGGTATGCCTGTGTGTCCCATGAAGAGACTGGAGATTATAGGCATGCCTGTGTGTCCCATGAAGAGACCAGAGATTATAGGCATGCCTGTGTGTCCCATGAAGAAACCGGAGATTATAGGCATGCTTGTGAGTCCCACGAAGAGACCTCAGATCATAGGCATGCCTGTGTGTCCCATGAAGAGACCGGAGATTATAGGCATGCCTGTGTGTCCCATGAAGAGACCGGAGATTATAGGCATGCCTGTGTGTCCCAAGAAGAGACCTCAGATTATAGGCATGCCTGTGTGTCCCATGAAAAGACCTCGGATTATAGGCATGCCTGTGTGTCCCATGAAGAGACCTCAGATTATAGGCAGGACTGTGTGTCCCATGAAGAGACCTCGGATTATAGGCATGCCTGTGTGTCCCATGAAGAGACCTCAGATTATAGGTAGGCCTGTGTGTCCCATGAAGAGACCTTTGATTATAGGCATGCCTGTGTGTCCCATGAAGAGACCGGAGATGAAATGCATGCCTGTGTGTCCCATGAAGAGACCGGAGATTATAGGCATGCCTGTGTGTCCCATGAAGAGATCTCGGATTATAGGCATGCTTGTGTGTCCCATGAAGAGACTGGAGATTAGAGGCATGCCTGTGTGTCCCATGAAGAGACCTCGGATTATAGGCATGCCTGTGTGTCCCATGAAGAGACCAGAGATTATAGGCATGCCCGTGTGTCCCATGAAGGGACCGGAGATTATAGGCATGCCTGTGTGTCTCATTAGGAGACCGGAGATTATAGGCATGCCTGTGTGTCCCATGAAGAGACTGGAGATTATAGGCATGCCTGTGTGTCCCAAGAAGAGACTGGAGATTATAGGCATGCCTGTGTGTCCCATGAAGAGACCGGAGATTATAAGCATTCCTGTGTGTCCCAGGAAGTGACCGGAGATTATAGGCATGCCTGTGTGTCCCATGAAGAGACCGGAGATTTTAGGCATGCCTGTGTGTCCCATGAAGAGACCTCGGATTATAGGCATGCCTGTGTGTCCCATGAAGAGACCTCGGATTATAGGCATGCCTGTGTATCCCATGAAGAAACTGGAGATTATAGGCATGCCTGTGTGACCCATGAAGAGACCTTGGATTATAGGCATGCCTGTGTGTCCCATGAAGAGACCTCGGATTATAGGCATGTCTGTGTGTCCCATGAAGAGACCAGAGATTATAGGCATGCCTGTGTGTCCCATGAAGAGACCGGAGATTATAGGCATGCCTGTGTGTCCCAAAAAGAGATCAGAGATTATAGGCATGCCTTTGTGTCCCATGAAGAGACCGGAGATTATAGGCATGCCTGTGTGTCCCATGAAGAGACCTTGGATTATAGGCATGCCTATGTGTCCCATGAAGAGACCAGAGATTATAGGCATGCCTGTGTGTCTCATGAAGAGAATAGAGATTATAGGCTTGCTTGTGTGTCCCATGAAGAGACCTCAGATTATAGGCATGCCTGTGTGTCCCATGAAGAGACCTCGGATTATAGGCATGCCTGTGTGTCCCATGAAGAGACCTCGGATTATAGGCATGCCTGTGTGTCCCATGAAGAGACCTCAGATTATAGGTAGGCCTGTGTGTCCCATGAAGAGACCTTTGATTATAGGCATGCCTGTGTGTCCCATAAAGAGACCGGAGATTATATGCATGCCTGTGTGTCCCATGAAGAGACCGGAGATTATAGGCATGCCTGTGTGTCCCATGAAGAGATCTCGGATTATAGGCATGCTTGTGTGTCCCATGAAGAGACTGGAGATTAGAGGCATGCCTGTGTGTCCCATCAAGAGACCTCGGAATATAGGCATGCCTGTGTGTCCCATGAAGAGACCAGAGATTATAGGCATGCCTGTGTGTCCCATGAAGAGACCGGAGATTATAGGCATGCCTGTGTGTCCTATGAAGAGACCTCAGATTATAGGCATGCCTGTGTGTCCAATGAGGAGACCAGAGATTATAGGCATGCCTGTGTGTCCCATGAAGAGGCCGGAGATTATAGGCATGCCTGTGTGTCCCATGAAGAGGCCTTGGATTATAGGCATGCATGTGTGTCAAATGAAGAGACCGGAGATTATAGGCATGCTTGTGTGTCCCATGAAGAGAACTCAGATTATAGGCATGCCTGTGTGTCCCATGAAGAGACTTTGGATTATAGGCATGCCTGTGTGTCCCATGAACAGAGCGGAGATTATATGCATGCCTGTGTGTCTCATGAAGAGACCAGAGATTATAGGCATGCCTGTGTATCCCATGAAGAGACCTGAGATTATAGGCATGCTTGTGTGTCCCATGAAGAGACCTCAGATTATAGGCATGCCTGTGTGTCCCATGAAGAGACCTCGGATTATAGGCATGCCTGTGTGTCCCATGAAGAGACCTCGGATTATAGGCATGCCTGTGTGTCCCATGAAGAGACCTCAGATTATAGGCAGGCCTGTGTATCCCATGAAGAGAACTTGGATTATAGGCATGCCTCTGTGTCCCATGAAGAGACCTTGGATTATAGGCATGCCTGTGTGTCCCATGAAGAGACCGGAGATTATAGGCATGCCTGTGTGTCCCATGAAGAGACTGGAGATTATAGGCATGTCTGTGAGTCCCATGAAGAGAACTCAGATTATAGGCATGCCTGTGTGTCCCATGAAGAGACCTCGGATTATATGCATGCCTATGTGTCCCATGAAGCGACCAGAGATTATAGGCATGCCTGTGTGTCCCATGAAGAGACCGGAGAATATAGGCATGCCTGTGTGTCCCATGAAGAGACCGGAGATTATAGGCATGCCTGTGTGTCCCATGAACAGACCAGAGATTATAGGCATGCCTGTGTGTCCCATGAAGAGACCGGAGATTATAGGCTTGCTTGTGTGTCCCATGAAGAGACCTCAGATTATAGGCATGCCTGTGTGTCCCATGAAGAGACCTTGGATTATAGGCATGCCTGTGTGTCCCATGAAGAGACCTCGGATTATAGGCATGCCTGTGTGTCCCATGAAGAGACCTCAGATTATAGGTAGGCCTGTGTGTCCCATGAAGAGACCTTTGATTATAGGCATGCCTGTGTGTCCCATGAAGAGACCGGAGATTAAATGCATGCCTGTGTGTCCCATGAAGAGACCGGAGATTATAGGCATGCCTGTGTGTCCCATGAAGAGATCTCGGATTATAGGCATACTTGTGTGTCCCATGAAGAGACTGGAGATTAGAGGCATGCCTGTGTGTCCCATGAAGAGACCTCGGATTATAGGCATGCCTGTGTGTCCCATGAAGAGACCAGAGATTATAGGCATGCCCGTGTGTCCCATGAAGGGACCGGAGATTATAGGCATGCCTGTGTGTCTCGTTAGGAGACCGGAGATTATAGGCATGCCTGTGTGTCCCATGAAGAGACTGGAGATTATAGGCATGCCTGTGTGTCCCAAGAAGAGACTGGAGATTATAGGCATGCCTGTGTGTCCCATGAAGAGACCGGAGATTATAGGCATTCCTGTGTGTCCCAGGAAGTGACCGGAGATTATAGGCATGCCTGTGTGTCCCATGAAGAGACCGGAGATTTTAGGCATGCCTGTGTGTCCCATGAAGAGACCTCGGATTATAGGCATGCCTGTGTGTCCCATGAAGAGACCTCGGATTATAGGCATGCCTGTGTATCCCATGAAGAAACTGGAGATTATAGGCATGCCTGTGTGACCCATGAAGAGACCTTGGATTATAGGCATGCCTGTGTGTCTCATGAAGAGACCTCGGATTATAGGCATGTCTATGTGTCCCATGAAGAGACCAGAGATTATAGGCATGCCTGTGTCTCCCATGTAGAGACCTCGGATTATCGGCATGCCTGTGTATCCCATGAAGAGACCTCGGATTATAGGCATGCTTTTGTGTCCCATGAAGAGACTGGAGATTAAAAGCATGCCTGTGTGTCCCATGAAGAGACCTCAGGTTATAGGCATGCCTGTGTGTCCCACGAAGAGACCGGAGATTATAGGCATGCCCGTGTGTCCTACAAAGGGACCAGAGATTATAGGCATGCCTGTGTGTCCCATGAAGAAACTGGTGATTATAAGCATGCCTGTGTGTCCCATGAAGAGACCTTGGATTATAGGCATGTCTGTGTGTCCCATGAAGAGACCTCGGATTATAGGCATGCCTGTGAGTCCCATGAAGAGACCAGAGATTATAGTCATGCCTGTGTCTCCCATGTAGAGACCTCGGATTATAGGCATGCCTGTGTGTCCCATGAAGAGACCTCGGATTATAGGCATGCTTTGTGTGTCCCTTGAAGAGACTGGAGATTAGAGGCATGCCTGTATGTCCCATGAAAAGACCGGAGATTATAGGCATGCCCGTGTGTCCCATGAAGGGACCGGAGATTATAGGCATGCCTGTGTGTCCCATTAGGAGACCAGAGATTATAGGCATGCCTGTGTGTCCCATGAAAAGACTGGAGATTATAGGCATGCCTGTGTGTCCCATGAAGAGACCGGAGATTATAGGCATGCCTGTGTGTCCCATGAAGAGACCCGAGATTATAGGCATGCCTGTGTGTCCCATGAAGAGACTGGAGATTATAGGCATGCCTGTGTGTCCCATGAAGAGACCAGAGATTATAGGCATGCCTGTGTGTCCCATGAAGAGACCGGAGATTTTAGGAATGCCTGTGTGCCCCATGAAGAGACCGGAGATTATAGGCATGCCTGTGTGTCCCATGAAGAGACCGGAGATTATAGGCATGCCTGTGTGTCCCATGAAGAGACCTCGGATTATAGGCATGCCTGTGTGTCCAATAAAGAGACCGGAGATTATAGGCATGCCTGTGCGTCCCATGAAGAGACTGGAGATTATAGGCATGCTAGTGTGTCTCATGAAGAGACCGGAGATTATAGGCATGCCTGTGTGTCCCATGAAGAGACCTCGGATTATAGGCATGCCTGTGTGTCCCATGAAGAGACCTCGGATTCTAGGCATGCCTGTGTGTCCCATGAAGAAACTGGAGATTATAGGCATGCCTGTGTGTTCCATGAAGAGACCTCGGATTATAGGCATGCCTGTGTGTCCCATGAAGAGACCAGAGATTATAGGCATGCCTGTGTCTCCCATATAGAGACCTTGGATTATAGGCATGCCTGTGTATCCCATGAAGAGACCTCGGATTATAGGCATGCTTGTGTGTCCCATGAAGAGACCGGAGATTATAGGCATGCCTGTGTGTCCCATGAAGAGACCGGAGATTGTAGGTATGCCTGTGTGTCCCATGAAGAGACTGGAGATTATAGGCATGCCTGTGTGTCCCATGAAGAGACCAGAGATTATAGGCATGCCTGTGTGTCCCATGAAGAAACCGGAGATTATAGGCATGCTTGTGAGTCCCACGAAGAGACCTCAGATCATAGGCATGCCTGTGTGTCCCATGAAGAGACCGGAGATTATAGGCATGCCTGTGTGTCCCATGAAGAGACCGGAGATTATAGGCATGCCTGTGTGTCCCAAGAAGAGACCTCAGATTATAGGCATGCCTGTGTGTCCCATGAAAAGACCTCGGATTATAGGCATGCCTGTGTGTCCCATGAAGAGACCTCAGATTATAGGCAGGACTGTGTGTCCCATGAAGAGACCTCGGATTATAGGCATGCCTGTGTGTCCCATGAAGAGACCTCAGATTATAGGTAGGCCTGTGTGTCCCATGAAGAGACCTTTGATTATAGGCATGCCTGTGTGTCCCATGAAGAGACCGGAGATTAAATGCATGCCTGTGTGTCCCATGAAGAGACCGGAGATTATAGGCATGCCTGTGTGTCCCATGAAGAGATCTCGGATTATAGGCATGCTTGTGTGTCCCATGAAGAGACTGGAGATAAGAGGCATGCCTGTGTGTCCCATGAAGAGACCTCGGATTATAGGCATGCCTGTGTGTCCCATGAAGAGACCAGAGATTATAGGCATGCCCGTGTGTCCCATGAAGGGACCGGAGATTATAGGCATGCTTGTGTGTCTCATTAGGAGACCGGAGATTATAGGCATGCCTGTGTGTCCCATGAAGAGACTGGAGATTATAGGCATGCCTGTGTGTCCCAAGAAGAGACTGGAGATTATAGGCATGCCTGTGTGTCCCATGAAGAGACCGGAGATTATAAGCATTCCTGTGTGTCCCAGGAAGTGACCGGAGATTATAGGCATGCCTGTGTGTCCCATGAAGAGATCTCGGATTATAGGCATGCTTGTGTGTCCCATGAAGAGACTGGAGATAAGAGGCATGCCTGTGTGTCCCATGAAGAGACCTCGGATTATAGGCATGCCTGTGTGTCCCATGAAGAGACCAGAGATTATAGGCATGCCCGTGTGTCCCATGAAGGGACCGGAGATTATAGGCATGCCTGTGTGTCTCATTAGGAGACCGGAGATTATAGGCATGCCTGTGTGTCCCATGAAGAGACTGGAGATTATAGGCATGCCTGTGTGTCCCAAGAAGAGACTGGAGATTATAGGCATGCCTGTGTGTCCCATGGAGAGACCGGAGATTATAAGCATTCCTGTGTGTCCCAGGAAGTGACCGGAGATTATAGGCATGCCTGTGTGTCCCATGAAGAGACCTCGGATTATAGGCATGCCTGTGTATCCCATGAAGAAACTGGAGATTATAGGCATGCCTGTGTGACCCATGAAGAGACCTTGGATTATAGGCATGCCTGTGTGTCCCATGAAGAGACCTCGGATTATAGGCATGTCTGTGTGTCCCATGAAGGGACCAGAGATTATAGGCATGCCTGTGTCTCCCATGTAGAGACCTCGGATTATCGGCATGCCTGTGTATCCCATGAAGAGACCTCGCATTATAGGCATGCTTTTGTGTCCCATGAAGAGACTGGAGATTAAAAGCATGCCTGTGTGTCCCATGAAGAGACCTCAGATTATAGGCATGCCTGTGTGTCCCATGAAGAGACCGGAGATTATAGGCATGCCCGTGTGTCCCACAAAGGGACCAGAGATTATAGGCATGCCTGTGTGTCCCATGAAGAAACTGGTGATTATAAGCATGCCTGTGTGTCCCATGAAGAGACCTTGGATTATAGGCATGTCTGTGTGTCCCATGAAGAGACCTCGGATTATAGGCATGCCTGTGAGTCCCATGAAGAGACCAGAGATTATAGTCATGCCTGTGTCTCCCATGTAGAGACCTCGGATTATAGGCATGCCTGTGTGTCCCATGAAGAGACCTCGGATTATAGGCATGCTTTGTGTGTCCCATGAAGAGACTGGAGATTAGAGGCATGCCTGTATGTCCCATGAAAAGACCGGAGATTATAGGCATGCCCGTGTGTCCCATGAAGGGACCGGAGATTATAGGCATGCCTGTGTGTCCCATTAGGAGACCAGAGATTATAGGCATGCCTGTGTGTCCCATGAAAAGACTGGAGATTATAGGCATGCCTGTGTGTCCCATGAAGAGACCGGAGATTATAGGCATGCCTGTGTGTCCCATGAAGAGACCCGAGATTATAGGCATGCCTGTGTGTCCCATGAAGAGACCGGAGATTATAGGCATGCCTGTGTGTCCCATGAAGAGACCTCGGAATATAGGCATGCCTGTGTGTCCCAGGAAGTGACTGGAGATTATAGGCATGCCTGTGTGTCCCATGAAGAGACCGGAGATTTTAGGCATGCCTGTGTGTCCCATGAAGAGACCTCGGATTATAGGCATGCCTGTGTGTCCCATGAAGAGACCTCGGATTATAGGCATGCCTGTGTATCCCATGAAGAAACTGGAGATTATAGGCATGCCTGTGTGACCCATGAAGAGACCTTGGATTATAGGCATGCCTGTGTGTCCCATGAAGAGACCTCGGATTATAGGCATGTCTGTGTGTCCCATGAAGAGACCAGAGATTATAGGCATGCCTGTGTCTCCCATGTAGAGACCTCGGATTATCGGCATGCCTGTGTATCCCATGAAGAGACCTCAGATTATAGGCATGCTTTTGTGTCCCATGAAGAGACTGGAGATTAAAAGCATGCCTGTGTGTCCCATGAAGAGACCTCAGATTATAGGCATGCCTGTGTGTCCCATGAAGAGACCGGAGATTATAGGCATGCCCGTGTGTCCCACAAAGGGACCAGAGATTATAGGCATGCCTGTGTGTCCCATGAAGAAACTGGTGATTATAAGCATGCCTGTGTGTCCCATGAAGAGACCTTGGATTATAGGCATGTCTGTGTGTCCCATGAAGAGACCTCGGATTATAGGCATGCCTGTGAGTCCCATGAAGAGACCAGAGATTATAGTCATGCCTGTGTCTCCCATGTAGAGACCTCGGATTATAGGCATGCCTGTGTGTCCCATGAAGAGACCTCGGATTATAGGCATGCTTTGTGTGTCCCATGAAGAGACTGGAGATTAGAGGCATGCCTGTATGTCCCATGAAAAGACCGGAGATTATAGGCATGCCCGTGTGTCCCATGAAGGGACCGGAGATTATAGGCATGCCTGTGTGTCCCATTAGGAGACCAGAGATTATAGGCATGCCTGTGTGTCCCATGAAAAGACTGGAGATTATAGGCATGCCTGTGTGTCCCATGAAGAGACCGGAGATTATAGGCATGCCTGTGTGTCCCATGAAGAGACCCGAGATTATAGGCATGCCTGTGTGTCCCATGAAGAGACTGGAGATTATAGGCATGCCTATGTGTCCCATGAAGAGACCGGAGATTATAGGCATGCCTGTGTGTCCCATGAAGAGACCGGAGATTTTAGGAATGCCTGTGTGCCCCATGAAGAGACCGGAGATTATAGGCATGCCTGTGTGTCCCATGAAGAGACCGGAGATTATAGGCATGCCTGTGTGTCCCATGAAGAGACCTCGGATTATAGGCATGCCTGTGTGTCCAATAAAGAGACCGGAGATTATAGGCATGCCTGTGCGTCCCATGAAGAGACTGGAGATTATAGGCATGCTAGTGTGTCTCATGAAGAGACCGGAGATTATAGGCATGCCTGTGTGTCCCATGAAGAGACCTCGGATTATAGGCATGCCTGTGTGTCCCATGAAGAGACCTCGGATTCTAGGCATGCCTGTGTGTCCCATGAAGAAACTGGAGATTATAGGCATGCCTGTGTGTTCCATGAAGAGACCTCGGATTATAGGCATGCCTGTGTGTCCCATGAAGAGACCAGAGATTATAGGCATGCCTGTGTCTCCCATGTAGAGACCTTGGATTATAGGCATGCCTGTGTATCCCATGAAGAGACCTCGGATTATAGGCATGCTTGTGTGTCCCATGAAGAGACCGGAGATTATAGGCATGCCTGTGTGTCCCATGAAGAGACCGGAGATTGTAGGTATGCCTGTGTGTCCCATGAAGAGACTGGAGATTATAGGCATGCCTGTGTGTCCCATGAAGAGACCAGAGATTATATGCATGCCTGTGTGTCCCATGAAGAAACCGGAGATTATAGGCATGCTTGTGAGTCCCACGAAGAGACCTCAGATCATAGGCATGCCTGTGTATCCCATGAAGAGACCGGAGATTATAGGCATGCCTGTGTGTCCCATGAAGAGACCGGAGATTATAGGCATGCCTGTGTGTCCCAAGAAGAGACCTCAGATTATAGGCATGCCTGTGTGTCCCATGAAAAGACCTCGGATTATAGGCATGCCTGTGTGTCCCATGAAGAGACCTCAGATTATAGGCAGGACTGTGTGTCCCATGAAGAGACCTTCGATTATAGGCATGCCTGTGTATCCCATGAAGAGACCAGAGATTATATGCATGCCTGTGTGTCCCATGAAGAGACAGGAGATTATAGGCATGCCTGTGTGTCCCATGAAGAGACCGGAGATTATAGGCATGCTGTGTGTCCCATGAAGAGACCGGAGATTATAGGCATGCTTGTGTGTCCCATGAAGAGACCTCAGATTATAGGTATGCCTGTGTTTCCCATGAAGAGAACTCAGATTATAGGCATGCCTGTGTGTCCCATGAAGAGACCTCAGATTATAGGCATGCCTGTGTGTCCCATGAAGAGACCGGAGATTATAGGCATGCCTGTGTGTCCCATGAAGAGACAGGAGATTATAGGCATGCCTGTGTGTCCCATGAAGAGACCAGTGATTATAGGCATGCCTGTGTGTCCCATGAAGAGACCGGAGATTATAGGCATGCCTGTGTGTCCCATGAAGAGACCTCAGATTATAGGCTTGCCTGTGTGTCCCATGAAGAGACCAGAGATTATAGGCATGCCTGTGTGTCCCAAGAAGAGACTGGAGATTATAGGCATGCCTGTGTGTCCCATGGAGAGACCGGAGATTATAAGCATTCCTGTGTGTCCCAGGAAGTGACCGGAGATTATAGGCATGCCTGTGTGTCCCATGAAGAGACCTCGGATTATAGGCATGCCTGTGTATCCCATGAAGAAACTGGAGATTATAGGCATGCCTGTGTGACCCATGAAGAGACCTTGGATTATAGGCATGCCTGTGTGTCCCATGAAGAGACCTCGGATTATAGGCATGTCTGTGTCTCCCATGTAGAGACCTCGGATTATCGGCATGCCTGTGTATCCCATGAAGAGACCTCGCATTATAGGCATGCTTTTGTGTCCCATGAAGAGACTGGAGATTAAAAGCATGCCTGTGTGTCCCATGAAGAGAACTCGGATTATAGGCATGCCTGTGTGTCCCATGAAGAGACCTCAGATTATAGGCTTGCCTGTGTGTCCCATGAAGAGACCAGAGATTATAGGCATGCCTGTGTGTCCCAAGAAGAGACTGGAGATTATAGGCATGCCTGTGTGTCCCATGGAGAGACCGGAGATTATAAGCATTCCTGTGTGTCCCAGGAAGTGACCGGAGATTATAGGCATGCCTGTGTGTCCCATGAAGAGACCTCGGATTATAGGCATGCCTGTGTATCCCATGAAGAAACTGGAGATTATAGGCATGCCTGTGTGACCCATGAAGAGACCTTGGATTATAGGCATGCCTGTGTGTCCCATGAAGAGACCTCGGATTATAGGCATGTCTGTGTGTCCCATGAAGAGACCAGAGATTATAGGCATGCCTGTGTCTCCCATGTAGAGACCTCGGATTATCGGCATGCCTGTGTATCCCATGAAGAGACCTCGCATTATAGGCATGCTTTTGTGTCCCATGAAGAGACTGGAGATTAAAAGCATGCCTGTGTGTCCCATGAAGAGACCTCAGATTATAGGCATGCCTGTGTGTCCCATGAAGAGACCGGAGATTATAGGCATGCCCGTGTGTCCCACAAAGGGACCAGAGATTATAGGCATGCCTGTGTGTCCCATGAAGAAACTGGTGATTATAAGCATGCCTGTGTGTCCCATGAAGAGACCTTGGATTATAGGCATGTCTGTGTGTCCCATGAAGAGACCTCGGATTATAGGCATGCCTGTGAGTCCCATGAAGAGACCAGAGATTATAGTCATGCCTGTGTCTCCCATGTAGAGACCTCGGATTTTAGGCATGCCTGTGTGTCCCATGAAGAGACCTCGGATTATAGGCATGCTTTGTGTGTCCCATGAAGAGACTGGAGATTAGAGGCATGCCTGTATGTCCCATGAAAAGACCGGAGATTATAGGCATGCCCGTGTGTCCCATGAAGGGACCGGAGATTATAGGCATGCCTGTGTGTCCCATTAGGAGACCAGAGATTATAGGCATGCCTGTGTGTCCCATGAAAAGACTGGAGATTATAGGCATGCCTGTGTGTCCCATGAAGAGACCGGAGATTATAGGCATGCCTGTGTGTCCCATGAAGAGACCCGAGATTATAGGCATGCCTGTGTGTCCCATGAAGAGACCGGAGATTATAGGCATGCCTGTGTGTCCCATGAAGAGACCTCGGAATATAGGCATGCCTGTGTGTCCCAGGAAGTGACCGGAGATTATAGGCATGCCTGTGTGTCCCATGAAGAGACCGGAGATTTTAGGCATGCCTGTGTGTCCCATGAAGAGACCTCGGATTATAGGCATGCCTGTGTGTCCCATGAAGAGACCTCGGATTATAGGCATGCCTGTGTATCCCATGAAGAAACTGGAGATTATAGGCATGCCTGTGTGACCCATGAAGAGACCTTGGATTATAGGCATGCCTGTGTGTCCCATGAAGAGACCTCGGATTATAGGCATGTCTGTGTGTCCCATGAAGAGACCAGAGATTATAGGCATGCCTGTGTCTCCCATGTAGAGACCTCGGATTATCGGCATGCCTGTGTATCCCATGAAGAGACCTCAGATTATAGGCATGCTTTTGTGTCCCATGAAGAGACTGGAGATTAAAAGCATGCCTGTGTGTCCCATGAAGAGACCTCAGATTATAGGCATGCCTGTGTGTCCCATGAAGAGACCGGAGATTATAGGCATGCCCGTGTGTCCCACAAAGGGACCAGAGATTATAGGCATGCCTGTGTGTCCCATGAAGAAACTGGTGATTATAAGCATGCCTGTGTGTCCCATGAAGAGACCTTGGATTATAGGCATGTCTGTGTGTCCCATGAAGAGACCTCGGATTATAGGCATGCCTGTGAGTCCCATGAAGAGACCAGAGATTATAGTCATGCCTGTGTCTCCCATGTAGAGACCTCGGATTATAGGCATGCCTGTGTGTCCCATGAAGAGACCTCGGATTATAGGCATGCTTTGTGTGTCCCATGAAGAGACTGGAGATTAGAGGCATGCCTGTATGTCCCATGAAAAGACCGGAGATTATAGGCATGCCCGTGTGTCCCATGAAGGGACCGGAGATTATAGGCATGCCTGTGTGTCCCATTAGGAGACCAGAGATTATAGGCATGCCTGTGTGTCCCATGAAAAGACTGGAGATTATAGGCATGCCTGTGTGTCCCATGAAGAGACCGGAGATTATAGGCATGCCTGTGTGTCCCATGAAGAGACCCGAGATTATAGGCATGCCTGTGTGTCCCATGAAGAGACTGGAGATTATAGGCATGCCTATGTGTCCCATGAAGAGACCGGAGATTATAGGCATGCCTGTGTGTCCCATGAAGAGACCGGAGATTTTAGGAATGCCTGTGTGCCCCATGAAGAGACCGGAGATTATAGGCATGCCTGTGTGTCCCATGAAGAGACCGGAGATTATAGGCATGCCTGTGTGTCCCATGAAGAGACCTCGGATTATAGGCATGCCTGTGTGTCCAATAAAGAGACCGGAGATTATAGGCATGCCTGTGCGTCCCATGAAGAGACTGGAGATTATAGGCATGCTAGTGTGTCTCATGAAGAGACCGGAGATTATAGGCATGCCTGTGTGTCCCATGAAGAGACCTCGGATTATAGGCATGCCTGTGTGTCCCATGAAGAGACCTCGGATTCTAGGCATGCCTGTGTGTCCCATGAAGAAACTGGAGATTATAGGCATGCCTGTGTGTTCCATGAAGAGACCTCGGATTATAGGCATGCCTGTGTGTCCCATGAAGAGACCAGAGATTATAGGCATGCCTGTGTCTCCCATGTAGAGACCTTGGATTATAGGCATGCCTGTGTATCCCATGAAGAGACCTCGGATTATAGGCATGCTTGTGTGTCCCATGAAGAGACCGGAGATTATAGGCATGCCTGTGTGTCCCATGAAGAGACCGGAGATTGTAGGTATGCCTGTGTGTCCCATGAAGAGACTGGAGATTATAGGCATGCCTGTGTGTCCCATGAAGAGACCAGAGATTATAGGCATGCCTGTGTGTCCCATGAAGAAACCGGAGATTATAGGCATGCTTGTGAGTCCCACGAAGAGACCTCAGATCATAGGCATGCCTGTGTATCCCATGAAGAGACCGGAGATTATAGGCATGCCTGTGTGTCCCATGAAGAGACCGGAGATTATAGGCATGCCTGTGTGTCCCAAGAAGAGACCTCAGATTATAGGCATGCCTGTGTGTCCCATGAAAAGACCTCGGATTATAGGCATGCCTGTGTGTCCCATGAAGAGACCTCAGATTATAGGCAGGACTGTGTGTCCCATGAAGAGACCTTCGATTATAGGCATGCCTGTGTATCCCATGAAGAGACCAGAGATTATATGCATGCCTGTGTGTCCCATGAAGAGACAGGAGATTATAGGCATGCCTGTGTGTCCCATGAAGAGACCGGAGATTATAGGCATGCTGTGTGTCCCATGAAGAGACCGGAGATTATAGGCATGCTTGTGTGTCCCATGAAGAGACCTCAGATTATAGGTATGCCTGTGTTTCCCATGAAGAGAACTCAGATTATAGGCATGCCTGTGTGTCCCATGAAGAGACCTCAGATTATAGGCATGCCTGTGTGTCCCATGAAGAGACCGGAGATTATAGGCATGCCTGTGTGTCCCATGAAGAGACAGGAGATTATAGGCATGCCTGTGTGTCCCATGAAGAGACCAGTGATTATAGGCATGCCTGTGTGTCCCATGAAGAGACCGGAGATTATAGGCATGCCTGTGTGTCCCATGAAGAGACCGGAGATTATAGGCATGCTTGTGAGTCCCATGAAGAGAACTCGGATTATAGGCATGCCTGTGTGTCCCATGAAGAGACCTCAGATTATAGGCTTGCCTGTGTGTCCCATGAAGAGACCAGAGATTATAGGCATGCCTGTGTGTCCCATGAAGAGACAGGAGATTATAGGCATGCATGTGTGTCCCATGAAGAGACCAGAGAGTATAGGTATGCCTGTGTGTCCCATGAAGAGACCAGAGATTATAGGCATGCCTGTGTGTCCCATGAAGAGACCAGAGATTATAGGCATGCCTGTGTGTCCCATGAAGAGACCGGAGCTAATAGGCATGCTTGTGAGTCCCATGAAGAGACCGGAGATTATAGGCATGCCTGTGTGTCCCATGAAGAGACCGGAGTTTATAGGCATGCCTATGTGTCCCATGAAGAGACCGGAGATTATAGGCATGCCTGTGTGTCCCATGAAGAGACCTCAGATTATAGGCATGCCTGTGTGTCCCATGAAGAGACCGGAGATTATAGGCATGCCTGTGTGTCCCATGAAGAGACCTCAGATTATAGGCATGCCTGTGTGTCCCATGAAGAGACCGGAGATTATAGGCATGCCCGTGTGTCCCACAAAGGGACCAGAGATTATAGGCATGCCTGTGTGTCCCATGAAGAGACCTTGGATTATAGGCATGTCTGTGTGTCCCATGAAGAGACCTCGGATTATAGGCATGGCTGTGAGTCCCATGAAGAGACCAGAGATTATAGTCATGCCTGTGTCTCCCATGTAGAGACCTCGGATTATAGGCATGCCTGTGTGTCCCATGAAGAGACCTCGGATTATAGGCATGCTTTGTGTGTCCCATGAAGAGACTGGAGATTAGAGGCATGCCTGTATGTCCCATGAAAAGACCGGAGATTATAGGCATGCCGTGTGTCCCATGAAGGGACCGGAGATTATAGGCATGCCTGTGTGTCCCATTAGGAGACCAGAGATTATAGGCATGCCTGTGTGTCCCATGAAAAGACTGGAGATTATAGGCATGCCTGTGTGTCCCATGAAGAGACCGGAGATTATAGGCATGCCTGTGTGTCCCATGAAGAGACCCGAGATTATAGGCATGCCTGTGTGTCCCATGAAGAGACTGGAGATTATAGGCATGCCTGTGTGTCCCATGAAGAGACCGGAGATTATAGGCATGCCTGTGTGTCCCATGAAGAGACCGGAGATTTTAGGAATGCCTGTGTGCCCCATGAAGAGACCGGAGATTATAGGCATGCCTGTGTGTCCCATGAAGAGACCGGAGATTATAGGCATGCCTGTGTGTCCCATGAAGAGACCTCGGATTATAGGCATGCCTGTGTGTCCCAGGAAGTGACCGGAGATTATAGGCATGCCTGTGTGTCCCATGAAGAGACCGGAGATTTTAGGCATGCCTGTGTGTCCCATGAAGAGACCTCGGATTATAGGCATGCCTGTGTGACCCATGAAGAGACCTTGGATTATAGGCATGCCTGTGTGTCCCATGAAGAGACCTCGGATTATAGGCATGTCTGTGTGTCCCATGAAGAGACCAGAGATTATAGGCATGCCTGTGTCTCCCATGTAGAGACCTCGGATTATCGGCATGCCTGTGTATCCCATGAAGAGACCTCGGATTATAGGCATGCTTTTGTGTCCCATGAAGAGACTGGAGATTAAAAGCATGCCTGTGTGTCCCATGAAGAGACCTCAGATTATAGGCATGCCTGTGTGTCCCATGAAGAGACCGGAGATTATAGGCATGCCCGTGTGTCCCACAAAGGGACCAGAGATTATAGGCATGCCTGTGTGTCCCATGAAGAAACTGGTGATTATAAGCATGCCTGTGTGTCCCATGAAGAGACCTTGGATTATAGGCATGTCTGTGTGTCCCATGAAGAGACCTCGGATTATAGGCATGCCTGTGAGTCCCATGAAGAGACCAGAGATTATAGTCATGCCTGTGTCTCCCATGTAGAGACCTCGGATTATAGGCATGCCTGTGTGTCCCATGAAGAGACCTCGGATTATAGGCATGCTTTGTGTGTCCCATGAAGAGACTGGAGATTAGAGGCATGCCTGTATGTCCCATGAAAAGACCGGAGATTATAGGCATGCCCGTGTGTCCCATGAAGGGACCGGAGATTATAGGCATGCCTGTGTGTCCCATTAGGAGACCAGAGATTATAGGCATGCCTGTGTGTCCCATGAAAAGACTGGAGATTATAGGCATGCCTGTGTGTCCCATGAAGAGACCGGAGATTATAGGCATGCCTGTGTGTCCCATGAAGAGACCCGAGATTATAGGCATGCCTGTGTGTCCCATGAAGAGACTGGAGATTATAGGCATGCCTGTGTGTCCCATGAAGAGACCGGAGATTATAGGCATGCCTGTGTGTCCCATGAAGAGACCGGAGATTTTAGGAATGCCTGTGTGCCCCATGAAGAGACCGGAGATTATAGGCATGCCTGTGTGTCCCATGAAGAGACCGGAGATTATAGGCATGCCTGTGTGTCCCATGAAGAGACCTCGGATTATAGGCATGCCTGTGTGTCCAATAAAGAGACCGGAGATTATAGGCATGCCTGTGCGTCCCATGAAGAGACTGGAGATTATAGGCATGCTAGTGTGTCTCATGAAGAGACCGGAGATTATAGGCATGCCTGTGTGTCCCATGAAGAGACCTCGGATTATAGGCATGCCTGTGTGTCCCATGAAGAGACCTCGGATTCTAGGCATGCCTGTGTGTCCCATGAAGAAACTGGAGATTATAGGCATGCCTGTGTGTTCCATGAAGAGACCTCGGATTATAGGCATGCCTGTGTGTCCCATGAAGAGACCAGAGATTATAGGCATGCCTGTGTCTCCCATGTAGAGACCTTGGATTATAGGCATGCCTGTGTATCCCATGAAGAGACCTCGGATTATAGGCATGCTTGTGTGTCCCATGAAGAGACCGGAGATTATAGGCATGCCTGTGTGTCCCATGAAGAGACCGGAGATTGTAGGTATGCCTGTGTGTCCCATGAAGAGACTGGAGATTATAGGCATGCCTGTGTGTCCCATGAAGAGACCAGAGATTATAGGCATGCCTGTGTGTCCCATGAAGAAACCGGAGATTATAGGCATGCTTGTGAGTCCCACGAAGAGACCTCAGATCATAGGCATGCCTGTGTGTCCCATGAAGAGACCGGAGATTATAGGCATGCCTGTGTGTCCCATGAAGAGACCGGAGATTATAGGCATGCCTGTGTGTCCCAAGAAGAGACCTCAGATTATAGGCATGCCTGTGTGTCCCATGAAAAGACCTCGGATTATAGGCATGCCTGTGTGTCCCATGAAGAGACCTCAGATTATAGGCAGGACTGTGTGTCCCATGAAGAGACCTTCGATTATAGGCATGCCTGTGTATCCCATGAAGAGACCAGAGATTATATGCATGCCTGTGTGTCCCATGAAGAGACAGGAGATTATAGGCATGCCTGTGTGTCCCATGAAGAGACCGGAGATTATAGGCATGCTGTGTGTCCCATGAAGAGACCGGAGATTATAGGCATGCTTGTGTGTCCCATGAAGAGACCTCAGATTATAGGTATGCCTGTGTGTCCCATGAAGAGAACTCAGATTATAGGCATGCCTGTGTGTCCCATGAAGAGACCTCAGATTATAGGCATGCCTGTGTGTCCCATGAAGAGACCGGAGATTATAGGCATGCCTGTGTGTCCCATGAAGAGACAGGAGATTATAGGCATGCCTGTGTGTCCCATGAAGAGACCAGTGATTATAGGCATGCCTGTGTGTCCCATGAAGAGACCGGAGATTATAGGCATGCCTGTGTGTCCCATGAAGAGACCGGTGATTATAGGCATGCTTGTGAGTCCCATGAAGAGAACTCGGATTATAGGCATGCCTGTGTGTCCCATGAAGAGACCTCAGATTATAGGCTTGCCTGTGTGTCCCATGAAGAGACCAGAGATTATAGGCATGCCTGTGTGTCCCATGAAGAGACAGGAGATTATAGGCATGCATGTGTGTCCCATGAAGAGACCAGAGAGTATAGGTATGCCTGTGTGTCCCATGAAGAGACCAGAGATTATAGGCATGCCTGTGTGTCCCATGAAGAGACCAGAGATTATAGGCATGCCTGTGTGTCCCATGAAGAGACCGGAGTTTATAGGCATGCCTGTGTGTCCCATGAAGAGACCGGAGATTATAGGCATGCCTGTGTGTCCCATGAAGAGACCGGAGATTATAGGCATGCTTGTGAGTCCCATGAAGAGACCGGAGATTATAGGCATGCCTGTGTGTCCCATGAAGAGACCGGAGTTTATAGGCATGCCTATGTGTCCCATGAAGAGACCGGAGATTATAGGCATGCCTGTGTGTCCCATGAAGAGACCTTGGATTATAGGCATGTCTGTGTGTCCCATGAAGAGACCTCGGATTATAGGCATGCCTGTGAGTCCCATGAAGAGACCAGAGATTATAGTCATGCCTGTGTCTCCCATGTAGAGACCTCGGATTATAGGCATGCCTGTGTGTCCCATGAAGAGACCTCGGATTATAGGCATGCTTTGTGTGTCCCATGAAGAGACTGGAGATTAGAGGCATGCCTGTATGTCCCATGAAAAGACCGGAGATTATAGGCATGCCCGTGTGTCCCATGAAGGGACCGGAGATTATAGGCATGCCTGTGTGTCCCATTAGGAGACCAGAGATTATAGGCATGCCTGTGTGTCCCATGAAAAGACTGGAGATTATAGGCATGCCTGTGTGTCCCATGAAGAGACCGGAGATTATAGGCATGCCTGTGTGTCCCATGAAGAGACCCGAGATTATAGGCATGCCTGTGTGTCCCATGAAGAGACTGGAGATTATAGGCATGCCTGTGTGTCCCATGAAGAGACCGGAGATTATAGGCATGCCTGTGTGTCCCATGAAGAGACCGGAGATTTTAGGAATGCCTGTGTGCCCCATGAAGAGACCGGAGATTATAGGCATGCCTGTGTGTCCCATGAAGAGACCGGAGATTATAGGCATGCCTGTGTGTCCCATGAAGAGACCTCGGATTATAGGCATGCCTGTGTGTCCAATAAAGAGACCGGAGATTATAGGCATGCCTGTGCGTCCCATGAAGAGACTGGAGATTATAGGCATGCTAGTGTGTCTCATGAAGAGACCGGAGATTATAGGCATGCCTGTGTGTCCCATGAAGAGACCTCGGATTATAGGCATGCCTGTGTGTCCCATGAAGAGACCTCGGATTCTAGGCATGCCTGTGTGTCCCATGAAGAAACTGGAGATTATAGGCATGCCTGTGTGTTCCATGAAGAGACCTCGGATTATAGGCATGCCTGTGTGTCCCATGAAGAGACCAGAGATTATAGGCATGCCTGTGTCTCCCATGTAGAGACCTTGGATTATAGGCATGCCTGTGTATCCCATGAAGAGACCTCGGATTATAGGCATGCTTGTGTGTCCCATGAAGAGACCGGAGATTATAGGCATGCCTGTGTGTCCCATGAAGAGACCGGAGATTGTAGGTATGCCTGTGTGTCCCATGAAGAGACTGGAGATTATAGGCATGCCTGTGTGTCCCATGAAGAGACCAGAGATTATAGGCATGCCTGTGTGTCCCATGAAGAAACCGGAGATTATAGGCATGCTTGTGAGTCCCACGAAGAGACCTCAGATCATAGGCATGCCTGTGTGTCCCATGAAGAGACCGGAGATTATAGGCATGCCTGTGTGTCCCATGAAGAGACCGGAGATTATAGGCATGCCTGTGTGTCCCAAGAAGAGACCTCAGATTATAGGCATGCCTGTGTGTCCCATGAAAAGACCTCGGATTATAGGCATGCCTGTGTGTCCCATGAAGAGACCTCAGATTATAGGCAGGACTGTGTGTCCCATGAAGAGACCTTCGATTATAGGCATGCCTGTGTATCCCATGAAGAGACCAGAGATTATATGCATGCCTGTGTGTCCCATGAAGAGACAGGAGATTATAGGCATGCCTGTGTGTCCCATGAAGAGACCGGAGATTATAGGCATGCTGTGTGTCCCATGAAGAGACCGGAGATTATAGGCATGCTTGTGTGTCCCATGAAGAGACCTCAGATTATAGGTATGCCTGTGTGTCCCATGAAGAGAACTCAGATTATAGGCATGCCTGTGTGTCCCATGAAGAGACTGGAGATTATAGGCATGCCTGTGTATCCCATGAAGAGACCGGAGATTATAGGCATGCCTGTGCGTCCCATGAAGAGACTGGAGATTATAGGCATGCTAGTGTGTCTCATGAAGAGACCGGAGATTATAGGCATGCCTGTGTGTCCCATGAAGAGACCTCGGATTATAGGCATGCCTGTGTGTCCCATGAAGAGACCTCGGATTCTAGGCATGCCTGTGTGTCCCATGAAGAAACTGGAGATTATAGGCATGCCTGTGTGTTCCATGAAGAGACCTCGGATTATAGGCATGCCTGTGTGTCCCATGAAGAGACCAGAGATTATAGGCATGCCTGTGTCTCCCATGTAGAGACCTTGGATTATAGGCATGCCTGTGTATCCCATGAAGAGACCTCGGATTATAGGCATGCTTGTGTGTCCCATGAAGAGACCGGAGATTATAGGCATGCCTGTGTGTCCCATGAAGAGACCGGAGATTGTAGGTATGCCTGTGTGTCCCATGAAGAGACTGGAGATTATAGGCATGCCTGTGTGTCCCATGAAGAGACCAGAGATTATAGGCATGCCTGTGTGTCCCATGAAGAAACCGGAGATTATAGGCATGCTTGTGAGTCCCACGAAGAGACCTCAGATCATAGGCATGCCTGTGTGTCCCATGAAGAGACCGGAGATTATAGGCATGCCTGTGTGTCCCATGAAGAGACCGGAGATTATAGGCATGCCTGTGTGTCCCAAGAAGAGACCTCAGATTATAGGCATGCCTGTGTGTCCCATGAAAAGACCTCGGATTATAGGCATGCCTGTGTGTCCCATGAAGAGACCTCAGATTATAGGCAGGACTGTGTGTCCCATGAAGAGACCTTCGATTATAGGCATGCCTGTGTATCCCATGAAGAGACCAGAGATTATATGCATGCCTGTGTGTCCCATGAAGAGACAGGAGATTATAGGCATGCCTGTGTGTCCCATGAAGAGACCGGAGATTATAGGCATGCTGTGTGTCCCATGAAGAGACCGGAGATTATAGGCATGCTTGTGTGTCCCATGAAGAGACCTCAGATTATAGGTATGCCTGTGTGTCCCATGAAGAGAACTCAGATTATAGGCATGCCTGTGTGTCCCATGAAGAGACCTCAGATTATAGGCATGCCTGTGTGTCCCATGAAGAGACCGGAGATTATAGGCATGCCTGTGTGTCCCATGAAGAGACAGGAGATTATAGGCATGCCTGTGTGTCCCATGAAGAGACCAGTGATTATAGGCATGCCTGTGTGTCCCATGAAGAGACCGGAGATTATAGGCATGCCTGTGTGTCCCATGAAGAGACCGGTGATTATAGGCATGCTTGTGAGTCCCATGAAGAGAACTCGGATTATAGGCATGCCTGTGTGTCCCATGAAGAGACCTCAGATTATAGGCTTGCCTGTGTGTCCCATGAAGAGACCAGAGATTATAGGCATGCCTGTGTGTCCCATGAAGAGACAGGAGATTATAGGCATGCATGTGTGTCCCATGAAGAGACCAGAGAGTATAGGTATGCCTGTGTGTCCCATGAAGAGACCAGAGATTATAGGCATGCCTGTGTGTCCCATGAAGAGACCAGAGATTATAGGCATGCCTGTGTGTCCCATGAAGAGACCGGAGTTTATAGGCATGCCTGTGTGTCCCATGAAGAGACCGGAGATTATAGGCATGCCTGTGTGTCCCATGAAGAGACCGGAGATTATAGGCATGCTTGTGAGTCCCATGAAGAGACCGGAGATTATAGGCATGCCTGTGTGTCCCATGAAGAGACCGGAGTTTATAGGCATGCCTATGTGTCCCATGAAGAGACCGGAGATTATAGGCATGCCTGTGTGTCCCATGAAGAGACCTTGGATTATAGGCATGTCTGTGTGTCCCATGAAGAGACCTCGGATTATAGGCATGCCTGTGAGTCCCATGAAGAGACCAGAGATTATAGTCATGCCTGTGTCTCCCATGTAGAGACCTCGGATTATAGGCATGCCTGTGTGTCCCATGAAGAGACCTCGGATTATAGGCATGCTTTGTGTGTCCCATGAAGAGACTGGAGATTAGAGGCATGCCTGTATGTCCCATGAAAAGACCGGAGATTATAGGCATGCCCGTGTGTCCCATGAAGGGACCGGAGATTATAGGCATGCCTGTGTGTCCCATTAGGAGACCAGAGATTATAGGCATGCCTGTGTGTCCCATGAAAAGACTGGAGATTATAGGCATGCCTGTGTGTCCCATGAAGAGACCGGAGATTATAGGCATGCCTGTGTGTCCCATGAAGAGACCCGAGATTATAGGCATGCCTGTGTGTCCCATGAAGAGACTGGAGATTATAGGCATGCCTGTGTGTCCCATGAAGAGACCGGAGATTATAGGCATGCCTGTGTGTCCCATGAAGAGACCGGAGATTTTAGGAATGCCTGTGTGCCCCATGAAGAGACCGGAGATTATAGGCATGCCTGTGTGTCCCATGAAGAGACCGGAGATTATAGGCATGCCTGTGTGTCCCATGAAGAGACCTCGGATTATAGGCATGCCTGTGTGTCCAATAAAGAGACCGGAGATTATAGGCATGCCTGTGCGTCCCATGAAGAGACTGGAGATTATAGGCATGCTAGTGTGTCTCATGAAGAGACCGGAGATTATAGGCATGCCTGTGTGTCCCATGAAGAGACCTCGGATTATAGGCATGCCTGTGTGTCCCATGAAGAGACCTCGGATTCTAGGCATGCCTGTGTGTCCCATGAAGAAACTGGAGATTATAGGCATGCCTGTGTGTTCCATGAAGAGACCTCGGATTATAGGCATGCCTGTGTGTCCCATGAAGAGACCAGAGATTATAGGCATGCCTGTGTCTCCCATGTAGAGACCTTGGATTATAGGCATGCCTGTGTATCCCATGAAGAGACCTCGGATTATAGGCATGCTTGTGTGTCCCATGAAGAGACCGGAGATTATAGGCATGCCTGTGTGTCCCATGAAGAGACCGGAGATTGTAGGTATGCCTGTGTGTCCCATGAAGAGACTGGAGATTATAGGCATGCCTGTGTGTCCCATGAAGAGACCAGAGATTATAGGCATGCCTGTGTGTCCCATGAAGAAACCGGAGATTATAGGCATGCTTGTGAGTCCCACGAAGAGACCTCAGATCATAGGCATGCCTGTGTGTCCCATGAAGAGACCGGAGATTATAGGCATGCCTGTGTGTCCCATGAAGAGACCGGAGATTATAGGCATGCCTGTGTGTCCCAAGAAGAGACCTCAGATTATAGGCATGCCTGTGTGTCCCATGAAAAGACCTCGGATTATAGGCATGCCTGTGTGTCCCATGAAGAGACCTCAGATTATAGGCAGGACTGTGTGTCCCATGAAGAGACCTTCGATTATAGGCATGCCTGTGTATCCCATGAAGAGACCAGAGATTATATGCATGCCTGTGTGTCCCATGAAGAGACAGGAGATTATAGGCATGCCTGTGTGTCCCATGAAGAGACCGGAGATTATAGGCATGCTGTGTGTCCCATGAAGAGACCGGAGATTATAGGCATGCTTGTGTGTCCCATGAAGAGACCTCAGATTATAGGTATGCCTGTGTGTCCCATGAAGAGAACTCAGATTATAGGCATGCCTGTGTGTCCCATGAAGAGACCTCAGATTATAGGCATGCCTGTGTGTCCCATGAAGAGACCGGAGATTATAGGCATGCCTGTGTGTCCCATGAAGAGACAGGAGATTATAGGCATGCCTGTGTGTCCCATGAAGAGACCAGTGATTATAGGCATGCCTGTGTGTCCCATGAAGAGACCGGAGATTATAGGCATGCCTGTGTGTCCCATGAAGAGACCGGTGATTATAGGCATGCTTGTGAGTCCCATGAAGAGAACTCGGATTATAGGCATGCCTGTGTGTCCCATGAAGAGACCTCAGATTATAGGCTTGCCTGTGTGTCCCATGAAGAGACCAGAGATTATAGGCATGCCTGTGTGTCCCATGAAGAGACAGGAGATTATAGGCATGCATGTGTGTCCCATGAAGAGACCAGAGAGTATAGGTATGCCTGTGTGTCCCATGAAGAGACCAGAGATTATAGGCATGCCTGTGTGTCCCATGAAGAGACCAGAGATTATAGGCATGCCTGTGTGTCCCATGAAGAGACCGGAGTTTATAGGCATGCCTGTGTGTCCCATGAAGAGACCGGAGATTATAGGCATGCCTGTGTGTCCCATGAAGAGACCGGAGATTATAGGCATGCTTGTGAGTCCCATGAAGAGACCGGAGATTATAGGCATGCCTGTGTGTCCCATGAAGAGACCGGAGTTTATAGGCATGCCTATGTGTCCCATGAAGAGACCGGAGATTATAGGCATGCCTGTGTGTCCCATGAAGAGACCTCGGATTATAGGCATGCCTGTGTGTCCCATGAAGAGACCGGAGATTATAGGCATGCCTGTGTGTCCCATGAAGAGACAGAAGATTGTAGGCATGCATGTGTGTCCCATGAAGAGACCGGAGATTATAGGCATGCCTGTGTGTCCCATGAAGAGACCTCGGATTATAGGCATGCCTGTGTGTCCCATGAAGAGACCTCAGATTATAGGCATGCCTGTGTGTCCCATGAAGAGACCAGAGATTATAGGCATGCCTGTGTGTCCTATGAAGAGACCTCGGATTATAGGCATGCCTGTGTGTCCAATCAAGAGACCGGAGATTATAGGCATGCCTGTGCGTCCCATGAAGAGACCGGAGATTATAGGCATGCCTTTGTGTCCCATGAAGAGACCTCAGATTATAGGCATGCCTGTGTGTCCCATGAAGAGACCTCGGATTATAGGCATGCCTGTGTGTCCCATGAAGAAACTAGAGATTATAGGCATGCCTATGTGTCCCATGAAGAGACCTTGGATTATAGGCATGCCTGTGTGTCCCATGAAGAGACCTCGGATTATAGGCATGCCTGTGTGTCCCATGAAGAGACCAGAGATGATAGGCATGCCAGTGTCTTCCATGTAGAGGCCTCAGATTATAGGCATGCCTGTGTATCCCATGAAGAGCCCTCGGATTATAGGCATGCTTGTATGTCCCATGAAAAGACTGGAGATTAGAGGCATGCCTGTGTGTCCCATGAAGAGACCTCGGATTATACGCATGCCTGTGTGTCCCATGAAGAGACCGGAGATTATAGGCATGCCCGTTTGTCCCATGAAGGGACCGGAGATTATAGGCATGCCTGTGTGTCCCATGAAGAAACTGGAGATTATAGGCATGCCTGTGTGTCCCATGAAGAGACCTTGGATTATAGGCATGCCTGTGTGTCCCATAAAGAGACCTCGGATTATAGGCATGCCTGTGTGTCCCATGAAGAGACCAGAGATTATAGGCATGCCTGTGTCTCCCATGTCGAGACCTCGGATTATAGGCATGCCTGTGTGTCCCATGAAGAGACCTCGGATTATAGGCATGCTTTGTGTGTCCCATGAAGAGACTGGAGATTAGAGGCATGCCTGTGTGTCCCATGAAGAGACCTCGGATTATAGGCATGCCTGTGTGTCCCATGAAGGGACCGGAGATTATAGGCATGCCCGTGTGTCCCATGAAGGGACCGGAGATTATAGGCATGCCTGTGTGTCTGATAGGAGACCCGAGATTATAGGCATGCCTGTGTGTCCTATGAAAAGACTAGAGATTATAGGCATGCCTGTGTGTCCCAGGAAGAGACTGGAGATTATAGGCATGCCTGTGTGTCCCATGAAGAAACCGGAGATTATAGGCATTCTTGTGAGTCCCATGAAGAGACCTCAGAATATAGGCATGCCTGTGTGTCCCATGAAGAGACCGGAGATTATAGGCTTGCCTGTGTGTCCCATGAAGAGACCGGAGATTATAGGCATGCCTGTGTGTCCCATGAGGAGACCTCGGGTTATAGGCATGCCTGTGTGTCCAATGAAGAGACCGGAGATTATAGGCATGCCTGTGCATCCCATGAAGAGACCGGAGATTATAGGCATGCCTGTGTGTCCCATGAAGAGACCGGAGATTATAGGCATGCCTGTGTGTCCCATGAAGAGACCGGAGATTATAGGCATGCTTGTGAGTCCCACAAAGAGACCTCAGATCATAGGCATGCCTGTGTGTCCCATGAAGAGACTGGAAATTATAGGCATGCCTGTGTGTCCCATGAAGAGACCGGAGATTATAGGCATGCCTGTGTGTCCCAAGAAGAGATCTCGGATTATAGGCATGCCTGTGTGTCCCATGAAGTGACCTCAGATTATAGGCAGGACTGTGTGTCCCATGAAGAGACCTTCGATTATAAACATGCCTGTGTGTCCCATGAAGAGACCAGAGATTATATGCATGCCTGTGTGTCCCATGAAGAGACAGGAGATTATAGGCATGCCTGTGTGTCCCATGAAGAGACCGGAGATTATAGGCATGCTGTGTGTCCCATGAAGAGACCGGAGATTATAGGCATGCTTGTGTGTCCCATGAAGAGACCTCAGATTATAGGCATGCCTGTGTGTCCCATGAAGAGACCTCGGATTATAGGCATGCCTGTGTGTCCCATGAAGAAACTGGAGATTATAGGCATGCCTGTGTGTTCCATGAAGAGACCTCGGATTATAGGCATGCCTGTGTGTCCCATGAAGAGACCAGAGATTATAGGCATGCCTGTGTCTCCCATGTAGAGACCTTGGATTATAGGCATGCCTGTGTATCCCATGAAGAGACCTCGGATTATAGGCATGCTTGTGTGTCCCATGAAGAGACCGGAGATTATAGGCATGCCTGTGTGTCCCATGAAGAGACCGGAGATTGTAGGTATGCCTGTGTATCCCATGAAGAGACCGGAGATTATAGGCATGCCTGTGTGTCCCATGAAGAGACCAGAGATTATAGGCATGCCTGTGTGTCCCATGAAGAAACCGGAGATTATAGGCATGCTTGTGAGTCCCACGAAGAGACCTCAGATCATAGGCATGCCTGTGTGTCCCATGAAGAGACCGGAGATTATAGGCATGCCTGTGTGTCCCAAGAAGAGACCTCAGATTATAGGCATGTCTGTGTGTCCCATGAAAAGACCTCGGATTATAGGCATGCCTGTGTGTCCCATGAAGAGACCTCAGATTATAGGCAGGACTGTGTGTCCCATGAAGAGACCTTCGATTATAGGCATGCCTGTGTGTCCCATGAAGAGACCAGAGATTATATGCATGCCTGTGTGTCCCATGAAGAGACAGGAGATTATAGGCATGCCTGTGTGTCCCATGAAGAGACCGGAGATTATAGGCATGCTGTGTGTCCCATGAAGAGACCGGAGATTATAGGCATGCTTGTGTGTCCTATGAAGAGACCTCAGATTATAGGTATGCCTGTGTGTCCCATGAAGAGAACTCAGATAATAGGCATGCCTGTGTGTCCCATGAAGAGACCTCGGATTATAGGCATGCCTGTGTGTCCCATGAAGAGACCGGAGATTATAGGCATGCCTGTGTGTCCCATGAAGAGACAGGAGATTATAGGCATGCCTGTGTGTCCCATGAAGAGACCAGTGATAATAGGCATGCCTGTGTGTCCCATGAAGAGACCGGAGATTATAGGCATGCCTTTGTGTCCCATGAAGAGACCGGAGATTATAGGCATGCTTGTGAGTCCCATAAAGAGAACTCGGATTATAGGCATGCCTGTGTGTCCCATGAAGAGACCTCGGATTATAGGCATGCCTGTGTGTCCCATGAAGAGACCAGAGATGATAGGCATGCCAGTGTCTTCCATGTAGAGGCCTCAGATTATAGGCATGCCTGTGTATCCCATGAAGAGCCCTCGGATTATAGGCATGCTTGTATGTCCCATGAAAAGACTGGAGATTAGAGGCATGCCTGTGTGTCCCATGAAGAGACCTCGGATTATACGCATGCCTGTGTGTCCCATGAAGAGACCGGAGATTATAGGCATGCCCGTTTGTCCCATGAAGGGACCGGAGATTATAGGCATGCCTGTGTGTCCCATGAAGAAACTGGAGATTATAGGCATGCCTGTGTGTCCCATGAAGAGACCTTGGATTATAGGCATGCCTGTGTGTCCCATAAAGAGACCTCGGATTATAGGCATGCCTGTGTGTCCCATGAAGAGACCAGAGATTATAGGCATGCCTGTGTCTCCCATGTCGAGACCTCGGATTATAGGCATGCCTGTGTGTCCCATGAAGAGACCTCGGATTATAGGCATGCTTTGTGTGTCCCATGAAGAGACTGGAGATTAGAGGCATGCCTGTGTGTCCCATGAAGAGACCTCGGATTATAGGCATGCCTGTGTGTCCCATGAAGGGACCGGAGATTATAGGCATGCCCGTGTGTCCCATGAAGGGACCGGAGATTATAGGCATGCCTGTGTGTCAGATAGGAGACCCGAGATTATAGGCATGCCTGTGTGTCCCATGAAAAGACTAGAGATTATAGGCATGCCTGTGTGTCCCAGGAAGAGACTGGAGATTATAGGCATGCCTGTGTGTCCCATGAAGAAACCGGAGATTATAGGCATTCTTGTGAGTCCCATGAAGAGACCTCAGAATATAGGCATGCCTGTGTGTCCCATGAAGAGACCGGAGATTATAGGCTTGCCTGTGTGTCCCATGAAGAGACCGGAGATTATAGGCATGCCTGTGTGTCCCATGAGCAGACCTCGGGTTATAGGCATGCCTGTGTGTCCAATGAAGAGACCGGAGATTATAGGCATGCCTGTGCATCCCATGAAGAGACCGGAGATTATAGGCATGCCTGTGTGTCCCATGAAGAGACCGGAGATTATAGGCATGCCTGTGTGTCCCATGAAGAGACCGGAGATTATAGGCATGCTTGTGAGTCCCACAAAGAGACCTCAGATCATAGGCATGCCTGTGTGTCCCATGAAGAGACTGGAAATTATAGGCATGCCTGTGTGTCCCATGAAGAGACCGGAGATTATAGGCATGCCTGTGTGTCCCAAGAAGAGATCTCGGATTATAGGCATGCCTGTGTGTCCCATGAAGTGACCTCAGATTATAGGCAGGACTGTGTGTCCCATGAAGAGACCTTCGATTATAGGCATGCCTGTGTGTCCCATGAAGAGACCAGAGATTATATGCATGCCTGTGTGTCCCATGAAGAGACAGGAGATTATAGGCATGCCTGTGTGTCCCATGAAGAGACCGGAGATTATAGGCATGCTGTGTGTCCCATGAAGAGACCGGAGATTATAGGCATGCTTGTGTGTCCCATGAAGAGACCTCAGATTATAGGCATGCCTGTGTGTCCCATGAAGAGACCTCGGATTATAGGCATGCCTGTGTGTCCCATGAAGAAACTGGAGATTATAGGCATGCCTGTGTGTTCCATGAAGAGACCTCGGATTATAGGCATGCCTGTGTGTCCCATGAAGAGACCAGAGATTATAGGCATGCCTGTGTCTCCCATGTAGAGACCTTGGATTATAGGCATGCCTGTGTATCCCATGAAGAGACCTCGGATTATAGGCATGCTTGTGTGTCCCATGAAGAGACCGGAGATTATAGGCATGCCTGTGTGTCCCATGAAGAGACCGGAGATTGTAGGTATGCCTGTGTATCCCATGAAGAGACCGGAGATTATAGGCATGCCTGTGTGTCCCATGAAGAGACCAGAGATTATAGGCATGCCTGTGTGTCCCATGAAGAAACCGGAGATTATAGGCATGCTTGTGAGTCCCACGAAGAGACCTCAGATCATAGGCATGCCTGTGTGTCCCATGAAGAGACCGGAGATTATAGGCATGCCTGTGTGTCCCAAGAAGAGACCTCAGATTATAGGCATGTCTGTGTGTCCCATGAAAAGACCTCGGATTATAGGCATGCCTGTGTGTCCCATGAAGAGACCTCAGATTATAGGCAGGACTGTGTGTCCCATGAAGAGACCTTCGATTATAGGCATGCCTGTGTGTCCCATGAAGAGACCAGAGATTATATGCATGCCTGTGTGTCCCATGAAGAGACAGGAGATTATAGGCATGCCTGTGTGTCCCATGAAGAGACCGGAGATTATAGGCATGCTGTGTGTCCCATGAAGAGACCGGAGATTATAGGCATGCTTGTGTGTCCTATGAAGAGACCTCAGATTATAGGTATGCCTGTGTGTCCCATGAAGAGAACTCAGATAATAGGCATGCCTGTGTGTCCCATGAAGAGACCTCGGATTATAGGCATGCCTGTGTGTCCCATGAAGAGACCAGAGATTATAGGCATGCCTGTGTGTCCCATGAAGAGACAGGAGATTATAGGCATGCCTGTGTGTCCCATGAAGAGACCAGTGATTATAGGCATGCCTGTGTGTCCCATGAAGAGACCGGAGATTATAGGCATGCCTTTGTGTCCCATGAAGAGACCGGAGATTATAGGCATGCTTGTGAGTCCCATAAAGAGAACTCGGATTATAGGCATGCCTGTGTGTCCCATGAAGAGACCTCAGATTATAGGCTTGCCTGTGTGTCCCATGAAGAGACCAGAGATTATAGGCATGCCTGTGTGTCCCATGAAGAGACAGGAGATTATAGGCATGCATGTGTGTCCCATGAAGAGACCAGAGAGTATAGGTATGCCTGTGTGTCCCATGAAGAGACCAGAGATTATAGGCATGCCTGTGTGTCCCATGAAGAGACCAGAGATTATAGGCATGCCTGTGTGTCCCATGAAGAGACCGGAGTTTATAGGCATGCCTGTGTGTCCCATGAAGAGACCGGAGATTATAGGCATGCCTGTGTGTCCCATGAAGAGACCGGAGATTATAGGCATGCTTGTGAGTCCCATGAAGAGACCGGAGATTATAGGCATGCCTGTGTGTCCCATGAAGAGATCGGAGTTTATAGGCATGCCTATGTGTCCCATGAAGAGACCGGAGATTATAGGCATGCCTGTGTGTCCCATGAAGAGACCTCGGATTATAGGCATGCCTGTGTGTCCCATGAAGAGACCGGAGATTATAGGCATGCCTGTGTGTCCCATGAAGAGACAGGAGATTATAGGCATGCATGTGTGTCCCATGAAGAGACTGGAGATTATAGGCATGCCTGTGTGTCCCATGAAGAGACCAGAGATTATAGGCATGCCTGTGTGTCCCATGA
The DNA here is from genome assembly GCF_964204655.1 of Triturus cristatus. Lineage (NCBI taxonomy): Eukaryota > Metazoa > Chordata > Amphibia > Caudata > Salamandridae > Triturus > Triturus cristatus. The sequence goes on along the minus strand of NC_140595.1, from coordinate 465,749,039 downwards.
AGAGCTTGGATATTATAGGCATGCCTGTGTGTCCCATGAAGAGACCGGAGATTATAGGCATGCTTGTGAGTCCCATGAAGAGATCTCAGATTATAGGCATGCCTGTGTGTCCCATGAAGAGACCGGAGATTATAGGCATGCCTGTGTGTCCCATGAAGAGACCAGAGATTATAGGCATGCCTGTGTGTCCCATGAAGAGACCTCGGATTATAGGCATGCCTGTGTGTCCCATGAAGAGACCTCAGATTATAGGCATGCCTGTGTGTCCCATGAAGAGACCAGAGATTATAGGCATGCCTGTGTGTCCTATGAAGAGACCTCGGATTATAGGCATGCCTGTGTGTCCAATGAAGAGACCGGAGATTATAGGCATGCCTGTGCGTCCCATGAAGAGACCGGAGATTATAGGCATGCCTTTGTGTCCCATGAAGAGACCTCAGATTATAGGCATGCCTGTGTGTCCCATGAAGAGACCTCGGATTATAGGCATGCCTGTGTGTCCCATGAAGAAACTAGAGATTATAGGCATGCCTATGTGTCCCATGAAGAGACCTTGGATTATAGGCATGCCTGTGTGTCCCATGAAGAGACCTCGGATTATAGGCATGACTGTGTGTCCCATGAAGAGACCAGAGTTTATAGGCATGCCAGTGTCTTCCATGTAGAGGCCTCAGATTATAGGCATGCCTGTGTATCCCATGAAGAGACCTCGGATTATAGGCATGCTTGTGTGTCCCATGAAAAGACTGGAGAATAGAGGCATGCCTGTGTGTCCCATGAAGAGACCTCGGATTATAGGGATGCCTGTGTGTCCCATGAAGAGACCGGAGATTATAGGCATGCCCGTTTGTCCCATGAAGGGACCGGAGATTATAGGCATGCCTGTGTGTCCCATGAAGAAACTGGAGATTATAGGCATGCCTGTGTGTCCCATGAAGAGACCTTGGATTATAGGCATGCCTGTGTGTCCCATGAAGAGACCTCGGATTATAGGCATGCCTGTGTGTCCCATGAAGAGACCAGAGATTATAGGCATGCCTGTGTATCCCATGTAGAGACCTCGGATTATAGGCATGCCTGTGTGTCCCATGAAGAGACCTCGGATTATAGGCATGCTTTGTGTGTCCCATGAAGAGACTGGAGATTAGAGGCATGCCTGTGTGTCCCATGAAGAGACCTCAGATTATAGGCATGCCTGTGTGTCCCATGAAGAGACCGGAGATTATAGGCATGCCTGTGTCTCCCATGTAGAGACCTCGGATTATAGGCATGCCTGTGTGTCCCATGAAGAGACCGGAGATTATAGGCATGCCTGTGTGTCCCATGAAGAGAACGGAGATTATAGGCATGCTTGTGGGTCCCACGAAGATACCTTAGATCATAGGCATGCCTGTGTGTCCCATGAAGAGACCGGAAATTATAGGCATGCCTGTGTGTCCCATGAAGAGACCGGAGATTATAGGCATGCCTGTGTGTCCCAAGAAGAGACCTTGGATTATAGGCATGCCTCTGTGTCCCATGAAGAGACCTCGGATTATAGGCATGCCTGTGTGTCCCATGAAGAGACCTCAGATTATAGGCAGGACTGTGTGTCCCATGAAGAGACCTTCGATTATAGGCATGCCTGTGTGTCCCATGAAGAGACCAGAGATTATATGCATGCCTGTGTGTCCCATGAAGAGACAGGAGATTAAAGGCATGCCTGTGTGTCCCATGAAGAGACCGGAGATTATAGGCATGCTGTGTGTCCCATGAAAAGACTGGAGATTATAGGCATGCCTGTGTGTCCCATGAAGAGACCGGAGATTATAGGCATGCCTGTGTGTCCCATGAAGAGACCCGAGATTATAGGCATGCCTGTGTGTCCCATGAAGAGACTGGAGATTATAGGCATGCCTGTGTGTCCCATGAAGAGACCGGAGATTATAGGCATGCCTGTGTGTCCCATGAAGAGACCGGAGATTTTAGGAATGCCTGTGTGCCCCATGAAGAGACCGGAGATTATAGGCATGCCTGTGTGTCCCATGAAGAGACCGGAGATTATAGGCATGCCTGTGTGTCCCATGAAGAGACCTCGGATTATAGGCATGCCTGTGTGTCCAATAAAGAGACCGGAGATTATAGGCATGCCTGTGCGTCCCATGAAGAGACTGGAGATTATAGGCATGCTAGTGTGTCTCATGAAGAGACCGGAGATTATAGGCATGCCTGTGTGTCCCATGAAGAGACCTCGGATTATAGGCATGCCTGTGTGTCCCATGAAGAGACCTCGGATTCTAGGCATGCCTGTGTGTCCCATGAAGAAACTGGAGATTATAGGCATGCCTGTGTGTTCCATGAAGAGACCTCGGATTATAGGCATGCCTGTGTGTCCCATGAAGAGACCAGAGATTATAGGCATGCCAGTGTCTTCCATGTAGAGGCCTCAGATTATAGGCATGCCTGTGTATCCCATGAAGAGCCCTCGGATTATAGGCATGCTTGTATGTCCCATGAAAAGACTGGAGATTAGAGGCATGCCTGTGTGTCCCATGAAGAGACCTCGGATTATACGCATGCCTGTGTGTCCCATGAAGAGACCGGAGATTATAGGCATGCCCGTTTGTCCCATGAAGGGACCGGAGATTATAGGCATGCCTGTGTGTCCCATGAAGAAACTGGAGATTATAGGCATGCCTGTGTGTCCCATGAAGAGACCTTGGATTATAGGCATGCCTGTGTGTCCCATAAAGAGACCTCGGATTATAGGCATGCCTGTGTGTCCCATGAAGAGACCAGAGATTATAGGCATGCCTGTGTCTCCCATGTCGAGACCTCGGATTATAGGCATGCCTGTGTGTCCCATGAAGAGACCTCGGATTATAGGCATGCTTTGTGTGTCCCATGAAGAGACTGGAGATTAGAGGCATGCCTGTGTGTCCCATGAAGAGACCTCGGATTATAGGCATGCCTGTGTGTCCCATGAAGGGACCGGAGATTATAGGCATGCCCGTGTGTCCCATGAAGGGACCGGAGATTATAGGCATGCCTGTGTGTCTGATAGGAGACCCGAGATTATAGGCATGCCTGTGTGTCCCATGAAAAGACTAGAGATTATAGGCATGCCTGTGTGTCCCAGGAAGAGACTGGAGATTATAGGCATGCCTGTGTGTCCCATGAAGAAACCGGAGATTATAGGCATTCTTGTGAGTCCCATGAAGAGACCTCAGAATATAGGCATGCCTGTGTGTCCCATGAAGAGACCGGAGATTATAGGCTTGCCTGTGTGTCCCATGAAGAGACCGGAGATTATAGGCATGCCTGTGTGTCCCATGAGCAGACCTCGGGTTATAGGCATGCCTGTGTGTCCAATGAAGAGACCGGAGATTATAGGCATGCCTGTGCATCCCATGAAGAGACCGGAGATTATAGGCATGCCTGTGTGTCCCATGAAGAGACCGGAGATTATAGGCATGCCTGTGTGTCCCATGAAGAGACCGGAGATTATAGGCATGCTTGTGAGTCCCACAAAGAGACCTCAGATCATAGGCATGCCTGTGTGTCCCATGAAGAGACTGGAAATTATAGGCATGCCTGTGTGTCCCATGAAGAGACCGGAGATTATAGGCATGCCTGTGTGTCCCAAGAAGAGATCTCGGATTATAGGCATGCCTGTGTGTCCCATGAAGTGACCTCAGATTATAGGCAGGACTGTGTGTCCCATGAAGAGACCTTCGATTATAGGCATGCCTGTGTGTCCCATGAAGAGACCAGAGATTATATGCATGCCTGTGTGTCCCATGAAGAGACAGGAGATTATAGGCATGCCTGTGTGTCCCATGAAGAGACCGGAGATTATAGGCATGCTGTGTGTCCCATGAAGAGACCGGAGATTATAGGCATGCTTGTGTGTCCCATGAAGAGACCTCAGATTATAGGCATGCCTGTGTGTCCCATGAAGAGACCTCGGATTATAGGCATGCCTGTGTGTCCCATGAAGAAACTGGAGATTATAGGCATGCCTGTGTGTTCCATGAAGAGACCTCGGATTATAGGCATGCCTGTGTGTCCCATGAAGAGACCAGAGATTATAGGCATGCCTGTGTCTCCCATGTAGAGACCTTGGATTATAGGCATGCCTGTGTATCCCATGAAGAGACCTCGGATTATAGGCATGCTTGTGTGTCCCATGAAGAGACCGGAGATTATAGGCATGCCTGTGTGTCCCATGAAGAGACCGGAGATTGTAGGTATGCCTGTGTATCCCATGAAGAGACCGGAGATTATAGGCATGCCTGTGTGTCCCATGAAGAGACCAGAGATTATAGGCATGCCTGTGTGTCCCATGAAGAAACCGGAGATTATAGGCATGCTTGTGAGTCCCACGAAGAGACCTCAGATCATAGGCATGCCTGTGTGTCCCATGAAGAGACCGGAGATTATAGGCATGCCTGTGTGTCCCAAGAAGAGACCTCAGATTATAGGCATGTCTGTGTGTCCCATGAAAAGACCTCGGATTATAGGCATGCCTGTGTGTCCCATGAAGAGACCTCAGATTATAGGCAGGACTGTGTGTCCCATGAAGAGACCTTCGATTATAGGCATGCCTGTGTGTCCCATGAAGAGACCAGAGATTATATGCATGCCTGTGTGTCCCATGAAGAGACAGGAGATTATAGGCATGCCTGTGTGTCCCATGAAGAGACCGGAGATTATAGGCATGCTGTGTGTCCCATGAAGAGACCGGAGATTATAGGCATGCTTGTGTGTCCTATGAAGAGACCTCAGATTATAGGTATGCCTGTGTGTCCCATGAAGAGAACTCAGATAATAGGCATGCCTGTGTGTCCCATGAAGAGACCTCGGATTATAGGCATGCCTGTGTGTCCCATGAAGAGACCGGAGATTATAGGCATGCCTGTGTGTCCCATGAAGAGACAGGAGATTATAGGCATGCCTGTGTGTCCCATGAAGAGACCAGTGATTATAGGCATGCCTGTGTGTCCCATGAAGAGACCGGAGATTATAGGCATGCCTTTGTGTCCCATGAAGAGACCGGAGATTATAGGCATGCTTGTGAGTCCCATAAAGAGAACTCGGATTATAGGCATGCCTGTGTGTCCCATGAAGAGACCTCAGATTATAGGCTTGCCTGTGTGTCCCATGAAGAGACCAGAGATTATAGGCATGCCTGTGTGTCCCATGAAGAGACAGGAGATTATAGGCATGCATGTGTGTCCCATGAAGAGACCAGAGAGTATAGGTATGCCTGTGTGTCCCATGAAGAGACCAGAGATTATAGGCATGCCTGTGTGTCCCATGAAGAGACCAGAGATTATAGGCATGCCTGTGTGTCCCATGAAGAGACCGGAGTTTATAGGCATGCCTGTGTGTCCCATGAAGAGACCGGAGATTATAGGCATGCCTGTGTGTCCCATGAAGAGACCGGAGATTATAGGCATGCTTGTGAGTCCCATGAAGAGACCGGAGATTATAGGCATGCCTGTGTGTCCCATGAAGAGATCGGAGTTTATAGGCATGCCTATGTGTCCCATGAAGAGACCGGAGATTATAGGCATGCCTGTGTGTCCCATGAAGAGACCTCGGATTATAGGCATGCCTGTGTGTCCCATGAAGAGACCGGAGATTATAGGCATGCCTGTGTGTCCCATGAAGAGACAGGAGATTATAGGCATGCATGTGTGTCCCATGAAGAGACTGGAGATTATAGGCATGCCTGTGTGTCCCATGAAGAGACCAGAGATTATAGGCATGCCTGTGTGTCCCATGAAGAGCTTGGATATTATAGGCATGCCTGTGTGTCCCATGAAGAGACCGGAGATTATAGGCATGCTTGTGAGTCCCATGAAGAGATCTCAGATTATAGGCATGCCTGTGTGTCCCATGAAGAGACCGGAGATTATAGGCATGCCTGTGTGTCCCATGAAGAGACCAGAGATTATAGGCATGCCTGTGTGTCCCATGAAGAGACCTCGGATTATAGGCATGCCTGTGTGTCCCATGAAGAGACCTCAGATTATAGGCATGCCTGTGTGTCCCATGAAGAGACCAGAGATTATAGGCATGCCTGTGTGTCCTATGAAGAGACCTCGGATTATAGGCATGCCTGTGTGTCCAATGAAGAGACCGGAGATTATAGGCATGCCTGTGCGTCCCATGAAGAGACCGGAGATTATAGGCATGCCTTTGTGTCCCATGAAGAGACCTCAGATTATAGGCATGCCTGTGTGTCCCATGAAGAGACCTCGGATTATAGGCATGCCTGTGTGTCCCATGAAGAAACTAGAGATTATAGGCATGCCTATGTGTCCCATGAAGAGACCTTGGATTATAGGCATGCCTGTGTGTCCCATGAAGAGACCTCGGATTATAGGCATGACTGTGTGTCCCATGAAGAGACCAGAGATTATAGGCATGCCAGTGTCTTCCATGTAGAGGCCTCAGATTATAGGCATGCCTGTGTATCCCATGAAGAGACCTCGGATTATAGGCATGCTTGTGTGTCCCATGAAAAGACTGGAGAATAGAGGCATGCCTGTGTGTCCCATGAAGAGACCTCGGATTATAGGGATGCCTGTGTGTCCCATGAAGAGACCGGAGATTATAGGCATGCCCGTTTGTCCCATGAAGGGACCGGAGATTATAGGCATGCCTGTGTGTCCCATGAAGAAACTGGAGATTATAGGCATGCCTGTGTGTCCCATGAAGAGACCTTGGATTATAGGCATGCCTGTGTGTCCCATGAAGAGACCTCGGATTATAGGCATGCCTGTGTGTCCCATGAAGAGACCAGAGATTATAGGCATGCCTGTGTATCCCATGTAGAGACCTCGGATTATAGGCATGCCTGTGTGTCCCATGAAGAGACCTCGGATTATAGGCATGCTTTGTGTGTCCCATGAAGAGACTGGAGATTAGAGGCATGCCTGTGTGTCCCATGAAGAGACCTCAGATTATAGGCATGCCTGTGTGTCCCATGAAGAGACCGGAGATTATAGGCATGCCTGTGTCTCCCATGTAGAGACCTCGGATTATAGGCATGCCTGTGTGTCCCATGAAGAGACCGGAGATTATAGGCATGCCTGTGTGTCCCATGAAGAGACCGGAGATTATAGGCATGCTTGTGGGTCCCACGAAGATACCTTAGATCATAGGCATGCCTGTGTGTCCCATGAAGAGACCGGAAATTATAGGCATGCCTGTGTGTCCCATGAAGAGACCGGAGATTATAGGCATGCCTGTGTGTCCCAAGAAGAGACCTTGGATTATAGGCATGCCTCTGTGTCCCATGAAGAGACCTCGGATTATAGGCATGCCTGTGTGTCCCATGAAGAGACCTCAGATTATAGGCAGGACTGTGTGTCCCATGAAGAGACCTTCGATTATAGGCATGCCTGTGTGTCCCATGAAGAGACCAGAGATTATATGCATGCCTGTGTGTCCCATGAAGAGACAGGAGATTAAAGGCATGCCTGTGTGTCCCATGAAGAGACCGGAGATTATAGGCATGCTGTGTGTCCCATGAAAAGACTGGAGATTATAGGCATGCCTGTGTGTCCCATGAAGAGACCGGAGATTATAGGCATGCCTGTGTGTCCCATGAAGAGACCCGAGATTATAGGCATGCCTGTGTGTCCCATGAAGAGACTGGAGATTATAGGCATGCCTGTGTGTCCCATGAAGAGACCGGAGATTATAGGCATGCCTGTGTGTCCCATGAAGAGACCGGAGATTTTAGGAATGCCTGTGTGCCCCATGAAGAGACCGGAGATTATAGGCATGCCTGTGTGTCCCATGAAGAGACCGGAGATTATAGGCATGCCTGTGTGTCCCATGAAGAGACCTCGGATTATAGGCATGCCTGTGTGTCCAATAAAGAGACCGGAGATTATAGGCATGCCTGTGCGTCCCATGAAGAGACTGGAGATTATAGGCATGCTAGTGTGTCTCATGAAGAGACCGGAGATTATAGGCATGCCTGTGTGTCCCATGAAGAGACCTCGGATTATAGGCATGCCTGTGTGTCCCATGAAGAGACCTCGGATTCTAGGCATGCCTGTGTGTCCCATGAAGAAACTGGAGATTATAGGCATGCCTGTGTGTTCCATGAAGAGACCTCGGATTATAGGCATGCCTGTGTGTCCCATGAAGAGACCAGAGATTATAGGCATGCCTGTGTCTCCCATGTAGAGACCTTGGATTATAGGCATGCCTGTGTATCCCATGAAGAGACCTCGGATTATAGGCATGCTTGTGTGTCCCATGAAGAGACCGGAGATTATAGGCATGCCTGTGTGTCCCATGAAGAGACCGGAGATTGTAGGTATGCCTGTGTGTCCCATGAAGAGACTGGAGATTATAGGCATGCCTGTGTGTCCCATGAAGAGACCAGAGATTATAGGCATGCCTGTGTGTCCCATGAAGAAACCGGAGATTATAGGCATGCTTGTGAGTCCCACGAAGAGACCTCAGATCATAGGCATGCCTGTGTGTCCCATGAAGAGACCGGAGATTATAGGCATGCCTGTGTGTCCCATGAAGAGACCGGAGATTATAGGCATGCCTGTGTGTCCCAAGAAGAGACCTCAGATTATAGGCATGCCTGTGTGTCCCATGAAAAGACCTCGGATTATAGGCATGCCTGTGTGTCCCATGAAGAGACCTCAGATTATAGGCAGGACTGTGTGTCCCATGAAGAGACCTTCGATTATAGGCATGCCTGTGTATCCCATGAAGAGACCAGAGATTATATGCATGCCTGTGTGTACCATGAAGAGACAGGAGATTATAGGCATGCCTGTGTGTCCCATGAAGAGACCGGAGATTATAGGCATGCTGTGTGTCCCATGAAGAGACCGGAGATTATAGGCATGCTTGTGTGTCCCATGAAGAGACCTCAGATTATAGATATGCCTGTGTGTCCCATGAAGAGAACTCAGATTATAGGCATGCCTGTGTGTCCCATGAAGAGACCTCGGATTATAGGCATGCCTGTGTGTCCCATGAAGAGACCGGAGATTATAGGCATGCCTGTGTGTCCCATGAAGAGACAGGAGATTATAGGCATGCCTGTGTGTCCCATGAAGAGACCAGTGATTATAGGCATGCCTGTGTGTCCCATGAAGAGACCGGAGATTATAGGCATGCCTGTGTGTCCCATGAAGAGACCGGAGATTATAGGCATGCTTGTGAGTCCCATGAAGAGAACTCGGATTATAGGCATGCCTGTGTGTCCCATGAAGAGACCTCAGATTATAGGCTTGCCTGTGTGTCCCATGAAGAGACCAGAGATTATAGGCAGCCTGTGTGTCCCATGAAGAGACAGGAGATTATAGGCATGCATGTGTGTCCCATGAAGAGACCAGAGAGTATAGGTATGCCTGTGTGTCCCATGAAGAGACCAGAGATTATAGGCATGCTTGTGTGTCCCATGAAGAGACCAGAGATTATAGGCATGCCTGTGTGTCCCATGAAGGGACCGGAGATTATAGGCATGCCTGTGTGTTCCATGAAGAGACCGGAGATTATAGGCATGCCTGTGTGTCCCATGAAGAGACAGAAGATTATAGGCATGCATGTGTGTCCCATGAAGAGACCGGAGATTATAGGCATGCCGGTGTGTCCCATGAAGAGACCAGAGATTATAGGCATGCCTGTGTGTCCCATGAAGAGACTGGATATTATAGGCATGCCTGTGTGTCCCATGAAGAGACCGGAGATTATAGGCATGCTTGTGAGTCCCATGAAGAGATCTCAGATTATAGGCATGCCTGTGTGTCCCATGAAGAGACTGGAGATTATAGGCATGCCTGTGTGTCCCATGAAGAGACCAGAGATTATAGGCATGCCTGTGTGTCCCATGAAGAGACCTCGGATTATAGGCATGCCTGTGTGTCCCATGAAGAGACCTCAGATTATAGGCATGCCTGTGTGTCCCATGAAGAGACCAGAGATTATAGGCATGCCTGTGTGTCCTATGAAGAGACCTCGGATTATAGGCATGCCTGTGTGTCCAATGAAGAGACCGGAGATTATAGGCATGCCTGTGCGTCCCATGAAGAGACCAGAGATTATAGGCATGCCTGTGTGTCCCATGAAGAGACCAGAGAGTATAGGTATGCCTGTGTGTCCCATGAAGAGACCAGAGATTATAGGCATGCCTGTGTGTCCCATGAAGAGACCAGAGATTATAGGCATGCCTGTGTGTCCCATGAAGAGACCGGAGTTTATAGGCATGCCTGTGTGTCCCATGAAGAGACCGGAGATTATAGGCATGCCTGTGTGTCCCATGAAGAGACCGGAGATTATAGGCATGCCTGTGTGTCCCATGAAGAGACCGGAGTTTATAGGCATGCCTGTGTGTCCCATGAAGAGACCGGAGTTTATAGGCATGCCTATGTGTCCCATGAAGAGACCGGAGATTATAGGCATGCCTGTGTGTCCCATGAAGAGACCTCAGATTATAGGCATGCCTGTGTGTCCCATGAAGAGACCGGAGATTATAGGCATGCCTGTGTGTCCCATGAAGAGACAGAAGATTATAGGCATGCATGTGTGTCCCATGAAGAGACCGGAGATTATAGGCATGCCGGTGAGTCCCATGAAGAGACCAGAGATTATAGGCATGCCTGTGTGTCCCATGAAGAGACTGGATATTATAGGCATGCCTGTGTGTCCCATGAAGAGACCGGAGATTATAGGCATGCTTGTGAGTCCCATGAAGAGATCTCAGATTATAGGCATGCCTGTGTGTCCCATGAAGAGACCGGAGATTATAGGCATGCCTGTGTGTCCCATGAAGAGACCAGAGATTATAGGCATGCCTGTGTGTCCCATGAAGAGACCTCGGATTATAGGCATGCCTGTGTGTCCCATGAAGAGACCTCAGATTATAGGCATGCCTGTGTGTCCCATGAAGAGACCAGAGATTATAGGCATGCCTGTGTGTCCTATGAAGAGACCTCGGATTATAGGCATGCCTGTGTGTCCAATGAAGAGACCGGAGATTATAGGCATGCCTGTGCGTCCCATGAAGAGACCGGAGATTATAGGCATGCCTTTGTGTCCCATGAAGAGACCTCAGATTATAGGCATGCCTGTGTGTCCCATGAAGAGACCTCGGATTATAGGCATGCCTGTGTGTCCCATGAAGAGACCTTGGATTATAGGCATGCCTGTGTGTCCCATGAAGAGACCTCGGATTATAGGCATGCCTGTGTGTCCCATGAAGAGACCAGAGATTATAGGCATGCCAGTGTCTTCCATGTAGAGGCCTCAGATTATAGGCATGCCTGTGTATCCCATGAAGAGACCTCGGATTATAGGCATGCTTGTATGTCCCATGAAAAGACTGGAGATTAGAGGCATGCCTGTGTGTCCCATGAAGAGACCTCAGATTATAGGCATGCCTGTGTGTCCCATGAAGAGACCGGAGATTATAGGCATGCCCGTTTGTCCCATGAAGGGACCGGAGATTATAGGCATGCCTATGTGTCCCATGAAGAAACTGGAGATTATAGGCATGCCTGTGTGTCCCATGAAGAGACCTTGGATTATAGGCATGCCTGTGTGTCCCATAAAGAGACCTCGAATTATAGGCATGCCTGTGTGTCCCATGAAGAGACCAGAGATTATAGGCATGCCTGTGTCTCCCATGTCGAGACCTCGGATTATAGGCATGCCTGTGTGTCCCATGAAGAGACCTCGGATTATAGGCATGCCTGTGTGTCCCATGAAGAGACCAGAGATTATAGGCATGCCCGTGTGTCCCATGAAGGGACCGGAGATTATAGGCATGCCTGTGTGTCTGATAGGAGACCCGAGATTATAGGCATGCCTGTGTGTCCCATGAAAAGACTAGAGATTATAGGCATGCCTGTGTGTCCCAGGAAGAGACTGGAGATTATAGGCATGCCTGTGTGTCCCATGAAGAAACCGGAGATTATAGGCATTCTTGTGAGTCCCATTAAGAGACCTCAGAATATAGGCATGCCTGTGTGTCCCATGAAGAGACCGGAGATTATAGGCTTGCCTGTGTGTCCCATGAAGAGACCGGAGATTATAGGCATGCCTGTGTGTCCCATGAGGGGACCTCGGGTTATAGGCATGCCTGTGTGTCCAATGAAGAGACCGGAGATTATAGGCATGCCTGTGCATCTCATGAAGAGACAGGAGATTATAGGCATGCCTGTGTGTCCCATGAAGAGACCGGAGATTATAGGCATGCCTGTGTGTCCCATGAAGAGACCGGAGATTATAGGCATGCTTGTGAGTCCCACAAAGGGACCTCAGATCATAGGCATGCCTGTGTGTCCTATGAAGAGACCGGAAATTATAGGCATGCCTGTGTGTCCCATGAAGAGACCGGAGATTATAGGCATGCCTGTGTGTCCCAAGAAGAGACCTCGGATTATAGGCATGCCTGTGTGTCCCATGAAGTGACCTCAGATTATAGGCAGGACTGTGTGTCCCATGAAGAGACCTTCGATTATTGGCATGCCTGTGTGTCCCATGAAGAGACCAGAGATTATATGCATGCCTGTGTGTCCCATGAAGAGACAGGAGATTATAGGCATGCCTGTGTGTCCCATGAAGAGACCGGAGATTATAGGCATGCTGTGTGTCCCATGAAGAGACCGGAGATTATAGGCATGCTTGTGTGTCCCATGAAGAGACCTCAGATTATAGGCATGCCTGTGTGTCCCATGAAGAGACCTCGGATTATAGGCATGCCTGTGTGTCACATGAAGAAACTGGAGATTATAGGCATGCCTGTGTGTTCCATGAAGAGACCTTGGATTATAGGCATGCCTGTGTGTCCCATGAAGAGACCAGAGATTATAGGCATGCCTGTGTCTCCCATGTAGAGACCTTGGATTATAGGCATGACTGTGTATCCCATGAAGAGACCTCGGATTATAGGCATGCTTGTGTGTCCCATGAAGAGACCGGAGATTATAGGCATGCCTGTGTGTCCCATGAAGAGACCGGAGATTGTAGGTATGCCTGTGTGTCCCATGAAGAGACCGGAGATTATAGGCATGCCTGTGTGTCCCATGAAGAGACCAGAGATTATAGGCATGCCTGTGTGTCCCATGAAGAAACCGGAGATTATAGGCATGCTTGTGAGTCCCACAAAGAGACCTCAGATCATAGGCATGCCTTTGCGTCCCATGAAGAGACCGGAGATTATAGGCATGCCTGTGTGTCCCATGAAGAGACTGGAGATTATAGACATGCCTGTGTGTCCCAAGAAAAGACCTCAGATTATAGGCATGTCTGTGTGTCCCATGAAAAGACCTCGGATTATAGGCATGCCTGTGTGTCCCATGAAGAGACCTCAGATTATAGGCAGGACTGTGTGTCCCATGAAGAGACCTTCGATTATAGGCATGCCTGTGTGTCCCATGAAGAGACCAGAGATTATATGCATGCCTGTGTGTCCCATGAAGAGACAGGAGATTATAGGCATGCCTGTGTGTCCCATGAAGAGACCGGAGATTATAGGCATGCTGTGTGTCCCATGAAGAGACCGGAGATTATAGGCATGCTTGTGTGTCCTATGAAGAGACCTCAGATTATAGGTATGCCTGTGTGTCCCATGAAGAGAACTCATATTATAGGCATGCCTGTGTGTCCCATGAAGAGACCTCGGATTATAGGCATGCCTGTGTGTCCCATGAAGAGACCGGAGATTATAGGCATGCCTGTGTGTCCCATGAAGAGACAGGAGATTATAGGCATGCCTGTGTGTCCCATGAAGAGACCAGTGATTATAGGCATGCCTGTGTGTCCCATGAAGAGACCGGAGATTATAGGCATGCCTTTGTGTCCCATGAAGAGACCGGAGATTATAGGCATGCTTGTGAGTCCCATAAAGAGAACTCGGATTATAGGCATGCCTGTGTGTCCCATGAAGAGACCTCAGATTATAGGCTTGCCTGTGTGTCCCATGAAGAGACCAGAGATTATAGGCATGCCTGTGTGTCCCATGAAGAGACAGGAGATTATAGGCATGCATGTGTGTCCCATGAAGAGACCAGAGAGTATAGGTATGCCTGTGTGTCCCATGAAGAGACCAGAGATTATAGGCATGCCTGTGTGTCCCAAGAAGAGACCAGAGAATATAGGCATGCCTGTGTGTCCCATGAAGAGACCGGAGTTTATAGGCATGCCTGTGTGTCCCATGAAGAGACCGGAGATTATAGGCATGCCTGTGTGTCCCATGAAGAGACCGGAGATTATAGGCATGCTTGTGAGTCCCATGAAGAGACCGGAGATTATAGGCATGCCTGTGTGTCCCATGAAGAGATCGGAGTTTATAGGCATGCCTATGTGTCCCATGAAGAGACCGGAGATTATAGGCATGCCTGTGTGTCCCATGAAGAGACCTCGGATTATAGGCATGCCTGTGTGTCCCATGAAGAGACCGGAGATTATAGGCATGCCTGTGTGTCCCATGAAGAGACAGGAGATTATAGGCATGCATGTGTGTCCCATGAAGAGACTGGAGATTATAGGCATGCCTGTGTGTCCCATGAAGAGACCGGAGATTATAGGCATGCCTGTGTGTCCCATGAAGAGCTTGGATATTATAGGCATGCCTGTGTGTCCCATGAAGAGACCGGAGATTATAGGCATGCTTGTGAGTCCCATGAAGAGTTCTCAGATTATAGGCATGCCTGTGTATCCCATGAAGAGACCGGAGATTATAGGCATGCCTGTGTGTCCCATGAAGAGACCAGAGATTATAGGCATGCCTGTGTGTCCCATGAAGAGACCTCGGATTATAGGCATGCCTGTGTGTCCCATGAAGAGATCTCAGATTATAGGCATGCCTGTGTGTCCCATGAAGAGACCAGAGATTATAGGCATGCCTGTGTGTCCTATGAAGAGACCTCGGATTATAGGCATGCCTGTGTGTCCAATGAAGAGACCGGAGATTATAGGCATGCCTGTGCGTCCCATGAAGAGACCGGAGATTATAGGCATGCCTTTGTGTCCCATGAAGAGACCTCAGATTATAGGCATGCCTGTGTGTCCCATTAAGAGACCTCGGATTATAGGCATGCCTGTGTGTCCCATGAAGAAACTAGAGATTATAGGCATGCCTATGTGTCTAATGAAGAGACCTTGGATTATAGGCATGCCTGTGTGTCCCATGAAGAGACCTCGGATTATAGGCATGCCTGTGTGTCCCATGAAGAGACCAGAGATTATAGGCATGCCAGTGTCTTCCATGTAGAGGCCTCAGATTATAGGCATGCCTGTGTATCCCATGAAGAGACCTCGGATTATAGGCATGCTTGTGTGTCCCATGAAAAGACTGGAGAATAGAGGCATGCCTGTGTGTCCCATGAAGAGACCTCGGATTATAGGGATGCCTGTGTGTCCCATGAAGAGACCGGAGATTATAGGCATGCCCGTTTGTCCCATGAAGGGACCGGAGATTATACGCATGCCTGTGTGTCCCATGAAGAAACTGGAGATTATAGGCATGCCTGTGTGTCCCATGAAGAGACCTTGGATTATAGGCATGCCTGTGTGTCCCATGAAGAGACCTCGGATTATAGGCATGCCTGTGTGTCCCATGAAGAGACCAGAGATTATAGGCATGCCTGTGTCTCCCATGTAGAGACCTCGGATTATAGGCATGCCTGTGTGTCCCATGAAGAGACCTCAGATTATAGGCATGCTTTGTGTGTCCCATGAAGAGACTGGAGATTAGAGGCATGCCTGTGTGTCCCATGAAGAGACCTCAGATTATAGGCATGCCTGTGTGTCCCATGAAGAGACCAGAGATTATAGGCATGCCCGTGTGTCCCATGAAGGGACTGGAGATTATAGGCATGCCTGTGTGTCTGATAGGAGACCCGAGATTATAGGCATGCCTGTGTGTCCCATGAAAAGACTAGAGATTATAGGCATGCCTGTGTGTCCCAGGAAGAGACTGGAGATTATAGGCATGCCTGTGTGTATCATGAAGAAACCGGAGATTATAGGCATTCTTGTGAGTCCCATGAAGAGACCTCAGAATATAGGCTTGCCTGTGTGTCCCATGAAGAGACCGGAGATTATAGGCATGCCTGTGTGTCCCATGAAGAGACCTCGGGTTATAGGCATGCCTGTGTGTCCAATGAAGAGACCGGAGATTATAGGCATGCCTGTGCATCCCATGAAGAGACCGGAGATTATAGGCATGCCTGTGTGTCCCATGAAGAGACCGGAGATTATAGGCATGCCTGTGTGTCCCATGAAGAGACCGGAGATTATAGGCATGCTTGTGAGTCCCACAAAGAGACCTCAGATCATAGGCATGCCTGTGTGTCCCATGAAGAGACCGGAAATTATAGGCATGCCTGTGTGTCCCATGAAGAGACCGGAGATTATAGGCATGCCTGTGTGTGCCAAGAAGAGACCTTGGATTATAGGCATGCCTGTGTGTCCCATGAAGAGACCTCGGATTATAGGCATGCCTGTGTGTCCCATGAAGAGACCTCAGATTATAGGCATGCCTGTGTGTCCCATGAAGAGACCTCGGATTATAGGCATGCCTATGTGTCCCATTAAGAGACCTCGGATTATAGGCATGCCTGTGTATCCCATGAAGAAACTGGAGATTATAGGCATGCCTGTGTGACCCATGAAGAGACCTTGGATTATAGGCATGCCTGTGTGTCCCATGAAGAGACCTCGGATTATAGGCATGTCTGTGTGTCCCATGAAGAGACCAGAGATTATAGGCATGCCTGTGTCTCCCATGTAGAGACCTCGGATTATAGGCATGCCTGTGTATCCCATGAAGAGACCTCGGATTATAGGCATGCTTTTGTGTCCCATGAAGAGACTGGAGATTAAAAGCATGCCTGTGTGTCCCATGAAGAGACCTCAGATTATAGGCATGCCTGTGTGTCCCATGAAGAGACCGGAGATTATAGGCATGCCCGTGTCCCCCACAAAGGGACCAGAGATTATAGGCATGCCTGTGTATCCCATGAAGAAACTGGTGATTATAAGCATGCCTGTGTGTCCCATGAAGAGACCTTGGATTATAGGCATGTCTGTGTGTCCCATGAAGAGACCTCGGATTATAGGCATGCCTGTGTCTCCCATGTAGAGACCTCAGATTATAGGCATGCCTGTGTATCCCATGAAGAGACCTCGGATTATAGGCATGCTTTTGTGTCCCATGAAGAGACTGGAGATTAAAAGCATGCCTGTGTGTCCCATGAAGAGACCTCAGATTATAGGCATGCCTGTGTGTCCCATGAAGAGACCGGAGATTATAGGCATGCCCGTGTCCCCCACAAAGGGACCAGAGATTATAGGCATGCCTGTGTGTCCCATGAAGAAACTGGTGATTATAAGCATGCCTGTGTGTCCCATGAAGAGACCTTGGATTATAGGCATGTCTGTGTGTCCCATGAACAGACCTCGGATTATAGGCATGTCTGTGTGTCCCATGAAGAGACCAGAGATTATAGGCATGCCTGTGTTTCCCATGTAGAGACCTCGGATTATAGGCATGCCTGTGTATCCCATGAAGAGACCTCGGATTATAGGCATGCTTTTGTGTCCCATGAAGAGACTGGAGATTAAAAGCATGCCTGTGTGTCCCATGAAGAGACCTCAGATTATAGGCATGCCTGTGTGTCCCATGAAGAGACCGGAGATTATAGGCATGCCCGTGTCCCCCACAAAGGGACCAGAGATTATAGGCATGCCTGTGTGTCCCATGAAGAAACTGGTGATTATAAGCATGCCTGTGTGTCCCATGAAGAGACCTTGGATTATAGGCATGTCTGTGTGTCCCATGAAGAGACCTCGGATTATAGGCATGCCTGTGAGTCCCATGAAGAGACCAGAGATTATAGTCATGCCTGTGTCTCCCATGTAGAGACCTCGGATTATAGGCATGCCTGGTTGTCCCATGAAGAGACCTCGGATTATAGGCATGCTTTGTGTGTCCCATGAAGAGACTGGAGATTAGAGGCATGCCTGTGTGTCCCATGAAAAGACCTCGGATTATAGGCATGCCTGTGTGTCCCATGAAGAGACCGGAGATTATAGGCATGCCCGTGTGTCCCATGAAGGGACCGGAGATTATAGGCATGCCTGTGTGTCCCATTAGGAGACCAGAGATTATAGGCATGCCTGTGTGTCCCATGAAGAGACCTCGGATTATAGGCATGCCTGTGTGTCCCATGAAGAGACCTCAGATTATAGGCATGCCTGTGTGTCCCATGAAGAGACCAGAGATTATAGGCATGCCTGTGTGTCCTATGAAGAGACCTCGGATTATAGGCATGCCTGTGTGTCCAATGAAGAGACCGGAGATTATAGGCATGCCTGTGCGTCCCATGAAGAGACCGGAGATTATAGGCATGCCTTTGTGTCCCATGAAGAGACCTCAGATTATAGGCATGCCTGTGTGTCCCATTAAGAGACCTCGGATTATAGGCATGCCTGTGTGTCCCATGAAGAAACTAGAGATTATAGGCATGCCTATGTGTCTAATGAAGAGACCTTGGATTATAGGCATGCCTGTGTGTCCCATGAAGAGACCTCGGATTATAGGCATGCCTGTGTGTCCCATGAAGAGACCAGAGATTATAGGCATGCCAGTGTCTTCCATGTAGAGGCCTCAGATTATAGGCATGCCTGTGTATCCCATGAAGAGACCTCGGATTATAGGCATGCTTGTGTGTCCCATGAAAAGACTGGAGAATAGAGGCATGCCTGTGTGTCCCATGAAGAGACCTCGGATTATAGGGATGCCTGTGTGTCCCATGAAGAGACCGGAGATTATAGGCATGCCCGTTTGTCCCATGAAGGGACCGGAGATTATACGCATGCCTGTGTGTCCCATGAAGAAACTGGAGATTATAGGCATGCCTGTGTGTCCCATGAAGAGACCTTGGATTATAGGCATGCCTGTGTGTCCCATGAAGAGACCTCGGATTATAGGCATGCCTGTGTGTCCCATGAAGAGACCAGAGATTATAGGCATGCCTGTGTCTCCCATGTAGAGACCTCGGATTATAGGCATGCCTGTGTGTCCCATGAAGAGACCTCGGATTATAGGCATGCTTTGTGTGTCCCATGAAGAGACTGGAGATTAGAGGCATGCCTGTGTGTCCCATGAAGAGACCTCAGATTATAGGCATGCCTGTGTGTCCCATGAAGAGACCAGAGATTATAGGCATGCCCGTGTGTCCCATGAAGGGACCGGAGATTATAGGCATGCCTGTGTGTCTGATAGGAGACCCGAGATTATAGGCATGCCTGTGTGTCCCATGAAAAAACCTCGGATTATAGGCATGCCTGTGTGTCCCATGAAGAGACCTCAGATTATAGGCAGGACTGTGTGTCCCATGAAGAGACCTCAGATTATAGGCAGGACTGTGTGTCCCATGAAGAGACCTTCGATTATAGGCATGCCTGTGTGTCCCATGAAGAGACCAGAGATTATATGCATGCCTGTGTGTCCCATGAAGAGACAGGAGATTATAGGCATGCCTGTGTGTCCCATGAAGAGACCAGAGATTATAGGCATGCTGTGTGTCCCATGAAGAGACCGGAGATTATAGGCATGCTTGTGTGTCCCATGAAGAGACCTCAGATTATAGATATGCCTGTGTGTCCCATGAAGAGAACTCAGATTATAGGCATGCCTGTGTGTCCCATGAAGAGACCTCGGATTATAGGCATGCCTGTGTGTCCCATGAAGAGACCGGAGATTATAGGCATGCCTGTGTGTCCCATGAAGAGACAGGAGATTATAGGCATGCCTGTGTGTCCCATGAAGAGACCAGTGATTATAGGCATGCCTGTGTGTCCCATGAAGAGACCGGAGATTATAGGCATGCCTGTGTGTCCCATGAAGAGACCGGAGATTATAGGCATGCTTGTGAGTCCCATGAAGAGAACTCGGATTATAGGCATGCCTGTGTGTCCCATGAAGAGACCTCAGATTATAGGCTTGCCTGTGTGTCCCATGAAGAGACCAGAGATTATAGGCAGCCTGTGTGTCCCATGAAGAGACAGGAGATTATAGGCATGCATGTGTGTCCCATGAAGAGACCAGAGAGTATAGGTATGCCTGTGTGTCCCATGAAGAGACCAGAGATTATAGGCATGCTTGTGTGTCCCATGAAGAGACCAGAGATTATAGGCATGCCTGTGTGTCCCATGAAGAGACCGGAGTTTATAGGCATGCCTGTGTGTCCCATGAAGGGACCGGAGATTATAGGCATGCCTGTGTGTTCCATGAAGAGACCGGAGATTATAGGCATGCCTGTGTGTCCCATGAAGAGACAGAAGATTATAGGCATGCATGTGTGTCCCATGAAGAGACCGGAGATTATAGGCATGCCGGTGTGTCCCATGAAGAGACCAGAGATTATAGGCATGCCTGTGTGTCCCATGAAGAGACTGGATATTATAGGCATGCCTGTGTGTCCCATGAAGAGACCGGAGATTATAGGCATGCTTGTGAGTCCCATGAAGAGATCTCAGATTATAGGCATGCCTGTGTGTCCCATGAAGAGACCGGAGATTATAGGCATGCCTGTGTGTCCCATGAAGAGACCAGAGATTATAGGCATGCCTGTGTGTCCCATGAAGAGACCTCGGATTATTGGCATGCCTGTGTGTCCCATGAAGAGACCTCAGATTATAGGCATGCCTGTGTGTCCCATGAAGAGACCAGAGATTATAGGCATGCCTGTGTGTCCTATGAAGAGACCTCGGATTATAGGCATGCCTGTGTGTCCAATGAAGAGACCGGAGATTATAGGCATGCCTGTGCGTCCCATGAAGAGACCAGAGATTATAGGCATGCCTGTGTGTCCCATGAAGAGACCAGAGAGTATAGGTATGCCTGTGTGTCCCATGAAGAGACCAGAGATTATAGGCATGCCTGTGTGTCCCATGAAGAGACCAGAGATTATAGGCATGCCTGTGTGTCCCATGAAGAGACCGGAGTTTATAGGCATGCCTGTGTGTCCCATGAAGAGACCGGAGATTATAGGCATGCCTGTGTGTCCCATGAAGAGACCGGAGATTATAGGCATGCTTGTGAGTCCCATGAAGAGACCGGAGATTATAGGCATGCCTGTGTGTCCCATGAAGAGACCGGAGTTTATAGGCATGCCTATGTGTCCCATGAAGAGACCGGAGATTATAGGCATGCCTGTGTGTCCCATGAAGAGACCTCGGATTATAGGCATGCCTGTGTGTCCCATGAAGAGACCAGAGAGTATAGGTATGCCTGTGTGTCCCATGAAGAGACCAGAGATTATAGGCATGCCTGTGTGTCCCATGAAGAGACCAGAGATTATAGGCATGCCTGTGTGTCCCATGAAGAGACCTCGGATTATAGGCATGCCTGTGTGTCCCATGAAGAGACCGGAGATTATAGGCATGCCTGTGTGTCCCATGAAGAGACAGAAGATTATAGGCATGCATGTGTGTCCCATGAAGAGACCGGAGATTATAGGCATGCCGGTGTGTCCCATGAAGAGACCAGAGATTATAGGCATGCCTGTGTGTCCCATGAAGAGACTGGATATTATAGGCATGCCTGTGTGTCCCATGAAGAGACCGGAGATTATAGGCATGCTTGTGAGTCCCATGAAGAGATCTCAGATTATAGGCATGCCTGTGTGTCCCATGAAGAGACCGGAGATTATAGGCATGCCTGTGTGTCCCATGAAGAGACCAGAGATTATAGGCATGCCTGTGTGTCCCATGAAGAGACCTCGGATTATAGGCATGCCTGTGTGTCCCATGAAGAGACCTCAGATTATAGGCATGCCTGTGTGTCCCATGAAGAGACCAGAGATTATAGGCATGCCTGTGTGTCCTATGAAGAGACCTCGGATTATAGGCATGCCTGTGTGTCCAATGAAGAGACCGGAGATTATAGGCATGCCTGTGTGTCCCATGAAGAGACCGGAGATTATAGGCATGCCTTTGTGTCCCATGAAGAGACCTCAGATTATAGGCATGCCTGTGTGTCCCATGAAGAGACCTCGGATTATAGGCATGCCTGTGTGTCCCATGAAGAAACTAGAGATTATAGGCATGCCTATGTGTCCCATGAAGAGACCTTGGATTATAGGCATGCCTGTGTGTCCCATGAAGAGACCTCGGATTATAGGCATGCCTGTGTGTCCCATGAAGAGACCAGAGATTATAGGCATGCCAGTGTCTTCCATGTAGAGGCCTCAGATTATAGGCATGCCTGTGTATCCCATGAAGAGACCTCGGATTATAGGCATGCTTGTATGTCCCATGAAAAGACTGGAGATTAGAGGCATGCCTGTGTGTCCCATGAAGAGACCTCAGATTATAGGCATGCCTGTGTGTCCCATGAAGAGACCGGAGATTATAGGCATGCCCGTTTGTCCCATGAAGGGACCGGAGATTATAGGCATGCCTGTGTGTCCCATGAAGAAACTGGAGATTATAGGCATGCCTGTGTGTCCCATGAAGAGACCTTGGATTATAGGCATGCCTGTGTGTCCCATAAAGAGACCTCGGATTATAGGCATGCCTGTGTGTCCCATGAAGAGACCAGAGATTATAGGCATGCCTGTGTCTCCCATGTCGAGACCTCGGATTATAGGCATGCCTGTGTGTCCCATGAAGAGACCTCGGATTATAGGCATGCCTGTGTGTCCCATGAAGAGACCAGAGATCATAGGCATGCCCGTGTGTCCCATGAAGGGACCGGAGATTATAGGCATGCCTGTGTGTCTGATAGGAGACCCGAGATTATAGGCATGCCTGTGTGTCCCATGAAAAGACTAGAGATTATAGGCATGCCTGTGTGTCCCAGGAAGAGACTGGAGATTATAGGCATGCCTGTGTGTCCCATGAAGAAACCGGAGATTATAGGCATTCTTGTGAGTCCCATTAAGAGACCTCAGAATATAGGCATGCCTGTGTGTCCCATGAAGAGACCGGAGATTATAGGCTTGCCTGTGTGTCCCATGAAGAGACCGGAGATTATAGGCATGCCTGTGTGTCCCATGAGGGGACCTCGGGTTATAGGCATGCCTGTGTGTCCAATGAAGAGACCGGAGATTATAGGCATGCCTGTGCATCTCATGAAGAGACAGGAGATTATAGGCATGCCTGTGTGTCCCATGAAGAGACCGGAGATTATAGGCATGCCTGTGTGTCCCATGAAGAGACCGGAGATTATAGGCATGCTTGTGAGTCCCACAAAGGGACCTCAGATCATAGGCATGCCTGTGTGTCCCATGAAGAGACCGGAAATTATAGGCATGCCTGTGTGTCCCATGAAGAGACCGGAGATTATAGGCATGCCTGTGTGTCCCAAGAAGAGACCTCGGATTATAGGCATGCCTGTGTGTCCCATGAAGTGACCTCAGATTATAGGCAGGACTGTGTGTCCCATGAAGAGACCTTCGATTATTGGCATGCCTGTGTGTCCCATGAAGAGACCAGAGATTATATGCATGCCTGTGTGTCCCATGAAGAGACAGGAGATTATAGGCATGCCTGTGTGTCCCATGAAGAGACCGGAGATTATAGGCATGCTGTGTGTCCCATGAAGAGACCGGAGATTATAGGCATGCTTGTGTGTCCCATGAAGAGACCTCAGATTATAGGCATGCCTGTGTGTCCCATGAAGAGACCTCGGATTATAGGCATGCCTGTGTGTCACATGAAGAAACTGGAGATTATAGGCATGCCTGTGTGTTCCATGAAGAGACCTTGGATTATAGGCATGCCTGTGTGTCCCATGAAGAGACCAGAGATTATAGGCATGCCTGTGTCTCCCATGTAGAGACCTTGGATTATAGGCATGACTGTGTATCCCATGAAGAGACCTCGGATTATAGGCATGCTTGTGTGTCCCATGAAGAGACCGGAGATTATAGGCATGCCTGTGTGTCCCATGAAGAGACCGGAGATTGTAGGTATGCCTGTGTGTCCCATGAAGAGACCGGAGATTATAGGCATGCCTGTGTGTCCCATGAAGAGACCAGAGATTATAGGCATGCCTGTGTGTCCCATGAAGAAACCGGAGATTATAGGCATGCTTGTGAATCCCACAAAGAGACCTCAGATCATAGGCATGCCTTTGCGTCCCATGAAGAGACCGGAGATTATAGGCATGCCTGTGTGTCCCATGAAGAGACTGGAGATTATAGGCATGCCTGTGTGTCCAAAGAAAAGACCTCAGATTATAGGCATGTCTGTGTGTCCCATGAAAAGACCTCGGATTATAGGCATGCCTGTGTGTCCCATGAAGAGACCTCAGATTATAGGCAGGACTGTGTGTCCCATGAAGAGACCTTCGATTATAGGCATGCCTGTGTGTCCCATGAAGAGACCAGAGATTATATGCATGCCTGTGTGTCCCATGAAGAGACAGGAGATTATAGGCATGCCTGTGTGTCCCATGAAGAGACCGGAGATTATAGGCATGCTGTGTGTCCCATGAAGAGACCGGAGATTATAGGCATGCTTGTGTGTCCTATGAAGAGACCTCAGATTATAGGTATGCCTGTGTGTCCCATGAAGAGAACTCAGATTATAGGCATGCCTGTGTGTCCCATGAAGAGACCTCGGATTATAGGCATGCCTGTGTGTCCCATGAAGAGACCGGAGATTATAGGCATGCCTGTGTGTCCCATGAAGAGACAGGAGATTATAGGCATGCCTGTGTGTCCCATGAAGAGACCAGTGATTATAGGCATGCCTGTGTGTCCCATGAAGAGACCGGAGATTATAGGCATTCCTTTGTGTCCCATGAAGAGACCGGAGATTATAGGCATGCTTGTGAGTCCCATAAAGAGAACTCGGATTATAGGCATGCCTGTGTGTCCCATGAAGAGACCTCAGATTATAGGCTTGCCTGTGTGTCCCATGAAGAGACCAGAGATTATAGGCATGCCTGTGTGTCCCATGAAGAGACAGGAGATTATAGGCATGCATGTGTGTCCCATGAAGAGACCAGAGAGTATAGGTATGCCTGTGTGTCCCATGAAGAGACCAGAGATTATAGGCATGCCTGTGTGTCCAAAGAAGAGACCAGAGAATATAGGCATGCCTGTGTGTCCCATGAAGAGACCGGAGTTTATAGGCATGCCTGTGTGTCCCATGAAGAGACCGGAGATTATAGGCATGCCTGTGTGTCCCATGAAGAGACCGGAGATTATAGGCATGCTTGTGAGTCCCATGAAGAGACCGGAGATTATAGGCATGCCTGTGTGTCCCATGAAGAGATCGGAGTTTATAGGCATGCCTATGTGTCCCATGAAGAGACCGGAGATTATAGGCATGCCTGTGTGTCCCATGAAGAGACCTCGGATTATAGGCATGCCTGTGTAGCCCATGAAGAGACCGGAGATTATAGGCATGCCTGTGTGTCCCATGAAGAGACAGGAGATTATAGGCATGCATGTGTGTCCCATGAAGAGACTGGAGATTATAGGCATGCCTGTGTGTCCCATGAAGAGACCGGAGATTATAGGCATGCCTGTGTGTCCCATGAAGAGCTTGGATATTATAGGCATGCCTGTGTGTCCCATGAATAGACCGGAGATTATAGGCATGCTTGTGAGTCCCATGAAGAGTTCTCAGATTATAGGCATGCCTGTGTATCCCATGAAGAGACCGGAGATTATAGGCATGCCTGTGTGTCCCATGAAGAGACCAGAGATTATAGGCATGCCTGTGTGTCCCATGAAGAGACCTCGGATTATAGGCATGCCTGTGTGTCCCATGAAGAGACCTCAGATTATAGGCATGCCTGTGTGTCCCATGAAGAGACCAGAGATTATAGGCATGCCTGTGTGTCCTATGAAGAGACCTCGGATTATAGGCATGCCTGTGTGTCCAATGAAGAGACCGGAGATTATAGGCATGCCTGTGCGTCCCATGAAGAGACCGGAGATTATAGGCATGCCTTTGTGTCCCATGAAGAGACCTCAGATTATAGGCATGCCTGTGTGTCCCATTAAGAGACCTCGGATTATAGGCATGCCTGTGTGTCCCATGAAGAAACTAGAGATTATAGGCATGCCTATGTGTCTAATGAAGAGACCTTGGATTATAGGCATGCCTGTGTGTCCCATGAAGAGACCTCGGATTATAGGCATGCCTGTGTGTCCCATGAAGAGACCAGAGATTATAGGCATGCCAGTGTCTTCCATGTAGAGGCCTCAGATTATAGGCATGCCTGTGTATCCCATGAAGAGACCTCGGATTATAGGCATGCTTGTGTGTCCCATGAAAAGACTGGAGAATAGAGGCATGCCTGTGTGTCCCATGAAGAGACCTCGGATTATAGGGATGCCTGTGTGTCCCATGAAGAGACCGGAGATTATAGGCATGCCCGTTTGTCCCATGAAGGGACCGGAGATTATACGCATGCCTGTGTGTCCCATGAAGAAACTGGAGATTATAGGCATGCCTGTGTGTCCCATGAAGAGACCTTGGATTATAGGCATGCCTGTGTGTCCCATGAAGAGACCTCGGATTATAGGCATGCCTGTGTGTCCCATGAAGAGACCAGAGATTATAGGCATGCCTGTGTCTCCCATGTAGAGACCTCGGATTATAGGCATGCCTGTGTGTCCCATGAAGAGACCTCGGATTATAGGCATGCTTTGTGTGTCCCATGAAGAGACTGGAGATTAGAGGCATGCCTGTGTGTCCCATGAAGAGACCTCAGATTATAGGCATGCCTGTGTGTCCCATGAAGAGACCAGAGATTATAGGCATGCCCGTGTGTCCCATGAAGGGACCGGAGATTATAGGCATGCCTGTGTGTCTGATAGGAGACCCGAGATTATAGGCATGCCTGTGTGTCCCATGAAAAGACTAGAGATTATAGGCATGCCTGTGTGTCCCAGGAAGAGACTGGAGATTATAGGCATGCCTGTGTGTATCATGAAGAAACCGGAGATTATAGGCATTCTTGTGAGTCCCATGAAGAGACCTCAGAATATAGGCTTGCCTGTGTGTCCCATGAAGAGACCGGAGATTATAGGCATGCCTGTGTGTCCCATGAAGAGACCTCGGGTTATAGGCATGCCTGTGTGTCCAATGAAGAGACCGGAGATTATAGGCATGCCTGTGCATCCCATGAAGAGACCGGAGATTATAGGCATGCCTGTGTGTCCCATGAAGAGACCGGAGATTATAGGCATGCCTGTGTGTCCCATGAAGAGACCGGAGATTATAGGCATGCTTGTGAGTCCCACGAAGAGACCTCAGATCATAGGCATGCCTGTGTGTCCCATGAAGAGACCGGAAATTATAGGCATGCCTGTGTGTCCCATGAAGAGACCGGAGATTATAGGCATGCCTGTGTGTGCCAAGAAGAGACCTTGGATTATAGGCATGCCTGTGTGTCCCATGAAGAGACCTCGGATTATAGGCATGCCTGTGTGTCCCATGAAGAGACCTCAGATTATAGGCATGCCTGTGTGTCCCATGAAGAGACCTCGGATTATAGGCATGCCTGTGTGTCCCATTAAGAGACCTCGGATTATAGGCATGCCTGTGTATCCCATGAAGAAACTGGAGATTATAGGCATGCCTGTGTGACCCATGAAGAGACCTTGGATTATAGGCATGCCTGTGTGTCCCATGAAGAGACCTCGGATTATAGGCATGTCTGTGTGTCCCATGAAGAGACCAGAGATTATAGGCATGCCTGTGTCTCCCATGTAGAGACCTCGGATTATAGGCATGCCTGTGTATCCCATGAAGAGACCTCGGATTATAGGCATGCTTTTGTGTCCCATGAAGAGACTGGAGATTAAAAGCATGCCTGTGTGTCCCATGAAGAGACCTCAGATTATAGGCATGCCTGTGTGTCCCATGAAGAGACCGGAGATTATAGGCATGCCCGTGTCCCCCACAAAGGGACCAGAGATTATAGGCATGCCTGTGTGTCCCATGAAGAAACTGGTGATTATAAGCATGCCTGTGTGTCCCATGAAGAGACCTTGGATTATAGGCATGTCTGTGTGTCCCATGAAGAGACCTCGGATTATAGGCATGCCTGTGTCTCCCATGTAGAGACCTCGGATTATAGGCATGCCTGTGTATCCCATGAAGAGACCTCGGATTATAGGCATGCTTTTGTGTCCCATGAAGAGACTGGAGATTAAAAGCATGCCTGTGTGTCCCATGAAGAGACCTCAGATTATAGGCATGCCTGTGTGTCCCATGAAGAGACCGGAGATTATAGGCATGCCCGTGTCCCCCACAAAGGGACCAGAGATTATAGGCATGCCTGTGTGTCCCATGAAGAAACTGGTGATTATAAGCATGCCTGTGTGTCCCATGAAGAGACCTTGGATTATAGGCATGTCTGTGTGTCCCATGAAGAGACCTCGGATTATAGGCATGTCTGTGTGTCCCATGAAGAGACCAGAGATTATAGGCATGCCTGTGTTTCCCATGTAGAGACCTCGGATTATAGGCATGCCTGTGTATCCCATGAAGAGACCTCGGATTATAGGCATGCTTTTGTGTCCCATGAAGAGACTGGAGATTAAAAGCATGCCTGTGTGTCCCATGAAGAGACCTCAGATTATAGGCATGCCTGTGTGTCCCATGAAGAGACCGGAGATTATAGGCATGCCCGTGTCCCCCACAAAGGGACCAGAGATTATAGGCATGCCTGTGTGTCCCATGAAGAAACTGGTGATTATAAGCATGCCTGTGTGTCCCATGAAGAGACCTTGGATTATAGGCATGTCTGTGTGTCCCATGAAGAGACCTCGGATTATAGGCATGCCTGTGAGTCCCATGAAGAGACCAGAGATTATAGTCATGCCTGTGTCTCCCATGTAGAGACCTCGGATTATAGGCATGCCTGGTTGTCCCATGAAGAGACCTCGGATTATAGGCATGCTTTGTGTGTCCCATGAAGAGACTGGAGATTAGAGGCATGCCTGTGTGTCCCATGAAAAGACCTCGGATTATAGGCATGCCTGTGTGTCCCATGAAGAGACCGGAGATTATAGGCATGCCCGTGTGTCCCATGAAGGGACCGGAGATTATAGGCATGCCTGTGTGTCCCATTAGGAGACCAGAGATTATAGGCATGCCTGTGTGTCCCATGAAAAGACCTCGGATTATAGGCATGCCTGTGTGTCCCATGAAGAGACCTCAGATTATAGGCAGGACTGTGTTTCCCATGAAGAGACCTTCGATTATAGGCATGCCTGTGTGTCCCATGAAGAGACCAGAGATTATATGCATGCCTGTGTGTCCCATGAAGAGACAGGAGATTATAGGCATGCCTGTGTGTCCCATGAAGAGACCGGAGATTATAGGCATGCTGTGTGTCCCATGAAGAGACCGGAGATTATAGGCATGTTTGTGTGTCCTATGAAGAGACCTCAGATTATAGGTATGCCTGTGTGTCCCATGAAGAGAACTCAGATTATAGGCATGCCTGTGTGTCCCATGAAGAGACCTCGGATTATAGGCATGCCTGTGTGTCCCATGAAGAGACCGGAGATTATAGGCATGCCTGTGTGTCCCATGAAGAGACAGGAGATTATAGGCATGCCTGTGTGTCCCATGAAGAGACCAGTGATTATAGGCATGCCTGTGTGTCCCATGAAGAGACCGGAGATTATAGGCATGCCTGTGTGTCCCATGAAGAGACCGGAGATTATAGGCATGCTTGTGAGTCCCATGAAGAGAACTCGGATTATAGGCATGCCTGTGTGTCCCATGAAGAGACCTCAGATTATAGGCTTGCCTGTGTGTCCCATGAAGAGACCAGAGATTATAGGCATGCCTGTGTGTCCCATGAAGAGACAGGAGATTATAGGCATGCATGTGTGTCCCATGAAGAGACCAGAGAGTATAGGTATGCCTGTGTGTCCCATGAAGAGACCAGAGATTATAGGCATGCCTGTGTGTCCCATGAAGAGACCGGAGTTTATAGGCATGCCTGTGTGTCCCATGAAGAGACCGGAGATTATAGGCATGCCTGTGTGTCCCATGAAGAGACCGGAGATTATAGGCATGCTTGTGAGTGCCATGAAGAGACCGGAGATTATAGGCATGCCTGTGTGTCCCATGAAGAGATCGGAGTTTATAGGCATGCCTATGTGTCCCATGAGGAGACCGGAGATTATAGGCATGCCTGTGTGTCCCATGAAGAGACCGGAGATTATAGGCATGCTTGTGAGTCCCATGAAGAGACAGGAGATTATAGGCATGCATGTGTGTCCCATGAAGAGACTGGAGATTATAGGCATGCCTGTGTGTCCCATGAAGAGACCAGAGATTATAGGCATGCCTGTGTGTCCCATGAAGAGCTTGGATATTATAGGCATGCCTGTGTGTCCCATGAAGAGACCGGAGATTATAGGCATGCTTGTGAGTCCCATGAAGAGATCTCAGATTATAGGCATGCCTGTGTGTCCCATGAAGAGACCGGAGATTATTGGCATGCCTGTGTGTCCCATGAAGAGACCAGAGATTATAGACATGCCTATGTGTCCCATGAAGAGACCTCGGATTATAGGCATGCCTGTGTGTCCCATGAAGAGACCTCAGATTATAGGCATGCCTGTGTGTCCCATGAAGAGACCAGAGATTATAGGCATGCCTGTGTGTCCCATGAAGAGACTGGAGATTATAGGCATGCCTGTGTGTCCCATGAAGAGACCGGAGATTATAGGCATGCCTGTGTGACCCATGAAGAGACCTTGGATTATAGGCATGCCTGTGTGTCCCATGAAGAGACCTCGGATTATAGGCATGTCTGTGTGTCCCATGAAGAGACCAGAGATTATAGGCATGCCTGTGTCTCCCATGTAGAGACCTCGGATTATCGGCATGCCTGTGTATCCCATGAAGAGACCTCGGATTATAGGCATGCTTTTGTGTCCCATGAAGAGACTGGAGATTAAAAGCATGCCTGTGTGTCCCATGAAGAGACCTCAGATTATAGGCATGCCTGTGTGTCCCATGAAGAGACCGGAGATTATAGGCATGCCCGTGTGTCCCACAAAGGGACCAGAGATTATAGGCATGCCTGTGTGTCCCATGAAGAAACTGGTGATTATAAGCATGCCTGTGTGTCCCATGAAGAGACCTTGGATTATAGGCATGTCTGTGTGTCCCATGAAGAGACCTCGGATTATAGGCATGCCTGTGAGTCCCATGAAGAGACCAGAGATTATAGTCATGCCTGTGTCTCCCATGTAGAGACCTCGGATTATAGGCATGCCTGTGTGTCCCATGAAGAGACCTCGGATTATAGGCATGCTTTGTGTGTCCCATGAAGAGACTGGAGATTAGAGGCATGCCTGTATGTCCCATGAAAAGACCAGAGATTATAGGCATGCCCGTGTGTCCCATGAAGGGACCGGAGATTATAGGCATGCCTGTGTGTCCCATTAGGAGACCAGAGATTATAGGCATGCCTGTGTGTCCCATGAAAAGACTGGAGATTATAGGCATGCCTGTGTGTCCCATGAAGAGACCGGAGATTATAGGCATGCCTGTGTGTCCCATGAAGAGACCCGAGATTATAGGCATGCCTGTGTGTCCCATGAAGAGACCCGAGATTATAGGCATGCCTGTGTGTCCCATGAAGAGACTGGAGATTATAGGCATGCCTGTGTGTCCCATGAAGAGACCGGAGATTATAGGCATGCCTGTGTGTCCCATGAAGAGACCGGAGATTTTAGGAATGCCTGTGTGCCCCATGAAGAGACCGGAGATTATAGGCATGCCTGTGTGTCCCATGAAGAGACCGGAGATTATAGGCATGCCTGTGTGTCCCATGAAGAGACCTCGGATTATAGGCATGCCTGTGTGTCCAATAAAGAGACCGGAGATTATAGGCATGCCTGTGCGTCCCATGAAGAGACTGGAGATTATAGGCATGCTAGTGTGTCTCATGAAGAGACCGGAGATTATAGGCATGCCTGTGTGTCCCATGAAGAGACCTCGGATTATAGGCATGCCTGTGTGTCCCATGAAGAGACCTCGGATTATAGGCATGCCTGTGTGTCCCATGAAGAAACTGGATATTATAGGCATGCCTGTGTGTTCCATGAAGAGACCTCAGATTATAGGCATGCCTATGTGTCCCATGAAGAGACCAGAGATTATAGGCATGCCTGTGTCTCCCATGTAGAGACCTTGGATTATAGGCATGCCTGTGTATCCCATGAAGAGACCTCGGAATATAGGCATGCTTGTGTGTCCCATGAAGAGACCGGAGATTATAGGCATGGCTGTGTGTCCCATGAAGAGACCGGAGATTGTAGGTATGCCTGTGTGTCCCATGAAGAGACTGGAGATTATAGGCATGCCTGTGTGTCCCATGAAGAGACCAGAGATTATAGGCATGCCTGTGTGTCCCATGAAGAAACCGGAGATTATAGGCATGCTTGTGAGTCCCACGAAGAGACCTCAGATCATAGGCATGCCTGTGTGTCCCATGAAGAGACCGGAGATTATAGGCATGCCTGTGTGTCCCATGAAGAGACCGGAGATTATAGGCATGCCTGTGTGTCCCAAGAAGAGACCTCAGATTATAGGCATGCTTGTGTGTCCCATGAAGAGACCTCAGATTATAGGTATGCCTGTGTGTCCCATGAAGAGAACTCAGATTATAGGCATGCCTGTGTGACCCATGAAGAGACCTTGGATTATAGGCATGCCTGTGTGTCCCATGAAGAGACCTCGGATTATAGGCATGTCTGTGTGTCCCATGAAGAGACCAGAGATTATAGGCATGCCTGTGTCTCCCATGTAGAGACCTCGGATTATCGGCATGCCTGTGTATCCCATGAAGAGACCTCGGATTATAGGCATGCTTTTGTGTCCCATGAAGAGACTGGAGATTAAAAGCATGCCTGTGTGTCCCATGAAGAGACCTCAGATTA
The DNA here is from genome assembly GCF_964204655.1 of Triturus cristatus. Lineage (NCBI taxonomy): Eukaryota > Metazoa > Chordata > Amphibia > Caudata > Salamandridae > Triturus > Triturus cristatus. The sequence goes on along the minus strand of NC_140595.1, from coordinate 465,716,118 downwards.
TAGGCATGCCTGTGTGTCCCATGAAGAGACCGGAGATTATAGGCATGCCCGTGTGTCCCATGAAGAGACCAGTGATTATAGGCATGCCTGTGTGTCCCATGAAGAGACCGGAGATTATAGGCATGCCTGTGTGTCCCATGAAGAGACCGGAGATTATAGGCATGCTTGTGAGTCCCATGAAGAGAACTCGGATTATAGGCATGCCTGTGTGTCCCATGAAGAGACCTCAGATTATAGGCTTGCCTGTGTGTCCCATGAAGAGACCAGAGATTATAGGCATGCCTGTGTGTCCCATGAAGAGACAGGAGATTATAGGCATGCATGTGTGTCCCATGAAGAGACCAGAGAGTATAGGTATGCCTGTGTGTCCCATGAAGAGACCAGAGATTATAGGCATGCCTGTGTGTCCCATGAAGAGACCGGAGTTTATAGGCATGCCTGTGTGTCCCATGAAGAGACCGGAGATTATAGGCATGCCTGTGTGTCCCATGAAGAGACCGGAGATTATAGGCATGCTTGTGAGTGCCATGAAGAGACCGGAGATTATAGGCATGCCTGTGTGTCCCATGAAGAGATTGGAGTTTATAGGCATGCCTATGTGTCCCATGAGGAGACCGGAGATTATAGGCATGCCTGTGTATCCCATGAAGAGACCGGAGATTATAGGCATGCTTGTGAGTCCCATGAAGAGACAGGAGATTATAGGCATGCATGTGTGTCCCATGAAGAGACTGGAGATTATAGGCATGCCTGTGTGTCCCATGAAGAGACCAGAGATTATAGGCATGCCTGTGTGTCCCATGAAGAGCTTGGATATTATAGGCATGCCTGTGTGTCCCATGAAGAGACCGGAGATTATAGGCATGCTTGTGAGTCCCATGAAGAGATCTCAGATTATAGGCATGCCTGTGTGTCCCATGAAGAGACCGGAGATTATTGGCATGCCTGTGTGTCCCATGAAGAGACCAGAGATTATAGACATGCCTATATGTCCCATGAAGAGACCTCGGATTATAGGCATGCCTGTGTGTCCCATGAAGAGACCTCAGATTATAGGCATGCCTGTGTGTCCCATGAAGAGACCAGAGATTATAGGCATGCCTGTGTGTCCCATGAAGAGACTGGAGATTATAGGCATGCCTGTGTGTCCCATGAAGAGACCGGAGATTATAGGCATGCCTGTGTGACCCATGAAGAGACCTTGGATTATAGGCATGCCTGTGTGTCCCATGAAGAGACCTCGGATTATAGGCATGTCTGTGTGTCCCATGAAGAGACCAGAGATTATAGGCATGCCTGTGTCTCCCATGTAGAGACCTCGGATTATCGGCATGCCTGTGTATCCCATGAAGAGACCTCGGATTATAGGCATGCTTTTGTGTCCCATGAAGAGACTGGAGATTAAAAGCATGCCTGTGTGTCCCATGAAGAGACCTCAGATTATAGGCATGCCTGTGTGTCCCATGAAGAGACCGGAGATTATAGGCATGCCCGTGTGTCCCACAAAGGGACCAGAGATTATAGGCATGCCTGTGTGTCCCATGAAGAAACTGGTGATTATAAGCATGCCTGTGTGTCCCATGAAGAGACCTTGGATTATAGGCATGTCTGTGTGTCCCATGAAGAGACCTCGGATTATAGGCATGCCTGTGAGTCCCATGAAGAGACCAGAGATTATAGTCATGCCTGTGTCTCCCATGTAGAGACCTCGGATTATAGGCATGCCTGTGTGTCCCATGAAGAGACCTCGGATTATAGGCATGCTTTGTGTGTCCCATGAAGAGACTGGAGATTAGAGGCATGCCTGTATGTCCCATGAAAAGACCAGAGATTATAGGCATGCCCGTGTGTCCCATGAAGGGACCGGAGATTATAGGCATGCCTGTGTGTCCCATTAGGAGACCAGAGATTATAGGCATGCCTGTGTGTCCCATGAAAAGACTGGAGATTATAGGCATGCCTGTGTGTCCCATGAAGAGACCGGAGATTATAGGCATGCCTGTGTGTCCCATGAAGAGACCCGAGATTATAGGCATGCCTGTGTGTCCCATGAAGAGACCCGAGATTATAGGCATGCCTGTGTGTCCCATGAAGAGACTGGAGATTATAGGCATGCCTGTGTGTCCCATGAAGAGACCGGAGATTATAGGCATGCCTGTGTGTCCCATGAAGAGACCGGAGATTTTAGGAATGCCTGTGTGCCCCATGAAGAGACCGGAGATTATAGGCATGCCTGTGTGTCCCATGAAGAGACCTCGGATTATAGGCATGCCTGTGTGTCCAATAAAGAGACCGGAGATTATAGGCATGCCTGTGCGTCCCATGAAGAGACTGGAGATTATAGGCATGCTAGTGTGTCTCATGAAGAGACCGGAGATTATAGGCATGCCTGTGTGTCCCATGAAGAGACCTCGGATTATAGGCATGCCTGTGTGTCCCATGAAGAGACCTCGGATTATAGGCATGCCTGTGTGTCCCATGAAGAAACTGGATATTATAGGCATGCCTGTGTGTTCCATGAAGAGACCTCGGATTATAGGCATGCCTGTGTGTCCCATGAAGAGACCAGAGATTATAGGCATGCCTGTGTCTCCCATGTAGAGACCTTGGATTATAGGCATGCCTGTGTATCCCATGAAGAGACCTCGGAATATAGGCATGCTTGTGTGTCCTATGAAGAGACCGGAGATTATAGGCATGGCTGTGTGTCCCATGAAGAGACCGGAGATTGTAGGTATGCCTGTGTGTCCCATGAAGAGACTGGAGATTATAGGCATGCCTGTGTGTCCCATGAAGAGACCAGAGATTATAGGCATGCCTGTGTGTCCCATGAAGAAACCGGAGATTATAGGCATGCTTGTGAGTCCCACGAAGAGACCTCAGATCATAGGCATGCCTGTGTGTCCCATGAAGAGACCGGAGATTATAGGCATGCCTGTGTGTCCCATGAAGAGACCGGAGATTATAGGCATGCCTGTGTGTCCCAAGAAGAGACCTCAGATTATAGGCATGCTTGTGTGTCCCATGAAGAGACCTCAGATTATAGGTATGCCTGTGTGTCCCATGAAGAGAACTCAGATTATAGGCATGCCTGTGTGACCCATGAAGAGACCTTGGATTATAGGCATGCCTGTGTGTCCCATGAAGAGACCTCGGATTATAGGCATGTCTGTGTGTCCCATGAAGAGACCAGAGATTATAGGCATGCCTGTGTCTCCCATGTAGAGACCTCGGATTATCGGCATGCCTGTGTATCCCATGAAGAGACCTCGGATTATAGGCATGCTTTTGTGTCCCATGAAGAGACTGGAGATTAAAAGCATGCCTGTGTGTCCCATGAAGAGACCTCAGATTATAGGCATGCCTGTGTGTCCCATGAAGAGACCGGAGATTATAGGCATGCCCGTGTGTCCCACAAAGGGACCAGAGATTATAGGCATGCCTGTGTGTCCCATGAAGAAACTGGTGATTATAAGCATGCCTGTGTGTCCCATGAAGAGACCTTGGATTATAGGCATGTCTGTGTGTCCCATGAAGAGACCTCGGATTATAGGCATGCATGTGAGTCCCATGAAGAGACCAGAGATTATAGTCATGCCTGTGTCTCCCATGTAGAGACCTCGGATTATAGGCATGCCTGTGTGTCCCATGAAGAGACCTCGGATTATAGGCATGCTTTGTGTGTCCCATGAAGAGACTGGAGATTAGAGGCATGCCTGTATGTCCCATGAAAAGACCAGAGATTATAGGCATGCCCGTGTGTCCCATGAAGGGACCGGAGATTATAGGCATGCCTGTGTGTCCCATTAGGAGACCAGAGATTATAGGCATGCCTGTGTGTCCCATGAAAAGACTGGAGATTATAGGCATGCCTGTGTGTCCCATGAAGAGACCGGAGATTATAGGCATGCCTGTGTGTCCCATGAAGAGACCCGAGATTATAGGCATGCCTGTGTGTCCCATGAAGAGACCCGAGATTATAGGCATGCCTGTGTGTCCCATGAAGAGACTGGAGATTATAGGCATGCCTGTGTGTCCCATGAAGAGACCGGAGATTATAGGCATGCCTGTGTGTCCCATGAAGAGACCGGAGATTTTAGGAATGCCTGTGTGCCCCATGAAGAGACCGGAGATTATAGGCATGCCTGTGTGTCCCATGAAGAGACCGGAGATTATAGGCATGCCTGTGTGTCCCATGAAGAGACCTCGGATTATAGGCATGCCTGTGTGTCCAATAAAGAGACCGGAGATTATAGGCATGCCTGTGCGTCCCATGAAGAGACTGGAGATTATAGGCATGCTAGTGTGTCTCATGAAGAGACCGGAGATTATAGGCATGCCTGTGTGTCCCATGAAGAGACCTCGGATTATAGGCATGCCTGTGTGTCCCATGAAGAGACCTCGGATTATAGGCATGCCTGTGTGTCCCATGAAGAAACTGGATATTATAGGCAGGCCTGTGTGTTCCATGAAGAGACCTCGGATTATAGGCATGCCTGTGTGTCCCATGAAGAGACCAGAGATTATAGGCATGCCTGTGTCTCCCATGTAGAGACCTTGGATTATAGGCATGCCTGTGTATCCCATGAAGAGACCTCGGAATATAGGCATGCTTGTGTGTCCCATGAAGAGACCGGAGATTATAGGCATGGCTGTGTGTCCCATGAAGAGACCGGAGATTGTAGGTATGCCTGTGTGTCCCATGAAGAGACTGGAGATTATAGGCATGCCTGTGTGTCCCATGAAGAGACCAGAGATTATAGGCATGCCTGTGTGTCCCATGAAGAAACCGGAGATTATAGGCATGCTTGTGAGTCCCACGAAGAGACCTCAGATCATAGGCATGCCTGTGTGTCCCATGAAGAGACCGGAGATTATAGGCATGCCTGTGTGTCCCATGAAGAGACCGGAGATTATAGGCATGCCTGTGTGTCCCAAGAAGAGACCTCAGATTATAGGCATGCTTGTGTGTCCCATGAAGAGACCTCAGATTATAGGTATGCCTGTGTGTCCCATGAAGAGAACTCAGATTATAGGCATGCCTGTGTGTCCCATGAAGAGACCTCGGATTATAGGCATGCCTGTGTGTCCCATGAAGAGACCGGAGATTATAGGCATGCCTGTGTGTCCCATGAAGAGACAGGAGATTATAGGCATGCCTGTGTGTCCCATGAAGAGACCAGTGATTATAGGCATGCCTGTGTGTCCCATGAAGAGACCGGAGATTATAGGCATGCCTGTGTGTCCCATGAAGAGACCGGAGATTATAGGCATGCTTGTGAGTCCCATGAAGAGAACTCGGATTATAGGCATGCCTGTGTCCCATGAAGGGACCTCAGATCATAGGCTTGCCTGTGTGTCCCATGAAGAGACCAGAGATTATAGGCATGCCTGTGTGTCCCATGAAGAGACAGGAGATTATAGGCATGCATGTGTGTCCCATGAAGAGACCAGAGAGTATAGGTATGCCTGTGTGTCCCATGAAGAGACCGGAGATTATAGGCATGCCTGTGTGTCCCATGAAGAGACCAGAGATTATAGGCATGCTTGTGAGTCCCATGAAGAGACCGGAGATTATTGGCATGCCTGTGTGTCCCATGAAGAGACCAGAGTTTATAGGCATGCCTATGTGTCCCATGAAGAGACCGGAGATTATAGGCATGCCTGTGTGTCCCATGAAGAGACCTCGGATTATAGGCATGCCTGTGTGTCCCATGAAGAGACCGGAGATTATAGGCATGCCTGTGTGTCCCATGAAGAGACAGAAGATTATAGGCATGCATGTGTGTCCCATGAAGAGACCGGAGATTATAGGCATGCCGGTGTGTCCCATGAAGAGACCAGAGATTATAGGCATGCCTGTGTGTCCCATGAAGAGACTGGATATTATAGGCATGCCTGTGTGTCCCATGAAGAGACCGGAGATTATAGGCATGCTTGTGAGTCCCATGAAGAGATCTCAGATTATAGGCATGCCTGTGTGTCCCATGAAGAGACCGGAGATTATAGGCATGCCTGTGTGTCCCATGAAGAGACCAGAGATTATAGGCATGCCTGTGTGTCCCATGAAGAGACCTCGGATTATAGGCATGCCTGTGTGTCCCATGAAGAGACCTCAGATTATAGGCATGCCTGTGTGTCCCATGAAGAGACCAGAGATTATAGGCATGCCTATGTGTCCTATGAAGAGACCTCGGATTATAGGCATGCCTGTGTGTCCAATGAAGAGACCGGAGATTATAGGCATGCCTGTGCGTCCCATGAAGAGACCGGAGATTATAGGCATGCCTTTGTGTCCCATGAAGAGACCTCAGATTATAGGCATGCCTGTGTGTCCCATGAAGAGACCTCGGATTATAGGCATGCCTGTGTGTCCCATGAAGAAACTAGAGATTATAGGCATGCCTATGTGTCCCATGAAGAGACCTTGGATTATAGGCATGCCTGTGTGTCCCATGAAGAGACCTCGGATTATAGGCATGCCTGTGTGTCCCATGAAGAGACCAGAGATTATAGGCATGCCAGTGTCTTCCATGTAGAGGCCTCAGATTATAGGCATGCCTGTGTATCCCATGAAGAGACCTCGGATTATAGGCATGCTTGTATGTCCCATGAAAAGACTGGAGATTAGAGGCATGCCTGTGTGTCCCATGAAGAGACCTCGGATTATAGGCATGCCTGTGTGTCCCATGAAGAGACCGGAGATTATAGGCATGCCCGTTTGTGCCATGAAGGGACCGGAGATTATAGGCATGCCTGTGTGTCCCATGAAGAAACTGGAGATTATAGGCATGCCTGTGTGTCCCATGAAGAGACCTTGGATTATAGGCATGCCTGTGTGTCCCATAAAGAGACCTCGGATTATAGGCATGCCTGTGTGTCCCATGAAGAGACCAGAGATTATAGGCATGCCTGTGTCTCCCATGTCGAGACCTCGGATTATAGGCATGCCTGTGTGTCCCATGAAGAGACCTCGGATTATAGGCATGCTTTGTGTGTCCCATGAAGAGACTGGAGATTAGAGGCATGCCTGTGTGTCCCATGAAGAGACCTCGGATTATAGGCATGCCTGTGTGTCCCATGAAGAGACCGGAGATTATAGGCATGCCCATGTGTCCCATGAAGGGACCGGAGATTATAGGCATGCCTGTGTGTCTGATAGGAGACCCGAGATTATAGGCATGCCTGTGTGTCCCATGAAAAGACTAGAGATTATAGGCATGCCTGTGTGTCCCAGGAAGAGACTGGAGATTATAGGCATGCCTGTGTGTCCCATGAAGAAACCGGAGATTATAGGCATTCTTGTGAGTCCCATGAAGAGACCTCAGAATATAGGCATGCCTGTGTGTCCCATGAAGAGACCGGAGATTATAGGCTTGCCTGTGTGTCCCATGAAGAGACCGGAGATTATAGGCATGCCTGTGTGTCCCATGAGGAGACCTCGGGTTATAGGCATGCCTGTGTGTCCAATGAAGAGACCGGAGATTAAAGGCATGCCTGTGCATCCCATGAAGAGACCGGAGATTATAGGCATGCCTGTGTGTCCCATGAAGAGACCGGAGATTATAGGCATGCCTGTGTGTCCCATGAAGAGACCAGAGATTATAGGCATGCTTGTGAGTCCCACAAAGAGACCTCAGATCATAGGCATGCCTGTGTGTCCCATGAAGAGACCGGAAATTATAGGCATGCCTGTGTGTCCCATGAAGAGACTGGAGATTATAGGCATGCCTGTGTGTCCCAAGAAGAGACCTCGGATTATAGGCATGCCTGTGTGTCCCATGAAGTGACCTCAGATTATAGGCAGGACTGTGTGTCCCATGAAGAGACCTTCGATTATAGGCATGCCTGTGTGTCCCATGAAGAGACCAGAGATTATATGCATGCCTGTGTGTCCCATGAAGAGACAGGAGATTATAGGCATGCCTGTGTGTCCCATGAAGAGACCGGAGATTATAGGCATGCTGTGTGTCCCATGAAGAGACCGGAGATTATAGGCATGCTTGTGTGTCCCATGAAGAGACCTCAGATTATAGGCATGCCTGTGTGTCCCATGAAGAGACCTCGGATTATAGGCATGCCTGTGTGTCCCATGAAGAAACTGGAGATTATAGGCATGCCTGTGTGTCCCATAAGGAGACCGGAGATTATAGGCATGCCTGTGTGTCCCAGGAAGAGACCTCAGAAAATAGGCATGCCTGTGTGTCCCATGAAGAGACCAGAGATTTTCGGCATGCCTGTGTGCCCCATGAAGAGACCGGAGATTATAGGCATGCCTGTGTGTCCCATGAAGAGACCTCGGATTATAGGCATGCCTGTGTATCCCATGAAGAGACCGGAGATTATAGGCATGCCCGTGTCCCCCACAAAGGGACCAGAGATTATAGGCATGCCTGTGTGTCCCATGAAGAAACTGGTGATTATAAGCATGCCTGTGTGTCCCATGAAGAGACCTTGGATTATAGGCATGTCTGTGTGTCCCATGAAGAGACCTCGGATTATAGGCATGTCTGTGTGTCCCATGAAGAGACCAGAGATTATAGGCATGTCTGTGTCTCCCATGTAGAGACTTCGGATTATAGGCATGCCTGTGTATCCCATGAAGAGACCTCGGATTATAGGCATGCTTTTGTGTCCCATGAAGAGACTGGAGATTAAAAGCATGCCTGTGTGTCCCATGAAGAGACCTCAGATTATAGGCATGCCTGTGTGTCCCATGAAGAGACCGGAGATTATAGGCATGCCCGTGTCCCCCACAAAGGGACCAGAGATTATAGGCATGCCTGTGTGTCCCATGAAGAGACCTCGGATTATAGGCATGCCTGTGTGTCCCATGAAGAGACCAGAGATTATAGGCATGCCAGTGTCTTCCATGTAGAGGCCTCAGATTATAGGCATGCCTGTGTATCCCATGAAGAGACCTCGGATTATAGGCATGCTTGTATGTCCCATGAAAAGACTGGAGATTAGAGGCATGCCTGTGTGTCCCATGAAGAGACCTCGGATTATAGGCATGCCTGTGTGTCCCATGAAGAGACCGGAGATTATAGGCATGCCCGTTTGTGCCATGAAGGGACCGGAGATTATAGGCATGCCTGTGTGTCCCATGAAGAAACTGGAGATTATAGGCATGCCTGTGTGTCCCATGAAGAGACCTTGGATTATAGGCATGCCTGTGTGTCCCATAAAGAGACCTCGGATTATAGGCATGCCTGTGTGTCCCATGAAGAGACCAGAGATTATAGGCATGCCTGTGTCTCCCATGTCGAGACCTCGGATTATAGGCATGCCTGTGTGTCCCATGAAGAGACCTCGGATTATAGGCATGCTTTGTGTATCCCATGAAGAGACTGGAGATTAGAGGCATGCCTGTGTGTCCCATGAAGAGACCTCGGATTATAGGCATGCCTGTGTGTCCCATGAAGAGACCGGAGATTATAGGCATGCCCATGTGTCCCATGAAGGGACCGGAGATTATAGGCATGCCTGTGTGTCTGATAGGAGACCCGAGATTATAGGCATGCCTGTGTGTCCCATGAAAAGACTAGAGATTATAGGCATGCCTGTGTGTCCCAGGAAGAGACTGGAGATTATAGGCATGCCTGTGTGTCCCATGAAGAAACCGGAGATTATAGGCATTCTTGTGAGTCCCATGAAGAGACCTCAGAATATAGGCATGCCTGTGTGTCCCATGAAGAGACCGGAGATTATAGGCTTGCCTGTGTGTCCCATGAAGAGACCGGAGATTATAGGCATGCCTGTGTGTCCCATGAGGAGACCTCGGGTTATAGGCATGCCTGTGTGTCCAATGAAGAGACCGGAGATTAAAGGCATGCCTGTGCATCCCATGAAGAGACCGGAGATTATAGGCATGCCTGTGTGTCCCATGAAGAGACCGGAGATTATAGGCATGCCTGTGTGTCCCATGAAGAGACCAGAGATTATAGGCATGCTTGTGAGTCCCACAAAGAGACCTCAGATCATAGGCATGCCTGTGTGTCCCATGAAGAGACCGGAAATTATAGGCATGCCTGTGTGTCCCATGAAGAGACTGGAGATTATAGGCATGCCTGTGTGTCCCAAGAAGAGACCTCGGATTATAGGCATGCCTGTGTGTCCCATGAAGTGACCTCAGATTATAGGCAGGACTGTGTGTCCCATGAAGAGACCTTCGATTATAGGCATGCCTGTGTGTCCCATGAAGAGACCAGAGATTATATGCATGCCTGTGTGTCCCATGAAGAGACAGGAGATTATAGGCATGCCTGTGTGTCCCATGAAGAGACCGGAGATTATAGGCATGCTGTGTGTCCCATGAAGAGACCGGAGATTATAGGCATGCTTGTGTGTCCCATGAAGAGACCTCAGATTATAGGCATGCCTGTGTGTCCCATGAAGAGACCTCGGATTATAGGCATGCCTGTGTGTCCCATGAAGAAACTGGAGATTATAGGCATGCCTGTGTGTCCCATAAGGAGACCGGAGATTATAGGCATGCCTGTGTGTCCCAGGAAGAGACCTCAGAAAATAGGCATGCCTGTGTGTCCCATGAAGAGACCAGAGATTTTCGGCATGCCTGTGTGCCCCATGAAGAGACCGGAGATTATAGGCATGCCTGTGTGTCCCATGAAGAGACCTCGGATTATAGGCATGCCTGTGTATCCCATGAAGAGACCTCGGATTATAGGCATGTCTGTGTGTCCCATGAAGAGACCTCGGATTATAGGCATGCCTGTGTCTCCCATGTAGAGACCTCGGATTATAGGCATGCCTGTGTATCCCATGAAGAGACCTCGGATTATAGGCATGCTTTTGTGTCCCATGAAGAGACTGGAGATTAAAAGCATGCCTGTGTGTCCCATGAAGAGACCTCAGATTATAGGCATGCCTGTGTGTCCCATGAAGAGACCGGAGATTATAGGCATGCCCGTGTCCCCCACAAAGGGACCAGAGATTATAGGCATGCCTGTGTGTCCCATGAAGAAACTGGTGATTATAAGCATGCCTGTGTGTCCCATGAAGAGACCTTGGATTATAGGCATGTCTGTGTGTCCCATGAAGAGACCTCGGATTATAGGCATGTCTGTGTGTCCCATGAAGAGACCAGAGATTATAGGCATGCCTGTGTCTCCCATGTAGAGACTTCGGATTATAGGCATGCCTGTGTATCCCATGAAGAGACCTCGGATTATAGGCATGCTTTTGTGTCCCATGAAGAGACTGGAGATTAAAAGCATGCCTGTGTGTCCCATGAAGAGACCTCAGATTATAGGCATGCCTGTGTGTCCCATGAAGAGACCGGAGATTATAGGCATGCCCGTGTCCCCCACAAAGGGACCAGAGATTATAGGCATGCCTGTGTGTCCCATGAAGAAACTGGTGATTATAAGCATGCCTGTGTGTCCCATGAAGAGACCTTGGATTATAGGCATGTCTGTGTGTCCCATGAAGAGACCTCGGATTATAGGCATGCCTGTGAGTCCCATGAAGAGACCAGAGATTATAGTCATGCCTGTGTCTCCCATGTAGAGACCTCGGATTATAGGCATGCCTGGTTGTCCCATGAAGAGACCTCGGATTATAGGCATGCTTTGTGTGTCCCATGAAGAGACTGGAGATTAGAGGCATGCCTGTGTGTCCCATGAAAAGACCTCGGATTATAGGCATGCCTGTGTGTCCCATGAAGAGACCGGAGATAATAGGCATGCCCGTGTCTCCCATGTAGAGACCTTGGATTATAGGCATGCCTGTGTATCCCATGAAGAGACCTCGGATTATAGGCATGCTTGTGTGTCCCATGAAGAGACCGGAGATTATAGGCATGCCTGTGTGTCCCATGAAGAGACCGGAGATTGTAGGTATGCCTGTGTGTCCCATGAATAGACCGGAGATTATAGGCATGCCTGTGTGTCCCATGAAGAGACCAGAGATTATAGGCATGCCTGTGTGTCCCATGAAGAAACCAGAGATTATAGGCATGCTTGTGAGTCCCACGAAGAGACCTCAGATCATAGGCATGCCTGTGTGTCCCATGAAGAGACCGGAGATTATAGGCATGCCTGTGTGTCCCATGAAGAGACTGGAGATTATAGGCATGCCTGTGTGTCCCAAGAAGAGACCTCAGATTATAGGCATGCCTGTGTGTCCCATGAAAAGACCTCGGATTATAGGCATGCCTGTGTGTCCCATGAAGAGACCTCAGATTATAGGCAGGACTGTGTGTCCCATGGAGAGACCTTCGATTATAGGCATGCCTGTGTGTCCCATGAAGAGACCTCGGATTATAGGCATGCCTGTGTGTCCCATGAAGAAACTGGATATTATAGGCATGCCTGTGTGTTCCATGAAGAGACCTCGGATTATAGGCATGCCTGTGTGTCCCATGAAGAAACTGGATATTATAGGCATGCCTGTGTGTTCCATGAAGAGACCTCGGATTATAGGCATGCCTGTGTGTCCCATGAAGAGACCAGAGATTATAGGCATGCCTGTGTCTCCCATGTAGAGACCTTGGATTATAGGCATGCCTGTGTATCCCATGAAGAGACCTCGGAATATAGGCATGCTTGTGTGTCCCATGAAGAGACCGGAGATTATAGGCATGGCTGTGTGTCCCATGAAGAGACCGGAGATTGTAGGTATGCCTGTGTGTCCCATGAAGAGACTGGAGATTATAGGCATGCCTGTGTGTCCCATGAAGAGACCAGAGATTATAGGCATGCCTGTGTGTCCCATGAAGAAACCGGAGATTATAGGCATGCTTGTGAGTCCCACGAAGAGACCTCAGATCATAGGCATGCCTGTTTGTCCCATGAAGAGACCGGAGATTATAGGCATGCCTGTGTGTCCCATGAAGAGACCGGAGATTATAGGCATGCCTGTGTGTCCCAAGAAGAGACCTCAGATTATAGGCATGCTTGTGTGTCCCATGAAGAGACCTCAGATTATAGGTATGCCTGTGTGTCCCATGAAGAGAACTCAGATTATAGGCATGCCTGTGTGTCCCATGAAGAGACCTCGGATTATAGGCATGCCTGTGTGTCCCATGAAGAGACCGGAGATTATAGGCATGCCTGTGTGTCCCATGAAGAGACAGGAGATTATAGGCATGCCTGTGTGTCCCATGAAGAGACCAGTGATTATAGGCATGCCTGTGTGTCCCATGAAGAGACCGGAGATTATAGGCATGCCTGTGTGTCCCATGAAGAGACCGGAGATTATAGGCATGCTTGTGAGTCCCATGAAGAGAACTCGGATTATAGGCATGCCTGTGTGTCCCATGAAGGGACCTCAGATCATAGGCTTGCCTGTGTGTCCCATGAAGAGACCAGAGATTATAGGCATGCCTGTGTGTCCCATGAAGAGACAGGAGATTATAGGCATGCATGTGTGTCCCATGAAGAGACCAGAGAGTATAGGTATGCCTGTGTGTCCCATGAAGAGACCAGAGATTATAGGCATGCCTGTGTGTCCCATGAAGAGACCAGAGATTATAGGCATGCCTGTGTGTCCCATGAAGAGACCGGAGTTTATAGGCATGCCTGTGTGTCCCATGAAGAGACCGGAGATTATAGGCATGCCTGTGTGTCCCATGAAGAGACCAGAGATTATAGGCATGCTTGTGAGTCCCATGAAGAGACCGGAGATTATTGGCATGCCTGTGTGTCCCATGAAGAGACCAGAGTTTATAGGCATGCCTATGTGTCCCATGAAGAGACCGGAGATTATAGGCATGCCTGTGTGTCCCATGAAGAGACCTCGGATTATAGGCATGCCTGTGTGTCCCATGAAGAGACCGGAGATTATAGGCATGCCTGTGTGTCCCATGAAGAGACAGAAGATTATAGGCATGCATGTGTGTCCCATGAAGAGACCGGAGATTATAGGCATGCCGGTGTGTCCCATGAAGAGACCAGAGATTATAGGCATGCCTGTGTGTCCCATGAAGAGACTGGATATTATAGGCATGCCTGTGTGTCCCATGAAGAGACCGGAGATTATAGGCATGCTTGTGAGTCCCATGAAGAGATCTCAGATTATAGGCATGCCTGTGTGTCCCATGAAGAGACCGGAGATTATAGGCATGCCTGTGTGTCCCATGAAGAGACCAGAGATTATAGGCATGCCTGTGTGTCCCATGAAGAGACCAGAGATTATAGGCATGCCTATGTGTCCTATGAAGAGACCTCGGATTATAGGCATGCCTGTGTGTCCAATGAAGAGACCGGAGATTATAGGCATGCCTGTGCGTCCCATGAAGAGACCGGAGATTATAGGCATGCCTTTGTGTCCCATGAAGAGACCTCAGATTATAGGCATGCCTGTGTGTCCCATGAAGAGACCTCGGATTATAGGCATGCCTGTGTGTCCCATGAAGAAACTAGAGATTATAGGCATGCCTATGTGTCCCATGAAGAGACCTTGGATTATAGGCATGCCTGTGTGTCCCATGAAGAGACCTCGGATTATAGGCATGCCTGTGTGTCCCATGAAGAGACCAGAGATTATAGGCATGCCAGTGTCTTCCATGTAGAGGCCTCAGATTATAGGCATGCCTGTGTATCCCATGAAGAGACCTCGGATTATAGGCATGCTTGTATGTCCCATGAAAAGACTGGAGATTAGAGGCATGCCTGTGTGTCCCATGAAGAGACCTCGGATTATAGGCATGCCTGTGTGTCCCATGAAGAGACCGGAGATTATAGGCATGCCCGTTTGTGCCATGAAGGGACCGGAGATTATAGGCATGCCTGTGTGTCCCATGAAGAAACTGGAGATTATAGGCATGCCTGTGTGTCCCATGAAGAGACCTTGGATTATAGGCATGCCTGTGTGTCCCATAAAGAGACCTCGGATTATAGGCATGCCTGTGTGTCCCATGAAGAGACCAGAGATTATAGGCATGCCTGTGTCTCCCATGTCGAGACCTCGGATTATAGGCATGCCTGTGTGTCCCATGAAGAGACCTCGGATTATAGGCATGCTTTGTGTGTCCCATGAAGAGACTGGAGATTAGAGGCATGCCTATGTGTCCCATGAAGAGACCTCGGATTATAGGCATGCCTGTGTGTCCCATGAAGAGACCGGAGATTATAGGCATGCCCATGTGTCCCATGAAGGGACCGGAGATTATAGGCATGCCTGTGTGTCTGATAGGAGACCCGAGATTATAGGCATGCCTGTGTGTCCCATGAAAAGACTAGAGATTATAGGCATGCCTGTGTGTCCCAGGAAGAGACTGGAGATTATAGGCATGCCTGTGTGTCCCATGAAGAAACCGGAGATTATAGGCATTCTTGTGAGTCCCATGAAGAGACCTCAGAATATAGGCATGCCTGTGTGTCCCATGAAGAGACCGGAGATTATAGGCTTGCCTGTGTGTCCCATGAAGAGACCGGAGATTATAGGCATGCCTGTGTGTCCCATGAGGAGACCTCGGGTTATAGGCATGCCTGTGTGTCCAATGAAGAGACCGGAGATTATAGGCATGCCTGTGCATCCCATGAAGAGACCGGAGATTATAGGCATGCCTGTGTGTCCCATGAAGAGACCGGAGATTATAGGCATGCCTGTGTGTCCCATGAAGAGACCAGAGATTATAGGCATGCTTGTGAGTCCCACAAAGAGACCTCAGATCATAGGCATGCCTGTGTGTCCCATGAAGAGACCGGAAATTATAGGCATGCCTGTGTGTCCCATGAAGAGACTGGAGATTATAGGCATGCCTGTGTGTCCCAAGAAGAGACCTCGGATTATAGGCATGCCTGTGTGTCCCATGACGTGACCTCAGATTATAGGCAGGACTGTGTGTCCCATGAAGAGACCTTCGATTATAGGCATGCCTGTGTGTCCCATGAAGAGACCAGAGATTATATGCATGCCTGTGTGTCCCATGAAGAGACAGGAGATTATAGGCATGCCTGTGTGTCCCATGAAGAGACCGGAGATTATAGGCATGCTGTGTGTCCCATGAAGAGACCGGAGATTATAGGCATGCTTGTGTGTCCCATGAAGAGACCTCAGATTATAGGCATGCCTGTGTGTCCCATGAAGAGACCTCGGATTATAGGCATGCCTGTGTGTCCCATGAAGAAACTGGAGATTATAGGCATGCCTGTGTGTCCCATAAGGAGACCGGAGATTATAGGCATGCCTGTGTGTCCCAGGAAGAGACCTCAGAAAATAGGCATGCCTGTGTGTCCCATGAAGAGACCAGAGATTTTCGGCATGCCTGTGTGCCCCATGAAGAGACCGGAGATTATAGGCATGCCTGTGTGTCCCATGAAGAGACCTAGGATTATAGGCATGCCTGTGTATCCCATGAAGAGACCTCGGATTATAGGCATGTCTGTGTGTCCCATGAAGAGACCTCGGATTATAGGCATGCCTGTGTCTCCCATGTAGAGACCTCGGATTATAGGCATGCCTGTGTATCCCATGAAGAGACCTCGGATTATAGGCATGCTTTTGTGTCCCATGAAGAGACTGGAGATTAAAAGCATGCCTGTGTGTCCCATGAAGAGACCTCAGATTATAGGCATGCCTGTGTGTCCCATGAAGAGACCGGAGATTATAGGCATGCCCGTGTCCCCCACAAAGGGACCAGAGATTATAGGCATGCCTGTGTGTCCCATGAAGAAACTGGTGATTATAAGCATGCCTGTGTGTCCCATGAAGAGACCTTGGATTATAGGCATGTCTGTGTGTCCCATGAAGAGACCTCGGATTATAGGCATGTCTGTGTGTCCCATGAAGAGACCAGAGATTATAGGCATGCCTGTGTCTCCCATGTAGAGACCTCGGATTATAGGCATGCCTGTGTATCCCATGAAGAGACCTCGGATTATAGGCATGCTTTTGTGTCCCATGAAGAGACTGGAGATTAAAAGCATGCCTGTGTGTCCCATGAAGAGACCTCAGATTATAGGCATGCCTGTGTGTCCCATGAAGAGACCGGAGATTCTAGGCATGCCCGTGTCCCCCACAAAGGGACCAGAGATTATAGGCATGCCTGTGTGTCCCATGAAGAAACTGGTGATTATAAGCATGCCTGTGTGTCCCATGAAGAGACCTTGGATTATAGGCATGTCTGTGTGTCCCATGAAGAGACCTCGGATTATAGGCATGCCTGTGAGTCCCATGAAGAGACCAGAGATTATAGTCATGCCTGTGTCTCCCATGTAGAGACCTCGGATTATAGGCATGCCTGGTTGTCCCATGAAGAGACCTCGGATTATAGGCATGCTTTGTGTGTCCCATGAAGAGACTGGAGATTAGAGGCATGCCTGTGTGTCCCATGAAAAGACCTCGGATTATAGGCATGCCTGTGTGTCCCATGAAGAGACCGGAGATAATAGGCATGCCCGTGTCTCCCATGTAGAGACCTTGGATTATAGGCATGCCTGTGTATCCCATGAAGAGACCTCGGATTATAGGCATGCTTGTGTGTCCCATGAAGAGACCGGAGATTATAGGCATGCCTGTGTGTCCCATGAAGAGACCGGAGATTGTAGGTATGCCTGTGTGTCCCATGAATAGACCGGAGATTATAGGAATGCCTGTGTGTCCCATGAAGAGACCAGAGATTATAGGCATGCCTGTGTGTCCCATGAAGAAACCAGAGATTATAGGCATGCTTGTGAGTCCCACGAAGAGACCTCAGATCATAGGCATGCCTGTGTGTCCCATGAAGAGACCGGAGATTATAGGCTTGCCTGTGTGTCCCATGAAGAGACTGGAGATTATAGGCATGCCTGTGTGTCCCAAGAAGAGACCTCAGATTATAGGCATGCCTGTGTGTCCCATGAAAAGACCTCGGATTATAGGCATGCCTGTGTGTCCCATGAAGAGACCTCAGATTATAGGCAGGACTGTGTGTCCCATGGAGAGACCTTCGATTATAGGCATGCCTGTGTGTCCCATGAAGAGACCAGAGATTATATGCATGCCTGTGTGTCCCATGAAGAGACAGGAGATTATAGGCATGCCTGTGTGTCCCATGAAGAGACCGGAGATTATAGGCATGCTGTGTGTCCCATGAAGAGACCGGAGATTATAGACATGCTTGTGTGTCCTATGAAGAGACCTCAGATTATAGGTATGCCTGTGTGTCCCATGAAGAGAACTCAGATTATAGGCATGCCTGTGTGTCCCATGAAGAGACCTCGGATTATAGGCATGCCTGTGTGTCCCATGAAGAGACCGGAGATTATAGGCATGCCTGTGTGTCCCATGAAGAGACAGGAGATTATAGGCATGCCTGTGTGTCCCATGAAGAGACCAGTGATTATAGGCATGCCTGTGTGTCCCATGAGGAGACCGGAGATTATAGGCATGCCTGTGTGTCCCATGAAGAGACTGGAGATTATAGGCATGCTTGTGAGTCCCATAAAGAGAACTCGGATTATAGGCATGCCTGTGTGTCCCATGAAGAGACCTCAGATTATAGGCTTGCCTGTGTGTCCCATGAAGAGACCAGAGATTATAGGCATGCCTGTGTGTCCCATGAAGAGACAGGAGATTATAGGCATGCATGTGTGTCCCATGAAGAGACCAGAGAGTATAGGTATGCCTGTGTGTCCCATGAAGAGACCAGAGATTATAGGCATGCCTGTGTGTCCCATGAAGAGACCAGAGATTATAGGCATGCCTGTGTGTCCCATGAAGAGACCGGAGTTTATAGGCATGCCTGTGTGTCCCATGAAGAGACCGGAGATTATAGGCATGCTTGTGAGTCCCATGAAGAGACCAGAGATTATAGGCATGCCTGTGTGTCCCATGAAGAGATCGGAGTTTATAGGCATGCCTATGTGTCCCATGAAGAGACCGGAGATTATAGGCATGCCTGTGTGTCCCATGAAGAGACCTCGGATTATAGGCATGCCTGTGTGTCCCATGAAGAGACTGGAGATTATAGGCATGCCTGTGTGTCCCATGAAGAGATAGGAGATTATAGGCATGCATGTGTGTCCCATGAAGAGACTGGAGATTATAGGCATGCCTGTGTGTCCCATGAAGAGACCAGAGATTATAGGCATGCCTGTGTGTCCCATGAAGAGCTTGAATATTATAGGCATGCCTGAGTGTCCCATGAAGAGACCGGAGATTATAGGCATGCTTGTGAGTCCCATGAAGAGATCTCAGATTATAGGCATGCCTGTGTGTCCCATGAAGAGACCGGAGATTATAGGCATGCCTGTGTGTCCCATGAAGAGACCAGAGATTATAGGCATGCCTGTGTGTCCCATGAAGAGACCTCGGATTATAGGCATGCCTGTGTGTCCCATGAAGAGACCTCAGATTATAGGCATGCCTGTGTGTCCCATGAAGAGACCAGAGATTATAGGCATGCCTGTGTGTCCTATGAAGAGACCTCGGATTATAGGCATGCCTGTGTGTCCAATGAAGAGACCGGAGATTATAGGCATGCCTGTGCGTCCCAAGAAGAGACCAGAGATTATAGGCATGCCTTTGTGTCCCATGAAGAGACCTCAGATTATAGGCATGCCTGTGTGTCCCATGAAGAGACCTCGGATTATAGGCATGCCTGTGTGTCCCATGAAGAAACTAGAGATTATAGGCATGCCTATGTGTCCCATGAAGAGACCTTGGATTATAGGCATGCCTGTGTGTCCCATGAAGAGACCTCGGATTATAGGCATGCCTGTGTGTCCCATGAAGAGACCAGAGATTATAGGCATGCCAGTGTCTTCCATGTAGAGGCCTCAGATTATAGGCATGCCTGTGTATCCCATGAAGAGACCTCGGATTATAGGCATGTCTGTGTGTGCCATGAAGAGACCTCGGATTATAGGCATGCCTGTGTCTCCCATGTAGAGACCTCGGATTATAGGCATGCCTGTGTATCCCATGAAGAGACCTCGGATTATAGGCATGTCTGTGTGTCCCATGAAGAGACCTCGGATTATAGGCATGCCTGTGTCTCCCATGTAGAGACCTCGGATTATAGGCATGCCTGTGTATCCCATGAAGAGACCTCGGATTATAGGCATGCTTTTGTGTCCCATGAAGAGACTGGAGATTAAAAGCATGCCTGTGTGTCCCATGAAGAGACCTCAGATTATAGGCATGCCTGTGTGTCCCATGAAGAGACCGGAGATTATAGGCATGCCCGTGTCCCCCACAAAGGGACCGGAGATTATAGGCATGCCTGTGTGTCCCATGAAGAAACTGGTGATTATAAGCATGCCTGTGTGTCCCATGAAGAGACCTTGGATTATAGGCATGTCTGTGTGTCCCATGAAGAGACCTCGGATTATAGGCATGTCTGTGTGTCCCATGAAGAGACCAGAGATTATAGGCATGCCTGTGTCTCCCATGTAGAGACCTCGGATTATAGGCATGCCTGTGTATCCCATGAAGAGACCTCGGATTATAGGCATGCTTTTGTGTCCCATGAAGAGACTGGAGATTAAAAGCATGCCTGTGTGTCCCATGAAGAGACCTCAGATTATAGGCATGCCTGTGTGTCCCATGAAGAGACCGGAGATTATAGGCATGCCCGTGTCCCCCACAAAGGGACCAGAGATTATAGGCATGCCTGTGTGTCCCATAAAGAAACTGGTGATTATAAGCATGCCTGTGTGTCCCATGAAGAGACCTTGGATTATAGGCATGTCTGTGTGTCCCATGAAGAGACCTCGGATTATAGGCATGCCTGTGAGTCCCATGAAGAGACCAGAGATTATAGTCATGCCTGTGTCTCCCATGTAGAGACCTCGGATTATAGGCATGCCTGGTTGTCCCATGAAGAGACCTCGGATTATAGGCATGCTTTGTGTGTCCCATGAAGAGACTGGAGATTAGAGGCATGCCTGTGTGTCCCATGAAAAGACCTCGGATTATAGGCATGCCTGTGTGTCCCATGAAGAGACCGGAGATAATAGGCATGCCCGTGTCTCCCATGTAGAGACCTTGGATTATAGGCATGCCTGTGTATCCCATGAAGAGACCTTGGATTATAGGCATGCTTGTGTGTCCCATGAAGAGACCGGAGATTATAGGCATGCCTGTGTGTCCCATGAAGAGACCGGAGATTGTAGGTATGCCTGTGTGTCCCATGAATAGACCGGAGATTATAGGCATGCCTGTGTGTCCCATGAAGAGACCAGAGATTATAGGCATGCCTGTGTGTCCCATGAAGAAACCAGAGATTATAGGCATGCTTGTGAGTCCCACGAAGAGACCTCAGATCATAGGCATGCCTGTGTGTCCCATGAAGAGACCGGAGATTATAGGCTTGCCTGTGTGTCCCATGAAGAGACTGGAGATTATAGGCATGCCTGTGTGTCCCAAGAAGAGACCTCAGATTATAGGCATGCCTGTGTGTCCCATGAAAAGACCTCGGATTATAGGCATGCCTGTGTGTCCCATGAAGAGACCTCAGATTATAGGCAGGACTGTGTGTCCCATGGAGAGACCTTCGATTATAGGCATGCCTGTGTGTCCCATGAAGAGACCAGAGATTATATGCATGCCTGTGTGTCCCATGAAGAGACAGGAGATTATAGGCATGCCTGTGTGTCCCACGAAGAGACCGGAGATTATAGGCATGCTGTGTGTCCCATGAAGAGACCGGAGATAATAGACATGCTTGTGTGTCCTATGAAGAGACCTCAGATTATAGGTATGCCTGTGTGTCCCATGAAGAGAACTCAGATTATAGGCATGCCTGTGTGTCCCATGAAGAGACCTCGGATTATAGGCATGCCTGTGTGTCCCATGAAGAGACCGGAGATTATAGGCATGCCTGTGTGTCCCATGAAGAGACAGGAGATTATAGGCATGCCTGTGTGTCCCATGAAGAGACCAGTGATTATAGGCATGCCTGTGTGTCCCATGAAGAGACCGGAGATTATAGGCATGCCTGTGTGTCCCATGAAGAGACTGGAGATTATAGGCATGCTTGTGAGTCCCATAAAGAGAACTCGGATTATAGGCATGCCTGTGTGTCCCATGAAGAGACCTCAGATTATAGGCTTGCCTGTGTGTCCCATGAAGAGACCAGAGATTATAGGCATGCCTGTGTGTCCCATGAAGAGACAGGAGATTATAGGCATGCATGTGTGTCCCATGAAGAGACCAGAGAGTATAGGTATGCCTGTGTGTCCCATGAAGAGACCAGAGATTATAGGCATGCCTGTGTGTCCCATGAAGAGACCAGAGATTATAGGCATGCCTGTGTGTCCCATGAAGAGACCGGAGTTTATAGGCATGCCTGTGTGTCCCATGAAGAGACCGGAGATTATAGGCATGCTTGTGAGTCCCATGAAGAGACCAGAGATTATAGGCATGCCTGTGTGTCCCATGAAGAGATCGGAGTTTATAGGCATGCCTATGTGTCCCATGAAGAGACCGGAGATTATAGGCATGCCTGTGTGTCCCATGAAGAGACCTCGGATTATAGGCATGCCTGTGTGTCCCATGAAGAGACTGGAGATTATAGGCATGCCTGTGTGTCCCATGAAGAGATAGGAGATTATAGGCATGCATGTGTGTCCCATGAAGAGACTGGAGATGATAGGCATGCCTGTGTGTCCCATGAAGAGACCAGAGATTATAGGCATGCCTGTGTGTCCCATGAAGAGCTTGGATATTATAGGCATGCCTGAGTGTCCCATGAAGAGACCGGAGATTATAGGCATGCTTGTGAGTCCCATGAAGAGATCTCAGATTATAGGCATGCCTGTGTGTCCCATGAAGAGACCGGAGATTATAGGCATGCCTGTGTGTCCCATGAAGAGACCAGAGATTATAGGCATGCCTGTGTGTCCCATGAAGAGACCTCGGATTATAGGCATGCCTGTGTGTCCCATGAAGAGACCTCAGATTATAGGCATGCCTGTGTGTCCCATGAAGAGACCAGAGATTATAGGCATGCCTGTGTGTCCTATGAAGAGACCTCGGATTATAGGCATGCCTGTGTGTCCAATGAAGAGACCGGAGATTATAGGCATGCCTGTGCGTCCCATGAAGAGACCAGAGATTATAGGCATGCCTTTGTGTCCCATGAAGAGACCTCAGATTATAGGCATGCCTGTGTGTCCCATGAAGAGACCTCGGATTATAGGCATGCCTGTGTGTCCCATGAAGAAACTAGAGATTATAGGCATGCCTATGTGTCCCATGAAGAGACCTTGGATTATAGGCATGCCTGTGTGTCCCATGAAGAGACCTCGGATTATAGGCATGCCTGTGTGTCCCATGAAGAGACCAGAGATTATAGGCATGCCAGTGTCTTCCATGTAGAGGCCTCAGATTATAGGCATGCCTGTGTATCCCATGAAGAGACCTCGGATTATAGGCATGTCTGTGTGTGCCATGAAGAGACCTCGGATTATAGGCATGCCTGTGTCTCCCATGTAGAGACCTCGGATTATAGGCATGCCTGTGTATCCCATGAAGAGACCTCGGATTATAGGCATGTCTGTGTGTCCCATGAAGAGACCTCGGATTATAGGCATGCCTGTGTCTCCCATGTAGAGACCTCGGATTATAGGCATGCCAGTGTATCCCATGAAGAGACCTCGGATTATAGGCATGCTTTTGTGTCCCATGAAGAGACTGGAGATTAAAAGCATGCCTGTGTGTCCCATGAAGAGACCTCAGATTATAGGCATGCCTGTGTGTCCCATGAAGAGACCGGAGATTATAGGCATGCCCGTGTCCCCCACAAAGGGACCGGAGATTATAGGCATGCCTGTGTGTCCCATGAAGAAACTGGTGATTATAAGCATGCCTGTGTGTCCCATGAAGAGACCTTGGATTATAGGCATGTCTGTGTGTCCCATGAAGAGACCTCGGATTATAGGCATGTCTGTGTGTCCCATGAAGAGACCAGAGATTATAGGCATGCCTGTGTCTCCCATGTAGAGACCTCGGATTATAGGCATGCCTGTGTATCCCATGAAGAGACCTCGGATTATAGGCATGCTTTTGTGTCCCATGAAGAGACTGGAGATTAAAAGCATGCCTGTGTGTCCCATGAAGAGACCTCAGATTATAGGCATGCCTGTGTGTCCCATGAAGAGACCGGAGATTATAGGCATGCCCGTGTCCCCCACAAAGGGACCAGAGATTATAGGCATGCCTGTGTGTCCCATGAAGAAACTGGTGATTATAAGCATGCCTGTGTGTCCCATGAAGAGACCTTGGATTATAGGCATGTCTGTGTGTCCCATGAAGAGACCTCGGATTATAGGCATGCCTGTGAGTCCCATGAAGAGACCAGAGATTATAGTCATGCCTGTGTCTCCCATGTAGAGACCTCGGATTATAGGCATGCCTGGTTGTCCCATGAAGAGACCTCGGATTATAGGCATGCTTTGTGTGTCCCATGAAGAGACTGGAGATTAGAGGCATGCCTGTGTGTCCCATGAAAAGACCTCGGATTATAGGCATGCCTGTGTGTCCCATGAAGAGACCGGAGATAATAGGCATGCCCGTGTCTCCCATGTAGAGACCTTGGATTATAGGCATGCCTGTGTATCCCATGAAGAGACCTCGGATTATAGGCATGCTTGTGTGTCCCATGAAGAGACCGGAGATTATAGGCATGCCTGTGTGTCCCATGAAGAGACCGGAGATTGTAGGTATGCCTGTGTGTCCCATGAATAGACCGGAGATTATAGGCATGCCTGTGTGTCCCATGAAGAGACCAGAGATTATAGGCATGCCTGTGTGTCCCATGAAGAAACCAGAGATTATAGGCATGCTTGTGAGTCCCACGAAGAGACCTCAGATCATAGGCATGCCTGTGTGTCCCATGAAGAGACCGGAGATTATAGGCATGCCTGTGTGTCCCATGAAGAGACTGGAGATTATAGGCATGCCTGTGTGTCCCAAGAAGAGACCTCAGATTATAGGCATGCCTGTGTGTCCCATGAAAAGACCTCGGATTATAGGCATGCCTGTGTGTCCCATGAAGAGACCTCAGATTATAGGCAGGACTGTGTGTCCCATGGAGAGACCTTCGATTATAGGCATGCCTGTGTGTCCCATGAAGAGACCAGAGATTATATGCATGCCTGTGTGTCCCATGAAGAGACAGGAGATTATAGGCATGCCTGTGTGTCCCATGAAGAGACCGGAGATTATAGGCATGCTGTGTGTCCCATGAAGAGACCGGAGATTATAGACATGCTTGTGTGTCCTATGAAGAGACCTCAGATTATAGGTATGCCTGTGTGTCCCATGAAGAGAACTCAGATTATAGGCATGCCTGTGTGTCCCATGAAGAGACCTCGGATTATAGGCATGCCTGTGTGTCCCATGAAGAGACCGGAGATTATAGGCATGCCTGTGTGTCCCATGAAGAGACAGGAGATTATAGGCATGCCTGTGTGTCCCATGAAGAGACCAGTGATTATAGGCATGCCTGTGTGTCCCATGAAGAGACCGGAGATTATAGGCATGCCTGTGTGTCCCATGAAGAGACTGGAGATTATAGGCATGCTTGTGAGTCCCATAAAGAGAACTCGGATTATAGGCATGCCTGTGTGTCCCATGAAGAGACCTCAGATTATAGGCTTGCCTGTGTGTCCCATGAAGAGACCAGAGATTATAGGCATGCCTGTGTGTCCCATGAAGAGACAGGAGATTATAGGCATGCATGTGTGTCCCATGAAGAGACCAGAGAGTATAGGTATGCCTGTGTGTCCCATGAAGAGACCAGAGATTATAGGCATGCCTGTGTGTCCCATGAAGAGACCAGAGATTATAGGCATGCCTGTGTGTCCCATGAAGAGACCGGAGTTTATAGGCATGCCTGTGTGTCCCATGAAGAGACCGGAGATTATAGGCATGCCTGTGTGTCCCATGAAGAGACCGGAGATTATAGGCATGCTTGTGAGTCCCATGAAGAGACCAGAGATTATAGGCATGCCTGTGTGTCCCATGAAGAGATCGGAGTTTATAGGCATGCCTATGTGTCCCATGAAGAGACCGGAGATTATAGGCATGCCTGTGTGTCCCATGAAGAGACCTCGGATTATAGGCATGCCTGTGTGTCCCATGAAGAGACTGGAGATTATAGGCATGCCTGTGTGTCCCATGAAGAGATAGGAGATTATAGGCATGCATGTGTGTCCCATGAAGAGACTGGAGATTATAGGCATGCCTGTGTGTCCCATGAAGAGACCAGAGATTATAGGCATGCCTGTGTGTCCCATGAAGAGCTTGGATATTATAGGCATGCCTGAGTGTCCCATGAAGAGACCGGAGATTATAGGCATGCTTGTGAGTCCCATGAAGAGATCTCAGATTATAGGCATGCCTGTGTGTCCCATGAAGAGACCGGAGATTATAGGCATGCCTGTGTGTCCCATGAAGAGACCAGAGATTATAGGCATGCCTGTGTGTCCCATGAAGAGACCTCGGATTATAGGCATGCCTGTGTGTCCCATGAAGAGACCTCAGATTATAGGCATGCCTGTGTGTCCCATGAAGAGACCAGAGATTATAGGCATGCCTGTGTGTCCTATGAAGAGACCTCGGATTATAGGCATGCCTGTGTGTCCAATGAAGAGACCGGAGATTATAGGCATGCCTGTGCGTCCCATGAAGAGACCAGAGATTATAGGCATGCCTTTGTGTCCCATGAAGAGACCTCAGATTATAGGCATGCCTGTGTGTCCCATGAAGAGACCTCGGATTATAGGCATGCCTGTGTGTCCCATGAAGAAACTAGAGATTATAGGCATGCCTATGTGTCCCATGAAGAGACCTTGGATTATAGGCATGCCTGTGTGTCCCATGAAGAGACCTCGGATTATAGGCATGCCTGTGTGTCCCATGAAGAGACCAGAGATTATAGGCATGCCAGTGTCTTCCATGTAGAGGCCTCAGATTATAGGCATGCCTGTGTATCCCATGAAGAGACCTCGGATTATAGGCATGTCTGTGTGTGCCATGAAGAGACCTCGGATTATAGGCATGCCTGTGTCTCCCATGTAGAGACCTCGGATTATAGGCATGCCTGTGTATCCCATGAAGAGACCTCGGATTATAGGCATGTCTGTGTGTCCCATAAAGAGACCTCGGATTATAGGCATGCCTGTGTCTCCCATGTAGAGACCTCGGATTATAGGCATGCCTGTGTATCCCATGAAGAGACCTCGGATTATAGGCATGCTTTTGTGTCCCATGAAGAGACTGGAGATTAAAAGCATGCCTGTGTGTCCCATGAAGAGACCTCAGATTATAGGCATGCCTGTGTGTCCCATGAAGAGACCGGAGATTATAGGCATGCCCGTGTCCCCCACAAAGGGACCAGAGATTATAGGCATGCCTGTGTGTCCCATGAAGAAACTGGTGATTATAAGCATGCCTGTGTGTCCCATGAAGAGACCTTGGATTATAGGCATGTCTGTGTGTCCCATGAAGAGACCTCGGATTATAGGCATGTCTGTGTGTCCCATGAAGAGACCAGAGATTATAGGCATGCCTGTGTCTCCCATGTAGAGACCTCGGATTATAGGCATGCCTGTGTATCCCATGAAGAGACCTCGGATTATAGGCATGCTTTTGTGTCCCATGAAGAGACTGGAGATTAAAAGCATGCCTGTGTGTCCCATGAAGAGACCTCAGATTATAGGCATGCCTGTGTGTCCCATGAAGAGACCGGAGATTATAGGCATGCCCGTGTCCCCCACAAAGGGACCAGAGATTATAGGCATGCCTGTGTGTCCCATTAAGAAACTGGTGATTATAAGCATGCCTGTGTGTCCCATGAAGAGACCTTGGATTATAGGCATGTCTGTGTGTCCCATGAAGAGACCTCGGATTATAGGCATGCCTGTGAGTCCCATGAAGAGACCAGAGATTATAGTCATGCCTGTGTCTCCCATGTAGAGACCTCGGATTATAGGCATGCCTGGTTGTCCCATGAAGAGACCTCGGATTATAGGCATGCTTTGTGTGTCCCATGAAGAGACTGGAGATTAGAGGCATGCCTGTGTGTCCCATGAAAAGACCTCGGATTATAGGCATGCCTGTGTGTCCCATGAAGAGACCGGAGATAATAGGCATGCCCGTGTGTCCCATGAAGGGACCGGAGATTATAGGCATGCCTGTGTGTCCCATTAGGAGACCAGAGATTATAGGCATGCCTGTGTGTCCCATGAAAAGACTGGAGATTATAGGCATGCCTGTGTGTCCCATGAAGAGACCGGAGATTATAGGCATGCCTGTGTGTCCCATGAAGAGACCGGAGATTATAGGCATGCCTGTGTGTCCCATGAAGAGACTGGAGATTATAGGCATGCCTGTGTGTCCCATGAAGAGACCGGAGATTATAGGCATGCCTGTGTGTCCCAAGAAGAGACCTCAGATTATAGGCATGCCTGTGTGTCCCATGAAAAGACCTCGGATTATAGGCATGCCTGTGTGTCCCATGAAGAGACCTCAGATTATAGGCAGGACTGTGTGTCCCATGAAGAGACCTCAGATTATAGGCAGGACTGTGTGTCCCATGAAGAGACCTTCGATTATAGGCATGCCTGTGTGTCCCATGAAGAGACCAGAGATTATATGCATGCCTGTGTGTCCCATGAAGAGACAGGAGATTATAGGCATGCCTGTGTGTCCCATGAAGAGACCGGAGATTATAGGCATGCTGTGTGTCCCATGAAGAGACCGGAGATTATAGGCATGCTTGTGTGTCCTATGAAGAGACCTCAGATTATAGGTATGCCTGTGTGTCCCATGAAGAGAACTCAGTTTATAGGCATGCCTGTGTGTCCCATGAAGAGACCTCGGATTATAGGCATGCCTGTGTGTCCCATGAAGAGACCGGAGATTATAGGCATGCCTGTGTGTCCCATGAAGAGACAGGAGATTATAGGCATGCCTGTGTGTCCCATGAAGAGACCAGTGATTATAGGCATGCCTGTGTGTCCCATGAAGAGACTTGAGATTATAGGCATGCCTGTGTGTCCCATGAAGAGACCGGAGATTATAGGCATGCTTGTGAGTCCCATGAAGAGAACTCGGATTATAGGCATGCCTGTGTGTCCCATGAAGAGACCTCAGATTATAGGCTTGCCTGTGTGTCCCATGAAGAGACCAGAGATTATAGGCATGCCTGTGTGTCCCATGAAGAGACAGGAGATTATAGGCATGCATGTGTGTCCCATGAAGAGACCAGAGAGTATAGGTATGCCTGTGTGTCCCATGAAGAGACCAGAGATTATAGGCATGCCTGTGTGTCCCATGAAGAGACCAGAGATTATAGGCATGCCTGTGTGTCCCATGAAGAGACCGGAGTTTATAGGCATGCCTGTGTGTCCCATGAAGAGACCGGAGATTATAGGCATGCCTGTGTGTCCCATGAAGAGACCGGAGATTATAGGCATGCTTGTGAGTCCCATGAAGAGACCGGAGATTATAGGCATGCCTGTGTGTCCCATGAAGAGATCGGAGTTTATAGGCATGCCTATGTGTCCCATGAGGAGACCGGAGATTATAGGCATGCCTGTGTGTCCCATGAAGAGACCTCGGATTATAGGCATGCCTGTGTGTCCCATGAAGAGACCTCGGGTTATAGGCATGCCTGTGTGTCCAATGAAGAGACCGGAGATTATAGGCATGCCTGTGCATCCCATGAAGAGACCGGAGAGTATAGGCATGCCTGTGTGTCCCATGAAGAGACTGGAGATTATAGGCATGCCTGTGTGTCCCATGAAGAGACCAGAGATTATAGGCATGCCTGTGTGTCCCATGAAGAGACCAGAGATTAAAGGCATGCCTGTGTGTCCCATGAAGAGCTTGGATATTATAGGCATGCCTGTGTGTCCCATGAAGAGACCGGAGATTATAGGCATGCTTGTGAGTCCCATGAAGAGATCTCAGATTATAGGCATGCCTGTGTGTCCCATGAAGAGACCGGAGATTATTGGCATGCCTGTGTGTCCCATGAAGAGACCAGAGATTATAGGCATGCCTATGTGTCCCATGAAGAGACCTCGGATTATAGGCATGCCTGTGTGTCCCGTGAAGAGACCTCAGATTATAGGCATGCCTGTGTGTCCCATGAAGAGACCAGAGATTATAGGCATGCCTGTGTGTCCCATGAAGAGACTGGAGATTATAGGCATGCCTGTGTGTCCCATGAAGAGACCGGAGATTATAGGCATGCCTGTGTGACCCATGAAGAGACCTTGGATTATAGGCATGCCTGTGTGTCCCATGAAGAGACCTCGGATTATAGGCATGTCTGTGTGTCCCATGAAGAGACCAGAGATTATAGGCATGCCTGTGTCTCCCATGTAGAGACCTCGGATTATCGGCATGCCTGTGTATCCCATGAAGAGACCTCGGATTATAGGCATGCTTTTGTGTCCCATGAAGAGACTGGAGATTAAAAGCATGCCTGTGTGTCCCATGAAGAGACCTCAGATTATAGGCATGCCTGTGTGTCCCATGAAGAGACCGGAGATTATAGGCATGCCCGTGTGTCCCACAAAGGGACCAGAGATTATAGGCATGCCTGTGTGTCCCATGAAGAAACTGGTGATTATAAGCATGCCTGTGTGTCCCATGAAGAGCCCTTGGATTATAGGCATGTCTGTGTGTCCCATGAAGAGACCTCGGATTATAGGCATGCCTGTGAGTCCCATGAAGAGACCAGAGATTATAGTCATGCCAGTGTCTCCCATGTAGAGACCTCGGATTATAGGCATGCCTGTGTGTCCCATGAAGAGACCTCGGATTATAGGCATGCTTTGTGTGTCCCATGAAGAGACTGGAGATTAGAGGCATGCCTGTATGTCCCATGAAAAGACCGGAGATTATAGGCATGCCCGTGTGTCCCATGAAGGGACCGGAGATTATAGGCATGCCTGTGTGTCCCATTAGGAGACCAGAGATTATAGGCATGCCTGTGTGTCCCATGAAAAGACTGGAGATTATAGGCATGCCTGTGTGTCCCATGAAGAGACCGGAGATTATAGGCATGCCTGTGTGTCCCATGAAGAGACCCGAGATTATAGGCATGCCTGTGTGTCCCATGAAGAGACTGGAGATTTTAGGCATGCCTGTGTGTCCCATGAAGAGACCGGAGATTATAGGCATAACTGTGTGTCCCATGAAGAGACCGGAGATTTTAGGAATGCCTGTGTGCCCCATGAAGAGACCGGAGATTATAGGCATGCCTGTGTGTCCCATGAAGAGACCGGAGATTATAGGCATGCCTGTGTGTCCCATGAAGAGACCTCGGATTATAGGCATGCCTGTGTGTCCAATAAAGAGACCGGAGATTATAGGCATGCCTGTGCATCCCATGAAGAGACTGGAGATTATAGGCATGCTAGTGTGTCTCATGAAGAGACCGGAGATTATAGGCATGCCTGTGTGTCCCATGAAGAGACCTCGGATTATAGGCATGCCTGTGTGTCCCATGAAGAGACCTCGGATTATAGGCATGCCTGTGTGTCCCATGAAGAAACTGGAGATTATAGGCATGCCTGTGTGTTCCATGAAGAGACCTCGGATTATAGGCATGCCTGTGTGTCCCATGAAGAGACCAGAGATTATAGGCATGCCTGTGTCTCCCATGTAGAGACCTTGGATTATAGGCATGCCTGTGTATCCCATGAAGAGACCTCGGATTATAGGCATGCTTGTGTGTCCCATGAAGAGACCGGAGATTATAGGCATGCCTGTGTGTCCCATGAAGAGACCGGAGATTGTAGGTATGCCTGTGTGTCCCATGAAGAGACTGGAGATTATAGGCATGCCTGTGTGTCCCATGAAGAGACCAGAGATTATAGGCATGCCTGTGTGTCCCATGAAGAAACCGGAGATTATAGGCATGCTTGTGAGTCCCACGAAGAGACCTCAGATCATAGGCATGCCTGTGTGTCCCATGAAGAGACCGGAGATTATAGGCATGCATGTGTGTCCCATGAAGAGACCGGAGATTATAGGCATGCCTGTGTGTCCCAAGAAGAGACCTCAGATTATAGGCATGCCTGTGTGTCCCATGAAAAGACCTCGGATTATAGGCATGCCTGTGTGTCCCATGAAGAGACCTCAGATTATAGGCAGGACTGTGTGTCCCATGAAGAGACCTTCGATTATAGGCATGCCTGTGTATCCCATGAAGAGACCAGAAATTATAGGCATGCCTCTGAGTCCCATGAAGAGACCGGAGATTATAGGCATGCCTGTGTGTCCCCTGAAGAGACCAGAGATTATATGCATGCCTGTGTGTCCCATGAAGAGACAGGAGATTATAGGCATGCCTGTGTGTCCCATGAAGAGACCGGAGATTATAGGCATGCTGTGTGTCCCATGAAGAGACCGGAGATTATAGGCATGCTTGTGTGTCCCATGAAGAGACCTCAGATTATAGGCATGCCTGTGTGTCCCATGAAGAGACCTCGGATTATAGGCATGCCTGTGTGTCCCATGAAGAAACTGGAGATTATAGGCATGCCTGTGTGTCCCATAAGGAGACCGGAGATTATAGGCATGCCTGTGTGTCCCAGGAAGAGACCTCAGAAAATAGGCATGCCTGTGTGTCCCATGAAGAGACCAGAGATTTTCGGCATGCCTGTGTGCCCCATGAAGAGACCGGAGATTATAGGCATGCCTGTGTGTCCCATGAAGAGACCTCGGATTATAGGCATGCCTGTGTATCCCATGAAGAGACCTCGGATTATAGGCATGTCTGTGTGTCCCATGAAGAGACCTCGGATTATAGGCATGCCTGTGTCTCCCATGTAGAGACCTCGGATTATAGGCATGCCTGTGTATCCCATGAAGAGACCTCGGATTATAGGCATGCTTTTGTGTCCCATGAAGAGACTGGAGATTAAAAGCATGCCTGTGTGTCCCATGAAGAGACCTCAGATTATAGGCATGCCTGTGTGTCCCATGAAGAGACCGGAGATTATAGGCATGCCCGTGTCCCCCACAAAGGGACCAGAGATTATAGGCATGCCTGTGTGTCCCATGAAGAAACTGGTGATTATAAGCATGCCTGTGTGTCCCATGAAGAGACCTTGGATTATAGGCATGTCTGTGTGTCCCATGAAGAGACCTCGGATTATAGGCATGTCTGTGTGTCCCATGAAGAGACCAGAGATTATAGGCATGCCTGTGTCTCCCATGTAGAGACCTCGGATTATAGGCATGCCTGTGTATCCCATGAAGAGACCTCGGATTATAGGCATGCTTTTGTGTCCCATGAAGAGACTGGAGATTAAAAGCATGCCTGTGTGTCCCATGAAGAGACCTCGGATTATAGGCATGCTTTGTGTGTCCCATGAAGAGACTGGAGATTAGAGGCATGCCTGTGTGTCCCATGAAAAGACCTCGGATTATAGGCATGCCTGTGTGTCCCATGAAGAGACCGGAGATAATAGGCATGCCCGTGTCTCCCATGTAGAGACCTTGGATTATAGGCATGCCTGTGTATCCCATGAAGAGACCTCGGATTATAGGCATGCTTGTGTGTCCCATGAAGAGACCGGAGATTATAGGCATGCCTGTGTGTCCCATGAAGAGACCGGAGATTGTAGGTATGCCTGTGTGTCCCATGAATAGACCGGAGATTATAGGCATGCCTGT
This sequence comes from Triturus cristatus, assembly GCF_964204655.1. Taxonomy (NCBI): domain Eukaryota; kingdom Metazoa; phylum Chordata; class Amphibia; order Caudata; family Salamandridae; genus Triturus; species Triturus cristatus. The sequence continues at coordinate 465,682,527 of NC_140595.1, read as the reverse complement.
GTGTCCCATGAAGAGACCAGAGATTATAGGCATGCCTGTGTGTCCCATGAAGAAACCAGAGATTATAGGCATGCTTGTGAGTCCCACGAAGAGACCTCAGATCATAGGCATGCCTGTGTGTCCCATGAAGAGACCGGAGATTATAGGCATGCCTGTGTGTCCCATGAAGAGACTGGAGATTATAGGCATGCCTGTGTGTCCCAAGAAGAGACCTCAGATTATAGGCATGCCTGTGTCCCATGAAAAGACCTCGGATTATAGGCATGCCTGTGTGTCCCATGAAGAGACCTCAGATTATAGGCAGGACTGTGTGTTCCATGGAGAGACCTTCGATTATAGGCATGCCTGTGTGTCCCATGAAGAGACCTCGGATTATAGGCATGCCTGTGTGTCCCATGAAGAAACTGGATATTATAGGCATGCCTGTGTGTTCCATGAAGAGACCTCGGATTATAGGCATGCCTGTGTGTCCCATGAAGAAACTGGATATTATAGGCATGCCTGTGTGTTCCATGAAGAGACCTCGGATTATAGGCATGCCTGTGTGTCCCATGAAGAGACCAGAGATTATAGGCATGCCTGTGTCTCCCATGTAGAGACCTTGGATTATAGGCATGCCTGTGTGTCCCATGAAGAGACCTCGGATTATAGGCATGCCTGTGTATCCCATGAAGAGACCAGAAATTATAGGCATGCCTCTGAGTCCCATGAAGAGACCGGAGATTATAGGCATGCCTGTGTGTCCCATGAAGAGACCAGAGATTATATGCATGCCTGTGTGTCCCATGAAGAGACAGGAGATTATAGGCATGCCTGTGTGTCCCATGAAGAGACCGGAGATTATAGGCATGCTGTGTGTCCCATGAAGAGACCGGAGATTATAGGCATGCTTGTGTGTCCCATGAAGAGACCTCAGATTATAGGCATGCCTGTGTGTCCCATGAAGAGACCTCGGATTATAGGCATGCCTGTGTGTCCCATGAAGAAACTGGAGATTATAGGCATGCCTGTGTGTCCCATAAGGAGACCGGAGATTATAGGCATGCCTGTGTGTCCCAGGAAGAGACCTCAGAAAATAGGCATGCCTGTGTGTCCCATGAAGAGACCAGAGATTTTCGGCATGCCTGTGTGCCCCATGAAGAGACCGGAGATTATAGGCATGCCTGTGTGTCCCATGAAGAGACCGGAGATTATAGGCATGCCTGTGTGTCCCAAGAAGAGACCTCAGATTATAGGCATGCTTGTGTGTCCCATGAAGAGACCTCAGATTATAGGTATGCCTGTGTGTCCCATGAAGAGAACTCAGATTATAGGCATGCCTGTGTGTCCCATGAAGAGACCTCGGATTATAGGCATGCCTGTGTGTCCCATGAAGAGACCGGAGATTATAGGCATGCCTGTGTGTCCCATGAAGAGACAGGAGATTATAGGCATGCCTGTGTGTCCCATGAAGAGACCAGTGATTATAGGCATGCCTGTGTGTCCCATGAAGAGACCGGAGATTATAGGCATGCCTGTGTGTCCCATGAAGAGACCGGAGATTATAGGCATGCTTGTGAGTCCCATGAAGAGAACTCGGATTATAGGCATGCCTGTGTGTCCCATGAAGGGACCTCAGATCATAGGCTTGCCTGTGTGTCCCATGAAGAGACCAGAGATTATAGGCATGCCTGTGTGTCCCATGAAGAGACAGGAGATTATAGGCATGCATGTGTGTCCCATGAAGAGACCAGAGAGTATAGGTATGCCTGTGTCCCATGAAGAGACCAGAGATTATAGGCATGCCTGTGTGTCCCATGAAGAGACCAGAGATTATAGGCATGCCTGTGTGTCCCATGAAGAGACCGGAGTTTATAGGCATGCCTGTGTGTCCCATGAAGAGACCGGAGATTATAGGCATGCCTGTGTGTCCCATGAAGAGACCAGAGATTATAGGCATGCTTGTGAGTCCCATGAAGAGACCGGAGATTATTGGCATGCCTGTGTGTCCCATGAAGAGACCAGAGTTTATAGGCATGCCTATGTGTCCCATGAAGAGACCGGAGATTATAGGCATGCCTGTGTGTCCCATGAAGAGACCTCGGATTATAGGCATGCCTGTGTGTCCCATGAAGAGACCGGAGATTATAGGCATGCCTGTGTGTCCCATGAAGAGACAGAAGATTATAGGCATGCATGTGTGTCCCATGAAGAGACCGGAGATTATAGGCATGCCGGTGTGTCCCATGAAGAGACCAGAGATTATAGGCATGCCTGTGTGTCCCATGAAGAGACTGGATATTATAGGCATGCCTGTGTGTCCCATGAAGAGACCGGAGATTATAGGCATGCTTGTGAGTCCCATGAAGAGATCTCAGATTATAGGCATGCCTGTGTGTCCCATGAAGAGACCGGAGATTATAGGCATGCCTGTGTGTCCCATGAAGAGACCAGAGATTATAGGCATGCCTGTGTGTCCCATGAAGAGACCAGAGATTATAGGCATGCCTATGTGTCCTATGAAGAGACCTCGGATTATAGGCATGCCTGTGTGTCCAATGAAGAGACCGGAGATTATAGGCATGCCTGTGCGTCCCATGAAGAGACCGGAGATTATAGGCATGCCTTTGTGTCCCATGAAGAGACCTCAGATTATAGGCATGCCTGTGTGTCCCATGAAGAGACCTCGGATTATAGGCATGCCTGTGTGTCCCATGAAGAAACTAGAGATTATAGGCATGCCTATGTGTCCCATGAAGAGACCTTGGATTATAGGCATGCCTGTGTGTCCCATGAAGAGACCTCGGATTAGAGGCATGCCTGTGTGTCCCATGAAGAGACCAGAGATTATAGGCATGCCAGTGTCTTCCATGTAGAGGCCTCAGATTATAGGCATGCCTGTGTATCCCATGAAGAGACCTCGGATTATAGGCATGCTTGTATGTCCCATGAAAAGACTGGAGATTAGAGGCATGCCTGTGTGTCCCATGAAGAGACCTCGGATTATAGGCATGCCTGTGTGTCCCATGAAGAGACCGGAGATTATAGGCATGCCCGTTTGTGCCATGAAGGGACCGGAGATTATAGGCATGCCTGTGTGTCCCATGAAGAAACTGGAGATTATAGGCATGCCTGTGTGTCCCATGAAGAGACCTTGGATTATAGGCATGCCTGTGTGTCCCATAAAGAGACCTCGGATTATAGGCATGCCTGTGTGTCCCATGAAGAGACCAGAGATTATAGGCATGCCTGTGTCTCCCATGTCGAGACCTCGGATTATAGGCATGCCTGTGTGTCCCATGAAGAGACCTCGGATTATAGGCATGCTTTGTGTGTCCCATGAAGAGACTGGAGATTAGAGGCATGCCTGTGTGTCCCATGAAGAGACCTCAGATTATAGGCATGCCTGTGTGTCCCATGAAGAGACCGGAGATTATAGGCATGCCCATGTGTCCCATGAAGGGACCGGAGATTATAGGCATGCCTGTGTGTCTGATAGGAGACCCGAGATTATAGGCATGCCTGTGTGTCCCATGAAAAGACTAGAGATTATAGGCATGCCTGTGTGTCCCAGGAAGAGACTGGAGATTATAGGCATGCCTGTGTGTCCCATGAAGAAACCGGAGATTATAGGCATTCTTGTGAGTCCCATGAAGAGACCTCAGAATATAGGCATGCCTGTGTGTCCCATGAAGAGACCGGAGATTATAGGCTTGCCTGTGTGTCCCATGAAGAGACCGGAGATTATAGGCATGCCTGTGTGTCCCATGAGGAGACCTCGGGTTATAGGCATGCCTGTGTGTCCAATGAAGAGACCGGAGATTATAGGCATGCCTGTGCATCCCATGAAGAGACCGGAGATTATAGGCATGCCTGTGTGTCCCATGAAGAGACCGGAGATTATAGGCATGCCTGTGTGTCCCATGAAGAGACCAGAGATTATAGGCATGCTTGTGAGTCCCACAAAGAGACCTCAGATCATAGGCATGCCTGTGTGTCCCATGAAGAGACCGGAAATTATAGGCATGCCTGTGTGTCCCATGAAGAGACTGGAGATTATAGGCATGCCTGTGTGTCCCAAGAAGAGACCTCGGATTATAGGCATGCCTGTGTGTCCCATGAAGTGACCTCAGATTATAGGCAGGACTGTGTGTCCCATGAAGAGACCTTCGATTATAGGCATGCCTGTGTGTCCCATGAAGAGACCAGAGATTATATGCATGCCTGTGTGTCCCATGAAGAGACAGGAGATTATAGGCATGCCTGTGTGTCCCATGAAGAGACCGGAGATTATAGGCATGCTGTGTGTCCCATGAAGAGACCGGAGATTATAGGCATGCTTGTGTGTCCCATGAAGAGACCTCAGATTATAGGCATGCCTGTGTGTCCCATGAAGAGACCTCGGATTATAGGCATGCCTGTGTGTCCCATGAAGAAACTGGAGATTATAGGCATGCCTGTGTGTCCCATAAGGAGACCGGAGATTATAGGCATGCCTGTGTGTCCCAGGAAGAGACCTCAGAAAATAGGCATGCCTGTGTGTCCCATGAAGAGACCAGAGATTTTCGGCATGCCTGTGTGCCCCATGAAGAGACCGGAGATTATAGGCATGCCTGTGTGTCCCATGAAGAGACCTCGGATTATAGGCATGCCTGTGTATCCCATGAAGAGACCTCGGATTATAGGCATGTCTGTGTGTCCCATGAAGAGACCTCGGATTATAGGCATGCCTGTGTCTCCCATGTAGAGACCTCGGATTATAGGCATGCCTGTGTATCCCATGAAGAGACCTCGGATTATAGGCATGCTTTTGTGTCCCATGAAGAGACTGGAGATTAAAAGCATGCCTGTGTGTCCCATGAAGAGACCTCAGATTATAGGCATGCCTGTGTGTCCCATGAAGAGACCGGAGATTATAGGCATGCCCGTGTCCCCCACAAAGGGACCAGAGATTATAGGCATGCCTGTGTGTCCCATGAAGAAACTGGTGATTATAAGCATGCCTGTGTGTCCCATGAAGAGACCTTGGATTATAGGCATGTCTGTGTGTCCCATGAAGAGACCTCGGATTATAGGCATGTCTGTGTGTCCCATGAAGAGACCAGAGATTATAGGCATGCCTGTGTCTCCCATGTAGAGACCTCGGATTATAGGCATGCCTGTGTATCCCATGAAGAGACCTCGGATTATAGGCATGCTTTTGTGTCCCATGAAGAGACTGGAGATTAAAAGCATGCCTGTGTGTCCCATGAAGAGACCTCAGATTATAGGCATGCCTGTGTGTCCCATGAAGAGACCGGAGATTATAGGCATGCCCGTGTCCCCCACAAAGGGACCAGAGATTATAGGCATGCCTGTGTGTCCCATGAAGAAACTGGTGATTATAAGCATGCCTGTGTGTCCCATGAAGAGACCTTGGATTATAGGCATGTCTGTGTGTCCCATGAAGAGACCTCGGATTATAGGCATGCCTGTGAGTCCCATGAAGAGACCAGAGATTATAGTCATGCCTGTGTCTCCCATGTAGAGACCTCGGATTATAGGCATGCCTGGTTGTCCCATGAAGAGACCTCGGATTATAGGCATGCTTTGTGTGTCCCATGAAAAGACTGGAGATTAGAGGCATGCCTGTGTGTCCCATGAAAAGACCTCGGATTATAGGCATGCCTGTGTGTCCCATGAAGAGACCGGAGATAATAGGCATGCCCGTGTCTCCCATGTAGAGACCTTGGATTATAGGCATGCCTGTGTATCCCATGAAGAGACCTCGGATTATAGGCATGCTTGTGTGTCCCATGAAGAGACCGGAGATTATAGGCATGCCTGTGTGTCCCATGAAGAGACCGGAGATTGTAGGTATGCCTGTGTGTCCCATGAATAGACCGGAGATTATAGGCATGCCTGTGTGTCCCATGAAGAGACCAGAGATTATAGGCATGCCTGTGTGTCCCATGAAGAAACCAGAGATTATAGGCATGCTTGTGAGTCCCACGAAGAGACCTCAGATCATAGGCATGCCTGTGTGTCCCATGAAGAGACCGGAGATTATAGGCTTGCCTGTGTGTCCCATGAAGAGACTGGAGATTATAGGCATGCCTGTGTGTCCCAAGAAGAGACCTCAGATTATAGGCATGCCTGTGTGTCCCATGAAAAGACCTCGGATTATAGGCATGCCTGTGTGTCCCATGAAGAGACCTCAGATTATAGGCAGGACTGTGTGTCCCATGGAGAGACCTTCGATTATAGGCATGCCTGTGTGTCCCATGAAGAGACCAGAGATTATATGCATGCCTGTGTGTCCCATGAAGAGACAGGAGATTATAGGCATGCCTGTGTGTCCCATGAAGAGACCGGAGATTATAGGCATGCTGTGTGTCCCATGAAGAGACCGGAGATTATAGACATGCTTGTGTGTCCTATGAAGAGACCTCAGATTATAGGTATGCCTGTGTGTCCCATGAAGAGAACTCAGATTATAGGCATGCCTGTGTGTCCCATGAAGAGACCTCGGATTATAGGCATGCCTGTGTGTCCCATGAAGAGACCGGAGATTATAGGCATGCCTGTGTGTCCCATGAAGAGACAGGAGATTATAGGCATGCCTGTGTGTCCCATGAAGAGACCAGTGATTATAGGCATGCCTGTGTGTCCCATGAAGAGACCGGAGATTATAGGCATGCCTGTGTGTCCCATGAAGAGACTGGAGATTATAGGCATGCTTGTGAGTCCCATAAAGAGAACTCGGATTATAGGCATGCCTGTGTGTCCCATGAAGAGACCTCAGATTATAGGCTTGCCTGTGTGTCCCATGAAGAGACCAGAGATTATAGGCATGCCTGTGTGTCCCATGAAGAGACAGGAGATTATAGGCATGCATGTGTGTCCCATGAAGAGACCAGAGAGTATAGGTATGCCTGTGTGTCCCATGAAGAGACCAGAGATTATAGGCATGCCTGTGTGTCCCATGAAGAGACCAGAGATTATAGGCATGCCTGTGTGTCCCATGAAGAGACCGGAGTTTATAGGCATGCCTGTGTGTCCCATGAAGAGACCGGAGATTATAGGCATGCCTGTGTGTCCCATGAAGAGACCGGAGATTATAGGCATGCTTGTGAGTCCCATGAAGAGACCAGAGATTATAGGCATGCCTGTGTGTCCCATGAAGAGATCGGAGTTTATAGGCATGCCTATGTGTCCCATGAAGAGACCGGAGATTATAGGCATGCCTGTGTGTCCCATGAAGAGACCTCGGATTATAGGCATGCCTGTGTGTCCCATGAAGAGACTGGAGATTATAGGCATGCCTGTGTGTCCCATGAAGAGACCTCAGATTATAGGCATGCCTGTGTGTCCCATGAAGAGACCAGAGATTATAGGCATGCCTGTGTGTCCTATGAAGAGACCTCGGATTATAGGCATGCCTGTGTGTCCAATGAAGAGACCGGAGATTATAGGCATGCCTGTGCGTCCCATGAAGAGACCAGAGATTATAGGCATGCCTTTGTGTCCCATGAAGAGACCTCAGATTATAGGCATGCCTGTGTGTCCCATGAAGAGACCTCGGATTATAGGCATGCCTGTGTGTCCCATGAAGAAACTAGAGATTATAGGCATGCCTATGTGTCCCATGAAGAGACCTTGGATTATAGGCATGCCTGTGTGTCCCATGAAGAGACCTCGGATTATAGGCATGCCTGTGTCTCCCATGAAGAGACCAGAGATTATAGGCATGCCAGTGTCTTCCATGTAGAGGCCTCAGATTATAGGCATGCCTGTGTATCCCATGAAGAGACCTCGGATTATAGGCATGTCTGTGTGTGCCATGAAGAGACCTCGGATTATAGGCATGCCTGTGTCTCCCATGTAGAGACCTCGGATTATAGGCATGCCTGTGTATCCCATGAAGAGACCTCGGATTATAGGCATGTCTGTGTGTCCCATGAAGAGACCTCGGATTATAGGCATGCCTGTGTCTCCCATGTAGAGACCTCGGATTATAGGCATGCCTGTGTATCCCATGAAGAGACCTCGGATTATAGGCATGCTTTTGTGTCCCATGAAGAGACTGGAGATTAAAAGCATGCCTGTGTGTCCCATGAAGAGACCTCAGATTATAGGCATGCCTGTGTGTCCCATGAAGAGACCGGAGATTATAGGCATGCCCGTGTCCCCCACAAAGGGACCGGAGATTATAGGCATGCCTGTGTGTCCCATGAAGAAACTGGTGATTATAAGCATGCCTGTGTGTCCCATGAAGAGACCTTGGATTATAGGCATGTCTGTGTGTCCCATGAAGAGACCTCGGATTATAGGCATGTCTGTGTGTCCCATGAAGAGACCAGAGATTATAGGCATGCCTGTGTCTCCCATGTAGAGACCTCGGATTATAGGCATGCCTGTGTATCCCATGAAGAGACCTCGGATTATAGGCATGCTTTTGTGTCCCATGAAGAGACTGGAGATTAAAAGCATGCCTGTGTGTCCCATGAAGAGACCTCAGATTATAGGCATGCCTGTGTGTCCCATGAAGAGACCGGAGATTATAGGCATGTCCGTGTCCCCCACAAAGGGACCAGAGATTATAGGCATGCCTGTGTGTCCCATGAAGAAACTGGTGATTATAAGCATGCCTGTGTGTCCCATGAAGAGACCTTGGATTATAGGCATGTCTGTGTGTCCCATGAAGAGACCTCGGATTATAGGCATGCCTGTGAGTCCCATGAAGAGACCAGAGATTATAGTCATGCCTGTGTCTCCCATGTAGAGACCTCGGATTATAGGCATGCCTGGTTGTCCCATGAAGAGACCTCGGATTATAGGCATGCTTTGTGTGTCCCATGAAGAGACTGGAGATTAGAGGCATGCCTGTGTGTCCCATGAAAAGACCTCGGATTATAGGCATGCCTGTGTGTCCCATGGAGAGACCGGAGATAATAGGCATGCCCGTGTCTCCCATGTAGAGACCTTGGATTATAGGCATGCCTGTGTATCCCATGAAGAGACCTCGGATTATAGGCATGCTTGTGTGTCCCATGAAGAGACCGGAGATTATAGGCATGCCTGTGTGTCCCATGAAGAGACCGGAGATTGTAGGTATGCCTGTGTGTCCCATGAATAGACCGGAGATTATAGGCATGCCTGTGTGTCCCATGAAGAGACCAGAGATTATAGGCATGCCTGTGTGTCCCATGAAGAAACCAGAGATTATAGGCATGCTTGTGAGTCCCACGAAGAGACCTCAGATCATAGGCATGCCTGTGTGTCCCATGAAGAGACCGGAGATTATAGGCATGCCTGTCTGTCCCATGAAAAGACTGGAGATTATAGGCATGCCTGTGTGTCCCAAGAAGAGACCTCAGATTATAGGCATGCCTGTGTGTCCCATGAAAAGACCTCGGATTATAGGCATGCCTGTGTGTCCCATGAAGAGACCTCAGATTATAGGCAGGACTGTGTGTCCCATGGAGAGACCTTCGATTATAGGCATGCCTGTGTGTCCCATGAAGAGACCAGAGATTATATGCATGCCTGTGTGTCCCATGAAGAGACAGGAGATTATAGGCATGCCTGTGTGTCCCATGAAGAGACCGGAGATTATAGGCATGCTGTGTGTCCCATGAAGAGACCGGAGATTATAGACATGCTTGTGTGTCCTATGAAGAGACCTCAGATTATAGGTATGCCTGTGTGTCCCATGAAGAGAACTCAGATTATAGGCATGCCTGTGTGTCCCATGAAGAGACCTCGGATTATAGGCATGCCTGTGTGTCCCATGAAGAGACCGGAGATTATAGGCATGCCTGTGTGTCCCATGAAGAGACAGGAGATTATAGGCATGCCTGTGTGTCCCATGAAGAGACCAGTGATTATAGGCATGCCTGTGTGTCCCATGAAGAGACCGGAGATTATAGGCATGCCTGTGTGTCCCATGAAGAGACTGGAGATTATAGGCATGCTTGTGAGTCCCATAAAGAGAACTCGGATTATAGGCATGCCTGTGTGTCCCATGAAGAGACCTCAGATTATAGGCTTGCCTGTGTGTCCCATGAAGAGACCAGAGATTATAGGCATGCCTGTGTGTCCCATGAAGAGACAGGAGATTATAGGCATGCATGTGTGTCCCATGAAGAGACCAGAGAGTATAGGTATGCCTGTGTGTCCCATGAAGAGACCAGAGATTATAGGCATGCCTGTGTGTCCCATGAAGAGACCAGAGATTATAGGCATGCCTGTGTGTCCCATGAAGAGACCGGAGTTTATAGGCATGCCTGTGTGTCCCATGAAGAGACCGGAGATTATAGGCATGCCTGTGTGTCCCATGAAGAGACCGGAGATTATAGGCATGCTTGTGAGTCCCATGAAGAGACCAGAGATTATAGGCATGCCTGTGTGTCCCATGAAGAGATCGGAGTTTATAGGCATGCCTATGTGTCCCATGAAGAGACCGGAGATTATAGGCATGCCTGTGTGTCCCATGAAGAGACCTCGGATTATAGGCATGCCTGTGTGTCCCATGAAGAGACTGGAGATTATAGGCATGCCTGTGTGTCCCATGAAGAGATAGGAGATTATAGGCATGCATGTGTGTCCCATGAAGAGACTGGAGATTATAGGCATGCCTGTGTGTCCCATGAAGAGACCAGAGATTATAGGCATGCCTGTGTGTCCCATGAAGAGCTTGGATATTATAGGCATGCCTGAGTGTCCCATGAAGAGACCGGAGATTATAGGCATGCTTGTGAGTCCCATGAAGAGATCTCAGATTATAGGCATGCCTGTGTGTCCCATGAAGAGACCGGAGATTATAGGCATGCCTGTGTGTCCCATGAAGAGACCAGAGATTATAGGCATGCCTGTGTGTCCCATGAAGAGACCTCGGATTATAGGCATGCCTGTGTGTCCCATGAAGAGACCTCAGATTATAGGCATGCCTGTGTGTCCCATGAAGAGACCAGAGATTATAGGCATGCCTGTGTGTCCTATGAAGAGACCTCGGATTATAGGCATGCCTGTGTGTCCAATGAAGAGACCGGAGATTATAGGCATGCCTGTGCGTCCCATGAAGAGACCAGAGATTATAGGCATGCCTTTGTGTCCCATGAAGAGACCTCAGATTATAGGCATGCCTGTGTGTCCCATGAAGAGACCTCGGATTATAGGCATGCCTGTGTGTCCCATGAAGAAACTAGAGATTATAGGCATGCCTATGTGTCCCATGAAGAGACCTTGGATTATAGGCATGCCTGTGTGTCCCATGAAGAGACCTCGGATTATAGGCATGCCTGTGTGTCCCATGAAGAGACCAGAGATTATAGGCATGCCAGTGTCTTCCATGTAGAGGCCTCAGATTATAGGCATGCCTGTGTATCCCATGAAGAGACCTCGGATTATAGGCATGTCTGTGTGTGCCATGAAGAGACCTCGGATTATAGGCATGCCTGTGTCTCCCATGTAGAGACCTCGGATTATAGGCATGCCTGTGTATCCCATGAAGAGACCTCGGATTATAGGCATGTCTGTGTGTCCCATGAAGAGACCTCGGATTATAGGCATGCCTGTGTCTCCCATGTAGAGACCTCGGATTATAGGCATGCCTGTGTATCCCATGAAGAGACCTCGGATTATAGGCATGCTTTTGTGTCCCATGAAGAGACTGGAGATTAAAAGCATGCCTGTGTGTCCCATGAAGAGACCTCAGATTATAGGCATGCCTGTGTGTCCCATGAAGAGACCGGAGATTATAGGCATGCCCATGTCCCCCACAAAGGGACCAGAGATTATAGGCATGCCTGTGTGTCCCATGAAGAAACTGGTGATTATAAGCATGCCTGTGTGTCCCATGAAGAGACCTTGGATTATAGGCATGTCTGTGTGTCCCATGAAGAGACCTCGGATTATAGGCATGTCTGTGTGTCCCATGAAGAGACCAGAGATTATAGGCATGCCTGTGTCTCCCATGTAGAGACCTCGGATTATAGGCATGCCTGTGTATCCCATGAAGAGACCTCGGATTATAGGCATGCTTTTGTGTCCCATGAAGAGACTGGAGATTAAAAGCATGCCTGTGTGTCCCATGAAGAGACCTCAGATTATAGGCATGCCTGTGTGTCCCATGAAGAGACCGGAGATTATAGGCATGCCCGTGTCCCCCACAAAGGGACCAGAGATTATAGGCATGCCTGTGTGTCCCATTAAGAAACTGGTGATTATAAGCATGCCTGTGTGTCCCATGAAGAGACCTTGGATTATAGGCATGTCTGTGTGTCCCATGAAGAGACCTCGGATTATAGGCATGCCTGTGAGTCCCATGAAGAGACCAGAGATTATAGTCATGCCTGTGTCTCCCATGTAGAGACCTCGGATTATAGGCATGCCTGGTTGTCCCATGAAGAGACCTCGGATTATAGGCATGCTTTGTGTGTCCCATGAAGAGACTGGAGATTAGAGGCATGCCTGTGTGTCCCATGAAAAGACCTCGGATTATAGGCATGCCTGTGTGTCCCATGAAGAGACCGGAGATAATAGGCATGCCCGTGTGTCCCATGAAGGGACCGGAGATTATAGGCATGCCTGTGTGTCCCATTAGGAGACCAGAGATTATAGGCATGCCTGTGTGTCCCATGAAAAGACTGGAGATTATAGGCATGCCTGTGTGTCCCATGAAGAGACCGGAGATTATAGGCATGCCTGTGTGTCCCATGAAGAGACCGGAGATTATAGGCATGCCTGTGTGTCCCATGAAGAGACTGGAGATTATAGGCATGCCTGTGTGTCCCATGAAGAGACCGGAGATTATAGGCATGCCTGTGTGCCAAGAAGAGACCTCAGATTATAGGCATGCCTGTGTGTCCCATGAAAAGACCTCGGATTATAGGCATGCCTGTGTGTCCCATGAAGAGACCTCAGATTATAGGCAGGACTGTGTGTCCCATGAAGAGACCTCAGATTATAGGCAGGACTGTGTGTCCCATGAAGAGACCTTCGATTATAGGCATGCCTGTGTGTCCCATGAAGAGACCAGAGATTATATGCATGCCTGTGTGTCCCATGAAGAGACAGGAGATTATAGGCATGCCTGTGTGTCCCATGAAGAGACCGGAGATTATAGGCATGCTGTGTGTCCCATGAAGAGACCGGAGATTATAGGCATGCTTGTGTGTCCTATGAAGAGACCTCAGATTATAGGTATGCCTGTGTGTCCCATGAAGAGAACTCAGTTTATAGTCATGCCTGTGTCTCCCATGTAGAGACCTCGGATTATAGGCATGCCTGGTTGTCCCATGAAGAGACCTCGGATTATAGGCATGCTTTGTGTGTCCCATGAAGAGACTGGAGATTAGAGGCATGCCTGTGTGTCCCATGAAAAGACCTCGGATTATAGGCATGCCTGTGTGTCCCATGAAGAGACCGGAGATAATAGGCATGCCCGTGTCTCCCATGTAGAGACCTTGGATTATAGGCATGCCTGTGTATCCCATGAAGAGACCTCGGATTATAGGCATGCTTGTGTGTCCCATGAAGAGACCGGAGATTATAGGCATGCCTGTGTGTCCCATGAAGAGACCGGAGATTGTAGGTATGCCTGTGTGTCCCATGAATAGACCGGAGATTATAGGCATGCCTGTGTGTCCCATGAAGAGACCAGAGATTATAGGCATGCCTGTGTGTCCCATGAAGAAACCAGAGATTATAGGCATGCTTGTGAGTCCCACGAAGAGACCTCAGATCATAGGCATGCCTGTGTGTCCCATGAAGAGACCGGAGATTATAGGCATGCCTGTGTGTCCCATGAAGAGACTGGAGATTATAGGCATGCCTGTGTGTCCCAAGAAGAGACCTCAGATTATAGGCATGCCTGTGTGTCCCATGAAAAGACCTCGGATTATAGGCATGCCTGTGTGTCCCATGAAGAGACCTCAGATTATAGGCAGGATTGTGTGTCCCATGGAGAGACCTTCGATTATAGGCATGCCTGTGTGTCCCATGAAGAGACCAGAGATTATATGCATGCCTGTGTGTCCCATGAAGAGACAGGAGATTATAGGCATGCCTGTGTGTCCCATGAAGAGACCGGAGATTATAGGCATGCTGTGTGTCCCATGAAGAGACCGGAGATTATAGACATGCTTGTGTGTCCTATGAAGAGACCTCAGATTATAGGTATGCCTGTGTGTCCCATGAAGAGAACTCAGATTATAGGCATGCCTGTGTGTCCCATGAAGAGACCTCGGATTATAGGCATGCCTGTGTGTCCCATGAAGAGACCGGAGATTATAGGCATGCCTGTGTGTCCCATGAAGAGACAGGAGATTATAGGCATGCCTGTGTGTCCCATGAAGAGACCAGTGATTATAGGCATGCCTGTGTGTCCCATGAAGAGACCGGAGATTATAGGCATGCCTGTGTGTCCCATGAAGAGACTGGAGATTATAGGCATGCTTGTGAGTCCCATAAAGAGAACTCGGATTATAGGCATGCCTGTGTGTCCCATGAAGAGACCTCAGATTATAGGCTTGCCTGTGTGTCCCATGAAGAGACCAGAGATTATAGGCATGCCTGTGTGTCCCATGAAGAGACAGGAGATTATAGGCATGCATGTGTGTCCCATGAAGAGACCAGAGAGTATAGGTATGCCTGTGTGTCCCATGAAGAGACCAGAGATTATAGGCATGCCTGTGTGTCCCATGAAGAGACCAGAGATTATAGGCATGCCTGTGTGTCCCATGAAGAGACCGGAGTTTATAGGCATGCCTGTGTGTCCCATGAAGAGACCGGAGATTATAGGCATGCCTGTGTGTCCCATGAAGAGACCGGAGATTATAGGCATGCTTGTGAGTCCCATGAAGAGACCAGAGATTATAGGCATGCCTGTGTGTCCCATGAAGAGATCGGAGTTTATAGGCATGCCTATGTGTCCCATGAAGAGACCGGAGATTATAGGCATGCCTGTGTGTCCCATGAAGAGACCTCGGATTATAGGCATGCCTGTGTGTCCCATGAAGAGACTGGAGATTATAGGCATGCCTGTGTGTCCCATGAAGAGATAGGAGATTATAGGCATGCATGTGTGTCCCATGAAGAGACTGGAGATTATAGGCATGCCTGTGTGTCCCATGAAGAGACCAGAGATTATAGGCATGCCTGTGTGTCCCATGAAGAGCTTGGATATTATAGGCATGCCTGAGTGTCCCATGAAGAGACCGGAGATTATAGGCATGCTTGTGAGTCCCATGAAGAGATCTCAGATTATAGGCATGCCTGTGTGTCCCATGAAGAGACCGGAGATTATAGGCATGCCTGTGTGTCCCATGAAGAGACCAGAGATTATAGGCATGCCTGTGTGTCCCATGAAGAGACCTCGGATTATAGGCATGCCTGTGTGTCCCATGAAGAGACCTCAGATTATAGGCATGCCTGTGTGTCCCATGAAGAGACCAGAGATTATAGGCATGCCTGTGTGTCCTATGAAGAGACCTCGGATTATAGGCATGCCTGTGTGTCCAATGAAGAGACCGGAGATTATAGGCATGCCTGTGCGTCCCATGAAGAGACCAGAGATTATAGGCATGCCTTTGTGTCCCATGAAGAGACCTCAGATTATAGGCATGCCTGTGTGTCCCATGAAGAGACCTCGGATTATAGGCATGCCTGTGTGTCCCATGAAGAAACTAGAGATTATAGGCATGCCTATGTGTCCCATGAAGAGACCTTGGATTATAGGCATGCCTGTGTGTCCCATGAAGAGACCTCGGATTATAGGCATGCCTGTGTGTCCCATGAAGAGACCAGAGATTATAGGCATGCCAGTGTCTTCCATGTAGAGGCCTCAGATTATAGGCATGCCTGTGTATCCCATGAAGAGACCTCGGATTATAGGCATGTCTGTGTGTGCCATGAAGAGACCTCGGATTATAGGCATGCCTGTGTCTCCCATGTAGAGACCTCGGATTATAGGCATGCCTGTGTATCCCATGAAGAGACCTCGGATTATAGGCATGTCTGTGTGTCCCATGAAGAGACCTCGGATTATAGGCATGCCTGTGTCTCCCATGTAGAGACCTCGGATTATAGGCATGCCTGTGTATCCCATGAAGAGACCTCGGATTATAGGCATGCTTTTGTGTCCCATGAAGAGACTGGAGATTAAAAGCATGCCTGTGTGTCCCATGAAGAGACCTCAGATTATAGGCATGCCTGTGTGTCCCATGAAGAGACCGGAGATTATAGGCATGCCCGTGTCCCCCACAAAGGGACCAGAGATTATAGGCATGCCTGTGTGTCCCATGAAGAAACTGGTGATTATAAGCATGCCTGTGTGTCCCATGAAGAGACCTTGGATTATAGGCATGTCTGTGTGTCCCATGAAGAGACCTCGGATTATAGGCATGTCTGTGTGTCCCATGAAGAGACCAGAGATTATAGGCATGCCTGTGTCTCCCATGTAGAGACCTCGGATTATAGGCATGCCTGTGTATCCCATGAAGAGACCTCGGATTATAGGCATGCTTTTGTGTCCCATGAAGAGACTGGAGATTAAAAGCATGCCTGTGTGTCCCATGAAGAGACCTCAGATTATAGGCATGCCTGTGTGTCCCATGAAGAGACCGGAGATTATAGGCATGCCCGTGTCCCCCACAAAGGGACCAGAGATTATAGGCATGCCTGTGTGTCCCATTAAGAAACTGGTGATTATAAGCATGCCTGTGTGTCCCATGAAGAGACCTTGGATTATAGGCATGTCTGTGTGTCCCATGAAGAGACCTCGGATTATAGGCATGCCTGTGAGTCCCATGAAGAGACCAGAGATTATAGTCATGCCTGTGTCTCCCATGTAGAGACCTCGGATTATAGGCATGCCTGGTTGTCCCATGAAGAGACCTCGGATTATAGGCATGCTTTGTGTGTCCCATGAAGAGACTGGAGATTAGAGGCATGCCTGTGTGTCCCATGAAAAGACCTCGGATTATAGGCATGCCTGTGTGTCCCATGAAGAGACCGGAGATAATAGGCATGCCCGTGTGTCCCATGAAGGGACCGGAGATTATAGGCATGCCTGTGTGTCCCATTAGGAGACCAGAGATTATAGGCATGCCTGTGTGTCCCATGAAAAGACTGGAGATTATAGGCATGCCTGTGTGTCCCATGAAGAGACCGGAGATTATAGGCATGCCTGTGTGTCCCATGAAGAGACCGGAGATTATAGGCATGCCTGTGTGTCCCATGAAGAGACTGGAGATTATAGGCATGCCTGTGTGTCCCATGAAGAGACCGGAGATTATAGGCATGCCTGTGTGTCCCAAGAAGAGACCTCAGATTATAGGCATGCCTGTGTGTCCCATGAAAAGACCTCGGATTATAGGCATGCCTGTGTGTCCCATGAAGAGACCTCAGATTATAGGCAGGACTGTGTGTCCCATGAAGAGACCTCAGATTATAGGCAGGACTGTGTGTCCCATGAAGAGACCTTCGATTATAGGCATGCCTGTGTGTCCCATGAAGAGACCAGAGATTATATGCATGCCTGTGTGTCCCATGAAGAGACAGGAGATTATAGGCATGCCTGTGTGTCCCATGAAGAGACCGGAGATTATAGGCATGCTGTGTGTCCCATGAAGAGACCGGAGATTATAGGCATGCTTGTGTGTCCTATGAAGAGACCTCAGATTATAGGTATGCCTGTGTGTCCCATGAAGAGAACTCAGTTTATAGGCATGCCTGTGTGTCCCATGAAGAGACCTCGGATTATAGGCATGCCTGTGTGTCCCATGAAGAGACCGGAGATTATAGGCATGCCTGTGTGTCCCATGAAGAGACAGGAGATTATAGGCATGCCTGTGTGTCCCATGAAGAGACCAGTGATTATAGGCATGCCTGTGTGTCCCATGAAGAGACTTGAGATTATAGGCATGCCTGTGTGTCCCATGAAGAGACCGGAGATTATAGGCATGCTTGTGAGTCCCATGAAGAGAACTCGGATTATAGGCATGCCTGTGTGTCCCATGAAGAGACCTCAGATTATAGGCTTGCCTGTGTGTCCCATGAAGAGACCAGAGATTATAGGCATGCCTGTGTGTCCCATGAAGAGACAGGAGATTATAGGCATGCATGTGTGTCCCATGAAGAGACCAGAGAGTATAGGTATGCCTGTGTGTCCCATGAAGAGACCAGAGATTATAGGCATGCCTGTGTGTCCCATGAAGAGACCAGAGATTATAGGCATGCCTGTGTGTCCCATGAAGAGACCGGAGTTTATAGGCATGCCTGTGTGTCCCATGAAGAGACCGGAGATTATAGGCATGCCTGTGTGTCCCATGAAGAGACCGGAGATTATAGGCATGCTTGTGAGTCCCATGAAGAGACCGGAGATTATAGGCATGCCTGTGTGTCCCATGAAGAGATCGGAGTTTATAGGCATGCCTATGTGTCCCATGAGGAGACCGGAGATTATAGGCATGCCTGTGTGTCCCATGAAGAGACCTCGGATTATAGGCATGCCTGTGTGTCCCATGAAGAGACCTCGGGTTATAGGCATGCCTGTGTGTCCAATGAAGAGACCGGAGATTATAGGCATGCCTGTGCATCCCATGAAGAGACCGGAGATTATAGGCATGCCTGTGTGTCCCATGAAGAGACTGGAGATTATAGGCATGCCTGTGTGTCCCATGAAGAGACCAGAGATTATAGGCATGCCTGTGTGTCCCATGAAGAGACCAGAGATTATAGGCATGCCTGTGTGTCCCATGAAGAGCTTGGATATTATAGGCATGCCTGTGTGCCCATGAAGAGACCGGAGATTATAGGCATGCTTGTGAGTCCCATGAAGAGATCTCAGATTATAGGCATGCCTGTGTGTCCCATGAAGAGACCGGAGATTATTGGCATGCCTGTGTGTCCCATGAAGAGACCAGAGATTATAGGCATGCCTATGTGTCCCATGAAGAGACCTCGGATTATAGGCATGCCTGTGTGTCCCGTGAAGAGACCTCAGATTATAGGCATGCCTGTGTGTCCCATGAAGAGACCAGAGATTATAGGCATGCCTGTGTGTCCCATGAAGAGACTGGAGATTATAGGCATGCCTGTGTGTCCCATGAAGAGACCGGAGATTATAGGCATGCCTGTGTGACCCATGAAGAGACCTTGGATTATAGGCATGCCTGTGTGTCCCATGAAGAGACCTCGGATTATAGGCATGTCTGTGTGTCCCATGAAGAGACCAGAGATTATAGGCATGCCTGTGTCTCCCATGTAGAGACCTCGGATTATCGGCATGCCTGTGTATCCCATGAAGAGACCTCGGATTATAGGCATGCTTTTGTGTCCCATGAAGAGACTGGAGATTAAAAGCATGCCTGTGTGTCCCATGAAGAGACCTCAGATTATAGGCATGCCTGTGTGTCCCATGAAGAGACCGGAGATTATAGGCATGCCCGTGTGTCCCACAAAGGGACCAGAGATTATAGGCATGCCTGTGTGTCCCATGAAAAGACCGGAGATTATAGGCATGCCCGTGTGTCCCATGAAGGGACCGGAGATTATAGGCATGCCTGTGTGTCCCATTAGGAGACCAGAGATTATAGGCATGCCTGTGTGTCCCATGAAAAGACTGGAGATTATAGGCATGCCTGTGTGTCCCATGAAGAGACCGGAGATTATAGGCATGCCTGTGTGTCCCATGAAGAGACCCGAGATTATAGGCATGCCTGTGTGTCCCATGAAGAGACTGGAGATTTTAGGCATGCCTGTGTGTCCCATGAAGAGACCGGAGATTATAGGCATGCCTGTGTGTCCCATGAAGAGACCGGAGATTTTAGGAATGCCTGTGTGCCCCATGAAGAGACCGGAGATTATAGGCATGCCTGTGTGTCCCATGAAGAGACCGGAGATTATAGGCATGCCTGTGTGTCCCATGAAGAGACCTCGGATTATAGGCATGCCTGTGTGTCCAATAAAGAGACCGGAGATTATAGGCATGCCTGTGCATCCCATGAAGAGACTGGAGATTATAGGCATGCTAGTGTGTCTCATGAAGAGACCGGAGATTATAGGCATGCCTGTGTGTCCCATGAAGAGACCTCGGATTATAGGCATGCCTGTGTGTCCCATGAAGAGACCTCGGATTATAGGCATGCCTGTGTGTCCCATGAAGAAACTGGAGATTATAGGCATGCCTGTGTGTTCCATGAAGAGACCTCGGATTATAGGCATGCCTGTGTGTCCCATGAAGAGACCAGAGATTATAGGCATGCCTGTGTCTCCCATGTAGAGACCTTGGATTATAGGCATGCCTGTGTATCCCATGAAGAGACCTCGGATTATAGGCATGCTTGTGTGTCCCATGAAGAGACCGGAGATTATAGGCATGCCTGTGTGTCCCATGAAGAGACCGGAGATTGTAGGTATGCCTGTGTGTCCCATGAAGAGACTGGAGATTATAGGCATGCCTGTGTGTCCCATGAAGAGACCAGAGATTATAGGCATGCCTGTGTGTCCCATGAAGAAACTGGAGATTATAGGCATGCTTGTGAGTCCCACGAAGAGACCTCAGATCATAGGCATGCCTGTGTGTCCCATGAAGAGACCGGAGATTATAGGCATGCCTGTGTGTCCCATGAAGAGACCGGAGATTATAGGCATGCCTGTGTGTCCCAAGAAGAGACCTCAGATTATAGGCATGCCTGGGTGTCCCATGAAAATACCTCGGATTATAGGCATGCCTGTGTGTCCCATGAAGAGACCTCAGATTATAGGCAGGACTGTGTGTCCCATGAAGAGACCTTCGATTATAGGCATGCCTGTGTGTCCCATGAAGAGACCAGAGATTATATGCATGCCTGTGTGTCCCATGAAGAGACAGGAGATTATAGGCATGCCTGTGTGTCCCATGAAGAGACCGGAGATTATAGGCATGCTGTGTGTCCCATGAAGAGACCGGAGATTATAGGCATGCTTGTGTGTCCCATGAAGAGACCTCAGATTATAGGTATGCCTGTGTGTCCCATGAAGAGAACTCAGATTATAGGCATGCCTGTGTGTCCCATGAAGAGACCTCGGATTATAGGCATGCCTGTGTGTCCCATGAAGAGACCGGAGATTATAGGCATGCCTGTGTGCCCCATGAAGAGACAGGAGATTATAGGCATGCCTGTGTGTCCCATGAAGAGACCAGTGATTATAGGCATGCCTGTGTGTCCCATGAAGAGACCGGAGATTATAGGCATGCCTGTGTGTCCCATGAAGAGACCGGAGATTATAGGCATGCTTGTGAGTCCCATGAAGAGAACTCGGATTATAGGCATGCCTGTGTGTCCCATGAAGAGACCTCAGATTATAGGCTTGCCTGTGTGTCCCATGAAGAGACCAGAGATTATAGGCATGCCTGTGTGTCCCATGAAGAGACAGGAGATTATAGGCATGCATGTGTGTCCCATGAAGAGACCAGAGAGTATAGGTATGCCTGTGTGTCCCATGAAGAGACCAGAGATTATAGGCATGCCTGTGTGTCCCATGAAGAGACCAGAGATTATAGGCATGCCTGTGTGTCCCATGAAGAGACCGGAGTTTATAGGCATGCCTGTGTGTCCCATGAAGAGACCGGAGATTATAGGCATGCCTGTGTGTCCCATGAAGAGACCGGAGATTATAGGCATGCTTGTGAGTCCCATGAAGAGACCGGAGATTATAGGCATGCCTGTGTGTCCCATGAAGAGACCGGAGTTTATAGGCATGCCTATGTGTCCCATGAAGAGACCGGAGATTATAGGCATGCCTGTGTGTCCCATGAAGAGACCTCGGATTATAGGCATGCCTGTGTGTCCCATGAAGAGACCGGAGATTATAGGCATGCCTGTGTGTCCCATGAAGAGACAGAAGATTATAGGCATGCATGTGTGTCCCATGAAGAGACCGGAGATTATAGGCATGCCGGTGTGTCCCATGAAGAGACCAGAGATTATAGGCATGCCTGTGTGTCCCATGAAGAGACTGGATATTATAGGCATGCCTGTGTGTCCCATGAAGAGACCGGAGATTATAGGCATGCTTGTGAGTCCCATGAAGAGATCTCAGATTATAGGCATGCCTGTGTGTCCCATGAAGAGACCGGAGATTATAGGCATAACTGTGTGTCCCATGAAGAGACCAGAGATTATAGGCATGCCTGTGTGTCCCATGAAGAGACCTCGGATTATAGGCATGCCTGTGTGTCCCATGAAGAGACCTCAGATTATAGGCATGCCTGTGTGTCCCATGAAGAGACCAGAGATTATAGGCATGCCTGTGTGTCCTATGAAGAGACCTCAGATTATAGGCATGCCTGTGTGTCCAATGAAGAGACCGGAGATTATAGGCATGCCTGTGCGTCCCATGAAGAGACCGGAGATTATAGGCATGCCTTTGTGTCCCATGAAGAGACCTCAGATTATAGGCATGCCTGTGTGTCCCATGAAGAGACCTCGGATTATAGGCATGCCTGTGTGTCCCATGAAGAAACTAGAGATTATAGGCATGCCTATGTGTCCCATGAAGAGACCTTGGATTATAGGCATGCCTGTGTGTCCCATGAAGAGACCTCGGATTATAGGCATGCCTGTGTGTCCCATGAAGAGACCAGAGATTATAGGCATGCCAGTGTCTTCCATGTAGAGGCCTCAGATTATAGGCATGCCTGTGTATCCCATGAAGAGACCTCGGATTATAGGCATGCTTGTATGTCCCATGAAAAGACTGGAGATTAGAGGCATGCCTGTGTGTCCCATGAAGAGACCTCGGATTATAGGCATGCCTGTGTGTCCCATGAAGAGACCGGAGATTATAGGCATGCCCGTTTGTCCCATGAAGGGACCGGAGATTATAGGCATGCCTGTGTGTCCCATGAAGAAACTGGTGATTATAGGCATGCCTGTGTGTCCCATGAAGAGACCTTGGATTATAGGCATGCCTGTGTGTCCCATAAAGAGACCTCGGATTATAGGCATGCCTGTGTGTCCCATGAAGAGACCAGAGATTATAGGCATGCCTGTGTCTCCCATGTCGAGACCTCGGATTATAGGCATGCCTGTGTGTCCCATGAAGAGACCGGAGATTATAGGCATGCCCGTGTGTCCCATGAAGGGACCGGAGATTATAGGCATGCCTGTGTGTCTGATAGGAGACCCGAGATTATAGGCATGCCTGTGTGTCCCATGAAAAGACTAGAGATTATAGGCATGCCTGTGTGTCCCAGGAAGAGACTGGAGATTATAGGCATGCCTGTGTGTCCCATGAAGAAACCGGAGATTATAGGCATTCTTGTGAGTCCCATGAAGAGACCTCAGAATATAGGCATGCCTGTGTGTCCCATGAAGAGACCGGAGATTATAGGCTTGCCTGTGTGTCCCATGAAGAGACCGGAGATTATAGGCATGCCTGTGTGTCCCATGAGGAGACCTCGGGTTATAGGCATGCCTGTGTGTCCAATGAAGAGACCGGAGATTATAGGCATGCCTGTGCATCCAATGAAGAGACCGGAGATTATAGGCATGCCTGTGTGTCCCATGAAGAGACCGGAGATTATAGGCATGCCTGTGTGTCCCATGAAGAGACCGGAGATTATAGGCATGCTTGTGAGTCCCACAAAGAGACCTCAGATCATAGGCATGCCTGTGTGTCCCATGAAGAGACCGGAAATTATAGGCATGCCTGTGTGTCCCATGAAGAGACCGGAGATTATAGGCATGCCTGTGTGTCCCAAGAAGAGACCTCGGATTATAGGCATGCCTGTGTGTCCCATGAAGTGACCTCAGATTATAGGCAGGACTGTGTGTCCCATGAAGAGACCTTCGATTATAGGCATGCCTGTGTGTCCCATGAAGAGACCAGAGATTATATGCATGCCTGTGTGTCCCATGAAGAGACAGGAGATTATAGGCATGCCTGTGTGTCCCATGAAGAGACCGGAGATTATAGGCATGCTGTGTGTCCCATGAAGAGACCGGAGATTATAGGCATGCTTGTGTGTCCCATGAAGAGACCTCAGATTATAGGCATGCCTGTGTGTCCCATGAAGAGACCTCGGATTATTGGCATGCCTGTGTGTCCCATGAAGAAACTGGAGATTATAGGCATGTCTGTGTGTTCCATGAAGAGACCTCGGATTATAGGCATGCCTGTGTTTCCCATGAAGAGACCAGAGATTATAGGCATGGCTGTGTCTCCCATGTAGAGACCTTGGATTATAGGCATGCCTGTGTATCCCATGAAGAGACCTCGGATTATAGGCATGCTTGTGTGTCCCATGAAGAGACCGGAGATTATAGGCATGCCTGTGTGTCCCATGAAGAGACCGGAGATTGTAGGTATGCCTGTGTGTCCCATGAAGAGACCGGAGATTATAGGCATGCCTGTGTGTCCCATGAAGAGACCAGAGATTATAGGCATGCCTGTGTGTCCCATGAAGAAACCGGAGATTATAGGCATGCTTGTGAGTCCCACGAAGAGACATCAGATCATAGGCATGCCTGTGTGTCCCATGAAGAGACCGGAGATTATAGGCATGCCTGTGTGTCCCATGAAGAGACTGGAGATTATAGGCATGCCTGTGTGTCCCAAGAAGAGACCTCAGATTATAGGCATGCCTGTGTGTCCCATGAAAAGACCTCGGATTATAGGCATGCCTGTGTGTCCCATGAAGAGACC
This sequence comes from Triturus cristatus, assembly GCF_964204655.1. NCBI lineage: Eukaryota > Metazoa > Chordata > Amphibia > Caudata > Salamandridae > Triturus > Triturus cristatus. The sequence goes on along the minus strand of NC_140595.1, from coordinate 465,657,873 downwards.
TCAGATTATAGGCAGGACTGTGTGTCCCATGAAGAGACCTTCGATTATAGGCATGCCTGTGTGTCCCATGAAGAGACCAGAGATTATATGCATGCCTGTGTGTCCCATGAAGAGACAGGAGATTATAGGCATGCCTGTGTGTCCCATGAAGAGACCGGAGATTATAGGCATGCTGTGTGTCCCATGAAGAGACCGGAGATTATAGGCATGCTTGTGTGTCCTATGAAGAGACCTCAGATTATAGGTATGCCTGTGTGTCCCATGAAGAGAACTCAGATTATAGGCATGCCTGTGTGTCCCATGAAGAGACCTCGGATTATAGGCATGCCTGTGTGTCCCATGAAGAGACCGGAGATTATAGGCATGCCTGTGTGTCCCATGAAGAGACAGGAGATTATAGGCATGCCTGTGTGTCCCATGAAGAGACCAGTGATTATAGGCATGCCTGTGTGTCCCATGAAGAGACCGGAGATTATAGGCATGCCTGTGTGTCCCATGAAGAGACCGGAGATTATAGGCATGCTTGTGAGTCCCATAAAGAGAACTCGGATTATAGGCATGCCTGTGTGTCCCATGAAGAGACCTCAGATTATAGGCTTGCCTGTGTGTCCCATGAAGAGACCAGAGATTATAGGCATGCCTGTGTGTCCCATGAAGAGACAGGAGATTATAGGCATGCATGTGTGTCCCATGAAGAGACCAGAGAGTATAGGTATGCCTGTGTGTCCCATGAAGAGACCAGAGATTATAGGCATGCCTGTGTGTCCCATGAAGAGACCAGAGATTATAGGCATGCCTGTGTGTCCCATGAAGAGACGGGAGTTTATAGACATGCCTGTGTGTCCCATGAAGAGACCGGAGATTATAGGCATGCTTGTGAGTCCCATGAAGAGACCGGAGATTATAGGCATGCCTGTGTGTCCCATGAAGAGATCGGAGTTTATAGGCATGCCTATGTGTCCCATGAAGAGACCGGAGATTATAGGCATGCCTGTGTGTCCCATGAAGAGACCTCGGATTATAGGCATGCCTGTGTGTCCCATGAAGAGACCGGAGATTATAGGCATGCCTGTGTGTCCCATGAAGAGACAGGAGATTATAGGCATGCATGTGTGTCCTATGAAGAGACTGGAGATTATAGGCATGCCTGTGTGTCCCATGAAGAGACCAGAGATTATAGGCATGCCTGTGTGTCCCATGAAGAGCTTGGATATTATAGGCATGCCTGAGTGTCCCATGAAGAGAACGGAGATTATAGGCATGCTTGTGAGTCCCATGAAGAGATCTCAGATTATAGGCATGCCTGTGTGTCCCATGAAGAGACCGGAGATTATAGGCATGCCTGTGTGTCCCATGAAGAGACCAGAGATTATAGGCATGCCTGTGTGTCCCATGAAGAGACCTCAGATTATAGGCATGCCTGTGTGTCCCATGAAGAGACCTCAGATTATAGGCATGCCTGTGTGTCCCATGAAGAGACCAGAGATTATAGGCATGCCTGTGTGTCCTATGAAGAGACCTCGGATTATAGGCATGCCTGTGTGTCCAATGAAGAGACCGGAGATTATAGGCATGCCTGTGCGTCCCATGAAGAGACCGGAGATTATAGGCATGCCTTTGTGTCCCATGAAGAGACCTCAGATTATAGGCATGCCTGTGTGTCCCATGAAGAGACCTCGGATTATAGGCATGCCTGTGTGTCCCATGAAGAAACTAGAGATTATAGGCATGCCTATGTGTCCCATGAAGAGACCTTGGATTATAGGCATGCCTGTGTGTCCCATAAAGAGACCTCGGATTATAGGCATGCCTGTGTGTCCCATGAAGAGACCAGAGATTATAGGCATGCCAGTGTCTTCCATGTAGAGGCCTCAGATTATAGGCATGCCTGTGTATCCCATGAAGAGACCTCAGATTATAGGCATGCTTGTGTGTCCCATGAAAAGACTGGAGAATAGAGGCATGCCTGTGTGTCCCATGAAGAGACCTCGGATTATAGGGATGCCTGTGTGTCCCATGAAGAGACCGGAGATTATAGGCATGCCCGTTTGTCCCATGAAGGGACCGGAGATTATAGGCATGCCTGTGTGTCCCATGAAGAAACTGGAGATTATAGGCACGCCTGTGTGTCCCATGAAGAGACCTTGGATTATAGGCATGCCTGTGTGTCCCATGAAGAGACCTCGGATTATAGGCATGCCTGTGTGTCCCATGAAGAGACCAGAGATTATAGGCATGCCTATGTCTCCCATGTAGAGACCTCGGATTATAGGCATGCCTGTGTGTCCCATGAATAGACCTCGGATTATAGGCATGCTTTGTGTGTCCCATGAAGAGACTGGAGATTAGAGGCATGCCTGTGTGTCCCATGAAGAGACCTCAGATTATAGGCATGCCTGTGTGTCCCATGAAGAGACCGGAGATTATAGGCATGCCCGTGTGTCCCATGAAGGGACCGGAGATTATAGGCATGCCTGTGTGTCTGATAGGAGACCCAAGATTATAGGCATGCCTGTGTGTCCCATGAAAAGACTAGAGATTATAGGCATGCCTGTGTGTCCCAGGAAGAGACTGGAGATTATAGGCATGCCTGTGTGTATCATGAAGAAACCAGAGATTATAGGCATTCTTGTGAGTCCCATGAAGAGACCTCAGAATATAGGCATGCCTGTGTGTCCCATGAAGAGACCGGAGATTATAGGCATGCCTGTGTGTCCCATGAAGAGATCGGAGTTTATAGGCATGCCTATGTGTCCCATGAGGAGAACGGAGATTATAGGCATGCCTGTGTGTCCCATGAAGAGACCTCGGATTATAGGCATGCCTGTGTGTCCCATGAAGAGATCGGAGATTATAGGCATGCCTGTGTGTCCCATGAAGAGACAGGAGATTATAGGCATGCATGTGTGTCCCATGAAGAGACTGGAGATTATAGGCATGCCTGTGTGTCCCATGAAGAGACCAGAGATTATAGGCATGCCTGTGTGTCCCATGAAGAGCTTGGATATTATAGGCATGCCTGTGTGTCCCATGAAGAGACCGGAGATTATAGGCATGCTTGTGAGTCCCATGAAGAGATCTCAGATTATAGGCATGCCTGTGTGTCCCATGAAGAGACCGGAGATTATTGGCATGCCTGTGTGTCCCATGAAGAGACCAGAGATTATAGGCATGCCTATGTGTCCCATGAAGAGACCTCGGATTATAGGCATGCCTGTGTGTCCCATGAAGAGACCTCAGATTATAGGCATGCCTGTGTGTCCCATGAAGAGACCAGAGATTATAGGCATGCCTGTGTGTCCCATGAAGAGACTGGAGATTATAGTCATGCCTGTGTGTCCCATGAAGAGACCGGAGATTATAGGCATGCCTGTGTGACCCATGAAGAGACCTTGGATTATAGGCATGCCTGTGTGTCCCATGAAGAGACCTCGGATTATAGGCATGTCTGTGTGTCCCATGAAGAGACCAGAGATTATAGGCATGCCTGTGTCTCCCATGTAGAGACCTCGGATTATCGGCATGCCTGTGTATCCCATGAAGAGACCTCGGATTATAGGCATGCTTTTGTGTCCCATGAAGAGACTGGAGATTAAAAGCATGCCTGTGTGTCCCATGAAGAGACCTCAGATTATAGGCATGCCTGTGTGTCCCATGAAGAGACCGGAGATTATAGGCATGCCCGTGTGTCCCACAAAGGGACCAGAGATTATAGGCATGCCTGTGTGTCCCATGAAGAAACTGGTGATTATAAGCATGCCTGTGTGTCCCATGAAGAGACCTTGGATTATAGGCATGTCTGTGTGTCCCATGAAGAGACCTCGGATTATAGGCATGCCTGTGAGTCCCATGAAGAGACCAGAGATTATAGTCATGCCTGTGTCTCCCATGTAGAGACCTCGGATTATAGGCATGCCTGTGTGTCCCATGAAGAGACCTCGGATTATAGGCATGCTTTGTGTGTCCCATGAAGAGACTGGAGATTAGAGGCATGCCTGTATGTCCCATGAAAAGACCGGAGATTATAGGCATGCCCGTGTGTCCCATGAAGGGACCGGAGATTATAGGCATGCCTGTGTGTCCCATTAGGAGACCAGAGATTATAGGCATGCCTGTGTGTCCCATGAAAAGACTGGAGATTATAGGCATGCCTGTGTGTCCCATGAAGAGACCAGAGATTATAGGCATGCCTGTGTGTCCCATGAAGAGACCCGAGATTATAGGCATGCCTGTGTGTCCCATGAAGAGACTGGAGATTATAGGCATGCCTGTGTGTCCCATGAAGAGACCGGAGATTATAGGCATGCCTGTGTGTCCCATGAAGAGACCGGAGATTTTAGGAATGCCTGTGTGCCCCATGAAGAGACCGGAGATTATAGGAATGCCTGTGTGTCCCATGAAGAAACCGGAGATTATAGGCATGCCTGTGTGTCCAATGAAGAGACCTCGGATTATAGGCATGCCTGTGTGTCCAATAAAGAGACCGGAGATTATAGGCATGCCTGTGCATCCCATGAAGAGACTGGAGATTATAGGCATGCTAGTGTGTCCCATGAAGAGACCGGAGATTATAGGCATGCCTGTGTGTCCCATGAAGAGACTGGAGATTATAGGCATGCCTGTGTGTCCCATGAAGAGACCAGAGATTATAGGCATGCCTGTGTGTCCCATGAAGAGACCAGAGATTATAGGCATGCCTGTGTGTCCCATGAAGAAACCGGAGATTATAGGCATGCTTGTGAGTCCCACGAAGAGACCTCAGATCATAGGCATGCCTGTGTGTCCCATGAAGAGACCGGAGATTATAGGCATGCCTGTGTGTCCCATGAAGAGACCGGAGATTATAGGCATTCCTGTGTGTCCCAAGAAGAGACCTCAGATTATAGGCATGCCTGTGTGTCCCATGAAAAGACCTCGGATTATAGGCATGCCTGTGTGTCCCATGAAGAGACCTCAGATTATAGGCAGGACTGTGTGTCCCATGAAGAGACCTTCGATTATAGGCATGCCTGTGTATCCCATGAAGAGACCAGAGATTATATGCATGCCTGTGTGTCCCATGAAGAGACAGGAGATTATAGGCATGCCTGTGTGTCCCATGAAGAGACCGGAGATTATAGGCATGCTGTGTGTCCCATGAAGAGACCGGAGATTATAGGCATGCTTGTGTGTCCCATGAAGAGACCTCAGATTATAGGTATGCCTGTGTGTCCCATGAAGAGAACTCAGATTATAGGCATGCCTGTGTGTCCCATGAAGAGACCTCGGATTATAGGCATGCCTGTGTGTCCCATGAAGAGACCGGAGATTATAGGCATGCCTGTGTGTCCCATGAAGAGACAGGAGATTATAGGCATGCCTGTGTGTCCCATGAAGAGACCAGTGATTATAGGCATGCCTGTGTGTCCCATGAAGAGACCGGAGATTGTAGGTATGCCTGTGTGTCCCATGAAGAGACCAGAGATTATAGGCATGCCTGTGTCTCCCATGTAGAGACCTTGGATTATAGGCATGCCTGTGTATCCCATGAAGAGACCTCGGATTATAGGCATGCTTGTGTGTCCCATGAAGAGACCGGAGATTATAGGCATGCCTGTGTGTCCCATGAAGAGACCGGAGATTGTAGGTATGCCTGTGTGTCCCATGAAGAGACTGGAGATTATAGGCATGCCTGTGTGTCCCATGAAGAGACCAGAGATTATAGGCATGTATGTGTGTCCCATGAAGAAACCGGAGATTATAGGCATGCTTGTGAGTCCCACGAAGAGACCTCAGATCATAGGCATGCCTGTGTGTCCCATGAAGAGACCGGAGATTATAGGCATGCCTGTGTGTCCCATGAAGAGACCGGAGATTATAGGCATGCCTGTGTGTCCCAAGAAGAGACCTCAGATTATAGGCATGCCTGTGTGTCCCATGAAAAGACCTCGGATTATAGGCATGCCTGTGTGTCCCATGAAGAGACCTCAGATTATAGGCAGGACTGTGTGTCCCATGAAGAGACCTTCGATTATAGGCATGCCTGTGTGTCCCATGAAGAGACCAGAGATTATATGCATGCCTGTGTGTCCCATGAAGAGACAGGAGATTATAGGCATGCCTGTGTGTCCCATGAAGAGACCGGAGATTATAGGCATGCTGTGTGTCCCATGAAGAGACCGGAGATTATAGGCATGCTTGTGTGTCCCATGAAGAGACCTCAGATTATAGGTATGCCTGTGTGTCCCATGAAGAGAACTCAGATTATAGGCATGCCTGTGTGTCCCATGAAGAGACCTCGGATTATAGGCATGCCTGTGTGTCCCATGAAGAGACCGGAGATTATAGGCATGCCTGTGTGCCCCATGAAGAGACAGGAGATTATAGGCATGCCTGTGTGTCCCATGAAGAGACCAGTGATTATAGGCATGCCTGTGTGTCCCATGAAGAGACCGGAGATTATAGGCATGCCTGTGTGTCCCATGAAGAGACCGGAGATTATAGGCATGCTTGTGAGTCCCATGAAGAGAACTCGGATTATAGGCATGCCTGTGTGTCCCATGAAGAGACCTCAGATTATAGGCTTGCCTGTGTGTCCCATGAAGAGACCAGAGATTATAGGCATGCCTGTGTGTCCCATGAAGAGACAGGAGATTATAGGCATGCATGTGTGTCCCATGAAGAGACCAGAGAGTATAGGTATGCCTGTGTGTCCCATGAAGAGACCAGAGATTATAGGCATGCCTGTGTGTCCCATGAAGAGACCAGAGATTATAGGCATGCCTGTGTGTCCCATGAAGAGACCGGAGTTTATAGGCATGCCTGTGTGTCCCATGAAGAGACCGGAGATTATAGGCATGCCTGTGTGTCCCATGAAGAGACCGGAGATTATAGGCATGCTTGTGAGTCCCATGAAGAGACCGGAGATTATAGGCATGCCTGTGTGTCCCATGAAGAGACCGGAGTTTATAGGCATGCCTATGTGTCCCATGAAGAGACCGGAGATTATAGGCATGCCTGTGTGTCCCATGAAGAGACCTCGGATTATAGGCATGCCTGTGTGTCCCATGAAGAGACCGGAGATTATAGGCATGCCTGTGTGTCCCATGAAGAGACAGAAGATTATAGGCATGCATGTGTGTCCCATGAAGAGACCGGAGATTATAGGCATGCCGGTGTGTCCCATGAAGAGACCAGAGATTATAGGCATGCCTGTGTGTCCCATGAAGAGACTGGATATTATAGGCATGCCTGTGTGTCCCATGAAGAGACCGGAGATTATAGGCATGCTTGTGAGTCCCATGAAGAGATCTCAGATTATAGGCATGCCTGTGTGTCCCATGAAGAGACCGGAGATTATAGGCATAACTGTGTGTCCCATGAAGAGACCAGAGATTATAGGCATGCCTGTGTGTCCCATGAAGAGACCTCGGATTATAGGCATGCCTGTGTGTCCCATGAAGAGACCTCAGATTATAGGCATGCCTGTGTGTCCCATGAAGAGACCAGAGATTATAGGCATGCCTGTGTGTCCTATGAAGAGACCTCAGATTATAGGCATGCCTGTGTGTCCAATGAAGAGACCGGAGATTATAGGCATGCCTGTGCGTCCCATGAAGAGACCGGAGATTATAGGCATGCCTTTGTGTCCCATGAAGAGACCTCAGATTATAGGCATGCCTGTGTGTCCCATGAAGAGACCTCGGATTATAGGCATGCCTGTGTGTCCCATGAAGAAACTAGAGATTATAGGCATGCCTATGTGTCCCATGAAGAGACCTTGGATTATAGGCATGCCTGTGTGTCCCATGAAGAGACCTCGGATTATAGGCATGCCTGTGTGTCCCATGAAGAGACCAGAGATTATAGGCATGCCAGTGTCTTCCATGTAGAGGCCTCAGATTATAGGCATGCCTGTGTATCCCATGAAGAGACCTCGGATTATAGGCATGCTTGTATGTCCCATGAAAAGACTGGAGATTAGAGGCATGCCTGTGTGTCCCATGAAGAGACCTCGGATTATAGGCATGCCTGTGTGTCCCATGAAGAGACCGGAGATTATAGGCATGCCCGTTTGTCCCATGAAGGGACCGGAGATTATAGGCATGCCTGTGTGTCCCATGAAGAAACTGGTGATTATAGGCATGCCTGTGTGTCCCATGAAGAGACCTTGGATTATAGGCATGCCTGTGTGTCCCATAAAGAGACCTCGGATTATAGGCATGCCTGTGTGTCCCATGAAGAGACCAGAGATTATAGGCATGCCTGTGTCTCCCATGTCGAGACCTCGGATTATAGGCATGCCTGTGTGTCCCATGAAGAGACCGGAGATTATAGGCATGCCCGTGTGTCCCATGAAGGGACCGGAGATTATAGGCATGCCTGTGTGTCTGATAGGAGACCCGAGATTTTAGGCATGCCTGTGTGTCCCATGAAAAGACTAGAGATTATAGGCATGCCTGTGTGTCCCAGGAAGAGACTGGAGATTATAGGCATGCCTGTGTGTCCCATGAAGAAACCGGAGATTATAGGCATTCTTGTGAGTCCCATGAAGAGACCTCAGAATATAGGCATGCCTGTGTGTCCCATGAAGAGACCGGAGATTATAGGCTTGCCTGTGTGTCCCATGAAGAGACCGGAGATTATAGGCATGCCTGTGTGTCCCATGAGGAGACCTCGGGTTATAGGCATGCCTGTGTGTCCAATGAAGAGACCGGAGATTATAGGCATGCCTGTGCATCCAATGAAGAGACCGGAGATTATAGGCATGCCTGTGTGTCCCATGAAGAGACCGGAGATTATAGGCATGCCTGTGTGTCCCATGAAGAGACCGGAGATTATAGGCATGCTTGTGAGTCCCACAAAGAGACCTCAGATCATAGGCATGCCTGTGTGTCCCATGAAGAGACCGGAAATTATAGGCATGCCTGTGTGTCCCATGAAGAGACCGGAGATTATAAGCATGCCTGTGTGTCCCAAGAAGAGACCTCGGATTATAGGCATGCCTGTGTGTCCCATGAAGTGACCTCAGATTATAGGCAGGACTGTGTGTCCCATGAAGAGACCTTCGATTATAGGCATGCCTGTGTGTCCCATGAAGAGACCAGAGATTATATGCATGCCTGTGTGTCCCATGAAGAGACAGGAGATTATAGGCATGCCTGTGTGTCCCATGAAGAGACCGGAGATTATAGGCATGCTGTGTGTCCCATGAAGAGACCGGAGATTATAGGCATGCTTGTGTGTCCCATGAAGAGACCTCAGATTATAGGCATGCCTGTGTGTCCCATGAAGAGACCTCGGATTATTGGCATGCCTGTGTGTCCCATGAAGAAACTGGAGATTATAGGCATGTCTGTGTGTTCCATGAAGAGACCTCGGATTATAGGCATGCCTGTGTTTCCCATGAAGAGACCAGAGATTATAGGCATGGCTGTGTCTCCCATGTAGAGACCTTGGATTATAGGCATGCCTGTGTATCCCATGAAGAGACCTCGGATTATAGGCATGCTTGTGTGTCCCATGAAGAGACCGGAGATTATAGGCATGCCTGTGTGTCCCATGAAGAGACCGGAGATTGTAGGTATGCCTGTGTGTCCCATGAAGAGACCGGAGATTATAGGCATGCCTGTGTGTCCCATGAAGAGACCAGAGATTATAGGCATGCCTGTGTATCCCATGAAGAAACCGGAGATTATAGGCATGCTTGTGAGTCCCACGAAGAGACATCAGATCATAGGCATGCCTGTGTGTCCCATGAAGAGACCGGAGATTATAGGCATGCCTGTGTGTCCCATGAAGAGACTGGAGATTATAGGCATGCCTGTGTGTCCCAAGAAGAGACCTCAGATTATAGGCATGCCTGTGTGTCCCATGAAAAGACCTCGGATTATAGGCATGCCTGTGTGTCCCATGAAGAGACCTCAGATTATAGGCAGGACTGTGTGTCCCATGAAGAGACCTTCGATTATAGGCATGCCTGTGTGTCCCATGAAGAGACCAGAGATTATATGCATGCCTGTGTGTCCCATGAAGAGACAGGAGATTATAGGCATGCCTGTGTGTCCCATGAAGAGACCGGAGATTATAGGCATGCTGTGTGTCCCATGAAGAGACCGGAGATTATAGGCATGCTTGTGTGTCCTTTGAAGAGACCTCAGATTATAGGTATGCCTGTGTGTCCCATGAAGAGAACTCAGATTATAGGCATGCCTGTGTGTCCCATGAAGAGACCTCGGATTATAGGCATGCCTGTGTGTCCCATGAAGAGACCGGAGATTATAGGCATGCCTGTGTGTCCCATGAAGAGACAGGAGATTATAGGCATGCCTGTGTGTCCCATGAAGAGACCAGTGATTATAGGCATGCCTGTGTGTCCCATGAAGAGACCGGAGATTATAGGCATGCCTGTGTGTCCCATGAAGAGACCGGAGATTATAGGCATGCTTGTGAGTCCCATAAAGAGAACTCGGATTATAGGCATGCCTGTGTGTCCCATGAAGAGACCTCAGATTATAGGCTTGCCTGTGTGTCCCATGAAGAGACCAGAGATTATAGGCATGCCTGTGTGTCCCATGAAGAGACAGGAGATTATAGGCATGCATGTGTGTCCCATGAAGAGACCAGAGAGTATAGGTATGCCTGTGTGTCCCATGAAGAGACCAGAGATTATAGGCATGCCTGTGTGTCCCATGAAGAGACCAGAGATTATAGGCATGCCTGTGTGTCCCATGAAGAGACCAGAGTTTATAGGCATGCCTGTGTGTCCCATGAAGAGACCGGAGATTATAGGCATGCTTGTGAGTCCCATGAAGAGACCGGAGATTATAGGCATGCCTGTGTGTCCCATGAAGAGATCGGAGTTTATAGGCATGCCTATGTGTCCCATGAAGAGACCGGAGATTATAGGCATGCCTGTGTGTCCCATGAAGAGACCTCGGATTATAGGCATGCCTGTGTGTCCCATGAAGAGACCGGAGATTATAGGCATGCCTGTGTGTCCCATGAAGAGACAGGAGATTATAGGCATGCATGTGTGTCCTATGAAGAGACTGGAGATTATAGGCATGCCTGTGTGTCCCATGAAGAGACCAGAGATTATAGGCATGCCTGTGTGTCCCATGAAGAGCTTGGATATTATAGGCATGCCTGAGTGTCCCATGAAGAGAACGGAGATTATAGGCATGCTTGTGAGTCCCATGAAGAGATCTCAGATTATAGGCATGCCTGTGTGTCCCATGAAGAGACCGGAGATTATAGGCATGCCTGTGTGTCCCATGAAGAGACCAGAGATTATAGGCATGCCTGTGTGTCCCATGAAGAGACCTCAGATTATAGGCATGCCTGTGTGTCCCATGAAGAGACCTCAGATTATAGGCATGCCTGTGTGTCCCATGAAGAGACCAGAGATTATAGGCATGCCTGTGTGTCCTATGAAGAGACCTCGGATTATAGGCATGCCTGTGTGTCCAATGAAGAGACCGGAGATTATAGGCATGCCTGTGCGTCCCATGAAGAGACCGGAGATTATAGGCATGCCTTTGTGTCCCATGAAGAGACCTCAGATTATAGGCATGCCTGTGTGTCCCATGAAGAGACCTCGGATTATAGGCATGCCTGTGTGTCCCATGAAGAAACTAGAGATTATAGGCATGCCTATGTGTCCCATGAAGAGACCTTGGATTATAGGCATGCCTGTGTGTCCCATAAAGAGACCTCGGATTATAGGCATGCCTGTGTGTCCCATGAAGAGACCAGAGATTATAGGCATGCCAGTGTCTTCCATGTAGAGGCCTCAGATTATAGGCATGCCTGTGTATCCCATGAAGAGACCTCAGATTATAGGCATGCTTGTGTGTCCCATGAAAAGACTGGAGAATAGAGGCATGCCTGTGTGTCCCATGAAGAGACCTCGGATTATAGGGATGCCTGTGTGTCCCATGAAGAGACCGGAGATTATAGGCATGCCCGTTTGTCCCATGAAGGGACTGGAGATTATAGGCATGCCTGTGTGTCCCATGAAGAAACTGGAGATTATAGGCACGCCTGTGTGTCCCATGAAGAGACCTTGGATTATAGGCATGCCTGTGTGTCCCATGAAGAGACCTCGGATTATAGGCATGCCTGTGTGTCCCATGAAGAGACCAGAGATTATAGGCATGCCTATGTCTCCCATGTAGAGACCTCGGATTATAGGCATGCCTGTGTGTCCCATGAAGAGACCTCGGATTATAGGCATGCTTTGTGTGTCCCATGAAGAGACTGGAGATTAGAGGCATGCCTGTGTGTCCCATGAAGAGACCTCAGATTATAGGCATGCCTGTGTGTCCCATGAAGAGACCGGAGATTATAGGCATGCCCGTGTGTCCTATGAAGGGACCGGAGATTATAGGCATGCCTGTGTGTCTGATAGGAGACCCAAGATTATAGGCATGCCTGTGTGTCCCATGAAAAGACTAGAGATTATAGGCATGCCTGTGTGTCCCAGGAAGAGACTGGAGATTATAGGCATGCCTGTGTGTATCATGAAGAAACCTCGGATTATAGGCATGCCTGTGTGTCCCATGAAGAGACCTCAGATCATAGGCATGCCTGTGTGTCCCATGAAGAGACCGGAGATTATAGGCATGCCTGTGTGTCCCATGAAGAGACCGGAGATTATAGGCATGCCTGTGTGTCCCAAGAAGAGACCTCAGATTATAGGCATGCCTGTGTGTCCCATGAAAAGACCTCGGATTATAGGCATGCCTGTGTGTCCCATGAAGAGACCTCAGATTATAGGCAGGACTGTGTGTCCCATGAAGAGACCTTCGATTATAGGCATGCCTGTGTGTCCCATGAAGAGACCAGAGATTATATGCATGCCTGTGTGTCCCATGAAGAGACAGGAGATTATAGGCATGCCTGTGTGTCCCATGAAGAGACCGGAGATTATAGGCATGCTGTGTGTCCCATGAAGAGACCGGAGATTATAGGCATGCTTGTGTGTCCCATGAAGAGACCTCAGATTATAGGTATGCCTGTGTGTCCCATGAAGAGAACTCAGATTAAAAGCATGCCTGTGTGTCCCATGAAGAGACCTCGGATTATAGGCATGCCTGTGTGTCCCATGAAGAGACCGGAGATTATAGGCATGCCTGTGTGCCCCATGAAGAGACAGGAGATTATAGGCATGCCTGTGTGTCCCATGAAGAGACCAGTGATTATAGGCATGCCTGTGTGTCCCATGAAGAGACCGGAGATTATAGGCATGCCTGTGTGTCCCATGAAGAGACCGGAGATTATAGGCATGCTTGTGAGTCCCATGAAGAGAACTCGGATTATAGGCATGCCTGTGTGTCCCATGAAGAGACCTCAGATTATAGGCTTGCCTGTGTGTCCCATGAAGAGACCAGAGATTATAGGCATGCCTGTGTGTCCCATGAAGAGACAGGAGATTATAGGCATGCATGTGTGTCCCATGAAGAGACCAGAGAGTATAGGTATGCCTGTGTGTCCCATGAAGAGACCAGAGATTATAGGCATGCCTGTGTGTCCCATGAAGAGACCAGAGATTATAGGCATGCCTGTGTGTCCCATGAAGAGACCGGAGTTTATAGGCATGCCTGTGTGTCCCATGAAGAGACCGGAGATTATAGGCATGCCTGTGTGTCCCATGAAGAGACCGGAGATTATAGGCATGCTTGTGAGTCCCATGAAGAGACCGGAGATTATAGGCATGCCTGTGTGTCCCATGAAGAGACCGGAGTTTATAGGCATGCCTATGTGTCCCATGAAGAGACCGGAGATTATAGGCATGCCTGTGTGTCCCATGAAGAGACCTCGGATTATAGGCATGCCTGTGTGTCCCATGAAGAGACCGGAGATTATAGGCATGCCTGTGTGTCCCATGAAGAGACAGAAGATTATAGGCATGCATGTGTGTCCCATGAAGAGACCGGAGATTATAGGCATGCCGGTGTGTCCCATGAAGAGACCAGAGATTATAGGCATGCCTGTGTGTCCCATGAAGAGACTGGATATTATAGGCATGCCTGTGTGTCCCATGAAGAGACCGGAGATTATAGGCATGCTTGTGAGTCCCATGAAGAGATCTCAGATTATAGGCATGCCTGTGTGTCCCATGAAGAGACCGGAGATTATAGGCATAACTGTGTGTCCCATGAAGAGACCAGAGATTATAGGCATGCCTGTGTGTCCCATGAAGAGACCTCGGATTATAGGCATGCCTGTGTGTCCCATGAAGAGACCTCAGATTATAGGCATGCCTGTGTGTCCCATGAAGAGACCAGAGATTATAGGCATGCCTGTGTGTCCTATGAAGAGACCTCAGATTATAGGCATGCCTGTGTGTCCAATGAAGAGACCGGAGATTATAGGCATGCCTGTGCGTCCCATGAAGAGACCGGAGATTATAGGCATGCCTTTGTGTCCCATGAAGAGACCTCAGATTATAGGCATGCCTGTGTGTCCCATGAAGAGACCTCGGATTATAGGCATGCCTGTGTGTCCCATGAAGAAACTAGAGATTATAGGCATGCCTATGTGTCCCATGAAGAGACCTTGGATTATAGGCATGCCTGTGTGTCCCATGAAGAGACCTCGGATTATAGGCATGCCTGTGTGTCCCATGAAGAGACCAGAGATTATAGGCATGCCAGTGTCTTCCATGTAGAGGCCTCAGATTATAGGCATGCCTGTGTATCCCATGAAGAGACCTCGGATTATAGGCATGCTTGTATGTCCCATGAAAAGACTGGAGATTAGAGGCATGCCTGTGTGTCCCATGAAGAGACCTCGGATTATAGGCATGCCTGTGTGTCCCATGAAGAGACCGGAGATTATAGGCATGCCCGTTTGTCCCATGAAGGGACCGGAGATTATAGGCATGCCTGTGTGTCCCATGAAGAAACTGGTGATTATAGGCATGCCTGTGTGTCCCATGAAGAGACCTTGGATTATAGGCATGCCTGTGTGTCCCATAAAGAGACCTCGGATTATAGGCATGCCTGTGTGTCCCATGAAGAGACCAGAGATTATAGGCATGCCTGTGTCTCCCATGTCGAGACCTCGGATTATAGGCATGCCTGTGTGTCCCATGAAGAGACCGGAGATTATAGGCATGCCCGTGTGTCCCATGAAGGGACCGGAGATTATAGGCATGCCTGTGTGTCTGATAGGAGACCCGAGATTATAGGCATGCCTGTGTGTCCCATGAAAAGACTAGAGATTATAGGCATGCCTGTGTGTCCCAGGAAGAGACTGGAGATTATAGGCATGCCTGTGTGTCCCATGAAGAAACCGGAGATTATAGGCATTCTTGTGAGTCCCATGAAGAGACCTCAGAATATAGGCATGCCTGTGTGTCCCATGAAGAGACCGGAGATTATAGGCTTGCCTGTGTGTCCCATGAAGAGACCGGAGATTATAGGCATGCCTGTGTGTCCCATGAGGAGACCTCGGGTTATAGGCATGCCTGTGTGTCCAATGAAGAGACCGGAGATTATAGGCATGCCTGTGCATCCAATGAAGAGACCGGAGATTATAGGCATGCCTGTGTGTCCCATGAAGAGACCGGAGATTATAGGCATGCCTGTGTGTCCCATGAAGAGACCGGAGATTATAGGCATGCTTGTGAGTCCCACAAAGAGACCTCAGATCATAGGCATGCCTGTGTGTCCCATGAAGAGACCGGAAATTATAGGCATGCCTGTGTGTCCCATGAAGAGACAGGAGATTATAGGCATGCCTGTGTGTCCCATGAAGAGACCGGAGATTATAGGCATGCTGTGTGTCCCATGAAGAGACCGGAGATTATAGGCATGCTTGTGTGTCCCATGAAGAGACCTCAGATTATAGGCATGCCTGTGTGTCCCATGAAGAGACCTCGGATTATTGGCATGCCTGTGTGTCCCATGAAGAAACTGGAGATTATAGGCATGTCTGTGTGTTCCATGAAGAGACCTCGGATTATAGGCATGCCTGTGTTTCCCATGAAGAGACCAGAGATTATAGGCATGGCTGTGTCTCCCATGTAGAGACCTTGGATTATAGGCATGCCTGTGTATCCCATGAAGAGACCTCGGATTATAGGCATGCTTGTGTGTCCCATGAAGAGACCGGAGATTATAGGCATGCCTGTGTGTCCCATGAAGAGACCGGAGATTGTAGGTATGCCTGTGTGTCCCATGAAGAGACCGGAGATTATAGGCATGCCTGTGTGTCCCATGAAGAGACCAGAGATTATAGGCATGCCTGTGTGTCCCATGAAGAAACCGGAGATTATAGGCATGCTTGTGAGTCCCACGAAGAGACATCAGATCATAGGCATGCCTGTGTGTCCCATGAAGAGACCGGAGATTATAGGCATGCCTGTGTGTCCCATGAAGAGACTGGAGATTATAGGCATGCCTGTGTGTCCCAAGAAGAGACCTCAGATTATAGGCATGCCTGTGTGTCCCATGAAAAGACCTCGGATTATAGGCATGCCTGTGTGTCCCATGAAGAGACCTCAGATTATAGGCAGGACTGTGTGTCCCATGAAGAGACCTTCGATTATAGGCATGCCTGTGTGTCCCATGAAGAGACCAGAGATTATATGCATGCCTGTGTGTCCCATGAAGAGACAGGAGATTATAGGCATGCCTGTGTGTCCCATGAAGAGACCGGAGATTATAGGCATGCTGTGTGTCCCATGAAGAGACCGGAGATTATAGGCATGCTTGTGTGTCCTATGAAGAGACCTCAGATTATAGGTATGCCTGTGTGTCCCATGAAGAGAACTCAGATTATAGGCATGCCTGTGTGTCCCATGAAGAGACCTCGGATTATAGGCATGCCTGTGTGTCCCATGAAGAGACCAGAGATTATAGGCATGCCTGTGTGTCCCATGAAGAGACAGGAGATTATAGGCATGCCTGTGTGTCCCATGAAGAGACCAGTGATTATAGGCATGCCTGTGTGTCCCATGAAGAGACCGGAGATTATAGGCATGCCTGTGTGTCCCATGAAGAGACCGGAGATTATAGGCATGCTTGTGAGTCCCATAAAGAGAACTCGGATTATAGGCATGCCTGTGTGTCCCATGAAGAGACCTCAGATTATAGGCTTGCCTGTGTGTCCCATGAAGAGACCAGAGATTATAGGCATGCCTGTGTGTCCCATGAAGAGACAGGAGATTATAGGCATGCATGTGTGTCCCATGAAGAGACCAGAGAGTATAGGTATGCCTGTGTGTCCCATGAAGAGACCAGAGATTATAGGCATGCCTGTGTGTCCCATGAAGAGACCAGAGATTATAGGCATGCCTGTGTGTCCCATGAAGAGACCGGAGTTTATAGGCATGCCTGTGTGTCCCATGAAGAGACCGGAGATTATAGGCATGCTTGTGAGTCCCATGAAGAGACCGGAGATTATAGGCATGCCTGTGTGTCCCATGAAGAGATCAGAGTTTATAGGCATGCCTATGTGTCCCATGAAGAGACCGGAGATTATAGGCATGCCTGTGTGTCCCATGAAGAGACCTCGGATTATAGGCATGCCTGTGTGTCCCATGAAGAGACCGGAGATTATAGGCATGCCTGTGTGTCCCATGAAGAGACAGGAGATTATAGGCATGCATGTGTGTCCTATGAAGAGACTGGAGATTATAGGCATGCCTGTGTGTCCCATGAAGAGACCAGAGATTATAGGCATGCCTGTGTGTCCCATGAAGAGCTTGGATATTATAGGCATGCCTGAGTGTCCCATGAAGAGAACGGAGATTATAGGCATGCTTGTGAGTCCCATGAAGAGATCTCAGATTATAGGCATGCCTGTGTGTCCCATGAAGAGACCGGAGATTATAGGCATGCCTGTGTGTCCCATGAAGAGACCAGAGATTATAGGCATGCCTGTGTGTCCCATGAAGAGACCTCAGATTATAGGCATGCCTGTGTGTCCCATGAAGAGACCTCAGATTATAGGCATGCCTGTGTGTCCCATGAAGAGACCAGAGATTATAGGCATGCCTGTGTGTCCTATGAAGAGACCTCGGATTATAGGCATGCCTGTGTGTCCAATGAAGAGACCGGAGATTATAGGCATGCCTGTGCGTCCCATGAAGAGACCGGAGATTATAGGCATGCCTTTGTGTCCCATGAAGAGACCTCAGATTATAGGCATGCCTGTGTGTCCCATGAAGAGACCTCGGATTATAGGCATGCCTGTGTGTCCCATGAAGAAACTAGAGATTATAGGCATGCCTATGTGTCCCATGAAGAGACCTTGGATTATAGGCATGCCTGTGTGTCCCATAAAGAGACCTCGGATTATAGGCATGCCTGTGTGTCCCATGAAGAGACCAGAGATTATAGGCATGCCAGTGTCTTCCATGTAGAGGCCTCAGATTATAGGCATGCCTGTGTATCCCATGAAGAGACCTCAGATTATAGGCATGCTTGTGTGTCCCATGAAAAGACTGGAGAATAGAGGCATGCCTGTGTGTCCCATGAAGAGACCTCGGATTATAGGGATGCCTGTGTGTCCCATGAAGAGACCGGAGATTATAGGCATGCCCGTTTGTCCCATGAAGGGACCGGAGATTATAGGCATGCCTGTGTGTCCCATGAAGAAACTGGAGATTATAGGCACGCCTGTGTGTCCCATGAAGAGACCTTGGATTATAGGCATGCCTGTGTGTCCCATGAAGAGACCTCGGATTATAGGCATGCCTGTGTGTCCCATGAAGAGACCAGAGATTATAGGCATGCCTATGTCTCCCATGTAGAGACCTCGGATTATAGGCATGCCTGTGTGTCCCATGAAGAGACCTCGGATTATAGGCATGCTTTGTGTGTCCCATGAAGAGACTGGAGATTAGAGGCATGCCTGTGTGTCCCATGAAGAGACCTCAGATTATAGGCATGCCTGTGTGTCCCATGAAGAGACCGGAGATTATAGGCATGCCCATGTGTCCCATGAAGGGACCGGAGATTATAGGCATGCCTGTGTGTCTGATAGGAGACCCAAGATTATAGGCATGCCTGTGTGTCCCATGAAAAGACTAGAGATTATAGGCATGCCTGTGTGTCCCAGGAAGAGACTGGAGATTATAGGCATGCCTGTGTGTATCATGAAGAAACCAGAGATTATAGGCATTCTTGTGAGTCCCATGAAGAGACCTCAGAATATAGGCATGCCTGTGTGTCCCATAAAGAGACCGGAGATTATAGGCATGCCTGTGTGTCCCATGAAGAGATCGGAGTTTATAGGCATGCCTATGTGTCCCATGAGGAGAACGGAGATTATAGGCATGCCTGTGTGTCCCATGAAGAGACCTCGGATTATAGGCATGCCTGTGTGTCCCATGAAGAGATCGGAGATTATAGGCATGCCTGTGTGTCCCATGAAGAGACAGGAGATTATAGGCATGCATGTGTGTCCCATGAAGAGACTGGAGATTATAGGCATGCCTGTGTGTCCCATGAAGAGACCAGAGATTATAGGCATGCCTGTGTGTCCCATGAAGAGCTTGGATATTATAGGCATGCCTGTGTGTCCCATGAAGAGACCGGAGATTATAGGCATGCTTGTGAGTCCCATGAAGAGATCTCAGATTATAGGCATGCCTGTGTGTCCCATGAAGAGACCGGAGATTATTGGCATGCCTGTGTGTCCCATGAAGAGACCAGAGATTATAGGCATGCCTATGTGTCCCATGAAGAGACCTCGGATTATAGGCATGCCTGTGTGTCCCATGAAGAGACCTCAGATTATAGGCATGCCTGTGTGTCCCATGAAGAGACCAGAGATTATAGGCATGCCTGTGTGTCCCATGAAGAGACTGGAGATTATAGGCATGCCTGTGTGTCCCATGAAGAGACCGGAGATTATAGGCATGCCTGTGTGACCCATGAAGAGACCTTGGATTATAGGCATGCCTGTGTGTCCCATGAAGAGACCTCGGATTATAGGCATGTCTGTGTGTCCCATGAAGAGACCAGAGATTATAGGCATGCCTGTGTCTCCCATGTAGAGACCTCGGATTATCGGCATGCCTGTGTATCCCATGAAGAGACCTCGGATTATAGGCATGCTTTTGTGTCCCATGAAGAGACTGGAGATTAAAAGCATGCCTGTGTGTCCCATGAAGAGACCTCAGATTATAGGCATGCCTGTGTGTCCCATGAAGAGACCGGAGATTATAGGCATGCCCGTGTGTCCCACAAAGGGACCAGAGATTATAGGCATGCCTGTGTGTCCCATGAAGAAACTGGTGATTATAAGCATGCCTGTGTGTCCCATGAAGAGACCTTGGATTATAGGCATGTCTGTGTGTCCCATGAAGAGACCTCGGATTATAGGCATGCCTGTGAGTCCCATGAAGAGACCAGAGATTATAGTCATGCCTGTGTCTCCCATGTGGAGACCTCGGATTATAGGCATGCCTGTGTGTCCCATGAAGAGACCTCGGATTATAGGCATGCTTTGTGTGTCCCATGAAGAGACTGGAGATTAGAGGCATGCCTGTATGTCCCATGAAAAGACCGGAGATTATAGGCATGCCCGTGTGTCCCATGAAGGGACCGGAGATTATAGGCATGCCTGTGTGTCCCATTAGGAGACCAGAGATTATAGGCATGCCTGTGTGTCCCATGAAAAGACTGGAGATTATAGGCATGCCTGTGTGTCCCATGAAGAGACCAGAGATTATAGGCATGCCTGTGTGTCCCATGAAGAGACCCGAGATTATAGGCATGCCTGTGTGTCCCATGAAGAGACTGGAGATTATAGGCATGCCTGTGTGTCCCATGAAGAGACCGGAGATTATAGGCATGCCTGTGTGTCCCATGAAGAGACCGGAGATTTTAGGAATGCCTGTGTGCCCCATGAAGAGACCGGAGATTATAGGAATGCCTGTGTGTCCCATGAAGAAACCGGAGATTATAGGCATGCCTGTGTGTCCAATGAAGAGACCTCGGATTATAGGCATGCCTGTGTGTCCAATAAAGAGACCGGAGATTATAGGCATGCCTGTGCATCCCATGAAGAGACTGGAGATTATAGGCATGCTAGTGTGTCCCATGAAGAGACTGGAGATTATAGGCATGCCTGTGTGTCCCATGAAGAGACTGGAGATTATAGGCATGCCTGTGTGTCCCATGAAGAGACCAGAGATTATAGGCATGCCTGTGTGTCCCATGAAGAGACCAGAGATTATAGGCATGCCTGTGTGTCCCATGAAGAAACCGGAGATTATAGGCATGCTTGTGAGTCCCACGAAGAGACCTCAGATCATAGGCATGCCTGTGTGTCCCATGAAGAGACCGGAGATTATAGGCATGCCTGTGTGTCCCATGAAGAGACCGGAGATTATAGGCATTCCTGTGTGTCCCAAGAAGAGACCTCAGATTATAGGCATGCCTGTGTGTCCCATGAAGAGACAGGAGATTATAGGCATGCCTGTGTGTCCCATGAAGAGACCGGAGATTATAGGCATGCTGTGTGTCCCATGAAGAGACCGGAGATTATAGGCATGCTTGTGTGTCCCATGAAGAGACCTCAGATTATAGGTATGCCTGTGTGTCCCATGAAGAGAACTCAGATTATAGGCATGCCTGTGTGTCCCATGAAGAGACCTCGGATTATAGGCATGCCTGTGTGTCCCATGAAGAGACCGGAGATTATAGGCATGCCTGTGTGTCCCATGAAGAGACAGGAGATTATAGGCATGCCTGTGTGTCCCATGAAGAGACCAGTGATTATAGGCATGCCTGTGTGTCCCATGAAGAGACCAGAGATTATAGGCATGCCTGTGTGTCCCATGAAGAGACCGGAGATTATAGGCATGCTTGTGAGTCCCATGAAGAGAACTCGGATTATAGGCATGCCTGTGTGTCCCATGAAGAGACCTCAGATTATAGGCTTGCCTGTGTGTCCCATGAAGAGACCAGAGATTATAGGCATGCCTGTGTGTCCCATGAAGAGACAGGAGATTATAGGCATGCATGTGTGTCCCATGAAGAGACCAGAGAGTATAGGTATGCCTGTGTGTCCCATGAAGAGACCAGAGATTATAGGCATGCCTGTGTGTCCCATGAAGAGACCAGAGATTATAGGCATGCCTGTGTGTCCCATGAAGAGACCGGAGTTTATAGGCATGCCTGTGTGTCCCATGAAGAGACCAGAGATTATAGGCATGCCTGTGTGTCCCATGAAGAGACCGGAGATTATAGGCATGCTTGTGAGTCCCATGAAGAGACCGGAGATTATAGGCATGCCTGTGTGTCCCATGAAGAGACCGGAGTTTATAGGCATGCCTATGTGTCCCATGAAGAGACCGGAGATTATAGGCATGCCTGTGTGTCCCATGAAGAGACCTTGGATTATAGGCATGCCTGTGTGTCCCATGAAGAGACCGGAGATTATAGGCATGCCTGTGTGTCCCATGAAGAGACAGAAGATTATAGGCATGCATGTGTGTCCCATGAAGAGACCGGAGATTATAGGCATGCCGGTGTGTCCCATGAAGAGACCAGAGATTATAGGTATGCCTGTGTGTCCCATGAAGAGAACTCAGATTATAGGCATGCCTGTGTGTCCCATGAAGAGACCTCGGATTATAGGCATGCCTGTGTGTCCCATGAAGAGACCGGAGATTATAGGCATGCCTGTGTGTCCCATGAAGAGACAGGAGATTATAGGCATGCCTGTGTGTCCCATGAAGAGACCAGTGATTATAGGCATGCCTGTGTGTCCCATGAAGAGACCGGAGATTATAGGCATGCCTGTGTGTCCCATGAAGAGACCGGAGATTATAGGCATGCTTGTGAGTCCCATAAAGAGAACTCGGATTATAGGCATGCCTGTGTGTCCCATGAAGAGACCTCAGATTATAGGCTTGCCTGTGTGTCCCATGAAGAGACCAGAGATTATAGGCATGCCTGTGTGTCCCATGAAGAGACAGGAGATTATAGGCATGCATGTGTGTCCCATGAAGAGACCAGAGAGTATAGGTATGCCTGTGTGTCCCATGAAGAGACCAGAGATTATAGGCATGCCTGTGTGTCCCATGAAGAGACCAGAGATTATAGGCATGCCTGTGTGTCCCATGAAGAGACCGGAGTTTATAGGCATGCCTGTGTGTCCCATGAAGAGACCGGAGATTATAGGCATGCTTGTGAGTCCCATGAAGAGACCGGAGATTATAGGCATGCCTGTGTGTCCCATGAAGAGATCGGAGTTTATAGGCATGCCTATGTGTCCCATGAAGAGACCGGAGATTATAGGCATGCCTGTGTGTCCCATGAAGAGACCTCGGATTATAGGCATGCCTGTGTGTCCCATGAAGAGACCGGAGATTATAGGCATGCCTGTGTGTCCCATGAAGAGACAGGAGATTATAGGCATGCATGTGTGTCCTATGAAGAGACTGGAGATTATAGGCATGCCTGTGTGTCCCATGAAGAGACCAGAGATTATAGGCATGCCTGTGTGTCCCATGAAGAGCTTGGATATTATAGGCATGCCTGAGTGTCCCATGAAGAGAACGGAGATTATAGGCATGCTTGTGAGTCCCATGAAGAGATCTCAGATTATAGGCATGCCTGTGTGTCCCATGAAGAGACCGGAGATTATAGGCATGCCTGTGTGTCCCATGAAGAGACCAGAGATTATAGGCATGCCTGTGTGTCCCATGAAGAGACCTCAGATTATAGGCATGCCTGTGTGTCCCATGAAGAGACCTCAGATTATAGGCATGCCTGTGTGTCCCATGAAGAGACCAGAGATTATAGGCATGCCTGTGTGTCCTATGAAGAGACCTCGGATTATAGGCATGCCTGTGTGTCCAATGAAGAGACCGGAGATTATAGGCATGCCTGTGCGTCCCATGAAGAGACCGGAGATTATAGGCATGCCTTTGTGTCCCATGAAGAGACCTCAGATTATAGGCATGCCTGTGTGTCCCATGAAGAGACCTCGGATTATAGGCATGCCTGTGTGTCCCATGAAGAAACTAGAGATTATAGGCATGCCTATGTGTCCCATGAAGAGACCTTGGATTATAGGCATGCCTGTGTGTCCCATAAAGAGACCTCGGATTATAGGCATGCCTGTGTGTCCCATGAAGAGACCAGAGATTATAGGCATGCCAGTGTCTTCCATGTAGAGGCCTCAGATTATAGGCATGCCTGTGTATCCCATGAAGAGACCTCAGATTATAGGCATGCTTGTGTGTCCCATGAAAAGACTGGAGAATAGAGGCATGCCTGTGTGTCCCATGAAGAGACCTCGGATTATAGGGATGCCTGTGTGTCCCATGAAGAGACCGGAGATTATAGGCATGCCCGTTTGTCCCATGAAGGGACCGGAGATTATAGGCATGCCTGTGTGTCCCATGAAGAAACTGGAGATTATAGGCACGCCTGTGTGTCCCATGAAGAGACCTTGGATTATAGGCATGCCTGTGTGTCCCATGAAGAGACCTCGGATTATAGGCATGCCTGTGTGTCCCATGAAGAGACCAGAGATTATAGGCATGCCTATGTCTCCCATGTAGAGACCTCGGATTATAGGCATGCCTGTGTGTCCCATGAAGAGACCTCGGATTATAGGCATGCTTTGTGTGTCCCATGAAGAGACTGGAGATTAGAGGCATGCCTGTGTGTCCCATGAAGAGACCTCAGATTATAGGCATGCCTGTGTGTCCCATGAAGAGACCGGAGATTATAGGCATGCCCGTGTGTCCCATGAAGGGACCGGAGATTATAGGCATGCCTGTGTGTCTGATAGGAGACCCAAGATTATAGGCATGCCTGTGTGTCCCATGAAAAGACTAGAGATTATAGGCATGCCTGTGTGTCCCAGGAAGAGACTGGAGATTATAGGCATGCCTGTGTGTATCATGAAGAAACCAGAGATTATAGGCATTCTTGTGAGTCCCATGAAGAGACCTCAGAATATAGGCATGCCTGTGTGTCCCATGAAGAGACCGGAGATTATAGGCATGCCTGTGTGTCCCATGAAGAGATCGGAGTTTATAGGCATGCCTATGTGTCCCATGAGGAGAACGGAGATTATAGGCATGCCTGTGTGTCCCATGAAGAGACCTCGGATTATAGGCATGCCTGTGTGTCCCATGAAGAGATCGGAGATTATAGGCATGCCTGTGTGTCCCATGAAGAGACAGGAGATTATAGGCATGCATGTGTGTCCCATGAAGAGACTGGAGATTATAGGCATGCCTGTGTGTCCCATGAAGAGACCAGAGATTATAGGCATGCCTGTGTGTCCCATGAAGAGCTTGGATATTATAGGCATGCCTGTGTGTCCCATGAAGAGACCGGAGATTATAGGCATGCTTGTGAGTCCCATGAAGAGATCTCAGATTATAGGCATGCCTGTGTGTCCCATGAAGAGACCGGAGATTATTGGCATGCCTGTGTGTCCCATGAAGAGACCAGAGATTATAGGCATGCCTATGTGTCCCATGAAGAGACCTCGGATTATAGGCATGCCTGTGTGTCCCATGAAGAGACCTCAGATTATAGGCATGCCTGTGTGTCCCATGAAGAGACCAGAGATTATAGGCATGCCTGTGTGTCCCATGAAGAGACTGGAGATTATAGGCATGCCTGTGTGTCCCATGAAGAGACCGGAGATTATAGGCATGCCTGTGTGACCCATGAAGAGACCTTGGATTATAGGCATGCCTGTGTGTCCCATGAAGAGACCTCGGATTATAGGCATGTCTGTGTGTCCCATGAAGAGACCAGAGATTATAGGCATGCCTGTGTCTCCCATGTAGAGACCTCGGATTATCGGCATGCCTGTGTATCCCATGAAGAGACCTCGGATTATAGGCATGCTTTTGTGTCCCATGAAGAGACTGGAGATTAAAAGCATGCCTGTGTGTCCCATGAAGAGACCTCAGATTATAGGCATGCCTGTGTGTCCCATGAAGAGACCGGAGATTATAGGCATGCCCGTGTGTCCCACAAAGGGACCAGAGATTATAGGCATGCCTGTGTGTCCCATGAAGAAACTGGTGATTATAAGCATGCCTGTGTGTCCCATGAAGAGACCTTGGATTATAGGCATGTCTGTGTGTCCCATGAAGAGACCTCGGATTATAGGCATGCCTGTGAGTCCCATGAAGAGACCAGAGATTATAGTCATGCCTGTGTCTCCCATGTAGAGACCTCGGATTATAGGCATGCCTGTGTGTCCCATGAAGAGACCTCGGATTATAGGCATGCTTTGTGTGTCCCATGAAGAGACTGGAGATTAGAGGCATGCCTGTATGTCCCATGAAAAGACCGGAGATTATAGGCATGCCCGTGTGTCCCATGAAGGGACCGGAGATTATAGGCATGCCTGTGTGTCCCATTAGGAGACCAGAGATTATAGGCATGCCTGTGTGTCCCATGAAAAGACTGGAGATTATAGGCATGCCTGTGTGTCCCATGAAGAGACCAGAGATTATAGGCATGCCTGTGTGTCCCATGAAGAGACCCGAGATTATAGGCATGCCTGTGTGTCCCATGAAGAGACTGGAGATTATAGGCATGCCTGTGTGTCCCATGAAGAGACCGGAGATTATAGGCATGCCTGTGTGTCCCATGAAGAGACCGGAGATTTTAGGAATGCCTGTGTGCCCCATGAAGAGACCGGAGATTATAGGAATGCCTGTGTGTCCCATGAAGAAACCGGAGATTATAGGCATGCCTGTGTGTCCAATGAAGAGACCTCGGATTATAGGCATGCCTGTGTGTCCAATAAAGAGACCGGAGATTATAGGCATGCCTGTGCATCCCATGAAGAGACTGGAGATTATAGGCATGCTAGTGTGTCCCATGAAGAGACCGGAGATTATAGGCATGCCTGTGTGTCCCATGAAGAGACTGGAGATTATAGGCATGCCTGTGTGTCCCATGAAGAGACCAGAGATTATAGGCATGCCTGTGTGTCCCATGAAGAGACCAGAGATTATAGGCATGCCTGTGTGTCCCATGAAGAAACCGGAGATTATAGGCATGCTTGTGAGTCCCACGAAGAGACCTCAGATCATAGGCATGCCTGTGTGTCCCATGAAGAGACCGGAGATTATAGGCATGCCTGTGTGTCCCATGAAGAGACCGGAGATTATAGGCATTCCTGTGTGTCCCAAGAAGAGACCTCAGATTATAGGCATGCCTGTGTGTCCCATGAAAAGACCTCGGATTATAGGCATGCCTGTGTGTCCCATGAAGAGACCTCAGATTATAGGCAGGACTGTGTGTCCCATGAAGAGACCTTCGATTATAGGCATGCCTGTGTATCCCATGAAGAGACCAGAGATTATATGCATGCCTGTGTGTCCCATGAAGAGACAGGAGATTATAGGCATGCCTGTGTGTCCCATGAAGAGACCGGAGATTATAGGCATGCTGTGTGTCCCATGAAGAGACCGGAGATTATAGGCATGCTTGTGTGTCCCATGAAGAGACCTCAGATTATAGGTATGCCTGTGTGTCCCATGAAGAGAACTCAGATTATAGGCATGCCTGTGTGTCCCATGAAGAGACCTCGGATTATAGGCATGCCTGTGTGTCCCATGAAGAGACCGGAGATTATAGGCATGCCTGTGTGTCCCATGAAGAGACAGGAGATTATAGGCATGCCTGTGTGTCCCATGAAGAGACCAGTGATTATAGGCATGCCTGTGTGTCCCATGAAGAGACCAGAGATTATAGGCATGCCTGTGTGTCCCATGAAGAGACCGGAGATTATAGGCATGCTTGTGAGTCCCATGAAGAGAACTCGGATTATAGGCATGCCTGTGTGTCCCATGAAGAGACCTCAGATTATAGGCTTGCCTGTGTGTCCCATGAAGAGACCAGAGATTATAGGCATGCCTGTGTGTCCCATGAAGAGACAGGAGATTATAGGCATGCATGTGTGTCCCATGAAGAGACCAGAGAGTATAGGTATGCCTGTGTGTCCCATGAAGAGACCAGAGATTATAGGCATGCCTGTGTGTCCCATGAAGAGACCAGAGATTATAGGCATGCCTGTGTGTCCCATGAAGAGACCGGAGTTTATAGGCATGCCTGTGTGTCCCATGAAGAGACCAGAGATTATAGGCATGCCTGTGTGTCCCATGAAGAGACCGGAGATTATAGGCATGCTTGTGAGTCCCATGAAGAGACCGGAGATTATAGGCATGCCTGTGTGTCCCATGAAGAGACCGGAGTTTATAGGCATGCCTATGTGTCCCATGAAGAGACCGGAGATTATAGGCATGCCTGTGTGTCCCATGAAGAGACCTTGGATTATAGGCATGCCTGTGTGTCCCATGAAGAGACCGGAGATTATAGGCATGCCTGTGTGTCCCATGAAGAGACAGAAGATTATAGGCATGCATGTGTGTCCCATGAAGAGACCGGAGATTATAGGCATGCCGGTGTGTCCCATGAAGAGACCAGAGATTATAGGAATGCCTGTGTGTCCCATGAAGAGACTGGATATTATAGGCATGCCTGTGTGTCCCATGAAGAGACCGGAGATTATAGGCATGCTTGTGAGTCCCATGAAGAGATCTCAGATTATAGGCATGCCTGTGTGTCCCATGAAGAGACCGGAGATTATAGGCATGCCTGTGTGTCCCATGAAGAGACCAGAGATTATAGGCATGCCTGTGTGTCCCATGAAGAGACCTCGGATTATAGGCATGCCTGTGTGTCCCATGAAGAGACCTCAGATTATAGGCATGCCTGTGTGTCCCATGAAGAGACCAGAGATTATAGGCATGCCTGTGTGTCCTATGAAGAGACCTCGGATTATAGGCATGCCTGTGTGTCCAATGAAGAGACCGGAGATTATAGGCATGCCTGTGCGTCCCATGAAGAGACCGGAGATTATAGGCATGCCTTTGTGTCCCATGAAGAGACCTCAGATTATAGGCATGCCTGTGTGTCCCATGAAGAGACCTCGGATTATAGGCATGCCTGTGTGTCCCATGAAGAAACTAGAGATTATAGGCATGCCTATGTGTCCCATGAAGAGACCTTGGATTATAGGCATGCCTGTGTGTCCCATGAAGAGACCTCGGATTATAGGCATGCCTGTGTGTCCCATGAAGAGACCAGAGATTATAGGCATGCCAGTGTCTTCCATGTAGAGGCCTCAGATTATAGGCATGCCTGTGTATCCCATGAAGAGACCTCGGATTATAGGCATGCTTGTATGTCCCATGAAAAGACTGGAGATTAGAGGCATGCCTGTGTGTCCCATGAAGAGACCTCGGATTATAGGCATGCCTGTGTGTCCCATGAAGAGACCGGAGATTATAGGCATGCCCGTTTGTCCCATGAAGGGACCGGAGATTATAGGCATGCCTGTGTGTCCCATGAAGAAACTGGAGATTATAGGCATGCCTGTGTGTCCCATGAAGAGACCTTGGATTATAGGCATGCCTGTGTGTCCCATAAAGAGACCTCGGATTATAGGCATGCCTGTGTGTCCCATGAAGAGACCAGAGATTATAGGCATGCCTGTGTCTCCCATGTCGAGACCTCGGATTATAGGCATGCCTGTGTGTCCCATGAAGAGACCTCGGATTATAGGCATGCTTTGTGTGTCCCATGAAGAGACTGGAGATTAGAGGCATGCCTGTGTGTCCCATGAAGAGACCTCGGATTATAGGCATGCCTGTGTGTCCCATGAAGAGACCGGAGATTATAGGCATGCCCGTGTGTCCCATGAAGGGACCGGAGATTATAGGCATGCCTGTGTGTCTGATAGGAGACCCGAGATTATAGGCATGCTTGTGTGTCCCATGAAAAGACTAGAGATTATAGGCATGCCTGTGTGTCCCAGGAAGAGACTGGAGATTATAGGCATGCCTGTGTGTCCCATGAAGAAACCGGAGATTATAGGCATTCTTGTGAGTCTCATGAAGAGACCTCAGAATATAGGCATGCCTGTGTGTCCCATGAAGAGACCGGAGATTATAGGCTTGCCTGTGTGTCCCATGAAGAGACCGGAGATTATAGGCATTCCTGTGTGTCCCATGAGGAGACCTCGGGTTATAGGCATGCCTGTGTGTCCAATGAAGAGACCGGAGATTATAGGCATGCCTGTGCATCCCATGAAGAGACCAGAGATTATAGGCATGCCTGTGTGTCCCATGAAGAGACCGGAGATTATAGGCATGCCTGTGTGTCCCATGAAGAGACCGGAGATTATAGGCATGCTTGTGAGTCCCACAAAGAGACCTCAGATCATAGGCATGCCTGTGTGTCCCATGAAGAGACCGGAAATTATAGGCATGCCTGTGTGTCCCATGAAGAGACCGGAGATTATAGGCATGCCTGTGTGTCCCAAGAAGAGACCTCAGATTATAGGCATGCCTGTGTGTCCCATGAAGTGACCTCAGATTATAGGCAGGACTGTGTGTCCCATGAAGAGACCTTCGATTATAGGCATGCCTGTGTGTCCCATGAAGAGACCAGAGATTATATGCATGCCTGTGTGTCCCATGAAGAGACAGGAGATTATAGGCATGCCTGTGTGTCCCATGAAGAGACCGGAGATTATAGGCATGCTGTGTGTCCCATGAAGAGACCGGAGATTATAGGCATGCGTGTGTGTCCCATGAAGAGACCTCAGATTATAGGCATGCCTGTGTGTCCCATGAAGAGACCTCGGATTATAGGCATGCCTGTGTGTCCCATAAAGAAACTGGAGATTATAGGCATGCCTGTGTGTTCCATGAAGAGACCTCGGATTATAGGCATGCCTGTGTGTCCCATGAAGAGACCAGAGATTATAGGCATGCCTGTGTCTCCCATGTAGAGACCTTGGATTATAGGCATGCCTGTGTATCCCATGAAGAGACCTCGGATTATAGGCATGCTTGTGTGTCCCATGAAGAGACCGGAGATTATAGGCATGCCTGTGTGTCCCATGAAGAGACCGGAGATTGTAGGTATGCCTGTATATCCCATGAAGAGACCGGAGATTATAGGCATGCCTGTGTGTCCCATGAAGAGACCAGAGATTATAGGCATGCCTGTGTGTCCCATGAAGAAACCGGAGATTATAGGCATGCTTGTGAGTCCCATGAAGAGACCTCAGATCATAGGCATGCCTGTGTGTCCCATGAAGAGACCGGAGATTATAGGCATGCCTGTGTGTCCCATGAAAAGACCTCAGATTATAGGCATGCCTGTGTGTCCCATGAAGAGACCTCAGATTATAGGCAGGACTGTGTTTCCCATGAAGAGACCTTTGATTATAGGCATGCCTGTGTGTCCCATGAAGAGACCAGAGATTATATGCATGCCTGTTTGTCCCATGAAGAGACAGGAGATTATAGGCATGCCTGTGTGTCCCATGAAGAGACCGGAGATTATAGGCATGCTGTGTGTCCCATGAAGAGACCGGAGATTATAGGCATGCCTGTGTGTCCCATGAAGAGACCTCAGATTATAGGCTTGCCTGTGTGTCCCATGAAGAGACCAGAGATTATAGGCATGCCTGTGTTTCCCATGAAGAGACAGGAGATTATAGGCATGCATGTGTGTCCCATGAAGAGACCAGAGAGTATAGGTATGCCTGTGTGTCCCATGAAGAGACCAGAGATTATAGGCATGCCTGTGTGTCCCATGAAGAGACCAGAGATTATAGGCATGCCTGTGTGTCCCATGAAGAGACCGGAGTTTATAGGCATGCCTGTGTGTCCCATGAAGAGACCGGAGATTATAGGCATGCCTGTGTGTCCCATGAAGAGACCGGAGATTATAGGCATGCTTGTGAGTCCCATGAAGAGACCGGAGATTATAGGCATGCCTGTGTGTCCCATGAAGAGATCGGAGTTTATAGGCATGCCTATGTGTCCCATGAAGAGACCGGAGATTATAGGCATGCCTGTGTGTCCCATGAAGAGACCGGAGATTATAGGCATGCCTGTGTGTCCCATGAAGAGACAGGAGATTATAGGCATGCATGTGTGTCCCATGAAGAGACTGGAGATTATAGGCATGCCTGTGTGTCCCATGAAGAGACCAGAGATTATAGGCATGCCTGTGTGTCCCATGAAGAGCTTGGATATTATAGGCATGCCTGTGTGTCCCATGAAGAGACCGGAGATTATAGGCATGCTTGTGAGTCCCATGAAGAGATCTCAGATTATAGGCATGCCTGTGTGTCCCATGAAGAGACCGGAGATTATAGGCATGCCTGTGTGTCCCATGAAGAGACCAGAGATTATAGGCATGCCTGTGTGTCCCATGAAGAGACCTCGGATTATAGGCATGCCTGTGTGTCCCATGAAGAGACCTCAGATTATAGGCATGCCTGTGTGTCCCATGAAGAGACCAGAGATTATAGGCATGCCTGTGTGTCCTATGAAGAGACCTCGGATTATAGGCATGCCTGTGTGTCCAATGAAGAGACCGGAGATTATAGGCATGCCTGTACGTCCCATGAAGAGACCGGAGATTATAGGCATGCCTTTGTGTCCCATGAAGAGACCTCAGATTATAGGCATGCCTGTGTGTCCCATGAAGAGACCTCGGATTATAGGCATGCCTGTGTGTCCCATGAAGAAACTAGAGATTATAGGCATGCCTATGTGTCCCATGAAGAGACCTTGGATTATAGGCATGCCTGTGTGTCCCATGAAGAGACCTCGGATTATAGGCATGCCTGTGTGTCCCATGAAGAGACCAGAGATTATAGGCATGCCAGTGTCTTCCATGTAGAGGCCTCAGATTATAGGCATGCCTGTGTATCCCATGAAGAGACCTCGGATTATAGGCATGCTTGTGTGTCCCATGAAAAGACTGGAGAATAGAGGCATGCCTGTGTGTCCCATGAAGAGACCTCGGATTATAGGGATGCCTGTGTGTCCCATGAAGAGACCGGAGATTATAGGCATGCCCGTTTGTCCCATGAAGGGACTGGAGATTATAGGCATGCCTGTGTGTCCCATGAAGAAACTGGAGATTATAGGCATGCCTGTGTGTCCCATGAAGAGACCTTGGATTATAGGCATGCCTGTGTGTCCCATGAAGAGACCTCGGATTATAGGCATGCCTGTGTGTCCCATGAAGAGACCAGAGATTATAGGCATGCCTGTGTCTCCCATGTAGAGACCTCGGATTATAGGCATGCCTGTGTGTCCCATGAAGAGACCTCGGATTATAGGCATGCTTTGTGTGTCCCATGAAGAGACTGGAGATTAGAGGCATGCCTGTGTGTCCCATGAAGAGACCTCAGATTATAGGCATGCCTGTGTGTCCCATGAAGAGACCGGAGATTATAGGCATGCCCGTGTGTCCCATGAAGGGACCGGAGATTATAGGCATGCCTGTGTGTCTGATAGGAGACCCGAGATTATAGGCATGCCTGTGTGTCCCATGAAAAGACTAGAGATTATAGGCATGCCTGTGTGTCCCAGGAAGAGACTGGAGATTATAGGCATGCCTGTGTGTATCATGAAGAAACCGGAGATTATAGGTATGCCTGTGTGTCCCATGAAGAGAACTCAGTTTATAGGCATGCCTGTGTGTCCCATGAAGAGACCTCGGATTATAGGCATGCCTGTGTGTCCCATGAAGAGACCGGAGATTATAGGCATGCCTGTGTGTCCCATGAAGAGACAGGAGATTATAGGCATGCCTGTGTGTCCCATGAAGAGACCAGTGATTATAGGCATGCCTGTGTGTCCCATGAAGAGACTTGAGATTATAGGCATGCCTGTGTGTCCCATGAAGAGACCGGAGATTATAGGCATGCTTGTGAGTCCCATGAAGAGAACTCAGATTATAGGCATGCCTGTGTGTCCCATGAAGAGACCTCAGATTATAGGCTTGCCTGTGTGTCCCATGAAGAGACCAGAGATTATAGGCATGCCTGTGTGTCCCATGAAGAGACAGGAGATTATAGGCATGCATGTGTGTCCCATGAAGAGACCAGAGAGTATAGGTATGCCTGTGTGTCCCATGAAGAGACCAGAGATTATAGGCATGCCTGTGTGTCCCATGAAGAGACCAGAGATTATAGGCATGCCTGTGTGTCCCATGAAGAGACCGGAGTTTATAGGCATGCCTGTGTGTCCCATGAAGAGACCGGAGATTATAGGCATGCCTGTGTGTCCCATGAAGAGACCGGAGATTATAGGCATGCTTGTGAGTCCCATGAAGAGACCGGAGATTATAGGCATGCCTGTGTGTCCCATGAAGAGATCGGAGTTTATAGGCATGCCTATGTGTCCCATGAGGAGACCGGAGATTATAGGCATGCCTGTGTGTCCCATGAAGAGACCTCGGATTATAGGCATGCCTGTGTGTCCCATGAAGAGACCTCGGGTTATATGCATGCCTGTGTGTCCAATGAAGAGACCGGAGATTATAGGCATGCCTGTGCATCCCATGAAGAGACCGGAGATTATAGGCATGCCTGTGTGTCCCATGAAGAGACTGGAGATTATAGGCATGCCTGTGTGTCCCATGAAGAGACCAGAGATTATAGGCATGCCTGTGTGTCCCATGAAGAGACCAGAGATTATAGGCATGCCTGTGTGTCCCATGAAGAGCTTGGATATTATAGGCATGCCTGTGTGTCCCATGAAGAGACCGGAGATTATAGGCATGCTTGTGAGTCCCATGAAGAGATCTCAGATTATAGGCATGCCTGTGTGTCCCATGAAGAGACCGGAGATTATTGGCATGCCTGTGTGTCCCATGAAGAGACCAGAGATTATAGGCATGCCTATGTGTCCCATGAAGAGACCTCGGATTATAGGCATGCCTGTGTGTCCCGTGAAGAGACCTCAGATTATAGGCATGCCTGTGTGTCCCATGAAGAGACCAGAGATTATAGGCATGCCTGTGTGTCCCATGAAGAGACCAGAGATTATAGGCATGCCTATGTGTCCCATGAAGAGACCTCAGATTATAGGCATGCCTGTGTGTCCCATGAAGAGACCTCAGATTATAGGCAGGACTGTGTTTCCCATGAAGAGACCTTCGATTATAGGCATGCCTGTGTGTCCCATGAAGAGACCAGAGATTATATGCATGCCTGTTTGTCCCATGAAGAGACAGGAGATTATAGGCATGCCTGTGTGTCCCATGAAGAGACCGGAGATTATAGGCATGCTGTGTGTCCCATGAAGAGACCGGAGATTATAGGCATGCCTGTGTGTCCCATGAAGAGACCTCAGATTATAGGCTTGCCTGTGTGTCCCATGAAGAGACCAGAGATTATAGGCATGCCT
Source organism: Triturus cristatus (assembly GCF_964204655.1). Lineage (NCBI taxonomy): Eukaryota > Metazoa > Chordata > Amphibia > Caudata > Salamandridae > Triturus > Triturus cristatus. Next base: position 465,622,649 of record NC_140595.1, on the reverse strand, counting down.
GTGTTTCCCATGAAGAGACAGGAGATTATAGGCATGCATGTGTGTCCCATGAAGAGACCAGAGAGTATAGGTATGCCTGTGTGTCCCATGAAGAGACCAGAGATTATAGGCATGCCTGTGTGTCCCATGAAGAGACCAGAGATTATAGGCATGCCTGTGTGTCCCATGAAGAGACCGGAGTTTATAGGCATGCCTGTGTGTCCCATGAAGAGACCGGAGATTATAGGCATGCCTGTGTGTCCCATGAAGAGACCGGAGATTATAGGCATGCTTGTGAGTCCCATGAAGAGACCGGAGATTATAGGCATGCCTGTGTGTCCCATGAAGAGATCGGAGTTTATAGGCATGCCTATGTGTCCCATGAAGAGACCGGAGATTATAGGCATGCCTGTGTGTCCCATGAAGAGACAGGAGATTATAGGCATGCATGTGTGTCCCATGAAGAGACTGGAGATTATAGGCATGCCTGTGTGTCCCATGAAGAGACCAGAGATTATAGGCATGCCTGTGTGTCCCATGAAGAGCTTGGATATTATAGGCATGCCTGTGTGTCCCATGAAGAGACCGGAGATTATAGGCATGCTTGTGAGTCCCATGAAGAGATCTCAGATTATAGGCATGCCTGTGTGTCCCATGAAGAGACCGGAGATTATAGGCATGCCTGTGTGTCCCATGAAGAGACCAGAGATTATAGGCATGCCTGTGTGTCCCATGAAGAGACCTCGGATTATAGGCATGCCTGTGTGTCCCATGAAGAGACCTCAGATTATAGGCATGCCTGTGTGTCCCATGAAGAGACCAGAGATTATAGGCATGCCTGTGTGTCCTATGAAGAGACCTCGGATTATAGGCATGCCTGTGTGTCCAATGAAGAGACCGGAGATTATAGGCATGCCTGTGCGTCCCATGAAGAGACCGGAGATTATAGGCATGCCTTTGTGTCCCATGAAGAGACCTCAGATTATAGGCATGCCTGTGTGTCCCATGAAGAGACCTCGGATTATAGGCATGCCTGTGTGTCCCATGAAGAAACTAGAGATTATAGGCATGCCTATGTGTCCCATGAAGAGACCTTGGATTATAGGCATGCCTGTGTGTCCCATGAAGAGACCTCGGATTATAGCCATGCCTGTGTGTCCCATGAAGAGACCAGAGATTATAGGCATGCCAGTGTCTTCCATGTAGAGGCCTCAGATTATAGGCATGCCTGTGTATCCCATGAAGAGACCTCGGATTATAGGCATGCTTGTGTGTCCCATGAAAAGACTGGAGAATAGAGGCATGCCTGTGTGTCCCATGAAGAGACCTCGGATTATAGGGATGCCTGTGTGTCCCATGAAGAGACCGGAGATTATAGGCATGCCCGTTTGTCCCATGAAGGGACTGGAGATTATAGGCATGCCTGTGTGTCCCATGAAGAAACTGGAGATTATAGGCATGCCTGTGTGTCCCATGAAGAGACCTTGGATTATAGGCATGCCTGTGTGTCCCATGAAGAGACCTCGGATTATAGGCATGCCTGTGTGTCCCATGAAGAGACCAGAGATTATAGGCATGCCTGTGTCTCCCATGTAGAGACCTCGGATTATAGGCATGCCTGTGTGTCCCATGAAGAGACCTCGGATTATAGGCATGCTTTGTGTGTCCCATGAAGAGACTGGAGATTAGAGGCATGCCTGTGTGTCCCATGAAGAGACCTCAGATTATAGGCATGCCTGTGTGTCCCATGAAGAGACCGGAGATTATAGGCATGCCCGTGTGTCCCATGAAGGGACCGGAGATTATAGGCATGCCTGTGTGTCTGATAGGAGACCCGAGATTATAGGCATGCCTGTGTGTCCCATGAAAAGACTAGAGATTATAGGCATGCCTGTGTGTCCCAGGAAGAGACTGGAGATTATAGGCATGCCTGTGTGTATCATGAAGAAACCGGAGATTATAGGTATGCCTGTGTGTCCCATGAAGAGAACTCAGTTTATAGGCATGCCTGTGTGTCCCATGAAGAGACCTCGGATTATAGGCATGCCTGTGTGTCCCATGAAGAGACCGGAGATTATAGGCATGCCTGTGTGTCCCATGAAGAGACAGGAGATTATAGGCATGCCTGTGTGTCCCATGAAGAGACCAGTGATTATAGGCATGCCTGTGTGTCCCATGAAGAGACTTGAGATTATAGGCATGCCTGTGTGTCCCATGAAGAGACCGGAGATTATAGGCATGCTTGTGAGTCCCATGAAGAGAACTCGGATTATAGGCATGCCTGTGTGTCCCATGAAGAGACCTCAGATTATAGGCTTGCCTGTGTGTCCCATGAAGAGACCAGAGATTATAGGCATGCCTGTGTGTCCCATGAAGAGACAGGAGATTATAGGCATGCATGTGTGTCCCATGAAGAGACCAGAGAGTATAGGTATGCCTGTGTGTCCCATGAAGAGACCAGAGATTATAGGCATGCCTGTGTGTCCCATGAAGAGACCAGAGATTATAGGCATGCCTGTGTGTCCCATGAAGAGACCGGAGTTTATAGGCATGCCTGTGTGTCCCATGAAGAGACCGGAGATTATAGGCATGCCTGTGTGTCCCATGAAGAGACCGGAGATTATAGGCATGCTTGTGAGTCCCATGAAGAGACCGGAGATTATAGGCATGCCTGTGTGTCCCATGAAGAAATCGGAGTTTATAGGCATGCCTATGTGTCCCATGAGGAGACCGGAGATTATAGGCATGCCTGTGTGTCCCATGAAGAGACCTCGGATTATAGGCATGCCTGTGTGTCCCATGAAGAGACCTCGGGTTATATGCATGCCTGTGTGTCCAATGAAGAGACCGGAGATTATAGGCATGCCTGTGCATCCCATGAAGAGACCGGAGATTATAGGCATGCCTGTGTGTCCCATGAAGAGACTGGAGATTATAGGCATGCCTGTGTGTCCCATGAAGAGACCAGAGATTATAGGCATGCCTGTGTGTCCCATGAAGAGACCAGAGATTATAGGCATGCCTGTGTGTCCCATGAAGAGCTTGGATATTATAGGCATGCCTGTGTGTCTCATGAAGAGACCGGAGATTATAGGCATGCTTGTGAGTCCCATGAAGAGATCTCAGATTATAGGCATGCCTGTGTGTCCCATGAAGAGACCGGAGATTATTGGCATGCCTGTGTGTCCCATGAAGAGACCAGAGATTATAGGCATGCCTATGTGTCCCATGAAGAGACCTCGGATTATAGGCATGCCTGTGTGTCCCGTGAAGAGACCTCAGATTATAGGCATGCCTGTGTGTCCCATGAAGAGACCAGAGATTATAGGCATGCCTGTGTGTCCCATGAAGAGACTGGAGATTATAGGCATGCCTGTGTGTCCCATGAAGAGACCGGAGATTATAGGCATGCCTGTGTGACCCATGAAGAGACCTTGGATTATAGGCATGCCTGTGTGTCCCATGAAGAGACCTCGGATTATAGGCATGTCTGTGTGTCCCATGAAGAGACCAGAGATTATAGGCATGCCTGTGTCTCCCATGTAGAGACCTCGGATTATTGGCATGCCTGTGTATCCCATGAAGAGACCTCGGATTATAGGCATGCTTTTGTGTCCCATGAAGAGACTGGAGATTAAAAGCATGCCTGTGTGTCCCATGAAGAGACCTCAGATTATAGGCATGCCTGTGTGTCCCATGAAGAGACTGGAGATTATAGGCATGCCCGTGTGTCCCACAAAGGGACCAGAGATTATAGGCATGCCTGTGTGTCCCATGAAGAAACTGGTGATTATAAGCATGCCTGTGTGTCCCATGAAGAGCCCTTGGATTATAGGCATGTCTGTGTGTCCCATGAAGAGACCTCGGATTATAGGCATGCCTGTGAGTCCCATGAAGAGACCAGAGATTATAGTCATGCCAGTGTCTCCCATGTAGAGACCTCGGATTATAGGCATGCCTGTGTGTCCCATGAAGAGACCTCGGATTATAGGCATGCTTTGTGTGTCCCATGAAGAGACTGGAGATTAGAGGCATGCCTGTATGTCCCATGAAAAGACCGGAGATTATAGGCATGCCCGTGTGTCCCATGAAGGGACCGGAGATTATAGGCATGCCTGTGTGTCCCATTAGGAGACCAGAGATTATAGGCATGCCTGTGTGTCCCATGAAAAGACTGGAGATTATAGGCATGCCTGTGTGTCCCATGAAGAGACCGGAGATTATAGGCATGCCTGTGTGTCCCATGAAGAGACCCGAGATTATAGGCATGCCTGTGTGTCCCATGAAGAGACTGGAGATTTTAGGCATGCCTGTGTGTCCCATGAAGAGACCGGAGATTATAGGCATGCCTGTGTGTCCCATGAAGAGACCGGAGATTTTAGGAAGGCCTGTGTGCCCCATGAAGAGACCGGAGATTATAGGCATGCCTGTGTGTCCCATGAAGAGACCGGAGATTATAGGCATGCCTGTGTGTCCCATGAAGAGACCTCGGATTATAGGCATGCCTGTGTGTCCAATAAAGAGACCGGAGATTATAGGCATGCCTGTGCATCCCATGAAGAGACTGGAGATTATAGGCATGCTAGTGTGTCTCATGAAGAGACCGGAGATTATAGGCATGCCTGTGTGTCCCATGAAGAGACCTCGGATTATAGGCATGCCTGTGTGTCCCATGAAGAGACCTCGGATTATAGGCATGCCTGTGTGTCCCATGAAGAAACTGGAGATTATAGGCATGCCTGTGTGTTCCATGAAGAGACCTCGGATTATAGGCATGCCTGTGTGTCCCATGAAGAGACCAGAGATTATAGGCATGCCTGTGTCTCCCATGTAGAGACCTTGGATTATAGGCATGCCTGTGTATCCCATGAAGAGACCTCGGATTATAGGCATGCTTGTGTGTCCCATGAAGAGACCGGAGATTATAGGCATGCCTGTGTGTCCCATGAAGAGACCGGAGATTGTAGGTATGCCTGTGTGTCCCATGAAGAGACTGGAGATTATAGGCATGCCTGTGTGTCCCATGAAGAGACCAGAGATTATAGGCATGCCTGTGTGTCCCATGAAGAAACCGGAGATTATAGGCATGCTTGTGAGTCCCACGAAGAGACCTCAGATCATAGGCATGCCTGTGTGTCCCATGAAGAGACCGGATATTATAGGCATGCCTGTGTGTCCCATGAAGAGACCGGAGATTATAGGCATGCCTGTGTGTCCCAAGAAGAGACCTCAGATTATAGGCATGCCTGTGTGTCCCATGAAAAGACCTCGGATTATAGGCATGCCTGTGTGTCCCATGAAGAGACCTCAGATTATAGGCAGGACTGTGTGTCCCATGAAGAGACCTTCGATTATAGGCATGCCTGTGTGTCCCATGAAGAGACCAGAGATTATATGCATGCCTGTGTGTCCCATGAAGAGACAGGAGATTATAGGCATGCCTGTGTGTCCCATGAAGAGACCGGAGATTATAGGCATGCTGTGTGTCCCATGAAGAGACCGGAGATTATAGGCATGCTTGTGTGTCCCATGAAGAGACCTCAGATTATAGGTATGCCTGTGTGTCCCATGAAGAGAACTCAGATTATAGGCATGCCTGTGTGTCCCATGAAGAGACCTCGGATTATAGGCATGCCTGTGTGTCCCATGAAGAGACCGGAGATTATAGGCATGCCTGTGTGCCCCATGAAGAGACAGGAGATTATAGGCATGCCTGTGTGTCCCATGAAGAGACCAGTGATTATAGGCATGCCTGTGTGTCCCATGAAGAGACCGGAGATTATAGGCATGCCTGTGTGTCCCATGAAGAGACCGGAGATTATAGGCATGCTTGTGAGTCCCATGAAGAGAACTCGGATTATAGGCATGCCTGTGTGTCCCATGAAGAGACCTCAGATTATAGGCTTGCCTGTGTGTCCCATGAAGAGACCAGAGATTATAGGCATGCCTGTGTGTCCCATGAAGAGACAGGAGATTATAGGCATGCATGTGTGTCCCATGAAGAGACCAGAGAGTATAGGTATGCCTGTGTGTCCCATGAAGAGACCAGAGATTATAGGCATGCCTGTGTGTCCCATGAAGAGACCAGAGATTATAGGCATGCCTGTGTGTCCCATGAAGAGACCGGAGTTTATAGGCATGCCTGTGTGTCCCATGAAGAGACCGGAGATTATAGGCATGCCTGTGTGTCCCATGAAGAGACCGGAGATTATAGGCATGCTTGTGAGTCCCATGAAGAGACCGGAGATTATAGGCATGCCTGTGTGTCCCATGAAGAGACCGGAGTTTATAGGCATGCCTATGTGTCCCATGAAGAGACCGGAGATTATAGGCATGCCTGTGTGTCCCATGAAGAGACCTCGGATTATAGGCATGCCTGTGTGTCCCATGAAGAGACCGGAGATTATAGGCATGCCTGTGTGTCCCATGAAGAGACAGAAGATTATAGGCATGCATGTGTGTCCCATGAAGAGACCGGAGATTATAGGCATGCCGGTGTGTCCCATGAAGAGACCAGAGATTATAGGCATGCCTGTGTGTCCCATGAAGAGACTGGATATTATAGGCATGCCTGTGTGTCCCATGAAGAGACCGGAGATTATAGGCATGCTTGTGAGTCCCATGAAGAGATCTCAGATTATAGGCATGCCTGTGTGTCCCATGAAGAGACCGGAGATTATAGGCATAACTGTGTGTCCCATGAAGAGACCAGAGATTATAGGCATGCCTGTGTGTCCCATGAAGAGACCTCGGATTATAGGCATGCCTGTGTGTCCCATGAAGAGACCTCAGATTATAGGCATGCCTGTGTGTCCCATGAAGAGACCAGAGATTATAGGCATGCCTGTGTGTCCTATGAAGAGACCTCAGATTATAGGCATGCCTGTGTGTCCAATGAAGAGACCGGAGATTATAGGCATGCCTGTGCGTCCCATGAAGAGACCGGAGATTATAGGCATGCCTTTGTGTCCCATGAAGAGACCTCAGATTATAGGCATGCCTGTGTGTCCCATGAAGAGACCTCGGATTATAGGCATGCCTGTGTGTCCCATGAAGAAACTAGAGATTATAGGCATGCCTATGTGTCCCATGAAGAGACCTTGGATTATAGGCATGCCTGTGTGTCCCATGAAGAGACCTCGGATTATAGGCATGCCTGTGTGTCCCATGAAGAGACCAGAGATTATAGGCATGCCAGTGTCTTCCATGTAGAGGCCTCAGATTATAGGCATGCCTGTGTATCCCATGAAGAGACCTCGGATTATAGGCATGCTTGTATGTCCCATGAAAAGACTGGAGATTAGAGGCATGCCTGTGTGTCCCATGAAGAGACCTCGGATTATAGGCATGCCTGTGTGTCCCATGAAGAGACCGGAGATTATAGGCATGCCCGTTTGTCCCATGAAGGGACCGGAGATTATAGGCATGCCTGTGTGTCCCATGAAGAAACTGGTGATTATAGGCATGCCTGTGTGTCCCATGAAGAGACCTTGGATTATAGGCATGCCTGTGTGTCCCATAAAGAGACCTCGGATTATAGGCATGCCTGTGTGTCCCATGAAGAGACCAGAGATTATAGGCATGCCTGTGTCTCCCATGTCGAGACCTCGGATTATAGGCATGCCTGTGTGTCCCATGAAGAGACCGGAGATTATAGGCATGCCCGTGTGTCCCATGAAGGGACCGGAGATTATAGGCATGCCTGTGTGTCTGATAGGAGACCCGAGATTATAGGGATGCCTGTGTGTCCCATGAAAAGACTAGAGATTATAGGCATGCCTGTGTGTCCCAGGAAGAGACTGGAGATTATAGGCATGCCTGTGTGTCCCATGAAGAAACCGGAGATTATAGGCATTCTTGTGAGTCCCATGAAGAGACCTCAGAATATAGGCATGCCTGTGTGTCCCATGAAGAGACCGGAGATTATAGGCTTGCCTGTGTGTCCCATGAAGAGACCGGAGATTATAGGCATGCCTGTGTGTCCCATGAGGAGACCTCGGGTTATAGGCATGCCTGTGTGTCCAATGAAGAGACCGGAGATTATAGGCATGCCTGTGCATCCAATGAAGAGACCGGAGATTATAGGCATGCCTGTGTGTCCCATGAAGAGACCGGAGATTATAGGCATGCCTGTGTGTCCCATGAAGAGACCGGAGATTATAGGCATGCTTGTGAGTCCCACAAAGAGACCTCAGATCATAGGCATGCCTGTGTGTCCCATGAAGAGACCGGAAATTATAGGCATGCCTGTGTGTCCCATGAAGAGACTGGAGATTATAGGCATGCCTGTGTGTCCCAAGAAGAGACCTCGGATTATAGGCATGCCTGTGTGTCCCATGAAGTGACCTCAGATTATAGGCAGGACTGTGTGTCCCATGAAGAGACCTTCGATTATAGGCATGCCTGTGTGTCCCATGAAGAGACCAGAGATTATATGCATGCCTGTGTGTCCCATGAAGAGACAGGAGATTATAGGCATGCCTGTGTGTCCCATGAAGAGACCGGAGATTATAGGCATGCTGTGTGTCCCATGAAGAGACCGGAGATTATAGGCATGCTTGTGTGTCCCATGAAGAGACCTCAGATTATAGGCATGCCTGTGTGTCCCATGAAGAGACCTCGGATTATTGGCATGCCTGTGTGTCCCATGAAGAAACTGGAGATTATAGGCATGTCTGTGTGTTCCATGAAGAGACCTCGGATTATAGGCATGCCTGTGTTTCCCATGAAGAGACCAGAGATTATAGGCATGGCTGTGTCTCCCATGTAGAGACCTTGGATTATAGGCATGCCTGTGTATCCCATGAAGAGACCTCGGATTATAGGCATGCTTGTGTGTCCCATGAAGAGACCGGAGATTATAGGCATGCCTGTGTGTCCCATGAAGAGACCGGAGATTGTAGGTATGCCTGTGTGTCCCATGAAGAGACCGGAGATTATAGGCATGCCTGTGTGTCCCATGAAGAGACCAGAGATTATAGGCATGCCTGTGTGTCCCATGAAGAAACCGGAGATTATAGGCATGCTTGTGAGTCCCACGAAGAGACATCAGATCATAGGCATGCCTGTGTGTCCCATGAAGAGACCGGAGATTATAGGCATGCCTGTGTGTCCCATGAAGAGACTGGAGATTATAGGCATGCCTCTGTGTCCCAAGAAGAGACCTCAGATTATAGGCATGCCTGTGTGTCCCATGAAAAGACCTCGGATTATAGGCATGCCTGTGTGTCCCATGAAGAGACCTCAGATTATAGGCAGGACTTTGTGTCCCATGAAGAGACCTTCGATTATAGGCATGCCTGTGTGTCCCATGAAGAGACCAGAGATTATATGCATGCCTGTGTGTCCCATGAAGAGACAGGAGATTATAGGCATGCCTGTGTGTCCCATGAAGAGACCGGAGATTATAGGCATGCTGTGTGTCCCATGAAGAGACCGGAGATTATAGGCATGCTTGTGTGTCCTATGAAGAGACCTCAGATTATAGGTATGCCTGTGTGTCCCATGAAGAGAACTCAGATTATAGGCATGCCTGTGTGTCCCATGAAGAGACCTCGGATTATAGGCATGCCTGTGTGTCCCATGAAGAGACCGGAGATTATAGGCATGCCTGTGTGTCCCATGAAGAGACAGGAGATTATAGGCATGCCTGTGTGTCCCATGAAGAGACCAGTGATTATAGGCATGCCTGTGTGTCCCATGAAGAGACCGGAGATTATAGGCATGCCTGTGTGTCCCATGAAGAGACCGGAGATTATAGGCATGCTTGTGAGTCCCATAAAGAGAACTCGGATTATAGGCATGCCTGTGTGTCCCATGAAGAGACCTCAGATTATAGGCTTGCCTGTGTGTCCCATGAAGAGACCAGAGATTATAGGCATGCCTGTGTGTCCCATGAAGAGACAGGAGATTATAGGCATGCATGTGTGTCCCATGAAGAGACCAGAGAGTATAGGTATGCCTGTGTGTCCCATGAAGAGACCAGAGATTATAGGCATGCCTGTGTGTCCCATGAAGAGACCAGAGATTATAGGCATGCCTGTGTGTCCCATGAAGAGACCGGAGTTTATAGGCATGCCTGTGTGTCCCATGAAGAGACCGGAGATTATAGGCATGCCTGTGTGTCCCATGAAGGGCCCGGAGATTATAGGCATGCTTGTGAGTCCCATGAAGAGACCGGAGATTATAGGCATGCCTGTGTGTCCCATGAAGAGATCGGAGTTTATAGGCATGCCTATGTGTCCCATGAAGAGACCGGAGATTATAGGCATGCCTGTGTGTCCCATGAAGAGACCTCGGATTATAGGCATGCCTGTGTGTCCCATGAAGAGACCGGAGATTATAGGCATGCCTGTGTGTCCCATGAAGAGACAGGAGATTATAGGCATGCATGTGTGTCCTATGAAGAGACTGGAGATTATAGGCATGCCTGTGTGTCCCATGAAGAGACCAGAGATTATAGGCATGCCTGTGTGTCCCATGAAGAGCTTGGATATTATAGGCATGCCTGAGTGTCCCATGAAGAGAACGGAGATTATAGGCATGCTTGTGAGTCCCATGAAGAGATCTCAGATTATAGGCATGCCTGTGTGTCCCATGAAGAGACCGGAGATTATAGGCATGCCTGTGTGTCCCATGAAGAGACCAGAGATTATAGGCATGCCTGTGTGTCCCATGAAGAGACCTCAGATTATAGGCATGCCTGTGTGTCCCATGAAGAGACCTCAGATTATAGGCATGCCTGTGTGTCCCATGAAGAGACCAGAGATTATAGGCATGCCTGTGTGTCCTATGAAGAGACCTCGGATTATAGGCATGCCTGTGTGTCCAATGAAGAGACCGGAGATTATAGGCATGCCTGTGCGTCCCATGAAGAGACCGGAGATTATAGGCATGCCTTTGTGTCCCATGAAGAGACCTCAGATTATAGGCATGCCTGTGTGTCCCATGAAGAGACCTCGGATTATAGGCATGCCTGTGTGTCCCATGAAGAAACTAGAGATTATAGGCATGCCTATGTGTCCCATGAAGAGACCTTGGATTATAGGCATGCCTGTGTGTCCCATAAAGAGACCTCGGATTATAGGCATGCCTGTGTGTCCCATGAAGAGACCCGAGATTATAGGCATGCCAGTGTCTTCCATGTAGAGGCCTCAGATTATAGGCATGCCTGTGTATCCCATGAAGAGACCTCAGATTATAGGCATGCTTGTGTGTCCCATGAAAAGACTGGAGAATAGAGGCATGCCTGTGTGTCCCATGAAGAGACCTCGGATTATAGGGATGCCTGTGTGTCCCATGAAGAGACCGGAGATTATAGGCATGCCCGTTTGTCCCATGAAGGGACCGGAGATTATAGGCATGCCTGTGTGTCCCATGAAGAAACTGGAGATTATAGGCACGCCTGTGTGTCCCATGAAGAGACCTTGGATTATAGGCATGCCTGTGTGTCCCATGAAGAGACCTCGGATTATAGGCATGCCTGTGTGTCCCATGAAGAGACCAGAGATTATAGGCATGCCTATGTCTCCCATGTAGAGACCTCGGATTATAGGCATGCCTGTGTGTCCCATGAAGAGACCTCGGATTATAGGCATGCTTTGTGTGTCCCATGAAGAGACTGGAGATTATAGGCATGCCTGTGTGTCCCATGAAGAGACCAGAGAGTATAGGTATGCCTGTGTGTCCCATGAAGAGACCAGAGATTATAGGCATGCCTGTGTGTCCCATGAAGAGACCTCAGATTATAGGCATGCCTGTGTGTCCCATGAAGAGACCGGAGATTATAGGCATGCCCGTGTGTCCCATGAAGGGACCGGAGATTATAGGCATGCCTGTGTGTCTGATAGGAGACCCAAGATTATAGGCATGCCTGTGTGTCCCATGAAAAGACTAGAGATTATAGGCATGCCTGTGTGTCCCAGGAAGAGACTGGAGATTATAGGCATGCCTGTGTGTATCATGAAGAAACCAGAGATTATAGGCATTCTTGTGAGTCCCATGAAGAGACCTCAGAATATAGGCATGCCTGTGTGTCCCATGAAGAGACCGGAGATTATAGGCATGCCTGTGTGTCCCATGAAGAGATCGGAGTTTATAGGCATGCCTATGTGTCCCATGAGGAGAACGGAGATTATAGGCATGCCTGTGTGTCCCATGAAGAGACCTCGGATTATAGGCATGCCTGTGTGTCCCATGAAGAGATCGGAGATTATAGGCATGCCTGTGTGTCCCATGAAGAGACAGGAGATTATAGGCATGCATGTGTGTCCCATGAAGAGACTGGAGATTATAGGCATGCCTGTGTGTCCCATGAAGAGACCAGAGATTATAGGCATGCCTGTGTGTCCCATGAAGAGCTTGGATATTATAGGCTTGCCTGTGTGTCCCATGAAGAGACCGGAGATTATAGGCATGCTTGTGAGTCCCATGAAGAGATCTCAGATTATAGGCATGCCTGTGTGTCCCATGAAGAGACCGGAGATTATTGGCATGCCTGTGTGTCCCATGAAGAGACCAGAGATTATAGGCATGCCTATGTGTCCCATGAAGAGACCTCGGATTATAGGCATGCCTGTGTGTCCCATGAAGAGACCTCAGATTATAGGCATGCCTGTGTGTCCCATGAAGAGACCAGAGATTATAGGCATGCCTGTGTGTCCCATGAAGAGACTGGAGATTATAGGCATGCCTGTGTGTCCCATGAAGAGACCGGAGATTATAGGCATGCCTGTGTGACCCATGAAGAGACCTTGGATTATAGGCATGCCTGTGTGTCCCATGAAGAGACCTCGGATTATAGGCATGTCTGTGTGTCCCATGAAGAGACCAGAGATTATAGGCATGCCTGTGTCTCCCATGTAGAGACCTCGGATTATCGGCATGCCTGTGTATCCCATGAAGAGACCTCGGATTATAGGCATGCTTTTGTGTCCCATGAAGAGACTGGAGATTAAAAGCATGCCTGTGTGTCCCATGAAGAGACCTCAGATTATAGGCATGCCTGTGTGTCCCATGAAGAGACCGGAGATTATAGGCATGCCCGTGTGTCCCACAAAGGGACCAGAGATTATAGGCATGCCTGTGTGTCCCATGAAGAAACTGGTGATTATAAGCATGCCTGTGTGTCCCATGAAGAGACCTTGGATTATAGGCATGTCTGTGTGTCCCATGAAGAGACCTCGGATTATAGGCATGCCTGTGAGTCCCATGAAGAGACCAGAGATTATAGTCATGCCTGTGTCTCCCATGTAGAGACCTCGGATTATAGGCATGCCTGTGTGTCCCATGAAGAGACCTCGGATTATAGGCATGCTTTGTGTGTCCCATGAAGAGACTGGAGATTAGAGGCATGCCTGTATGTCCCATGAAAAGACCGGAGATTATAGGCATGCCCGTGTGTCCCATGAAGGGACCGGAGATTATAGGCATGCCTGTGTGTCCCATTAGGAGACCAGAGATTATAGGCATGCCTGTGTGTCCCATGAAAAGACTGGAGATTATAGGCATGCCTGTGTGTCCCATGAAGAGACCAGAGATTATAGGCATGCCTGTGTGTCCCATGAAGAGACCCGAGATTATAGGCATGCCTGTGTGTCCCATGAAGAGACTGGAGATTATAGGCATGCCTGTGTGTCCCATGAAGAGACCGGAGATTATAGGCATGCCTGTGTGTCCCATGAAGAGACCGGAGATTTAAGGAATGCCTGTGTGCCCCATGAAGAGACCGGAGATTATAGGAATGCCTGTGTGTCCCATGAAGAAACCGGAGATTATAGGCATGCCTGTGTGTCCAATGAAGAGACCTCGGATTATAGGCATGCCTGTGTGTCCAATAAAGAGACCGGAGATTATAGGCATGCCTGTGCATCCCATGAAGAGACTGGAGATTATAGGCATGCTAGTGTGTCCCATGAAGAGACCGGAGATTATAGGCATGCCTGTGTGTCCCATGAAGAGACTGGAGATTATAGGCATGCCTGTGTGTCCCATGAAGAGACCAGAGATTATAGGCATGCCTGTGTGTCCCATGAAGAGACCAGAGATTATAGGCATGCCTGTGTGTCCCATGAAGAAACCGGAGATTATAGGCATGCTTGTGAGTCCCACGAAGAGACCTCAGATCATAGGCATGCCTGTGTGTCCCATGAAGAGACCGGAGATTATAGGCATGCCTGTGTGTCCCATGAAGAGACCGGAGATTATAGGCATTCCTGTGTGTCCCAAGAAGAGACCTCAGATTATAGGCATGCCTGTGTGTCCCATGAAAAGACCTCGGATTATAGGCATGCCTGTGTGTCCCATGAAGAGACCTCAGATTATAGGCAGGACTGTGTGTCCCATGAAGAGACCTTCGATTATAGGCATGCCTGTGTATCCCATGAAGAGACCAGAGATTATATGCATGCCTGTGTGTCCCATGAAGAGACAGGAGATTATAGGCATGCCTGTGTGTCCCATGAAGAGACCGGAGATTATAGGCATGCTGTGTGTCCCATGAAGAGACCGGAGATTATAGGCATGCTTGTGTGTCCCATGAAGAGACCTCAGATTATAGGTATGCCTGTGTGTCCCATGAAGAGAACTCAGATTATAGGCATGCCTGTGTGTCCCATGAAGAGACCTCGGATTATAGGCATGCCTGTGTGTCCCATGAAGAGACCGGAGATTATAGGCATGCCTGTGTGTCCCATGAAGAGACAGGAGATTATAGGCATGCCTGTGTGTCCCATGAAGAGACCAGTGATTATAGGCATGCCTGTGTGTCCCATGAAGAGACCAGAGATTATAGGCATGCCTGTGTGTCCCATGAAGAGACCGGAGATTATAGGCATGCTTGTGAGTCCCATGAAGAGAACTCGGATTATAGGCATGCCTGTGTGTCCCATGAAGAGACCTCAGATTATAGGCTTGCCTGTGTGTCCCATGAAGAGACCAGAGATTATAGGCATGCCTGTGTGTCCCATGAAGAGACAGGAGATTATAGGCATGCATGTGTGTCCCATGAAGAGACCAGAGAGTATAGGTATGCCTGTGTGTCCCATGAAGAGACCAGAGATTATAGGCATGCCTGTGTGTCCCATGAAGAGACCAGAGATTATAGGCATGCCTGTGTGTCCCATGAAGAGACCGGAGTTTATAGGCATGCCTGTGTGTCCCATGAAGAGACCAGAGATTATAGGCATGCCTGTGTGTCCCATGAAGAGACCGGAGATTATAGGCATGCTTGTGAGTCCCATGAAGAGACCGGAGATTATAGGCATGCCTGTGTGTCCCATGAAGAGACCGGAGTTTATAGGCATGCCTATGTGTCCCATGAAGAGACCGGAGATTATAGGCATGCCTGTGTGTCCCATGAAGAGACCTTGGATTATAGGCATGCCTGTGTGTCCCATGAAGAGACCGGAGATTATAGGCATGCCTGTGTGTCCCATGAAGAGACAGAAGATTATAGGCATGCATGTGTGTCCCATGAAGAGACCGGAGATTATAGGCATGCCGGTGTGTCCCATGAAGAGACCAGAGATTATAGGCATGCCTGTGTGTCCCATGAAGAGACTGGATATTATAGGCATGCCTGTGTGTCCCATGAAGAGACCGGAGATTATAGGCATGCTTGTGAGTCCCATGAAGAGATCTCAGATTATAGGCATGCCTGTGTGTCCCATGAAGAGACCGGAGATTATAGGCATGCCTGTGTGTCCCATGAAGAGACCAGAGATTATAGGCATGCCTGTG
Organism: Triturus cristatus; assembly: GCF_964204655.1. NCBI lineage: Eukaryota > Metazoa > Chordata > Amphibia > Caudata > Salamandridae > Triturus > Triturus cristatus. The sequence goes on along the minus strand of NC_140595.1, from coordinate 465,606,932 downwards.
TGTCCCATGAAGAGACCTCGGATTATAGGCATGCCTGTGTGTCCCATGAAGAGACCTCAGATTATAGGCATGCCTGTGTGTCCCATGAAGAGACCAGAGATTATAGGCATGCCTGTGTGTCCTATGAAGAGACCTCGGATTATAGGCATGCCTGTGTGTCCAATGAAGAGACCGGAGATTATAGGCATGCCTGTGCGTCCCATGAAGAGACCGGAGATTATAGGCATGCCTTTGTGTCCAATGAAGAGACCTCAGATTATAGGCATGCCTGTGTGTCCCATGAAGAGACCTCGGATTATAGGCATGCCTGTGTGTCCCATGAAGAAACTAGAGATTATAGGCATGCCTATGTGTCCCATGAAGAGACCTCGGATTATAGGCATGCCTGTGTGTCCCATGAAGAGACCAGAGATTATAGGCATGCCAGTGTCTTCCATGTAGAGGCCTCAGATTATAGGCATGCCTGTGTATCCCATGAAGAGACCTCGGATTATAGGCATGCTTGTATGTCCCATGAAAAGACTGGAGATTAGAGGCATGCCTGTGTGTCCCATGAAGAGACCTCGGATTATAGGCATGCCTGTGTGTCCCATGAAGAGACCGGAGATTATAGGCATGCCCGTTTGTCCCATGAAGGGACCGGAGATTATAGGCATGCCTGTGTGTCCCATGAAGAAACTGGAGATTATAGGCATGCCTGTGTGTCCCATGAAGAGACCTTGGATTATAGGCATGCCTGTGTGTCCCATAAAGAGACCTCGGATTATAGGCATGCCTGTGTGTCCCATGAAGAGACCAGAGATTATAGGCATGCCTGTGTCTCCCATGTCGAGACCTCGGATTATAGGCATGCCTGTGTGTCCCATGAAGAGACCTCGGATTATAGGCATGCTTTGTGTGTCCCATGAAGAGACTGGAGATTAGAGGCATGCCTGTGTGTCCCATGAAGAGACCTCGGATTATAGGCATGCCTGTGTGTCCCATGAAGAGACCGGAGATTATAGGCATGCCCGTGTGTCCCATGAAGAAACCGGAGATTATAGGCATTCTTGTGAGTCCCATGAAGAGACCTCAGAATATAGGCATGCCTGTGTGTCCCATGAAGAGACCGGAGATTATAGGCTTGCCTGTGTGTCCCATGAAGAGACCGGAGATTATAGGCATTCCTGTGTGTCCCATGAGGAGACCTCGGGTTATAGGCATGCCTGTGTGTCCAATGAAGAGACCGGAGATTATAGGCATGCCTGTGCATCCCATGAAGAGACCAGAGATTATAGGCATGCCTGTGTGTCCCATGAAGAGACCGGAGATTATAGGCATGCCTGTGTGTCCCATGAAGAGACCGGAGATTATAGGCATGCTTGTGAGTCCCACAAAGAGACCTCAGATCATAGGCATGCCTGTGTGTCCCATGAAGAGACCGGAAATTATAGGCATGCCTGTGTGTCCCATGAAGAGACCGGAGATTATAGGCATGCCTGTGTGTCCCAAGAAGAGACCTCAGATTATAGGCATGCCTGTGTGTCCCATGAAGTGACCTCAGATTATAGGCAGGACTGTGTGTCCCATGAAGAGACCTTCGATTATAGGCATGCCTGTGTGTCCCATGAAGAGACCAGAGATTATATGCATGCCTGTGTGTCCCATGAAGAGACAGGAGATTATAGGCATGCCTGTGTGTCCCATGAAGAGACCGGAGATTATAGGCATGCTGTGTGTCCCATGAAGAGACCGGAGATTATAGGCATGCTTGTGTGTCCCATGAAGAGACCTCAGATTATAGGCATGCCTGTGTGTCCCATGAAGAGACCTCGGATTATAGGCATGCCTGTGTGTCCCATAAAGAAACTGGAGATTATAGGCATGCCTGTGTGTTCCATGAAGAGACCTCGGATTATAGGCATGCCTGTGTGTCCCATGAAGAGACCAGAGATTATAGGCATGCCTGTGTCTCCCATGTAGAGACCTTGGATTATAGGCATGCCTGTGTATCCCATGAAGAGACCTCGGATTATAGGCATGCTTGTGTGTCCCATGAAGAGACCGGAGATTATAGGCATGCCTGTGTGTCCCATGAAGAGACCGGAGATTGTAGGTATGCCTGTATATCCCATGAAGAGACCGGAGATTATAGGCATGCCTGTGTGTCCCATGAAGAGACCAGAGATTATAGGCATGCCTGTGTGTCCCATGAAGAAACCGGAGATTATAGGCATGCTTGTGAGTCCCATGAAGAGACCTCAGATCATAGGCATGCCTGTGTGTCCCATGAAGAGACCGGAGATTATAGGCATGCCTGTGTGTCCCATGAAAAGACCTCAGATTATAGGCATGCCTGTGTGTCCCATGAAGAGACCTCAGATTATAGGCAGGACTGTGTTTCCCATGAAGAGACCTTCGATTATAGGCATGCCTGTGTGTCCCATGAAGAGACCAGAGATTATATGCATGCCTGTTTGTCCCATGAAGAGACAGGAGATTATAGGCATGCCTGTGTGTCCCATGAAGAGACCGGAGATTATAGGCATGCTGTGTGTCCCATGAAGAGACCGGAGATTATAGGCATGCTTGTGTGTCCTATGAAGAGACCTCAGATTATAGGTATGCCTATGTGTCCCATGAAGAGAACTCAGATTATAGGCATGCCTGTGTGTCCCATGAAGAGACCTCGGATTATAGGCATGCCTGTGTGTCCCATGAAGAGACCGGAGATTATAGGCATGCCTGTGTGTCCCATGAAGAGACAGGAGATTATAGGCATGCCTGTGTGTCCCATGAAGAGACCAGTGATTATAGGCATGCCTGTGTGTCCCATGAAGAGACCGGAGATTATAGGCATGCCTTTGTGTCCCATGAAGAGACCGGAGATTATAGGCATGCTTGTGAGTCCCATAAAGAGAACTCGGATTATAGGCATGCCTGTGTGTCCCATGAAGAGACCTCAGATTATAGGCTTGCCTGTGTGTCCCATGAAGATACCAGAGATTATAGGCATGCCTGTGTTTCCCATGAAGAGACAGGAGATTATAGGCATGCATGTGTGTCCCATGAAGAGACCAGAGAGTATAGGTATGCCTGTGTGTCCCATGAAGAGACCAGAGATTATAGGCATGCCTGTGTGTCCCATGAAGAGACCAGAGATTATAGGCATGCCTGTGTGTCCCATGAAGAGACCGGAGTTTATAGGCATGCCTGTGTGTCCCATGAAGAGACCGGAGATTATAGGCATGCCTGTGTGTCCCATGAAGAGACCGGAGATTATAGGCATGCTTGTGAGTCCCATGAAGAGACCGGAGATTATAGGCATGCCTGTGTGTCCCATGAAGAGATCGGAGTTTATAGGCATGCCTATGTGTCCCATGAAGAGACCGGAGATTATAGGCATGCCTGTGTGTCCCATGAAGAGACCGGAGATTATAGGCATGCCTGTGTGTCCCATGAAGAGACAGGAGATTATAGGCATGCATGTGTGTCCCATGAAGAGACTGGAGATTATAGGCATGCCTGTGTGTCCCATGAAGAGACCAGAGATTATAGGCATGCCTGTGTGTCCCATGAAGAGCTTGGATATTATAGGCATGCCTGTGTGTCCCATGAAGAGACAGGAGATTATAGGCATGCCTGTGTGTCCCATGAAGAGACCAGAGATTATAGGCATGCCTGTGTGTCCCATGAAGAGACCGGAGATTATAGGCATGCCTGTGTGTCCCATGAAGAGACCGGAGATTATAGGCATGCTTGTGAGTCCCATGAAGAGACCGGAGATTATAGGCATGCCTGTGTGTCCCATGAAGAGATCGGAGTTTATAGGCATGCCTATGTGTCCCATGAAGAGACCGGAGATTATAGGCATGCCTGTGTGTCCCATGAAGAGACCGGAGATTATAGGCATGCCTGTGTGTCCCATGAAGAGACAGGAGATTATAGGCATGCATGTGTGTCCCATGAAGAGACTGGAGATTATAGGCATGCCTGTGTGTCCCATGAAGAGACCTCAGATTATAGGCATGCCTGTGTGTCCCATGAAGAGACCTCGGATTATAGGCATGCCTGTGTGTCCCATGAAGAAACTAGAGATTATAGGCATGTCTATGTGTCCCATGAAGAGACCTTGGATTATAGGCATGCCTGTGTGTCCCATGAAGAGACCTCGGATTATAGGCATGCCTGTGTGTCCCATGAAGAGACCAGAGATTATAGGCATGCCAGTGTCTTCCATGTAGAGGCCTCAGATTATAGGCATGCCTGTGTATCCCATGAAGAGACCTCGGATTATAGGCATGCTTGTGTGTCCCATGAAAAGACTGGAGAATAGAGGCATGCCTGTGTGTCCCATGAAGAGACCTCGGATTATAGGGATGCCTGTGTGTCCCATGAAGAGACCGGAGATTATAGGCATGCCCGTTTGTCCCATGAAGGGACTGGAGATTATAGGCATGCCTGTGTGTCCCATGAAGAAACTGGAGATTATAGGCATGCCTGTGTGTCCCATGAAGAGACCTTGGATTATAGGCATGCCTGTGTGTCCCATGAAGAGACCTCGGATTATAGGCATGCCTGTGTGTCCCATGAAGAGACCAGAGATTATAGGCATGCCTGTGTCTCCCATGTAGAGACCTCGGATTATAGGCATGCCTGTGTGTCCCATGAAGAGACCTCGGATTATAGGCATGCTTTGTGTGTCCCATGAAGAGACTGGAGATTAGAGGCATGCCTGTGTGTCCCATGAAGAGACCTCAGATTATAGGCATGCCTGTGTGTCCCATGAAGAGACCGGAGATTATAGGCATGCCCGTGTGTCCCATGAAGGGACCGGAGATTATAGGCATGCCTGTGTGTCTGATAGGAGACCCGAGATTATAGGCATGCCTGTGTGTCCCATGAAAAGACTAGAGATTATAGGCATGCCTGTGTGTCCCAGGAAGAGACTGGAGATTATAGGCATGCCTGTGTGTATCATGAAGAAACCGGAGATTATAGGCATTCTTGTGAGTCCCATGAAGAGACCTCAGAATATAGGCATGCCTGTGTGTCCCATGAAGAGACCGGAGATTATAGGCTTGCCTGTGTGTCCCATGAAGAGACCGGAGATTATAGGCATGCCTGTGTGTCCCATGAAGAGACCTCGGGTTATAGGCATGCCTGTGTGTCCAATGAAGAGACCGGAGATTATAGGCATGCCTGTGCATCCCATGAAGAGACCGGAGATTATAGGCATGCCTGTGTGTCCCATGAAGAGACCGGAGATTATAGGCATGCCTGTGTGTCCCATGAAGAGACCGGAGATTATAGGCATGCTTGTGAGTCCCACGAAGATACCTCAGATCATAGGCATGCCTGTGTGTCCCATGAAGAGACCGGAAATTATAGGCATGCCTGTGTGTCCCATGAAGAGACCGGAGATTATAGGCATGCCTGTGTGTCCCAAGAAGAGACCTTGGATTATAGGCATGCCTGTGTGTCCCATGAAGAGACCTCAGATTATAGGCATGCCTGTGTGTCCCATGAAGAGACCTCAGATTATAGGCAGGACTGTGTGTCCCATGAAGAGACCTTCGATTATAGGCATGCCTGTGTGTCCCATGAAGAGACCAAAGATTATATGCATGCCTGTGTGTCCCATGAAGAGACAGGAGATTAAAGGCATGCCTGTTTGTCCCATGAAGAGACCGGAGATTATAGGCATGCTGTGTGTCCCATGAAGAGACCGGAGATTATAGGCATGCTTGTGTGTCCCATGAAGAGACCTCAGATTATAGGCATGCATGTGTGTCCCATGAAGAGACCTCGGATTATAGGCATGCCTGTGTGTCCCATGAAGAGACCTCGGATTATAGGCATGCTTTGTGTGTCCCATGAAGAGACTGGAGATTAGAGGCATGCCTGTATGTCCCATGAAAAGACCGGAGATTATAGGCATGCCCGTGTGTCCCATGAAGGGACCGGAGATTATAGGCATGCCTGTGTGTCCCATTAGGAGACCAGAGATTATAGGCATGCCTGTGTGTCCCATGAAAAGACTGGAGATTATAGGCATGCCTGTGTGTCCCATGAAGAGACCGGAGATTATAGGCATGCCTGTGTGTCCCATGAAGAGACCCGAGATTATAGGCATGCCTGTGTGTCCCATGAAGAGACTGGAGATTATAGGCATGCCTGTGTGTCCCATGAAGAGACCGGAGATTATAGGCATGCCTGTGTGTCCCATGAAGAGACCGGAGATTTTAGGAATGCCTGTGTGCCCCATGAAGAGACCGGAGATTATAGGCATGCCTGTGTGTCCCATGAAGAGACCGGAGATTATAGGCATGCCTGTGTGTCCCATGAAGAGACCTCGGATTATAGGCATGCCTGTGTGTCCAATAAAGAGACCGGAGATTATAGGCATGCCTGTGCGTCCCATGAAGAGACTGGAGATTATAGGCATGCTAGTGTGTCTCATGAAGAGACCGGAGATTATAGGCATGCCTGTGTGTCCCATGAAGAGACCTCGGATTATAGGCATGCCTGTGTGTCCCATGAAGAGACCTCGGATTATAGGCATGCCTGTGTGTCCCATGAAGAAACTGGAGATTATAGGCATGCCTGTGTGTTCCATGAAGAGACCTCGGATTATAGGCATGCCTGTGTGTCCCATGAAGAGACCAGAGATTATAGGCATGCCTGTGTCTCCCATGTAGAGACCTTGGATTATAGGCATGCTTGTGTATCCCATGAAGAGATCTCGGATTATAGGCATGCTTGTGTGTCCCATGAAGAGACCGGAGATTATAGGCATGCCTGTGTGTCCCATGAAGAGACCGGAGATTGTAGGTATGCCTGTGTGTCCCATGAAGAGACTGGAGATTATAGGCATGCCTGTGTGTCCCATGAAGAGACCAGAGATTATAGGCATGCCTGTGTGTCCCATGAAGAAACCGGAGATTATAGGCATGCTTGTGAGTCCCACGAAGAGACCTCAGATCATAGGCATGCCTGTGTGTCCCATGAAGAGACCGGAGATTATAGGCATGCCTGTGTGTCCCATGAAGAGACCGGAGATTATAGGCATGCCTGTGTGTCCCAAGAAGAGACCTCAGATTATAGGCATGCCTGTGTGTCCCATGAAAAGACCTCGGATTATAGGCATGCCTGTGTGTCCCATGAAGAGACCTCAGATTATAGGCAGGACTGTGTGTCCCATGAAGAGACCTTCGATTATAGGCATGCCTGTGTATCCCATGAAGAGACCAGAGATTATATGCATGCCTGTGTGTCCCATGAAGAGACAGGAGATTATAGGCATGCCTGTGTGTCCCATGAAGAGACCGGAGATTATAGGCATGCTGTGTGTCCCATGAAGAGACCGGAGATTATAGGCATGCTTGTGTGTCCCATGAAGAGACCTCAGATTATAGGTATGCCTGTGTGTCCCATGAAGAGAACTCAGATTATAGGCATGCCTGTGTGTCCCATGAAGAGACCTCGGATTATAGGCATGCCTGTGTGTCCCATGAAGAGACCGGAGATTATAGGCATGCCTGTGTGTCCCATGAAGAGACAGGAGATTATAGGCATGCCTGTGTGTCCCATGAAGAGACCGGAGATTATAGGCATGCCTGTGTGTCCCATGAAGAGACAGGAGATTATAGGCATGCCTGTGTGTCCCATGAAGAGACCAGTGATTATAGGCATGCCTGTGTGTCCCATGAAGAGACCGGAGATTATAGGCATGCCTGTGTGTCCCATGAAGAGACCGGAGATTATAGGCATGCTTGTGAGTCCCATGAAGAGAACTCGGATTATAGGCATGCCTGTGTGTCCCATGAAGAGACCTCAGATTATAGGCTTGCCTGTGTGTCCCATGAAGAGACCAGAGATTATAGGCATGCCTGTGTGTCCCATGAAGAGACAGGAGATTATAGGCATGCATGTGTGTCCCATGAAGAGACCAGAGAGTATAGGTATGCCTGTGTGTCCCATGAAGAGACCAGAGATTATAGGCATGCCTGTGTGTCCCATGAAGAGACCAGAGATTATAGGCATGCCTGTGTGTCCCATGAAGAGACCGGAGTTTATAGGCATGCCTGTGTGTCCCATGAAGAGACCGGAGATTATAGGCATGCCTGTGTGTCCCATGAAGAGACCGGAGATTATAGGCATGCTTGTGAGTCCCATGAAGAGACCGGATATTATAGGCATGCCTGTGTGTCCCATGAAGAGACCGGAGTTTATAGGCATGCCTATATGTCCCATGAAGAGACCGGAGATTATAGGCATGCCTGTGTGTCCCATGAAGAGACCTCGATTATAGGCATGCCTGTGTGTCCCATGAAGAGACCGGAGATTATAGGCATGCCTGTGTGTCCCATGAAGAGACAGAAGATTATAGGCATGCATGTGTGTCCCATGAAGAGACCGGAGATTATAGGCATGCCGGTGTGTCCCATGAAGAGACCAGAGATTATAGGCATGCCTGTGTGTCCCATGAAGAGACTGGATATTATAGGCATGCCTGTGTGTCCCATGAAGAGACCGGAGATTATAGGCATGCTTGTGAGTCCCATGAAGAGATCTCAGATTATAGGCATGCCTGTGTGTCCCATGAAGAGACCGGAGATTATAGGCATGCCTGTGTGTCCCATGAAGAGACCAGAGATTATAGGCATGCCTGTGTGTCCCATGAAGAGACCTCGGATTATAGGCATGCCTGTGTGTCCCATGAAGAGACCTCAGATTATAGGCATGCCTGTGTGTCCCATGAAGAGACCAGAGATTATAGGCATGCCTGTGTGTCCTATGAAGAGACCTCCGATTATAGGCATGCCTGTGTGTCCAATGAAGAGACCAGAGATTATAGGCATGCCTGTGCGTCCCATGAAGAGACCGGAGATTATAGGCATGCCTTTGTGTCCCATGAAGAGACCTCAGATTATAGGCATGCCTGTGTGTCCCATGAAGAGACCTCGGATTATAGGCATGCCTGTGTGTCCCATGAAGAAACTAGAGATTATAGGCATGCCTATGTGTCCCATGAAGAGACCTTGGATTATAGGCATGCCTGTGTGTCCCATGAAGAGACCTCGGATTATAGGCATGCCTGTGTGTCCCATGAAGAGACCAGAGATTATAGGCATGCGAGTGTCTTCCATGTAGAGGCCTCAGATTATAGGCATGCCTGTGTATCCCATGAAGAGACCTCGGATTATAGGCATGCTTGTATGTCCCATGAAAAGACTGGAGATTAGAGGCATGCCTGTGTGTCCCATGAAGAGACCTCGGATTATAGGCATGCCTGTGTGTCCCATGAAGAGACCGGAGATTATAGGCATGCCCGTTTGTCCCATGAAGGGACCGGAGATTATAGGCATGCCTGTGTGTCCCATGAAGAAACTGGAGATTATAGGCATGCCTGTATGTCCCATGAAGAGACCTTGGATTATAGGCATGCCTGTGTGTCCCATAAAGAGACCTCGGATTATAGGCATGCCTGTGTGTCCCATGAAGAGACCAGAGATTATAGGCATGCCTGTGTCTCCCATGTCGAGACCTCGGATTATAGGCATGCCTGTGTGTCCCATGAAGAGACCTCGGATTATAGGCATGCTTTGTGTGTCCCATGAAGAGACTGGAGATTAGAGGCATGCCTGTGTGTCCCATGAAGAGACCTCGGATTATAGGCATGCCTGTGTGTCCCATGAAGAGACCAGAGATTATAGGCATGCCCGTGTGTCCCATGAAGGGACCGGAGATTATAGGCATGCCTGTGTGTCTGATAGGAGACCCGAGATTATAGGCATGCCTGTGTGTCCCATGAAAAGACTAGAGATTATAGGCATGCCTGTGTGTCCCAGGAAGAGACTGGAGATTATAGGCATGCCTGTGTATCCCATGAAGAAACCGGAGATTATAGGCATTCTTGTGAGTCCCATGAAGAGACCTCAGAATATAGGCATGCCTGTGTGTCCCATGAAGAGACCGGAGATTATAGGCTTGCCTGTGTGTCCCATGAAGAGACCGGAGATTATAGGCATGCCTGTGTGTCCCATGAGGAGACCTCGGGTTATAGGCATGCCTGTGTGTCCAATGAAGAGACCGGAGATTATAGGCATGCCTGTGCATCCCATGAAGAGACCGGAGATTATAGGCATGCCTGTGTGTCCCATGAAGAGACCGGAGATTATAGGCATGCCTGTGTGTCCCATGAAGAGACCAGAGATTATAGGCATGCTTGTGAGTCCCACAAAGAGACCTCAGATCATAGGCATGCCTGTGTGTCCCATGAAGAGACCAGAAATTATAGGCATGCCTGTGTGTCCCATGAAGAGACCGGAGATTATAGGCATGCCTGTGTGTCCCAAGAAGAGACCTCGGATTATAGGCATGCCTGTGTGTCCCATGAAGTGACCTCAGATTATAGGCAGGACTGTGTGTCCCATGAAGAGACGTTCGATTATAGGCATGCCTGTGTGTCCCATGAAGAGACCAGAGATTATATGCATGCCTGTGTGTCCCATGAAGAGACAGGAGATTATAGGCATGCCTGTGTGTCCCATGAAGAGACCGGAGATTATAGGCATGCTGTGTGTCCCATGAAGAGACCGGAGATTATAGGCATGCTTGTGTGTCCCATGAAGAGACCTCAGATTATAGGCATGCCTGTGTGTCCCATGAAGAGACCTCAGATTATAGGCATGCCTGTGTGTCCCATGAAGAAACTGGAGATTATAGGCATGCCTGTGTGTTCCATGAAGAGACCTCGGATTATAGGCATGCCTGTGTGTCCCATGAAGAGACCAGAGATTATAGGCATGCCTATGTCTCCCATGTAGAGACCTTGGATTATAGGCATGCCTGTGTATCCCATGAAGAGACCTCGGATTATAGGCATGCTTGTGTGTCCCATGAAGAGACCGGAGATTATAGGCATGCCTGTGTGTCCCATGAAGAGACCGGAGATTGTAGGTATGCCTGTGTGTCCCATGAAGAGACCGGAGATTATAGGCATGCCTGTGTGTCCCATGAAGAGACCAGAGATTATAGGCATGCCTGTGTGTCCCATGAAGAAACCGGAGATTATAGGCATGCTTGTGAGTCCCACGAAGAGACCTCAGATCATAGGCATGCTTGTGTGTCCCATGAAGAGACCGGAGATTATAGGCATGCCTGTGTGTCCCATGAAGAGACTGGAGATTATAGGCATGCCTGTGTGTCCCAAGAAGAGACCTCAGATTATAGGCATGTCTGTGTGTCCCATGAAAAGACCTCGGATTATAGGCATGCCTGTGTGTCCCATGAAGAGACCTCAGATTATAGGCAGGACTGTGTGTCCCATGAAGAGACCTTCGATTATAGGCATGCCTGTGTGTCCCATGAAGAGACCAGAGATTATATGCATGCCTGTGTGTCCCATGAAGAGACAGGAGATTATAGGCATGCCTGTGTGTCCCATAAAGAGACCGGAGATTATAGGCATGCTGTGTGTCCCATGAAGAGACCGGAGATTATAGGCATGCTTGTGTGTCCTATGAAGAGACCTCAGATTATAGGTATGCCTGTGTGTCCCATGAAGAGAACTCAGATTATAGGCATGCCTGTGTGTCCCATGAAGAGACCTCGGATTATAGGCATGCCTGTGTGTCCCATGAAGAGACCGGAGATTATAGGCATGCCTGTGTGTCCCATGAAGAGACAGGAGATTATAGGCATGCCTGTGTGTCCCATGAAGAGACCAGTGATTATAGGCATGCCTGTGTGTCCCATGAAGAGACCGGAGATTATAGGCATGCCTTTGTGTCCCATGAAGAGACCGGAGATTATAGGCATGCTTGTGAGTCCCATAAAGAGAACTCGGATTATAGGCATGCCTGTGTGTCCCATGAAGAGACCTCAGATTATAGACTTGCCTGTGTGTCCCATGAAGAGACCAGAGATTATAGGCATGCCTGTGTGTCCCATGAAGAGACAGGAGATTATAGGCATGCATGTGTGTCCCATGAAGAGACCAGAGAGTATAGGTATGCCTGTGTGTCCCATGAAGAGACCAGAGATTATAGGCATGCCTGTGTGTCCCATGAAGAGACCAGAGATTATAGGCATGCCTGTGTGTCCCATGAAGAGACCGGAGTTTATAGGCATGCCTGAGTGTCCCATGAAGAGACCGGAGATTATAGGCATGCCTGTGTGTCCCATGAAGAGACCGGAGATTATAGGCATGCTTGTGAGTCCCATGAAGAGACCGGAGATTATAGGCATGCCTGTGTGTCCCATGAAGAGATCGGAGTTTATAGGCATGCCTATGTGTCCCATGAAGAGACCGGAGATTATAGGCATGCCTGTGTGTCCCATGAAGAGACCTCGGATTATAAGCATGCCTGTGTGTCCCATGAAGAGACCGGAGATTATAGGCATGCCTGTGTGTCCCATGAAGAGACAGGAGATTATAGGCATGCATGTGTGTCCCATGAAGAGACTGGAGATTATAGGCATGCCTGTGTGTCCCATGAAGAGACCAGAGATTATAGGCATGCCTGTGTGTCCCATGAAGAGCTTGGATATTATAGGCATGCCTGTGTGTCCCATGAAGAGACCGGAGATTATAGGCATGCTTGTGAGTCCCATGAAGAGTTCTCAGATTATAGGCATGCCTGTGTGTCCCATGAAGAGACCGGAGATTATAGGCATGCCTGTGTGTCCCATGAAGAGACCAGAGATTATAGGCATGCCTGTGTGTCCCATGAAGAGACCTCGGATTATAGGCATGCCTGTGTGTCCCATGAAGAGACCTCAGATTATAGGCATGCCTGTGTGTCCCATGAAGAGACCAGAGATTATAGGCATGCCTGTGTGTCCTATGAAGAGACCTCGGATTATAGGCATGCCTATGTGTCCAATGAAGAGACCGGAGATTATAGGCATGCCTGTGCATCCCATGAAGAGACCAGAGATTATAGGCATGCCTTTGTGTCCCATGAAGAGACCTCAGATTATAGGCATGCCTGTGTGTCCCATGAAGAGACCTCGGATTATAGGCATGCCTGTGTGTCCCATGAAGAAACTAGAGATTATAGGCATGCCTATGTGTCCCATGAAGAGACCTTGGATTATAGGCATGCCTGTGTGTCCCATGAAGAGACCTCGGATTATAGGCATGCCTGTGTGTCCCATGAAGAGACCAGAGATTATAGGCATGCCAGTGTCTTCCATGTAGAGGCCTCAAATTATAGGCATGCCTGTGTATCCCATGAAGAGACCTCGGATTATAGGCATGCTTGTGTGTCCCATGAAAAGACTAGAGAATAGAGGCATGCCTGTGTGTCCCATGAAGAGACATCAGATTATAGGGATGCCTGTGTGTCCCATGAAGAGACCGGAGATTATAGGCATGCCCGTTTGTCCCATGAAGGGACCGGAGATTATAGGCATGCCTGTGTGTCCCATGAAGAAACTGGAGATTATAGGCATGCCTGTGTGTCCCATGAAGAGACCTTGGATTATAGGCATGCCTGTGTGTCCCATGAAGAGACCTCGGATTATAGGCATGCCTGTGTGTCCCATGAAGAGACCAGAGATTATAGGCATGCCTGTGTCTCCCATGTAGAGACCTCGGATTATAGGCATGCCTGTGTGTCCCATGAAGAGACCTCGGATTATAGGCATGCTTTGTGTGTCCCATGAAGAGACTGGAGATTAGAGGCATGCCTGTGTGTCCCATGAAGAGACCTCAGATTATAGGCATGCCTGTGTGTCCCATGAAGAGACCAGAGATTATAGGCATGCCCGTGTGTCCCATGAAGGGACCGGAGATTATAGGCATGCCTGTGTGTCTGATAGGAGACCCGAGATTATAGGCATGCCTGTGTGTCCCATGAAAAGACTAGAGATTATAGGCATGCCTGTGTGTCCCAGGAAGAGACTGGAGATTATAGGCATGCCTGTGTGTATCATGAAGAAACCGGAGATTATAGGCATTCTTGTGAGTCCCATGAAGAGACCTCAGAATATAGGCATGCCTGTGTGTCCCATGAAGAGACCGGAGATTATAGGCTTGCCTGTGTGTCCCATGAAGAGACCGGAGATTATAGGCATGCCTGTGTGTCCCATGAAGAGACCTCGGGTTATAGGCATGCCTGTGTGTCCAATGAAGAGACCGGAGATTATAGGCATGCCTGTGCATCCCATGAAGAGACCGGAGATTATAGGCATGCCTGTGTGTCCCATGAAGAGACCGGAGATTATAGGCATGCCTGTGTCCCATGAAGAGACCGGAGATTATAGGCATGCTTGTGAGTCCCACGAAGAGACCTCAGATCATAGGCATGCCTGTGTGTCCCATGAAGAGACCGGAAATTATAGGCATGCCTGTGTGTCCCATGAAGAGACCGGAGATTATAGGCATGCCTGTGTGTCCCAAGAAGAGACCTTGGATTATAGGCATGCCTGTGTGTCCCATGAAGAGACCTCGGATTATAGGCATGCCTGTGTGTCCCATGAAGAGACCTCAGATTATAGGCAGGACTGTGTGTCCCATGAAGAGACCTTCGATTATAGGCATGCCTGTGTGTCCCATGAAGAGACCAGAGATTATATGCATGCCTGTGTGTCCCATGAAGAGACAGGAGATTAAAGGCATGCCTGTGTGTCCCATGAAGAGACCGGAGATTATAGGCATGCTGTGTGTCCCATGAAGAGACCGGAGATTATAGGCATGCTTGTGTGTCCCATGAAGAGACCTCAGATTATAGGCATGCATGTGTGTCCCATGAAGAGACCTCGGATTATAGGCATGCCTGTGTGTCCCATGAAGAAACTGGAGATTATAGGCATGCCTGTGTGTTCCATGAAGAGACCTCGGATTATAGGCATGCCTGTGTGTCCCATGAAGAGACCAGAGATTATAGGCATGCCTGTGTGTCCCATGAAGAGACCTCGGATTATAGGCATGCCTGTGTGTCCAATGAAGAGACTGGAGATTATAGGCATGCCTGTGCGTCCCTTGAAGAGACTGGAGATTATAGGCATGCTAGTGTGTCTCATGAAGAGACCAGAGATTATAGGCATGCCTGTGTGTCCCATGAAGAGACCTCGGATTATAGGCATGCCTGTGTGTCCCATGAAGAGACCTCGGATTATAGGCATGCCTGTGTGTCCCATTAAGAGACCTCGGATTATAGGCATGCCTGTGTATCCCATGAAGAAACTGGAGATTATAGGCATGCCTGTGTGACCCATGAAGAGACCTTGGATTATAGGCATGCCTGTGTGTCCCATGAAGAGACCTCGGATTATAGGCATGTCTGTGTGTCCCATGAAGAGACCAGAGATTATAGGCATGCCTGTGTCTCCCATGTAGAGACCTCGGATTATAGGCATGCCTGTGTATCCCATAAAGAGACCTCGGATTATAGGCATGCTTTTGTGTCCCATGAAGAGACTGGAGATTAAAAGCATGCCTGTGTGTCCCATGAAGAGACCTCAGATTATAGGCATGCCTGTGTGTCCCATGAAGAGACCGGAGATTATAGGCATGCCCGTGTCCCCCACAAAGGGACCAGAGATTATAGGCATGCCTGTGTATCCCATGAAGAAACTGGTGATTATAAGCATGCCTGTGTGTCCCATGAAGAGACCTTGGATTATAGGCATGTCTGTGTGTCCCATGAAGAGACCTCGGATCATAGGCATGCCTGTGTCTCCCATGTAGAGACCTCGGATTATAGGCATGCCTGTATATCCCATGAAGAGACCTCGGATTATAGGCATGCTTTTGTGTCCCATGAAGAGACTGGAGATTAAAAGCATGCCTATGTGTCCCATGAAGAGACCTCAGATTATAGGCATGCCTGTGTGTCCCATGAAGAGACCGGAGATTATAGGCATGCCCGTGTCCCCCACAAAGGGACCAGAGATTATAGGCATGCCTGTGTGTCCCATGAAGAAACTGGTGATTATAAGCATGCCTGTGTGTCCCATGAAGAGACCTTGGATTATAGGCATGTCTGTGTGTCCCATGAAGAGACCTCGGATTATAGGCATGTCTGTGTGTCCCATGAAGAGACCAGAGATTATAGGCATGCCTGTGTCTCCCATATAGAGACCTCGGATTATAGGCATGCCTGTGTATCCCATGAAGAGACCTCGGATTATAGGCATGCTTTTGTGTCCCATGAAGAGACTGGAGATTAAAAGCATGCCTGGGTGTCCCATGAAGAGACCTCAGATTATAGGCATGCCTGTGTGTCCCATGAAGAGACCGGAGATTATAGGCATGCCCGTGTCCCCCACAAAGGGACCAGAGATTATAGGCATGCCTGTGTGTCCCATGAAGAAACTGGTGATTATAAGCATGCCTGTGTGTCCCATGAAGAGACCTTGGATTATAGGCATGTCTGTGTGTCCCATGAAGAGACCTCGGATTATAGGCATGCCTGTGAGTCCCATGAAGAGACCAGAGATTATAGTCATGCCTGTGTCTCCCATGTAGAGACCTCGGATTATAGGCATGCCTGGTTGTCCCATGAAGAGACCTCGGATTATAGGCATGCTTTGTGTGTCCCATGAAGAGACTGGAGATTAGAGGCATGCCTGTGTGTCCCATGAAAAGACCTCGGATTATAGGCATGCCTGTGTGTCCCATGAAGAGACCGGAGATTATAGGCATGCCCGTGTGTCCCATGAAGGGACCGGAGATTATAGGCATGCCTGTGTGTCCCATTAGGAGACCAGAGATTATAGGCATGCCTGTGTGTCCCATGAAAAGACTGGAGATTATAGGCATGCCTGTGTGTCCCATGAAGAGACCGGAGATTATAGGCATGCCTGTGTGTCCCATGAAGAGACCGGAGATTATAGGCATGCCTGTGTGTCCCATGAAGAGACTGGAGATTATAGGCATGCCTGTGTGTCCCATGAGGAGACCGGAGATTATAGGCATGCCTGTGTGTCCCAAGAAGAGACCTCAGATTATAGGCATGCCTGTGTGTCCCATGAAAAGAGCTCGGATTATAGGCATGCCTGTGTGTCCCATGAAGAGACCTCAGATTATAGGCAGGACTGTGTGTCCCATGAAGAGACCTCAGATTATAGGCAGGACTGTGTGTCCCATGAAGAGACCTTCGATTATAGGCATGCCTGTGTGTCCCATGAAGAGACCAGAGATTATATGCATGCCTGTGTGTCCCATGAAGAGACAGGAGATTATAGGCATGCCTGTGTGTCCCATGAAGAGACCGGAGATTATAGGCATGCTGTGTGTCCCATGAAGAGACCGGAGATTATAGGCATGCTTGTGTGTCCTATGAAGAGACCTCAGATTATAGGTATGCCTGTGTGTCCCATGAAGAGAACTCAGATTATAGGCATGCCTGTGTGTCCCATGAAGAGACCTCGGATTATAGGCATGCCTGTGTGTCCCATGAAGAGACCGGAGATTATAGGCATGCCTGTGTGTCCAATGAAATGACAGGAGATTATAGGCATGCCTGTGTGTCCCATGAAGAGACCAGTGATTATAGGCATGCCTGTGTGTCCCATGAAGAGACCGGAGATTATAGGCATGCCTGTGTGTCCCATGAAGAGACCGGAGATTATAGGCATGCTTGTGAGTCCCATGAAGAGAACTCGGATTATAGGCATGCCTGTGTGTCCCATGAAGAGACCTCAGATTATAGGCTTGCCTGTGTGTCCCATGAAGAGACCAGAGATTATAGGCATGCCTGTGTGTCCCATGAAGAGACAGGAGATTATAGGCATGCATGTGTGTCCCATGAAGAGACCAGAGAGTATAGGTATGCCTGTGTGTCCCATGAAGAGACCAGAGATTATAGGCATGCCTGTGTGTCCCATGAAGAGACCAGAGATTATAGGCATGCCTGTGTGTCCCATGAAGAGACCGGAGTTTATAGGCATGCTTGTGTGTCCCATGAAGAGACCTCAGATTATAGGCATGCATGTGTGTCCCATGAAGAGACCTCGGATTATAGGCATGCCTGTGTGTCCCATGAAGAAACTGGAGATTATAGGCATGCCTGTGTGTTCCATGAAGAGACCTCGGATTATAGGCATGCCTGTGTGTCCCATGAAGAGACCAGAGATTATAGGCATGCCTGTGTGTCCCATGAAGAGACCTCGGATTATAGGCATGCCTGTGTGTCCAATGAAGAGACCGGAGATTATAGGCATGCCTGTGCGTCCCTTGAAGAGACTGGAGATTATAGGCATGCTAGTGTGTCTCATGAAGAGACCAGAGATTATAGGCATGCCTGTGTGTCCCATGAAGAGACCTCGGATTATAGGCATGCCTGTGTGTCCCATGAAGAGACCTCGGATTATAGGCATGCCTGTGTGTCCCATTAAGAGACCTCGGATTATAGGCATGCCTGTGTATCCCATGAAGAAACTGGAGATTATAGGCATGCCTGTGTGACCCATGAAGAGACCTTGGATTATAGGCATGCCTGTGTGTCCCATGAAGAGACCTCGGATTATAGGCATGTCTGTGTGTCCCATGAAGAGACCAGAGATTATAGGCATGCCTGTGTCTCCCATGTAGAGACCTCGGATTATAGGCATGCCTGTGTATCCCATAAAGAGACCTCGGATTATAGGCATGCTTTTGTGTCCCATGAAGAGACTGGAGATTAAAAGCATGCCTGTGTGTCCCATGAAGAAACTGGTGATTATAAGCATGCCTGTGTGTCCCATGAAGAAACTGGTGATTATAAGCATGCCTATGTGTCCCATGAAGAGACCTTGGATTATAGGCATGTCTGTGTGTCCCATGAAGAGACCTCGGATTATAGGCATGTCTGTGTGTCCCATGAAGAGACCAGAGATTATAGGCATGCCTGTGTCTCCCATGTAGAGACCTCGGATTATAGGCATGCCTGTGTATCCCATGAAGAGACCACGGATTATAGGCATGCTTTTGTGTCCCATGAAGAGACTGGAGATTAAAAGCATGCCTGTGTGTCCCATGAAGAGACCTCAGATTATAGGCATGCCTGTGTGTCCCATGAAGAGACTGGAGATTATAGGCATGCCCGTGTCCCCCACAAAGGGACCAGAGATTATAGGCATGCCTGTGTGTCCCATGAAGAAACTGGTGATTATAAGCATGCCTGTGTGTCCCATGAAGAGACCTTGGATTATAGGCATGTCTGTGTGTCCCATGAAGAGACCTCGGATTATAGGCATGCCTGTGAGTCCCATGAAGAGACCAGAGATTATAGTCATGCCTGTGTCTCCCATGTAGAGACCTCGGATTATAGGCATGCCTGGTTGTCCCATGAAGAGACCTCGGATTATAGGCATGCTTTGTGTGTCCCATGAAGAGACTGGAGATTAGAGGCATGCCTGTGTGTCCCATGAAAAGACCTCGGATTATAGGCATGCCTGTGTGTCCCATGAAGAGACCGGAGATTATAGGCATGCCCGTGTGTCCCATGAAGGGACCGGAGATTATAGGCATGCCTGTGTGTCCCATTAGGAGACCAGAGATTATAGGCATGCCTGTGTGTCCCATGAAAAGACTGGAGATTATAGGCATGCCTGTGTGTCCCATGAAGAGACCGGAGATTATAGGCATGCCTGTGTGTCCCATGAAGAGACCGGAGATTATAGGCATGCCTGTGTGTCCCATGAAAAGACCTCGGATTATAGGCATGCCTGTGTGTCCCATGAAGAGACCTCAGATTATAGGCATGCCTGTGAGTCCCATGAAGAGACCAGAGATTATATGCATGCCTGTGTGTCCCATGAAGAGACAGGAGATTATAGGCATGCCTGTGTGTCCCATGAAGAGACCGGAGATTATAGGCATGCTGTGTGTCCCATGAAGAGACCGGAGATTATAGGCATGCTTGTGTGTCCTATGAAGAGACCTCAGATTATAGGTATGCCTGTGTGTCCCATGAAGAGAACTCAGATTATAGGCATGCCTGTGTGTCCCATGAAGAGACCTCAGATTATAGGCATGCCTGTGTGTCCCATGAAGAGACCGGAGATTATAGGCATGCCTGTGTGTCCCATGAAGAGACAGGAGATTATAGGCATGCCTGTGTGTCCCATGAAGAGACCAGTGATTATAGGCATGCCTGTGTGTCCCATGAAGAGACCGGAGATTATAGGCATGCCTGTGTGTCCCATGAAGAGACCGGAGATTATAGGCATGCTTGTGAGTCCCATGAAGAGAACTCGGATTATAGGCATGCCTGTGTGTCCCATGAAGAGACCTCAGATTATAGGCTTGCCTGTGTGTCCCATGAAGAGACCAGAGATTATAGGCATGCCTGTGTGTCCCATGAAGAGACAGGAGATTATAGGCATGCATGTGTGTCCCATGAAGAGACCAGAGAGTATAGGTATGCCTGTGTGTCCCATGAAGAGACCAGAGATTATAGGCATGCCTGTGTGTCCCATGAAGAGACCAGAGATTATAGGCATGCCTGTGTGTCCCATGAAGAGATCGGAGTTTATAGGCATGCCTATGTGTCCCATGAGGAGACCGGAGATTATAGGCATGCCTGTGTGTCCCATGAAGAGACCTCGGATTATAGGCATGCCTGTGTGTCCCATGAAGAGACCGGAGATTATATGCATGCCTGTGTGTCCCATGAAGAGACAGGAGATTATAGGCATGCATGTGTGTCCCATGAAGAGACTGGAGATTATAGGCATGCCTGTGTGTCCCATGAAGAGACCAGAGATTATAGGCATGCCTGTGTGTCCCATGAAGAGCTTGGCTATTATAGGCATGCCTGTGTGTCCCATGAAGAGACCGGAGATTATAGGCATGCTTGTGAGTCCCATGAAGAGATCTCAGATTATAGGCATGCCTGTGTGTCCCATGAAGAGACCGGAGATTATTGGCATGCCTGTGTTTCCCATGAAGAGACCAGAGATTATAGGCATGCCTATGTGTCCCATGAAGAGACCTCAGATTATAGGCATGCCTGTGTGTCCCATGAAGAGACCTCAGATTATAGGCATGCCTGTGTGTCCCATGAAGAGACCAGAGATTATAGGCATGCCTGTGTGTCCCATGAAGAGACTGGAGATTATAGGCATGCCTGTGTGTCCCATGAAGAGACCGGAGATTATAGGCATGCCTGTGTGACCCATGAAGAGACCTTGGATTATAGGCATGCCTGTGTGTCCCATGAAGAGACCTCGGATTATAGGCATGTCTGTGTGTCCCATGAAGAGACCAGAGATTATAGGCATGCCTGTGTCTCCCATGTAGAGACCTCGGATTATCGGCATGCCTGTGTATCCCATGAAGAGACCTCGGATTATAGGCATGCTTTTGTGTCCCATGAAGAGACTGGAGATTAAAAGCATGCCTGTGTGTCCCATGAAGAGACCTCAGATTATAGGCATGCCTGTGTGTCCCATGAAGAGACCGGAGATTATAGGCATGCCCGTGTGTCCCACAAAGGGACCAGAGATTATAGGCATGCCTGTGTGTCCCATGAAGAAACTGGTGATTATAAGCATGCCTGTGTGTCCCATGAAGAGAACTTGGATTATAGGCATGTCTGTGTGTCCCATGAAGAGACCTCGGATTATAGGCATGCCTGTGAGTCCCATGAAGAGACCAGAGATTATAGTCATGCCTGTGTCTCCCATGTAGAGACCTCGGATTATAGGCATGCCTGTGTGTCCCATGAAGAGACCTCGGATTATAGGCATGCTTTGTGTGTCCCATGAAGAGACTGGAGATTAGAGGCATGCCTGTATGTCCCATGAAAAGACCGGAGATTATAGGCATGCCCGTGTGTCCCATGAAGGGACCGGAGATTATAGGCATGCCTGTGTGTCCCATTAGGAGACCAGAGATTATAGGCATGCCTGTGTGTCCCATGAAAAGACTGGAGATTATAGGCATGCCTGTGTGTCCCATGAAGAGACCGGAGATTATAGGCATGCCTGTGTGTCCCATGAAGAGACCCGAGATTATAGGCATGCCTGTGTGTCCCATGAAGAGACTGGAGATTATAGGCATGCCTGTGTGTCCCATGAAGAGACCGGAGATTATAGGCATGCCTGTGTGTCCCATGAAGAGACCGGAGATTTTAGGAATGCCTGTGTGCCCCATGAAGAGACCGGAGATTATAGGCATGCCTGTGTGTCCCATGAAGAGACCGGAGATTATAGGCATGCCTGTGTGTCCCATGAAGAGACCTCGGATTATAGGCATGCCTGTGTGTCCCATGAAGAGACTGGAGATTATAGGCATGCCTGTGTGTCCCATGAAGAGACCAGAGATTATAGGCATGCCTGTGTGTCCCATGAAGAAACCGGAGATTATAGGCATGCTTGTGAGTCCCATGAAGAGACCTCAGATCATAGGCATGCCTGTGTGTCCCATGAAGAGACCGGAGATTATAGGCATGCCTGTGTGTCCCATGAAGAGACCGGAGATTATAGGCATGCCTGTGTGTCCCAAGAAGAGACCTCAGACTATAGGCATGCCTGTGTGTCCCATGAAAAGACCTCGGATTATAGGCATGCCTGTGTGTCCCATGAAGAGACCTCAGATTATAGGCAGGACTGTGTGTCCCATGAAGAGACCTTCGATTATAGGCATGCCTGTGTGTCCCATGAAGAGACCAGAGATTATATGCATGCCTGTGTGTCCCATGAAGAGACAGGAGATTATAGGCATGCATGTGTGTCCCATGAAGAGACCGGAGATTATAGGCATGCTGTGTGTCCCATGAAGAGACCGGAGATTATAGGCATGCCTGTGTGTCCCATGAAGAGACAGGAGATTATAGGCATGCCTGTGTGTCCCATGAAGAGACCAGTAATTATAGGCATGCCTGTGTGTCCCATGAAGAGACCGGAGATTATAGGCATGCCTGTGTGTCCCATGAAGAGACCGGAGATTATAGGCATGCTTGTGAGTCCCATGAAGAGAACTCGGATTATAGGCATGCCTGTGTGTCCCATGAAGAGACCTCAGATTATAGGCTTGCCTGTGTGTCCCATGAAGAGACCAGAGATTATAGGCATGCCTGTGTGTCCCATGAAGAGACCAGAGAGTATAGGTATGCCTGTGTGTCCCATGAAGAGACCAGAGATTATAGGCATGCCTGTGTGTCCCATGAAGAGACCAGAGATTATAGGCATGCCTGTGTGTCCCATGAAGAGACCGGAGTTTATAGGCATGCCTGTGTGTCCCATGAAGAGACCGGAGATTATAGGCATGCCTGTGTGTCCCATGAAGAGACCGGAGTTTATAGGCATGCCTGTGTGTCCCATGAAGAGACCGGAGATTATAGGCATGCCTGTGTGTCCCATGAAGAGACCGGAGATTATAGGCATGCTTGTGAGTCCCATGAAGAGACCGGAGATTATAGGCATGCCTGTGTGTCCCATGAAGAGACCGGAGATTATAGGCATGCCTGTGTGTCCCATGAAGTGACTGGAGATTATAGGCATGCCTGTGTCCCATGAAGAGACCGGAGATTATAGGCATGTCTGTGTGTCCCATGCAGAGACCGGAGATTATAGGCAAACCTGTGTGTCCCATGAAGAGACCGGAGATTATAGGCATGCCTGTGTGTCCCATGAAGAGACAGGAGATTTTCGGCATGCCTGTGTGCCCCATGAAGAGACCTCAGATTATAGGCATGCCTGTGTGTCCCATTAAGAGACCAGAGATTATAGGCATGCCTGTGTGTCCCATGAAAAGACCGAGATTATAGGCATGCCTGTGTGTCCCATGAAGAGACCGAGATTATAGGCATGCCTGTGTGTCCCATGAAGAGACCGGAGATTATAGGCATGCCTGTGTGTCCCATGAAGAGACCAGAAATTATAGACATGCCTGTGTGTCCCATGAAGGGACCGGAGATTATAGGCATGCCTGTGTGTCCCATAAAGAGAACAGAGATTATAGGCATGCCTGTGTGTCCCATGAAGAGACAGAAGATTATAGGCATGCATGTGTGTCCCATGAAGAGACCGGAGATTATAGGCATGCCGGTGTGTCCCATGAAGAGACCAGAGATTATAGGCATGCCTGTGTGTCCCATGAAGAGACTGGATATGATAGGCATGCCTGTGTGTCCCATGAAGAGACCGGAGATTATAGGCATGCTTGTGAGTCCCATGAAGAGATCTCAGATTATAGGCATGCCTGTGTGTCCCATGAAGAGACCGGAGATTATAGGCATGCCTGTGTGTCCCATGAAGAGACCAGAGATTATAGGCATGCCTGTGTGTCCCATGAAGAGACCTCGGATTATAGGCATGCCTGTGTGTCCCATGAAGAGACCTCAGATTATAGGCATGCCTGTGTGTCCCATGAAGAGACCAGAGATTATAGGCATGCCTGTGTGTCCTATGAAGAGACCTCGGATTATAGGCATGCCTGTGTGTCTAATGAAGAGACCGGAGATTATAGGCATGCCTGTGCGTCCCATGAAGAGACCTCAGATTATAGGCATGCCTGTGTGTCCCATGAAGAGACCTCGGATTATAGGCATGCCTGTGTGTCCCATGAAGAAACTAGAGATTATAGGCATGCCTATGTGTCCCATGAAGAGACCTTGGATTATAGGCATGCCTGTGTGTCCCATGAAGAGACCTCGGATTATAGGCATGCCTGTGTGTCCCATGAAGAGACCAGAGATTATAGGCATGCCAGTGTCTTCCATGTAGAGGCCTCAGATTATAGGCATGCCTGTGTATCCCATGAAGAGACCTCGGATTATAGGCATGCTTGTATGTCCCATGAAAAGACTGGAGATTAGAGGCATGCCTGTGTGTCCCATGAAGAGACCTCGGATTATAGGCATGCCTGTGTGTCCCATGAAGAGACCAGAGATTATAGGCATGCCCGTTTGTCCCATGAAGGGACCGGAGATTATAGGCATGCCTGTGTGTCCCATGAAGAAACTGGAGATTATAGGCATGCCTGTGTGTCCCATGAAGAGACCTCGGATTATAGGCATGCCTGTGTGTCCCATGAAGAGACCAGAGATTATAGGCATGCCTGTGTCTCCCATGTCGAGACCTCGGATTATAGGCATGCCTGTGTGTCCCATGAAGAGACCTCGGATTATAGGCATGCTTTGTGTGTCCCATGAAGAGACTGGAGATTAGAGGCATGCCTGTGTGTCCCATGAAGAGACCTCGGATTATAGGCATGCCTGTGTGTCCCATGAAGAGACCGGAGATTATAGGCATGCCCGTGTGTCCCATGAAGGGACCGGAGATTATAGGCATGCCTGTGTGTCTGATAGGAGACCCGAGATTATAGGCATGCCTGTGTGTCCCATGAAAAGACTAGAGATTATAGGCATGCCTGTGTGTCCCAGGAAGAGACTGGAGATTATAGGCATGCCTGTGTGTCCCATGAAGAAACCGGAGATTATAGGCATTCTTGTGAGTCCCATGAAGAGACCTCAGAATATAGGCATGCCTGTGTGTCCCATGAAGAGACCGGAGATTATAGGCTTGCCTGTGTGTCCCATGAAGAGACCGGAGATTATAGGCATGCCTGTGTGTCCCATGAGGAGACCTCGGGTTATAGGCATGCCTGTGTGTCCAATGAAGAGACCGGAGATTATAGGCATGCCTGTGCATCCCATGAAGAGACCGGAGATTATTGGCATGCCTGTGTGTCCCATGAAGAGACCGGAGATTATAGGCATGCCTGTGTGTCCCATGAAGAGACCGGAGATTATAGGCATGCTTGTGAGTCCCACAAAGAGACCTCAGATCATAGGCATGCCTGTGTGTCCCATGAAGAGACCGGAAATTATAGGCATGCCTGTGTGTCCCATGAAGAGACCGGAGATTATAGGCATGCCTGTGTGTCCCAAGAAGAGACCTCGGATTATAGGCATGCCTGTGTGTCCCATGAAGAGACCGGAGATTATAGGCATGCTGTGTGTCCCATGAAGAGACCGGAGATTATAGGCATGCTTGTGTGTCCTATGAAGAGACCTCAGATTATAGGTATGCCTGTGTGTCCCATGAAGAGAACTCAGATTATAGGCATGCCTGTGTGTCCCATGAAGAGACCTCAGATTATAGGCATGCCTGTGTGTCCCATGAAGAGACCGGAGATTATAGGCATGCCTGTGTGTCCCATGAAGAGACAGGAGATTATAGGCATGCCTGTGTGTCCCATGAAGAGACCAGTGATTATAGGCATGCCTGTGTGTCCCATGAAGAGACCGGAGATTATAGGCATGCCTGTGTGTCCCATGAAGAGACCGGAGATTATAGGCATGCTTGTGAGTCCCATGAAGAGAACTCGGATTATAGGCATGCCTGTGTGTCCCATGAAGAGACCTCAGATTATAGGCTTGCCTGTGTGTCCCATGAAGAGACCAGAGATTATAGGCATGCCTGTGTGTCCCATGAAGAGACAGGAGATTATAGGCATGCATGTGTGTCCCATGAAGAGACCAGAGAGTATAGGTATGCCTGTGTGTCCCATGAAGAGACCAGAGATTATAGGCATGCCTGTGTGTCCCATGAAGAGACCAGAGATTATAGGCATGCCTGTGTGTCCCATGAAGAGATCGGAGTTTATAGGCATGCCTATGTGTCCCATGAGGAGACCGGAGATTATAGGCATGCCTGTGTGTCCCATGAAGAGACCTCGGATTATAGGCATGCCTGTGTGTCCCATGAAGAGACCGGAGATTATATGCATGCCTGTGTGTCCCATGAAGAGACAGGAGATTATAGGCATGCATGTGTGTCCCATGAAGAGACTGGAGATTATAGGCATGCCTGTGTGTCCCATGAAGAGACCAGAGATTATAGGCATGCCTGTGTGTCCCATGAAGAGCTTGGCTATTATAGGCATGCCTGTGTGTCCCATGAAGAGACCGGAGATTATAGGCATGCTTGTGAGTCCCATGAAGAGATCTCAGATTATAGGCATGCCTGTGTGTCCCATGAAGAGACCGGAGATTATTGGCATGCCTGTGTTTCCCATGAAGAGACCAGAGATTATAGGCATGCCTATGTGTCCCATGAAGAGACCTCAGATTATAGGCATGCCTGTGTGTCCCATGAAGAGACCTCAGATTATAGGCATGCCTGTGTGTCCCATGAAGAGACCAGAGATTATAGGCATGCCTGTGTGTCCCATGAAGAGACTGGAGATTATAGGCATGCCTGTGTGTCCCATGAAGAGACCGGAGATTATAGGCATGCCTGTGTGACCCATGAAGAGACCTTGGATTATAGGCATGCCTGTGTGTCCCATGAAGAGACCTCGGATTATAGGCATGTCTGTGTGTCCCATGAAGAGACCAGAGATTATAGGCATGCCTGTGTCTCCCATGTAGAGACCTCGGATTATCGGCATGCCTGTGTATCCCATGAAGAGACCTCGGATTATAGGCATGCTTTTGTGTCCCATGAAGAGACTGGAGATTAAAAGCATGCCTGTGTGTCCCATGAAGAGACCTCAGATTATAGGCATGCCTGTGTGTCCCATGAAGAGACCGGAGATTATAGGCATGCCCGTGTGTCCCACAAAGGGACCAGAGATTATAGGCATGCCTGTGTGTCCAATGAAGAAACTAGAGATTATAGGCATGCCTATGTGTCCCATGAAGAGACCTTGGATTATAGGCATGCCTGTGTGTCCCATGAAGAGACTGAAGATTATAGGCATGCTTGTGAGTCCCATGAAGAGACCGGAGATTATAGCCATGCCTGTGTGTCCCATGAAGAGACCTCGGATTATAGGCATGCCTGTGTGTCCCATGAAGAGACCAGAGATTATAGGCATGCCCGTTTGTCCCATGAAGGGACCGGAGATTATAGGCATGCCTGTGTGTCCCATGAAGAAACTGGAGATTATAGGCATGCCTGTGTGTCCCATGAAGAGACCTCGGATTATAGGCATGCCTGTGTGTCCCATGAAGAGACCAGAGATTATAGGCATGCCTGTGTCTCCCATGTCGAGACCTCGGATTATAGGCATGCCTGTGTGTCCCATGAAGAGACCTCGGATTATAGGCATGCTTTGTGTGTCCCATGAAGAGACTGGAGATTAGAGGCATGCCTGTGTGTCCCATGAAGAGACCTCGGATTATAGGCATGCCTGTGTGTCCCATGAAGAGACCGGAGATTATAGGCATGCCCGTGTGTCCCATGAAGGGACCGGAGATTATAGGCATGCCTGTGTGTCTGATAGGAGACCCGAGATTATAGGCATGCCTGTGTGTCCCATGAAAAGACTAGAGATTATAGGCATGCCTGTGTGTCCCAGGAAGAGACTGGAGATTATAGGCATGCCTGTGTGTCCCATGAAGAAACCGGAGATTATAGGCATTCTTGTGAGTCCCATGAAGAGACCTCAGAATATAGGCATGCCTGTGTGTCCCATGAAGAGACCGGAGATTATAGGCTTGCCTGTGTGTCCCATGAAGAGACCGGAGATTATAGGCATGCCTGTGTGTCCCATGAGGAGACCTCGGGTTATAGGCATGCCTGTGTGTCCAATGAAGAGACCGGAGATTATAGGCATGCCTGTGCATCCCATGAAGAGACCGGAGATTATTGGCATGCCTGTGTGTCCCATGAAGAGACCGGAGATTATAGGCATGCCTGTGTGTCCCATGAAGAGACCGGAGATTATAGGCATGCTTGTGAGTCCCACAAAGAGACCTCAGATCATAGGCATGCCTGTGTGTCCCATGAAGAGACCGGAAATTATAGGCATGCCTGTGTGTCCCATGAAGAGACCGGAGATTATAGGCATGCCTGTGTGTCCCAAGAAGAGACCTCGGATTATAGGCATGCCTGTGTGTCCCATGAAGAGACCGGAGATTATAGGCATGCTGTGTGTCCCATGAAGAGACCGGAGATTATAGGCATGCTTGTGTGTCCTATGAAGAGACCTCAGATTATAGGTATGCCTGTGTGTCCCATGAAGAGAACTCAGATTATAGGCATGCCTGTGTGTCCCATGAAGAGACCTCAGATTATAGGCATGCCTGTGTGTCCCATGAAGAGACCGGAGATTATAGGCATGCCTGTGTGTCCCATGAAGAGACAGGAGATTATAGGCATGCCTGTGTGTCCCATGAAGAGACCAGTGATTATAGGCATGCCTGTGTGTCCCATGAAGAGACCGGAGATTATAGGCATGCCTGTGTGTCCCATGAAGAGACCGGAGATTATAGGCATGCTTGTGAGTCCCATGAAGAGAACTCGGATTATAGGCATGCCTGTGTGTCCCATGAAGAGACCTCAGATTATAGGCTTGCCTGTGTGTCCCATGAAGAGACCAGAGATTATAGGCATGCCTGTGTGTCCCATGAAGAGACAGGAGATTATAGGCATGCATGTGTGTCCCATGAAGAGACCAGAGAGTATAGGTATGCCTGTGTGTCCCATGAAGAGACCAGAGATTATAGGCATGCCTGTGTGTCCCATGAAGAGACCAGAGATTATAGGCATGCCTGTGTGTCCCATGAAGAGATCGGAGTTTATAGGCATGCCTATGTGTCCCATGAGGAGACCGGAGATTATAGGCATGCCTGTGTGTCCCATGAAGAGACCTCGGATTATAGGCATGCCTGTGTGTCCCATGAAGAGACCGGAGATTATATGCATGCCTGTGTGTCCCATGAAGAGACAGGAGATTATAGGCATGCATGTGTGTCCCATGAAGAGACTGGAGATTATAGGCATGCCTGTGTGTCCCATGAAGAGACCAGAGATTATAGGCATGCCTGTGTGTCCCATGAAGAGCTTGGCTATTATAGGCATGCCTGTGTGTCCCATGAAGAGACCGGAGATTATAGGCATGCTTGTGAGTCCCATGAAGAGATCTCAGATTATAGGCATGCCTGTGTGTCCCATGAAGAGACCGGAGATTATTGGCATGCCTGTGTTTCCCATGAAGAGACCAGAGATTATAGGCATGCCTATGTGTCCCATGAAGAGACCTCAGATTATAGGCATGCCTGTGTGTCCCATGAAGAGACCTCAGATTATAGGCATGCCTGTGTGTCCCATGAAGAGACCAGAGATTATAGGCATGCCTGTGTGTCCCATGAAGAGACTGGAGATTATAGGCATGCCTGTGTGTCCCATGAAGAGACCAGAGATTATAGGCATGCCTGTGTGACCCATGAAGAGACCTTGGATTATAGGCATGCCTGTGTGTCCCATGAAGAGACCTCGGATTATAGGCATGTCTGTGTGTCCCATGAAGAGACCAGAGATTATAGGCATGCCTGTGTCTCCCATGTAGAGACCTCGGATTATCGGCATGCCTGTGTATCCCATGAAGAGACCTCGGATTATAGGCATGCTTTTGTGTCCCATGAAGAGACTGGAGATTAAAAGCATGCCTGTGTGTCCCATGAAGAGACCTCAGATTATAGGCATGCCTGTGTGTCCCATGAAGAGACCGGAGATTATAGGCATGCCCGTGTGTCCCACAAAGGGACCAGAGATTATAGGCATGCCTGTGTGTCCCATGAAGAAACTGGTGATTATAAGCATGCCTGTGTGTCCCATGAAGAGAACTTGGATTATAGGCATGTCTGTGTGTCCCATGAAGAGACCTCGGATTATAGGCATGCCTGTGAGTCCCATGAAGAGACCAGAGATTATAGTCATGCCTGTGTCTCCCATGTAGAGACCTCGGATTATAGGCATGCCTGTGTGTCCCATGAAGAGACCTCGGATTATAGGCATGCTTTGTGTGTCCCATGAAGAGACTGGAGATTAGAGGCATGCCTGTATGTCCCATGAAAAGACCGGAGATTATAGGCATGCCCGTGTGTCCCATGAAGGGACCGGAGATTATAGGCATGCCTGTGTGTCCCATTAGGAGACCAGAGATTATAGGCATGCCTGTGTGTCCCATGAAAAGACTGGAGATTATAGGCATGCCTGTGTGTCCCATGAAGAGACCGGAGATTATAGGCATGCCTGTGTGTCCCATGAAGAGACCCGAGATTATAGGCATGCCTGTGTGTCCCATGAAGAGACTGGAGATTATAGGCATGCCTGTGTGTCCCATGAAGAGACCGGAGATTATAGGCATGCCTGTGTGTCCCATGAAGAGACCGGAGATTTTAGGAATGCCTGTGTGCCCCATGAAGAGACCGGAGATTATAGGCATGCCTGTGTGTCCCATGAAGAGACCGGAGATTATAGGCATGCCTGTGTGTCCCATGAAGAGACCTCGGATTATAGGCATGCCTGTGTGTCCCATGAAGAGACTGGAGATTATAGGCATGCCTGTGTGTCCCATGAAGAGACCAGAGATTATAGGCATGCCTGTGTGTCCCATGAAGAAACCGGAGATTATAGGCATGCTTGTGAGTCCCATGAAGAGACCTCAGATCATAGGCATGCCTGTGTGTCCCATGAAGAGACCGGAGATTATAGGCATGCCTGTGTGTCCCATGAAGAGACCGGAGATTATAGGCATGCCTGTGTGTCCCAAGAAGAGACCTCAGACTATAGGCATGCCTGTGTGTCCCATGAAAAGACCTCGGATTATAGGCATGCCTGTGTGTCCCATGAAGAGACCTCAGATTATAGGCAGGACTGTGTGTCCCATGAAGAGACCTTCGATTATAGGCATGCCTGTGTGTCCCATGAAGAGACCAGAGATTATATGCATGCCTGTGTGTCCCATGAAGAGACAGGAGATTATAGGCATGCATGTGTGTCCCATGAAGAGACCGGAGATTATAGGCATGCTGTGTGTCCCATGAAGAGACCGGAGATTATAGGCATGCCTGTGTGTCCCATGAAGAGACAGGAGATTATAGGCATGCCTGTGTGTCCCATGAAGAGACCAGTAATTATAGGCATGCCTGTGTGTCCCATGAAGAGACCGGAGATTATAGGCATGCCTGTGTGTCCCATGAAGAGACCGGAGATTATAGGCATGCTTGTGAGTCCCATGAAGAGAACTCGGATTATAGGCATGCCTGTGTGTCCCATGAAGAGACCTCAGATTATAGGCTTGCCTGTGTGTCCCATGAAGAGACCAGAGATTATAGGCATGCCTGTGTGTCCCATGAAGAGACCAGAGAGTATAGGTATGCCTGTGTGTCCCATGAAGAGACCAGAGATTATAGGCATGCCTGTGTGTCCCATGAAGAGACCAGAGATTATAGGCATGCCTGTGTGTCCCATGAAGAGACCGGAGTTTATAGGCATGCCTGTGTGTCCCATGAAGAGACCGGAGATTATAGGCATGCCTGTGTGTCCCATGAAGAGACCGGAGTTTATAGGCATGCCTGTGTGTCCCATGAAGAGACCGGAGATTATAGGCATGCCTGTGTGTCCCATGAAGAGACCGGAGATTATAGGCATGCTTGTGAGTCCCATGAAGAGACCGGAGATTATAGGCATGCCTGTGTGTCCCATGAAGAGACCGGAGATTATAGGCATGCCTGTGTGTCCCATGAAGTGACTGGAGATTATAGGCATGCCTGTGTCCCATGAAGAGACCGGAGATTATAGGCATGTCTGTGTGTCCCATGCAGAGACCGGAGATTATAGGCAAACCTGTGTGTCCCATGAAGAGACCGGAGATTATAGGCATGCCTGTGTGTCCCATGAAGAGACAGGAGATTTTCGGCATGCCTGTGTGCCCCATGAAGAGACCTCAGATTATAGGCATGCCTGTGTGTCCCATTAAGAGACCAGAGATTATAGGCATGCCTGTGTGTCCCATGAAAAGACCGAGATTATAGGCATGCCTGTGTGTCCCATGAAGAGACCGAGATTATAGGCATGCCTGTGTGTCCCATGAAGAGACCGGAGATTATAGGCATGCCTGTGTGTCCCATGAAGAGACCAGAAATTATAGACATGCCTGTGTGTCCCATGAAGGGACCGGAGATTATAGGCATGCCTGTGTGTCCCATAAAGAGAACAGAGATTATAGGCATGCCTGTGTGTCCCATGAAGAGACAGAAGATTATAGG
The DNA here is from genome assembly GCF_964204655.1 of Triturus cristatus. Classification (NCBI taxonomy): domain Eukaryota; kingdom Metazoa; phylum Chordata; class Amphibia; order Caudata; family Salamandridae; genus Triturus; species Triturus cristatus. The sequence goes on along the minus strand of NC_140595.1, from coordinate 465,574,005 downwards.
CATGCATGTGTGTCCCATGAAGAGACCGGAGATTATAGGCATGCCGGTGTGTCCCATGAAGAGACCAGAGATTATAGGCATGCCTGTGTGTCCCATGAAGAGACTGGATATGATAGGCATGCCTGTGTGTCCCATGAAGAGACCGGAGATTATAGGCATGCTTGTGAGTCCCATGAAGAGATCTCAGATTATAGGCATGCCTGTGTGTCCCATGAAGAGACCGGAGATTATAGGCATGCCTGTGTGTCCCATGAAGAGACCAGAGATTATAGGCATGCCTGTGTGTCCCATGAAGAGACCTCGGATTATAGGCATGCCTGTGTGTCCCATGAAGAGACCTCAGATTATAGGCATGCCTGTGTGTCCCATGAAGAGACCAGAGATTATAGGCATGCCTGTGTGTCCTATGAAGAGACCTCGGATTATAGGCATGCCTGTGTGTCTAATGAAGAGACCGGAGATTATAGGCATGCCTGTGCGTCCCATGAAGAGACCTCAGATTATAGGCATGCCTGTGTGTCCCATGAAGAGACCTCGGATTATAGGCATGCCTGTGTGTCCCATGAAGAAACTAGAGATTATAGGCATGCCTATGTGTCCCATGAAGAGACCTTGGATTATAGGCATGCCTGTGTGTCCCATGAAGAGACCTCGGATTATAGGCATGCCTGTGTGTCCCATGAAGAGACCAGAGATTATAGGCATGCCAGTGTCTTCCATGTAGAGGCCTCAGATTATAGGCATGCCTGTGTATCCCATGAAGAGACCTCGGATTATAGGCATGCTTGTATGTCCCATGAAAAGACTGGAGATTAGAGGCATGCCTGTGTGTCCCATGAAGAGACCTCGGATTATAGGCATGCCTGTGTGTCCCATGAAGAGACCAGAGATTATAGGCATGCCCGTTTGTCCCATGAAGGGACCGGAGATTATAGGCATGCCTGTGTGTCCCATGAAGAAACTGGAGATTATAGGCATGCCTGTGTGTCCCATGAAGAGACCTCGGATTATAGGCATGCCTGTGTGTCCCATGAAGAGACCAGAGATTATAGGCATGCCTGTGTCTCCCATGTCGAGACCTCGGATTATAGGCATGCCTGTGTGTCCCATGAAGAGACCTCGGATTATAGGCATGCTTTGTGTGTCCCATGAAGAGACTGGAGATTAGAGGCATGCCTGTGTGTCCCATGAAGAGACCTCGGATTATAGGCATGCCTGTGTGTCCCATGAAGAGACCGGAGATTATAGGCATGCCCGTGTGTCCCATGAAGGGACCGGAGATTATAGGCATGCCTGTGTGTCTGATAGGAGACCCGAGATTATAGGCATGCCTGTGTGTCCCATGAAAAGACTAGAGATTATAGGCATGCCTGTGTGTCCCAGGAAGAGACTGGAGATTATAGGCATGCCTGTGTGTCCCATGAAGAAACCGGAGATTATAGGCATTCTTGTGAGTCCCATGAAGAGACCTCAGAATATAGGCATGCCTGTGTGTCCCATGAAGAGACCGGAGATTATAGGCTTGCCTGTGTGTCCCATGAAGAGACCGGAGATTATAGGCATGCCTGTGTGTCCCATGAGGAGACCTCGGGTTATAGGCATGCCTGTGTGTCCAATGAAGAGACCGGAGATTATAGGCATGCCTGTGCATCCCATGAAGAGACCGGAGATTATTGGCATGCCTGTGTGTCCCATGAAGAGACCGGAGATTATAGGCATGCCTGTGTGTCCCATGAAGAGACCGGAGATTATAGGCATGCTTGTGAGTCCCACAAAGAGACCTCAGATCATAGGCATGCCTGTGTGTCCCATGAAGAGACCGGAAATTATAGGCATGCCTGTGTGTCCCATGAAGAGACCGGAGATTATAGGCATGCCTGTGTGTCCCAAGAAGAGACCTCGGATTATAGGCATGCCTGTGTGTCCCATGAAGTGACCTCAGATTATAGGCAGGACTGTGTGTCCCATGAAGAGACCTTCGATTATAGGCATGCCTGTGTGTCCCATGAAGAGACCAGAGATTATATGCATGCCTGTGTGTCCCATGAAGAGACAGGAGATTATAGGCATGCCTGTGTGTCCCATGAAGAGACCGGAGATTATAGGCATGCTGTGTGTCCCATGAAGAGACCGGAGATTATAGGCATGCTTGTGTGTCCCATGAAGAGACCTCAGATTATAGGCATGCCTGTGTGTCCCATGAAGAGACCTCGGATTATAGGCATGCCTGTGTGTCCCATGAAGAAACTGGAGATTATAGGCATGCCTGTGTGTTCCATGAAGAGACCTCGGATTATAGGCATGCCTGTGTGTCCCATGAAGAGACCAGAGATTATAGGCATGCCTGTGTCTCCCATGTAGAGACCTTGGATTATAGGCATGCCTGTGTATCCCATGAAGAGACCTCGGATTATAGGCATGCTTGTGTGTCCCATGAAGAGACCAGAGATTATAGGCATGCCTGTGTGTCCCATGAAGAGACCGGAGATTGTAGGTATGCCTGTGTGTCCCATGAAGAGACCGGAGATTATAGGCATGCCTGTGTGTCCCATGAAGAGACCAGAGATTATAGGCATGCCTGTGTGTCCCATGAAGAAACCGGAGATTATAGGCATGCTTGTGAGTCCCACGAAGAGACCTCAGATTATAGGCATGCCTGTGTGTCCCATGAAGAGACCGGAGATTATAGGCATGCCTGTGTGTCCCATGAAGAGACTGGAGATTATAGGCATGCCTGTGTGTCCCAAGAAGAGACCTCAGATTATAGGCATGCCTGTGTGTCCCATGAAGAGACCTCAGATTATAGGCAGGACTGTGTGTCCCATGAAGAGACCTTCGATTATAGGCATGCCTGTGTGTCCCATGAAGAGACCAGAGATTATATGCATGCCTGTGTGTCCCATGAAGAGACAGGAGATTATAGGCATGCCTGTGTGTCCCATGAAGAGACCGGAGATTATAGGCATGCTGTGTGTCCCATGAAGAGACCGGAGATTATAGGCATGCTTGTGTGTCCTATGAAGAGACCTCAGATTATAGGTATGCCTGTGTGTCCCATGAAGAGAACTCAGATTATAGGCATGCCTGTATGTCCCATGAAGAGACCTCGGATTATAGGCATGCCTGTGTGTCCCATGAAGAGACTGGAGATTATAGGCATGCCTGTGTGTCCCATGAAGAGACAGGAGATTATAGGCATGCCTGTGTGTCCCATGAAGAGACCAGTGATTATAGGCATGCCTGTGTGTCCCATGAAGAGACCGGAGATTATAGGCATGCCTGTGTGTCCCATGAAGAGAGCGGAGATTATAGGCATGCTTGTGAGTCCCATAAAGAGAACTCGGATTATAGGCATGCCTGTGTGTCCCATGAAGAGACCTCAGATTATAGGCTTGCCTGTGTGTCCCATGAAGAGACCAGAGATTATAGGCATGCCTGTGTGTCCCATGAGGAGACAGGAGATTATAGGCATGCATGTGTGTCCCATGAAGAGACCAGAGAGTATAGGTATGCCTGTGTGTCCCATGAAGAGACCAGAGATTATAGGCATGCCTGTGTGTCCCATGAAGAGACCAGAGATTATAGGCATGCCTGTGTGTCCCATGAAGAGACCGGAGTTTATAGGCATGCCTGTGTGTCCCATGAAGAGACCGGAGATTATAGGCATGCCTGTGTGTCCCATGAAGAGACCGGAGATTATAGGCATGCTTGTGAGTCCCATGAAGAGACCGGAGATTATAGGCATGCCTGTGTGTCCCATGAAGAGATCGGAGTTTATAGGCATGCCTATGTGTCCCATGAAGAGACCGGAGATTATAGGCATGCCTGTGTGTCCCATGAAGAGACCTCGGATTATAGGCATGCCTGTGTGTCCCATGAAGAGACCGGAGATTATAGGCATGCCTGTGTGTCCCATGAAGAGACAGGAGATTATAGGCATGCATGTGTGTCCCATGAAGAGACTGGAGATTATAGGCATGCCTGTGTGTCCCATGAAGAGACCAGAGATTATAGGCATGCCTGTGTGTCCCATGAAGAGCTTGGATATTATAGGCATGCCTGAGTGTCCCATGAAGAGACCGGAGATTATAGGCATGCTTGTGAGTCCCATGAAGAGATCTCAGATTATAGGCATGCCTGTGTGTCCCATGAAGAGACCGGAGATTATAGGCATGCCTGTGTGTCCCATGAAGAGACCAGAGATTATAGGCATGCCTGTGTGTCCCATGAAGAGACCTCGGATTATAGGCATGCCTGTGTGTCCCATGAAGAGACCTCGGATTATAGGCATGCCTGTGTGTCCCATGAAGAGACCAGAGATTATAGGCATGCCTGTGTGTCCTATGAAGAGACCTCGGATTATAAGCATGCCTGTGTGTCCAATGAAGAGACCGGAGATTATAGGCATGCCTGTGCGTCCCATGAAGAGACCGGAGATTATAGGCATGCCTTTGTGTCCCATGAAGAGACCTCAGATTATAGGCATGCCTGTGTGTCCCATGAAGAGACCTCGGATTATAGGCATGCCTGTGTGTCCCATGAAGAAACTAGAGATTATAGGCATGCCTATGTGTCCCATGAAGAGACCTTGGATTATAGGCATGCCTGTGTGTCCCATGAAGAGACCTCGGATTATAGGCATGCCTGTGTGTCCCATGAAGAGACCAGAGATTATAGGCATGCCAGTGTCTTCCATGTAGAGGCCTCAGATTATAGGCATGCCTGTGTATCCCATGAAGAGACCTCGGATTATAGGCATGCTTGTGTGTCCCATGAAAAGACTGGAGAATAGAGGCATGCCTGTGTGTCCCATGAAGAGACCTCGGATTATAGGGATGCCTGTGTGTCCCATGAAGAGACCGGAGATTATAGGCATGCCCGTTTGTCCCATGAAGGGACCGGAGATTATAGGCATGCCTGTGTGTCCCATGAAGAAACTGGAGATTATAGGCACGCCTGTGTGTCCCATGAAGAGACCTTGGATTATAGGCATGCCTGTGTGTCCCATGAAGAGACCTCGGATTATAGGCATGCCTGTGTGTCCCATGAAGAGACCAGAGATTATAGGCATGCCTATGTCTCCCATGTAGAGACCTCGGATTATAGGCATGCCTGTGTGTCCCATGAAGAGACCTCGGATTATAGGCATGCTTTGTGTGTCCCATGAAGAGACTGGAGATTAGAGGCATGCCTGTGTGTCCCATGAAGAGACCTCAGATTATAGGCATGCCTGTGTGTCCCATGAAGAGACCAGAGATTATAGGCATGCCCGTGTGTCCCATGAAGGGACCGGAGATTATAGGCATGCCTGTGTGTCTGATAGGAGACCCAAGATTATAGGCATGCCTGTGTGTCCCATGAAAAGACTAGAGATTATAGGCATGCCTGTGTGTCCCAGGAAGAGACTGGAGATTATAGGCATGCCTGTGTGTATCATGAAGAAACCAGAGATTATAGGCATTCTTGTGAGTCCCATGAAGAGACCTCAGAATATAGGCATGCCTGTGTGTCCCATGAAGAGACCGGAGATTATAGGCATGCCTGTGTGTCCCATGAAGAGATCGGAGTTTATAGGCATGCCTATGTGTCCCATGAGGAGACCGGAGATTATAGGCATGCCTGTGTGTCCCATGAAGAGACCTCGGATTATAGGCATGCCTGTGTGTCCCATGAAGAGACCGGAGATTATAGGCATGCCTGTGTGTCCCATGAAGAGACAGGAGATTATAGGCATGCATGTGTGTCCCATGAAGAGACTGGAGATTATAGGCATGCCTGTGTGTCCCATGAAGAGACCAGAGATTATAGGCATGCCTGTGTGTCCCATGAAGAGCTTGGATATTATAGGCATGCCTGTGTGTCCCATGAAGAGACCGGAGATTATAGGCATGCTTGTGAGTCCCATGAAGAGATCTCAGATTATAGGCATGCCTGTGTGTCCCATGAAGAGACCGGAGATTATTGGCATGCCTGTGTGTCCCATGAAGAGACCAGAGATTATAGGCATGCCTATGTGTCCCATGAAGAGACCTCGGATTATAGGCATGCCTGTGTGTCCCATGAAGAGACCTCAGATTATAGGCATGCCTGTGTGTCCCATGAAGAGACCAGAGATTATAGGCATGCCTGTGTGTCCCATGAAGAGACTGGAGATTATAGGCATGCCTGTGTGTCCCATGAAGAGACCGGAGATTATAGGCATGCCTGTGTGTCCCATGAAGAGACAGGAGATTATAGGCATGCATGTGTGTCCCATGAAGAGACTGGAGATTATAGGCATGCCTGTGTGTCCCATGAAGAGACCTCGGATTATAGGCATGTCTGTGTGTCCCATGAAGAGATCAGAGATTATAGGCATGCCTGTGTCTCCCATGTAGAGACCTCGGATTATCGGCATGCCTGTGTATCCCATGAAGAGACCTCGGATTATAGGCATGCTTTTGTGTCCCATGAAGAGACTGGAGATTAAAAGCATGCCTGTGTGTCCCATGAAGAGACCTCAGATTATAGGCATGCCTGTGTGTCCCATGAAGAGACCGGAGATTATAGGCATGCTTTTGTGTCCCATGAAGAGACTGGAGATTAAAAGCATGCCTGTGTGTCCCATGAAGAGACCTCAGATTATAGGCATGCCTGTGAGTCCCATGAAGAGACCTCAGAATATAGGCATGCCTGTGTGTCCCAAGAAGAGACCGGAGATTATAGGCATGCCTGTGTGTCCCATGAAGAGATCGGAGTTTATAGGCATGCCTATGTGTCCCATGAGGAGACCGGAGATTATAGGCATGCCTGTGTGTCCCATGAAGAGACCTCGGATTATAGGCATGCCTGTGTGTCCCATGAAGAGACCGGAGATTATAGGCATGCCTGTGTGTCCCATGAAGAGACAGGAGATTATAGGCATGCATGTGTGTCCCATGAAGAGACTGGAGATTATAGGCATGCCTGTGTGTCCCATGAAGAGACCAGAGATTATAGGCATGCCTGCGTGTCCCATGAAGAGCTTGGATATTATAGGCATGCCTGTGTGTCCCATGAAGAGACTGGAGATTATAGGCATGCTTGTGAGTCCCATGAAGAGATCTCAGATTATAGGCATGCCTGTGTGTCCCATGAAGAGACCGGAGATTATTGGCATGCCTGTGTGTCCCATGAAGAGACCAGAGATTATAGGCATGCCTATGTGTCCCATGAAGAGACCTCGGATTATAGGCATGCCTGTGTGTCCCATGAAGAGACCTCAGATTATAGGCATGCCTGTGTGTCCCATGAAGAGACCAGAGATTATAGGCATGCCTGTGTGTCCCATGAAGAGACTGGAGATTATAGGCATGCCTGTGTGTCCCATGAAGAGACCAGAGATTATAGGCATGCCTGTGTGACCCATGAAGAGACCTTGGATTATAGGCATGCCTGTGTGTCCCATGAAGAGACCTCGGATTATAGGCATGTCTGTGTGTCCCATGAAGAGATCAGAGATTATAGGCATGCCTGTGTCTCCCATGTAGAGACCTCGGATTATCAGCATGCCTGTGTATCCCATGAAGAGACCTCGGATTATAGGCATGCTTTTGTGTCCCATGAAGAGACTGGAGATTAAAAGCATGCCTGTGTGTCCCATGAAGAGACCTCAGATTATAGGCATGCCTGTGTGTCCCATGAAGAGACCGGAGATTATAGGCATGCCCGTGTGTCCCACAAAGGGACCAGAGATTATAGGCATGCCTGTGTGTCCCATGAAGAAACTGGTGATTATAAGCATGCCTGTGTGTCCCATGAAGAGACCTTGGATTATAGGCATGTCTGTGTGTCCCATGAAGAGACCTCAGATTATAGGCATGCCTGTGAGTCCCATGAAGAGACCAGAGATTATAGTCATGCCTGTGTCTCCCATGTAGAGACCTCGGATTATAGGCATGCCTGTGTGTCCCATGAAGAGACCTCGGATTATAGGCATGCTTTGTGTGTCCCATGAAGAGACTGGAGATTAGAGGCATGCCTGTATGTCCCATGAAAAGACCGGAGATTATAGGCATGCCCGTGTGTCCCATGAAGGGACCGGAGATTATAGGCATGCCTGTGTGTCCCATTAGGAGACCAGAGATTATAGGCATGCCTGTGTGTCCCATGAAAAGACTGGAGATTATAGGCATGCCTGTGTGTCCCATGAAGAGACCAGAGATTATAGGCATGCCTGTGTGTCCCATGAAGAGACCCGAGATTATAGGCATGCCTGTGTGTCCCATGAAGAGACTGGAGATTATAGGCATGCCTGTGTGTCCCATGAAGAGACCGGAGATTATAGGCATGCCTGTGTGTCCATGAAGAGACCGGAGATTTTAGGAATGCCTGTGTGCCCCATGAAGAGACCGGAGATTATAGGCATGCCTGTGTGTCCCATGAAGAGACCGGAGATTATAGGCATGCCTGTGTGTCCAATGAAGAGACCTCGGATTATAGGCATGCCTGTGTGTCCAATAAAGAGACCGGAGATTATAGGCATGCCTGTGCATCCCATGAAGAGACTGGAGATTATAGGCATGCTAGTGTGTCTCATGAAGAGACCGGAGATTATAGGCATGCCTGTGTGTCCCATGAAGAGACCTCGGATTATAGGCATGCCTGTGTGTCCCATGAAGAGACCTCGGATTATAGGCATGCCTGTGTGTCCCATGAAGAAACTGGAGATTATAGGCATGCCTGTGTGTTCCATGAAGAGACCTCGGATTATAGGCATGCCTGTGTGTCCCATGAAGAGACCAGAGATTATAGGCATGCCTGTGTCTCCCATGTAGAGACCTTGGATTATAGGCATGCCTGGTTATCCCATGAAGAGACCTCGGATTATAGGCATGCTTGTGTGTCCCATGAAGAGACCGGAGATTATAGGCATGCCTGTGTGTCCCATGAAGAGACCGGAGATTGTAGGTATGCCTGTGTGTCCCATGAAGAGACTGGAGATTATAGGCATGCCTGTGTGTCCCATGAAGAGACCAGAGATTATAGGCATGCCTGTGTGTCCCATGAAGAAATCGGAGATTATAGGCATGCTTGTGAGTCCCACGAAGAGACCTCAGATCATAGGCATGCCTGTGTGTCCCATGAAGAGACCGGAGATTATAGGCATGCCTGTGTGTCCCAAGAAGAGACCTCAGATTATAGGCATGCCTGTGTGTCCCATGAAAAGACCTCGGATTATAGGCATGCCTGTGTGTCCCATGAAGAGACCTCAGATTATAGGCAGGACTGTGTGTCCCATGAAGAGACCTTCGATTATAGGCATGCCTGTGTGTCCCATGAAGAGACCAGAGATTATATGCATGCCTGTTTGTCCCATGAAGAGACAGGAGATTATAGGCATGCCTATGTGTCCCATGAAGAGACCGGAGATTATAGGCATGCTGTGTGTCCCATGAAGAGACCGGAGATTATAGGCATGCTTGTGTGTCCCATGAAGAGACCTCAGATTATAGGTATGCCTGTGTATCCCATGAAGAGAACTCAGATTATAGGCATGCCTGTGTGTCCCATGAAGAGACCTCGGATTATAGGCATGCCTGTGTGTCCCATGAAGAGACCGGAGATTATAGGCATGCCTGTGTGTCCCATGAAGAGACAGGAGATTATAGGCATGCCTGTGTGTCCCATGAAGAGACCAGTGATTATAGGCATGCCTGTGTGTCCCATGAAGAGACCTCAGATTATAGGCTTGCCTGTGTGTCCCATGAAGAGACCAGAGATTATAGGCATGCCTGTGTGTCCCATGAAGAGACAGGAGATTATAGGCATGCATGTGTGTCCCATGAAGAGACCAGAGAGTATAGGTATGCCTGTGTGTCCCATGAAGAGACCAGAGATTATAGGCATGCCTGTGTGTCCCATGAAGAGACCAGAGATTATAGGCATGCCTGTGTGTCCCATGAAGAGACCAGTGATTATAGGCATGCCTGTGTGTCCCATGAAGAGACCGGAGATTATAGGCATGCCTGTGTGTCCCATGAAGAGACCGGAGTTTATAGGCATGCCTGTGTGTCCCATGAAGAGACCGGAGATTATAGGCATGCCTGTGTGTCCCATGAAGAGACCGGAGATTATAGGCATGCTTGTGAGTCCCATGAAGAGACCGGAGATTATAGGCATGCCTGTGTGTCCCATGAAGAGACCGGAGTTTATAGGCATGCCTATATGTCCCATGAAGAGACCAGAGATTATAGGCATGCCTGTGTGTCCCATGAAGAGACCTCGGATTATAGGCATGCCTGTGTGTCCCATGAAGAGACCGGAGATTATAGGCATGCCTGTGTGTCCCATGAAGAGACCGGAGATTATAGGCATGCTTGTGAGTCCCATGAAGAGAACTCGGATTATAGGCATGCCTGTGTGTCCCATGAAGAGACCTCAGATTATAGGCTTGCCTGTGTGTCCCATGAAGAGACCAGAGATTATAGGCATGCCTGTGTGTCCCATGAAGAGACAGGAGATTATAGGCATGCATGTATGTCCCATGAAGAGACCAGAGAGTATAGGTATGCCTGTGTGTCCCATGAAGATACCAGAGATTATAGGCATGCCTGTGTGTCCCATGAAGAGACCAGAGATTATAGGCATGCCTGTGTGTCCCATGAAGAGACTGGATATTATAGGCATGCCTGTGTGTCCCATGAAGAGACCGGAGATTATAGGCATGCTTGTGAGTCCCATGAAGAGATCTCAGATTATAGGCATGCCTGTGTGTCCCATGAAGAGACCGGAGATTATAGGCATGCCTGTGTGTCCCATGAAGAGACCAGAGATTATAGGCATGCCTGTGTGTCCCATGAAGAGACCTCGGATTATAGGCATGCCTGTGTGTCCCATGAAGAGACCTCGGATTATAGGCATGCCTGTGTGTCCCATGAAGAGACCAGAGATTATAGGCATGCCTGTGTGTCCTATGAAGAGACCTCGGATTATAGGCATGCCTGTGTGTCCAATGAAGAGCCCGGAGATTATAGGCATGCCTGTGCATCCCATGAAGAGACCGGAGATTATAGGCATGCCTTTGTGTCCCATGAAGAGACCTCAGATTATAGGCATGCCTGTGTGTCCCATGAAGAGACCTCGGATTATAGGCATGCCTGTGTGTCCCATGAAGAAACTAGAGATTATAGGCATGCCTATGTGTCCCATGAAGAGACCTTGGATTATAGGCATGCCTGTGTGTCCCATGAAGAGACCTCGGATTATAGGCATGCCTGCGTGTCCCATGAAGAGACCAGAGATTATAGGCATGCCAGTGTCTTCCATGTAGAGGCCTCAGATTATAGGCATGCCTGTGTATCCCATGAAGAGACCTCGGATTATAGGCATGCTTGTATGTCCCATGAAAAGACTGGAGATTAGAGGCATGCCTGTGTGTCCCATGAAGAGACCTCGGATTATAGGCATGCCTGTGTGTCCCATGAAGAGACCGGAGATTATAGGCATGCCCGTTTGTCCCATGAAGGGACTGGAGATTATAGGCATGCCTGTGTGTCCCATGAAGAAACTGGAGATTATAGGCATGCCTGTGTGTCCCATGAAGAGACCTTGGATTATAGACATGCCTGTGTGTCCCATAAAGAGACCTCGGATTATAGGCATGCCTGTGTGTCCCATGAAGAGACCAGAGATTATAGGCATGCCTGTGTCTCCCATGTCGAGACCTCGGATTATAGGCATGCCTGTGTGTCCCATGAAGAGACCTCGGATTATAGGCATGCTTTGTGTGTCCCATGAAGAGACTGGAGATTAGAGGCATGCCTGTGTGTCCCATGAAGAGACCTCGGATTATAGGCATGCCTGTGTGTCCCATGAAGAGACCGGAGATTATAGGCATGCCCGTGTGTCCCATGAAGGGACCGGAGATTATAGGCATGCCTGTGTGTCTGATAGGAGACCCGAGATTATAGGCATGCCTGTGTGTCCCATGAAAATACTAGAGATTATAGGCATGCCTGTGTGTCCCAGAAAGAGACTGGAGATTATAGGCATGCCTGTGTGTCCCATGAAGAAACCGGAGATTATAGGCATTCTTGTGAGTCCCATGAAGAGACCTCAGAATATAGGCATGCCTGTGTGTCCCATGAAGAGACCGGAGATTATAGGCTTGCCTGTGTGTCCCATGAAGAGACCGGAGATTATAGGCATGCCTGTGTGTCCCATGAGGAGACCTCGGGTTATAGGCATGCCTGTGTGTCCAATGAAGAGACCGGAGATTATAGGCATGCCTGTGCATCCCATGAAGAGACCGGAGATTATAGGCATGCCTGTGTGTCCCATGAAGAGACCGGAGATTATAGGCATGCCTGTGTGTCCCATGAAGAGACCGGAGATTAAAGGCATGCTTGTGAGTCCCACAAAGAGACCTCAGATCATAGGCATGCCTGTGTGTCCCATGAAGAGACCGGAAATTATAGGCATGCCTGTGTGTCCCATGAAGAGACCGGAGATTATAGGCATGCCTGTGTGTCCCAAGAAGAGACCTCGGATTATAGGCATGCCTGTGTGTCCCATGAAGTGACCTCAGATTATAGGCAGGACTGTGTGTCCCATGAAGAGACCTTCGATTATAGGCATGCCTGTGTGTCCCATGAAGAGACCAGAGATTATATGCATGCCTGTGTGTCCCATGAAGAGACAGGAGATTATAGGCATGCCTGTGTGTCCCATGAAGAGACCGGAGATTATAGGCATGCTGTGTGTCCCATGAAGAGACCGGAGATTATAGGCATGCTTGTGTGTCCCATGAAGAGACCTCAGATTATAGGCATGCCTGTGTGTCCCACGAAGAGACCTCGGATTATAGGCATGCCTGTGTGTCCCATGAAGAAACTGGAGATTATAGGCATGCCTGTGTGTTCCATGAAGAGACCTCGGATTATAGGCATGCCTGTGTGTCCCATGAAGAGACCAGAGATTATAGGCATGCCTGTGTCTCCCATGTAGAGACCTTGGATTATAGGCATGCCTGTGTATCCCATGAAGAGACCTCGGATTATAGGCATGCTTGTGTGTCCCATGAAGAGACCGGAGATTATAGGCATGCCTGTGTGTCCCATGAAGAGACCGGAGATTGTAGGTATGCCTGTGTGTCCCATGAAGAGACCGGAGATTATAGGCATGCCTGTGTGTCCCATGAAGAGACCAGAGATTATAGGCATGCCTGTGTGTCCCATGAAGAAACCGGAGATTATAGGCATGCTTGTGAGTCCCACGAAGAGACCTCAGATCATAGGCATGCCTGTGTGTCCCATGAAGAGACCGGAGATTATAGGCATGCCTGTGTGTCCCATGAAGAGACTGGAGATTATAGGCATGCCTGTGTGTCCCAAGAAGAGACCTCAGATTATAGGCATGCCTGTGTGTCCCATGAAAAGACTAGAGATTATAGGCATGCCTGTGTGTCCCAGGAAGAGACCTCAGATTATAGGCAGGACTGTGTGTCCCATGAAGAGACCTTCGATTATAGGCATGCCTGTGTGTCCCATGAAGAGACCAGAGATTATATGCATGCCTGTTTGTCCCATGAAGAGACAGGAGATTATAGGCATGCCTGTGTGTCCCATGAAGAGACCGGAGATTATAGGCATGCTGTGTGTCCCATGAAGAGACCGGAGATTATAGGCATGCTTGTGTGTCCCATGAAGAGACCTCAGATTATAGGTATGCCTGTGTATCCCATGAAGAGAACTCAGATTATAGGCATGCCTGTGTGTCCCATGAAGAGACCTCGGATTATAGGCATGCCTGTGTGTCCCATGAAGAGACCGGAGATTATAGGCATGCCTGTGTGTCCCATGAAGAGACAGGAGATTATAGGCATGCCTGTGTGTCCCATGAAGAGACCAGTGATTATAGGCATGCCTGTGTGTCCCATGAAGAGACCTCAGATTATAGGCTTGCCTGTGTGTCCCATGAAGAGACCAGAGATTATAGGCATGCCTGTGTGTCCCATGAAGAGACAGGAGATTATAGGCATGCATGTGTGTCCCATGAAGAGACCAGAGAGTATAGGTATGCCTGTGTGTCCCATGAAGAGACCAGAGATTATAGGCATGCCTGTGTGTCCCATGAAGAGACCAGAGATTATAGGCATGCCTGTGTGTCCCATGAAGAGACCAGTGATTATAGGCATGCCTGTGTGTCCCATGAAGAGACCGGAGATTATAGGCATGCCTGTGTGTCCCATGAAGAGACCGGAGTTTATAGGCATGCCTGTGTGTCCCATGAAGAGACCGGAGATTATAGGCATGCCTGTGTGTCCCATGAAGAGACCGGAGATTATAGGCATGCTTGTGAGTCCCATGAAGAGACCGGAGATTATAGGCATGCCTGTGTGTCCCATGAAGAGACCGGAGTTTATAGGCATGCCTATGTGTCCCATGAAGAGACCAGAGATTATAGGCATGCCTGTGTGTCCCATGAAGAGACCTCGGATTATAGGCATGCCTGTGTGTCCCATGAAGAGACCGGAGATTATAGGCATGCCTGTGTGTCCCATGAAGAGACCGGAGATTATAGGCATGCTTGTGAGTCCCATGAAGAGAACTCGGATTATAGGCATGCCTGTGTGTCCCATGAAGAGACCTCAGATTATAGGCTTGCCTGTGTGTCCCATGAAGAGACCAGAGATTATAGGCATGCCTGTGTGTCCCATGAAGAGACAGGAGATTATAGGCATGCATGTGTGTCCCATGAAGAGACCAGAGAGTATAGGTATGCCTGTGTGTCCCATGAAGATACCAGAGATTATAGGCATGCCTGTGTGTCCCATGAAGAGACCAGAGATTATAGGCATGCCTGTGTGTCCCATGAAGAGACCGGAGATTATAGGCATGCCTGTGTGTCCCATGAAGAGACCGGAGATTATAGGCATGCTTGTGAGTCCCATGAAGAGACCGGAGATTATAGGCATGCCTGTGTGTCCCATGAAGAGACCGGAGTTTATAGGCATGCCTATGTGTCCCATGAAGAGACCAGAGATTATAGGCATGCCTGTGTGTCCCATGAAGAGACCTCGGATTATAGGCATGCCTGTGTGTCCCATGAAGAGATCTCAGATTATAGGCATGCCTGTGTGTCCCATGAAGAGACCGGAGATTATAGGCATGCCTGTGTGTCCCATGAAGAGACCAGAGATTATAGGCATGCCTGTGTGTCCCATGAAGAGACCTCGGATTATAGGCATGCCTGTGTGTCCCATGAAGAGACCTCAGATTATAGGCATGCCTGTGTGTCCCATGAAGAGACCAGAGATTATAGGCATGCCTGTGTGTCCTATGAAGAGACCTCGGATTATAGGCATGCCTGTGTGTCCAATGAAGAGCCCGGAGATTATAGGCATGCCTGTGCGTCCCATGAAGAGACCGGAGATTATAGGCATGCCTTTGTGTCCCATGAAGAGACCTCAGATTATAGGCATGCCTGTGTGTCCCATGAAGAGACCTCGGATTATAGGCATGCCTGTGTGTCCCATGAAGAAACTAGAGATTATAGGCATGCCTATGTGTCCCATGAAGAGACCTTGGATTATAGGCATGCCTGTGTGTCCCATGAAGAGACCTCGGATTATAGGCATGCCTGTGTGTCCCATGAAGAGACCAGAGATTATAGGCATGCCAGTGTCTTCCATGTAGAGGCCTCAGATTATAGGCATGCCTGTGTATCCCATGAAGAGACCTCGGATTATAGGCATGCTTGTATGTCCCATGAAAAGACTGGAGATTAGAGGCATGCCTGTGTGTCCCATGAAGAGACCTCGGATTATAGGCATGCCTGTGTGTCCCATGAAGAGACCGGAGATTATAGGCATGCCCGTTTGTCCCATGAAGGGACCGGAGATTATAGGCATGCCTGTGTGTCCCATGAAGAAACTGGAGATTATAGGCATGCCTGTGTGTCCCATGAAGAGACCTTGGATTATAGACATGCCTGTGTGTCCCATAAAGAGACCTCGGATTATAGGCATGCCTGTGTGTCCCATGAAGAGACCAGAGATTATAGGCATGCCTGTGTCTCCCATGTCGAGACCTCGGATTATAGGCATGCCTGTGTGTCCCATGAAGAGACCTCGGATTATAGGCATGCTTTGTGTGTCCCATGAAGAGACTGGAGATTAGAGGCATGCCTGTGTGTCCCATGAAGAGACCTCGGATTATAGGCATGCCTGTGTGTCCCATGAAGAGACCGGAGATTATAGGCATGCCCGTGTGTCCCATGAAGGGACCGGAGATTATAGGCATGCCTGTGTGTCTGATAGGAGACCCGAGATTATAGGCATGCCTGTGTGTCCCATGAAAAGACTAGAGATTATAGGCATGCCTGTGTGTCCCAGAAAGAGACTGGAGATTATAGGCATGCCTGTGTGTCCCATGAAGAAACCGGAGATTATAGGCATTCTTGTGAGTCCCATGAAGAGACCTCAGAATATAGGCATGCCTGTGTGTCCCATGAAGAGACCGGAGATTATAGGCTTGCCTGTGTGTCCCATGAAGAGACCGGAGATTATAGGCATGCCTGTGTGTCCCATGAGGAGACCTCGGGTTATAGGCATGCCTGTGTGTCCAATGAAGAGACCGGAGATTATAGGCATGCCTGTGCATCCCATGAAGAGACCGGAGATTATAGGCATGCCTGTGTGTCCCATGAAGAGACCGGAGATTATAGGCATGCCTGTGTGTCCCATGAAGAGACCGGAGATTATAGGCATGCTTGTGAGTCCCACAAAGAGACCTCAGATCATAGGCATGCCTGTGTGTCCCATGAAGAGACCGGAAATTATAGGCATGCCTGTGTGTCCCATGAAGAGACCGGAGATTATAGGCATGCCTGTGTGTCCCAAGAAGAGACCTCGGATTATAGGCATGCCTGTGTGTCCCATGAAGTGACCTCAGATTATAGGCAGGACTGTGTGTCCCATGAAGAGACCTTCGATTATAGGCATGCCTGTGTGTCCCATGAAGAGACCAGAGATTATATGCATGCCTGTGTGTCCCATGAAGAGACAGGAGATTATAGGCATGCCTGTGTGTCCCATGAAGAGACCGGAGATTATAGGCATGCTGTGTGTCCCATGAAGAGACCGGAGATTATAGGCATGCTTGTGTGTCCCATGAAGAGACCTCAGATTATAGGCATGCCTGTGTGTCCCACGAAGAGACCTCGGATTATAGGCATGCCTGTGTGTCCCATGAAGAAACTGGAGATTATAGGCATGCCTGTGTGTTCCATGAAGAGACCTCGGATTATAGGCATGCCTGTGTGTTCCATGAAGAGACCTCGGATTATAGGCATGCCTGTGTATCCCATGAAGAGACCTCGGATTATAGGCGTCAGGCTCTGCTGTTACTTTTGGCCTAGCTTTTTAGTGCGTCGCTCCTCGGCGCTGTATTTTAACTTAATGTGCTTTTTACCAGCGTTTATTTTCTCTTGTGCTTTGCTGCTTGGCCTGGGGGCAAGGGTCTCCACTTACCTGCATTTAAACAGTTGATGCACCGCCGTTTTGGCGGGTCCGGGTCCCGAGGGGGCATATCGATTCAACTTTGGCCGCCATTTTGGATTGGGGCTGTTGGCGCTTTTGCGGGTGCCATCTTAGAGCGTCCTGACGCTCGCTTCAGTCCAGGGGACGCCTATTTAAAGTCGTCCTCTCCGCGCAGCGGGATCGCGCAGCTGGGACGCCGTCGCGTGGCCGGAGTCGTGCCAGAGTCCTGCCCGTCTGCGCCCGTCCGCGCTAAGGACGCGCGGGACTCTGGCCAGGCCCTGCTGGTACGAGGTGCGGCTGGTTATTTCCAGCCATGTTGACTTACTCTTGTGACACCCTGCGTGACTTGGGATGCCGGACTGCTGGCTGTAGCCTACCCCTCCTACATCCATTGGACGGTCCCTATCATTGTGCTGGCTGTCAGTGGTTTTTGGAGCAAGCTACTTCTATTGCCCCCACACGTCCGGTGGCAGCCGTTCGCTACACCTGCCCGGAGCATGTTCTCCGCATTTTTAGTTTTAATGCTAGGTCTCTGGTGTCACATTATCAGGCAGTATTTGACCTGTTGCAGGATGAAAGCCCGGACATCGTGGCTATCACCGAGACATGGCTGAAAGACGAGGACGCAGCCATTATTAATCTGGCATTCCCCCCTGACTATACTGTCCGTACCCTTAATCGATCTTCTAGGGGAGGGGGAATTGCCCTGGCCATTCGTTCTAGTCTTACTTGCTCCTGGACCGCACTGACCATTGCGGGATGTGAAAGTGCGTTGTTTAAGATTCTGGTTACTCCACACTTTTCACTCTCGGGGATGGTGGTCTATCGTCCCCCAGGGAGCGAGGCGGCGTTTCGCGCCGCTTTCCCGGATGTGGTCAGCTCCTTGGTGGTGGGGTGTCCCAATTTTTCGATTCTGGGGGACCTTAATCTCCATTTCGATAGACCCAACCTACCCGCGGTCAGTGGCATTCTCTCGGATTTGGAGGCCTTACAGTTGCTGCAGCTTGTTCAGCAGCCCACCCACATCGGGGGCCATACGCTAGATCCCTTCTTCACCAATTTGACAGATGCCTCTGTCACTGCCGTCTCGCCCCTGGGTTGGACTGATCACTTTTTGGTCGCCATTAGTACCCCTCTATCAGGTAGGACTGTCATCCCTCCTGCTAAGCTGATCGTAAGGCGGCATTGGGGCAAATTACGGTTGGAAGATCTGCACCGTGTCCTCGCTGCAGAGCCATTAGATCCGTTTGTAACTGTTGATTCAGGTTACGATGGGTTCTGCGCGTGGATCTCCAAAGCGCTAGATGCGCTCATTCCACTCACCGCCTGTAAGACCAGTGCCAGAGAATCTAGCCCATGGTACGATGGCGCCCTACGTGCGCTCAAGGGCAGTTGCAGGCGCGCAGAGAGGGCTTGGCGGAAGGCGTACGATTCGGGGAAAAAAGCTATCTATCTCGCCTCCGTCAAAGTATACCATCGGGCTGTGTGCCGTGCTCGGGCATTGTATTATACTGCCGAAGTCGGCAACAGCTCTAACCCCTCGAAAACTATTTTCAAATTGTTGAAGGATCTTCTAGCTAAACGCCCCGATGCTCCGACGACGGGCTCTACTGCTCATTGTGAGGCTCTTGCGGTGTTCTTTCAGGAAAAGGTCCAAAACATCTATACGACCTTTCCATCCACAGGACCCCCAGTTGAGTCTCTGATTTCCATCTGTGGAGACACAGCCCTGCACTCGCTTCCCCTGTTGACATTGGAAGGGTTTAACATCTTGGCAAAGCAGGTGAAATCTGGGTCCCCCGCCGACCCTCTCAGTTCGGCTCTCTTTAGAGATGAGTCGTTCGTGGGTCGGACCGTGGTACACTCCTTGATCAACATCTCATTGGAGTCGGGCACGGTCCCCCTTAGCTGGAAGCGGGCGATGGTTTCCCCCATCCTAAAGAAGCCCTCACTGGACCCAGACAAGCCTGAAAACTATCGGCCTATCTCTTTGCTTCCCTGGCCTACCAAAGTAATGGAGGCCCATGTCAACAAAGTTCTCTCGGCCCACCTCACCCAGTTTAACATCTTGGATCCCACCCAAAATGGCTTCCGTGCTGGTCACAGCACGGAGTCTGCCCTTCTCTCCATGGCTGAACACCTACGCACAGTGATGGATGCGGGGCAGACAGCGGCGCTCGTTTTATTAGATCTGAGCGCCGCGTTCGACACCGTGTCCCATCCTATCCTGTTGCATCGCCTGGAGGAGGTCGGGCTGGGTGGCCCTGCCCTCCAGTGGTTTCGCTCTTTCCTGAACGATCGTTTCTTTAGCGTTGCGTTGCCACCGTACCAGTCCCAATTCCTTCCTCTGAGACAGGGGGTCCCGCAAGGCTCCTCGCTGAGTCCCACGCTTTTCAATCTGTATGTGAGACCGCTGGCTGAGATCGTCAAGCAATGGGACATGACTATGGTCTCGTATGCTGACGATACTCAGCTAGCGGTGACTATCAGCGGGGATGCGGATCGGGATGCCCCCAGGTTTCAGAGTGGACTTAGGGCGGTGGCAAGCTGGATGAAGAACAACTGTCTCCAGCTCAACGCGAAGAAAACCGAGATCATGATCGTTGGCTGGAAGGCGGAACTGTGGGGGGACAAGTGGTGGCCCATTGAACTGGGGCCGGTCCCCCTCCCGGTCACTGAACTTAGGAATCTGGGAGTGTGGATGGATCCCGCTCTCAGTTACGAGGGCCACTCGAAGAAAATCGCGGCCGGCTGTTTTGGCATCTTGCGGTCGCTGAGGCCCATTCTTAAGTTCTTTGACCGTGGTACCAGGCAGCTGATAGTCCAGGCCACGGTATTATCCCGCCTGGACTATGCCAGCTCGCTTTTGGTAGGGACCAACATGGCGGAGACTACCCGCCTTCAACGAGTGCAGAATGCCGCGGCTAGAGCCACTGTAGGCTTACCCCGAAGGAGCGCTGTCTCAGGTGTCTTGAGATCCTTGCATTGGCTCCCCATTAAATCACGCATCCAGTTCAAGGTGCTGTGCTTGGCGTTCAAGATCTTGAGGGGAGTAGGTCCGCCAATTCTCGCTGACCTCCTGTCGTGGTATGTTCCTTCCCGCGCTTTGAGATCGGGAAGCCAAGCGCTCGCGGTGGTCCCCCGATACAGGTTGTGTCGGGCTGGTGGTCGCTCTTTTCGGGTGAGGGCGGCTGAACTCTGGAATTCCCTCCCAGTGGACTTGCGGCTACTGACTGACCTCTTGGCCTTTCGCAAAGCTCTGAAAACGTTTCTTTTTAATTAGATCTTTTTTCTGTGTTGTGTTTCTGCTATCTGTTGCTCTTTGCCTGCCATGCGCCAGGACGCCCCTTGGCTGGGGCAGCTGTGCGCAATACAAAAGTGCATAACATAACATAACATAACATAACATGCTTGTGTGTCCCATGAAGAGACCGGAGATTATAGGCATGCCTGTGTGTCCCATGAAGAGACCGGAGATTGTAGGTATGCCTGTGTGTCCCATGAAGAGACCGGAGATTATAGGCATGCCAGTGTGTCCCATGAAGAGACCAGAGATTATAGGCATGCCTGTGTGTCCCATGAAGAAACCGGAGATTATAGGCATGCTTGTGAGTCCCACGAAGAGACCTCAGATCATAGGCATGCCTGTGTGTCCCATGAAGAGACCGGAGATTATAGGCATGCCTGTGTGTCCCATGAAGAGACCGGAGATTATAGGCATGCCCGTGTGTCCCATGAAGGGACCGGAGATTATAGGCATGCCTGTGTGTCTGATAGGAGACCCGAGATTATAGGCATGCCTGTGTGTCCCATGAAAAGACTAGAGATTATAGGCATGCCTGTGTGTCCCAGAAAGAGACTGGAGATTATAGGCATGCCTGTGTGTCCCATGAAGAAACCGGAGATTATAGGCATTCTTGTGAGTCCCATGAAGAGACCTCAGAATATAGGCATGCCTGTGTGTCCCATGAAGAGACCGGAGATTATAGGCTTGCCTGTGTGTCCCATGAAGAGACCGGAGATTATAGGCATGCCTGTGTGTCCCATGAGGAGACCTCGGGTTATAGGCATGCCTGTGTGTCCAATGAAGAGACCGGAGATTATAGGCATGCCTGTGCATCCCATGAAGAGACCGGAGATTATAGGCATGCCTGTGTGTCCCATGAAGAGACCGGAGATTATAGGCATGCCTGTGTGTCCCATGAAGAGACCGGAGATTATAGGCATGCTTGTGAGTCCCACAAAGAGACCTCAGATCATAGGCATGCCTGTGTGTCCCATGAAGAGACCGGAAATTATAGGCATGCCTGTGTGTCCCATGAAGAGACCGGAGATTATAGGCATGCCTGTGTGTCCCAAGAAGAGACCTCGGATTATAGGCATGCCTGTGTGTCCCATGAAGTGACCTCAGATTATAGGCAGGACTGTGTGTCCCATGAAGAGACCTTCGATTATAGGCATGCCTGTGTGTCCCATGAAGAGACCAGAGATTATATGCATGCCTGTGTGTCCCATGAAGAGACAGGAGATTATAGGCATGCCTGTGTGTCCCATGAAGAGACCGGAGATTATAGGCATGCTGTGTGTCCCATGAAGAGACCGGAGATTATAGGCATGCTTGTGTGTCCCATGAAGAGACCTCAGATTATAGGCATGCCTGTGTGTCCCACGAAGAGACCTCGGATTATAGGCATGCCTGTGTGTCCCATGAAGAAACTGGAGATTATAGGCATGCCTGTGTGTTCCATGAAGAGACCTCGGATTATAGGCATGCCTGTGTGTCCCATGAAGAGACCAGAGATTATAGGCATGCCTGTGTCTCCCATGTAGAGACCATGGATTATAGGCATGCCTGTGTATCCCATGAAGAGACCTCGGATTATAGGCGTCAGGCTCTGCTGTTACTTTTGGCCTAGCTTTTTAGTGCGTCGCTCCTCGGCGCTGTATTTTAACTTAATGTGCTTTTTACCAGCGTTTATTTTCTCTTGTGCTTTGCTGCTTGGCCTGGGGGCAAGGGTCTCCACTTACCTGCATTTAAACAGTTGATGCACCGCCGTTTTGGCGGGTCCGGGTCCCGAGGGGGCATATCGATTCAACTTTGGCCGCCATTTTGGATTGGGGCTGTTGGCGCTTTTGCGGGCGCCATCTTAGAGCGTCCTGACGCTCGCTTCAGTCCAGGGGACGCCTATTTAAAGTAGTCCTCTCCGCGCAGCGGGATCGCGCAGCTGGGACGCCGTCGCGTGGCCGGAGTCGTGCCAGAGTCCTGCCCGCCTGCGCCCGTCCACGCTAAGGACGCGCGGGACTCTGGCCAGGCCCTGCTGGTACGAGGTGCGGCTGGTTATTTCCAGCCATGTTGACTTACTCTTGTGACACCCTGCGTGACTTGGGACGCCGGACTGCTGGCTGTAGCCTACCCCTCCTACATCCATTGGACGGTCCCTATCATTGTGCTGGCTGTCAGTGGTTTTTGGAGCAAGCTACTTCTATTGCCCCCACACGTCCGGTGGCAGCCGTTCGCTACACCTGCCCGGAGCATGTTCTCCGCATTTTTAGTTTTAATGCTAGGTCTCTGGTGTCACATTATCAGGCAGTATTTGACCTGTTGCAGGATGAAAGCCCGGACATCGTGGCTATCACCGAGACATGGCTGAAAGACGAGGACGCAGCCATTATTAATCTGGCATTCCCCCCTGACTATACTGTCCGTACCCTTAATCGATCTTCTAGGGGATGGGGAATTGCCCTGGCCATTCGTTCTAGTCTTACTTGCTCCTGGACCGCACTGACCATTGCGGGATGTGAAAGTGCGTTGTTTAAGATTCTGGTTACTCCACACTTTTCACTCTCGGGGATGGTGGTCTATCGTCCCCCAGGGAGCGAGGCGGCGTTTCGCGCCGCTTTCCCGGATGTGGTCAGCTCCTTGGTGGTGGGGTGTCCCAATTTTTCGATTCTGGGGGACCTTAATCTCCATTTCGATAGACCCAACCTACCCGCGGTCAGTGGCATTCTCTCGGATTTGGAGGCCTTACAGTTGCTGCAGCTTGTTCAGCAGCCCACCCACATCGGGGGCCATACGCTAGATCCCTTCTTCACCAATTTGACAGATGCCTCTGTCACTGCCGTCTCGCCCCTGGGTTGGACTGATCACTTTTTGGTCGCCATTAGTACCCCTCTATCAGGTAGGACTGTCATCCCTCCTGCTAAGCTGATCGTAAGGCGGCATTGGGGCAAATTACGGTTGGAAGATCTGCACCGTGTCCTCGCTGCAGAGCCATTAGATCCGTTTGTAACTGTTGATTCAGGTTACGATGGGTTCTGCGCGTGGATCTCCAAAGCGCTAGATGCGCTCATTCCACTCACCGCCTGTAAGACCAGTGCCAGAGAATCTAGCCCATGGTACGATGGCGCCCTACGTGCGCTCAAGGGCAGTTGCAGGCGCGCAGGAAGGGCTTGGCGGAAGGCGTACGATTCGGGGAAAAAAGCTATCTATCTCGCCTCCGTCAAAGTATACCATCGGGCTGTGTGCCGTGCTCGGGCATTGTATTATACTGCCGAAGTCGGCAACAGCTCTAACCCCTCGAAAACTATTTTCAA
Source organism: Triturus cristatus (assembly GCF_964204655.1). Lineage (NCBI taxonomy): Eukaryota > Metazoa > Chordata > Amphibia > Caudata > Salamandridae > Triturus > Triturus cristatus. Next base: position 465,549,911 of record NC_140595.1, on the reverse strand, counting down.
ATTGTTGAAGGATCTTCTAGCTAAACGCCCCGATGCTCCGACGACGGGCTCTACTGCTCATTGTGAGGCTCTTGCGGTGTTCTTTCAGGAAAAGGTCCAAAACATCTATACGACCTTTCCATCCACAGGACCCCCAGTTGAGTCTCTGATTTCCATCTGTGGAGACACAGCCCTGCACTCGCTTCCCCTGTTGACATTGGAAGGGTTTAACATCTTGGCAAAGCAGGTGAAATCTGGGTCCCCCGCCGACCCTCTCAGTTCGGCTCTCTTTAGAGATGAGTCGTTCGTGGGTCGGACCGTGGTACACTCCTTGATCAACATCTCATTGGAGTCGGGCACGGTCCCCCTTAGCTGGAAGCGGGCGATGGTTTCCCCCATCCTAAAGAAGCCCTCACTGGACCCAGACAAGCCTGAAAACTATCGGCCTATCTCTTTGCTTCCCTGGCCTACCAAAGTAATGGAGGCCCATGTCAACAAAGTTCTCTCGGCCCACCTCACCCAGTTTAACATCTTGGATCCCACCCAAAATGGCTTCCGTGCTGGTCACAGCACGGAGTCTGCCCTTCTCTCCATGGCTGAACACCTACGCACAGTGATGGATGCGGGGCAGACAGCGGCGCTCGTTTTATTAGATCTGAGCGCCGCGTTCGACACCGTGTCCCATCCTATCCTGTTGCATCGCCTGGAGGAGGTCGGGCTGGGTGGCCCTGCCCTCCAGTGGTTTCGCTCTTTCCTGAACGATCGTTTCTTTAGCGTTGCGTTGCCACCGTACCAGTCCCAATTCCTTCCTCTGAGACAGGGGGTCCCGCAAGGCTCCTCGCTGAGTCCCACGCTTTTCAATCTGTATGTGAGACCGCTGGCTGAGATCGTCAAGCAATGGGACATGACTATGGTCTCGTATGCTGACGATACTCAGCTAGCGGTGACTATCAGCGGGGATGCGGATCGGGATGCCCCCAGGTTTCAGAGTGGACTTAGGGCGGTGGCAAGCTGGATGAAGAACAACTGTCTCCAGCTCAACGCGAAGAAAACCGAGATCATGATCGTTGGCTGGAAGGCGGAACTGTGGGGGGACAAGTGGTGGCCCATTGAACTGGGGCCGGTCCCCCTCCCGGTCACTGAACTTAGGAATCTGGGAGTGTGGATGGATCCCGCTCTCAGTTACGAGGGCCACTCGAAGAAAATCGCGGCCGGCTGTTTTGGCATCTTGCGGTCGCTGAGGCCCATTCTTAAGTTCTTTGACCGTGGTACCAGGCAGCTGATAGTCCAGGCCACGGTATTATCCCGCCTGGACTATGCCAGCTCGCTTTTGGTAGGGACCAACATGGCGGAGACTACCCGCCTTCAACGAGTGCAGAATGCCGCGGCTAGAGCCACTGTAGGCTTACCCCGAAGGAGCGCTGTCTCAGGTGTCTTGAGATCCTTGCATTGGCTCCCCATTAAATCACGCATCCAGTTCAAGGTGCTGTGCTTGGCGTTCAAGATCTTGAGGGGAGTAGGTCCGCCAATTCTCGCTGACCTCCTGTCGTGGTATGTTCCTTCCCGCGCTTTGAGATCGGGAAGCCAAGCGCTCGCGGTGGTCCCCCGATACAGGTTGTGTCGGGCTGGTGGTCGCTCTTTTCGGGTGAGGGCGGCTGAACTCTGGAATTCCCTCCCAGTGGACTTGCGGCTACTGACTGACCTCTTGGCCTTTCGCAAAGCTCTGAAAACGTTTCTTTTTAATTAGATCTTTTTTCTGTGTTGTGTTTCTGCTATCTGTTGCTCTTTGCCTGCCATGCGCCAGGACGCCCCTTGGCTGGGGCAGCTGTGCGCAATACAAAAGTGCATAACATAACATAACATAACATAACATGCTTGTGTGTCCCATGAAGAGACCGGAGATTATAGGCATGCCTGTGTGTCCCATGAAGAGACCGGAGATTGTAGGTATGCCTGTGTGTCCCATGAAGAGACCGGAGATTATAGGCATGCCTGTGTGTCCCATGAAGAGACCAGAGATTATAGGCATGCCTGTGTGTCCCATGAAGAAACCGGAGATTATAGGCATGCTTGTGAGTCCCACGAAGAGACCTCAGATCATAGGCATGCCTGTGTGTCCCATGAAGAGACCGGAGATTATAGGCATGCCTGTGTGTCCCATGAAGAGACTGGAGATTATACGCATGCCTGTGTGTCCCAAGAAGAGACCTCAGATTATAGGCATGCCTGTGTGTCCCATGAAAAGACTAGAGATTATAGGCATGCCTGTGTGTCCCAGGAAGAGACTGGAGATTATAGGCATGCCTGTGTGTCCCATGAAGAAACCGGAGATTATAGGCATTCTTGTGAGTCCCATGAAGAGACCTCAGAATATATGCATGCCTGTGTGTCCCATGAAGAGACCGGAGATTATAGGCTTGCCTGTGTGTCCCATGAAGAGACCGGAGATTATAGGCATGCCTGTGTGTCCCATGAGGAGACCTCGGGTTATAGGCATGCCTGTGTGTCCAATGAAGAGACCGGAGATTATAGGCATGCCTGTGCATCCCATGAAGAGACCGGAGATTATAGGCATGCCTGTGTGTCCCATGAAGAGACCGGAGATTATAGGCATGCCTGTGTGTCCCATGAAGAGACCGGAGATTATAGGCATGCTTGTGAGTCCCACAAAGAGACCTCAGATCATAGGCATGCCTGTGTGTCCCATGAAGAGACCAGAAATTATAGGCATGCCTGTGTGTCCCATGAAGAGACCGGAGATTATAGGCATGCCTGTGTGTCCCAAGAAGAGACCTCGGATTATAGGCATGCCTGTGTGTCCCATGAAGTGACCTCAGATTATAGGCAGGACTGTGTGTCCCATGAAGAGACCTTCGATTATAGGCATGCCTGTGTGTCCCATGAAGAGACCAGAGATTATATGCATGCCTGTGTGTCCCATGAAGAGACAGGAGATTATAGGCATGCCTGTGTGTCCCATGAAGAGACCGGAGATTATAGGCATGCTGTGTGTCCCATGAAGAGACCGGAGATTATAGGCATGCTTGTGTGTCCCATGAAGAGACCTCAGATTATAGGCATGCCTGTGTGTCCCATGAAGAGACCTCGGATTATAGGCATGCCTGTGTGTCCCATGAAGAAACTGGAGATTATAGGCATGCCTGTGTGTTCCATGAAGAGACCTCGGATTATAGGCATGCCTGTGTGTCCCATGAAGAGACCAGAGATTATAGGCATGCCTGTGTCTCCCATGTAGAGACCTTGGATTATAGGCATGCCTGTGTATCCCATGAAGAGACCTCGGATTATAGGCATGCTTGTGTGTCCCATGAAGAGACCGGAGATTATAGGCATGCCTGTGTGTCCCATGAAGAGACCGGAGATTGTAGGTATGCCTGTGTGTCCCATGAAGAGACCGGAGATTATAGGCATGCCTGTGTGTCCCATGAAGAGACCAGAGATTATAGGCATGCCTGTGTGTCCCATGAAGAAACCGGAGATTATAGGCATGCTTGTGAGTCCCACGAAGAGACCTCAGATCATAGGCATGCCTGTGTGTCCCATGAAGAGACCGGAGATTATAGGCATGCCTGTGTGTCCCATGAAGAGACTGGAGATTATAGGCATGCCTGTGTGTCCCAAGAAGAGACCTCAGATTATAGGCATGCCTGTGTGTCCCATGAAAAGACCTCGGATTATAGGCATGCCTGTGTGTCCCATGAAGAGACCTCAGATTATAGGCAGGACTGTGTGTCCCATGAAGAGACCTTCGATTATAGGCATGCCTGTGTGTCCCATGAAGAGACCAGAGATTATATGCATGCCTGTGTGTCCCATGAAGAGACAGGAGATTATAGGCATGCCTGTGTGTCCCATGAAGAGACCGGAGATTATAGGCATGCTGTGTGTCCCATGAAGAGACCGGAGATTATAGGCATGCTTGTGTGTCCTATGAAGAGACCTCAGATTATAGGTATGCCTGTGTGTCCCATGAAGAGAACTCAGATTATAGGCATGCCTGTGTGTCCCATAAAGAGACCTCGGATTATAGGCATGCCTGTGTGTCCCATGAAGAGACTGGAGATTATAGGCATGCCTGTGTGTCCCATGAAGAGACAGGAGATTATAGGCATGCCTGTGTGTCCCATGAAGAGACCAGTGATTATAGGCATGCCTGTGTGTCCCATGAAGAGACCGGAGATTATAGGCATGCCTGTGTGTCCCATGAAGAGACCGGAGATTATAGGCATGCTTGTGAGTCCCATAAAGAGAACTCGGATTATAGGCATGCCTGTGTGTCCCATGAAGAGACCTCAGATTATATGCTTGCCTGTGTGTCCCATGAAGAGACCAGAGATTATAGGCATGCCTGTGTGTCCCATGAAGAGACAGGAGATTATAGGCATGCATGTGTGTCCCATGAAGAGACCAGAGAGTATAGGTATGCCTGTGTGTCCCATGAAGAGACCAGAGATTATAGGCATGCCTGTGTGTCCCATGAAGAGACCAGAGATTATAGGCATGCCTGTGTGTCCCATGAAGAGACCGGAGTTTATAGGCATGCCTGTGTGTCCCATGAAGAGACCGGAGATTATAGGCATGCCTGTGTGTCCCATGAAGAGACCGGAGATTATAGGCATGCTTGTGAGTCCCATGAAGAGACCGGAGATTATAGGCATGCCTGTGTGTCCCATGAAGAGATCGGAGTTTATAGGCATGCCTATGTGTCCCATGAAGAGACCGGAGATTATAGGCATGCCTGTGTGTCCCATGAAGAGACCTCGGATTATAAGCATGCCTGTGTGTCCCATGAAGAGACCGGAGATTATAGGCATGCCTGTGTGTCCCATGAAGAGACAGGAGATTATAGGCATGCATGTGTGTCCCATGAAGAGACTGGAGATTATAGGCATGCCTGTGTGTCCCATGAAGAGACCAGAGATTATAGGCATGCCTGTGTGTCCCATGAAGAGCTTGGATATTATAGGCATGCCTGTGTGTCCCATGAAGAGACCGGAGATTATAGGCATGCTTGTGAGTCCCATGAAGAGTTCTCAGATTATAGGCATGCCTGTGTGTCCCATGAAGAGACCGGAGATTATAGGCATGCCTGTGTGTCCCATGAAGAGACCAGAGATTATATGCATGCCTGTGTGTCCCATGAAGAGACAGGAGATTATAGGCATGCCTGTGTGTCCCATGAAGAGACCGGAGATTATAGGCATGCTGTGTGTCCCATGAAGAGACCGGAGATTATAGGCATGCTTGTGTGTCCTATGAAGAGACCTCAGATTATAGGTATGCCTGTGTGTCCCATGAAGAGAACTCAGATTATAGGCATGCCTGTGTGTCCCATGAAGAGACCTCGGATTATAGGCATGCCTGTGTGTCCCATGAAGAGACTGGAGATTATAGGCATGCCTGTGTGTCCCATGAAGAGACAGGAGATTATAGGCATGCCTGTGTGTCCCATGAAGAGACCAGTGATTATAGGCATGCCTGTGTGTCCCATGAAGAGACCGGAGATTATAGGCATGCCTGTGTGTCCCATGAAGAGACCGGAGATTATAGGCATGCTTGTGAGTCCCATAAAGAGAACTCGGATTATAGGCATGCCTGTGTGTCCCATGAAGAGACCTCAGATTATAGGCTTGCCTGTGTGTCCCATGAAGAGACCAGAGATTATAGGCATGCCTGTGTGTCCCATGAAGAGACAGGAGATTATAGGCATGCATGTGTGTCCCATGAAGAGACCAGAGAGTATAGGTATGCCTGTGTGTCCCATGAAGAGACCAGAGATTATAGGCATGCCTGTGTGTCCCATGAAGAGACCAGAGATTATAGGCATGCCTGTGTGTCCCATGAAGAGACCGGAGTTTATAGGCATGCCTGTGTGTCCCATGAAGAGACCGGAGATTATAGGCATGCCTGTGTGTCCCATGAAGAGACCGGAGATTATAGGCATGCTTGTGAGTCCCATGAAGAGACCGGAGATTATAGGCATGCCTGTGTGTCCCATGAAGAGATCGGAGTTTATAGGCATGCCTATGTGTCCCATGAAGAGACCGGAGATTATAGGCATGCCTGTGTGTCCCATGAAGAGACCTCGGATTATAAGCATGCCTGTGTGTCCCATGAAGAGACCGGAGATTATAGGCATGCCTGTGTGTCCCATGAAGAGACAGGAGATTATAGGCATGCATGTGTGTCCCATGAAGAGACTGGAGATTATAGGCATGCCTGTGTGTCCCATGAAGAGACCAGAGATTATAGGCATGCCTGTGTGTCCCATGAAGAGCTTGGATATTATAGGCATGCCTGTGTGTCCCATGAAGAGACCGGAGATTATAGGCATGCTTGTGAGTCCCATGAAGAGTTCTCAGATTATAGGCATGCCTGTGTGTCCCATGAAGAGACCGGAGATTATAGGCATGCCTGTGTGTCCCATGAAGAGACCAGAGATTATAGGCATGCCTGTGTGTCCCATGAAGAGACCTCGGATTATAGGCATGCCTGTGTGTCCCATGAAGAGACCTCAGATTATAGGCATGCCTGTGTGTCCCATGAAGAGACCAGAGATTATAGGCATGCCTGTGTGTCCTATGAAGAGACCTCGGATTATAGGCATGCCTATGTGTCCAATGAAGAGACCGGAGATTATAGGCATGCCTGTGCATCCCATGAAGAGACCAGAGATTATAGGCATGCCTTTGTGTCCCATGAAGAGACCTCAGATTATAGGCATGCCTGTGTGTCCCATGAAGAGACCTCGGATTATAGGCATGCCTGTGTGTCCCATGAAGAAACTAGAGATTATAGGCATGCCTATGTGTCCCATGAAGAGACCTTGGATTATAGGCATGCCTGTGTGTCCCATGAAGAGACCTCGGATTATAGGCATGCCTGTGTGTCCCATGAAGAGACCAGAGATTATAGGCATGCCAGTGTCTTCCACGTAGAGGCCTCAGATTATAGGCATGCCTGTGTATCCCATGAAGAGACCTCGGATTATAGGCATGCTTGTGTGTCCCATGAAAAGACTGGAGAATAGAGGCATGCCTGTGTGTCCCATGAAGAGACCTCGGATTATAGGGATGCCTGTGTGTCCCATGAAGAGACCGGAGATTATAGGCATGCCCGTTTGTCCCATGAAGGGACCGGAGATTATAGGCATGCCTGTGTGTCCCATGAAGAAACTGGAGATTATAGGCATGCCTGTGTGTCCCATGAAGAGACCTTGGATTATAGGCATGCCTGTGTGTCCCATGAAGAGGCCTCGGATTATAGGCATGCCTGTGTGTCCCATGAAGAGACCAGAGATTATAGGCATGCCTGTGTCTCCCATGTAGAGACCTCGGATTATAGGCATGCCTGTGTGTCCCATGAAGAGACCTCGGATTATAGGCATGCTTTGTGTGTCCCATGAAGAGACTGGAGATTAGAGGCATGCCTGTGTGTCCCATGAAGAGACCTCAGATTATAGGCATGCCTGTGTGTCCCATGAAGAGACCAGAGATTATAGGCATGCCCGTGTGTCCCATGAAGGAACCGGAGATTATAGGCATGCCTGTGTGTCTGATAGGAGACCCGAGATTATAGGCATGCCTGTGTGTCCCATGAAAAGACTAGAGATTATAGGCATGCCTGTGTGTCCCAGGAAGAGACTGGAGATTATAGGCATGCCTGTGTGTATCATGAAGAAACCGGAGATTATAGGCATTCTTGTGAGTCCCATGAAGAGACCTCAGAATATAGGCATGCCTGTGTGTCCCATGAAGAGACCGGAGATTATAGGCTTGCCTGTGTGTCCCATGAAGAGAACGGAGATTATAGGCATGCCTGTGTGTCCCATGAAGAGACCTCGGGTTATAGGCATGCCTGTGTGTCCAATGAAGAGACCGGAGATTATAGGCATGCCTGTGCATCCCATGAAGAGACCGGAGATTATAGGCATGCCTGTGTGTCCCATGAAGAGACCGGAGATTATAGGCATGCCTGTGTGTCCCATGAAGAGACCGGAGATTATAGGCATGCTTGTGAGTCCCACGAAGAGACCTCAGATCATAGGCATGCCTGTGTGTCCCATGAAGAGACCGGAAATTATAGGCATGCCTGTGTGTCCCATGAAGAGACCGTAGATTATAGGCATGCCTGTGTGTCCCAAGAAGAGACCTTGGATTATAGGCATGCCTGTGTGTCCCATGAAGAGACCTCGGATTATAGGCATGCCTGTGTGTCCCATGAAGAGACCTCAGATTATAGGCAGGACTGTGTGTCCCATGAAGAGACCTTCGATTATAGGCATGCCTGTGTGTCCCATGAAGAGACCAGAGATTATATGCATGCCTGTGTGTCCCATGAAGAGACAGGAGATTAAAGGCATGCCTGTGTGTCCCATGAAGAGACCGGAGATTATAGGCATGCTGTGTGTCCCATGAAGAGACCGGAGATTATAGGCATGCTTGTGTGTCCCATGAAGAGACCTCAGATTATAGGCATGCATGTGTGTCCCATGAAGAGACCTCGGATTATAGGCATGCCTGTGTGTCCCATGAAGAAACTGGAGATTATAGGCATGCCTGTGTGTTCCATGAAGAGACCTCGGATTATAGGCATGCCTGTGTGTCCCATGAAGAGACCAGAGATTATAGGCATGCCTGTGTGTCCCATGAAGAGACCTCGGATTATAGGCATGCCTGTGTGTCCAATGAAGAGACCGGAGATTATAGGCATGCCTGTGCGTCCCTTGAAGAGACTGGAGATTATAGGCATGCTAGTGTGTCTCATGAAGAGACCAGAGATTATAGGCATGCCTGTGTGTCCCATGAAGAGACCTCGGATTATAGGCATGCCTGTGTGTCCCATGAAGAGACCTCGGATTATAGGCATGCCTGTGTGTCCCATTAAGAGACCTCGGATTATAGGCATGCCTGTGTATCCCATGAAGAAACTGGAGATTATAGGCATGCCTGTGTGACCCATGAAGAGACCTTGGATTATAGGCATGCCTGTGTGTCCCATGAAGAGACCTCGGATTATAGGCATGTCTGTGTGTCCCATGAAGAGACCAGAGATTATAGGCATGCCTGTGTCTCCCATGTAGAGACCTCGGATTATAGGCATGCCTGTGTATCCCATAAAGAGACCTCGGATTATAGGCATGCTTTTGTGTCCCATGAAGAGACTGGAGATTAAAAGCATGCCTGTGTGTCCCATGAAGAGACCTCAGATTATAGGCATGCCTGTGTGTCCCATGAAGAGACCGGAGATTATAGGCATGCCCGTGTCCCCCACAAAGGGACCAGAGATTATAGGCATGCCTGTGTGTCCCATGAAGAAACTGGTGATTATAAGCATGCCTGTGTGTCCCATGAAGAGACCTTGGATTATAGGCATGTCTGTGTGTCCCATGAAGAGACCTCGGATTATAGGCATGCCTGTGTCTCCCATGTAGAGACCTCGGATTATAGGCATGCCTGTGTATCCCATGAAGAGACCTCGGATTATAGGCATGCTTTTGTGTCCCATGAAGAGACTGGAGATTAAAAGCATGCCTGTGTGTCCCATGAAGAGACCTCAGATTATAGGCATGCCTGTGTGTCCCATGAAGAGACCGGAGATTATAGGCATGCCCGTGTCCCCCACAAAGGGACCAGAGATTATAGGCATGCCTGTGTGTCCCATGAAGAGACCTCGGATTATAGGCATGCCTATGTGTCCCATGAAGAGACCAGAGATTATAGGCATGCCAGTGTCTTCCATGTAGAGGCCTCAGATTATAGGCATGCCTGTGTATCCCATGAAGAGACCTCGGATTATAGGCATGCTTGTATGTCCCATGAAAAGACTGGAGATTAGAGGCATGCCTGTGTGTCCCATGAAGAGACCTCGGATTATAGGCATGCCTGTGTGTCCCATGAAGAGACCGGAGATTATAGGCATGCCCGTTTGTCCCATGAAGGGACCGGAGATTATAGGCATGCCTGTGTGTCCCATGAAGAAACTGGAGATTATAGGCATGCCTGTGTGTCCCATGAAGAGACCTTGGATTATAGGCATGCCTGTGTGTCCCATAAAGAGACCTCGGATTATAGGCATGCCTGTGTGTCCCATGAAGAGACCAGAGATTATAGGCATGCCTGTGTGTCCCATGAAGAGACCTCGGATTATAGGCATGCTTTGTGTGTCCCATGAAGAGACTGGAGATTAGAGGCATGCCTGTGTGTCCCATGAAGAGACCTCGGATTATAGGCATGCCTGTGTGTCCCATGAAGAGACCAGAGATTATAGGCATGCCCGTGTGTCCCATGAAGGGACCGGAGATTATAGGCATGCCTGTGTGTCTGATAGGAGACCCGAGATTATAGGCATGCCTGTGTGTCCCATGAAAAGACTAGAGATTATAGGCATGCCTGTGTGTCCCAGGAAAAGACCGGAGATTATAGGCATGCCTGTGTGTCCCATGAAGAGACCGGAGATTATAGGCATGCTTGTGAGTCCCATGAAGAGAACTCGGATTATAGGCATGCCTGTGTGTCCCATGAAGAGACCTCAGATTATAGGCTTGCCTGTGTGTCCCATGAAGAGACCAGAGATTATAGGCATGCCTGTGTGTCCCATGAAGAGACAGGAGATTATAGGCATGCATGTGTGTCCCATGAAGAGACCAGAGAGTATAGGTATGCCTGTGTGTCCCATGAAGAGACCAGAGATTATAGGCATGCCTGTGTGTCCCATGAAGAGACCAGAGATTATAGGCATGCCTGTGTGTCCCATGAAGAGACCGGAGTTTATAGGCATGCCTGTGTGTCCCATGAAGAGACCGGAGATTATAGGCATGCCTGTGTGTCCCATGAAGAGACCGGAGATTATAGGCATGCTTGTGAGTCCCATGAAGAGACCGGAGATTATAGGCATGCCTGTGTGTCCCATGAAGAGACCGGAGTTTATAGGCATGCCTATGTGTCCCATGAAGAGACCGGAGATTATAGGCATGCCTGTGTGTCCCATGAAGAGACCTCGGATTATAGGCATGCCTGTGTGTCCCATGAAGAGACCGGAGATTATAGGCATGCCTGTGTGTCCCATGAAGAGACAGAAGATTATAGGCATGCATGTGTGTCCCATGAAGAGACCGGAGATTATAGGCATGCCGGTGTGTCCCATGAAGAGACCAGAGATTATAGGCATGCCTGTGTGTCCCATGAAGAGACTGGATATTATAGGCATGCCTGTGTGTCCCATGAAGAGACCGGAGATTATAGGCATGCTTGTGAGTCCCATGAAGAGATCTCAGATTATAGGCATGCCTGTGTGTCCCATGAAGAGACCGGAGATTATAGGCATAACTGTGTGTCCCATGAAGAGACCAGAGATTATAGGCATGCCTGTGTGTCCCATGAAGAGACCTCGGATTATAGGCATGCCTGTGTGTCCCATGAAGAGACCTCAGATTATAGGCATGCCTGTGTGTCCCATGAAGAGACCAGAGATTATAGGCATGCCTGTGTGTCCTATGAAGAGACCTCAGATTATAGGCATGCCTGTGTGTCCAATGAAGAGACCGGAGATTATAGGCATGCCTGTGCGTCCCATGAAGAGACCGGAGATTATAGGCATGCCTTTGTGTCCCATGAAGAGACCTCAGATTATAGGCATGCCTGTGTGTCCCATGAAGAGACCTCGGATTATAGGCATGCCTGTGTGTCCCATGAAGAAACTAGAGATTATAGGCATGCCTATGTGTCCCATGAAGAGACCTTGGATTATAGGCATGCCTGTGTGTCCCATGAAGAGACCTCGGATTATAGGCATGCCTGTGTGTCCCATGAAGAGACCAGAGATTATAGGCATGCCAGTGTCTTCCATGTAGAGGCCTCAGATTATAGGCATGCCTGTGTATCCCATGAAGAGACCTCGGATTATAGGCATGCTTGTATGTCCCATGAAAAGACTGGAGATTAGAGGCATGCCTGTGTGTCCCATGAAGAGACCTCGGATTATAGGCATGCCTGTGTGTCCCATGAAGAGACCGGAGATTATAGGCATGCCCGTTTGTCCCATGAAGGGACCGGAGATTATAGGCATGCCTGTGTGTCCCATGAAGAAACTGGTGATTATAGGCATGCCTGTGTGTCCCATGAAGAGACCTTGGATTATAGGCATGCCTGTGTGTCCCATAAAGAGACCTCGGATTATAGGCATGCCTGTGTGTCCCATGAAGAGACCAGAGATTATAGGCATGCCTGTGTCTCCCATGTCGAGACCTCGGATTATAGGCATGCCTGTGTGTCCCATGAAGAGACCGGAGATTATAGGCATGCCCGTGTGTCCCATGAAGGGACCGGAGATTATAGGCATGCCTGTGTGTCTGATAGGAGACCCGAGATTATAGGGATGCCTGTGTGTCCCATGAAAAGACTAGAGATTATAGGCATGCCTGTGTGTCCCAGGAAGAGACTGGAGATTATAGGCATGCCTGTGTGTCCCATGAAGAAACCGGAGATTATAGGCATTCTTGTGAGTCCCATGAAGAGACCTCAGAATATAGGCATGCCTGTGTGTCCCATGAAGAGACCGGAGATTATAGGCTTGCCTGTGTGTCCCATGAAGAGACCGGAGATTATAGGCATGCCTGTGTGTCCCATGAGGAGACCTCGGGTTATAGGCATGCCTGTGTGTCCAATGAAGAGACCGGAGATTATAGGCATGCCTGTGCATCCAATGAAGAGACCGGAGATTATAGGCATGCCTGTGTGTCCCATGAAGAGACCGGAGATTATAGGCATGCCTGTGTGTCCCATGAAGAGACCGGAGATTATAGGCATGCTTGTGAGTCCCACAAAGAGACCTCAGATCATAGGCATGCCTGTGTGTCCCATGAAGAGACCGGAAATTATAGGCATGCCTGTGTGTCCCATGAAGAGACTGGAGATTATAGGCATGCCTGTGTGTCCCAAGAAGAGACCTCGGATTATAGGCATGCCTGTGTGTCCCATGAAGTGACCTCAGATTATAGGCAGGACTGTGTGTCCCATGAAGAGACCTTCGATTATAGGCATGCCTGTGTGTCCCATGAAGAGACCAGAGATTATATGCATGCCTGTGTGTCCCATGAAGAGACAGGAGATTATAGGCATGCCTGTGTGTCCCATGAAGAGACCGGAGATTATAGGCATGCTGTGTGTCCCATGAAGAGACCGGAGATTATAGGCATGCTTGTGTGTCCCATGAAGAGACCTCAGATTATAGGCATGCCTGTGTGTCCCATGAAGAGACCTCGGATTATTGGCATGCCTGTGTGTCCCATGAAGAAACTGGAGATTATAGGCATGTCTGTGTGTTCCATGAAGAGACCTCGGATTATAGGCATGCCTGTGTTTCCCATGAAGAGACCAGAGATTATAGGCATGGCTGTGTCTCCCATGTAGAGACCTTGGATTATAGGCATGCCTGTGTATCCCATGAAGAGACCTCGGATTATAGGCATGCTTGTGTGTCCCATGAAGAGACCGGAGATTATAGGCATGCCTGTGTGTCCCATGAAGAGACCGGAGATTGTAGGTATGCCTGTGTGTCCCATGAAGAGACCGGAGATTATAGGCATGCCTGTGTGTCCCATGAAGAGACCAGAGATTATAGGCATGCCTGTGTGTCCCATGAAGAAACCGGAGATTATAGGCATGCTTGTGAGTCCCACGAAGAGACATCAGATCATAGGCATGCCTGTGTGTCCCATGAAGAGACCGGAGATTATAGGCATGCCTGTGTGTCCCATGAAGAGACTGGAGATTATAGGCATGCCTCTGTGTCCCAAGAAGAGACCTCAGATTATAGGCATGCCTGTGTGTCCCATGAAAAGACCTCGGATTATAGGCATGCCTGTGTGTCCCATGAAGAGACCTCAGATTATAGGCAGGACTTTGTGTCCCATGAAGAGACCTTCGATTATAGGCATGCCTGTGTGTCCCATGAAGAGACCAGAGATTATATGCATGCCTGTGTGTCCCATGAAGAGACAGGAGATTATAGGCATGCCTGTGTGTCCCATGAAGAGACCGGAGATTATAGGCATGCTGTGTGTCCCATGAAGAGACCGGAGATTATAGGCATGCTTGTGTGTCCTATGAAGAGACCTCAGATTATAGGTATGCCTGTGTGTCCCATGAAGAGAACTCAGATTATAGGCATGCCTGTGTGTCCCATGAAGAGACCTCGGATTATAGGCATGCCTGTGTGTCCCATGAAGAGACCGGAGATTATAGGCATGCATGTGTGTCCCATGAAGAGACAGGAGATTATAGGCATGCCTGTGTGTCCCATGAAGAGACCAGTGATTATAGGCATGCCTGTGTGTCCCATGAAGAGACCGGAGATTATAGGCATGCCTGTGTGTCCCATGAAGAGACCGGAGATTATAGGCATGCTTGTGAGTCCCATAAAGAGAACTCGGATTATAGGCATGCCTGTGTGTCCCATGAAGAGACCTCAGATTATAGGCTTGCCTGTGTGTCCCATGAAGAGACCAGAGATTATAGGCATGCCTGTGTGTCCCATGAAGAGACAGGAGATTATAGGCATGCATGTGTGTCCCATGAAGAGACCAGAGAGTATAGGTATGCCTGTGTGTCCCATGAAGAGACCAGAGATTATAGGCATGCCTGTGTGTCCCATGAAGAGACCAGAGATTATAGGCATGCCTGTGTGTCCCATGAAGAGACCGGAGTTTATAGGCATGCCTGTGTGTCCCATGAAGAGACCGGAGATTATAGGCATGCCTGTGTGTCCCATGAAGGGCCCGGAGATTATAGGCATGCTTGTGAGTCCCATGAAGAGACCGGAGATTATAGGCATGCCTGTGTGTCCCATGAAGAGATCGGAGTTTATAGGCATGCCTATGTGTCCCATGAAGAGACCGGAGATTATAGGCATGCCTGTGTGTCCCATGAAGAGACCTCGGATTATAGGCATGCCTGTGTGTCCCATGAAGAGACCGGAGATTATAGGCATGCCTGTGTGTCCCATGAAGAGACAGGAGATTATAGGCATGCATGTGTGTCCTATGAAGAGACTGGAGATTATAGGCATGCCTGTGTGTCCCATGAAGAGACCAGAGATTATAGGCATGCCTGTGTGTCCCATGAAGAGCTTGGATATTATAGGCATGCCTGAGTGTCCCATGAAGAGAACGGAGATTATAGGCATGCTTGTGAGTCCCATGAAGAGATCTCAGATTATAGGCATGCCTGTGTGTCCCATGAAGAGACCGGAGATTATAGGCATGCCTGTGTGTCCCATGAAGAGACCAGAGATTATAGGCATGCCTGTGTGTCCCATGAAGAGACCTCAGATTATAGGCATGCCTGTGTGTCCCATGAAGAGACCTCAGATTATAGGCATGCCTGTGTGTCCCATGAAGAGACCAGAGATTATAGGCATGCCTGTGTGTCCTATGAAGAGACCTCGGATTATAGGCATGCCTGTGTGTCCAATGAAGAGACCGGAGATTATAGGCATGCCTGTGCGTCCCATGAAGAGACCGGAGATTATAGGCATGCCTTTGTGTCCCATGAAGAGACCTCAGATTATAGGCATGCCTGTGTGTCCCATGAAGAGACCTCGGATTATAGGCATGCCTGTGTGTCCCATGAAGAAACTAGAGATTATAGGCATGCCTATGTGTCCCATGAAGAGACCTTGGATTATAGGCATGCCTGTGTGTCCCATAAAGAGACCTCGGATTATAGGCATGCCTGTGTGTCCCATGAAGAGACCCGAGATTATAGGCATGCCAGTGTCTTCCATGTAGAGGCCTCAGATTATAGGCATGCCTGTGTATCCCATGAAGAGACCTCAGATTATAGGCATGCTTGTGTGTCCCATGAAAAGACTGGAGAATAGAGGCATGCCTGTGTGTCCCATGAAGAGACCTCGGATTATAGGGATGCCTGTGTGTCCCATGAAGAGACCGGAGATTATAGGCATGCCCGTTTGTCCCATGAAGGGACCGGAGATTATAGGCATGCCTGTGTGTCCCATGAAGAAACTGGAGATTATAGGCACGCCTGTGTGTCCCATGAAGAGACCTTGGATTATAGGCATGCCTGTGTGTCCCATGAAGAGACCTCGGATTATAGGCATGCCTGTGTGTCCCATGAAGAGACCAGAGATTATAGGCATGCCTATGTCTCCCATGTAGAGACCTCGGATTATAGGCATGCCTGTGTGTCCCATGAAGAGACCTCGGATTATAGGCATGCTTTGTGTGTCCCATGAAGAGACTGGAGATTATAGGCATGCCTGTGTGTCCCATGAAGAGACCAGAGAGTATAGGTATGCCTGTGTGTCCCATGAAGAGACCAGAGATTATAGGCATGCCTGTGTGTCCCATGAAGAGACCTCAGATTATAGGCATGCCTGTGTGTCCCATGAAGAGACCGGAGATTATAGGCATGCCCGTGTGTCCCATGAAGGGACCGGAGATTATAGGCATGCCTGTGTGTCTGATAGGAGACCCAAGATTATAGGCATGCCTGTGTGTCCCATGAAAAGACTAGAGATTATAGGCATGCCTGTGTGTCCCAGGAAGAGACTGGAGATTATAGGCATGCCTGTGTGTATCATGAAGAAACCAGAGATTATAGGCATTCTTGTGAGTCCCATGAAGAGACCTCAGAATATAGGCATGCCTGTGTGTCCCATGAAGAGACCGGAGATTATAGGCATGCCTGTGTGTCCCATGAAGAGATCGGAGTTTATAGGCATGCCTATGTGTCCCATGAGGAGAACGGAGATTATAGGCATGCCTGTGTGTCCCATGAAGAGACCTCGGATTATAGGCATGCCTGTGTGTCCCATGAAGAGATCGGAGATTATAGGCATGCCTGTGTGTCCCATGAAGAGACAGGAGATTATAGGCATGCATGTGTGTCCCATGAAGAGACTGGAGATTATAGGCATGCCTGTGTGTCCCATGAAGAGACCAGAGATTATAGGCATGCCTGTGTGTCCCATGAAGAGCTTGGATATTATAGGCTTGCCTGTGTGTCCCATGAAGAGACCGGAGATTATAGGCATGCTTGTGAGTCCCATGAAGAGATCTCAGATTATAGGCATGCCTGTGTGTCCCATGAAGAGACCGGAGATTATTGGCATGCCTGTGTGTCCCATGAAGAGACCAGAGATTATAGGCATGCCTATGTGTCCCATGAAGAGACCTCGGATTATAGGCATGCCTGTGTGTCCCATGAAGAGACCTCAGATTATAGGCATGCCTGTGTGTCCCATGAAGAGACCAGAGATTATAGGCATGCCTGTGTGTCCCATGAAGAGACTGGAGATTATAGGCATGCCTGTGTGTCCCATGAAGAGACCGGAGATTATAGGCATGCCTGTGTGACCCATGAAGAGACCTTGGATTATAGGCATGCCTGTGTGTCCCATGAAGAGACCTCGGATTATAGGCATGTCTGTGTGTCCCATGAAGAGACCAGAGATTATAGGCATGCCTGTGTCTCCCATGTAGAGACCTCGGATTATCGGCATGCCTGTGTATCCCATGAAGAGACCTCGGATTATAGGCATGCTTTTGTGTCCCATGAAGAGACTGGAGATTAAAAGCATGCCTGTGTGTCCCATGAAGAGACCTCAGATTATAGGCATGCCTGTGTGTCCCATGAAGAGACCGGAGATTATAGGCATGCCCGTGTGTCCCACAAAGGGACCAGAGATTATAGGCATGCCTGTGTGTCCCATGAAGAAACTGGTGATTATAAGCATGCCTGTGTGTCCCATGAAGAGACCTTGGATTATAGGCATGTCTGTGTGTCCCATGAAGAGACCTCGGATTATAGGCATGCCTGTGAGTCCCATGAAGAGACCAGAGATTATAGTCATGCCTGTGTCTCCCATGTAGAGACCTCGGATTATAGGCATGCCTGTGTGTCCCATGAAGAGACCTCGGATTATAGGCATGCTTTGTGTGTCCCATGAAGAGACTGGAGATTAGAGGCATGCCTGTATGTCCCATGAAAAGACCGGAGATTATAGGCATGCCCGTGTGTCCCATGAAGGGACCGGAGATTATAGGCATGCCTGTGTGTCCCATTAGGAGACCAGAGATTATAGGCATGCCTGTGTGTCCCATGAAAAGACTGGAGATTATAGGCATGCCTGTGTGTCCCATGAAGAGACCAGAGATTATAGGCATGCCTGTGTGTCCCATGAAGAGACCCGAGATTATAGGCATGCCTGTGTGTCCCATGAAGAGACTGGAGATTATAGGCATGCCTGTGTGTCCCATGAAGAGACCGGAGATTATAGGCATGCCTGTGTGTCCCATGAAGAGACCGGAGATTTAAGGAATGCCTGTGTGCCCCATGAAGAGACCGGAGATTATAGGAATGCCTGTGTGTCCCATGAAGAAACCGGAGATTATAGGCATGCCTGTGTGTCCAATGAAGAGACCTCGGATTATAGGCATGCCTGTGTGTCCAATAAAGAGACCGGAGATTATAGGCATGCCTGTGCATCCCATGAAGAGACTGGAGATTATAGGCATGCTAGTGTGTCCCATGAAGAGACCGGAGATTATAGGCATGCCTGTGTGTCCCATGAAGAGACTGGAGATTATAGGCATGCCTGTGTGTCCCATGAAGAGACCAGAGATTATAGGCATGCCTGTGTGTCCCATGAAGAGACCAGAGATTATAGGCATGCCTGTGTGTCCCATGAAGAAACCGGAGATTATAGGCATGCTTGTGAGTCCCACGAAGAGACCTCAGATCATAGGCATGCCTGTGTGTCCCATGAAGAGACCGGAGATTATAGGCATGCCTGTGTGTCCCATGAAGAGACCGGAGATTATAGGCATTCCTGTGTGTCCCAAGAAGAGACCTCAGATTATAGGCATGCCTGTGTGTCCCATGAAAAGACCTCGGATTATAGGCATGCCTGTGTGTCCCATGAAGAGACCTCAGATTATAGGCAGGACTGTGTGTCCCATGAAGAGACCTTCGATTATAGGCATGCCTGTGTATCCCATGAAGAGACCAGAGATTATATGCATGCCTGTGTGTCCCATGAAGAGACAGGAGATTATAGGCATGCCTGTGTGTCCCATGAAGAGACCGGAGATTATAGGCATGCTGTGTGTCCCATGAAGAGACCGGAGATTATAGGCATGCTTGTGTGTCCCATGAAGAGACCTCAGATTATAGGTATGCCTGTGTGTCCCATGAAGAGAACTCAGATTATAGGCATGCCTGTGTGTCCCATGAAGAGACCTCGGATTATAGGCATGCCTGTGTGTCCCATGAAGAGACCGGAGATTATAGGCATGCCTGTGTGTCCCATGAAGAGACAGGAGATTATAGGCATGCCTGTGTGTCCCATGAAGAGACCAGTGATTATAGGCATGCCTGTGTGTCCCATGAAGAGACCAGAGATTATAGGCATGCCTGTGTGTCCCATGAAGAGACCGGAGATTATAGGCATGCTTGTGAGTCCCATGAAGAGAACTCGGATTATAGGCATGCCTGTGTGTCCCATGAAGAGACCTCAGATTATAGGCTTGCCTGTGTGTCCCATGAAGAGACCAGAGATTATAGGCATGCCTGTGTGTCCCATGAAGAGACAGGAGATTATAGGCATGCATGTGTGTCCCATGAAGAGACCAGAGAGTATAGGTATGCCTGTGTGTCCCATGAAGAGACCAGAGATTATAGGCATGCCTGTGTGTCCCATGAAGAGACCAGAGATTATAGGCATGCCTGTGTGTCCCATGAAGAGACCGGAGTTTATAGGCATGCCTGTGTGTCCCATGAAGAGACCAGAGATTATAGGCATGCCTGTGTGTCCCATGAAGAGACCGGAGATTATAGGCATGCTTGTGAGTCCCATGAAGAGACCAGAGATTATAGGCATGCCTGTGTGTCCCATGAAGAGACCGGAGTTTATAGGCATGCCTATGTGTCCCATGAAGAGACCGGAGATTATAGGCATGCCTGTGTGTCCCATGAAGAGACCTTGGATTATAGGCATGCCTGTGTGTCCCATGAAGAGACCGGAGATTATAGGCATGCCTGTGTGTCCCATGAAGAGACAGAAGATTATAGGCATGCATGTGTGTCCCATGAAGAGACCGGAGATTATAGGCATGCCGGTGTGTCCCATGAAGAGACCAGAGATTATAGGCATGCCTGTGTGTCCCATGAAGAGACTGGATATTATAGGCATGCCTGTGTGTCCCATGAAGAGACCGGAGATTATAGGCATGCTTGTGAGTCCCATGAAGAGATCTCAGATTATAGGCATGCCTGTGTGTCCCATGAAGAGACCGGAGATTATAGGCATGCCTGTGTGTCCCATGAAGAGACCAGAGATTATAGGCATGCCTGTGTGTCCCATGAAGAGACCTCGGATTATAGGCATGCCTGTGTGTCCCATGAAGAGACCTCAGATTATAGGCATGCCTGTGTGTCCCATGAAGAGACCAGAGATTATAGGCATGCCTGTGTGTCCTATGAAGAGACCTCGGATTATAGGCATGCCTGTGTGTCCAATGAAGAGACCGGAGATTATAGGCATGCCTGTGCGTCCCATGAAGAGACCGGAGATTATAGGCATGCCTTTGTGTCCAATGAAGAGACCTCAGATTATAGGCATGCCTGTGTGTCCCATGAAGAGACCTCGGATTATAGGCATGCCTGTGTGTCCCATGAAGAAACTAGAGATTATAGGCATGCCTATGTGTCCCATGAAGAGACCTCGGATTATAGGCATGCCTGTGTGTCCCATGAAGAGACCAGAGATTATAGGCATGCCAGTGTCTTCCATGTAGAGGCCTCAGATTATAGGCATGCCTGTGTATCCCATGAAGAGACCTCGGATTATAGGCATGCTTGTATGTCCCATGAAAAGACTGGAGATTAGAGGCATGCCTGTGTGTCCCATGAAGAGACCTCGGATTATAGGCATGCCTGTGTGTCCCATGAAGAGACCGGAGATTATAGGCATGCCCGTTTGTCCCATGAAGGGACCGGAGATTATAGGCATGCCTGTGTGTCCCATGAAGAAACTGGAGATTATAGGCATGCCTGTGTGTCCCATGAAGAGACCTTGGATTATAGGCATGCCTGTGTGTCCCATAAAGAGACCTCGGATTATAGGCATGCCTGTGTGTCCCATGAAGAGACCAGAGATTATAGGCATGCCTGTGTCTCCCATGTCGAGACCTCGGATTATAGGCATGCCTGTGTGTCCCATGAAGAGACCTCGGATTATAGGCATGCTTTGTGTGTCCCATGAAGAGACTGGAGATTAGAGGCATGCCTGTGTGTCCCATGAAGAGACCTCGGATTATAGGCATGCCTGTGTGTCCCATGAAGAGACCGGAGATTATAGGCATGCCCGTGTGTCCCATGAAGAAACCGGAGATTATAGGCATTCTTGTGAGTCCCATGAAGAGACCTCAGAATATAGGCATGCCTGTGTGTCCCATGAAGAGACCGGAGATTATAGGCTTGCCTGTGTGTCCCATGAAGAGACCGGAGATTATAGGCATTCCTGTGTGTCCCATGAGGAGACCTCGGGTTATAGGCATGCCTGTGTGTCCAATGAAGAGACCGGAGATTATAGGCATGCCTGTGCATCCCATGAAGAGACCAGAGATTATAGGCATGCCTGTGTGTCCCATGAAGAGACCGGAGATTATAGGCATGCCTGTGTGTCCCATGAAGAGACCGGAGATTATAGGCATGCTTGTGAGTCCCACAAAGAGACCTCAGATCATAGGCATGCCTGTGTGTCCCATGAAGAGACCGGAAATTATAGGCATGCCTGTGTGTCCCATGAAGAGACCGGAGATTATAGGCATGCCTGTGTGTCCCAAGAAGAGACCTCAGATTATAGGCATGCCTGTGTGTCCCATGAAGTGACCTCAGATTATAGGCAGGACTGTGTGTCCCATGAAGAGACCTTCGATTATAGGCATGCCTGTGTGTCCCATGAAGAGACCAGAGATTATATGCATGCCTGTGTGTCCCATGAAGAGACAGGAGATTATAGGCATGCCTGTGTGTCCCATGAAGAGACCGGAGATTATAGGCATGCTGTGTGTCCCATGAAGAGACCGGAGATTATAGGCATGCTTGTGTGTCCCATGAAGAGACCTCAGATTATAGGCATGCCTGTGTGTCCCATGAAGAGACCTCGGATTATAGGCATGCCTGTGTGTCCCATAAAGAAACTGGAGATTATAGGCATGCCTGTGTGTTCCATGAAGAGACCTCGGATTATAGGCATGCCTGTGTGTCCCATGAAGAGACCAGAGATTATAGGCATGCCTGTGTCTCCCATGTAGAGACCTTGGATTATAGGCATGCCTGTGTATCCCATGAAGAGACCTCGGATTATAGGCATGCTTGTGTGTCCCATGAAGAGACCGGAGATTATAGGCATGCCTGTGTGTCCCATGAAGAGACCGGAGATTGTAGGTATGCCTGTATATCCCATGAAGAGACCGGAGATTATAGGCATGCCTGTGTGTCCCATGAAGAGACCAGAGATTATAGGCATGCCTGTGTGTCCCATGAAGAAACCGGAGATTATAGGCATGCTTGTGAGTCCCATGAAGAGACCTCAGATCATAGGCATGCCTGTGTGTCCCATGAAGAGACCGGAGATTATAGGCATGCCTGTGTGTCCCATGAAAAGACCTCAGATTATAGGCATGCCTGTGTGTCCCATGAAGAGACCTCAGATTATAGGCAGGACTGTGTTTCCCATGAAGAGACCTTCGATTATAGGCATGCCTGTGTGTCCCATGAAGAGACCAGAGATTATATGCATGCCTGTTTGTCCCATGAAGAGACAGGAGATTATAGGCATGCCTGTGTGTCCCATGAAGAGACCGGAGATTATAGGCATGCTGTGTGTCCCATGAAGAGACCGGAGATTATAGGCATGCTTGTGTGTCCTATGAAGAGACCTCAGATTATAGGTATGCCTATGTGTCCCATGAAGAGAACTCAGATTATAGGCATGCCTGTGTGTCCCATGAAGAGACCTCGGATTATAGGCATGCCTGTGTGTCCCATGAAGAGACCGGAGATTATAGGCATGCCTGTGTGTCCCATGAAGAGACAGGAGATTATAGGCATGCCTGTGTGTCCCATGAAGAGACCAGTGATTATAGGCATGCCTGTGTGTCCCATGAAGAGACCGGAGATTATAGGCATGCCTTTGTGTCCCATGAAGAGACCGGAGATTATAGGCATGCTTGTGAGTCCCATAAAGAGAACTCGGATTATAGGCATGCCTGTGTGTCCCATGAAGAGACCTCAGATTATAGGCTTGCCTGTGTGTCCCATGAAGATACCAGAGATTATAGGCATGCCTGTGTTTCCCATGAAGAGACAGGAGATTATAGGCATGCATGTGTGTCCCATGAAGAGACCAGAGAGTATAGGTATGCCTGTGTGTCCCATGAAGAGACCAGAGATTATAGGCATGCCTGTGTGTCCCATGAAGAGACCAGAGATTATAGGCATGCCTGTGTGTCCCATGAAGAGACCGGAGTTTATAGGCATGCCTGTGTGTCCCATGAAGAGACCGGAGATTATAGGCATGCCTGTGTGTCCCATGAAGAGACCGGAGATTATAGGCATGCTTGTGAGTCCCATGAAGAGACCGGAGATTATAGGCATGCCTGTGTGTCCCATGAAGAGATCGGAGTTTATAGGCATGCCTATGTGTCCCATGAAGAGACCGGAGATTATAGGCATGCCTGTGTGTCCCATGAAGAGACCGGAGATTATAGGCATGCCTGTGTGTCCCATGAAGAGACAGGAGATTATAGGCATGCATGTGTGTCCCATGAAGAGACTGGAGATTATAGGCATGCCTGTGTGTCCCATGAAGAGACCAGAGATTATAGGCATGCCTGTGTGTCCCATGAAGAGCTTGGATATTATAGGCATGCCTGTGTGTCCCATGAAGAGACAGGAGATTATAGGCATGCCTGTGTGTCCCATGAAGAGACCAGAGATTATAGGCATGCCTGTGTGTCCCATGAAGAGACCGGAGATTATAGGCATGCCTGTGTGTCCCATGAAGAGACCGGAGATTATAGGCATGCTTGTGAGTCCCATGAAGAGACCGGAGATTATAGGCATGCCTGTGTGTCCCATGAAGAGATCGGAGTTTATAGGCATGCCTATGTGTCCCATGAAGAGACCGGAGATTATAGGCATGCCTGTGTGTCCCATGAAGAGACCGGAGATTATAGGCATGCCTGTGTGTCCCATGAAGAGACAGGAGATTATAGGCATGCATGTGTGTCCCATGAAGAGACTGGAGATTATAGGCATGCCTGTGTGTCCCATGAAGAGACCTCAGATTATAGGCATGCCTGTGTGTCCCATGAAGAGACCTCGGATTATAGGCATGCCTGTGTGTCCCATGAAGAAACTAGAGATTATAGGCATGTCTATGTGTCCCATGAAGAGACCTTGGATTATAGGCATGCCTGTGTGTCCCATGAAGAGACCTCGGATTATAGGCATGCCTGTGTGTCCCATGAAGAGACCAGAGATTATAGGCATGCCAGTGTCTTCCATGTAGAGGCCTCAGATTATAGGCATGCCTGTGTATCCCATGAAGAGACCTCGGATTATAGGCATGCTTGTGTGTCCCATGAAAAGACTGGAGAATAGAGGCATGCCTGTGTGTCCCATGAAGAGACCTCGGATTATAGGGATGCCTGTGTGTCCCATGAAGAGACCGGAGATTATAGGCATGCCCGTTTGTCCCATGAAGGGACTGGAGATTATAGGCATGCCTGTGTGTCCCATGAAGAAACTGGAGATTATAGGCATGCCTGTGTGTCCCATGAAGAGACCTTGGATTATAGGCATGCCTGTGTGTCCCATGAAGAGACCTCGGATTATAGGCATGCCTGTGTGTCCCATGAAGAGACCAGAGATTATAGGCATGCCTGTGTCTCCCATGTAGAGACCTCGGATTATAGGCATGCCTGTGTGTCCCATGAAGAGACCTCGGATTATAGGCATGCTTTGTGTGTCCCATGAAGAGACTGGAGATTAGAGGCATGCCTGTGTGTCCCATGAAGAGACCTCAGATTATAGGCATGCCTGTGTGTCCCATGAAGAGACCGGAGATTATAGGCATGCCCGTGTGTCCCATGAAGGGACCGGAGATTATAGGCATGCCTGTGTGTCTGATAGGAGACCCGAGATTATAGGCATGCCTGTGTGTCCCATGAAAAGACTAGAGATTATAGGCATGCCTGTGTGTCCCAGGAAGAGACTGGAGATTATAGGCATGCCTGTGTGTATCATGAAGAAACCGGAGATTATAGGCATTCTTGTGAGTCCCATGAAGAGACCTCAGAATATAGGCATGCCTGTGTGTCCCATGAAGAGACCGGAGATTATAGGCTTGCCTGTGTGTCCCATGAAGAGACCGGAGATTATAGGCATGCCTGTGTGTCCCATGAAGAGACCTCGGGTTATAGGCATGCCTGTGTGTCCAATGAAGAGACCGGAGATTATAGGCATGCCTGTGCATCCCATGAAGAGACCGGAGATTATAGGCATGCCTGTGTGTCCCATGAAGAGACCGGAGATTATAGGCATTCCTGTGTGTCCCATGAAGAGACCGGAGATTATAGGCATGCTTGTGAGTCCCACGAAGATACCTCAGATCATAGGCATGCCTGTGTGTCCCATGAAGAGACCGGAAATTATAGGCATGCCTGTGTGTCCCATGAAGAGACCGGAGATTATAGGCATGCCTGTGTGTCCCAAGAAGAGACCTTGGATTATAGGCATGCCTGTGTGTCCCATGAAGAGACCTCAGATTATAGGCATGCCTGTGTGTCCCATGAAGAGACCTCAGATTATAGGCAGGACTGTGTGTCCCATGAAGAGACCTTCGATTATAGGCATGCCTGTGTGTCCCATGAAGAGACCAAAGATTATATGCATGCCTGTGTGTCCCATGAAGAGACAGGAGATTAAAGGCATGCCTGTTTGTCCCATGAAGAGACCGGAGATTATAGGCATGCTGTGTGTCCCATGAAGAGACCGGAGATTATAGGCATGCTTGTGTGTCCCATGAAGAGACCTCAGATTATAGGCATGCATGTGTGTCCCATGAAGAGACCTCGGATTATAGGCATGCCTGTGTGTCCCATGAAGAGACCTCGGATTATAGGCATGCTTTGTGTGTCCCATGAAGAGACTGGAGATTAGAGGCATGCCTGTATGTCCCATGAAAAGACCGGAGATTATAGGCATGCCCGTGTGTCCCATGAAGGGACCGGAGATTATAGGCATGCCTGTGTGTCCCATTAGGAGACCAGAGATTATAGGCATGCCTGTGTGTCCCATGAAAAGACTGGAGATTATAGGCATGCCTGTGTGTCCCATGAAGAGACCGGAGATTATAGGCATGCCTGTGTGTCCCATGAAGAGACCCGAGATTATAGGCATGCCTGTGTGTCCCATGAAGAGACTGGAGATTATAGGCATGCCTGTGTGTCCCATGAAGAGACCGGAGATTATAGGCATGCCTGTGTGTCCCATGAAGAGACCGGAGATTTTAGGAATGCCTGTGTGCCCCATGAAGAGACCGGAGATTATAGGCATGCCTGTGTGTCCCATGAAGAGACCGGAGATTATAGGCATGCCTGTGTGTCCCATGAAGAGACCTCGGATTATAGGCATGCCTGTGTGTCCAATAAAGAGACCGGAGATTATAGGCATGCCTGTGCGTCCCATGAAGAGACTGGAGATTATAGGCATGCTAGTGTGTCTCATGAAGAGACCGGAGATTATAGGCATGCCTGTGTGTCCCATGAAGAGACCTCGGATTATAGGCATGCCTGTGTGTCCCATGAAGAGACCTCGGATTATAGGCATGCCTGTGTGTCCCATGAAGAAACTGGAGATTATAGGCATGCCTGTGTGTTCCATGAAGAGACCTCGGATTATAGGCATGCCTGTGTGTCCCATGAAGAGACCAGAGATTATAGGCATGCCTGTGTCTCCCATGTAGAGACCTTGGATTATAGGCATGCTTGTGTATCCCATGAAGAGATCTCGGATTATAGGCATGCTTGTGTGTCCCATGAAGAGACCGGAGATTATAGGCATGCCTGTGTGTCCCATGAAGAGACCGGAGATTGTAGGTATGCCTGTGTGTCCCATGAAGAGACTGGAGATTATAGGCATGCCTGTGTGTCCCATGAAGAGACCAGAGATTATAGGCATGCCTGTGTGTCCCATGAAGAAACCGGAGATTATAGGCATGCTTGTGAGTCCCACGAAGAGACCTCAGATCATAGGCATGCCTGTGTGTCCCATGAAGAGACCGGAGATTATAGGCATGCCTGTGTGTCCCATGAAGAGACCGGAGATTATAGGCATGCCTGTGTGTCCCAAGAAGAGACCTCAGATTATAGGCATGCCTGTGTGTCCCATGAAAAGACCTCGGATTATAGGCATGCCTGTGTGTCCCATGAAGAGACCTCAGATTATAGGCAGGACTGTGTGTCCCATGAAGAGACCTTCGATTATAGGCATGCCTGTGTATCCCATGAAGAGACCAGAGATTATATGCATGCCTGTGTGTCCCATGAAGAGACAGGAGATTATAGGCATGCCTGTGTGTCCCATGAAGAGACCGGAGATTATAGGCATGCTGTGTGTCCCATGAAGAGACCGGAGATTATAGGCATGCTTGTGTGTCCCATGAAGAGACCTCAGATTATAGGTATGCCTGTGTGTCCCATGAAGAGAACTCAGATTATAGGCATGCCTGTGTGTCCCATGAAGAGACCTCGGATTATAGGCATGCCTGTGTGTCCCATGAAGAGACCGGAGATTATAGGCATGCCTGTGTGTCCCATGAAGAGACAGGAGATTATAGGCATGCCTGTGTGTCCCATGAAGAGACCGGAGATTATAGGCATGCCTGTGTGTCCCATGAAGAGACAGGAGATTATAGGCATGCCTGTGTGTCCCATGAAGAGACCAGTGATTATAGGCATGCCTGTGTGTCCCATGAAGAGACCGGAGATTATAGGCATGCCTGTGTGTCCCATGAAGAGACCGGAGATTATAGGCATGCTTGTGAGTCCCATGAAGAGAACTCGGATTATAGGCATGCCTGTGTGTCCCATGAAGAGACCTCAGATTATAGGCTTGCCTGTGTGTCCCATGAAGAGACCAGAGATTATAGGCATGCCTGTGTGTCCCATGAAGAGACAGGAGATTATAGGCATGCATGTGTGTCCCATGAAGAGACCAGAGAGTATAGGTATGCCTGTGTGTCCCATGAAGAGACCAGAGATTATAGGCATGCCTGTGTGTCCCATGAAGAGACCAGAGATTATAGGCATGCCTGTGTGTCCCATGAAGAGACCGGAGTTTATAGGCATGCCTGTGTGTCCCATGAAGAGACCGGAGATTATAGGCATGCCTGTGTGTCCCATGAAGAGACCGGAGATTATAGGCATGCTTGTGAGTCCCATGAAGAGACCGGATATTATAGGCATGCCTGTGTGTCCCATGAAGAGACCGGAGTTTATAGGCATGCCTATATGTCCCATGAAGAGACCGGAGATTATAGGCATGCCTGTGTGTCCCATGAAGAGACCTCGATTATAGGCATGCCTGTGTGTCCCATGAAGAGACCGGAGATTATAGGCATGCCTGTGTGTCCCATGAAGAGACAGAAGATTATAGGCATGCATGTGTGTCCCATGAAGAGACCGGAGATTATAGGCATGCCGGTGTGTCCCATGAAGAGACCAGAGATTATAGGCATGCCTGTGTGTCCCATGAAGAGACTGGATATTATAGGCATGCCTGTGTGTCCCATGAAGAGACCGGAGATTATAGGCATGCTTGTGAGTCCCATGAAGAGATCTCAGATTATAGGCATGCCTGTGTGTCCCATGAAGAGACCGGAGATTATAGGCATGCCTGTGTGTCCCATGAAGAGACCAGAGATTATAGGCATGCCTGTGTGTCCCATGAAGAGACCTCGGATTATAGGCATGCCTGTGTGTCCCATGAAGAGACCTCAGATTATAGGCATGCCTGTGTGTCCCATGAAGAGACCAGAGATTATAGGCATGCCTGTGTGTCCTATGAAGAGACCTCCGATTATAGGCATGCCTGTGTGTCCAATGAAGAGACCAGAGATTATAGGCATGCCTGTGCGTCCCATGAAGAGACCGGAGATTATAGGCATGCCTTTGTGTCCCATGAAGAGACCTCAGATTATAGGCATGCCTGTGTGTCCCATGAAGAGACCTCGGATTATAGGCATGCCTGTGTGTCCCATGAAGAAACTAGAGATTATAGGCATGCCTATGTGTCCCATGAAGAGACCTTGGATTATAGGCATGCCTGTGTGTCCCATGAAGAGACCTCGGATTATAGGCATGCCTGTGTGTCCCATGAAGAGACCAGAGATTATAGGCATGCGAGTGTCTTCCATGTAGAGGCCTCAGATTATAGGCATGCCTGTGTATCCCATGAAGAGACCTCGGATTATAGGCATGCTTGTATGTCCCATGAAAAGACTGGAGATTAGAGGCATGCCTGTGTGTCCCATGAAGAGACCTCGGATTATAGGCATGCCTGTGTGTCCCATGAAGAGACCGGAGATTATAGGCATGCCCGTTTGTCCCATGAAGGGACCGGAGATTATAGGCATGCCTGTGTGTCCCATGAAGAAACTGGAGATTATAGGCATGCCTGTATGTCCCATGAAGAGACCTTGGATTATAGGCATGCCTGTGTGTCCCATAAAGAGACCTCGGATTATAGGCATGCCTGTGTGTCCCATGAAGAGACCAGAGATTATAGGCATGCCTGTGTCTCCCATGTCGAGACCTCGGATTATAGGCATGCCTGTGTGTCCCATGAAGAGACCTCGGATTATAGGCATGCTTTGTGTGTCCCATGAAGAGACTGGAGATTAGAGGCATGCCTGTGTGTCCCATGAAGAGACCTCGGATTATAGGCATGCCTGTGTGTCCCATGAAGAGACCAGAGATTATAGGCATGCCCGTGTGTCCCATGAAGGGACCGGAGATTATAGGCATGCCTGTGTGTCTGATAGGAGACCCGAGATTATAGGCATGCCTGTGTGTCCCATGAAAAGACTAGAGATTATAGGCATGCCTGTGTGTCCCAGGAAGAGACTGGAGATTATAGGCATGCCTGTGTATCCCATGAAGAAACCGGAGATTATAGGCATTCTTGTGAGTCCCATGAAGAGACCTCAGAATATAGGCATGCCTGTGTGTCCCATGAAGAGACCGGAGATTATAGGCTTGCCTGTGTGTCCCATGAAGAGACCGGAGATTATAGGCATGCCTGTGTGTCCCATGAGGAGACCTCGGGTTATAGGCATGCCTGTGTGTCCAATGAAGAGACCGGAGATTATAGGCATGCCTGTGCATCCCATGAAGAGACCGGAGATTATAGGCATGCCTGTGTGTCCCATGAAGAGACCGGAGATTATAGGCATGCCTGTGTGTCCCATGAAGAGACCAGAGATTATAGGCATGCTTGTGAGTCCCACAAAGAGACCTCAGATCATAGGCATGCCTGTGTGTCCCATGAAGAGACCAGAAATTATAGGCATGCCTGTGTGTCCCATGAAGAGACCGGAGATTATAGGCATGCCTGTGTGTCCCAAGAAGAGACCTCGGATTATAGGCATGCCTGTGTGTCCCATGAAGTGACCTCAGATTATAGGCAGGACTGTGTGTCCCATGAAGAGACGTTCGATTATAGGCATGCCTGTGTGTCCCATGAAGAGACCAGAGATTATATGCATGCCTGTGTGTCCCATGAAGAGACAGGAGATTATAGGCATGCCTGTGTGTCCCATGAAGAGACCGGAGATTATAGGCATGCTGTGTGTCCCATGAAGAGACCGGAGATTATAGGCATGCTTGTGTGTCCCATGAAGAGACCTCAGATTATAGGCATGCCTGTGTGTCCCATGAAGAGACCTCAGATTATAGGCATGCCTGTGTGTCCCATGAAGAAACTGGAGATTATAGGCATGCCTGTGTGTTCCATGAAGAGACCTCGGATTATAGGCATGCCTGTGTGTCCCATGAAGAGACCAGAGATTATAGGCATGCCTATGTCTCCCATGTAGAGACCTTGGATTATAGGCATGCCTGTGTATCCCATGAAGAGACCTCGGATTATAGGCATGCTTGTGTGTCCCATGAAGAGACCGGAGATTATAGGCATGCCTGTGTGTCCCATGAAGAGACCGGAGATTGTAGGTATGCCTGTGTGTCCCATGAAGAGACCGGAGATTATAGGCATGCCTGTGTGTCCCATGAAGAGACCAGAGATTATAGGCATGCCTGTGTGTCCCATGAAGAAACCGGAGATTATAGGCATGCTTGTGAGTCCCACGAAGAGACCTCAGATCATAGGCATGCTTGTGTGTCCCATGAAGAGACCGGAGATTATAGGCATGCCTGTGTGTCCCATGAAGAGACTGGAGATTATAGGCATGCCTGTGTGTCCCAAGAAGAGACCTCAGATTATAGGCATGTCTGTGTGTCCCATGAAAAGACCTCGGATTATAGGCATGCCTGTGTGTCCCATGAAGAGACCTCAGATTATAGGCAGGACTGTGTGTCCCATGAAGAGACCTTCGATTATAGGCATGCCTGTGTGTCCCATGAAGAGACCAGAGATTATATGCATGCCTGTGTGTCCCATGAAGAGACAGGAGATTATAGGCATGCCTGTGTGTCCCATAAAGAGACCGGAGATTATAGGCATGCTGTGTGTCCCATGAAGAGACCGGAGATTATAGGCATGCTTGTGTGTCCTATGAAGAGACCTCAGATTATAGGTATGCCTGTGTGTCCCATGAAGAGAACTCAGATTATAGGCATGCCTGTGTGTCCCATGAAGAGACCTCGGATTATAGGCATGCCTGTGTGTCCCATGAAGAGACCGGAGATTATAGGCATGCCTGTGTGTCCCATGAAGAGACAGGAGATTATAGGCATGCCTGTGTGTCCCATGAAGAGACCAGTGATTATAGGCATGCCTGTGTGTCCCATGAAGAGACCGGAGATTATAGGCATGCCTTTGTGTCCCATGAAGAGACCGGAGATTATAGGCATGCTTGTGAGTCCCATAAAGAGAACTCGGATTATAGGCATGCCTGTGTGTCCCATGAAGAGACCTCAGATTATAGACTTGCCTGTGTGTCCCATGAAGAGACCAGAGATTATAGGCATGCCTGTGTGTCCCATGAAGAGACAGGAGATTATAGGCATGCATGTGTGTCCCATGAAGAGACCAGAGAGTATAGGTATGCCTGTGTGTCCCATGAAGAGACCAGAGATTATAGGCATGCCTGTGTGTCCCATGAAGAGACCAGAGATTATAGGCATGCCTGTGTGTCCCATGAAGAGACCGGAGTTTATAGGCATGCCTGTGTGTCCCATGAAGAGACCGGAGATTATAGGCATGCCTGTGTGTCCCATGAAGAGACCGGAGATTATAGGCATGCTTGTGAGTCCCATGAAGAGACCGGAGATTATAGGC
The DNA here is from genome assembly GCF_964204655.1 of Triturus cristatus. Taxonomy (NCBI): domain Eukaryota; kingdom Metazoa; phylum Chordata; class Amphibia; order Caudata; family Salamandridae; genus Triturus; species Triturus cristatus. The sequence continues at coordinate 465,517,302 of NC_140595.1, read as the reverse complement.
ATGCCTGTGTGTCCCATGAAGAGATCGGAGTTTATAGGCATGCCTATGTGTCCCATGAAGAGACCGGAGATTATAGGCATGCCTGTGTGTCCCATGAAGAGACCTCGGATTATAAGCATGCCTGTGTGTCCCATGAAGAGACCGGAGATTATAGGCATGCCTGTGTGTCCCATGAAGAGACAGGAGATTATAGGCATGCATGTGTGTCCCATGAAGAGACTGGAGATTATAGGCATGCCTGTGTGTCCCATGAAGAGACCAGAGATTATAGGCATGCCTGTGTGTCCCATGAAGAGCTTGGATATTATAGGCATGCCTGTGTGTCCCATGAAGAGACCGGAGATTATAGGCATGCTTGTGAGTCCCATGAAGAGTTCTCAGATTATAGGCATGCCTGTGTGTCCCATGAAGAGACCGGAGATTATAGGCATGCCTGTGTGTCCCATGAAGAGACCAGAGATTATAGGCATGCCTGTGTGTCCCATGAAGAGACCTCGGATTATAGGCATGCCTGTGTGTCCCATGAAGAGACCTCAGATTATAGGCATGCCTGTGTGTCCCATGAAGAGACCAGAGATTATAGGCATGCCTGTGTGTCCTATGAAGAGACCTCGGATTATAGGCATGCCTATGTGTCCAATGAAGAGACCGGAGATTATAGGCATGCCTGTGCATCCCATGAAGAGACCAGAGATTATAGGCATGCCTTTGTGTCCCATGAAGAGACCTCAGATTATAGGCATGCCTGTGTGTCCCATGAAGAGACCTCGGATTATAGGCATGCCTGTGTGTCCCATGAAGAAACTAGAGATTATAGGCATGCCTATGTGTCCCATGAAGAGACCTTGGATTATAGGCATGCCTGTGTGTCCCATGAAGAGACCTCGGATTATAGGCATGCCTGTGTGTCCCATGAAGAGACCAGAGATTATAGGCATGCCAGTGTCTTCCATGTAGAGGCCTCAGATTATAGGCATGCCTGTGTATCCCATGAAGAGACCTCGGATTATAGGCATGCTTGTGTGTCCCATGAAAAGACTAGAGAATAGAGGCATGCCTGTGTGTCCCATGAAGAGACATCAGATTATAGGGATGCCTGTGTGTCCCATGAAGAGACCGGAGATTATAGGCATGCCCGTTTGTCCCATGAAGGGACCGGAGATTATAGGCATGCCTGTGTGTCCCATGAAGAAACTGGAGATTATAGGCATGCCTGTGTGTCCCATGAAGAGACCTTGGATTATAGGCATGCCTGTGTGTCCCATGAAGAGACCTCGGATTATAGGCATGCCTGTGTGTCCCATGAAGAGACCAGAGATTATAGGCATGCCTGTGTCTCCCATGTAGAGACCTCGGATTATAGGCATGCCTGTGTGTCCCATGAAGAGACCTCGGATTATAGGCATGCTTTGTGTGTCCCATGAAGAGACTGGAGATTAGAGGCATGCCTGTGTGTCCCATGAAGAGACCTCAGATTATAGGCATGCCTGTGTGTCCCATGAAGAGACCAGAGATTATAGGCATGCCCGTGTGTCCCATGAAGGGACCGGAGATTATAGGCATGCCTGTGTGTCTGATAGGAGACCCGAGATTATAGGCATGCCTGTGTGTCCCATGAAAAGACTAGAGATTATAGGCATGCCTGTGTGTCCCAGGAAGAGACTGGAGATTATAGGCATGCCTGTGTGTATCATGAAGAAACCGGAGATTATAGGCATTCTTGTGAGTCCCATGAAGAGACCTCAGAATATAGGCATGCCTGTGTGTCCCATGAAGAGACCGGAGATTATAGGCTTGCCTGTGTGTCCCATGAAGAGACCGGAGATTATAGGCATGCCTGTGTGTCCCATGAAGAGACCTCGGGTTATAGGCATGCCTGTGTGTCCAATGAAGAGACCGGAGATTATAGGCATGCCTGTGCATCCCATGAAGAGACCGGAGATTATAGGCATGCCTGTGTGTCCCATGAAGAGACCGGAGATTATAGGCATGCCTGTGTCCCATGAAGAGACCGGAGATTATAGGCATGCTTGTGAGTCCCACGAAGAGACCTCAGATCATAGGCATGCCTGTGTGTCCCATGAAGAGACCGGAAATTATAGGCATGCCTGTGTGTCCCATGAAGAGACCGGAGATTATAGGCATGCCTGTGTGTCCCAAGAAGAGACCTTGGATTATAGGCATGCCTGTGTGTCCCATGAAGAGACCTCGGATTATAGGCATGCCTGTGTGTCCCATGAAGAGACCTCAGATTATAGGCAGGACTGTGTGTCCCATGAAGAGACCTTCGATTATAGGCATGCCTGTGTGTCCCATGAAGAGACCAGAGATTATATGCATGCCTGTGTGTCCCATGAAGAGACAGGAGATTAAAGGCATGCCTGTGTGTCCCATGAAGAGACCGGAGATTATAGGCATGCTGTGTGTCCCATGAAGAGACCGGAGATTATAGGCATGCTTGTGTGTCCCATGAAGAGACCTCAGATTATAGGCATGCATGTGTGTCCCATGAAGAGACCTCGGATTATAGGCATGCCTGTGTGTCCCATGAAGAAACTGGAGATTATAGGCATGCCTGTGTGTTCCATGAAGAGACCTCGGATTATAGGCATGCCTGTGTGTCCCATGAAGAGACCAGAGATTATAGGCATGCCTGTGTGTCCCATGAAGAGACCTCGGATTATAGGCATGCCTGTGTGTCCAATGAAGAGACTGGAGATTATAGGCATGCCTGTGCGTCCCTTGAAGAGACTGGAGATTATAGGCATGCTAGTGTGTCTCATGAAGAGACCAGAGATTATAGGCATGCCTGTGTGTCCCATGAAGAGACCTCGGATTATAGGCATGCCTGTGTGTCCCATGAAGAGACCTCGGATTATAGGCATGCCTGTGTGTCCCATTAAGAGACCTCGGATTATAGGCATGCCTGTGTATCCCATGAAGAAACTGGAGATTATAGGCATGCCTGTGTGACCCATGAGGAGACCTTGGATTATAGGCATGCCTGTGTGTCCCATGAAGAGACCTCGGATTATAGGCATGTCTGTGTGTCCCATGAAGAGACCAGAGATTATAGGCATGCCTGTGTCTCCCATGTAGAGACCTCGGATTATAGGCATGCCTGTGTATCCCATAAAGAGACCTCGGATTATAGGCATGCTTTTGTGTCCCATGAAGAGACTGGAGATTAAAAGCATGCCTGTGTGTCCCATGAAGAGACCTCAGATTATAGGCATGCCTGTGTGTCCCATGAAGAGACCGGAGATTATAGGCATGCCCGTGTCCCCCACAAAGGGACCAGAGATTATAGGCATGCCTGTGTATCCCATGAAGAAACTGGTGATTATAAGCATGCCTGTGTGTCCCATGAAGAGACCTTGGATTATAGGCATGTCTGTGTGTCCCATGAAGAGACCTCGGATCATAGGCATGCCTGTGTCTCCCATGTAGAGACCTCGGATTATAGGCATGCCTGTATATCCCATGAAGAGACCTCGGATTATAGGCATGCTTTTGTGTCCCATGAAGAGACTGGAGATTAAAAGCATGCCTATGTGTCCCATGAAGAGACCTCAGATTATAGGCATGCCTGTGTGTCCCATGAAGAGACCGGAGATTATAGGCATGCCCGTGTCCCCCACAAAGGGACCAGAGATTATAGGCATGCCTGTGTGTCCCATGAAGAAACTGGTGATTATAAGCATGCCTGTGTGTCCCATGAAGAGACCTTGGATTATAGGCATGTCTGTGTGTCCCATGAAGAGACCTCGGATTATAGGCATGTCTGTGTGTCCCATGAAGAGACCAGAGATTATAGGCATGCCTGTGTCTCCCATATAGAGACCTCGGATTATAGGCATGCCTGTGTATCCCATGAAGAGACCTCGGATTATAGGCATGCTTTTGTGTCCCATGAAGAGACTGGAGATTAAAAGCATGCCTGGGTGTCCCATGAAGAGACCTCAGATTATAGGCATGCCTGTGTGTCCCATGAAGAGACCGGAGATTATAGGCATGCCCGTGTCCCCCACAAAGGGACCAGAGATTATAGGCATGCCTGTGTGTCCCATGAAGAAACTGGTGATTATAAGCATGCCTGTGTGTCCCATGAAGAGACCTTGGATTATAGGCATGTCTGTGTGTCCCATGAAGAGACCTCGGATTATAGGCATGCCTGTGAGTCCCATGAAGAGACCAGAGATTATAGTCATGCCTGTGTCTCCCATGTAGAGACCTCGGATTATAGGCATGCCTGGTTGTCCCATGAAGAGACCTCGGATTATAGGCATGCTTTGTGTGTCCCATGAAGAGACTGGAGATTAGAGGCATGCCTGTGTGTCCCATGAAAAGACCTCGGATTATAGGCATGCCTGTGTGTCCCATGAAGAGACCGGAGATTATAGGCATGCCCGTGTGTCCCATGAAGGGACCGGAGATTATAGGCATGCCTGTGTGTCCCATTAGGAGACCAGAGATTATAGGCATGCCTGTGTGTCCCATGAAAAGACTGGAGATTATAGGCATGCCTGTGTGTCCCATGAAGAGACCGGAGATTATAGGCATGCCTGTGTGTCCCATGAAGAGACCGGAGATTATAGGCATGCCTGTGTGTCCCATGAAGAGACTGGAGATTATAGGCATGCCTGTGTGTCCCATGAGGAGACCGGAGATTATAGGCATGCCTGTGTGTCCCAAGAAGAGACCTCAGATTATAGGCATGCCTGTGTGTCCCATGAAAAGAGCTCGGATTATAGGCATGCCTGTGTGTCCCATGAAGAGACCTCAGATTATAGGCAGGACTGTGTGTCCCATGAAGAGACCTCAGATTATAGGCAGGACTGTGTGTCCCATGAAGAGACCTTCGATTATAGGCATGCCTGTGTGTCCCATGAAGAGACCAGAGATTATATGCATGCCTGTGTGTCCCATGAAGAGACAGGAGATTATAGGCATGCCTGTGTGTCCCATGAAGAGACCGGAGATTATAGGCATGCTGTGTGTCCCATGAAGAGACCGGAGATTATAGGCATGCTTGTGTGTCCTATGAAGAGACCTCAGATTATAGGTATGCCTGTGTGTCCCATGAAGAGAACTCAGATTATAGGCATGCCTGTGTGTCCCATGAAGAGACCTCGGATTATAGGCATGCCTGTGTGTCCCATGAAGAGACCGGAGATTATAGGCATGCCTGTGTGTCCAATGAAATGACAGGAGATTATAGGCATGCCTGTGTGTCCCATGAAGAGACCAGTGATTATAGGCATGCCTGTGTGTCCCATGAAGAGACCGGAGATTATAGGCATGCCTGTGTGTCCCATGAAGAGACCGGAGATTATAGGCATGCTTGTGAGTCCCATGAAGAGAACTCGGATTATAGGCATGCCTGTGTGTCCCATGAAGAGACCTCAGATTATAGGCTTGCCTGTGTGTCCCATGAAGAGACCAGAGATTATAGGCATGCCTGTGTGTCCCATGAAGAGACAGGAGATTATAGGCATGCATGTGTGTCCCATGAAGAGACCAGAGAGTATAGGTATGCCTGTGTGTCCCATGAAGAGACCAGAGATTATAGGCATGCCTGTGTGTCCCATGAAGAGACCAGAGATTATAGGCATGCCTGTGTGTCCCATGAAGAGACCGGAGTTTATAGGCATGCTTGTGTGTCCCATGAAGAGACCTCAGATTATAGGCATGCATGTGTGTCCCATGAAGAGACCTCGGATTATAGGCATGCCTGTGTGTCCCATGAAGAAACTGGAGATTATAGGCATGCCTGTGTGTTCCATGAAGAGACCTCGGATTATAGGCATGCCTGTGTGTCCCATGAAGAGACCAGAGATTATAGGCATGCCTGTGTGTCCCATGAAGAGACCTCGGATTATAGGCATGCCTGTGTGTCCAATGAAGAGACCGGAGATTATAGGCATGCCTGTGCGTCCCTTGAAGAGACTGGAGATTATAGGCATGCTAGTGTGTCTCATGAAGAGACCAGAGATTATAGGCATGCCTGTGTGTCCCATGAAGAGACCTCGGATTATAGGCATGCCTGTGTGTCCCATGAAGAGACCTCGGATTATAGGCATGCCTGTGTGTCCCATTAAGAGACCTCGGATTATAGGCATGCCTGTGTATCCCATGAAGAAACTGGAGATTATAGGCATGCCTGTGTGACCCATGAAGAGACCTTGGATTATAGGCATGCCTGTGTGTCCCATGAAGAGACCTCGGATTATAGGCATGTCTGTGTGTCCCATGAAGAGACCAGAGATTATAGGCATGCCTGTGTCTCCCATGTAGAGACCTCGGATTATAGGCATGCCTGTGTATCCCATAAAGAGACCTCGGATTATAGGCATGCTTTTGTGTCCCATGAAGAGACTGGAGATTAAAAGCATGCCTGTGTGTCCCATGAAGAGACCTCAGATTATAGGCATGCCTGTGTGTCCCATGAAGAGACCGGAGATTATAGGCATGCCCATGTCCCCCACAAAGGGACCAGAGATTATAGGCATGCCTGTGTGTTCCATGAAGAAACTGGTGATTATAAGCATGCCTGTGTGTCCCATGAAGAGACCTTGGATTATAGGCATGTCTGTGTGTCCCATGAAGAGACCTCGGATTATAGGCATGCCTGTGTCTCCCATGTAGAGACCTCGGATTATAGGCATGCCTGTGTATCCCATGAAGAGACCTCGGATTATAGGCATGCTTTTGTGTCCCATGAAGAGACTGGAGATTAAAAGCATGCCTGTGTGTCCCATGAAGAGACCTCAGATTATAGGCATGCCTGTGTGTCCCATGAAGAGACCGGAGATTATAGGCATGCCCGTGTCCCCCACAAAGGGACCAGAGATTATAGGCATGCCTGTGTGTCCCATGAAGAAACTGGTGATTATAAGCATGCCTGTGTGTCCCATGAAGAGACCTTGGATTATAGGCATGTCTGTGTGTCCCATGAAGAGACCTCGGATTATAGGCATGTCTGTGTGTCCCATGAAGAGACCAGAGATTATAGGCATGCCTGTGTCTCCCATGTAGAGACCTCGGATTATAGGCATGCCTGTGTATCCCATGAAGAGACCACGGATTATAGGCATGCTTTTGTGTCCCATGAAGAGACTGGAGATTAAAAGCATGCCTGTGTGTCCCATGAAGAGACCTCAGATTATAGGCATGCCTGTGTGTCCCATGAAGAGACTGGAGATTATAGGCATGCCCGTGTCCCCCACAAAGGGACCAGAGATTATAGGCATGCCTGTGTGTCCCATGAAGAAACTGGTGATTATAAGCATGCCTGTGTGTCCCATGAAGAGACCTTGGATTATAGGCATGTCTGTGTGTCCCATGAAGAGACCTCGGATTATAGGCATGCCTGTGAGTCCCATGAAGAGACCAGAGATTATAGTCATGCCTGTGTCTCCCATGTAGAGACCTCGGATTATAGGCATGCCTGGTTGTCCCATGAAGAGACCTCGGATTATAGGCATGCTTTGTGTGTCCCATGAAGAGACTGGAGATTAGAGGCATGCCTGTGTGTCCCATGAAAAGACCTCGGATTATAGGCATGCCTGTGTGTCCCATGAAGAGACCGGAGATTATAGGCATGCCCGTGTGTCCCATGAAGGGACCGGAGATTATAGGCATGCCTGTGTGTCCCATTAGGAGACCAGAGATTATAGGCATGCCTGTGTGTCCCATGAAAAGACTGGAGATTATAGGCATGCCTGTGTGTCCCATGAAGAGACCGGAGATTATAGGCATGCCTGTGTGTCCCATGAAGAGACCGGAGATTATAGGCATGCCTGTGTGTCCCATGAAAAGACCTCGGATTATAGGCATGCCTGTGTGTCCCATGAAGAGACCTCAGATTATAGGCATGCCTGTGAGTCCCATGAAGAGACCAGAGATTATATGCATGCCTGTGTGTCCCATGAAGAGACAGGAGATTATAGGCATGCCTGTGTGTCCCATGAAGAGACCGGAGATTATAGGCATGCTGTGTGTCCCATGAAGAGACCGGAGATTATAGGCATGCTTGTGTGTCCTATGAAGAGACCTCAGATTATAGGTATGCCTGTGTGTCCCATGAAGAGAACTCAGATTATAGGCATGCCTGTGTGTCCCATGAAGAGACCTCAGATTATAGGCATGCCTGTGTGTCCCATGAAGAGACCGGAGATTATAGGCATGCCTGTGTGTCCCATGAAGAGACAGGAGATTATAGGCATGCCTGTGTGTCCCATGAAGAGACCAGTGATTATAGGCATGCCTGTGTGTCCCATGAAGAGACCGGAGATAATAGGCATGCCTGTGTGTCCCATGAAGAGACCGGAGATTATAGGCATGCTTGTGAGTCCCATGAAGAGAACTCGGATTATAGGCATGCCTGTGTGTCCCATGAAGAGACCTCAGATTATAGGCTTGCCTGTGTGTCCCATGAAGAGACCAGAGATTATAGGCATGCCTGTGTGTCCCATGAAGAGACAGGAGATTATAGGCATGCATGTGTGTCCCATGAAGAGACCAGAGAGTATAGGTATGCCTGTGTGTCCCATGAAGAGACCAGAGATTATAGGCATGCCTGTGTGTCCCATGAAGAGACCAGAGATTATAGGCATGCCTGTGTGTCCCATGAAGAGATCGGAGTTTATAGGCATGCCTATGTGTCCCATGAGGAGACCGGAGATTATAGGCATGCCTGTGTGTCCCATGAAGAGACCTCGGATTATAGGCATGCCTGTGTGTCCCATGAAGAGACCGGAGATTATATGCATGCCTGTGTGTCCCATGAAGAGACAGGAGATTATAGGCATGCATGTGTGTCCCATGAAGAGACTGGAGATTATAGGCATGCCTGTGTGTCCCATGAAGAGACCAGAGATTATAGGCATGCCTGTGTGTCCCATGAAGAGCTTGGCTATTATAGGCATGCCTGTGTGTCCCATGAAGAGACCGGAGATTATAGGCATGCTTGTGAGTCCCATGAAGAGATCTCAGATTATAGGCATGCCTGTGTGTCCCATGAAGAGACCGGAGATTATTGGCATGCCTGTGTTTCCCATGAAGAGACCAGAGATTATAGGCATGCCTATGTGTCCCATGAAGAGACCTCAGATTATAGGCATGCCTGTGTGTCCCATGAAGAGACCTCAGATTATAGGCATGCCTGTGTGTCCCATGAAGAGACCAGAGATTATAGGCATGCCTGTGTGTCCCATGAAGAGACTGGAGATTATAGGCATGCCTGTGTGTCCCATGAAGAGACCGGAGATTATAGGCATGCCTGTGTGACCCATGAAGAGACCTTGGATTATAGGCATGCCTGTGTGTCCCATGAAGAGACCTCGGATTATAGGCATGTCTGTGTGTCCCATGAAGAGACCAGAGATTATAGGCATGCCTGTGTCTCCCATGTAGAGACCTCGGATTATCGGCATGCCTGTGTATCCCATGAAGAGACCTCGGATTATAGGCATGCTTTTGTGTCCCATGAAGAGACTGGAGATTAAAAGCATGCCTGTGTGTCCCATGAAGAGACCTCAGATTATAGGCATGCCTGTGTGTCCCATGAAGAGACCGGAGATTATAGGCATGCCCGTGTGTCCCACAAAGGGACCAGAGATTATAGGCATGCCTGTGTGTCCCATGAAGAAACTGGTGATTATAAGCATGCCTGTGTGTCCCATGAAGAGAACTTGGATTATAGGCATGTCTGTGTGTCCCATGAAGAGACCTCGGATTATAGGCATGCCTGTGAGTCCCATGAAGAGACCAGAGATTATAGTCATGCCTGTGTCTCCCATGTAGAGACCTCGGATTATAGGCATGCCTGTGTGTCCCATGAAGAGACCTCGGATTATAGGCATGCTTTGTGTGTCCCATGAAGAGACTGGAGATTAGAGGCATGCCTGTATGTCCCATGAAAAGACCGGAGATTATAGGCATGCCCGTGTGTCCCATGAAGGGACCGGAGATTATAGGCATGCCTGTGTGTCCCATTAGGAGACCAGAGATTATAGGCATGCCTGTGTGTCCCATGAAAAGACTGGAGATTATAGGCATGCCTGTGTGTCCCATGAAGAGACCGGAGATTATAGGCATGCCTGTGTGTCCCATGAAGAGACCCGAGATTATAGGCATGCCTGTGTGTCCCATGAAGAGACTGGAGATTATAGGCATGCCTGTGTGTCCCATGAAGAGACCGGAGATTATAGGCATGCCTGTGTGTCCCATGAAGAGACCGGAGATTTTAGGAATGCCTGTGTGCCCCATGAAGAGACCGGAGATTATAGGCATGCCTGTGTGTCCCATGAAGAGACCGGAGATTATAGGCATGCCTGTGTGTCCCATGAAGAGACCTCGGATTATAGGCATGCCTGTGTGTCCCATGAAGAGACTGGAGATTATAGGCATGCCTGTGTGTCCCATGAAGAGACCAGAGATTATAGGCATGCCTGTGTGTCCCATGAAGAAACCGGAGATTATAGGCATGCTTGTGAGTCCCATGAAGAGACCTCAGATCATAGGCATGCCTGTGTGTCCCATGAAGAGACCGGAGATTATAGGCATGCCTGTGTGTCCCATGAAGAGACCGGAGATTATAGGCATGCCTGTGTGTCCCAAGAAGAGACCTCAGACTATAGGCATGCCTGTGTGTCCCATGAAAAGACCTCGGATTATAGGCATGCCTGTGTGTCCCATGAAGAGACCTCAGATTATAGGCAGGACTGTGTGTCCCATGAAGAGACCTTCGATTATAGGCATGCCTGTGTGTCCCATGAAGAGACCAGAGATTATATGCATGCCTGTGTGTCCCATGAAGAGACAGGAGATTATAGGCATGCATGTGTGTCCCATGAAGAGACCGGAGATTATAGGCATGCTGTGTGTCCCATGAAGAGACCGGAGATTATAGGCATGCCTGTGTGTCCCATGAAGAGACAGGAGATTATAGGCATGCCTGTGTGTCCCATGAAGAGACCAGTAATTATAGGCATGCCTGTGTGTCCCATGAAGAGACCGGAGATTATAGGCATGCCTGTGTGTCCCATGAAGAGACCGGAGATTATAGGCATGCTTGTGAGTCCCATGAAGAGAACTCGGATTATAGGCATGCCTGTGTGTCCCATGAAGAGACCTCAGATTATAGGCTTGCCTGTGTGTCCCATGAAGAGACCAGAGATTATAGGCATGCCTGTGTGTCCCATGAAGAGACCAGAGAGTATAGGTATGCCTGTGTGTCCCATGAAGAGACCAGAGATTATAGGCATGCCTGTGTGTCCCATGAAGAGACCAGAGATTATAGGCATGCCTGTGTGTCCCATGAAGAGACCGGAGTTTATAGGCATGCCTGTGTGTCCCATGAAGAGACCGGAGATTATAGGCATGCCTGTGTGTCCCATGAAGAGACCGGAGTTTATAGGCATGCCTGTGTGTCCCATGAAGAGACCGGAGATTATAGGCATGCCTGTGTGTCCCATGAAGAGACCGGAGATTATAGGCATGCTTGTGAGTCCCATGAAGAGACCGGAGATTATAGGCATGCCTGTGTGTCCCATGAAGAGACCGGAGATTATAGGCATGCCTGTGTGTCCCATGAAGTGACTGGAGATTATAGGCATGCCTGTGTCCCATGAAGAGACCGGAGATTATAGGCATGTCTGTGTGTCCCATGCAGAGACCGGAGATTATAGGCAAACCTGTGTGTCCCATGAAGAGACCGGAGATTATAGGCATGCCTGTGTGTCCCATGAAGAGACAGGAGATTTTCGGCATGCCTGTGTGCCCCATGAAGAGACCTCAGATTATAGGCATGCCTGTGTGTCCCATTAAGAGACCAGAGATTATAGGCATGCCTGTGTGTCCCATGAAAAGACCGAGATTATAGGCATGCCTGTGTGTCCCATGAAGAGACCGAGATTATAGGCATGCCTGTGTGTCCCATGAAGAGACCGGAGATTATAGGCATGCCTGTGTGTCCCATGAAGAGACCAGAAATTATAGACATGCCTGTGTGTCCCATGAAGGGACCGGAGATTATAGGCATGCCTGTGTGTCCCATAAAGAGAACAGAGATTATAGGCATGCCTGTGTGTCCCATGAAGAGACAGAAGATTATAGGCATGCATGTGTGTCCCATGAAGAGACCGGAGATTATAGGCATGCCGGTGTGTCCCATGAAGAGACCAGAGATTATAGGCATGCCTGTGTGTCCCATGAAGAGACTGGATATGATAGGCATGCCTGTGTGTCCCATGAAGAGACCGGAGATTATAGGCATGCTTGTGAGTCCCATGAAGAGATCTCAGATTATAGGCATGCCTGTGTGTCCCATGAAGAGACCGGAGATTATAGGCATGCCTGTGTGTCCCATGAAGAGACCAGAGATTATAGGCATGCCTGTGTGTCCCATGAAGAGACCTCGGATTATAGGCATGCCTGTGTGTCCCATGAAGAGACCTCAGATTATAGGCATGCCTGTGTGTCCCATGAAGAGACCAGAGATTATAGGCATGCCTGTGTGTCCTATGAAGAGACCTCGGATTATAGGCATGCCTGTGTGTCTAATGAAGAGACCGGAGATTATAGGCATGCCTGTGCGTCCCATGAAGAGACCTCAGATTATAGGCATGCCTGTGTGTCCCATGAAGAGACCTCGGATTATAGGCATGCCTGTGTGTCCCATGAAGAAACTAGAGATTATAGGCATGCCTATGTGTCCCATGAAGAGACCTTGGATTATAGGCATGCCTGTGTGTCCCATGAAGAGACCTCGGATTATAGGCATGCCTGTGTGTCCCATGAAGAGACCAGAGATTATAGGCATGCCAGTGTCTTCCATGTAGAGGCCTCAGATTATAGGCATGCCTGTGTATCCCATGAAGAGACCTCGGATTATAGGCATGCTTGTATGTCCCATGAAAAGACTGGAGATTAGAGGCATGCCTGTGTGTCCCATGAAGAGACCTCGGATTATAGGCATGCCTGTGTGTCCCATGAAGAGACCAGAGATTATAGGCATGCCCGTTTGTCCCATGAAGGGACCGGAGATTATAGGCATGCCTGTGTGTCCCATGAAGAAACTGGAGATTATAGGCATGCCTGTGTGTCCCATGAAGAGACCTCGGATTATAGGCATGCCTGTGTGTCCCATGAAGAGACCAGAGATTATAGGCATGCCTGTGTCTCCCATGTCGAGACCTCGGATTATAGGCATGCCTGTGTGTCCCATGAAGAGACCTCGGATTATAGGCATGCTTTGTGTGTCCCATGAAGAGACTGGAGATTAGAGGCATGCCTGTGTGTCCCATGAAGAGACCTCGGATTATAGGCATGCCTGTGTGTCCCATGAAGAGACCGGAGATTATAGGCATGCCCGTGTGTCCCATGAAGGGACCGGAGATTATAGGCATGCCTGTGTGTCTGATAGGAGACCCGAGATTATAGGCATGCCTGTGTGTCCCATGAAAAGACTAGAGATTATAGGCATGCCTGTGTGTCCCAGGAAGAGACTGGAGATTATAGGCATGCCTGTGTGTCCCATGAAGAAACCGGAGATTATAGGCATTCTTGTGAGTCCCATGAAGAGACCTCAGAATATAGGCATGCCTGTGTGTCCCATGAAGAGACCGGAGATTATAGGCTTGCCTGTGTGTCCCATGAAGAGACCGGAGATTATAGGCATGCCTGTGTGTCCCATGAGGAGACCTCGGGTTATAGGCATGCCTGTGTGTCCAATGAAGAGACCGGAGATTATAGGCATGCCTGTGCATCCCATGAAGAGACCGGAGATTATTGGCATGCCTGTGTGTCCCATGAAGAGACCGGAGATTATAGGCATGCCTGTGTGTCCCATGAAGAGACCGGAGATTATAGGCATGCTTGTGAGTCCCACAAAGAGACCTCAGATCATAGGCATGCCTGTGTGTCCCATGAAGAGACTGGAAATTATAGGCATGCCTGTGTGTCCCATGAAGAGACCGGAGATTATAGGCATGCCTGTGTGTCCCAAGAAGAGACCTCGGATTATAGGCATGCCTGTGTGTCCCATGAAGTGACCTCAGATTATAGGCAGGACTGTGTGTCCCATGAAGAGACCTTCGATTATAGGCATGCCTGTGTGTCCCATGAAGAGACCAGAGATTATATGCATGCCTGTGTGTCCCATGAAGAGACAGGAGATTATAGGCATGCCTGTGTGTCCCATGAAGAGACCGGAGATTATAGGCATGCTGTGTGTCCCATGAAGAGACCGGAGATTATAGGCATGCTTGTGTGTCCCATGAAGAGACCTCAGATTATAGGCATGCCTGTGTGTCCCATGAAGAGACCTCGGATTATAGGCATGCCTGTGTGTCCCATGAAGAAACTGGAGATTATAGGCATGCCTGTGTGTTCCATGAAGAGACCTCGGATTATAGGCATGCCTGTGTGTCCCATGAAGAGACCAGAGATTATAGGCATGCCTGTGTCTCCCATGTAGAGACCTTGGATTATAGGCATGCCTGTGTATCCCATGAAGAGACCTCGGATTATAGGCATGCTTGTGTGTCCCATGAAGAGACCAGAGATTATAGGCATGCCTGTGTGTCCCATGAAGAGACCGGAGATTGTAGGTATGCCTGTGTGTCCCATGAAGAGACCGGAGATTATAGGCATGCCTGTGTGTCCCATGAAGAGACCAGAGATTATAGGCATGCCTGTGTGTCCCATGAAGAAACCGGAGATTATAGGCATGCTTGTGAGTCCCACGAAGAGACCTCAGATTATAGGCATGCCTGTGTTTCCCATGAAGAGACCGGAGATTATAGGCATGCCTGTGTGTCCCATGAAGAGACTGGAGATTATAGGCATGCCTGTGTGTCCCAAGAAGAGACCTCAGATTATAGGCATGCCTGTGTGTCCCATGAAGAGACCTCAGATTATAGGCAGGACTGTGTGTCCCATGAAGAGACCTTCGATTATAGGCATGCCTGTGTGTCCCATGAAGAGACCAGAGATTATATGCATGCCTGTGTGTCCCATGAAGAGACAGGAGATTATAGGCATGCCTGTGTGTCCCATGAAGAGACCGGAGATTATAGGCATGCTGTGTGTCCCATGAAGAGACCGGAGATTATAGGCATGCTTGTGTGTCCTATGAAGAGACCTCAGATTATAGGTATGCCTGTGTGTCCCATGAAGAGAACTCAGATTATAGGCATGCCTGTATGTCCCATGAAGAGACCTCGGATTATAGGCATGCCTGTGTGTCCCATGAAGAGACTGGAGATTATAGGCATGCCTGTGTGTCCCATGAAGAGACAGGAGATTATAGGCATGCCTGTGTGTCCCATGAAGAGACCGGAGATTATAGGCATGCCTGTGTGTCCCATGAAGAGAGCGGAGATTATAGGCATGCTTGTGAGTCCCATAAAGAGAACTCGGATTATAGGCATGCCTGTGTGTCCCATGAAGAGACCTCAGATTATAGGCTT
The DNA here is from genome assembly GCF_964204655.1 of Triturus cristatus. Taxonomy (NCBI): domain Eukaryota; kingdom Metazoa; phylum Chordata; class Amphibia; order Caudata; family Salamandridae; genus Triturus; species Triturus cristatus. The sequence goes on along the minus strand of NC_140595.1, from coordinate 465,501,826 downwards.
GCCTGTGTGTCCCATGAAGAGACCAGAGATTATAGGCATGCCTGTGTGTCCCATGAGGAGACAGGAGATTATAGGCATGCATGTGTGTCCCATGAAGAGACCAGAGAGTATAGGTATGCCTGTGTGTCCCATGAAGAGACCAGAGATTATAGGCATGCCTGTGTGTCCCATGAAGAGACCAGAGATTATAGGCATGCCTGTGTGTCCCATGAAGAGACCGGAGTTTATAGGCATGCCTGTGTGTCCCATGAAGAGACCAGAGATTATAGGCATGCCTGTGTGTCCCATGAAGAGACCGGAGATTATAGGCATGCTTGTGAGTCCCATGAAGAGACCGGAGATTATAGGCATGCCTGTGTGTCCCATGAAGAGATCGGAGTTTATAGGCATGCCTATGTGTCCCATGAAGAGACCGGAGATTATAGGCATGCCTGTGTGTCCCATGAAGAGACCTCGGATTATAGGCATGCCTGTGTGTCCCATGAAGAGACCGGAGATTATAGGCATGCCTGTGTGTCCCATGAAGAGACAGGAGATTATAGGCATGCATGTGTGTCCCATGAAGAGACTGGAGATTATAGGCATGCCTGTGTGTCCCATGAAGAGACCAGAGATTATAGGCATGCCTGTGTGTCCCATGAAGAGCTTGGATATTATAGGCATGCCTGAGTGTCCCATGAAGAGACCGGAGATTATAGGCATGCTTGTGAGTCCCATGAAGAGATCTCAGATTATAGGCATGCCTGTGTGTCCCATGAAGAGACCGGAGATTATAGGCATGCCTGTGTGTCCCATGAAGAGACCAGAGATTATAGGCATGCCTGTGTGTCCCATGAAGAGACCTCGGATTATAGGCATGCCTGTGTGTCCCATGAAGAGACCTCGGATTATAGGCATGCCTGTGTGTCCCATGAAGAGACCAGAGATTATAGGCATGCCTGTGTGTCCTATGAAGAGACCTCGGATTATAAGCATGCCTGTGTGTCCAATGAAGAGACCGGAGATTATAGGCATGCCTGTGCGTCCCATGAAGAGACCGGAGATTATAGGCATGCCTTTGTGTCCCATGAAGAGACCTCAGATTATAGGCATGCCTGTGTGTCCCATGAAGAGACCTCGGATTATAGGCATGCCTGTGTGTCCCATGAAGAAACTAGAGATTATAGGCATGCCTATGTGTCCCATGAAGAGACCTTGGATTATAGGCATGCCTGTGTGTCCCATGAAGAGACCTCGGATTATAGGCATGCCTGTGTGTCCCATGAAGAGACCAGAGATTATAGGCATGCCAGTGTCTTCCATGTAGAGGCCTCAGATTATAGGCATGCCTGTGTATCCCATGAAGAGACCTCGGATTATAGGCATGCTTGTGTGTCCCATGAAAAGACTGGAGAATAGAGGCATGCCTGTGTGTCCCATGAAGAGACCTCGGATTATAGGGATGCCTGTGTGTCCCATGAAGAGACCGGAGATTATAGGCATGCCCGTTTGTCCCATGAAGGGACCGGAGATTATAGGCATGCCTGTGTGTCCCATGAAGAAACTGGAGATTATAGGCACGCCTGTGTGTCCCATGAAGAGACCTTGGATTATAGGCATGCCTGTGTGTCCCATGAAGAGACCTCGGATTATAGGCATGCCTGTGTGTCCCATGAAGAGACCAGAGATTATAGGCATGCCTATGTCTCCCATGTAGAGACCTCGGATTATAGGCATGCCTGTGTGTCCCATGAAGAGACCTCGGATTATAGGCATGCTTTGTGTGTCCCATGAAGAGACTGGAGATTAGAGGCATGCCTGTGTGTCCCATGAAGAGACCTCAGATTATAGGCATGCCTGTGTGTCCCATGAAGAGACCAGAGATTATAGGCATGCCCGTGTGTCCCATGAAGGGACCGGAGATTATAGGCATGCCTGTGTGTCTGATAGGAGACCCAAGATTATAGGCATGCCTGTGTGTCCCATGAAAAGACTAGAGATTATAGGCATGCCTGTGTGTCCCAGGAAGAGACTGGAGATTATAGGCATGCCTGTGTGTATCATGAAGAAACCAGAGATTATAGGCATTCTTGTGAGTCCCATGAAGAGACCTCAGAATATAGGCATGCCTGTGTGTCCCATGAAGAGACCGGAGATTATAGGCATGCCTGTGTGTCCCATGAAGAGATCGGAGTTTATAGGCATGCCTATGTGTCCCATGAGGAGACCGGAGATTATAGGCATGCCTGTGTGTCCCATGAAGAGACCTCGGATTATAGGCATGCCTGTGTGTCCCATGAAGAGACCGGAGATTATAGGCATGCCTGTGTGTCCCATGAAGAGACAGGAGATTATAGGCATGCATGTGTGTCCCATGAAGAGACTGGAGATTATAGGCATGCCTGTGTGTCCCATGAAGAGACCAGAGATTATAGGCATGCCTGTGTGTCCCATGAAGAGCTTGGATATTATAGGCATGCCTGTGTGTCCCATGAAGAGACCGGAGATTATAGGCATGCTTGTGAGTCCCATGAAGAGATCTCAGATTATAGGCATGCCTGTGTGTCCCATGAAGAGACCGGAGATTATTGGCATGCCTGTGTGTCCCATGAAGAGACCAGAGATTATAGGCATGCCTATGTGTCCCATGAAGAGACCTCGGATTATAGGCATGCCTGTGTGTCCCATGAAGAGACCTCAGATTATAGGCATGCCTGTGTGTCCCATGAAGAGACCAGAGATTATAGGCATGCCTGTGTGTCCCATGAAGAGACTGGAGATTATAGGCATGCCTGTGTGTCCCATGAAGAGACCGGAGATTATAGGCATGCCTGTGTGTCCCATGAAGAGACAGGAGATTATAGGCATGCATGTGTGTCCCATGAAGAGACTGGAGATTATAGGCATGCCTGTGTGTCCCATGAAGAGACCTCGGATTATAGGCATGTCTGTGTGTCCCATGAAGAGATCAGAGATTATAGGCATGCCTGTGTCTCCCATGTAGAGACCTCGGATTATCGGCATGCCTGTGTATCCCATGAAGAGACCTCGGATTATAGGCATGCTTTTGTGTCCCATGAAGAGACTGGAGATTAAAAGCATGCCTGTGTGTCCCATGAAGAGACCTCAGATTATAGGCATGCCTGTGTGTCCCATGAAGAGACCGGAGATTATAGGCATGCTTTTGTGTCCCATGAAGAGACTGGAGATTAAAAGCATGCCTGTGTGTCCCATGAAGAGACCTCAGATTATAGGCATGCCTGTGAGTCCCATGAAGAGACCTCAGAATATAGGCATGCCTGTGTGTCCCAAGAAGAGACCGGAGATTATAGGCATGCCTGTGTGTCCCATGAAGAGATCGGAGTTTATAGGCATGCCTATGTGTCCCATGAGGAGACCGGAGATTATAGGCATGCCTGTGTGTCCCATGAAGAGACCTCGGATTATAGGCATGCCTGTGTGTCCCATGAAGAGACCGGAGATTATAGGCATGCCTGTGTGTCCCATGAAGAGACAGGAGATTATAGGCATGCATGTGTGTCCCATGAAGAGACTGGAGATTATAGGCATGCCTGTGTGTCCCATGAAGAGACCAGAGATTATAGGCATGCCTGCGTGTCCCATGAAGAGCTTGGATATTATAGGCATGCCTGTGTGTCCCATGAAGAGACTGGAGATTATAGGCATGCTTGTGAGTCCCATGAAGAGATCTCAGATTATAGGCATGCCTGTGTGTCCCATGAAGAGACCGGAGATTATTGGCATGCCTGTGTGTCCCATGAAGAGACCAGAGATTATAGGCATGCCTATGTGTCCCATGAAGAGACCTCGGATTATAGGCATGCCTGTGTGTCCCATGAAGAGACCTCAGATTATAGGCATGCCTGTGTGTCCCATGAAGAGACCAGAGATTATAGGCATGCCTGTGTGTCCCATGAAGAGACTGGAGATTATAGGCATGCCTGTGTGTCCCATGAAGAGACCAGAGATTATAGGCATGCCTGTGTGACCCATGAAGAGACCTTGGATTATAGGCATGCCTGTGTGTCCCATGAAGAGACCTCGGATTATAGGCATGTCTGTGTGTCCCATGAAGAGATCAGAGATTATAGGCATGCCTGTGTCTCCCATGTAGAGACCTCGGATTATCAGCATGCCTGTGTATCCCATGAAGAGACCTCGGATTATAGGCATGCTTTTGTGTCCCATGAAGAGACTGGAGATTAAAAGCATGCCTGTGTGTCCCATGAAGAGACCTCAGATTATAGGCATGCCTGTGTGTCCCATGAAGAGACCGGAGATTATAGGCATGCCCGTGTGTCCCACAAAGGGACCAGAGATTATAGGCATGCCTGTGTGTCCCATGAAGAAACTGGTGATTATAAGCATGCCTGTGTGTCCCATGAAGAGACCTTGGATTATAGGCATGTCTGTGTGTCCCATGAAGAGACCTCAGATTATAGGCATGCCTGTGAGTCCCATGAAGAGACCAGAGATTATAGTCATGCCTGTGTCTCCCATGTAGAGACCTCGGATTATAGGCATGCCTGTGTGTCCCATGAAGAGACCTCGGATTATAGGCATGCTTTGTGTGTCCCATGAAGAGACTGGAGATTAGAGGCATGCCTGTATGTCCCATGAAAAGACCGGAGATTATAGGCATGCCCGTGTGTCCCATGAAGGGACCGGAGATTATAGGCATGCCTGTGTGTCCCATTAGGAGACCAGAGATTATAGGCATGCCTGTGTGTCCCATGAAAAGACTGGAGATTATAGGCATGCCTGTGTGTCCCATGAAGAGACCAGAGATTATAGGCATGCCTGTGTGTCCCATGAAGAGACCCGAGATTATAGGCATGCCTGTGTGTCCCATGAAGAGACTGGAGATTATAGGCATGCCTGTGTGTCCCATGAAGAGACCGGAGATTATAGGCATGCCTGTGTGTCCATGAAGAGACCGGAGATTTTAGGAATGCCTGTGTGCCCCATGAAGAGACCGGAGATTATAGGCATGCCTGTGTGTCCCATGAAGAGACCGGAGATTATAGGCATGCCTGTGTGTCCAATGAAGAGACCTCGGATTATAGGCATGCCTGTGTGTCCAATAAAGAGACCGGAGATTATAGGCATGCCTGTGCATCCCATGAAGAGACTGGAGATTATAGGCATGCTAGTGTGTCTCATGAAGAGACCGGAGATTATAGGCATGCCTGTGTGTCCCATGAAGAGACCTCGGATTATAGGCATGCCTGTGTGTCCCATGAAGAGACCTCGGATTATAGGCATGCCTGTGTGTCCCATGAAGAAACTGGAGATTATAGGCATGCCTGTGTGTTCCATGAAGAGACCTCGGATTATAGGCATGCCTGTGTGTCCCATGAAGAGACCAGAGATTATAGGCATGCCTGTGTCTCCCATGTAGAGACCTTGGATTATAGGCATGCCTGGTTATCCCATGAAGAGACCTCGGATTATAGGCATGCTTGTGTGTCCCATGAAGAGACCGGAGATTATAGGCATGCCTGTGTGTCCCATGAAGAGACCGGAGATTGTAGGTATGCCTGTGTGTCCCATGAAGAGACTGGAGATTATAGGCATGCCTGTGTGTCCCATGAAGAGACCAGAGATTATAGGCATGCCTGTGTGTCCCATGAAGAAATCGGAGATTATAGGCATGCTTGTGAGTCCCACGAAGAGACCTCAGATCATAGGCATGCCTGTGTGTCCCATGAAGAGACCGGAGATTATAGGCATGCCTGTGTGTCCCAAGAAGAGACCTCAGATTATAGGCATGCCTGTGTGTCCCATGAAAAGACCTCGGATTATAGGCATGCCTGTGTGTCCCATGAAGAGACCTCAGATTATAGGCAGGACTGTGTGTCCCATGAAGAGACCTTCGATTATAGGCATGCCTGTGTGTCCCATGAAGAGACCAGAGATTATATGCATGCCTGTTTGTCCCATGAAGAGACAGGAGATTATAGGCATGCCTATGTGTCCCATGAAGAGACCGGAGATTATAGGCATGCTGTGTGTCCCATGAAGAGACCGGAGATTATAGGCATGCTTGTGTGTCCCATGAAGAGACCTCAGATTATAGGTATGCCTGTGTATCCCATGAAGAGAACTCAGATTATAGGCATGCCTGTGTGTCCCATGAAGAGACCTCGGATTATAGGCATGCCTGTGTGTCCCATGAAGAGACCGGAGATTATAGGCATGCCTGTGTGTCCCATGAAGAGACAGGAGATTATAGGCATGCCTGTGTGTCCCATGAAGAGACCAGTGATTATAGGCATGCCTGTGTGTCCCATGAAGAGACCTCAGATTATAGGCTTGCCTGTGTGTCCCATGAAGAGACCAGAGATTATAGGCATGCCTGTGTGTCCCATGAAGAGACAGGAGATTATAGGCATGCATGTGTGTCCCATGAAGAGACCAGAGAGTATAGGTATGCCTGTGTGTCCCATGAAGAGACCAGAGATTATAGGCATGCCTGTGTGTCCCATGAAGAGACCAGAGATTATAGGCATGCCTGTGTGTCCCATGAAGAGACCAGTGATTATAGGCATGCCTGTGTGTCCCATGAAGAGACCGGAGATTATAGGCATGCCTGTGTGTCCCATGAAGAGACCGGAGTTTATAGGCATGCCTGTGTGTCCCATGAAGAGACCGGAGATTATAGGCATGCCTGTGTGTCCCATGAAGAGACCGGAGATTATAGGCATGCTTGTGAGTCCCATGAAGAGACCGGAGATTATAGGCATGCCTGTGTGTCCCATGAAGAGACCGGAGTTTATAGGCATGCCTATATGTCCCATGAAGAGACCAGAGATTATAGGCATGCCTGTGTGTCCCATGAAGAGACCTCGGATTATAGGCATGCCTGTGTGTCCCATGAAGAGACCGGAGATTATAGGCATGCCTGTGTGTCCCATGAAGAGACCGGAGATTATAGGCATGCTTGTGAGTCCCATGAAGAGAACTCGGATTATAGGCATGCCTGTGTGTCCCATGAAGAGACCTCAGATTATAGGCTTGCCTGTGTGTCCCATGAAGAGACCAGAGATTATAGGCATGCCTGTGTGTCCCATGAAGAGACAGGAGATTATAGGCATGCATGTATGTCCCATGAAGAGACCAGAGAGTATAGGTATGCCTGTGTGTCCCATGAAGATACCAGAGATTATAGGCATGCCTGTGTGTCCCATGAAGAGACCAGAGATTATAGGCATGCCTGTGTGTCCCATGAAGAGACTGGATATTATAGGCATGCCTGTGTGTCCCATGAAGAGACCGGAGATTATAGGCATGCTTGTGAGTCCCATGAAGAGATCTCAGATTATAGGCATGCCTGTGTGTCCCATGAAGAGACCGGAGATTATAGGCATGCCTGTGTGTCCCATGAAGAGACCAGAGATTATAGGCATGCCTGTGTGTCCCATGAAGAGACCTCGGATTATAGGCATGCCTGTGTGTCCCATGAAGAGACCTCGGATTATAGGCATGCCTGTGTGTCCCATGAAGAGACCAGAGATTATAGGCATGCCTGTGTGTCCTATGAAGAGACCTCGGATTATAGGCATGCCTGTGTGTCCAATGAAGAGCCCGGAGATTATAGGCATGCCTGTGCATCCCATGAAGAGACCGGAGATTATAGGCATGCCTTTGTGTCCCATGAAGAGACCTCAGATTATAGGCATGCCTGTGTGTCCCATGAAGAGACCTCGGATTATAGGCATGCCTGTGTGTCCCATGAAGAAACTAGAGATTATAGGCATGCCTATGTGTCCCATGAAGAGACCTTGGATTATAGGCATGCCTGTGTGTCCCATGAAGAGACCTCGGATTATAGGCATGCCTGCGTGTCCCATGAAGAGACCAGAGATTATAGGCATGCCAGTGTCTTCCATGTAGAGGCCTCAGATTATAGGCATGCCTGTGTATCCCATGAAGAGACCTCGGATTATAGGCATGCTTGTATGTCCCATGAAAAGACTGGAGATTAGAGGCATGCCTGTGTGTCCCATGAAGAGACCTCGGATTATAGGCATGCCTGTGTGTCCCATGAAGAGACCGGAGATTATAGGCATGCCCGTTTGTCCCATGAAGGGACTGGAGATTATAGGCATGCCTGTGTGTCCCATGAAGAAACTGGAGATTATAGGCATGCCTGTGTGTCCCATGAAGAGACCTTGGATTATAGACATGCCTGTGTGTCCCATAAAGAGACCTCGGATTATAGGCATGCCTGTGTGTCCCATGAAGAGACCAGAGATTATAGGCATGCCTGTGTCTCCCATGTCGAGACCTCGGATTATAGGCATGCCTGTGTGTCCCATGAAGAGACCTCGGATTATAGGCATGCTTTGTGTGTCCCATGAAGAGACTGGAGATTAGAGGCATGCCTGTGTGTCCCATGAAGAGACCTCGGATTATAGGCATGCCTGTGTGTCCCATGAAGAGACCGGAGATTATAGGCATGCCCGTGTGTCCCATGAAGGGACCGGAGATTATAGGCATGCCTGTGTGTCTGATAGGAGACCCGAGATTATAGGCATGCCTGTGTGTCCCATGAAAATACTAGAGATTATAGGCATGCCTGTGTGTCCCAGAAAGAGACTGGAGATTATAGGCATGCCTGTGTGTCCCATGAAGAAACCGGAGATTATAGGCATTCTTGTGAGTCCCATGAAGAGACCTCAGAATATAGGCATGCCTGTGTGTCCCATGAAGAGACCGGAGATTATAGGCTTGCCTGTGTGTCCCATGAAGAGACCGGAGATTATAGGCATGCCTGTGTGTCCCATGAGGAGACCTCGGGTTATAGGCATGCCTGTGTGTCCAATGAAGAGACCGGAGATTATAGGCATGCCTGTGCATCCCATGAAGAGACCGGAGATTATAGGCATGCCTGTGTGTCCCATGAAGAGACCGGAGATTATAGGCATGCCTGTGTGTCCCATGAAGAGACCGGAGATTAAAGGCATGCTTGTGAGTCCCACAAAGAGACCTCAGATCATAGGCATGCCTGTGTGTCCCATGAAGAGACCGGAAATTATAGGCATGCCTGTGTGTCCCATGAAGAGACCGGAGATTATAGGCATGCCTGTGTGTCCCAAGAAGAGACCTCGGATTATAGGCATGCCTGTGTGTCCCATGAAGTGACCTCAGATTATAGGCAGGACTGTGTGTCCCATGAAGAGACCTTCGATTATAGGCATGCCTGTGTGTCCCATGAAGAGACCAGAGATTATATGCATGCCTGTGTGTCCCATGAAGAGACAGGAGATTATAGGCATGCCTGTGTGTCCCATGAAGAGACCGGAGATTATAGGCATGCTGTGTGTCCCATGAAGAGACCGGAGATTATAGGCATGCTTGTGTGTCCCATGAAGAGACCTCAGATTATAGGCATGCCTGTGTGTCCCACGAAGAGACCTCGGATTATAGGCATGCCTGTGTGTCCCATGAAGAAACTGGAGATTATAGGCATGCCTGTGTGTTCCATGAAGAGACCTCGGATTATAGGCATGCCTGTGTGTCCCATGAAGAGACCAGAGATTATAGGCATGCCTGTGTCTCCCATGTAGAGACCTTGGATTATAGGCATGCCTGTGTATCCCATGAAGAGACCTCGGATTATAGGCATGCTTGTGTGTCCCATGAAGAGACCGGAGATTATAGGCATGCCTGTGTGTCCCATGAAGAGACCGGAGATTGTAGGTATGCCTGTGTGTCCCATGAAGAGACCGGAGATTATAGGCATGCCTGTGTGTCCCATGAAGAGACCAGAGATTATAGGCATGCCTGTGTGTCCCATGAAGAAACCGGAGATTATAGGCATGCTTGTGAGTCCCACGAAGAGACCTCAGATCATAGGCATGCCTGTGTGTCCCATGAAGAGACCGGAGATTATAGGCATGCCTGTGTGTCCCATGAAGAGACTGGAGATTATAGGCATGCCTGTGTGTCCCAAGAAGAGACCTCAGATTATAGGCATGCCTGTGTGTCCCATGAAAAGACTAGAGATTATAGGCATGCCTGTGTGTCCCAGGAAGAGACCTCAGATTATAGGCAGGACTGTGTGTCCCATGAAGAGACCTTCGATTATAGGCATGCCTGTGTGTCCCATGAAGAGACCAGAGATTATATGCATGCCTGTTTGTCCCATGAAGAGACAGGAGATTATAGGCATGCCTGTGTGTCCCATGAAGAGACCGGAGATTATAGGCATGCTGTGTGTCCCATGAAGAGACCGGAGATTATAGGCATGCTTGTGTGTCCCATGAAGAGACCTCAGATTATAGGTATGCCTGTGTATCCCATGAAGAGAACTCAGATTATAGGCATGCCTGTGTGTCCCATGAAGAGACCTCGGATTATAGGCATGCCTGTGTGTCCCATGAAGAGACCGGAGATTATAGGCATGCCTGTGTGTCCCATGAAGAGACAGGAGATTATAGGCATGCCTGTGTGTCCCATGAAGAGACCAGTGATTATAGGCATGCCTGTGTGTCCCATGAAGAGACCTCAGATTATAGGCTTGCCTGTGTGTCCCATGAAGAGACCAGAGATTATAGGCATGCCTGTGTGTCCCATGAAGAGACAGGAGATTATAGGCATGCATGTGTGTCCCATGAAGAGACCAGAGAGTATAGGTATGCCTGTGTGTCCCATGAAGAGACCAGAGATTATAGGCATGCCTGTGTGTCCCATGAAGAGACCAGAGATTATAGGCATGCCTGTGTGTCCCATGAAGAGACCAGTGATTATAGGCATGCCTGTGTGTCCCATGAAGAGACCGGAGATTATAGGCATGCCTGTGTGTCCCATGAAGAGACCGGAGTTTATAGGCATGCCTGTGTGTCCCATGAAGAGACCGGAGATTATAGGCATGCCTGTGTGTCCCATGAAGAGACCGGAGATTATAGGCATGCTTGTGAGTCCCATGAAGAGACCGGAGATTATAGGCATGCCTGTGTGTCCCATGAAGAGACCGGAGTTTATAGGCATGCCTATGTGTCCCATGAAGAGACCAGAGATTATAGGCATGCCTGTGTGTCCCATGAAGAGACCTCGGATTATAGGCATGCCTGTGTGTCCCATGAAGAGACCGGAGATTATAGGCATGCCTGTGTGTCCCATGAAGAGACCGGAGATTATAGGCATGCTTGTGAGTCCCATGAAGAGAACTCGGATTATAGGCATGCCTGTGTGTCCCATGAAGAGACCTCAGATTATAGGCTTGCCTGTGTGTCCCATGAAGAGACCAGAGATTATAGGCATGCCTGTGTGTCCCATGAAGAGACAGGAGATTATAGGCATGCATGTGTGTCCCATGAAGAGACCAGAGAGTATAGGTATGCCTGTGTGTCCCATGAAGATACCAGAGATTATAGGCATGCCTGTGTGTCCCATGAAGAGACCAGAGATTATAGGCATGCCTGTGTGTCCCATGAAGAGACCGGAGATTATAGGCATGCCTGTGTGTCCCATGAAGAGACCGGAGATTATAGGCATGCTTGTGAGTCCCATGAAGAGACCGGAGATTATAGGCATGCCTGTGTGTCCCATGAAGAGACCGGAGTTTATAGGCATGCCTATGTGTCCCATGAAGAGACCAGAGATTATAGGCATGCCTGTGTGTCCCATGAAGAGACCTCGGATTATAGGCATGCCTGTGTGTCCCATGAAGAGATCTCAGATTATAGGCATGCCTGTGTGTCCCATGAAGAGACCGGAGATTATAGGCATGCCTGTGTGTCCCATGAAGAGACCAGAGATTATAGGCATGCCTGTGTGTCCCATGAAGAGACCTCGGATTATAGGCATGCCTGTGTGTCCCATGAAGAGACCTCAGATTATAGGCATGCCTGTGTGTCCCATGAAGAGACCAGAGATTATAGGCATGCCTGTGTGTCCTATGAAGAGACCTCGGATTATAGGCATGCCTGTGTGTCCAATGAAGAGCCCGGAGATTATAGGCATGCCTGTGCGTCCCATGAAGAGACCGGAGATTATAGGCATGCCTTTGTGTCCCATGAAGAGACCTCAGATTATAGGCATGCCTGTGTGTCCCATGAAGAGACCTCGGATTATAGGCATGCCTGTGTGTCCCATGAAGAAACTAGAGATTATAGGCATGCCTATGTGTCCCATGAAGAGACCTTGGATTATAGGCATGCCTGTGTGTCCCATGAAGAGACCTCGGATTATAGGCATGCCTGTGTGTCCCATGAAGAGACCAGAGATTATAGGCATGCCAGTGTCTTCCATGTAGAGGCCTCAGATTATAGGCATGCCTGTGTATCCCATGAAGAGACCTCGGATTATAGGCATGCTTGTATGTCCCATGAAAAGACTGGAGATTAGAGGCATGCCTGTGTGTCCCATGAAGAGACCTCGGATTATAGGCATGCCTGTGTGTCCCATGAAGAGACCGGAGATTATAGGCATGCCCGTTTGTCCCATGAAGGGACCGGAGATTATAGGCATGCCTGTGTGTCCCATGAAGAAACTGGAGATTATAGGCATGCCTGTGTGTCCCATGAAGAGACCTTGGATTATAGACATGCCTGTGTGTCCCATAAAGAGACCTCGGATTATAGGCATGCCTGTGTGTCCCATGAAGAGACCAGAGATTATAGGCATGCCTGTGTCTCCCATGTCGAGACCTCGGATTATAGGCATGCCTGTGTGTCCCATGAAGAGACCTCGGATTATAGGCATGCTTTGTGTGTCCCATGAAGAGACTGGAGATTAGAGGCATGCCTGTGTGTCCCATGAAGAGACCTCGGATTATAGGCATGCCTGTGTGTCCCATGAAGAGACCGGAGATTATAGGCATGCCCGTGTGTCCCATGAAGGGACCGGAGATTATAGGCATGCCTGTGTGTCTGATAGGAGACCCGAGATTATAGGCATGCCTGTGTGTCCCATGAAAAGACTAGAGATTATAGGCATGCCTGTGTGTCCCAGAAAGAGACTGGAGATTATAGGCATGCCTGTGTGTCCCATGAAGAAACCGGAGATTATAGGCATTCTTGTGAGTCCCATGAAGAGACCTCAGAATATAGGCATGCCTGTGTGTCCCATGAAGAGACCGGAGATTATAGGCTTGCCTGTGTGTCCCATGAAGAGACCGGAGATTATAGGCATGCCTGTGTGTCCCATGAGGAGACCTCGGGTTATAGGCATGCCTGTGTGTCCAATGAAGAGACCGGAGATTATAGGCATGCCTGTGCATCCCATGAAGAGACCGGAGATTATAGGCATGCCTGTGTGTCCCATGAAGAGACCGGAGATTATAGGCATGCCTGTGTGTCCCATGAAGAGACCGGAGATTATAGGCATGCTTGTGAGTCCCACAAAGAGACCTCAGATCATAGGCATGCCTGTGTGTCCCATGAAGAGACCGGAAATTATAGGCATGCCTGTGTGTCCCATGAAGAGACCGGAGATTATAGGCATGCCTGTGTGTCCCAAGAAGAGACCTCGGATTATAGGCATGCCTGTGTGTCCCATGAAGTGACCTCAGATTATAGGCAGGACTGTGTGTCCCATGAAGAGACCTTCGATTATAGGCATGCCTGTGTGTCCCATGAAGAGACCAGAGATTATATGCATGCCTGTGTGTCCCATGAAGAGACAGGAGATTATAGGCATGCCTGTGTGTCCCATGAAGAGACCGGAGATTATAGGCATGCTGTGTGTCCCATGAAGAGACCGGAGATTATAGGCATGCTTGTGTGTCCCATGAAGAGACCTCAGATTATAGGCATGCCTGTGTGTCCCACGAAGAGACCTCGGATTATAGGCATGCCTGTGTGTCCCATGAAGAAACTGGAGATTATAGGCATGCCTGTGTGTTCCATGAAGAGACCTCGGATTATAGGCATGCCTGTGTGTTCCATGAAGAGACCTCGGATTATAGGCATGCCTGTGTATCCCATGAAGAGACCTCGGATTATAGGCGTCAGGCTCTGCTGTTACTTTTGGCCTAGCTTTTTAGTGCGTCGCTCCTCGGTGCTGTATTTTAACTTAATGTGCTTTTTACCAGCGTTTATTTTCTCTTGTGCTTTGCTGCTTGGCCTGGGGGCAAGGGTCTCCACTTACCTGCATTTAAACAGTTGATGCACCGCCGTTTTGGCGGGTCCGGGTCCCGAGGGGGCATATCGATTCAACTTTGGCCGCCATTTTGGATTGGGGCTGTTGGCGCTTTTGCGGGTGCCATCTTAGAGCGTCCTGACGCTCGCTTCAGTCCAGGGGACGCCTATTTAAAGTCGTCCTCTCCGCGCAGCGGGATCGCGCAGCTGGGACGCCGTCGCGTGGCCGGAGTCGTGCCAGAGTCCTGCCCGTCTGCGCCCGTCCGCGCTAAGGACGCGCGGGACTCTGGCCAGGCCCTGCTGGTACGAGGTGCGGCTGGTTATTTCCAGCCATGTTGACTTACTCTTGTGACACCCTGCGTGACTTGGGATGCCGGACTGCTGGCTGTAGCCTACCCCTCCTACATCCATTGGACGGTCCCTATCATTGTGCTGGCTGTCAGTGGTTTTTGGAGCAAGCTACTTCTATTGCCCCCACACGTCCGGTGGCAGCCGTTCGCTACACCTGCCCGGAGCATGTTCTCCGCATTTTTAGTTTTAATGCTAGGTCTCTGGTGTCACATTATCAGGCAGTATTTGACCTGTTGCAGGATGAAAGCCCGGACATCGTGGCTATCACCGAGACATGGCTGAAAGACGAGGACGCAGCCATTATTAATCTGGCATTCCCCCCTGACTATACTGTCCGTACCCTTAATCGATCTTCTAGGGGAGGGGGAATTGCCCTGGCCATTCGTTCTAGTCTTACTTGCTCCTGGACCGCACTGACCATTGCGGGATGTGAAAGTGCGTTGTTTAAGATTCTGGTTACTCCACACTTTTCACTCTCGGGGATGGTGGTCTATCGTCCCCCAGGGAGCGAGGCGGCGTTTCGCGCCGCTTTCCCGGATGTGGTCAGCTCCTTGGTGGTGGGGTGTCCCAATTTTTCGATTCTGGGGGACCTTAATCTCCATTTCGATAGACCCAACCTACCCGCGGTCAGTGGCATTCTCTCGGATTTGGAGGCCTTACAGTTGCTGCAGCTTGTTCAGCAGCCCACCCACATCGGGGGCCATACGCTAGATCCCTTCTTCACCAATTTGACAGATGCCTCTGTCACTGCCGTCTCGCCCCTGGGTTGGACTGATCACTTTTTGGTCGCCATTAGTACCCCTCTATCAGGTAGGACTGTCATCCCTCCTGCTAAGCTGATCGTAAGGCGGCATTGGGGCAAATTACGGTTGGAAGATCTGCACCGTGTCCTCGCTGCAGAGCCATTAGATCCGTTTGTAACTGTTGATTCAGGTTACGATGGGTTCTGCGCGTGGATCTCCAAAGCGCTAGATGCGCTCATTCCACTCACCGCCTGTAAGACCAGTGCCAGAGAATCTAGCCCATGGTACGATGGCGCCCTACGTGCGCTCAAGGGCAGTTGCAGGCGCGCAGAGAGGGCTTGGCGGAAGGCGTACGATTCGGGGAAAAAAGCTATCTATCTCGCCTCCGTCAAAGTATACCATCGGGCTGTGTGCCGTGCTCGGGCATTGTATTATACTGCCGAAGTCGGCAACAGCTCTAACCCCTCGAAAACTATTTTCAAATTGTTGAAGGATCTTCTAGCTAAACGCCCCGATGCTCCGACGACGGGCTCTACTGCTCATTGTGAGGCTCTTGCGGTGTTCTTTCAGGAAAAGGTCCAAAACATCTATACGACCTTTCCATCCACAGGACCCCCAGTTGAGTCTCTGATTTCCATCTGTGGAGACACAGCCCTGCACTCGCTTCCCCTGTTGACATTGGAAGGGTTTAACATCTTGGCAAAGCAGGTGAAATCTGGGTCCCCCGCCGACCCTCTCAGTTCGGCTCTCTTTAGAGATGAGTCGTTCGTGGGTCGGACCGTGGTACACTCCTTGATCAACATCTCATTGGAGTCGGGCACGGTCCCCCTTAGCTGGAAGCGGGCGATGGTTTCCCCCATCCTAAAGAAGCCCTCACTGGACCCAGACAAGCCTGAAAACTATCGGCCTATCTCTTTGCTTCCCTGGCCTACCAAAGTAATGGAGGCCCATGTCAACAAAGTTCTCTCGGCCCACCTCACCCAGTTTAACATCTTGGATCCCACCCAAAATGGCTTCCGTGCTGGTCACAGCACGGAGTCTGCCCTTCTCTCCATGGCTGAACACCTACGCACAGTGATGGATGCGGGGCAGACAGCGGCGCTCGTTTTATTAGATCTGAGCGCCGCGTTCGACACCGTGTCCCATCCTATCCTGTTGCATCGCCTGGAGGAGGTCGGGCTGGGTGGCCCTGCCCTCCAGTGGTTTCGCTCTTTCCTGAACGATCGTTTCTTTAGCGTTGCGTTGCCACCGTACCAGTCCCAATTCCTTCCTCTGAGACAGGGGGTCCCGCAAGGCTCCTCGCTGAGTCCCACGCTTTTCAATCTGTATGTGAGACCGCTGGCTGAGATCGTCAAGCAATGGGACATGACTATGGTCTCGTATGCTGACGATACTCAGCTAGCGGTGACTATCAGCGGGGATGCGGATCGGGATGCCCCCAGGTTTCAGAGTGGACTTAGGGCGGTGGCAAGCTGGATGAAGAACAACTGTCTCCAGCTCAACGCGAAGAAAACCGAGATCATGATCGTTGGCTGGAAGGCGGAACTGTGGGGGGACAAGTGGTGGCCCATTGAACTGGGGCCGGTCCCCCTCCCGGTCACTGAACTTAGGAATCTGGGAGTGTGGATGGATCCCGCTCTCAGTTACGAGGGCCACTCGAAGAAAATCGCGGCCGGCTGTTTTGGCATCTTGCGGTCGCTGAGGCCCATTCTTAAGTTCTTTGACCGTGGTACCAGGCAGCTGATAGTCCAGGCCACGGTATTATCCCGCCTGGACTATGCCAGCTCGCTTTTGGTAGGGACCAACATGGCGGAGACTACCCGCCTTCAACGAGTGCAGAATGCCGCGGCTAGAGCCACTGTAGGCTTACCCCGAAGGAGCGCTGTCTCAGGTGTCTTGAGATCCTTGCATTGGCTCCCCATTAAATCACGCATCCAGTTCAAGGTGCTGTGCTTGGCGTTCAAGATCTTGAGGGGAGTAGGTCCGCCAATTCTCGCTGACCTCCTGTCGTGGTATGTTCCTTCCCGCGCTTTGAGATCGGGAAGCCAAGCGCTCGCGGTGGTCCCCCGATACAGGTTGTGTCGGGCTGGTGGTCGCTCTTTTCGGGTGAGGGCGGCTGAACTCTGGAATTCCCTCCCAGTGGACTTGCGGCTACTGACTGACCTCTTGGCCTTTCGCAAAGCTCTGAAAACGTTTCTTTTTAATTAGATCTTTTTTCTGTGTTGTGTTTCTGCTATCTGTTGCTCTTTGCCTGCCATGCGCCAGGACGCCCCTTGGCTGGGGCAGCTGTGCGCAATACAAAAGTGCATAACATAACATAACATAACATAACATGCTTGTGTGTCCCATGAAGAGACCGGAGATTATAGGCATGCCTGTGTGTCCCATGAAGAGACCGGAGATTGTAGGTATGCCTGTGTGTCCCATGAAGAGACCGGAGATTATAGGCATGCCAGTGTGTCCCATGAAGAGACCAGAGATTATAGGCATGCCTGTGTGTCCCATGAAGAAACCGGAGATTATAGGCATGCTTGTGAGTCCCACGAAGAGACCTCAGATCATAGGCATGCCTGTGTGTCCCATGAAGAGACCGGAGATTATAGGCATGCCTGTGTGTCCCATGAAGAGACCGGAGATTATAGGCATGCCCGTGTGTCCCATGAAGGGACCGGAGATTATAGGCATGCCTGTGTGTCTGATAGGAGACCCGAGATTATAGGCATGCCTGTGTGTCCCATGAAAAGACTAGAGATTATAGGCATGCCTGTGTGTCCCAGAAAGAGACTGGAGATTATAGGCATGCCTGTGTGTCCCATGAAGAAACCGGAGATTATAGGCATTCTTGTGAGTCCCATGAAGAGACCTCAGAATATAGGCATGCCTGTGTGTCCCATGAAGAGACCGGAGATTATAGGCTTGCCTGTGTGTCCCATGAAGAGACCGGAGATTATAGGCATGCCTGTGTGTCCCATGAGGAGACCTCGGGTTATAGGCATGCCTGTGTGTCCAATGAAGAGACCGGAGATTATAGGCATGCCTGTGCATCCCATGAAGAGACCGGAGATTATAGGCATGCCTGTGTGTCCCATGAAGAGACCGGAGATTATAGGCATGCCTGTGTGTCCCATGAAGAGACCGGAGATTATAGGCATGCTTGTGAGTCCCACAAAGAGACCTCAGATCATAGGCATGCCTGTGTGTCCCATGAAGAGACCGGAAATTATAGGCATGCCTGTGTGTCCCATGAAGAGACCGGAGATTATAGGCATGCCTGTGTGTCCCAAGAAGAGACCTCGGATTATAGGCATGCCTGTGTGTCCCATGAAGTGACCTCAGATTATAGGCAGGACTGTGTGTCCCATGAAGAGACCTTCGATTATAGGCATGCCTGTGTGTCCCATGAAGAGACCAGAGATTATATGCATGCCTGTGTGTCCCATGAAGAGACAGGAGATTATAGGCATGCCTGTGTGTCCCATGAAGAGACCGGAGATTATAGGCATGCTGTGTGTCCCATGAAGAGACCGGAGATTATAGGCATGCTTGTGTGTCCCATGAAGAGACCTCAGATTATAGGCATGCCTGTGTGTCCCACGAAGAGACCTCGGATTATAGGCATGCCTGTGTGTCCCATGAAGAAACTGGAGATTATAGGCATGCCTGTGTGTTCCATGAAGAGACCTCGGATTATAGGCATGCCTGTGTGTCCCATGAAGAGACCAGAGATTATAGGCATGCCTGTGTCTCCCATGTAGAGACCATGGATTATAGGCATGCCTGTGTATCCCATGAAGAGACCTCGGATTATAGGCGTCAGGCTCTGCTGTTACTTTTGGCCTAGCTTTTTAGTGCGTCGCTCCTCGGCGCTGTATTTTAACTTAATGTGCTTTTTACCAGCGTTTATTTTCTCTTGTGCTTTGCTGCTTGGCCTGGGGGCAAGGGTCTCCACTTACCTGCATTTAAACAGTTGATGCACCGCCGTTTTGGCGGGTCCGGGTCCCGAGGGGGCATATCGATTCAACTTTGGCCGCCATTTTGGATTGGGGCTGTTGGCGCTTTTGCGGGCGCCATCTTAGAGCGTCCTGACGCTCGCTTCAGTCCAGGGGACGCCTATTTAAAGTAGTCCTCTCCGCGCAGCGGGATCGCGCAGCTGGGACGCCGTCGCGTGGCCGGAGTCGTGCCAGAGTCCTGCCCGCCTGCGCCCGTCCACGCTAAGGACGCGCGGGACTCTGGCCAGGCCCTGCTGGTACGAGGTGCGGCTGGTTATTTCCAGCCATGTTGACTTACTCTTGTGACACCCTGCGTGACTTGGGACGCCGGACTGCTGGCTGTAGCCTACCCCTCCTACATCCATTGGACGGTCCCTATCATTGTGCTGGCTGTCAGTGGTTTTTGGAGCAAGCTACTTCTATTGCCCCCACACGTCCGGTGGCAGCCGTTCGCTACACCTGCCCGGAGCATGTTCTCCGCATTTTTAGTTTTAATGCTAGGTCTCTGGTGTCACATTATCAGGCAGTATTTGACCTGTTGCAGGATGAAAGCCCGGACATCGTGGCTATCACCGAGACATGGCTGAAAGACGAGGACGCAGCCATTATTAATCTGGCATTCCCCCCTGACTATACTGTCCGTACCCTTAATCGATCTTCTAGGGGATGGGGAATTGCCCTGGCCATTCGTTCTAGTCTTACTTGCTCCTGGACCGCACTGACCATTGCGGGATGTGAAAGTGCGTTGTTTAAGATTCTGGTTACTCCACACTTTTCACTCTCGGGGATGGTGGTCTATCGTCCCCCAGGGAGCGAGGCGGCGTTTCGCGCCGCTTTCCCGGATGTGGTCAGCTCCTTGGTGGTGGGGTGTCCCAATTTTTCGATTCTGGGGGACCTTAATCTCCATTTCGATAGACCCAACCTACCCGCGGTCAGTGGCATTCTCTCGGATTTGGAGGCCTTACAGTTGCTGCAGCTTGTTCAGCAGCCCACCCACATCGGGGGCCATACGCTAGATCCCTTCTTCACCAATTTGACAGATGCCTCTGTCACTGCCGTCTCGCCCCTGGGTTGGACTGATCACTTTTTGGTCGCCATTAGTACCCCTCTATCAGGTAGGACTGTCATCCCTCCTGCTAAGCTGATCGTAAGGCGGCATTGGGGCAAATTACGGTTGGAAGATCTGCACCGTGTCCTCGCTGCAGAGCCATTAGATCCGTTTGTAACTGTTGATTCAGGTTACGATGGGTTCTGCGCGTGGATCTCCAAAGCGCTAGATGCGCTCATTCCACTCACCGCCTGTAAGACCAGTGCCAGAGAATCTAGCCCATGGTACGATGGCGCCCTACGTGCGCTCAAGGGCAGTTGCAGGCGCGCAGGAAGGGCTTGGCGGAAGGCGTACGATTCGGGGAAAAAAGCTATCTATCTCGCCTCCGTCAAAGTATACCATCGGGCTGTGTGCCGTGCTCGGGCATTGTATTATACTGCCGAAGTCGGCAACAGCTCTAACCCCTCGAAAACTATTTTCAAATTGTTGAAGGATCTTCTAGCTAAACGCCCCGATGCTCCGACGACGGGCTCTACTGCTCATTGTGAGGCTCTTGCGGTGTTCTTTCAGGAAAAGGTCCAAAACATCTATACGACCTTTCCATCCACAGGACCCCCAGTTGAGTCTCTGATTTCCATCTGTGGAGACACAGCCCTGCACTCGCTTCCCCTGTTGACATTGGAAGGGTTTAACATCTTGGCAAAGCAGGTGAAATCTGGGTCCCCCGCCGACCCTCTCAGTTCGGCTCTCTTTAGAGATGAGTCGTTCGTGGGTCGGACCGTGGTACACTCCTTGATCAACATCTCATTGGAGTCGGGCACGGTCCCCCTTAGCTGGAAGCGGGCGATGGTTTCCCCCATCCTAAAGAAGCCCTCACTGGACCCAGACAAGCCTGAAAACTATCGGCCTATCTCTTTGCTTCCCTGGCCTACCAAAGTAATGGAGGCCCATGTCAACAAAGTTCTCTCGGCCCACCTCACCCAGTTTAACATCTTGGATCCCACCCAAAATGGCTTCCGTGCTGGTCACAGCACGGAGTCTGCCCTTCTCTCCATGGCTGAACACCTACGCACAGTGATGGATGCGGGGCAGACAGCGGCGCTCGTTTTATTAGATCTGAGCGCCGCGTTCGACACCGTGTCCCATCCTATCCTGTTGCATCGCCTGGAGGAGGTCGGGCTGGGTGGCCCTGCCCTCCAGTGGTTTCGCTCTTTCCTGAACGATCGTTTCTTTAGCGTTGCGTTGCCACCGTACCAGTCCCAATTCCTTCCTCTGAGACAGGGGGTCCCGCAAGGCTCCTCGCTGAGTCCCACGCTTTTCAATCTGTATGTGAGACCGCTGGCTGAGATCGTCAAGCAATGGGACATGACTATGGTCTCGTATGCTGACGATACTCAGCTAGCGGTGACTATCAGCGGGGATGCGGATCGGGATGCCCCCAGGTTTCAGAGTGGACTTAGGGCGGTGGCAAGCTGGATGAAGAACAACTGTCTCCAGCTCAACGCGAAGAAAACCGAGATCATGATCGTTGGCTGGAAGGCGGAACTGTGGGGGGACAAGTGGTGGCCCATTGAACTGGGGCCGGTCCCCCTCCCGGTCACTGAACTTAGGAATCTGGGAGTGTGGATGGATCCCGCTCTCAGTTACGAGGGCCACTCGAAGAAAATCGCGGCCGGCTGTTTTGGCATCTTGCGGTCGCTGAGGCCCATTCTTAAGTTCTTTGACCGTGGTACCAGGCAGCTGATAGTCCAGGCCACGGTATTATCCCGCCTGGACTATGCCAGCTCGCTTTTGGTAGGGACCAACATGGCGGAGACTACCCGCCTTCAACGAGTGCAGAATGCCGCGGCTAGAGCCACTGTAGGCTTACCCCGAAGGAGCGCTGTCTCAGGTGTCTTGAGATCCTTGCATTGGCTCCCCATTAAATCACGCATCCAGTTCAAGGTGCTGTGCTTGGCGTTCAAGATCTTGAGGGGAGTAGGTCCGCCAATTCTCGCTGACCTCCTGTCGTGGTATGTTCCTTCCCGCGCTTTGAGATCGGGAAGCCAAGCGCTCGCGGTGGTCCCCCGATACAGGTTGTGTCGGGCTGGTGGTCGCTCTTTTCGGGTGAGGGCGGCTGAACTCTGGAATTCCCTCCCAGTGGACTTGCGGCTACTGACTGACCTCTTGGCCTTTCGCAAAGCTCTGAAAACGTTTCTTTTTAATTAGATCTTTTTTCTGTGTTGTGTTTCTGCTATCTGTTGCTCTTTGCCTGCCATGCGCCAGGACGCCCCTTGGCTGGGGCAGCTGTGCGCAATACAAAAGTGCATAACATAACATAACATAACATAACATGCTTGTGTGTCCCATGAAGAGACCGGAGATTATAGGCATGCCTGTGTGTCCCATGAAGAGACCGGAGATTGTAGGTATGCCTGTGTGTCCCATGAAGAGACCGGAGATTATAGGCATGCCTGTGTGTCCCATGAAGAGACCAGAGATTATAGGCATGCCTGTGTGTCCCATGAAGAAACCGGAGATTATAGGCATGCTTGTGAGTCCCACGAAGAGACCTCAGATCATAGGCATGCCTGTGTGTCCCATGAAGAGACCGGAGATTATAGGCATGCCTGTGTGTCCCATGAAGAGACTGGAGATTATAGGCATGCCTATGTGTCCCAAGAAGAGACCTCAGATTATAGGCATGCCTGTGTGTCCCATGAAAAGACTAGAGATTATAGGCATGCCTGTGTGTCCCAGGAAGAGACTGGAGATTATAGGCATGCCTGTGTGTCCCATGAAGAAACCGGAGATTATAGGCATTCTTGTGAGTCCCATGAAGAGACCTCAGAATATATGCATGCCTGTGTGTCCCATGAAGAGACCGGAGATTATAGGCTTGCCTGTGTGTCCCATGAAGAGACCGGAGATTATAGGCATGCCTGTGTGTCCCATGAGGAGACCTCGGGTTATAGGCATGCCTGTGTGTCCAATGAAGAGACCGGAGATTATAGGCATGCCTGTGCATCCCATGAAGAGACCGGAGATTATAGGCATGCCTGTGTGTCCCATGAAGAGACCGGAGATTATAGGCATGCCTGTGTGTCCCATGAAGAGACCGGAGATTATAGGCATGCTTGTGAGTCCCACAAAGAGACCTCAGATCATAGGCATGCCTGTGTGTCCCATGAAGAGACCAGAAATTATAGGCATGCCTGTGTGTCCCATGAAGAGACCGGAGATTATAGGCATGCCTGTGTGTCCCAAGAAGAGACCTCGGATTATAGGCATGCCTGTGTGTCCCATGAAGTGACCTCAGATTATAGGCAGGACTGTGTGTCCCATGAAGAGACCTTCGATTATAGGCATGCCTGTGTGTCCCATGAAGAGACCAGAGATTATATGCATGCCTGTGTGTCCCATGAAGAGACAGGAGATTATAGGCATGCCTGTGTGTCCCATGAAGAGACCGGAGATTATAGGCATGCTGTGTGTCCCATGAAGAGACCGGAGATT
Source organism: Triturus cristatus (assembly GCF_964204655.1). Classification (NCBI taxonomy): domain Eukaryota; kingdom Metazoa; phylum Chordata; class Amphibia; order Caudata; family Salamandridae; genus Triturus; species Triturus cristatus. The sequence goes on along the minus strand of NC_140595.1, from coordinate 465,478,113 downwards.
ATAGGCATGCTTGTGTGTCCCATGAAGAGACCTCAGATTATAGGCATGCCTGTGTGTCCCATGAAGAGACCTCGGATTATAGGCATGCCTGTGTGTCCCATGAAGAAACTGGAGATTATAGGCATGCCTGTGTGTTCCATGAAGAGACCTCGGATTATAGGCATGCCTGTGTGTCCCATGAAGAGACCAGAGATTATAGGCATGCCTGTGTCTCCCATGTAGAGACCTTGGATTATAGGCATGCCTGTGTATCCCATGAAGAGACCTCGGATTATAGGCATGCTTGTGTGTCCCATGAAGAGACCGGAGATTATAGGCATGCCTGTGTGTCCCATGAAGAGACCGGAGATTGTAGGTATGCCTGTGTGTCCCATGAAGAGACCGGAGATTATAGGCATGCCTGTGTGTCCCATGAAGAGACCAGAGATTATAGGCATGCCTGTGTGTCCCATGAAGAAACCGGAGATTATAGGCATGCTTGTGAGTCCCACGAAGAGACCTCAGATCATAGGCATGCCTGTGTGTCCCATGAAGAGACCGGAGATTATAGGCATGCCTGTGTGTCCCATGAAGAGACTGGAGATTATAGGCATGCCTGTGTGTCCCAAGAAGAGACCTCAGATTATAGGCATGCCTGTGTGTCCCATGAAAAGACCTCGGATTATAGGCATGCCTGTGTGTCCCATGAAGAGACCTCAGATTATAGGCAGGACTGTGTGTCCCATGAAGAGACCTTCGATTATAGGCATGCCTGTGTGTCCCATGAAGAGACCAGAGATTATATGCATGCCTGTGTGTCCCATGAAGAGACAGGAGATTATAGGCATGCCTGTGTGTCCCATGAAGAGACCGGAGATTATAGGCATGCTGTGTGTCCCATGAAGAGACCGGAGATTATAGGCATGCTTGTGTGTCCTATGAAGAGACCTCAGATTATAGGTATGCCTGTGTGTCCCATGAAGAGAACTCAGATTATAGGCATGCCTGTGTGTCCCATGAAGAGACCTCGGATTATAGGCATGCCTGTGTGTCCCATGAAGAGACTGGAGATTATAGGCATGCCTGTGTGTCCCATGAAGAGACAGGAGATTATAGGCATGCCTGTGTGTCCCATGAAGAGACCAGTGATTATAGGCATGCCTGTGTGTCCCATGAAGAGACCGGAGATTATAGGCATGCCTGTGTGTCCCATGAAGAGACCGGAGATTATAGGCATGCTTGTGAGTCCCATAAAGAGAACTCGGATTATAGGCATGCCTGTGTGTCCCATGAAGAGACCTCAGATTATATGCTTGCCTGTGTGTCCCATGAAGAGACCAGAGATTATAGGCATGCCTGTGTGTCCCATGAAGAGACAGGAGATTATAGGCATGCATGTGTGTCCCATGAAGAGACCAGAGAGTATAGGTATGCCTGTGTGTCCCATGAAGAGACCAGAGATTATAGGCATGCCTGTGTGTCCCATGAAGAGACCAGAGATTATAGGCATGCCTGTGTGTCCCATGAAGAGACCGGAGTTTATAGGCATGCCTGTGTGTCCCATGAAGAGACCGGAGATTATAGGCATGCCTGTGTGTCCCATGAAGAGACCGGAGATTATAGGCATGCTTGTGAGTCCCATGAAGAGACCGGAGATTATAGGCATGCCTGTGTGTCCCATGAAGAGATCGGAGTTTATAGGCATGCCTATGTGTCCCATGAAGAGACCGGAGATTATAGGCATGCCTGTGTGTCCCATGAAGAGACCTCGGATTATAAGCATGCCTGTGTGTCCCATGAAGAGACCGGAGATTATAGGCATGCCTGTGTGTCCCATGAAGAGACAGGAGATTATAGGCATGCATGTGTGTCCCATGAAGAGACTGGAGATTATAGGCATGCCTGTGTGTCCCATGAAGAGACCAGAGATTATAGGCATGCCTGTGTGTCCCATGAAGAGCTTGGATATTATAGGCATGCCTGTGTGTCCCATGAAGAGACCGGAGATTATAGGCATGCTTGTGAGTCCCATGAAGAGTTCTCAGATTATAGGCATGCCTGTGTGTCCCATGAAGAGACCGGAGATTATAGGCATGCCTGTGTGTCCCATGAAGAGACCAGAGATTATATGCATGCCTGTGTGTCCCATGAAGAGACAGGAGATTATAGGCATGCCTGTGTGTCCCATGAAGAGACCGGAGATTATAGGCATGCTGTGTGTCCCATGAAGAGACCGGAGATTATAGGCATGCTTGTGTGTCCTATGAAGAGACCTCAGATTATAGGTATGCCTGTGTGTCCCATGAAGAGAACTCAGATTATAGGCATGCCTGTGTGTCCCATGAAGAGACCTCGGATTATAGGCATGCCTGTGTGTCCCATGAAGAGACTGGAGATTATAGGCATGCCTGTGTGTCCCATGAAGAGACAGGAGATTATAGGCATGCCTGTGTGTCCCATGAAGAGACCAGTGATTATAGGCATGCCTGTGTGTCCCATGAAGAGACCGGAGATTATAGGCATGCCTGTGTGTCCCATGAAGAGACCGGAGATTATAGGCATGCTTGTGAGTCCCATAAAGAGAACTCGGATTATAGGCATGCCTGTGTGTCCCATGAAGAGACCTCAGATTATAGGCTTGCCTGTGTGTCCCATGAAGAGACCAGAGATTATAGGCATGCCTGTGTGTCCCATGAAGAGACAGGAGATTATAGGCATGCATGTGTGTCCCATGAAGAGACCAGAGAGTATAGGTATGCCTGTGTGTCCCATGAAGAGACCAGAGATTATAGGCATGCCTGTGTGTCCCATGAAGAGACCAGAGATTATAGGCATGCCTGTGTGTCCCATGAAGAGACCGGAGTTTATAGGCATGCCTGTGTGTCCCATGAAGAGACCGGAGATTATAGGCATGCCTGTGTGTCCCATGAAGAGATCGGAGTTTATAGGCATGCCTATGTGTCCCATGAAGAGACCGGAGATTATAGGCATGCCTGTGTGTCCCATGAAGAGACCTCGGATTATAAGCATGCCTGTGTGTCCCATGAAGAGACCGGAGATTATAGGCATGCCTGTGTGTCCCATGAAGAGACAGGAGATTATAGGCATGCATGTGTGTCCCATGAAGAGACTGGAGATTATAGGCATGCCTGTGTGTCCCATGAAGAGACCAGAGATTATAGGCATGCCTGTGTGTCCCATGAAGAGCTTGGATATTATAGGCATGCCTGTGTGTCCCATGAAGAGACCGGAGATTATAGGCATGCTTGTGAGTCCCATGAAGAGTTCTCAGATTATAGGCATGCCTGTGTGTCCCATGAAGAGACCGGAGATTATAGGCATGCCTGTGTGTCCCATGAAGAGACCAGAGATTATAGGCATGCCTGTGTGTCCCATGAAGAGACCTCGGATTATAGGCATGCCTGTGTGTCCCATGAAGAGACCTCAGATTATAGGCATGCCTGTGTGTCCCATGAAGAGACCAGAGATTATAGGCATGCCTGTGTGTCCTATGAAGAGACCTCGGATTATAGGCATGCCTATGTGTCCAATGAAGAGACCGGAGATTATAGGCATGCCTGTGCATCCCATGAAGAGACCAGAGATTATAGGCATGCCTTTGTGTCCCATGAAGAGACCTCAGATTATAGGCATGCCTGTGTGTCCCATGAAGAGACCTTGGATTATAGGCATGCCTGTGTGTCCCATGAAGAAACTAGAGATTATAGGCATGCCTATGTGTCCCATGAAGAGACCTTGGATTATAGGCATGCCTGTGTGTCCCATGAAGAGACCTCGGATTATAGGCATGCCTGTGTGTCCCATGAAGAGACCAGAGATTATAGGCATGCCAGTGTCTTCCACGTAGAGGCCTCAGATTATAGGCATGCCTGTGTATCCCATGAAGAGACCTCGGATTATAGGCATGCTTGTGTGTCCCATGAAAAGACTGGAGAATAGAGGCATGCCTGTGTGTCCCATGAAGAGACCTCGGATTATAGGGATGCCTGTGTGTCCCATGAAGAGACCGGAGATTATAGGCATGCCCGTTTGTCCCATGAAGGGACCGGAGATTATAGGCATGCCTGTGTGTCCCATGAAGAAACTGGAGATTATAGGCATGCCTGTGTGTCCCATGAAGAGACCTTGGATTATAGGCATGCCTGTGTGTCCCATGAAGAGGCCTCGGATTATAGGCATGCCTGTGTGTCCCATGAAGAGACCAGAGATTATAGGCATGCCTGTGTCTCCCATGTAGAGACCTCGGATTATAGGCATGCCTGTGTGTCCCATGAAGAGACCTCGGATTATAGGCATGCTTTGTGTGTCCCATGAAGAGACTGGAGATTAGAGGCATGCCTGTGTGTCCCATGAAGAGACCTCAGATTATAGGCATGCCTGTGTGTCCCATGAAGAGACCAGAGATTATAGGCATGCCCGTGTGTCCCATGAAGGAACCGGAGATTATAGGCATGCCTGTGTGTCTGATAGGAGACCCGAGATTATAGGCATGCCTGTGTGTCCCATGAAAAGACTAGAGATTATAGGCATGCCTGTGTGTCCCAGGAAGAGACTGGAGATTATAGGCATGCCTGTGTGTATCATGAAGAAACCGGAGATTATAGGCATTCTTGTGAGTCCCATGAAGAGACCTCAGAATATAGGCATGCCTGTGTGTCCCATGAAGAGACCGGAGATTATAGGCTTGCCTGTGTGTCCCATGAAGAGAACGGAGATTATAGGCATGCCTGTGTGTCCCATGAAGAGACCTCGGGTTATAGGCATGCCTGTGTGTCCAATGAAGAGACCGGAGATTATAGGCATGCCTGTGCATCCCATGAAGAGACCGGAGATTATAGGCATGCCTGTGTGTCCCATGAAGAGACCGGAGATTATAGGCATGCCTGTGTGTCCCATGAAGAGACCGGAGATTATAGGCATGCTTGTGAGTCCCACGAAGAGACCTCAGATCATAGGCATGCCTGTGTGTCCCATGAAGAGACCGGAAATTATAGGCATGCCTGTGTGTCCCATGAAGAGACCGTAGATTATAGGCATGCCTGTGTGTCCCAAGAAGAGACCTTGGATTATAGGCATGCCTGTGTGTCCCATGAAGAGACCTCGGATTATAGGCATGCCTGTGTGTCCCATGAAGAGACCTCAGATTATAGGCAGGACTGTGTGTCCCATGAAGAGACCTTCGATTATAGGCATGCCTGTGTGTCCCATGAAGAGACCAGAGATTATATGCATGCCTGTGTGTCCCATGAAGAGACAGGAGATTAAAGGCATGCCTGTGTGTCCCATGAAGAGACCGGAGATTATAGGCATGCTGTGTGTCCCATGAAGAGACCGGAGATTATAGGCATGCTTGTGTGTCCCATGAAGAGACCTCAGATTATAGGCATGCATGTGTGTCCCATGAAGAGACCTCGGATTATAGGCATGCCTGTGTGTCCCATGAAGAAACTGGAGATTATAGGCATGCCTGTGTGTTCCATGAAGAGACCTCGGATTATAGGCATGCCTGTGTGTCCCATGAAGAGACCAGAGATTATAGGCATGCCTGTGTGTCCCATGAAGAGACCTCGGATTATAGGCATGCCTGTGTGTCCAATGAAGAGACCGGAGATTATAGGCATGCCTGTGCGTCCCTTGAAGAGACTGGAGATTATAGGCATGCTAGTGTGTCTCATGAAGAGACCAGAGATTATAGGCATGCCTGTGTGTCCCATGAAGAGACCTCGGATTATAGGCATGCCTGTGTGTCCCATGAAGAGACCTCGGATTATAGGCATGCCTGTGTGTCCCATTAAGAGACCTCGGATTATAGGCATGCCTGTGTATCCCATGAAGAAACTGGAGATTATAGGCATGCCTGTGTGACCCATGAAGAGACCTTGGATTATAGGCATGCCTGTGTGTCCCATGAAGAGACCTCGGATTATAGGCATGTCTGTGTGTCCCATGAAGAGACCAGAGATTATAGGCATGCCTGTGTCTCCCATGTAGAGACCTCGGATTATAGGCATGCCTGTGTATCCCATAAAGAGACCTCGGATTATAGGCATGCTTTTGTGTCCCATGAAGAGACTGGAGATTAAAAGCATGCCTGTGTGTCCCATGAAGAGACCTCAGATTATAGGCATGCCTGTGTGTCCCATGAAGAGACCGGAGATTATAGGCATGCCCGTGTCCCCCACAAAGGGACCAGAGATTATAGGCATGCCTGTGTGTCCCATGAAGAAACTGGTGATTATAAGCATGCCTGTGTGTCCCATGAAGAGACCTTGGATTATAGGCATGTCTGTGTGTCCCATGAAGAGACCTCGGATTATAGGCATGCCTGTGTCTCCCATGTAGAGACCTCGGATTATAGGCATGCCTGTGTATCCCATGAAGAGACCTCGGATTATAGGCATGCTTTTGTGTCCCATGAAGAGACTGGAGATTAAAAGCATGCCTGTGTGTCCCATGAAGAGACCTCAGATTATAGGCATGCCTGTGTGTCCCATGAAGAGACCGGAGATTATAGGCATGCCCGTGTCCCCCACAAAGGGACCAGAGATTATAGGCATGCCTGTGTGTCCCATGAAGAGACCTCGGATTATAGGCATGCCTATGTGTCCCATGAAGAGACCAGAGATTATAGGCATGCCAGTGTCTTCCATGTAGAGGCCTCAGATTATAGGCATGCCTGTGTATCCCATGAAGAGACCTCGGATTATAGGCATGCTTGTATGTCCCATGAAAAGACTGGAGATTAGAGGCATGCCTGTGTGTCCCATGAAGAGACCTCGGATTATAGGCATGCCTGTGTGTCCCATGAAGAGACCGGAGATTATAGGCATGCCCGTTTGTCCCATGAAGGGACCGGAGATTATAGGCATGCCTGTGTGTCCCATGAAGAAACTGGAGATTATAGGCATGCCTGTGTGTCCCATGAAGAGACCTTGGATTATAGGCATGCCTGTGTGTCCCATAAAGAGACCTCGGATTATAGGCATGCCTGTGTGTCCCATGAAGAGACCAGAGATTATAGGCATGCCTGTGTGTCCCATGAAGAGACCTCGGATTATAGGCATGCTTTGTGTGTCCCATGAAGAGACTGGAGATTAGAGGCATGCCTGTGTGTCCCATGAAGAGACCTCGGATTATAGGCATGCCTGTGTGTCCCATGAAGAGACCAGAGATTATAGGCATGCCCGTGTGTCCCATGAAGGGACCGGAGATTATAGGCATGCCTGTGTGTCTGATAGGAGACCCGAGATTATAGGCATGCCTGTGTGTCCCATGAAAAGACTAGAGATTATAGGCATGCCTGTGTGTCCCAGGAAAAGACTGGAGATTATAGGCATGCCTGTGTGTCCCATGAAGAAACCAGAGATTATAGGCATTCTTGTGAGTCCCATGAAGAGACCTCAGAATATAGGCATACCTGTGTGTCCCATGAAGAGACCGGAGATTATAGGCTTGCCTGTGTGTCCCATGAAGAGACCGGAGATTATAGGCATGCCTGTGTGTCCCATGAGGAGACCTCGGGTTATAGGCATGCCTGTGTGTCCAATGAAGAGACCGGAGATTATAGGCATGCCTGTGCATCCCATGAAGAGACCGGAGATTATAGGCATGCCTGTGTGTCCCATGAAGAGACCGGAGATTATAGGCATGCCTGTGTGTCCCATGAAGAGACCAGAGATTATAGGCATGCTTGTGAGTCCCACAAAGAGACCTCAGATCATAGGCATGCCTGTGTGTCCCATGAAGAGACCAGAAATTATAGGCATGCCTGTGTGTCCCATGAAGAGACCGGAGATTATAGGCATGCCTGTGTGTCCCAAGAAGAGACCTCGGATTATAGGCATGCCTGTGTGTCCCATGAAGTGACCTCAGATTATAGGCAGGACTGTGTGTCCCATGAAGAGACCTTCGATTATAGGCATGCCTGTGTGTCCCATGAAGAGACCAGAGATTATATGCATGCCTGTGTGTCCCATGAAGAGACAGGAGATTATAGGCATGCCTGTGTGTCCCATGAAGAGACCGGAGATTATAGGCATGCTGTGTGTCCCATGAAGAGACCGGAGATTATAGGCATGCTTGTGTGTCCCATGAAGAGACCTCAGATTATAGGCATGCCTGTGTGTCCCATGAAGAGACCTCGGATTATAGGCATGCCTGTGTGTCCCATGAAGAAACTGGACATTATAGGCATGCCTGTGTGTTCCATGAAGAGACCTCGGATTATAGGCATGCCTGTGTGTCCCATGAAGAGACCAGAGATTATAGGCATGCCTGTGTCTCCCATGTAGAGACCTTGGATTATAGGCATGCCTGTGTATCCCATGAAGAGACCTCGGATTATAGGCATGCTTGTGTGTCCCATGAAGAGACCGGAGATTATAGGCATGCCTGTGTGTCCCATGAAGAGACCGGAGATTGTAGGTATGCCTGTGTGTCCCATGAAGAGACCGGAGATTATAGGCATGCTTGTGTGTCCCATGAAGAGACCTCAGATTATAGGCATGCATGTGTGTCCCATGAAGAGACCTCGGATTATAGGCATGCTTGTGTGTCCCATGAAGAGACCTCAGATTATAGGCATGCATGTGTGTCCCATGAAGAGACCTCGGATTATAGGCATGCCTGTGTGTCCCATGAAGAAACTGGAGATTATAGGCATGCCTGTGTGTTCCATGAAGAGACCTCGGATTATAGGCATGCCTGTGTGTCCCATGAAGAGACCAGAGATTATAGGCATGCCTGTGTGTCCCATGAAGAGACCTCGGATTATAGGCATGCCTGTGTGTCCAATGAAGAGACCGGAGATTATAGGCATGCCTGTGCGTCCCTTGAAGAGACTGGAGATTATAGGCATGCTAGTGTGTCTCATGAAGAGACCAGAGATTATAGGCATGCCTGTGTGTCCCATGAAGAGACCTCGGATTATAGGCATGCCTGTGTGTCCCATGAAGAGACCTCGGATTATAGGCATGCCTGTGTGTCCCATTAAGAGACCTCGGATTATAGGCATGCCTGTGTATCCCATGAAGAAACTGGAGATTATAGGCATGCCTGTGTGACCCATGAAGAGACCTTGGATTATAGGCATGCCTGTGGGTCCCATGAAGAGACCTCGGATTATAGGCATGTCTGTGTGTCCCATGAAGAGACCAGAGATTATAGGCATGCCTGTGTCTCCCATGTAGAGACCTCGGATTATAGGCATGCCTGTGTATCCCATAAAGAGACCTCGGATTATAGGCATGCTTTTGTGTCCCATGAAGAGACTGGAGATTAAAAGCATGCCTGTGTGTCCCATGAAGAGACCTCAGATTATAGGCATGCCTGTGTGTCCCATGAAGAGACCGGAGATTATAGGCATGCCCGTGTCCCCCACAAAGGGACCAGAGATTATAGGCATGCCTGTGTGTCCCATGAAGAAACTGGTGATTATAAGCATGCCTGTGTGTCCCATGAAGAGACCTTGGATTATAGGCATGTCTGTGTGTCCCATGAAGAGACCTCGGATTATAGGCATGCCTGTGTCTCCCATGTAGAGACCTCGGATTATAGGCATGCCTGTGTATCCCATGAAGAGACCTCGGATTATAGGCATGCTTTTGTGTCCCATGAAGAGACTGGAGATTAAAAGCATGCCTGTGTGTCCCATGAAGAGACCTCAGATTATAGGCATGCCTGTGTGTCCCATGAAGAGACCGGAGATTATAGGCATGCCCGTGTCCCCCACAAAGGGACCAGAGATTATAGGCATGCCTGTGTGTCCCATGAAGAGACCTCGGATTATAGGCATGCCTATGTGTCCCATGAAGAGACCAGAGATTATAGGCATGCCAGTGTCTTCCATGTAGAGGCCTCAGATTATAGGCATGCCTGTGTATCCCATGAAGAGACCTCGGATTATAGGCATGCTTGTATGTCCCATGAAAAGACTGGAGATTAGAGGCATGCCTGTGTGTCCCATGAAGAGACCTCGGATTATAGGCATGCCTGTGTGTCCCATGAAGAGACCGGAGATTATAGGCATGCCCGTTTGTCCCATGAAGGGACCGGAGATTATAGGCATGCCTGTGTGTCCCATGAAGAAACTGGAGATTATAGGCATGCCTGTGTGTCCCATGAAGAGACCTTGGATTATAGGCATGCCTGTGTGTCCCATAAAGAGACCTCGGATTATAGGCATGCCTGTGTGTCCCATGAAGAGACCAGAGATTATAGGCATGCCTGTGTCTCCCATGTCGAGACCTCGGATTATAGGCATGCCTGTGTGTCCCATGAAGAGACCTCGGATTATAGGCATGCTTTGTGTGTCCCATGAAGAGACTGGAGATTAGAGGCATGCCTGTGTGTCCCATGAAGAGACCTCGGATTATAGGCATGCCTGTGTGTCCCATGAAGAGACCAGAGATTATAGGCATGCCCGTGTGTCCCATGAAGGGACCGGAGATTATAGGCATGCCTGTGTGTCTGATAGGAGACCCGAGATTATAGGCATGCCTGTGTGTCCCATGAAAAGACTAGAGATTATAGGCATGCCTGTGTGTCCCAGGAAGAGACTGGAGATTATAGGCATGCCTGTGTGTCCCATGAAGAAACCAGAGATTATAGGCATTCTTGTGAGTCCCATGAAGAGACCTCAGAATATAGGCATACCTGTGTGTCCCATGAAGAGACCGGAGATTATAGGCTTGCCTGTGTGTCCCATGAAGAGACCGGAGATTATAGGCATGCCTGTGTGTCCCATGAGGAGACCTCGGGTTATAGGCATGCCTGTGTGTCCAATGAAGAGACCGGAGATTATAGGCATGCCTGTGCATCCCATGAAGAGACCGGAGATTATAGGCATGCCTGTGTGTCCCATGAAGAGACCGGAGATTATAGGCATGCCTGTGTGTCCCATGAAGAGACCAGAGATTATAGGCATGCTTGTGAGTCCCACAAAGAGACCTCAGATCATAGGCATGCCTGTGTGTCCCATGAAGAGACCAGAAATTATAGGCATGCCTGTGTGTCCCATGAAGAGACCGGAGATTATAGGCATGCCTGTGTGTCCCAAGAAGAGACCTCGGATTATAGGCATGCCTGTGTGTCCCATGAAGTGACCTCAGATTATAGGCAGGACTGTGTGTCCCATGAAGAGACCTTCGATTATAGGCATGCCTGTGTGTCCCATGAAGAGACCAGAGATTATATGCATGCCTGTGTGTCCCATGAAGAGACAGGAGATTATAGGCATGCCTGTGTGTCCCATGAAGAGACCGGAGATTATAGGCATGCTGTGTGTCCCATGAAGAGACCGGAGATTATAGGCATGCTTGTGTGTCCCATGAAGAGACCTCAGATTATAGGCATGCCTGTGTGTCCCATGAAGAGACCTCGGATTATAGGCATGCCTGTGTGTCCCATGAAGAAACTGGACATTATAGGCATGCCTGTGTGTTCCATGAAGAGACCTCGGATTATAGGCATGCCTGTGTGTCCCATGAAGAGACCAGAGATTATAGGCATGCCTGTGTCTCCCATGTAGAGACCTTGGATTATAGGCATGCCTGTGTATCCCATGAAGAGACCTCGGATTATAGGCATGCTTGTGTGTCCCATGAAGAGACCGGAGATTATAGGCATGCCTGTGTGTCCCATGAAGAGACCGGAGATTGTAGGTATGCCTGTGTGTCCCATGAAGAGACCGGAGATTATAGGCATGCTTGTGTGTCCCATGAAGAGACCTCAGATTATAGGCATGCATGTGTGTCCCATGAAGAGACCTCGGATTATAGGCATGCCTGTGTGTCCCATGAAGAAACTGGAGATTATAGGCATGCCTGTGTGTTCCATGAAGAGACCTCGGATTATAGGCATGCCTGTGTGTCCCATGAAGAGAACAGAGATTATAGGCATGCCTGTGTGTCCCATGAAGAGACCTCGGATTATAGGCATGCCTGTGTGTCCAATGAAGAGACCGGAGATTATAGGCATGCCTGTGCGTCCCTTGAAGAGACTGGAGATTATAGGCATGCTAGTGTGTCTCATGAAGAGACCAGAGATTATAGGCATGCCTGTGTGTCCCATGAAGAGACCTCGGATTATAGGCATGCCTGTGTGTCCCATGAAGAGACCTCGGATTATAGGCATGCCTGTGTGTCCCATTAAGAGACCTCGGATTATAGGCATGCCTGTGTATCCCATGAAGAAACTGGAGATTATAGGCATGCCTGTGTGACCCATGAAGAGACCTTGGATTATAGGCATGCCTGTGTGTCCCATGAAGAGACCTCGGATTATAGGCATGTCTGTGTGTCCCATGAAGAGACCAGAGATTATAGGCATGCCTGTGTCTCCCATGTAGAGACCTCGGATTATAGGCATGCCTGTGTATCCCATAAAGAGACCTCGGATTATAGGCATGCTTTTGAGTCCCATGAAGAGACTGGAGATTAAAAGCATGCCTGTGTGTCCCATGAAGAGACCTCAGATTATAGGCATGCCTGTGTGTCCCATGAAGAGACCGGAGATTATAGGCATGCCCGTGTCCCCCACAAAGGGACCAGAGATTATAGGCATGCCTGTGTGTCCCATGAGGAAACTGGTGATTATAAGCATGCCTGTGTGTCCCATGAAGAGACCTTGGATTATAGGCATGTCTGTGTGTCCCATGAAGAGACCTCGGATTATAGGCATGCCTGTGTCTCCCATGTAGAGACCTCGGATTATAGGCATGCCTGTGTATCCCATGAAGAGACCTCGGATTATAGGCATGCTTTTGTGTCCCATGAAGAGACTGGAGATTAAAAGCATGCCTGTGTGTCCCATGAAGAGACCTCAGATTATAGGCATGCCTGTGTGTCCCATGAAGAGACCGGAGATTATAGGCATGCCCGTGTCCCCCACAAAGGGACCAGAGATTATAGGCATGCCTGTGTGTCCCATGAAGAGACCTCGGATTATAGGCATGCCTGTGTGTCCCATGAAGAGACCAGAGATTATAGGCATGCCAGTGTCTTCCATGTAGAGGCCTCAGATTATAGGCATGCCTGTGTATCCCATGAAGAGACCTCAGATTATAGGCATGCTTGTATGTCCCATGAAAAGACTGGAGATTAGAGGCATGCCTGTGTGTCCCATGAAGAGACCTCGGATTATAGGCATGCCTGTGTGTCCCATGAAGAGACCGGAGATTATAGGCATGCCCGTTTGTCCCATGAAGGGACCGGAGATTATAGGCATGCCTGTGTGTCCCATGAAGAAACTGGAGATTATAGGCATGCCTGTGTGTCCCATGAAGAGTCCTTGGATTATAGGCATGCCTGTGTGTCCCATAAAGAGACCTCGGATTATAGGCATGCCTGTGTGTCCCATGATGAGACCAGAGATTATAGGCATGCCTGTGTGTCCCATGAAGGGACCGGAGATTATAGGCATGCCCGTGTGTCCCATGAAGGGACCGGAGATTATAGGCATGCCTGTGTGTCTGATAGGAGACCCGAGATTATAGGCATGCCTGTGTGTCCCATGAAAAGACTAGAGATTATAGGCATGCCTGTGTGTCCCAGGAAGAGACTGGAGATTATAGGCATGCCTGTGTGTCCCATGAAGAAACCAGAGATTATAGGCATTCTTGTGAGTCCCATGAAGAGACCTCAGAATATAGGCATGCCTGTGTGTCCCATGAAGAGACCGGAGATTATAGGCTTGCCTGTGTGTCCCATGAAGAGACCGGAGATTATAGGCATGCCTGTGTGTCCCATGAGGAGACCTCGGGTTATAGGCATGCCTGTGTGTCCAATGAAGAGACCGGAGATTATAGGCATGCCTGTGCATCCCATGAAGAGACCGGAGATTATAGGCATGCCTGTGTGTCCCATGAAGAGACCGGAGATTAAAGGCATGCCTGTGTGTCCCATGAAGAGACCGGAGATTATAGGCATGCTTGTGAGTCCCACAAAGAGACCTCAGATCATAGGCATGCCTGTGTGTCCCATGAAGAGACCAGAAATTATAGGCATGCCTGTGTGTCCCATGAAGAGACCGGAGATTATAGGCATGCCTGTGTGTCCCAAGAAGAGACCTCGGATTATAGGCATGCCTGTGTGTCCCATGAAGTGACCTCAGATTATAGGCAGGACTGTGTGTCCCATGAAGAGACCTTCGATTATAGGCATGCCTGTGTGTCCCATGAAGAGACCAGAGATTATATACATGCCTGTGTGTCCCATGAAGAGACAGGAGATTATAGGCATGCCTGTGTGTCCCATGAAGAGACCGGAGATTATAGGCATGCTGTGTGTCCCATGAAGAGACCGGAGATTATAGGCATGCTTGTGTGTCCCATGAAGAGACCTCAGATTATAGGCATGCCTGTGTGTCCCATGAAGAGACCTCGGATTATAGGCATGCCTGTGTGTCCCATGAAGAAACTGGAGATTATAGGCATGCCTGTGTGTCCCATGAAGAGACCAGAGATTATAGGCATGCCTGTGTCTCCCATGTAGAGACCTCGGATTATAGGCATGCCTGTGTGTCCCATGAAGAGACCTCGGATTATAGGCATGCTTTGTGTGTCCCATGAAGAGACTGGAGATTAGAGGCATGCCTGTGTGTCCCATGAAGAGACCTCAGATTATAGGCATGCCTGTGTGTCCCATGAAGAGACCAGAGATTATAGGCATGCCCGTGTGTCCCATGAAGGAACCGGAGATTATAGGCATGCCTGTATGTCTGATAGGAGACCCGAGATTATAGGCATGCCTGTGTGTCCCATGAAAAGACTAGAGATTATAGGCATGCCTGTGTGTCCCAGGAAGAGACTGGAGATTATAGGCATGCCTGTGTGTATCATGAAGAAACCGGAGATTATAGGCATTCTTGTGAGTCCCATGAAGAGACCTCAGAATATAGGCATGCCTGTGTGTCCCATGAAGAGACCGGAGATTATAGGCTTGCCTGTGTGTCCCATGAAGAGAACGGAGATTATAGGCATGCCTGTGTGTCCCATGAAGAGACCTCGGGTTATAGGCATGCCTGTGTGTCCAATGAAGAGACCGGAGATTATAGGCATGCCTGTGCATCCCATGAAGAGACCGGAGATTATAGGCATGCCTGTGTGTCCCATGAAGAGACCGGAGATTATAGGCATGCCTGTGTGTCCCATGAAGAGACCGGAGATTATAGGCATGCTTGTGAGTCCCACGAAGAGACCTCAGATCATAGGCATGCCTGTGTGTCCCATGAAGAGACCGGAAATTATAGGCATGCCTGTGTGTCCCATGAAGAGACCGTAGATTATAGGCATGCCTGTGTGTCCCAAGAAGAGACCTTGGATTATAGGCATGCCTGTGTGTCCCATGAAGAGACCTCGGATTATAGGCATGCCTGTGTGTCCCATGAAGAGACCTCAGATTATAGGCAGGACTGTGTGTCCCATGAAGAGACCTTCGATTATAGGCATGCCTGTGTGTCCCATGAAGAGACCAGAGATTATATGCATGCCTGTGTGTCCCATGAAGAGACAGGAGATTAAAGGCATGCCTGTGTGTCCCATGAAGAGACCGGAGATTATAGGCATGCTGTGTGTCCCATGAAGAGACCGGAGATTATAGGCATGCTTGTGTGTCCCATGAAGAGACCTCAGATTATAGGCATGCATGTGTGTCCCATGAAGAGACCTCGGATTATAGGCATGCCTGTGTGTCCCATGAAGAAACTGGAGATTATAGGCATGCCTGTGTGTTCCATGAAGAGACCTCGGATTATGGGCATGCCTGTGTGTCCCATGAAGAGACCAGAGATTATAGGCATGCCTGTGTGTCCCATGAAGAGACCTCGGATTATAGGCATGCCTGTGTGTCCAATGAAGAGACCGGAGATTATAGGCATGCCTGTGCGTCCCTTGAAGAGACTGGAGATTATAGGCATGCTAGTGTGTCTCATGAAGAGACCAGAGATTATAGGCATGCCTGTGTGTCCCATGAAGAGACCTCGGATTATAGGCATGCCTGTGTGTCCCATGAAGAGACCTCGGATTATAGGCATGCCTGTGTGTCCCATTAAGAGACCTCGGATTATAGGCATGCCTGTGTATCCCATGAAGAAACTGGAGATTATAGGCATGCCTGTGTGACCCATGAAGAGACCTTGGATTATAGGCATGCCTGTGTGTCCCATGAAGAGACCTCGGATTATAGGAATGTCTGTGTGTCCCATGAAGAGACCAGAGATTATAGGCATGCCTGTGTCTCCCATGTAGAGACCTCGGATTATAGGCATGCCTGTGTATCCCATAAAGAGACCTCGGATTATAGGCATGCTTTTGTGTCCCATGAAGAGACTGGAGATTAAAAGCATGCCTGTGTGTCCCATGAAGAGACCTCAGATTATAGGCATGCCTGTGTGTCCCATGAAGAGACCGGAGATTATAGGCATGCCCGTGTCCCCCACAAAGGGACCAGAGATTATAGGCATGCCTGTGTGTCCCATGAAGAAACTGGTGATTATAAGCATGCCTGTGTGTCCCATGAAGAGACCTTGGATTATAGGCATGTCTGTGTGTCCCATGAAGAGACCTCGGATCATAGGCATGCCTGTGTCTCCCATGTAGAGACCTCGGATTATAGGCATGCTTTTGTGTCCCATGAAGAGACTGGAGATTAAAAGCATGCCTGTGTGTCCCATGAAGAGACCTCAGATTATAGGCATGCCTGTGTGTCCCATGAAGAGACCGGAGATTATAGGCATGCCCGTGTCCCCCACAAAGGGACCAGAGATTATAGGCATGCCTGTGTGTCCCATGAAGAAACTGGTGATTATAAGCATGCCTGTGTGTCCCATGAAGAGACCTTGGATTATAGGCATGTCTGTGTGTCCCATGAAGAGACCTCGGATTATAGGCATGTCTGTGTGTCCCATGAAGAGACCAGAGATTATAGGCATGCCTGTGTCTCCCATATAGAGACCTCGGATTATAGGCATGCCTGTGTATCCCATGAAGAGACCTCGGATTATAGGCATGCTTTTGTGTCCCATGAAGAGACTGGAGATTAAAAGCATGCCTGTGTGTCCCATGAAGAGACCTCAGATTATAGGCATGCCTGTGTGTCCCATGAAGAGACCGGAGATTATAGGCATGCCCGTGTCCCCCACAAAGGGACCAGAGATTATAGGCATGCCTGTGTGTCCCATGAAGAAACTGGTGATTATAAGCATGCCTGTGTGTCCCATGAAGAGACCTTGGATTATAGGCATGTCTGTGTGTCCCATGAAGAGACCTCGGATTATAGGCATGCCTGTGAGTCCCATGAAGAGACCAGAGATTATAGTCATGCCTGTGTCTCCCATGTAGAGACCTCGGATTATAGGCATGCCTGGTTGTCCCATGAAGAGACCTCGGATTATAGGCATGCTTTGTGTGTCCCATGAAGAAACTGGAGATTAGAGGCATGCCTGTGTGTCCCATGAAAAGACCTCGGATTATAGGCATGCCTGTGTGTCCCATGAAGAGACCGGAGATTATAGGCATGCCCGTGTGTCCCATGAAGGGACCGGAGATTATAGGCATGCCTGTGTGTCCCATTAGGAGACCAGAGATTATAGGCATGCCTGTGTGTCCCATGAAAAGACTGGAGATTATAGGCATGCCTGTGTGTCCCATGAAGAGACCGGAGATTATAGGCATGCCTGTGTGTCCCATGAAGAGACCGGAGATTATAGGCATGCCTGTGTGTCCCATGAAGAGACTGGAGATTATAGGCATGCCTGTGTGTCCCATGAGGAGACCGGAGATTATAGGCATGCCTGTGTGTCCCAAGAAGAGACCTCAGATTATAGGCATGCCTGTGTGTCCCATGAAAAGACCTCGGATTATAGGCATGCCTGTGTGTCCCATGAAGAGACCTCAGATTATAGGCAGGACTGTGTGTCCCATGAAGAGACCTCAGATTATAGGCAGGACTGTGTGTCCCATGAAGAGACCTTCGGTTATAGGCATGCCTGTGTGTCCCATGAAGAGACCAGAGATTATATGCATGCCTGTGTGTCCCATGAAGAGACAGGAGATTATAGGCATGCCTGTGTGTCCCATGAAGAGACCGGAGATTATAGGCATGCTGTGTCCCATGAAGAGACCGGAGATTATAGGCATGCTTGTGTGTCCTATGAAGAGACCTCAGATTATAGGTATGCCTGTGTGTCCCATGAAGAGAACTCAGATTATAGGCATGCCTGTGTGTCCCATGAAGAGACCTCGGATTATAGGCATGCCTGTGTGTCCCATGAAGAGACCGGAGATTATAGGCATGCCTGTGTGTCCAATGAAATGACAGGAGATTATAGGCATGCCTGTGTGTCCCATGAAGAGACCAGTGATTATAGGCATGCCTGTGTGTCCCATGAAGAGACCGGAGATTATAGGCATGCCTGTGTGTCCCATGAAGAGACCGGAGATTATAGGCATGCTTGTGAGTCCCATGAAGAGAACTCGGATTATAGGCATGCCTGTGTGTCCCATGAAGAGACCTCAGATTATAGGCTTGCCTGTGTGTCCCATGAAGAGACCAGAGATTATAGGCATGCCTGTGTGTCCCATGAAGAGACAGGAGATTATAGGCATGCATGTGTGTCCCATGAAGAGACCAGAGAGTATAGGTATGCCTGTGTGTCCCATGAAGAGACCAGAGATTATAGGCATGCCTGTGTGTCCCATGAAGAGACCAGAGATTATAGGCATGCCTGTGTGTCCCATGAAGAGACCGGAGTTTATAGGCATGCTTGTGTGTCCCATGAAGAGACCTCAGATTATAGGCATGCATGTGTGTCCCATGAAGAGACCTCGGATTATAGGCATGCCTGTGTGTCCCATGAAGAAACTGGAGATTATAGGCATGCCTGTGTGTTCCATGAAGAGACCTCGGATTATAGGCATGCCTGTGTGTCCCATGAAGAGACCAGAGATTATAGGCATGCCTGTGTGTCCCATGAAGAGACCTCGGATTATAGGCATGCCTGTGTGTCCAATGAAGAGACCGGAGATTATAGGCATGCCTGTGCGTCCCTTGAAGAGACTGGAGATTATAGGCATGCTAGTGTGTCTCATGAAGAGACCAGAGATTATAGGCATGCCTGTGTGTCCCATGAAGAGACCTCGGATTATAGGCATGCCTGTGTGTCCCATGAAGAGACCTCGGATTATAGGCATGCCTGAGTGTCCCATTAAGAGACCTCGGATTATAGGCATGCCTGTGTATCCCATGAAGAAACTGGAGATTATAGGCATGCCTGTGTGACCCATGAAGAGACCTTGGATTATAGGCATGCCTGTGTGTCCCATGAAGAGACCTCGGATTATAGGCATGTCTGTGTGTCCCATGAAGAGACCAGAGATTATAGGCATGCCTGTGTCTCCCATGTAGAGACCTCGGATTATAGGCATGCCTGTGTATCCCATAAAGAGACCTCGGATTATAGGCATGCTTTTGTGTCCCATGAAGAGACTGGAGATTAAAAGCATGCCTGTGTGTCCCATGAAGAGACCTCAGATTATAGGCATGCCTGTGTGTCCCATGAAGAGACCGGAGATTATAGGCATGCCCGTGTCCCCCACAAAGGGACCAGAGATTATAGGCATGCCTGTGTGTTTCATGAAGAAACTGGTGATTATAAGCATGCCTGTGTGTCCCATGAAGAGACCTTGGATTATAGGCATGTCTGTGTGTCCCATGAAGAGACCTCGGATTATAGGCATGCCTGTGTCTCCCATGTAGAGACCTCGGATTATAGGCATGCCTGTGTATCCCATGAAGAGACCTCGGATTATAGGCATGCTTTTGTGTCCCATGAAGAGACTGGAGATTAAAAGCATGCCTGTGTGTCCCATGAAGAGACCTCAGATTATAGGCATGCCTGTGTGTCCCATGAAGAGACCGGAGATTATAGGCATGCCCGTGTCCCCCACAAAGGGACCAGAGATTATAGGCATGCCTGTGTGTCCCATGAAGAAACTGGTGATTATAAGCATGCCTGTGTGTCCCATGAAGAGACCTTGGATTATAGGCATGTCTGTGTGTCCCATGAAGAGACCTCGGATTATAGGCATGTCTGTGTGTCCCATGAAGAGACCAGAGATTATAGACATGCCTATGTCTCCAATGTAGAGACCTCGGATTATAGGCATGCCTGTGTATCCCATGAAGAGACCACGGATTATAGGCATGCTTTTGTGTCCCATGAAGAGACTGGAGATTAAAAGCATGCCTATGTGTCCCATGAAGAGACCTCAGATTATAGGCATGCCTGTGTGTCCCATGAAGAGACCGGAGATTATAGGCATGCCCGTGTCCCCCACAAAGGGACCAGAGATTATAGGCATGCCTGTGTGTCCCATGAAGAAACTGGTGATTATAAGCATGCCTGTGTGTCCCATGAAGAGACCTTGGATTATAGGCATGTCTGTGTGTCCCATGAAGAGACCTCGGATTATAGGCATGCCTGTGAGTCCCATGAAGAGACCAGAGATTATAGTCATGCCTGTGTCTCCCATGTAGAGACCTCGGATTATAGGCATGCCTGGTTGTCCCATGAAGAGACCTCGGATTATAGGCATGCTTTGTGTGTCCCATGAAGAGACTGGAGATTAGAGGCATGCCTGTGTGTCCCATGAAAAGACCTCGGATTATAGGCATGCCTGTGTGTCCCATGAAGAGACCGGAGATTATAGGCATGCCCGTGTGTCCCATGAAGGGACCGGAGATTATAGGCATGCCTGTGTGTCCCATTAGGAGACCAGAGATTATAGGCATGCCTGTGTGTCCCATGAAAAGACTGGAGATTATAGGCATGCCTGTGTGTCCCATGAAGAGACTGGAGATTATAGGCATGCCTGTGTGTCCCATGAAGAGACCGGAGATTATAGGCATGCCTGTGTGTCCCATGAAGAGACTGGAGATTATAGGCATGCCTGTGTGTCCCATGAGGAGACCGGAGATTATAGGCATGCCTGTGTGTCCCAAGAAGAGACCTCAGATTATAGGCATGCCTGTGTGTCCCATGAAAAGACCTCGGATTATAGGCATGCCTGTGTGTCCCATGAAGAGACCTCAGATTATAGGCATGCCTGTGAGTCCCATGAAGAGACCAGAGATTATATGCATGCCTGTGTATCCCATGAAGAGACAGGAGATTATAGGCATGCCTGTGTGTCCCATGAAGAGACCGGAGATTATAGGCATGCTGTGTGTCCCATGAAGAGACCGGAGATTATAGGCATGCTTGTGTGTCCTATGAAGAGACCTCAGATTATAGGTATGCCTGTGTGTCCCATGAAGAGAACTCAGATTATAGGCATGCCTGTGTGTCCCATGAAGAGACCTCGGATTATAGGCATGCCTGTGTGTCCCATGAAGAGGCCGGAGATTATAGGCATGCCTGTGTGTCCCATGAAGAGACAGGAGATTATAGGCATGCCTGTGTGTCCCATGAAGAGACCAGTGATTATAGGCATGCCTGTGTGTCCCATGAAGAGACCGGAGATTATAGGCATGCCTGTGTGTCCCATGAAGAGACCGGAGATTATAGGCATGCTTGTGAGTCCCATGAAGAGAACTCGGATTATAGGCATGCCTGTGTGTCCCATGAAGAGACCTCAGATTATAGGCTTGCCTGTGTGTCCCATGAAGAGACCAGAGATTATAGGCATGCCTGTGTGTCCCATGAAGAGACAGGAGATTATAGGCATGCATGTGTGTCCCATGAAGAGACCAGAGAGTATAGGTATGCCTGTGTGTCCCATGAAGAGACCAGAGATTATAGGCATGCCTGTGTGTCCCATGAAGAAACCAGAGATTATAGGCATGCCTGTGTGTCCCATGAAGAGATCGGAGTTTATAGGCATGCCTATGTGTCCCATGAGGAGACCGGAGATTATAGGCATGCCTGTGTGTCCCATGAAGAGACCTCGGATTATAGGCATGCCTGTGTGTCCCATGAAGAGACCGGAGATTATATGCATGCCTGTGTGTCCCATGAAGAGACAGGAGATTATAGGCATGCATGTGTGTCCCATGAAGAGACTGGAGATTATAGGCATGCCTGTGTGTCCCATGAAGAGACCAGAGATTATAGGCATGCCTGTGTGTCCCATGAAGAGCTTGGCTATTATAGGCATGCCTGTGTGTCCCATGAAGAGACCGGAGATTATAGGCATGCTTGTGAGTCCCATAAAGAGATCTCAGATTATAGGCATGCCTGTGTGTCCCATGAAGAGACCGGAGATTATTGGCATGCCTGTGTTTCCCATGAAGAGACCAGAGATTATAGGCATGCCTATGTGTCCCATGAAGAGACCTCGGATTATAGGCATGCCTGTGTGTCCCATGAAGAGACCTCAGATTATAGGCATGCCTGTGTGTCCCATGAAGAGACCAGAGATTATAGGCATGCCTGTGTGTCCCATGAAGAGACTGGAGATTATAGGCATGCCTGTGTGTCCCATGAAGAGATCGGAGATTATAGGCATGCCTGTGTGACCCATGAAGAGACCTTGGATTATAGGCATGCCTGTGTGTCCCATGAAGAGACCTCGGATTATAGGCATGTCTGTGTGTCCCATGAAGAGACCAGAGATTATAGGCATGCCTGTGTCTCCCATGTAGAGACCTCGGATTATCGGCATGCCTGTGTATCCCATGAAGAGACCTCGGATTATAGGCATGCTTTTGTGTCCCATGAAGAGACTGGAGATTAAAAGCATGCCTGTGTGTCCCATGAAGAGACCTCAGATTATAGGCATGCCTGTGTGTCCCATGAAGAGACCGGAGATTATAGGCATGCCCGTGTGTCCCACAAAGGGACCAGAGATTATAGGCATGCCTGTGTGTCCCATGAAGAAACTGGTGATTATAAGCATGCCTGTGTGTCCCATGAAGAGACCTTGGATTATAGGCATGTCTGTGTGTCCCATGAAGAGACCTCGGATTATAGGCATGCCTGTGAGTCCCATGAAGAGACCAGAGATTATAGTCATGCCTGTGTCTCCCATGTAGAGACCTCGGATTATAGGCATGCCTGTGTGTCCCATGAAGAGACCTCGGATTATAGGCATGCTTTGTGTGTCCCATGAAGAGACTGGAGATTAGAGGCATGCCTGTATGTCCCATGAAAAGACCGGAGATTATAGGCATGCCCGTGTGTCCCATGAAGGGACCGGAGATTATAGGCATGCCTGTGTGTCCCATTAGGAGACCAGAGATTATAGGCATGCCTGTGTGTCCCATGAAAAGACTGGAGATTATAGGCATGCCTGTGTGTCCCATGAAGAGACCGGAGATTATAGGCATGCCTGTGTGTCCCATGAAGAGACCCGAGATTATAGGCATGCCTGTGTGTCCCATGAAGAGACTGGAGATTATAGGCATGCCTGTGTGTCCCATGAAGAGACCGGAGATTATAGGCATGCCTGTGTGTCCCATGAAGAGACCGGAGATTTTAGGAATGCCTGTGTGCCACATGAAGAGACCGGAGATTATAGGCATGCCTGTGTGTCCCATGAAGAGACCGGAGATTATAAGCATGCCTGTGTGTCCCATGAAGAGACCTCGGATTATAGGCATGCCTGTGTGTCCCATGAAGAGACTGGAGATTATAGGCATGCCTGTGTGTCCCATGAAGAGACCAGAGATTATAGGCATGCCTGTGTGTCCCATGAAGAAACCGGAGATTATAGGCATGCTTGTGAGTCCCATGAAGAGACCTCAGATCATAGGCATGCCTGTGTGTCCCATGAAGAGACCGGAGATTATAGGCATGCCTGTGTGTCCCATGAAGAGACCGGAGATTATAGGCATGCCTGTGTGTCCCAAGAAGAGACCTCAGACTATAGGCATGCCTGTGTGTCCCATGAAAAGACCTCGGATTATAGGCATGCCTGTGTGTCCCATGAAGAGACCTCAGATTATAGGCAGGACTGTGTGTCCCATGAAGAGACCTTCGATTATAGGCATGCCTGTGTGTCCCATGAAGAGACCAGAGATTATATGCATGCCTGTGTGTCCCATGAAGAGACAGGAGATTATAGGCATGCATGTGTGTCCCATGAAGAGACCAGAGATTATAGGCATGCTGTGTGTCCCATGAAGAGACCGGAGATTATAGGCATGCCTGTGTGTCCCATGAAGAGACAGGAGATTATAGGCATGCCTGTGTGTCCCATGAAGAGACCAGTAATTATAGGCATGCCTGTGTGTCCCATGAAGAGACCGGAGATTATAGGCATGCCTGTGTGTCCCATGAAGAGACCGGAGATTATAGGCATGCTTGTGAGTCCCATGAAGAGAACTCGGATTATAGGCATGCCTGTGTGTCCCATGAAGAGACCTCAGATTATAGGCTTGCCTGTGTGTCCCATGAAGAGACCAGAGATTATAGGCATGCCTGTGTGTCCCATGAAGAGACAGGAGATTATAGGCATGCATGTGTGTCCCATGAAGAGACCAGAGAGTATAGGTATGCCTGTGTGTCCCATGAAGAGACCAGAGATTATAGGCATGCCTGTGTGTCCCATGAAGAGACCAGAGATTATAGGCATGCCTGTGTGTCCCATGAAGAGACCGGAGTTTATAGGCATGCCTGTGTGTCCCATGAAGAGACCGGAGATTATAGGCATGCCTGTGTGTCCCATGAAGAGACCGGAGATTATAGGCATGCTTGTGAGTCCCATGAAGAGACCGGAGATTATAGGCATGCCTGTGTGTCCCATGAAGAGACCGGAGTTTATAGGCATGCCTATATGTCCCATGAAGAGACCGGAGATTATAGGCATGCCTGTGTGTCCCATGAAGAGACCTCGGATTATAGGCATGCCTGTGTGTCCCATGAAGAGACCGGAGATTATAGGCATGCCTGTGTGTCCCATGAAGAGACAGAAGATTATAGGCATGCATGTGTGTCCCATGAAGAGACCGGAGATTATAGGCATGCCTGTGTGTCCCATGAAGAGACCTCGGATTATAGGCATGCCTGTGTGTCCCATGAAGAGACCGGAGATTATAGGCATGCCTGTGTGTCCCATGAAGAGACAGAAGATTATAGGCATGCATGTGTGTCCCATGAAGAGACCGGAGATTATAGGCATGCCGGTGTGTCCCATGAAGAGACCAGAGATTATAGGCATGCCTGTGTGTCCCATGAAGAGACTGGATATGATAGGCATGCCTGTGTGTCCCATGAAGAGACCGGAGATTATAGGCATGCTTGTGAGTCCCATGAAGAGATCTCAGATTATAGGCATGCCTGTGTGTCCCATGAAGAGACCGGAGATTATAGGCATGCCTGTGTGTCCCATGAAGAGACCAGAGATTATAGGCATGCCTGTGTGTCCCATGAAGAGACCTCGGATTATAGGCATGCCTGTGTGTCCCATGAAGAGACCTCAGATTATAGGCATGCCTGTGTGTCCCATGAAGAGACCAGAGATTATAGGCATGCCTGTGTGTCCTATGAAGAGACCTCGGATTATAGGCATGCCTGTGTGTCTAATGAAGAGACCGGAGATTATAGGCATGCCTGTGCGTCCCATGAAGAGACCTCAGATTATAGGCATGCCTGTGTGTCCCATGAAGAGACCTCGGATTATAGGCATGCCTGTGTGTCCCATGAAGAAACTAGAGATTATAGGCATGCCTATGTGTCCCATGAAGAGACCTTGGATTATAGGCATGCCTGTGTGTCCCATGAAGAGACCTCGGATTATAGGCATGCCTGTGTGTCCCATGAAGAGACCAGAGATTATAGGCATGCCAGTGTCTTCCATGTAGAGGCCTCAGATTATAGGCATGCCTGTGTATCCCATGAAGAGACCTCGGATTATAGGCATGCTTGTATGTCCCATGAAAAGACTGGAGATTAGAGGCATGCCTGTGTGTCCCATGAAGAGACCTCGGATTATAGGCATGCCTGTGTGTCCCATGAAGAGACCGGAGATTATAGGCATGCCCGTTTGTCCCATGAAGGGACCGGAGATTATAGGCATGCCTGTGTGTCCCATGAAGAAACTGGAGATTATAGGCATGCCTGTGTGTCCCATGAAGAGACCTTGGATTATAGGCATGCCTGTGTGTCCCATAAAGAGACCTCGGATTATAGGCATGCTTTTGTGTCCCATGAAGAGACTGGAGATTAAAAGCATGCCTGTGTGTCCCATGAAGAGACCTCAGATTATAGGCATGCCTGTGTGTCCCATGAAGAGACCGGAGATTATAGGCATGCCCGTGTCCCCCACAAAGGGACCAGAGATTATAGGCATGCCTGTGTGTCCCATGAAGAAACTGGTGATTATAAGCATGCCTGTGTGTCCCATGAAGAGACCTTGGATTATAGGCATGTCTGTGTGTCCCATGAAGAGACCTCGGATCATAGGCATGCCTGTGTCTCCCATGTAGAGACCTCGGATTATAGGCATGCTTTTGTGTCCCATGAAGAGACTGGAGATTAAAAGCATGCCTGTGTGTCCCATGAAGAGACCTCAGATTATAGGCATGCCTGTGTGTCCCATGAAGAGACCGGAGATTATAGGCATGCCCGTGTCCCCCACAAAGGGACCAGAGATTATAGGCATGCCTGTGTGTCCCATGAAGAAACTGGTGATTATAAGCATGCCTGTGTGTCCCATGAAGAGACCTTGGATTATAGGCATGTCTGTGTGTCCCATGAAGAGACCTTGGATTATAGGCATGTCTGTGTGTCCCATGAAGAGACCTCGGATTATAGGCATGTCTGTGTGTCCCATGAAGAGACCAGAGATTATAGGCATGCCTGTGTCTCCCATATAGAGACCTCGGATTATAGGCATGCCTGTGTATCCCATGAAGAGACCTCGGATTATAGGCATGCTTTTGTGTCCCATGAAGAGACTGGAGATTAAAAGCATGCCTGTGTGTCCCATGAAGAGACCTCAGATTATAGGCATGCCTGTGTGTCCCATGAAGAGACCGGAGATTATAGGCATGCCCGTGTCCCCCACAAAGGGACCAGAGATTATAGGCATGCCTGTGTGTCCCATGAAGAAACTGGTGATTATAAGCATGCCTGTGTGTCCCATGAAGAGACCTTGGATTATAGGCATGTCTGTGTGTCCCATGAAGAGACCTCGGATTATAGGCATGCCTGTGAGTCCCATGAAGAGACCAGAGATTATAGTCATGCCTGTGTCTCCCATGTAGAGACCTCGGATTATAGGCATGCCTGGTTGTCCCATGAAGAGACCTCGGATTATAGGCATGCTTTGTGTGTCCCATGAAGAAACTGGAGATTAGAGGCATGCCTGTGTGTCCCATGAAAAGACCTCGGATTATAGGCATGCCTGTGTGTCCCATGAAGAGACCGGAGATTATAGGCATGCCCGTGTGTCCCATGAAGGGACCGGAGATTATAGGCATGCCTGTGTGTCCCATTAGGAGACCAGAGATTATAGGCATGCCTGTGTGTCCCATGAAAAGACTGGAGATTATAGGCATGCCTGTGTGTCCCATGAAGAGACCGGAGATTATAGGCATGCCTGTGTGTCCCATGAAGAGACCGGAGATTATAGGCATGCCTGTGTGTCCCATGAAGAGACTGGAGATTATAGGCATGCCTGTGTGTCCCATGAGGAGACCGGAGATTATAGGCATGCCTGTGTGTCCCAAGAAGAGACCTCAGATTATAGGCATGCCTGTGTGTCCCATGAAAAGACCTCGGATTATAGGCATGCCTGTGTGTCACATGAAGAGACCTCAGATTATAGGCAGGACTGTGTGTCCCATGAAGAGACCTCAGATTATAGGCAGGACTGTGTGTCCCATGAAGAGACCTTCGGTTATAGGCATGCCTGTGTGTCCCATGAAGAGACCAGAGATTATATGCATGCCTGTGTGTCCCATGAAGAGACAGGAGATTATAGGCATGCCTGTGTGTCCCATGAAGAGACCGGAGATTATAGGCATGCTGTGTGTCCCATGAAGAGACCGGAGATTATAGGCATGCTTGTGTGTCCTATGAAGAGACCTCAGATTATAGGTATGCCTGTGTGTCCCATGAAGAGAACTCAGATTATAGGCATGCCTGTGTGTCCCATGAAGAGACCTCGGATTATAGGCATGCCTGTGTGTCCCATGAAGAGACCGGAGATTATAGGCATGCCTGTGTGTCCAATGAAATGACAGGAGATTATAGGCATGCCTGTGTGTCCCATGAAGAGACCAGTGATTATAGGCATGCCTGTGTGTCCCATGAAGAGACCGGAGATTATAGGCATGCCTGTGTGTCCCATGAAGAGACCGGAGATTATAGGCATGCTTGTGAGTCCCATGAAGAGAACTCGGATTATAGGCATGCCTGTGTGTCCCATGAAGAGACCTCAGATTATAGGCTTGCCTGTGTGTCCCATGAAGAGACCAGAGATTATAGGCATGCCTGTGTGTCCCATGAAGAGACAGGAGATTATAGGCATGCATGTGTGTCCCATGAAGAGACCAGAGAGTATAGGTATGCCTGTGTGTCCCATGAAGAGACCAGAGATTATAGGCATGCCTGTGTGTCCCATGAAGAGACCAGAGATTATAGGCATGCCTGTGTGTCCCATGAGGAGACCGGAGTTTATAGGCATGCTTGTGTGTCCCATGAAGAGACCTCAGATTATAGGCATGCATGTGTGTCCCATGAAGAGACCTCGGATTATAGGCATGCCTGTGTGTCCCATGAAGAAACTGGAGATTATAGGCATGCCTGTGTGTTCCATGAAGAGACCTCGGATTATAGGCATGCCTGTGTGTCCCATGAAGAGACCAGAGATTATAGGCATGCCTGTGTGTCCCATGAAGAGACCTCGGATTATAGGCATGCCTGTGTGTCCAATGAAGAGACCGGAGATTATAGGCATGCCTGTGCGTCCCTTGAAGAGACTGGAGATTATAGGCATGCTAGTGTGTCTCATGAAGAGACCAGAGATTATAGGCATGCCTGTGTGTCCCATGAAGAGACCTCGGATTATAGGCATGCCTGTGTGTCCCATGAAGAGACCTCGGATTATAGGCATGCCTGAGTGTCCCATTAAGAGACCTCGGATTATAGGCATGCCTGTGTATCCCATGAAGAAACTGGAGATTATAGGCATGCCTGTGTGACCCATGAAGAGACCTTGGATTATAGGCATGCCTGTGTGTCCCATGAAGAGACCTCGGATTATAGGCATGTCTGTGTGTCCCATGAAGAGACCAGAGATTATAGGCATGCCTGTGTCTCCCATGTAGAGACCTCGGATTATAGGCATGCCTGTGTATCCCATAAAGAGACCTCGGATTATAGGCATGCTTTTGTGTCCCATGAAGAGACTGGAGATTAAAAGCATGCCTGTGTGTCCCATGAAGAGACCTCAGATTATAGGCATGCCTGTGTGTCCCATGAAGAGACCGGAGATTATAGGCATGCCCGTGTCCCCCACAAAGGGACCAGAGATTATAGGCATGCCTGTGTGTTTCATGAAGAAACTGGTGATTATAAGCATGCCTGTGTGTCCCATGAAGAGACCTTGGATTATAGGCATGTCTGTGTGTCCCATGAAGAGACCTCGGATTATAGGCATGCCTGTGTCTCCCATGTAGAGACCTCGGATTATAGGCATGCCTGTGTATCCCATGAAGAGACCTCGGATTATAGGCATGCTTTTGTGTCCCATGAAGAGACTGGAGATTAAAAGCATGCCTGTGTGTCCCATGAAGAGACCTCAGATTATAGGCATGCCTGTGTGTCCCATGAAGAGACCGGAGATTATAGGCATGCCCGTGTCCCCCACAAAGGGACCAGAGATTATAGGCATGCCTGTGTGTCCCATGAAGAAACTGGTGATTATAAGCATGCCTGTGTGTCCCATGAAGAGACCTTGGATTATAGGCATGTCTGTGTGTCCCATGAAGAGACCTCGGATTATAGGCATGTCTGTGTGTCCCATGAAGAGACCAGAGATTATAGGCATGCCTATGTCTCCCATGTAGAGACCTCGGATTATAGGCATGCCTGTGTATCCCATGAAGAGACCACGGATTATAGGCATGCTTTTGTGTCCCATGAAGAGACTGGAGATTAAAAGCATGCCTGTGTGTCCCATGAAGAGACCTCAGATTATAGGCATGCCTGTGTGTCCCATGAAGAGACCGGAGATTATAGGCATGCCCGTGTCCCCCACAAAGGGACCAGAGATTATAGGCATGCCTGTGTGTCCCATGAAGAAACTGGTGATTATAAGCATGCCTGTGTGTCCCATGAAGAGACCTTGGATTATAGGCATGTCTGTGTGTCCCATGAAGAGACCTCGGATTATAGGCATGCCTGTGAGTCCCATGAAGAGACCAGAGATTATAGTCATGCCTGTGTCTCCCATGTAGAGACCTCGGATTATAGGCATGCCTGGTTGTCCCATGAAGAGACCTCGGATTATAGGCATGCTTTGTGTGTCCCATGAAGAGACTGGAGATTAGAGGCATGCCTGTGTGTCCCATGAAAAGACCTCGGATTATAGGCATGCCTGTGTGTCCCATGAAGAGACCGGAGATTATAGGCATGCCCGTGTGTCCCATGAAGGGACCGGAGATTATAGGCATGCCTGTGTGTCCCATTAGGAGACCAGAGATTATAGGCATGCCTGTGTGTCCCATGAAAAGACTGGAGATTATAGGCATGCCTGTGTGTCCCATGAAGAGACCGGAGATTATAGGCATGCCTGTGTGTCCCATGAAGAGACCGGAGATTATAGGCATGCCTGTGTGTCCCATGAAGAGACTGGAGATTATAGGCATGCCTGTGTGTCCCATGAGGAGACCGGAGATTATAGGCATGCCTGTGTGTCCCAAGAAGAGACCTCAGATTATAGGCATGCCTGTGTGTCCCATGAAAAGACCTCGGATTATAGGCATGCCTGTGTGTCCCATGAAGAGACCTCAGATTATAGGCATGCCTGTGAGTCCCATGAAGAGACCAGAGATTATATGCATGCCTGTGTATCCCATGAAGAGACAGGAGATTATAGGCATGCCTGTGTGTCCCATGAAGAGACCGGAGATTATAGGCATGCTGTGTGTCCCATGAAGAGACCGGAGATTATAGGCATGCTTGTGTGTCCTATGAAGAGACCTCAGATTATAGGTATGCCTGTGTGTCCCATGAAGAGAACTCAGATTATAGGCATGCCTGTGTGTCCCATGAAGAGACCTCGGATTATAGGCATGCCTGTGTGTCCCATGAAGAGACCGGAGATTATAGGCATGCCTGTGTGTCCCATGAAGAGACAGGAGATTATAGGCATGCCTGTGTGTCCCATGAAGAGACCAGTGATTATAGGCATGCCTGTGTGTCCCATGAAGAGACCGGAGATTATAGGCATGCCTGTGTGTCCCATGAAGAGACCGGAGATTATAGGCATGCTTGTGAGTCCCATGAAGAGAACTCGGATTATAGGCATGCCTGTGTGTCCCATGAAGAGACCTCAGATTATAGGCTTGCCTGTGTGTCCCATGAAGAGACCAGAGATTATAGGCATGCCTGTGTGTCCCATGAAGAGACAGGAGATTATAGGCATGCATGTGTGTCCCATGAAGAGACCAGAGAGTATAGGTATGCCTGTGTGTCCCATGAAGAGACCAGAGATTATAGGCATGCCTGTGTGTCCCATGAAGAGACCAGAGATTATAGGCATGCCTGTGTGTCCCATGAAGAGATCGGAGTTTATAGGCATGCCTATGTGTCCCATGAGGAGACCGGAGATTATAGGCATGCCTGTGTGTCCCATGAAGAGACCTCGGATTATAGGCATGCCTGTGTGTCCCATGAAGAGACCGGAGATTATATGCATGCCTGTGTGTCCCATGAAGAGACAGGAGATTATAGGCATGCATGTGTGTCCCATGAAGAGACTGGAGATTATAGGCATGCCTGTGTGTCCCATGAAGAGACCAGAGATTATAGGCATGCCTGTGTGTCCCATGAAGAGCTTGGCTATTATAGGCATGCCTGTGTGTCCCATGAAGAGACCGGAGATTATAGGCATGCTTGTGAGTCCCATGAAGAGATCTCAGATTATAGGCATGCCTGTGTGTCCCATGAAGAGACCGGAGATTATTGGCATGCCTGTGTTTCCCATGAAGAGACCAGAGATTATAGGCATGCCTATGTGTCCCATGAAGAGACCTCGGATTATAGGCATGCCTGTGTGTCCCATGAAGAGACCTCAGATTATAGGCATGCCTGTGTGTCCCATGAAGAGACCAGAGATTATAGGCATGCCTGTGTGTCCCATGAAGAGACTGGAGATTATAGGCATGCCTGTGTGTCCCATGAAGAGATCGGAGATTATAGGCATGCCTGTGTGACCCATGAAGAGACCTTGGATTATAGGCATGCCTGTGTGTCCCATGAAGAGACCTCGGATTATAGGCATGTCTGTGTGTCCCATGAAGAGACCAGAGATTATAGGCATGCCTGTGTCTCCCATGTAGAGACCTCGGATTATCGGCATGCCTGTGTATCCCATGAAGAGACCTCGGATTATAGGCATGCTTTTGTGTCCCATGAAGAGACTGGAGATTAAAAGCATGCCTGTGTGTCCCATGAAGAGACCTCAGATTATAGGCATGCCTGTGTGTCCCATGAAGAGACCGGAGATTATAGGCATGCCCGTGTGTCCCACAAAGGGACCAGAGATTATAGGCATGCCTGTGTGTCCCATGAAGAAACTGGTGATTATAAGCATGCCTGTGTGTCCCATGAAGAGACCTTGGATTATAGGCATGTCTGTGTGTCCCATGAAGAGACCTCGGATTATAGGCATGCCTGTGAGTCCCATGAAGAGACCAGAGATTATAGTCATGCCTGTGTCTCCCATGTAGAGACCTCGGATTATAGGCATGCCTGTGTGTCCCATGAAGAGACCTCGGATTATAGGCATGCTTTGTGTGTCCCATGAAGAGACTGGAGATTAGAGGCATGCCTGTATGTCCCATGAAAAGACCGGAGATTATAGGCATGCCCGTGTGTCCCATGAAGGGACCGGAGATTATAGGCATGCCTGTGTGTCCCATTAGGAGACCAGAGATTATAGGCATGCCTGTGTGTCCCATGAAAAGACTGGAGATTATAGGCATGCCTGTGTGTCCCATGAAGAGACCGGAGATTATAGGCATGCCTGTGTGTCCCATGAAGAGACCCGAGATTATAGGCATGCCTGTGTGTCCCATGAAGAGACTGGAGATTATAGGCATGCCTGTGTGTCCCATGAAGAGACCGGAGATTATAGGCATGCCTGTGTGTCCCATGAAGAGACCGGAGATTTTAGGAATGCCTGTGTGCCCCATGAAGAGACCGGAGATTATAGGCATGCCTGTGTGTCCCATGAAGAGACCGGAGATTATAGGCATGCCTGTGTGTCCCATGAAGAGACCTCGGATTATAGGCATGCCTGTGTGTCCCATGAAGAGACTGGAGATTATAGGCATGCCTGTGTGTCCCATGAAGAGACCAGAGATTATAGGCATGCCTGTGTGTCCCATGAAGAAACCGGAGATTATAGGCATGCTTGTGAGTCCCATGAAGAGACCTCAGATCATAGGCATGCCTGTGTGTCCCATGAAGAGACCGGAGATTATAGGCATGCCTGTGTGTCCCATGAAGAGACCGGAGATTATAGGCATGCCTGTGTGTCCCAAGAAGAGACCTCAGACTATAGGCATGCCTGTGTGTCCCATGAAAAGACCTCGGATTATAGGCATGCCTGTGTGTCCCATGAAGAGACCTCAGATTATAGGCAGGACTGTGTGTCCCATGAAGAGACCTTCGATTATAGGCATGCCTGTGTGTCCCATGAAGAGACCAGAGATTATATGCATGCCTGTGTGTCCCATGAAGAGACAGGAGATTATAGGCATGCATGTGTGTCCCATGAAGAGACCGGAGATTATAGGCATGCTGTGTGTCCCATGAAGAGACCGGAGATTATAGGCATGCCTGTGTGTCCCATGAAGAGACAGGAGATTATAGACATGCCTGTGTGTCCCATGAAGAGACCAGTAATTATAGGCATGCCTGTGTGTCCCATGAAGAGACCGGAGATTATAGGCATGCCTGTGTGTCCCATGAAGAGACCGGAGATTATAGGCATGCTTGTGAGTCCCATGAAGAGAACTCGGATTATAGGCATGCCTGTGTGTCCCATGAAGAGACCTCAGATTATAGGCTTGCCTGTGTGTCCCATGAAGAGACCAGAGATTATAGGCATGCCTGTGTGTCCCATGAAGAGACAGGAGATTATAGGCATGCATGTGTGTCCCATGAAGAGACCAGAGAGTATAGGTATGCCTGTGTGTCCCATGAAGAGACCAGAGATTATAGGCATGCCTGTGTGTCCCATGAAGAGACCAGAGATTATAGGCATGCCTGTGTGTCCCATGAAGAGACCGGAGTTTATAGGCATGCCTGTGTGTCCCATGAAGAGACCGGAGATTATAGGCATGCCTGTGTGTCCCATGAAGAGACCGGAGATTATAGGCATGCTTGTGAGTCCCATGAAGAGACCGGAGATTATAGGCATGCCTGTGTGTCCCATGAAGAGACCGGAGTTTATAGGCATGCCTATATGTCCCATGAAGAGACCGGAGATTATAGGCATGCCTGTGTGTCCCATGAAGAGACCTCGGATTATAGGCATGCCTGTGTGTCCCATGAAGAGACCGGAGATTATAGGCATGCCTGTGTGTCCCATGAAGAGACAGAAGATTATAGGCATGCATGTGTGTCCCATGAAGAGACCGGAGATTATAGGCATGCCTGTGTGTCCCATGAAGAGACCTCGGATTATAGGCATGCCTGTGTGTCCCATGAAGAGACCGGAGATTATAGGCATGCCTGTGTGTCCCATGAAGAGACAGAAGATTATAGGCATGCATGTGTGTCCCATGAAGAGACCGGAGATTATAGGCATGCCGGTGTGTCCCATGAAGAGACCAGAGATTATAGGCATGCCTGTGTGTCCCATGAAGAGACTGGATATGATAGGCATGCCTGTGTGTCCCATGAAGAGACCGGAGATTATAGGCATGCTTGTGAGTCCCATGAAGAGATCTCAGATTATAGGCATGCCTGTGTATCCCATGAAGAGACCGGAGATTATAGGCATGCCTGTGTGTCCCATGAAGAGACCAGAGATTATAGGCATGCCTGTGTGTCCCATGAAGAGACCTCGGATTATAGGCATGCCTGTGTGTCCCATGAAGAGACCTCAGATTATAGGCATGCCTGTGTGTCCCATGAAGAGACCAGAGATTATAGGCATGCCTGTGTGTCCTATGAAGAGACCTCGGATTATAGGCATGCCTGTGTGTCTAATGAAGAGACCGGAGATTATAGGCATGCCTGTGCGTCCCATGAAGAGACCTCAGATTATAGGCATGCCTGTGTGTCCCATGAAGAGACCTCGGATTATAGGCATGCCTGTGTGTCCCATGAAGAAACTAGAGATTATAGGCATGCCTATGTGTCCCATGAAGAGACCTTGGATTATAGGCATGCCTGTGTGTCCCATGAAGAGACCTCGGATTATAGGCATGCCTGTGTGTCCCATGAAGAGACCAGAGATTATAGGCATGCCAGTGTCTTCCATGTAGAGGCCTCAGATTATAGGCATGCCTGTGTATCCCATGAAGAGACCTCGGATTATAGGCATGCTTGTATGTCCCATGAAAAGACTGGAGATTAGAGGCATGCCTGTGTGTCCCATGAAGAGACCTCGGATTATAGGCATGCCTGTGTGTCCCATGAAGAGACCGGAGATTATAGGCATGCCCGTTTGTCCCATGAAGGGACCGGAGATTATAGGCATGCCTGTGTGTCCCATGAAGAAACTGGAGATTATAGGCATGCCTGTGTGTCCCATGAAGAGACCTTGGATTATAGGCATGCCTGTGTGTCCCATAAAGAGACCTCGGATTATAGGCATGCCTGTGTGTCCCATGAAGAGACCAGAGATTATAGGCATGCCTGTGTCTCCCATGTCGAGACCTCGGATTATAGGCATGCCTGTGTGTCCCATGAAGAGACCTCGGATTATAGGCATGCTTTGTGTGTCCCATGAAGAGACTGGAGATTAGAGGCATGCCTGTGTGTCCCATGAAGAGACCTCGGATTATAGGCATGCCTGTGTGTCCCATGAAGAGACCGGAGATTATAGGCATGCCCGTGTGTCCCATGAAGGGACCGGAGATTATAGGCATGCCTGTGTGTCTGATAGGAGACCCGAGATTATAGGCATGCCTGTGTGTCCCATGAAAAGACTAGAGATTATAGGCATGCCTGTGTGTCCCAGGAAGAGACTGGAGATTATAGGCATGCCTGTGTGTCCCATGAAGAAACCGGAGATTATAGGCATTCTTGTGAGTCCCATGAAGAGACCTCAGAATATAGGCATGCCTGTGTGTCCCATGAAGAGACCGGAGATTATAGGCTTGCCTGTGTGTCCCATGAAGAGACCGGAGATTATAGGCATGCCTGTGTGTCCCATGAGGAGACCTCGGGTTATAGGCATGCCTGTGTGTCCAATGAAGAGACCGGAGATTATAGGCATGCCTGTGCATCCCATGAAGAGACCGGAGATTATAGGCATGCCTGTGTGTCCCATGAAGAGACCGGAGATTATAGGCATGCCTGTGTGTCCCATGAAGAGACCGGAGATTATAGGCATGCTTGTGAGTCCCACAAAGAGACCTCAGATCATAGGCATGCCTGTGTGTCCCATGAAGAGACCGGAAATTATAGGCATGCCTGTGTGTCCCATGAAGAGACCGGAGATTATAGGCATGCCTGTGTGTCCCAAGAAGAGACCTCGGATTATAGGCATGCCTGTGTGTCCCATGAAGTGACCTCAGATTATAGGCAGGACTGTGTGTCCCATGAAGAGACCTTCGATTATAGGCATGCCTGTGTGTCCCATGAAGAGACCAGAGATTATATGCATGCCTGTGTGTCCCATGAAGAGACAGGAGATTATAGGCATGCCTGTGTGTCCCATGAAGAGACCGGAGATTATAGGCATGCTGTGTGTCCCATGAAGAGACCGGAGATTATAGGCATGCTTGTGTGTCCCATGAAGAGACCTCAGATTATAGGCATGCCTGTGTGTCCCATGAAGAGACCTCGGATTATAGGCATGCCTGTGTGTCCCATGAAGAGACCAGAGATTATAGGCATGCCTGTGTCTCCCATGTAGAGACCTTGGATTATAGGCATGCCTGTGTATCCCATGAAGAGACCTCGGATTATAGGCATGCTTGTGTGTCCCATGAAGAGACCAGAGATTATAGGCATGCCTGTGTGTCCCATGAAGAGACCGGAGATTGTAGGTATGCCTGTGTGTCCCATGAAGAGACCGGAGATTATAGGCATGCCTGTGTGTCCCATGAAGAGACCAGAGATTATAGGCATGCCTGTGTGTCCCATGAAGAAACCGGAGATTATAGGCATGCTTGTGAGTCCCACGAAGAGACCTCAGATTATAGGCATGCCTGTGTGTCCCATGAAGAGACCGGAGATTATAGGCATGCCTGTGTGTCCCATGAAGAGACTGGAGATTATAGGCATGCCTGTGTGTCCCAAGAAGAGACCTCAGATTATAGGCATGCCTGTGTGTCCCATGAAGAGACCTCAGATTATAGGCAGGACTGTGTGTCCCATGAAGAGACCTTCGATTATAGGCATGCCTGTGTGTCCCATGAAGAGACCAGAGATTATATGCATGCCTGTGTGTCCCATGAAGAGACAGGAGATTATAGGCATGCCTGTGTGTCCCATGAAGAGACCGGAGATTATAGGCATGCTGTGTGTCCCATGAAGAGACCGGAGATTATAGGCATGCTTGTGTTTCCTATGAAGAGACCTCAGATTATAGGTATGCCTGTGTGTCCCATGAAGAGAACTCAGATTATAGGCATGCCTGTATGTCCCATGAAGAGACCTCGGATTATAGGCATGCCTGTGTGTCCCATGAAGAGACTGGAGATTATAGGCATGCCTGTGTGTCCCATGAAGAGACAGGAGATTATAGGCATGCCTGTGTGTCCCATGAAGAGACCAGTGATTATAGGCATGCCTGTGTGTCCCATGAAGAGACCGGAGATTATAGGCATGCCTGTGTGTCCCATGAAGAGAGCGGAGATTATAGGCATGCTTGTGAGTCCCATAAAGAGAACTCGGATTATAGGCATGCCTGTGTGTCCCATGAAGAGACCTCAGATTATAGGCTTGCCTGTGTGTCCCATGAAGAGACCAGAGATTATAGGCATGCCTGTGTGTCCCATGAAGAGACAGGAGATTATAGGCATGCATGTGTGTCCCATGAAGAGACCAGAGAGTATAGGTATGCCTGTGTGTCCCATGAAGAGACCAGAGATTATAGGCATGCCTGTGTGTCCCATGAAGAGACCAGAGATTATAGGCATGCCTGTGTGTCCCATGAAGAGACCGGAGTTTATAGGCATGCCTGTGTGTCCCATGAAGAGACCGGAGATTATAGGCATGCCTGTGTGTCCCATGAAGAGACTGGAGATTATAGGCATGCTTGTGAGTCCCATGAAGAGACCGGAGATTATAGGCATGCCTGTGTGTCCCATGAAGAGATCGGAGTTTATAGGCATGCCTATGTGTCCCATGAAGAGACCGGAGATTATAGGCATGCCTGTGTGTCCCATGAAGAGACCAGTGATAATAGGCATGCCTGTGTGTCCCATGAAGAGACCGGAGATTATAGGCATGCCTTTGTGTCCCATGAAGAGACCGGAGATTATAGGCATGCTTGTGAGTCCCATAAAGAGAACTCGGATTATAGGCATGCCTGTGTGTCCCATGAAGAGACCTCAGATTATAGGCTTGCCTGTGTGTCCCATGAAGAGACCAGAGATTATAGGTATGCCTGTGTGTCCCATGAAGAGACCAGAGATTATAGGCATGCCTGTGTGTCCCATGAAGAGACCGGAGATTATAGGCATGCCTGTGTGTCCCATGAAGAGACAGGAGATTATAGGCATGCATGTGTGTCCCATGAAGAGACTGGAGATTATAGGCATGCCTGTGTGTCCCATGAAGAGACCAGAGATTATAGGCATGCCTGTGTGTCCCATGAAGAGCTTGGATATTATAGGCATGCCTGAGTGTCCCATGAAGAGACCGGAGATTATAGGCATGCTTGTGAGTCCCATGAAGAGATCTCAGATTATAGGCATGCCTGTGTGTCCCATGAAGAGACCGGAGATTATAGGCATGCCTGTGTGTCCCATGAAGAGACCAGAGATTATAGGCATGCCTGTGTGTCCCATGAAGAGACCTCGGATTATAGGCATGCCTGTGTGTCCCATGAAGAGACCTCGGATTATAGGCATGCCTGTGTGTCCCATGAAGAGACCAGAGATTATAGGCATGCCTGTGTGTCCTATGAAGAGACCTCGGATTATAGGCATGCCTGTGTGTCCAATGAAGAGACCGGAGATTATAGGCATGCCTGTGCGTCCCATGAAGAGACCGGAGATTATAGGCATGCCTTTGTGTCCCATGAAGAGACCTCAGATTATAGGCATGCCTGTGTGTCCCATGAAGAGACCTCGGATTATAGGCATGCCTGTGTGTCCC
This sequence comes from Triturus cristatus, assembly GCF_964204655.1. Classification (NCBI taxonomy): domain Eukaryota; kingdom Metazoa; phylum Chordata; class Amphibia; order Caudata; family Salamandridae; genus Triturus; species Triturus cristatus. The sequence goes on along the minus strand of NC_140595.1, from coordinate 465,438,441 downwards.
ATGAAGAAACTAGAGATTATAGGCATGCCTATGTGTCCCATGAAGAGACCTTGGATTATAGGCATGCCTGTGTGTCCCATGAAGAGACCTCGGATTATAGGCATGCCTGTGTGTCCCATGAAGAGACCAGAGATTATAGGCATGCCAGTGTCTTCCATGTAGAGGCCTCAGATTATAGGCATGCCTGTGTATCCCATGAAGAGACCTCGGATTATAGGCATGCTTGTGTGTCCCATGAAAAGACTGGAGAATAGAGGCATGCCTGTGTGTCCCATGAAGAGACCTCGGATTATAGGGATGCCTGTGTGTCCCATGAAGAGACCGGAGATTATAGGCATGCCCGTTTGTCCCATGAAGGGACCGGAGATTATAGGCATGCCTGTGTGTCCCATGAAGAAACTGGAGATTATAGGCACGCCTGCGTGTCCCATGAAGAGACCTTGGATTATAGGCATGCCTGTGTGTCCCATGAAGAGACCTCGGATTATAGGCATGCCTGTGTGTCCCATGAAGAGACCAGAGATTATAGGCATGCCTATGTCTCCCATGTAGAGACCTCGGATTATAGGCATGCCTGTGTGTCCCATGAAGAGACATCGGATTATAGGCATGCTTTGTGTGTCCCATGAAGAGACTGGAGATTAGAGGCATGCCTGTGTGTCCCATGAAGAGACCTCAGATTATAGGCATGCCTGTGTGTCCCATGAAGAGACCAGAGATTATAGGCATGCCCGTGTGTCCCATGAAGGGACCGGAGATTATAGGCATGCCTGTGTGTCTGATAGGAGACCCAAGATTATAGGCATGCCTGTGTGTCCCATGAAAAGACTAGAGATTATAGGCATGCCTGTGTGTCCCAGGAAGAGACTGGAGATTATAGGCATGCCTGTGTGTATCATGAAGAAACCAGAGATTATAGGCATTCTTGTGAGTCCCATGAAGAGACCTCAGAATATAGGCATGCCTGTGTGTCCCATGAAGAGACCGGAGATTATAGGCATGCCTGTGTGTCCCATGAAGAGATCGGAGTTTATAGGCATGCCTATGTGTCCCATGAGGAGATCGGAGATTATAGGCATGCCTGTGTGTCCCATGAAGAGACCTCGGATTATAGGCATGCCTGTGTGTCCCATGAAGAGACCGGAGATTATAGGCATGCCTGTGTGTCCCATGAAGAGACAGGAGATTATAGGCATGCATGTGTGTCCCATGAAGAGACTGGAGATTATAGGCATGCCTGTGTGTCCCATGAAGAGACCAGAGATTATAGGCATGCCTGTGTGTCCCATGAAGAGCTTGGATATTATAGGCATGCCTGTGTGTCCCATGAAGAGACCGGAGATTATAGGCATGCTTGTGAGTCCCATGAAGAGATCTCAGATTATAGGCATGCCTGTGTGTCCCATGAAGAGACCGGAGATTATTGGCATGCCTGTGTGTCCCATGAAGAGACCAGAGATTATAGGCATGCCTATGTGTCCCATGAAGAGACCTCGGATTATAGGCATGCCTGTGTGTCCCATGAAGAGACCTCAGATTATAGGCATGCCTGTGTGTCCCATGAAGAGACCAGAGATTATAGGCATGCCTGTGTGTCCCATGAAGAGACTGGAGATTATAGGCATGCCTGTGTGTCCCATGAAGAGACCGGAGATTATAGGCATGCCTGTGTGACCCATGAAGAGACCTTGGATTATAGGCATGCCTGTGTGTCCCATGAAGAGACCTCGGATTATAGGCATGTCTGTGTGTCCCATGAAGAGATCAGAGATTATAGGCATGCCTGTGTCTCCCATGTAGAGACCTCGGATTATCGGCATGCCTGTGTATCCCATGAAGAGACCTCGGATTATAGGCATGCTTTTGTGTCCCATGAAGAGACTGGAGATTAAAAGCATGCCTGTGTGTCCCATGAAGAGACCTCAGATTATAGGCATGCCTGTGTGTCCCATGAAGAGACCGGAGATTATAGGCATGCTTTTGTGTCCCATGAAGAGACTGGAGATTAAAAGCATGCCTGTGTGTCCCATGAAGAGACCTCAGATTATAGGCATGCCTGTGAGTCCCATGAAGAGACCTCAGAATATAGGCATGCCTGTGTGTCCCAAGAAGAGACCGGAGATTATAGGCATGCCTGTGTGTCCCATGAAGAGATCGGAGTTTATAGGCATGCCTATGTGTCCCATGAGGAGACCGGAGATTATAGGCATGCCTGTGTGTCCCATGAAGAGACCTCGGATTATAGGCATGCCTGTGTGTCCCATGAAGAGACCGGAGATTATAGGCATGCCTGTGTGTCCCATGAAGAGACAGGAGATTATAGGCATGCATGTGTGTCCCATGAAGAGACTGGAGATTATAGGCATGCCTGTGTGTCCCATGAAGAGACCAGAGATTATAGGCATGCCTGCGTGTCCCATGAAGAGCTTGGATATTATAGGCATGCCTGTGTGTCCCATGAAGAGACCGGAGATTATAGGCATGCTTGTGAGTCCCATGAAGAGATCTCAGATTATAGGCATGCCTGTGTGTCCCATGAAGAGACCGGAGATTATTGGCATGCCTGTGTGTCCCATGAAGAGACCGGAGATTATAGGCATGCCTCTGTGACCCATGAAGAGACCTTGGATTATAGGCATGCCTGTGTGTCCCATGAAGAGACCTCGGATTATAGGCATGTCTGTGTGTCCCATGAAGAGATCAGAGATTATAGGCATGCCTGTGTCTCCCATGTAGAGACCTCGGATTATCGGCATGCCTGTGTATCCCATGAAGAGACCTCGGATTATAGGCATGCTTTTGTGTCCCATGAAGAGACTGGAGATTAAAAGCATGCCTGTGTGTCCCATGAAGAGACTGGAGATTATAGGCATGCCTGTGTGTCCCATGAAGAGACCGGAGATTATAGGCATGCCTGTGTGACCCATGAAGAGACCTTGGATTATAGGCATGCCTGTGTGTCCCATGAAGAGACCTCGGATTATAGGCATGTCTGTGTGTCCCATGAAGAGATCAGAGATTATAGGCATGCCTGTGTCTCCCATGTAGAGACCTCGGATTATCGGCATGCCTGTGTATCCCATGAAGAGACCTCGGATTATAGGCATGCTTTTGTGTCCCATGAAGAGACTGGAGATTAAAAGCATGCCTGTGTGTCCCATGAAGAGACCTCAGATTATAGGCATGCCTGTGTGTCCCATGAAGAGACCGGAGATTATAGGCATGCCCGTGTGTCCCACAAAGGGACCAGAGATTATAGGCATGCCTGTGTGTCCCATGAAGAAACTGGTGATTATAAGCATGCCTGTGTGTCCCATGAAGAGACCTTGGATTATAGGCATGTCTGTGTGTCCCATGAAGAGACCTCGGATTATAGGCATGCCTGTGAGTCCCATGAAGAGACCAGAGATTATAGTCATGCCTGTGTCTCCCATGTAGAGACCTCGGATTATAGGCATGCCTGTGTGTCCCATGAAGAGACCTCGGATTATAGGCATGCTTTGTGTGTCCCATGAAGAGACTGGAGATTAGAGGCATGCCTGTATGTCCCATGAAAAGACCGGAGATTATAGGCATGCCCGTGTGTCCCATGAAGGGACCGGAGATTATAGGCATGCCTGTGTGTCCCATTAGGAGACCAGAGATTATAGGCATGCCTGTGTGTCCCATGAAAAGACTGGAGATTATAGGCATGCCTGTGTGTCCCATGAAGAGACCAGAGATTATAGGCATGCCTGTGTGTCCCATGAAGAGACCCGAGATTATAGGCATGCCTGTGTGTCCCATGAAGAGACTGGAGATTATAGGCATGCCTGTGTGTCCCATGAAGAGACCGGAGATTATAGGCATGCCTGTGTGTCCCATGAAGAGACCAGAGATTTTAGGAATGCCTGTGTGCCCCATGAAGAGACCGGAGATTATAGGCATGCCTGTGTGTCCCATGAAGAGACCGGAGATTATAGGCATGCCTGTGTGTCCAATGAAGAGACCTCGGATTATAGGCATGCCTGTGTGTCCAATAAAGAGACCGGAGATTATAGGCATGCCTGTGCATCCCATGAAGAGACTGGAGATTATAGGCATGCTAGTGTGTCTCATGAAGAGACCGGAGATTATAGGCATGCCTGTGTGTCCCATGAAGAGACCTCGGATTATAGGCATGCCTGTGTGTCCCATGAAGAGACCTCGGATTATAGGCATGCCTGTGTGTCCCATGAAGAAACTGGAGATTATAGGCATGCCTGTGTGTTCCATGAAGAGACCTCGGATTATAGGCATGCCTGTGTGTCCCATGAAGAGACCAGAGATTATAGGCATGCCTGTGTCTCCCATGTAGAGACCTTGGATTATAGGCATGCCTGTGTATCCCATGAAGAGACCTCGGATTATAGGCATGCTTGTGTGTCCCATGAAGAGACCGGAGATTATAGGCATGCCTGTGTGTCCCATGAAGAGACCGGAGATTGTAGGTATGCCTGTGTGTCCCATGAAGAGACTGGAGATTATAGGCATGCCTGTGTGTCCCATGAAGAGACCAGAGATTATAGGCATGCCTGTGTGTCCCATGAAGAAACCGGAGATTATAGGCATGCTTGTGAGTCCCATGAAGAGATCTCAGATTATAGGCATGCCTGTGTGTCCCATGAAGAGACCGGAGATTATTGGCATGCCTGTGTGTCCCATGAAGAGACCAGAGATTATAGGCATGCCTATGTGTCCCATGAAGAGACCTCGGATTATAGGCATGCCTGTGTGTCCCATGATGAGACCTCAGATTATAGGCATGCCTGTGTGTCCCATGAAGAGACCAGAGATTATAGGCATGCCTGTGTGTCCCATGAAGAGACTGGAGATTATAGGCATGCCTGTGTGTCCCATGAAGAGACCGGAGATTATAGGCATGCCTGTGTGACCCATGAAGAGACCTTGGATTATAGGCATGCCTGTGTGTCCCATGAAGAGACCTCGGATTATAGGCATGTCTGTGTGTCCCATGAAGAGACCAGAGATTATAGGCATGCCTGTGTCTCCCATGTAGAGACCTCGGATTATCGGCATGCCTGTGTATCCCATGAAGAGACCTCGGATTATAGGCATGCTTTTGTGTCCCATGAAGAGACTGGAGATTAAAAGCATGCCTGTGTGTCCCATGAAGAGACCTCAGATTATAGGCATGCCTGTGTGTCCCATGAAGAGACCGGAGATTATAGGCATGCCCGTGTGTCCCACAAAGGGACCAGAGATTATAGGCATGCCTGTGTGTCCCATGAAGAAACTGGTGATTATAAGCATGCCTGTGTGTCCCATGAAGAGACCTTGGATTATAGGCATGTCTGTGTGTCCCATGAAGAGACCTCGGATTATAGGCATGCCTGTGAGTCCCATGAAGAGACCAGAGATTATAGTCATGCCTGTGTCTCCCATGTAGAGACCTCGGATTATAGGCATGCCTGTGTGTCCCATGAAGAGACCTCGGATTATAGGCATGCTTTGTGTGTCCCATGAAGAGACTGGAGATTAGAGGCATGCCTGTATGTCCCATGAAAAGACCGGAGATTATAGGCATGCCCGTGTGTCCCATGAAGGGACCGGAGATTATAGGCATGCCTGTGTGTCCCATTAGGAGACCAGAGATTATAGGCATGCCTGTGTGTCCCATGAAAAGACTGGAGATTATAGGCATGCCTGTGTGTCCCATGAAGAGACCAGAGATTATAGGCATGCCTGTGTGTCCCATGAAGAGACCTCAGATTATAGGCATGCCTGTGTGTCCCATGAAAAGACCTCGGATTATAGGCATGCCTGTGTGTCCCATGAAGAGACCTCAGATTATAGGCAGGACTGTGTGTCCCATGAAGAGACCTTCGATTATAGGCATGCCTGTGTGTCCCATGAAGAGACCAGAGATTATATGCATGCCTGTTTGTCCCATGAAGAGACAGGAGATTATAGGCATGCCTATGTGTCCCATGAAGAGACCGGAGATTATAGGCATGCTGTGTGTCCCATGAAGAGACCGGAGATTATAGGCATGCTTGTGTGTCCCATGAAGAGACCTCAGATTATAGGTATGCCTGTGTATCCCATGAAGAGAACTCAGATTATAGGCATGCCTGTGTGTCCCATGAAGAGACCTCGGATTATAGGCATGCCTGTGTGTCCCATGAAGAGACCGGAGATTATAGGCATGCCTGTGTGTCCCATGAAGAGACAGGAGATTATAGGCATGCCTGTGTGTCCCATGAAGAGACCAGTGATTATAGGCATGCCTGTGTGTCCCATGAAGAGACCTCAGATTATAGGCTTGCCTGTGTGTCCCATGAAGAGACCAGAGATTATAGGCATGCCTGTGTGTCCCATGAAGAGACAGGAGATTATAGGCATCCATGTGTGTCCCATGAAGAGACCAGAGAGTATAGGTATGCCTGTGTGTCCCATGAAGAGACCAGAGATTATAGGCATGCCTGTGTGTCCCATGAAGAGACCAGAGATTATAGGCATGCCTGTGTGTCCCATGAAGAGACCAGTGATTATAGGCATGCCTGTGTGTCCCATGAAGAGACCGGAGATTATAGGCATGCCTGTGTGTCCCATGAAGAGACCGGAGTTTATAGGCATGCCTGTGTGTCCCATGAAGAGACCAGAGATTATAGGCATGCCTGTGTGTCCCATGAAGAGACCGGAGATTATAGGCATGCTTGTGAGTCCCATGAAGAGACCGGAGATTATAGGCATGCCTGTGTGTCCCATGAAGAGACCGGAGTTTATAGGCATGCCTATGTGTCCCATGAAGAGACCAGAGATTATAGGCATGCCTGTGTGTCCCATGAAGAGACCTCGGATTATAGGCATGCCTGTGTGTCCCATGAAGAGACCGGAGATTATAGGCATGCCTGTGTGTCCCATGAAGAGACCGGAGATTATAGGCATGCTTGTGAGTCCCATGAAGAGAACTCGGATTATAGGCATGCCTGTGTGTCCCATGAAGAGACCTCAGATTATAGGCTTGCCTGTGTGTCCCATGAAGAGACCAGAGATTATAGGCATGCCTGTGTGTCCCATGAAGAGACATGAGATTATAGGCATGCATGTGTGTCCCATGAAGAGACCAGAGAGTATAGGTATGCCTGTGTGTCCCATGAAGATACCAGAGATTATAGGCATGCCTGTGTGTCCCATGAAGAGACCAGAGATTATAGGCATGCCTGTGTGTCCCATGAAGAGACCGGAGATTATTGGCATGCCTGTGTTTCCCATGAAGAGACCAGAGATTATAGGCATGCCTATGTGTCCCATGAAGAGACCTCGGATTATAGGCATGCCTGTGTGTCCCATGAAGAGACCTCAGATTATAGGCATGCCTGTGTGTCCCATGAAGAGACCAGAGATTATAGGCATGCCTGTGTGTCCCATGAAGAGACTGGAGATTATAGGCATGCCTGTGTGTCCCATGAAGAGATCGGAGATTATAGGCATGCCTGTGTGACCCATGAAGAGACCTTGGATTATAGGCATGCCTGTGTGTCCCATGAAGAGACCTCGGATTATAGGCATGTCTGTGTGTCCCATGAAGAGACCAGAGATTATAGGCATGCCTGTGTCTCCCATGTAGAGACCTCGGATTATCGGCATGCCTGTGTATCCCATGAAGAGACCTCGGATTATAGGCATGCTTTTGTGTCCCATGAAGAGACTGGAGATTAAAAGCATGCCTGTGTGTCCCATGAAGAGACCTCAGATTATAGGCATGCCTGTGTGTCCCATGAAGAGACCGGAGATTATAGGCATGCCCGTGTGTCCCACAAAGGGACCAGAGATTATAGGCATGCCTGTGTGTCCCATGAAGAAACTGGTGATTATAAGCATGCCTGTGTGTCCCATGAAGAGACCTTGGATTATAGGCATGTCTGTGTGTCCCATGAAGAGACCTCGGATTATAGGCATGCCTGTGAGTCCCATGAAGAGACCAGAGATTATAGTCATGCCTGTGTCTCCCATGTAGAGACCTCGGATTATAGGCATGCCTGTGTGTCCCATGAAGAGACCTCGGATTATAGGCATGCTTTGTGTGTCCCATGAAGAGACTGGAGATTAGAGGCATGCCTGTATGTCCCATGAAAAGACCGGAGATTATAGGCATGCCCGTGTGTCCCATGAAGGGACCGGAGATTATAGGCATGCCTGTGTGTCCCATTAGGAGACCAGAGATTATAGGCATGCCTGTGTGTCCCATGAAAAGACTGGAGATTATAGGCATGCCTGTGTGTCCCATGAAGAGACCGGAGATTATAGGCATGCCTGTGTGTCCCATGAAGAGACCCGAGATTATAGGCATGCCTGTGTGTCCCATGAAGAGACTGGAGATTATAGGCATGCCTGTGTGTCCCATGAAGAGACCGGAGATTTTAGGAATGCCTGTGTGCCCCATGAAGAGACCGGAGATTATAGGCATGCCTGTGTGTCCCATGAAGAGACCGGAGATTATAGGCATGCCTGTGTGTCCCATGAAGAGACCTCGGATTATAGGCATGCCTGTGTGTCCCATGAAGAGACTGGAGATTATAGGCATGCCTGTGTGTCCCATGAAGAGACCAGAGATTATAGGCATGCCTGTGTGTCCCATGAAGAAACCGGAGATTATAGGCATGCTTGTGAGTCCCATGAAGAGACCTCAGATCATAGGCATGCCTGTGTGTCCCATGAAGAGACCGGAGATTATAGGCATGCCTGTGTGTCCCATGAAGAGACCGGAGATTATAGGCATGCCTGTGTGTCCCAAGAAGAGACCTCAGACTATAGGCATGCCTGTGTGTCCCATGAAAAGACCTCGGATTATAGGCATGCCTGTGTGTCCCATGAAGAGACCTCAGATTATAGGCAGGACTGTGTGTCCCATGAAGAGACCTTCGATTATAGGCATGCCTGTGTGTCCCATGAAGAGACCAGAGATTATATGCATGCCTGTGTGTCCCATGAAGAGACAGGAGATTATAGGCATGCATGTGTGTCCCATGAAGAGACCGGAGATTATAGGCATGCTGTGTGTCCCATGAAGAGACCGGAGATTATAGGCATGCCTGTGTGTCCCATGAAGAGACAGGAGATTATAGACATGCCTGTGTGTCCCATGAAGAGACCAGTAATTATAGGCATGCCTGTGTGTCCCATGAAGAGACCGGAGATTATAGGCATGCCTGTGTGTCCCATGAAGAGACCGGAGATTATAGGCATGCTTGTGAGTCCCATGAAGAGAACTCGGATTATAGGCATGCCTGTGTGTCCCATGAAGAGACCTCAGATTATAGGCTTGCCTGTGTGTCCCATGAAGAGACCAGAGATTATAGGCATGCCTGTGTGTCCCATGAAGAGACAGGAGATTATAGGCATGCATGTGTGTCCCATGAAGAGACCAGAGAGTATAGGTATGCCTGTGTGTCCCATGAAGAGACCAGAGATTATAGGCATGCCTGTGTGTCCCATGAAGAGACCAGAGATTATAGGCATGCCTGTGTGTCCCATGAAGAGACCGGAGTTTATAGGCATGCCTGTGTGTCCCATGAAGAGACCGGAGATTATAGGCATGCCTGTGTGTCCCATGAAGAGACCGGAGATTATAGGCATGCTTGTGAGTCCCATGAAGAGACCGGAGATTATAGGCATGCCTGTGTGTCCCATGAAGAGACCGGAGTTTATAGGCATGCCTATATGTCCCATGAAGAGACCGGAGATTATAGGCATGCCTGTGTGTCCCATGAAGAGACCTCGGATTATAGGCATGCCTGTGTGTCCCATGAAGAGACCGGAGATTATAGGCATGCCTGTGTGTCCCATGAAGAGACAGAAGATTATAGGCATGCATGTGTGTCCCATGAAGAGACCGGAGATTATAGGCATGCCTGTGTGTCCCATGAAGAGACCTCGGATTATAGGCATGCCTGTGTGTCCCATGAAGAGACCGGAGATTATAGGCATGCCTGTGTGTCCCATGAAGAGACAGAAGATTATAGGCATGCATGTGTGTCCCATGAAGAGACCGGAGATTATAGGCATGCCGGTGTGTCCCATGAAGAGACCAGAGATTATAGGCATGCCTGTGTGTCCCATGAAGAGACTGGATATGATAGGCATGCCTGTGTGTCCCATGAAGAGACCGGAGATTATAGGCATGCTTGTGAGTCCCATGAAGAGATCTCAGATTATAGGCATGCCTGTGTATCCCATGAAGAGACCGGAGATTATAGGCATGCCTGTGTGTCCCATGAAGAGACCAGAGATTATAGGCATGCCTGTGTGTCCCATGAAGAGACCTCGGATTATAGGCATGCCTGTGTGTCCCATGAAGAGACCTCAGATTATAGGCATGCCTGTGTGTCCCATGAAGAGACCAGAGATTATAGGCATGCCTGTGTGTCCTATGAAGAGACCTCGGATTATAGGCATGCCTGTGTGTCTAATGAAGAGACCGGAGATTATAGGCATGCCTGTGCGTCCCATGAAGAGACCTCAGATTATAGGCATGCCTGTGTGTCCCATGAAGAGACCTCGGATTATAGGCATGCCTGTGTGTCCCATGAAGAAACTAGAGATTATAGGCATGCCTATGTGTCCCATGAAGAGACCTTGGATTATAGGCATGCCTGTGTGTCCCATGAAGAGACCTCGGATTATAGGCATGCCTGTGTGTCCCATGAAGAGACCAGAGATTATAGGCATGCCAGTGTCTTCCATGTAGAGGCCTCAGATTATAGGCATGCCTGTGTATCCCATGAAGAGACCTCGGATTATAGGCATGCTTGTATGTCCCATGAAAAGACTGGAGATTAGAGGCATGCCTGTGTGTCCCATGAAGAGACCTCGGATTATAGGCATGCCTGTGTGTCCCATGAAGAGACCGGAGATTATAGGCATGCCCGTTTGTCCCATGAAGGGACCGGAGATTATAGGCATGCCTGTGTGTCCCATGAAGAAACTGGAGATTATAGGCATGCCTGTGTGTCCCATGAAGAGACCTTGGATTATAGGCATGCCTGTGTGTCCCATAAAGAGACCTCGGATTATAGGCATGCCTGTGTGTCCCATGAAGAGACCAGAGATTATAGGCATGCCTGTGTCTCCCATGTCGAGACCTCGGATTATAGGCATGCCTGTGTGTCCCATGAAGAGACCTCGGATTATAGGCATGCTTTGTGTGTCCCATGAAGAGACTGGAGATTAGAGGCATGCCTGTGTGTCCCATGAAGAGACCTCGGATTATAGGCATGCCTGTGTGTCCCATGAAGAGACCGGAGATTATAGGCATGCCCGTGTGTCCCATGAAGGGACCGGAGATTATAGGCATGCCTGTGTGTCTGATAGGAGACCCGAGATTATAGGCATGCCTGTGTGTCCCATGAAAAGACTAGAGATTATAGGCATGCCTGTGTGTCCCAGGAAGAGACTGGAGATTATAGGCATGCCTGTGTGTCCCATGAAGAAACCGGAGATTATAGGCATTCTTGTGAGTCCCATGAAGAGACCTCAGAATATAGGCATGCCTGTGTGTCCCATGAAGAGACCGGAGATTATAGGCTTGCCTGTGTGTCCCATGAAGAGACCGGAGATTATAGGCATGCCTGTGTGTCCCATGAGGAGACCTCGGGTTATAGGCATGCCTGTGTGTCCAATGAAGAGACCGGAGATTATAGGCATGCCTGTGCATCCCATGAAGAGACCGGAGATTATAGGCATGCCTGTGTGTCCCATGAAGAGACCGGAGATTATAGGCATGCCTGTGTGTCCCATGAAGAGACCGGAGATTATAGGCATGCTTGTGAGTCCCACAAAGAGACCTCAGATCATAGGCATGCCTGTGTGTCCCATGAAGAGACCGGAAATTATAGGCATGCCTGTGTGTCCCATGAAGAGACCGGAGATTATAGGCATGCCTGTGTGTCCCAAGAAGAGACCTCGGATTATAGGCATGCCTGTGTGTCCCATGAAGTGACCTCAGATTATAGGCAGGACTGTGTGTCCCATGAAGAGACCTTCGATTATAGGCATGCCTGTGTGTCCCATGAAGAGACCAGAGATTATATGCATGCCTGTGTGTCCCATGAAGAGACAGGAGATTATAGGCATGCCTGTGTGTCCCATGAAGAGACCGGAGATTATAGGCATGCTGTGTGTCCCATGAAGAGACCGGAGATTATAGGCATGCTTGTGTGTCCCATGAAGAGACCTCAGATTATAGGCATGCCTGTGTGTCCCATGAAGAGACCTCGGATTATAGGCATGCCTGTGTGTCCCATGAAGAGACCAGAGATTATAGGCATGCCTGTGTCTCCCATGTAGAGACCTTGGATTATAGGCATGCCTGTGTATCCCATGAAGAGACCTCGGATTATAGGCATGCTTGTGTGTCCCATGAAGAGACCAGAGATTATAGGCATGCCTGTGTGTCCCATGAAGAGACCGGAGATTGAAGGTATGCCTGTGTGTCCCATGAAGAGACCGGAGATTATAGGCATGCCTGTGTGTCCCATGAAGAGACCAGAGATTATAGGCATGCCTGTGTGTCCCATGAAGAAACCGGAGATTATAGGCATGCTTGTGAGTCCCACGAAGAGACCTCAGATTATAGGCATGCCTGTGTGTCCCATGAAGAGACCGGAGATTATAGGCATGCCTGTGTGTCCCATGAAGAGACTGGAGATTATAGGCATGCCTGTGTGTCCCAAGAAGAGACCTCAGATTATAGGCATGCCTGTGTGTCCCATGAAGAGACCTCAGATTATAGGCAGGACTGTGTGTCCCATGAAGAGACCTTCGATTATAGGCATGCCTGTGTGTCCCATGAAGAGACCAGAGATTATATGCATGCCTGTGTGTCCCATGAAGAGACAGGAGATTATAGGCATGCCTGTGTGTCCCATGAAGAGACCGGAGATTGTAGGCATGCTGTGTGTCCCATGAAGAGACCGGAGATTATAGGCATGCTTGTGTTTCCTATGAAGAGACCTCAGATTATAGGTATGCCTGTGTGTCCCATGAAGAGAACTCAGATTATAGGCATGCCTGTATGTCCCATGAAGAGACCTCGGATTATAGGCATGCCTGTGTGTCCCATGAAGAGACTGGAGATTATAGGCATGCCTGTGTGTCCCATGAAGAGACAGGAGATTATAGGCATGCCTGTGTGTCCCATGAAGAGACCAGTGATTATAGGCATGCCTGTGTGTCCCATGAAGAGACCGGAGATTATAGGCATGCCTGTGTGTCCCATGAAGAGAGCGGAGATTATAGGCATGCTTGTGAGTCCCATAAAGAGAACTCGGATTATAGGCATGCCTGTGTGTCCCATGAAGAGACCTCAGATTATAGGCTTGCCTGTGTGTCCCATGAAGAGACCAGAGATTATAGGCATGCCTGTGTGTCCCATGAAGAGACAGGAGATTATAGGCATGCATGTGTGTCCCATGAAGAGACCAGAGAGTATAGGTATGCCTGTGTGTCCCATGAAGAGACCAGAGATTATAGGCATGCCTGTGTGTCCCATGAAGAGACCAGAGATTATAGGCATGCCTGTGTGTCCCATGAAGAGACCGGAGTTTATAGGCATGCCTATGTGTCCCATGAAGAGACCGGAGATTATAGGCATGCCTGTGTGTCCCATGAAGAGACTGGAGATTATAGGCATGCTTGTGAGTCCCATGAAGAGACCGGAGATTATAGGCATGCCTGTGTGTCCCATGAAGAGATCGGAGTTTATAGGCATGCCTATGTGTCCCATGAAGAGACCGGAGATTATAGGCATGCCTGTGTGTCCCATGAAGAGACCAGTGATAATAGGCATGCCTGTGTGTCCCATGAAGAGACCGGAGATTATAGGCATGCCTTTGTGTCCCATGAAGAGACCGGAGATTATAGGCATGCTTGTGAGTCCCATAAAGAGAACTCGGATTATAGGCATGCCTGTGTGTCCCATGAAGAGACCTCAGATTATAGGCTTGCCTGTGTGTCCCATGAAGAGACCAGAGATTATAGGTATGCCTGTGTGTCCCATGAAGAGACCAGAGATTATAGGCATGCCTGTGTGTCCCATGAAGAGACCGGAGATTATAGGCATGCCTGTGTGTCCCATGAAGAGACAGGAGATTATAGGCATGCATGTGTGTCCCATGAAGAGACTGGAGATTATAGGCATGCCTGTGTGTCCCATGAAGAGACCAGAGATTATAGGCATGCCTGTGTGTCCCATGAAGAGCTTGGATATTATAGGCATGCCTGAGTGTCCCATGAAGAGACCGGAGATTATAGGCATGCTTGTGAGTCCCATGAAGAGATCTCAGATTATAGGCATGCCTGTGTGTCCCATGAAGAGACCGGAGATTATAGGCATGCCTGTGTGTCCCATGAAGAGACCAGAGATTATAGGCATGCCTGTGTGTCCCATGAAGAGACCTCGGATTATAGGCATGCCTGTGTGTCCCATGAAGAGACCTCGGATTATAGGCATGCCTGTGTGTCCCATGAAGAGACCAGAGATTATAGGCATGCCTGTGTGTCCTATGAAGAGACCTCGGATTATAGGCATGCCTGTGTGTCCAATGAAGAGACCGGAGATTATAGGCATGCCTGTGCGTCCCATGAAGAGACCGGAGATTATAGGCATGCCTTTGTGTCCCATGAAGAGACCTCAGATTATAGGCATGCCTGTGTGTCCCATGAAGAGACCTCGGATTATAGGCATGCCTGTGTGTCCCATGAAGAAACTAGAGATTATAGGCATGCCTATGTGTCCCATGAAGAGACCTTGGATTATAGGCATGCCTGTGTGTCCCATGAAGAGACCTCGGATTATAGGCATGCCTGTGTGTCCCATGAAGAGACCAGAGATTATAGGCATGCCAGTGTCTTCCATGTAGAGGCCTCAGATTATAGGCATGCCTGTGTATCCCATGAAGAGACCTCGGATTATAGGCATGCTTGTGTGTCCCATGAAAAGACTGGAGAATAGAGGCATGCCTGTGTGTCCCATGAAGAGACCTCGGATTATAGGGATGCCTGTGTGTCCCATGAAGAGACCGGAGATTATAGGCATGCCCGTTTGTCCCATGAAGGGACCGGAGATTATAGGCATGCCTGTGTGTCCCATGAAGAAACTGGAGATTATAGGCACGCCTGCGTGTCCCATGAAGAGACCTTGGATTATAGGCATGCCTGTGTGTCCCATGAAGAGACCTCGGATTATAGGCATGCCTGTGTGTCCCATGAAGAGACCAGAGATTATAGGCATGCCTATGTCTCCCATGTAGAGACCTCGGATTATAGGCATGCCTGTGTGTCCCATGAAGAGACATCGGATTATAGGCATGCTTTGTGTGTCCCATGAAGAGACTGGAGATTAGAGGCATGCCTGTGTGTCCCATGAAGAGACCTCAGATTATAGGCATGCCTGTGTGTCCCATGAAGAGACCAGAGATTATAGGCATGCCCGTGTGTCCCATGAAGGGACCGGAGATTATAGGCATGCCTGTGTGTCTGATAGGAGACCCAAGATTATAGGCATGCCTGTGTGTCCCATGAAAAGACTAGAGATTATAGGCATGCCTGTGTGTCCCAGGAAGAGACTGGAGATTATAGGCATGCCTGTGTGTATCATGAAGAAACCAGAGATTATATGCATTCTTGTGAGTCCCATGAAGAGACCTCAGAATATAGGCATGCCTGTGTGTCCCATGAAGAGACCGGAGATTATAGGCATGCCTGTGTGTCCCATGAAGAGATCGGAGTTTATAGGCATGCCTATGTGTCCCATGAGGAGATCGGAGATTATAGGCATGCCTGTGTGTCCCATGAAGAGACCTCGGATTATAGGCATGCCTGTGTGTCCCATGAAGAGACCGGAGATTATAGGCATGCCTGTGTGTCCCATGAAGAGACAGGAGATTATAGGCATGCATGTGTGTCCCATGAAGAGACTGGAGATTATAGGCATGCCTGTGTGTCCCATGAAGAGACCAGAGATTATAGGCATGCCTGTGTGTCCCATGAAGAGCTTGGATATTATAGGCATGCCTGTGTGTCCCATGAAGAGACCGGAGATTATAGGCATGCTTGTGAGTCCCATGAAGAGATCTCAGATTATAGGCATGCCTGTGTGTCCCATGAAGAGACCGGAGATTATTGGCATGCCTGTGTGTCCCATGAAGAGACCAGAGATTATAGGCATGCCTATGTGTCCCATGAAGAGACCTCGGATTATAGGCATGCCTGTGTGTCCCATGAAGAGACCTCAGATTATAGGCATGCTTTTGTGTCCCATGAAGAGACTGGAGATTAAAAGCATGCCTGTGTGTCCCATGAAGAGACCTCAGATTATAGGCATGCCTGTGTGTCCCATGAAGAGACCGGAGATTATAGGCATGCTTTTGTGTCCCATGAAGAGACTGGAGATTAAAAGCATGCCTGTGTGTCCCATGAAGAGACCTCAGCTTATAGGCATGCCTCTGAGTCCCATGAAGAGACCTCAGAATATAGGCATGCCTGTGTGTCCCAAGAAGAGACCGGAGATTATAGGCATGCCTGTGTGTCCCATGAAGAGATCGGAGTTTATAGGCATGCCTATGTGTCCCATGAGGAGACCGGAGATTATAGGCATGCCTGTGTGTCCCATGAAGAGACCTCGGATTATAGGCATGCCTGTGTGTCCCATGAAGAGACCGGAGATTATAGGCATGCCTGTGTGTCCCATGAAGAGACAGGAGATTATAGGCATGCATGTGTGTCCCATGAAGAGACTGGAGATTATAGGCATGCCTGTGTGTCCCATGAAGAGACCAGAGATTATAGGCATGCCTGCGTGTCCCATGAAGAGCTTGGATATTATAGGCATGCCTGTGTGTCCCATGAAGAGACCGGAGATTATAGGCATGCTTGTGAGTCCCATGAAGAGATCTCAGATTATAGGCATGCCTGTGTGTCCCATGAAGAGACCGGAGATTATTGGCATGCCTGTGTGTCCCATGAAGAGACCGGAGATTATAGGCATGCCTGTGTGACCCATGAAGAGACCTTGGATTATAGGCATGCCTGTGTGTCCCATGAAGAGACCTCGGATTATAGGCATGTCTGTGTGTCCCATGAAGAGATCAGAGATTATAGGCATGCCTGTGTCTCCCATGTAGAGACCTCGGATTATCGGCATGCCTGTGTATCCCATGAAGAGACCTCGGATTATAGGCATGCTTTTGTGTCCCATGAAGAGACTGGAGATTAAAAGCATGCCTGTGTGTCCCATGAAGAGACTGGAGATTATAGGCATGCCTGTGTGTCCCATGAAGAGACCGGAGATTATAGGCATGCCTGTGTGACCCATGAAGAGACCTTGGATTATAGGCATGCCTGTGTGTCCCATGAAGAGACCTCGGATTATAGGCATGTCTGTGTGTCCCATGAAGAGATCAGAGATTATAGGCATGCCTGTGTCTCCCATGTAGAGACCTTGGATTATCGGCATGCCTGTGTATCCCATGAAGAGACCTCGGATTATAGGCATGCTTTTGTGTCCCATGAAGAGACTGGAGATTAAAAGCATGCCTGTGTGTCCCATGAAGAGACCTCAGATTATAGGCATGCCTGTGTGTCCCATGAAGAGACCGGAGATTATAGGCATGCCCGTGTGTCCCACAAAGGGACCAGAGATTATAGGCATGCCTGTGTGTCCCATGAAGAAACTGGTGATTATAAGCATGCCTGTGTGTCCCATGAAGAGACCTTGGATTATAGGCATGTCTGTGTGTCCCATGAAGAGACCTCGGATTATAGGCATGCCTGTGAGTCCCATGAAGAGACCAGAGATTATAGTCATGCCTGTGTCTCCCATGTAGAGACCTCGGATTATAGGCATGCCTGTGTGTCCCATGAAGAGACCTCGGATTATAGGCATGCTTTGTGTGTCCCATGAAGAGACTGGAGATTAGAGGCATGCCTGTATGTCCCATGAAAAGACCGGAGATTATAGGCATGCCCGTGTGTCCCATGAAGGGACCGGAGATTATAGGCATGCCTGTGTGTCCCATTAGGAGACCAGAGATTATAGGCATGCCTGTGTGTCCCATGAAAAGACTGGAGATTATAGGCATGCCTGTGTGTCCCATGAAGAGACCAGAGATTATAGGCATGCCTGTGTGTCCCATGAAGAGACCCGAGATTATAGGCATGCCTGTGTGTCCCATGAAGAGACTGGAGATTATAGGCATGCCTGTGTGTCCCATGAAGAGACCGGAGATTATAGGCATGCCTGTGTGTCCCATGAAGAGACCGGAGATTTTAGGAATGCCTGTGTGCCCCATGAAGAGACCGGAGATTATAGGCATGCCTGTGTGTCCCATGAAGAGACCGGAGATTATAGGCATGCCTGTGTGTCCAATGAAGAGACCTCGGATTATAGGCATGCCTGTGTGTCCAATAAAGAGACCGGAGATTATAGGCATGCCTGTGCATCCCATGAAGAGACTGGAGATTATAGGCATGCTAGTGTGTCTCATGAAGAGACCGGAGATTATAGGCATGCCTGTGTGTCCCATGAAGAGACCTCGGATTATAGGCATGCCTGTGTGTCCCATGAAGAGACCTCGGATTATAGGCATGCCTGTGTGTCCCATGAAGAAACTGGAGATTATAGGCATGCCTGTGTGTTCCATGAAGAGACCTCGGATTATAGGCATGCCTGTGTGTCCCATGAAGAGACCAGAGATTATAGGCATGCCTGTGTCTCCCATGTAGAGACCTTGGATTATAGGCATGCCTGTGTATCCCATGAAGAGACCTCAGATTATAGGCATGCTTGTGTGTCCCATGAAGAGACCGGAGATTATAGGCATGCCTGTGTGTCCCATGAAGAGACCGGAGATTGTAGGTATGCCTGTGTGTCCCATGAAGAGACTGGAGATTATAGGCATGCCTGTGTGTCCCATGAAGAGACCAGAGATTATAGGCATGCCTGTGTGTCCCATGAAGAAACCGGAGATTATAGGCATGCTTGTGAGTCCCATGAAGAGATCTCAGATTATAGGCATGCCTGTGTGTCCCATGAAGAGACCGGAGATTATTGGCATGCCTGTGTGTCCCATGAAGAGACCAGAGATTATAGGCATGCCTATGTGTCCCATGAAGAGACCTCGGATTATAGGCATGCCTGTGTGTCCCATGAAGAGACCTCAGATTATAGGCATGCCTGTGTGTCCCATGAAGAGACCAGAGATTATAGGCATGCCTGTGTGTCCCATGAAGAGACTGGAGATTATAGGCATGCCTGTGTGTCCCATGAAGAGACCGGAGATTATAGGCATGCCTGTGTGACCCATGAAGAGACCTTGGATTATAGGCATGCCTGTGTGTCCCATGAAGAGACCTCGGATTATAGGCATGTCTGTGTGTCCCATGAAGAGACCAGAGATTATAGGCATGCCTGTGTCTCCCATGTAGAGACCTCGGATTATCGGCATGCCTGTGTATCCCATGAAGAGACCTCGGATTATAGGCATGCTTTTGTGTCCCATGAAGAGACTGGAGATTAAAAGCATGCCTGTGTGTCCCATGAAGAGACCTCAGATTATAGGCATGCCTGTGTGTCCCATGAAGAGACCGGAGATTATAGGCATGCCCGTGTGTCCCACAAAGGGACCAGAGATTATAGGCATGCCTGTGTGTCCCATGAAGAAACTGGTGATTATAAGCATGCCTGTGTGTCCCATGAAGAGACCTTGGATTATAGGCATGTCTGTGTGTCCCATGAAGAGACCTCGGATTATAGGCATGCCTGTGAGTCCCATGAAGAGACCAGAGATTATAGTCATGCCTGTGTCTCCCATGTAGAGACCTCGGATTATAGGCATGCCTGTGTGTCCCATGAAGAGACCTCGGATTATAGGCATGCTTTGTGTGTCCCATGAAGAGACTGGAGATTAGAGGCATGCCTGTATGTCCCATGAAAAGACCGGAGATTATAGGCATGCCCGTGTGTCCCATGAAGAGACCAGAGATTATAGGCATGCCTGTGTGTCCCATGAAAAGACTGGAGATTATAGGCATGCCTGTGTGTCCCATGAAGAGACCAGAGATTATAGGCATGCCTGTGTGTCCCATGAAGAGACCTCAGATTATAGGCATGCCTGTGTGTCCCATGAAAAGACCTCGGATTATAGGCATGCCTGTGTGTCCCATGAAGAGACCTCAGATTATAGGCAGGACTGTGTGTCCCATGAAGAGACCTTCGATTATAGGCATGCCTGTGTGTCCCATGAAGAGACCAGAGATTATATGCATGCCTGTTTGTCCCATGAAGAGACAGGAGATTATAGGCATGCCTATGTGTCCCATGAAGAGACCGGAGATTATAGGCATGCTGTGTGTCCCATGAAGAGACCGGAGATTATAGGCATGCTTGTGTGTCCCATGAAGAGACCTCAGATTATAGGTATGCCTGTGTATCCCATGAAGAGAACTCAGATTATAGGCATGCCTGTGTGTCCCATGAAGAGACCTCGGATTATAGGCATGCCTGTGTGTCCCATGAAGAGACCGGAGATTATAGGCATGCCTGTGTGTCCCATGAAGAGACAGGAGATTATAGGCATGCCTGTGTGTCCCATGAAGAGACCAGTGATTATAGGCATGCCTGTGTGTCCCATGAAGAGACCTCAGATTATAGGCTTGCCTGTGTGTCCCATGAAGAGACCAGAGATTATAGGCATGCCTGTGTGTCCCATGAAGAGACAGGAGATTATAGGCATCCATGTGTGTCCCATGAAGAGACCAGAGAGTATAGGTATGCCTGTGTGTCCCATGAAGAGACCAGAGATTATAGGCATGCCTGTGTGTCCCATGAAGAGACCAGAGATTATAGGCATGCCTGTGTGTCCCATGAAGAGACCAGTGATTATAGGCATGCCTGTGTGTCCCATGAAGAGACCGGAGATTATAGGCATGCCTGTGTGTCCCATGAAGAGACCGGAGTTTATAGGCATGCCTGTGTGTCCCATGAAGAGACCGGAGATTATAGGCATGCCTGTGTGTCCCATGAAGAGACCGGAGATTATAGGCATGCTTGTGAGTCCCATGAAGAGACCGGAGATTATAGGCATGCCTGTGTGTCCCATGAAGAGACCGGAGTTTATAGGCATGCCTATGTGTCCCATGAAGAGACCAGAGATTATAGGCATGCCTGTGTGTCCCATGAAGAGACCTCGGATTATAGGCATGCCTGTGTGTCCCATGAAGAGACCGGAGATTATAGGCATGCCTGTGTGTCCCATGAAGAGACCGGAGATTATAGGCATGCTTGTGAGTCCCATGAAGAGAACTCGGATTATAGGCATGCCTGTGTGTCCCATGAAGAGACCTCAGATTATAGGCTTGCCTGTGTGTCCCATGAAGAGACCAGAGATTATAGGCATGCCTGTGTGTCCCATGAAGAGACATGAGATTATAGGCATGCATGTGTGTCCCATGAAGAGACCAGAGAGTATAGGTATGCCTGTGTGTCCCATGAAGATACCAGAGATTATAGGCATGCCTGTGTGTCCCATGAAGAGACCAGAGATTATAGGCATGCCTGTGTGTCCCATGAAGAGACCGGAGATTATAGGCATGCCTGTGTGTCCCATGAAGAGACCGGAGATTATAGGCATGCTTGTGAGTCCCATGAAGAGACCGGAGATTATAGGCATGCCTGTGTGTCCCATGAAGAGACCGGAGTTTATAGGCATGCCTATGTGTCCCATGAAGAGACCAGAGATTATAGGCATGCCTGTGTGTCCCATGAAGAGACCTCGGATTATAGGCATGCCTGTGTGTCCCATGAAGAGACCGGAGATTATAGGCATGCCTGTGTGTCCCATGAAGAGACAGAAGATTATAGGCATGCATGTGTGTCCCATGAAGAGACCGGAGATTATAGGCATGCCGGTGTGTCCCATGAAGAGACCAGAGATTATAGGCATGCCTGTGTGTCCCATGAAGAGACTGGATATTATAGGCATGCCTGTGTGTCCCATGAAGAGACCGGAGATTATAGGCATGCTTGTGAGTCCCATGAAGAGATCTCAGATTATAGGCATGCCTGTGTGTCCCATGAAGAGACCGGAGATTATAGGCATGCCTGTGTGTCCCATGAAGAGACCAGAGATTATAGGCATGCCTGTGTGTCCCATGAAGAGACCTCGGATTATAGGCATGCCTGTGTGTCCCATGAAGAGACCTCAGATTATAGGCATGCCTGTGTGTCCCATGAAGAGACCAGAGATTATAGGCATGCCTGTGTGTCCTATGAAGAGACCTCGGATTATAGGCATGCCTGTGTGTCCAATGAAGAGCCCGGAGATTATAGGCATGCCTGTGCGTCCCATGAAGAGACCGGAGATTATAGGCATGCCTTTGTGTCCCATGAAGAGACCTCAGATTATAGGCATGCCTGTGTGTCCCATGAAGAGACCTCGGATTATAGGCATGCCTGTGTGTCCCATGAAGAAACTAGAGATTATAGGCATGCCTATGTGTCCCATGAAGAGACCTTGGATTATAGGCATGCCTGTGTGTCCCATGAAGAGACCTCGGATTATAGGCATGCCTGTGTGTCCCATGAAGAGACCAGAGATTATAGGCATGCCAGTGTCTTCCATGTAGAGGCCTCAGATTATAGGCATGCCTGTGTGTCCCATGAAGAGACCTCGGATTATAGGCATGCTTTGTGTGTCCCATGAAGAGACTGGAGATTAGAGGCATGCCTGTGTGTCCCATGAAGAGACCTCGGATTATAGGCATGCCTGTGTGTCCCATGAAGAGACCGGAGATTATAGGCATGCCCGTGTGTCCCATGAAGGGACCGGAGATTATAGGCATGCCTGTGTGTCTGATAGGAGACCCGAGATTATAGGCATGCCTGTGTGTCCCATGAAAAGACTAGAGATTATAGGCATGCCTGTGTGTCCCAGAAAGAGACTGGAGATTATAGGCATGCCTGTGTGTCCCATGAAGAAACCGGAGATTATAGGCATTCTTGTGAGTCCCATGAAGAGACCTCAGAATATAGGCATGCCTGTGTGTCCCATGAAGAGACCGGAGATTATAGGCTTGCCTGTGTGTCCCATGAAGAGACCGGAGATTATAGGCATGCCTGTGTGTCCCATGAGGAGACCTCGGGTTATAGGCATGCCTGTGTGTCCAATGAAGAGACCGGAGATTATAGGCATGCCTGTGCATCCCATGAAGAGACCGGAGATTATAGGCATGCCTGTGTGTCCCATGAAGAGACCGGAGATTATAGGCATGCCTGTGTGTCCCATGAAGAGACCGGAGATTATAGGCATGCTTGTGAGTCCCACAAAGAGACCTCAGATCATAGGCATGCCTGTGTGTCCCATGAAGAGACCGGAAATTATAGGCATGCCTGTGTGTCCCATGAAGAGACCGGAGATTATAGGCATGCCTGTGTGTCCCAAGAAGAGACCTCGGATTATAGGCATGCCTGTGTGTCCCATGAAGTGACCTCAGATTATAGGCAGGACTGTGTGTCCCATGAAGAGACCTTCGATTATAGGCATGCCTGTGTGTCCCATGAAGAGACCAGAGATTATATGCATGCCTGTGTGTCCCATGAAGAGACAGGAGATTATAGGCATGCCTGTGTGTCCCATGAAGAGACCGGAGATTATAGGCATGCTGTGTGTCCCATGAAGAGACCGGAGATTATAGGCATGCTTGTGTGTCCCATGAAGAGACCTCAGATTATAGGCATGCCTGTGTGTCCCACGAAGAGACCTCGGATTATAGGCATGCCTGTGTGTCCCATGAAGAAACTGGAGATTATAGGCATGCCTGTGTGTTCCATGAAGAGACCTCGGATTATAGGCATGCCTGTGTGTCCCATGAAGAGACCAGAGATTATAGGCATGCCTGTGTCTCCCATGTAGAGACCTTGGATTATAGGCATGCCTGTGTATCCCATGAAGAGACCTCGGATTATAGGCATGCTTGTGTGTCCCATGAAGAGACCGGAGATTATAGGCATGCCTGTGTGTCCCATGAAGAGACCGGTGATTGTAGGTATGCCTGTGTGTCCCATGAAGAGACCGGAGATTATAGGCATGCCTGTGTGTCCCATGAAGAGACCAGAGATTATAGGCATGCCTGTGTGTCCCATGAAGAAACCGGAGATTATAGGCATGCTTGTGAGTCCCACGAAGAGACCTCAGATCATAGGCATGCCTGTGTGTCCCATGAAGAGACCGGAGATTATAGGCATGCCTGTGTGTCCCATGAAGAGACTGGAGATTATAGGCATGCCTGTGTGTCCCAAGAAGAGACCTCAGATTATAGGCATGCCTGTGTGTCCCATGAAAAGACTAGAGATTATAGGCATGCCTGTGTCTCCCATGTAGAGACCTTGGATTATAGGCATGCCTGTGTATCCCATGAAGAGACCTCGGATTATAGGCATGCCTGTGTGTCCCATGAAGAGACCAGAGATTATAGGCATGCCTGTGTCTCCCATGTAGAGACCTTGGATTATAGGCATGCCTGTGTATCCCATGAAGAGACCTCGGATTATAGGCATGCTTGTGTGTCCCATGAAGAGACCGGAGATTATAGGCATGACTGTGTGTCCCATGAAGAGACCGGAGATTATAGGCATGCTTGTGAGTCCCACGAAGAGACCTCAGATCATAGGCATGCCTGTGTGTCCCATGAAGAGACCGGAGATTATAGGCATGCCTGTGTGTCCCATGAAGAGACTGGAGATTATAGGCATGCCTGTGTGTCCCAAGAAGAGACCTCAGATTATAGGCATGCCTGTGTGTCCCATGAAAAGACTAGAGATTATAGGCATGCCTGTGTGTCCCAGGAAGAGACCTCAGATTATAGGCAGGACTGTGTGTCCCATGAAGAGACCTTCGATTATAGGCATGCCTGTGTGTCCCATGAAGAGACCAGAGATTATATGCATGCCTGTTTGTCCCATGAAGAGACAGGAGATTATAGGCATGCCTGTGTGTCCCATGAAGAGACCGGAGATTATAGGCATGCTGTGTGTCCCATGAAGAGACCGGAGATTATAGGCATGCTTGTGTGTCCCATGAAGAGACCTCAGATTATAGGTATGCCTGTGTATCCCATGAAGAGAACTCAGATTATAGGCATGCCTGTGTGTCCCATGAAGAGACCTCGGATTATAGGCATGCCTGTGTGTCCCATGAAGAGACCGGAGATTATAGGCATGCCTGTGTGTCCCATGAAGAGACAGGAGATTATAGGCATGCCTGTGTGTCCCATGAAGAGACCAGTGATTATAGGCATGCCTGTGTGTCCCATGAAGAGACCTCAGATTATAGGCTTGCCTGTGTGTCCCATGAAGAGACCAGAGATTATAGGCATGCCTGTGTGTCCCATGAAGAGACAGGAGATTATAGGCATGCCTGTGTGTCCCATGAAGAGACCAGAGATTATAGGCATGCCTGTGTGTCCCATGAAGAGACCAGTGATTATAGGCATGCCTGTGTGTCCCATGAAGAGACCAGAGATTATAGGCATGCCTGTGTGTCCCATGAAGAGACCGGAGTTTATAGGCATGCCTGTGTGTCCCATGAAGAGACCGGAGATTATAGGCATGCCTGTGTGTCCCATGAAGAGACCGGAGATTATAGGCATGCTTGTGAGTCCCATGAAGAGACCGGAGATTATAGGCATGCCTGTGTGTCCCATGAAGAGACCGGAGTTTATAGGCATGCCTATGTGTCCCATGAAGAGACCAGAGATTATAGGCATGCCTGTGTGTCCCATGAAGAGACCTCGGATTATAGGCATGCCTGTGTGTCCCATGAAGAGACCGGAGATTATAGGCATGCTTGTGAGTCCCATGAAGAGAACTCGGATTATAGGCATGCCTGTGTGTCCCATGAAGAGACCTCAGATTATAGGCTTGCCTGTGTGTCCCATGAAGAGACCAGAGATTATAGGCATGCCTGTGTGTCCCATGAAGAGACAGGAGATTATAGGCATGCATGTGTGTCCCATGAAGAGACCAGAGAGTATAGGTATGCCTGTGTGTCCCATGAAGATACCAGAGATTATAGGCATGCCTGTGTGTCCCATGAAGAGACTAGAGATTATAGGCATGCCTGTGTGTCCCATGAAGAGACCGGAGATTATAGGCATGCCTGTGTGTCCCATGAAGAGACCGGAGATTATAGGCATGCTTGTGAGTTCCATGAAGAGACCGGAGATTATAGGCATGCCTGTGTGTCCCATGAAGAGACCGGAGTTTATAGGCATGCCTATGTGTCCCATGAAGAGACCAGAGATTATAGGCATGCCTGTGTGTCCCATGAAGAGACCTCGGATTATAGGCATGCCTGTGTGTCCCATGAAGAGACCGGAGATTATAGGCATGCCTGTGTGTCCCATGAAGAGACAGAAGATTATAGGCATGCATGTGTGTCCCATGAAGAGACCGGAGATTATAGGCATGCCGGTGTGTCCCATGAAGAGACCAGAGATTATAGGCATGCCTGTGTGTCCCATGAAGAGACTGGATATTATAGGCATGCCTGTGTGTCCCATGAAGAGACCGGAGATTATAGGCATGCTTGTGAGTCCCATGAAGAGATCTCAGATTATAGGCATGCCTGTGTGTCCCATGAAGAGACCGGAGATTATAGGCATGCCTGTGTGTCCCATGAAGAGACCAGAGATTATAGGCATGCCTGTGTGTCCCATGAAGAGACCTCGGATTGTAGGCATGCCTGTGTGTCCCATGAAGAGACCTCAGATTATAGGCATGCCTGTGTGTCCCATGAAGAGACCAGAGATTATAGGCATGCCTGTGTGTCCTATGAAGAGACCTCGGATTATAGGCATGCCTGTGTGTCCAATGAAGAGCCCGGAGATTATAGGCATGCCTGTGCGTCCCATGAAGAGACCGGAGATTATAGGCATGCCTTTGTGTCCCATGAAGAGACCTCAGATTATAGGCATGCCTGTGTGTCCCATGAAGAGACCTCGGATTATAGGCATGCCTGTGTGTCCCATGAAGAAACTAGAGATTATAGGCATGCCTATGTGTCCCATGAAGAGACCTTGGATTATAGGCATGCCTGTGTGTCCCATGAAGAGACCTCGGATTATAGGCATGCCTGTGTGTCCCATGAAGAGACCAGAGATTATAGGCATGCCAGTGTCTTCCATGTAGAGGCCTCAGATTATAGGCATGCCTGTGTATCCCATGAAGAGACCTCGGATTATAGGCATGCTTGTATGTCCCATGAAAAGACTGGAGATTAGAGGCATGCCTGTGTGTCCCATGAAG
The DNA here is from genome assembly GCF_964204655.1 of Triturus cristatus. Taxonomy (NCBI): domain Eukaryota; kingdom Metazoa; phylum Chordata; class Amphibia; order Caudata; family Salamandridae; genus Triturus; species Triturus cristatus. The sequence continues at coordinate 465,411,098 of NC_140595.1, read as the reverse complement.
AGACCTCGGATTATAGGCATGCCTGTGTGTCCCATGAAGAGACCGGAGATTATAGGCATGCCCGTTTGTCCCATGAAGGGACCGGAGATTATAGGCATGCCTGTGTGTCCCATGAAGAAACTGGAGATTATAGGCATGCCTGTGTGTCCCATGAAGAGACCTTGGATTATAGACATGCCTGTGTGTCCCATAAAGAGACCTCGGATTATAGGCATGCCTGTGTGTCCCATGAAGAGACCAGAGATTATAGGCATGCCTGTGTCTCCCATGTCGAGACCTCGGATTATAGGCATGCCTGTGTGTCCCATGAAGAGACCTCGGATTATAGGCATGCTTTGTGTGTCCCATGAAGAGACTGGAGATTAGAGGCATGCCTGTGTGTCCCATGAAGAGACCTCGGATTATAGGCATGCCTGTGTGTCCCATGAAGAGACCGGAGATTATAGGCATGCCCTTGTGTCCCATGAAGGGACCGGAGATTATAGGCATGCCTGTGTGTCTGATAGGAGACCCGAGATTATAGGCATGCCTGTGTGTCCCATGAAAAGACTAGAGATTATAGGCATGCCTGTGTGTCCCAGAAAGAGACTGGAGATTATAGGCATGCCTGTGTGTCCCATGAAGAAACCGGAGATTATAGGCATTCTTGTGAGTCCCATGAAGAGACCTCAGAATATAGGCATGCCTGTGTGTCCCATGAAGAGACCGGAGATTATAGGCTTGCCTGTGTGTCCCATGAAGAGACCGGAGATTATAGGCATGCCTGTGTGTCCCATGAGGAGACCTCGGGTTATAGGCATGCCTGTGTGTCCAATGAAGAGACCGGAGATTATAGGCATGCCTGTGCATCCCATGAAGAGACTGGAGATTATAGGCATGCCTGTGTGTCCCATGAAGAGACCGGAGATTATAGGCATGCCTGTGTGTCCCATGAAGAGACCGGAGATTATAGGCATGCTTGTGAGTCCCACAAAGAGACCTCAGATCATAGGCATGCCTGTGTGTCCCATGAAGAGACCGGAAATTATAGGCATGCCTGTGTGTCCCATGAAGAGACCGGAGATTATAGGCATGCCTGTGTGTCCCAAGAAGAGACCTCGGATTATAGGCATGCCTGTGTGTCCCATGAAGTGACCTCAGATTATAGGCAGGACTGTGTGTCCCATGAAGAGACCTTCGATTATAGGCATGCCTGTGTGTCCCATGAAGAGACCAGAGATTATATGCATGCCTGTGTGTCCCATGAAGAGACAGGAGATTATAGGCATGCCTGTGTGTCCCATGAAGAGACCGGAGATTATAGGCATGCTGTGTGTCCCATGAAGAGACCGGAGATTATAGGCATGCTTGTGTGTCCCATGAAGAGACCTCAGATTATAGGCATGCCTGTGTGTCCCACGAAGAGACCTCGGATTATAGGCATGCCTGTGTGTCCCATGAAGAAACTGGAGATTATAGGCATGCCTGTGTGTTCCATGAAGAGACCTCGGATTATAGGCATGCCTGTGTGTCCCATGAAGAGACCAGAGATTATAGGCATGCCTGTGTCTCCCATGTAGAGACCTTGGATTATAGGCATGCCTGTGTATCCCATGAAGAGACCTCGGATTATAGGCGTCAGGCTCTGCTGTTACTTTTGGCCTAGCTTTTTAGTGCGTCGCTCCTCGGCGCTGTATTTTAACTTAATGTGCTTTTTACCAGCGTTTATTTTCTCTTGTGCTTTGCTGCTTGGCCTGGGGGCAAGGGTCTCCACTTACCTGCATTTAAACAGTTGATGCACCGCCGTTTTGGCGGGTCCGGGTCCCGAGGGGGCATATCGATTCAACTTTGGCCGCCATTTTGGATTGGGGCTGTTGGCGCTTTTGCGGGCGCCATCTTAGAGCGTCCTGACGCTCGCTTCAGTCCAGGGGACGCCTATTTAAAGTCGTCCTCTCCGCGCAGCGGGATCGCGCAGCTGGGACGCCGTCGCGTGGCCGGAGTCGTGCCAGAGTCCTGCCCGTCTGCGCCCGTCCGCGCTAAGGACGCGCGGGACTCTGGCCAGGCCCTGCTGGTACGAGGTGCGGCTGGTTATTTCCAGCCATGTTGACTTACTCTTGTGACACCCTGCGTGACTTGGGACGCCGGACTGCTGGCTGTAGCCTACCCCTCCTACATCCATTGGACGGTCCCTATCATTGTGCTGGCTGTCAGTGGTTTTTGGAGCAAGCTACTTCTATTGCCCCCACACGTCCGGTGGCAGCCGTTCGCTACACCTGCCCGGAGCATGTTCTCCGCATTTTTAGTTTTAATGCTAGGTCTCTGGTGTCACATTATCAGGCAGTATTTGACCTGTTGCAGGATGAAAGCCCGGACATCGTGGCTATCACCGAGACATGGCTGAAAGACGAGGACGCAGCCATTATTAATCTGGCATTCCCCCCTGACTATACTGTCCGTACCCTTAATCGATCTTCTAGGGGAGGGGGAATTGCCCTGGCCATTCGTTCTAGTCTTACTTGCTCCTGGACCGCACTGACCATTGCGGGATGTGAAAGTGCGTTGTTTAAGATTCTGGTTACTCCACACTTTTCACTCTCGGGGATGGTGGTCTATCGTCCCCCAGGGAGCGAGGCGGCGTTTCGCGCCGCTTTCCCGGATGTGGTCAGCTCCTTGGTGGTGGGGTGTCCCAATTTTTCGATTCTGGGGGACCTTAATCTCCATTTCGATAGACCCAACCTACCCGCGGTCAGTGGCATTCTCTCGGATTTGGAGGCCTTACAGTTGCTGCAGCTTGTTCAGCAGCCCACCCACATCGGGGGCCATACGCTAGATCCCTTCTTCACCAATTTGACAGATGCCTCTGTCACTGCCGTCTCGCCCCTGGGTTGGACTGATCACTTTTTGGTCGCCATTAGTACCCCTCTATCAGGTAGGACTGTCATCCCTCCTGCTAAGCTGATCGTAAGGCGGCATTGGGGCAAATTACGGTTGGAAGATCTGCACCGTGTCCTCGCTGCAGAGCCATTAGATCCGTTTGTAACTGTTGATTCAGGTTACGATGGGTTCTGCGCGTGGATCTCCAAAGCGCTAGATGCGCTCATTCCACTCACCGCCTGTAAGACCAGTGCCAGAGAATCTAGCCCATGGTACGATGGCGCCCTACGTGCGCTCAAGGGCAGTTGCAGGCGCGCAGAGAGGGCTTGGCGGAAGGCGTACGATTCGGGGAAAAAAGCTATCTATCTCGCCTCCGTCAAAGTATACCATCGGGCTGTGTGCCGTGCTCGGGCATTGTATTATACTGCCGAAGTCGGCAACAGCTCTAACCCCTCGAAAACTATTTTCAAATTGTTGAAGGATCTTCTAGCTAAACGCCCCGATGCTCCGACGACGGGCTCTACTGCTCATTGTGAGGCTCTTGCGGTGTTCTTTCAGGAAAAGGTCCAAAACATCTATACGACCTTTCCATCCACAGGACCCCCAGTTGAGTCTCTGATTTCCATCTGTGGAGACACAGCCCTGCACTCGCTTCCCCTGTTGACATTGGAAGGGTTTAACATCTTGGCAAAGCAGGTGAAATCTGGGTCCCCCGCCGACCCTCTCAGTTCGGCTCTCTTTAGAGATGAGTCGTTCGTGGGTCGGACCGTGGTACACTCCTTGATCAACATCTCATTGGAGTCGGGCACGGTCCCCCTTAGCTGGAAGCGGGCGATGGTTTCCCCCATCCTAAAGAAGCCCTCACTGGACCCAGACAAGCCTGAAAACTATCGGCCTATCTCTTTGCTTCCCTGGCCTACCAAAGTAATGGAGGCCCATGTCAACAAAGTTCTCTCGGCCCACCTCACCCAGTTTAACATCTTGGATCCCACCCAAAATGGCTTCCGTGCTGGTCACAGCACGGAGTCTGCCCTTCTCTCCATGGCTGAACACCTACGCACAGTGATGGATGCGGGGCAGACAGCGGCGCTCGTTTTATTAGATCTGAGCGCCGCGTTCGACACCGTGTCCCATCCTATCCTGTTGCATCGCCTGGAGGAGGTCGGGCTGGGTGGCCCTGCCCTCCAGTGGTTTCGCTCTTTCCTGAACGATCGTTTCTTTAGCGTTGCGTTGCCACCGTCCCAGTCCCAATTCCTTCCTCTGAGACAGGGGGTCCCGCAAGGCTCCTCGCTGAGTCCCACGCTTTTCAATCTGTATGTGAGACCGCTGGCTGAGATCGTCAAGCAATGGGACATGACTATGGTCTCGTATGCTGACGATACTCAGCTAGCGGTGACTATCAGCGGGGATGCGGATCGGGATGCCCCCAGGTTTCAGAGTGGACTTAGGGCGGTGGCAAGCTGGATGAAGAACAACTGTCTCCAGCTCAACGCGAAGAAAACCGAGATCATGATCGTTGGCTGGAAGGCGGAACTGTGGGGGGACAAGTGGTGGCCCATTGAACTGGGGCCGGTCCCCCTCCCGGTCACTGAACTTAGGAATCTGGGAGTGTGGATGGATCCCGCTCTCAGTTACGAGGGCCACTCGAAGAAAATCGCGGCCGGCTGTTTTGGCATCTTGCGGTCGCTGAGGCCCATTCTTAAGTTCTTTGACCGTGGTACCAGGCAGCTGATAGTCCAGGCCACGGTATTATCCCGCCTGGACTATGCCAGCTCGCTTTTGGTAGGGACCAACATGGCGGAGACTACCCGCCTTCAACGAGTGCAGAATGCCGCGGCTAGAGCCACTGTAGGCTTACCCCGAAGGAGCGCTGTCTCAGGTGTCTTGAGATCCTTGCATTGGCTCCCCATTAAATCACGCATCCAGTTCAAGGTGCTGTGCTTGGCGTTCAAGATCTTGAGGGGAGTAGGTCCGCCAATTCTCGCTGACCTCCTGTCGTGGTATGTTCCTTCCCGCGCTTTGAGATCGGGAAGCCAAGCGCTCGCGGTGGTCCCCCGATACAGGTTGTGTCGGGCTGGTGGTCACTCTTTTCGGGTGAGGGCGGCTGAACTCTGGAATTCCCTCCCAGTGGACTTGCGGCTACTGACTGACCTCTTGGCCTTTCGCAAAGCTCTGAAAACGTTTCTTTTTAATTAGATCTTTTTTCTGTGTTGTGTTTCTGCTATCTGTTGCTCTTTGCCTGCCATGCGCCAGGACGCCCCTTGGCTGGGGCAGCTGTGCGCACTACAAAAGTGCATAACATAACATAACATAACATAACATGCTTGTGTGTCCCATGAAGAGACCGGAGATTATAGGCATGCCTGTGTGTCCCATGAAGAGACCGGAGATTGTAGGTATGCCTGTGTGTCCCATGAAGAGACCGGAGATTATAGGCATGCCTGTGTGTCCCATGAAGAGACCAGAGATTATAGGCATGCCTGTGTGTCCCATGAAGAAACCGGAGATTATAGGCATGCTTGTGAGTCCCACGAAGAGACCTCAGATCATAGGCATGCCTGTGTGTCCCATGAAGAGACCGGAGATTATAGGCATGCCTGTGTGTCCCATGAAGAGACCGGAGATTATAGGCATGCCCGTGTGTCCCATGAAGGGACCGGAGATTATAGGCATGCCTGTGTGTCTGATAGGAGACCCGAGATTATAGGCATGCCTGTGTGTCCCATGAAAAGACTAGAGATTATAGGCATGCCTGTGTGTCCCAGAAAGAGACTGGAGATTATAGGCATGCCTGTGTGTCCCATGAAGAAACCGGAGATTATAGGCATTCTTGTGAGTCCCATGAAGAGACCTCAGAATATAGGCATGCCTGTGTGTCCCATGAAGAGACCGGAGATTATAGGCTTGCCTGTGTGTCCCATGAAGAGACCGGAGATTATAGGCATGCCTGTGTGTCCCATGAGGAGACCTCGGGTTATAGGCATGCCTGTGTGTCCAATGAAGAGACCGGAGATTATAGGCATGCCTGTGCATCCCATGAAGAGACCGGAGATTATAGGCATGCCTGTGTGTCCCATGAAGAGACCGGAGATTATAGGCATGCCTGTGTGTCCCATGAAGAGACCGGAGATTATAGGCATGCTTGTGAGTCCCACAAAGAGACCTCAGATCATAGGCATGCCTGTGTGTCCCATGAAGAGACCGGAAATTATAGGCATGCCTGTGTGTCCCATGAAGAGACCGGAGATTATAGGCATGCCTGTGTGTCCCAAGAAGAGACCTCGGATTATAGGCATGCCTGTGTGTCCCATGAAGTGACCTCAGATTATAGGCAGGACTGTGTGTCCCATGAAGAGACCTTCGATTATAGGCATGCCTGTGTGTCCCATGAAGAGACCAGAGATTATATGCATGCCTGTGTGTCCCATGAAGAGACAGGAGATTATAGGCATGCCTGTGTGTCCCATGAAGAGACCGGAGATTATAGGCATGCTGTGTGTCCCATGAAGAGACCGGAGATTATAGGCATGCTTGTGTGTCCCATGAAGAGACCTCAGATTATAGGCATGCCTGTGTGTCCCACGAAGAGACCTCGGATTATAGGCATGCCTGTGTGTCCCATGAAGAAACTGGAGATTATAGGCATGCCTGTGTGTTCCATGAAGAGACCTCGGATTATAGGCATGCCTGTGTGTCCCATGAAGAGACCAGAGATTATAGGCATGCCTGTGTCTCCCATGTAGAGACCTTGGATTATAGGCATGCCTGTGTATCCCATGAAGAGACCTCGGATTATAGGCGTCAGGCTCTGCTGTTACTTTTGGCCTAGCTTTTTAGTGCGTCGCTCCTCGGCGCTGTATTTTAACTTAATGTGCTTTTTACCAGCGTTTATTTTCTCTTGTGCTTTGCTGCTTGGCCTGGGGGCAAGGGTCTCCACTTACCTGCATTTAAACAGTTGATGCACCGCCGTTTTGGCGGGTCCGGGTCCCGAGGGGGCATATCGATTCAACTTTGGCCGCCATTTTGGATTGGGGCTGTTGGCGCTTTTGCGGGCGCCATCTTAGAGCGTCCTGACGCTCGCTTCAGTCCAGGGGACGCCTATTTAAAGTCGTCCTCTCCGCGCAGCGGGATCGCGCAGCTGGGACGCCGTCGCGTGGCCGGAGTCGTGCCAGAGTCCTGCCCGTCTGCGCCCGTCCGCGCTAAGGACGCGCGGGACTCTGGCCAGGCCCTGCTGGTACGAGGTGCGGCTGGTTATTTCCAGCCATGTTGACTTACTCTTGTGACACCCTGCGTGACTTGGGACGCTGGACTGCTGGCTGTAGCCTACCCCTCCTACATCCATTGAACGGTCCCTATCATTGTGCTGGCTGTCAGTGGTTTTTGGAGCAAGCTACTTCTATTGCCCCCACACGTCCGGTGGCAGCCGTTCGCTACACCTGCCCGGAGCATGTTCTCCGCATTTTTAGTTTTAATGCTAGGTCTCTGGTGTCACATTATCAGGCAGTATTTGACCTGTTGCAGGATGAAAGCCCGGACATCGTGGCTATCACCGAGACATGGCTGAAAGACGAGGACGCAGCCATTATTAATCTGGCATTCCCCCCTGACTATACTGTCCGTACCCTTAATCGATCTTCTAGGGGAGGGGGAATTGCCCTGGCCATTCGTTCTAGTCTTACTTGCTCCTGGACCGCACTGACCATTGCGGGATGTGAAAGTGCGTTGTTTAAGATTCTGGTTACTCCACACTTTTCACTCTCGGGGATGGTGGTCTATCGTCCCCCAGGGAGCGAGGCGGCGTTTCGCGCCGCTTTCCCGGATGTGGTCAGCTCCTTGGTGGTGGGGTGTCCCAATTTTTCGATTCTGGGGGACCTTAATCTCCATTTCGATAGACCCAACCTACCCGCGGTCAGTGGCATTCTCTCGGATTTGGAGGCCTTACAGTTGCTGCAGCTTGTTCAGCAGCCCACCCACATCGGGGGCCATACGCTAGATCCCTTCTTCACCAATTTGACAGATGCCTCTGTCACTGCCGTCTCGCCCCTGGGTTGGACTGATCACTTTTTGGTCGCCATTAGTACCCCTCTATCAGGTAGGACTGTCATCCCTCCTGCTAAGCTGATCGTAAGGCGGCATTGGGGCAAATTACGGTTGGAAGATCTGCACCGTGTCCTCGCTGCAGAGCCATTAGATCCGTTTGTAACTGTTGATTCAGGTTACGATGGGTTCTGCGCGTGGATCTCCAAAGCGCTAGATGCGCTCATTCCACTCACCGCCTGTAAGACCAGTGCCAGAGAATCTAGCCCATGGTACGATGGCGCCCTACGTGCGCTCAAGGGCAGTTGCAGGCGCGCAGAGAGGGCTTGGCGGAAGGCGTACGATTCGGGGAAAAAAGCTATCTATCTCGCCTCCGTCAAAGTATACCATCGGGCTGTGTGCCGTGCTCGGGCATTGTATTATACTGCCGAAGTCGGCAACAGCTCTAACCCCTCGAAAACTATTTTCAAATTGTTGAAGGATCTTCTAGCTAAACGCCCCGATGCTCCGACGACGGGCTCTACTGCTCATTGTGAGGCTCTTGCGGTGTTCTTTCAGGAAAAGGTCCAAAACATCTATACGACCTTTCCATCCACAGGACCCCCAGTTGAGTCTCTGATTTCCATCTGTGGAGACACAGCCCTGCACTCGCTTCCCCTGTTGACATTGGAAGGGTTTAACATCTTGGCAAAGCAGGTGAAATCTGGGTCCCCCGCCGACCCTCTCAGTTCGGCTCTCTTTAGAGATGAGTCGTTCGTGGGTCGGACCGTGGTACACTCCTTGATCAACATCTCATTGGAGTCGGGCACGGTCCCCCTTAGCTGGAAGCGGGCGATGGTTTCCCCCATCCTAAAGAAGCCCTCACTGGACCCAGACAAGCCTGAAAACTATCGGCCTATCTCTTTGCTTCCCTGGCCTACCAAAGTAATGGAGGCCCATGTCAACAAAGTTCTCTCGGCCCACCTCACCCAGTTTAACATCTTGGATCCCACCCAAAATGGCTTCCGTGCTGGTCACAGCACGGAGTCTGCCCTTCTCTCCATGGCTGAACACCTACGCACAGTGATGGATGCGGGGCAGACAGCGGCGCTCGTTTTATTAGATCTGAGCGCCGCGTTCGACACCGTGTCCCATCCTATCCTGTTGCATCGCCTGGAGGAGGTCGGGCTGGGTGGCCCTGCCCTCCAGTGGTTTCGCTCTTTCCTGAACGATCGTTTCTTTAGCGTTGCGTTGCCACCGTACCAGTCCCAATTCCTTCCTCTGAGACAGGGGGTCCCGCAAGGCTCCTCGCTGAGTCCCACGCTTTTCAATCTGTATGTGAGACCGCTGGCTGAGATCGTCAAGCAATGGGACATGACTATGGTCTCGTATGCTGACGATACTCAGCTAGCGGTGACTATCAGCGGGGATGCGGATCGGGATGCCCCCAGGTTTCAGAGTGGACTTAGGGCGGTGGCAAGCTGGATGAAGAACAACTGTCTCCAGCTCAACGCGAAGAAAACCGAGATCATGATCGTTGGCTGGAAGGCGGAACTGTGGGGGGACAAGTGGTGGCCCATTGAACTGGGGCCGGTCCCCCTCCCGGTCACTGAACTTAGGAATCTGGGAGTGTGGATGGATCCCGCTCTCAGTTACGAGGGCCACTCGAAGAAAATCGCGGCCGGCTGTTTTGGCATCTTGCGGTCGCTGAGGCCCATTCTTAAGTTCTTTGACCGTGGTACCAGGCAGCTGATAGTCCAGGCCACGGTATTATCCCGCCTGGACTATGCCAGCTCGCTTTTGGTAGGGACCAACATGGCGGAGACTACCCGCCTTCAACGAGTGCAGAATGCCGCGGCTAGAGCCACTGTAGGCTTACCCCGAAGGAGCGCTGTCTCAGGTGTCTTGAGATCCTTGCATTGGCTCCCCATTAAATCACGCATCCAGTTCAAGGTGCTGTGCTTGGCGTTCAAGATCTTGAGGGGAGTAGGTCCGCCAATTCTCGCTGACCTCCTGTCGTGGTATGTTCCTTCCCGCGCTTTGAGATCGGGAAGCCAAGCGCTTGCGGTGGTCCCCCGATACAGGTTGTGTCGGGCTGGTGGTCGCTCTTTTCGGGTGAGGGCGGCTGAACTCTGGAATTCCCTCCCAGTGGACTTGCGGCTACTGACTGACCTCTTGGCCTTTCGCAAAGCTCTGAAAACGTTTCTTTTTAATTAGATCTTTTTTCTGTGTTGTGTTTCTGCTATCTGTTGCTCTTTGCCTGCCATGCGCCAGGACGCCCCTTGGCTGGGGCAGCTGTGCGCAATACAAAAGTGCATAACATAACATAACATAACATAACATGCTTGTGTGTCCCATGAAGAGACCGGAGATTATAGGCATGCCTGTGTGTCCCATGAAGAGACCGGAGATTGTAGGTATGCCTGTGTGTCCCATGAAGAGACCGGAGATTATAGGCATGCCTGTGTGTCCCATGAAGAGACCAGAGATTATAGGCATGCCTGTGTGTCCCATGAAGAAACCGGAGATTATAGGCATGCTTGTGAGTCCCACGAAGAGACCTCAGATCATAGGCATGCCTGTGTGTCCCATGAAGAGACCGGAGATTATAGGCATGCCTGTGTGTCCCATGAAGAGACTGGAGATTATAGGCATGCCTGTGTGTCCCAAGAAGAGACCTCAGATTATAGGCATGCCTGTGTGTCCCATGAAAAGACTAGAGATTATAGGCATGCCTGTGTGTCCCAGGAAGAGACTGGAGATTATAGGCATGCCTGTGTGTCCCATGAAGAAACCGGAGATTATAGGCATTCTTGTGAGTCCCATGAAGAGACCTCAGAATATAGGCATGCCTGTGTGTCCCATGAAGAGACCGGAGATTATAGGCTTGCCTGTGTGTCCCATGAAGAGACCGGAGATTATAGGCATGCCTGTGTGTCCCATGAGGAGACCTCGGGTTATAGGCATGCCTGTGTGTCCAATGAAGAGACCGGAGATTATAGGCATGCCTGTGCATCCCATGAAGAGACCGGAGATTATAGGCATGCCTGTGCATCCCATGAAGAGACCGGAGATTATAGGCATGCCTGTGTGTCCCATGAAGAGACTGGAGATTATAGGCATGCCTGTGTGTCCCATGAAGAGACCGGAGATTATAGGCATGCTTGTGAGTCCCACAAAGAGACCTCAGATCATAGGCATGCCTGTGTGTCCCATGAAGAGACCGGAAATTATAGGCATGCCTGTGTGTCCCATGAAGAGACCGGAGATTATAGGCATGCCTGTGTGTCCCAAGAAGAGACCTCGGATTATAGGCATGCCTGTGTGTCCCATGAAGTGACCTCAGATTATAGGCAGGACTGTGTGTCCCATGAAGAGACCTTCGATTATAGGCATGCCTGTGTGTCCCATGAAGAGACCAGAGATTATATGCATGCCTGTGTGTCCCATGAAGAGACAGGAGATTATAGGCATGCCTGTGTGTCCCATGAAGAGACCGGAGATTATAGGCATGCTGTGTGTCCCATGAAGAGACCGGAGATTATAGGCATGCTTGTGTGTCCCATGAAGAGACCTCAGATTATAGGCATGCCTGTGTGTCCCATGAAGAGACCTCGGATTATAGGCATGCCTGTGTGTCCCATGAAGAAACTGGAGATTATAGGCATGCCTGTGTGTTCCATGAAGAGACCTCGGATTATAGGCATGCCTGTGTGTCCCATGAAGAGACCGGAGATTAAAGGCATGCCTGTGTCTCCCATGTAGAGACCTTGGATTATAGGCATGCCTGTGTATCCCATGAAGAGACCTCGGATTATAGGCATGCTTGTGTGTCCCATGAAGAGACCGGAGATTATAGGCATGCCTGTGTGTCCCATGAAGAGACCGGAGATTGTAGGTATGCCTGTGTGTCCCATGAAGAGACCGGAGATTATAGGCATGCCTGTGTGTCCCATGAAGAGACCAGAGATTATAGGCATGCCTGTGTGTCCCATGAAGAAACCGGAGATTATAGGCATGCTTGTGAGTCCCACGAAGAGACCTCAGATCATAGGCATGCCTGTGTGTCCCATGAAGAGACCGGAGATTATAGGCATGCCTGTGTGTCCCATGAAGAGACTGGAGATTATAGGCATGCCTGTGTGTCCCAAGAAGAGACCTCAGATTATAGGCATGCCTGTGTGTCCCATGAAAAGACCTCGGATTATAGGCATGCCTGTGTGTCCCATGAAGAGACCTCAGATTATAGGCAGGACTGTGTGTCCCATGAAGAGACCTTCGATTATAGGCATGCCTGTGTGTCCCATGAAGAGACCAGAGATTATATGCATGCCTGTGTGTCCCATGAAGAGACAGGAGATTATAGGCATGCCTGTGTGTCCCATGAAGAGACCGGAGATTATAGGCATGCTGTGTGTCCCATGAAGAGACCGGAGATTATAGGCATGCTTGTGTGTCCTATGAAGAGACCTCAGATTATAGGTATGCCTGTGTGTCCCATGAAGAGAACTCAGATTATAGGCATGCCTGTGTGTCCCATGAAGAGACCTCGGATTATAGGCATGCCTGTGTGTCCCATGAAGAGACTGGAGATTATAGGCATGCCTGTGTGTCCCATGAAGAGACAGGAGATTATAGGCATGCCTGTGTGTCCCATGAAGAGACCAGTGATTATAGGCATGCCTGTGTGTCCCATGAAGAGACCGGAGATTATAGGCATGCCTGTGTGTCCCATGAAGAGACCGGAGATTATAGGCATGCTTGTGAGTCCCATAAAGAGAACTCGGATTATAGGCATGCCTGTGTGTCCCATGAAGAGACCTCAGATTATAGGCTTGCCTGTGTGTCCCATGAAGAGACCAGAGATTATAGGCATGCCTGTGTGTCCCATGAAGAGACAGGAGATTATAGGCATGCATGTGTGTCCCATGAAGAGACCAGAGAGTATAGGTATGCCTGTGTGTCCCATGAAGAGACCAGAGATTATAGGCATGCCTGTGTGTCCCATTAAGAGAGACCAGAGATTATAGGCATGCCTGTGTGTCCCATGAAGAGACCGGAGTTTATAGGCATGCCTGTGTGTCCCATGAAGAGACCGGAGATTATAGGCATGCCTGTGTGTCCCATGAAGAGACCGGAGATTATAGGCATGCTTGTGAGTCCCATGAAGAGACCGGAGATTATAGGCATGCCTGTGTGTCCCATGAAGAGATCGGAGTTTATAGGCATGCCTATGTGTCCCATGAAGAGACCGGAGATTATAGGCATGCCTGTGTGTCCCATGAAGAGACCAGAGATTATAGGCATGCCTGTGTGTCCCATGAAGAGCTTGGATATTATAGGCATGCCTGAGTGTCCCATGAAGAGACCGGAGATTATAGGCATGCTTGTGAGTCCCATGAAGAGATCTCAGATTATAGGCATGCCTGTGTGTCCCATGAAGAGTCCGGAGATTATAGGCATGCCTGTGTGTCCCATGAAGAGACCAGAGATTATAGGCATGCCTGTGTGTCCCATGAAGAGACCTCGGATTATAGGCATGCCTGTGTGTCCCATGAAGAGACCTCAGATTATAGGCATGCCTGTGTGTCCCATGAAGAGACCAGAGATTATAGGCATGCCTGTGTGTCCTATGAAGAGACCTCGGATTATAGGCATGCCTGTGTGTCCCATGAAGAGACCTCAGATTATAGGCATGCCTGTGTGTCCCATGAAGAGACCTCGGATTATAGGCATGCCTGTGTGTCCCATGAAGAAACTAGAGATTATAGGCATGCCTATGTGTCCCATGAAGAGACCTTGGATTATAGGCATGCCTGTGTGTCCCATGAAGAGACCTCGGATTATAGGCATGCCTGTGTGTCCCATGAAGAGACCAGAGATTATAGGCATGCCAGTGTCTTCCATGTAGAGGCCTCAGATTATAGGCATGCCTGTGTATCCCATGAAGAGACCTCGGATTATAGGCATGCTTGTGTGTCCCATGAAAAGACTGGAGAATAGAGGCATGCCTGTGTGTCCCATGAAGAGACCTCGGATTATAGGGATGCCTGTGTGTCCCATGAAGAGACCGGAGATTATAGGCATGCCCGTTTGTCCCATGAAGGGACCGGAGATTATAGGCATGCCTGTGTGTCCCATGAAGAAACTGGAGATTATAGGCACGCCTGTGTGTCCCATGAAGAGACCTTGGATTATAGGCATGCCTGTGTGTCCCATGAAGAGACCTCGGATTATAGGCATGCCTGTGTGTCCCATGAAGAGACCAGAGATTATAGGCATGCCTATGTCTCCCATGTAGAGACCTCGGATTATAGGCATGCCTGTGTGTCCCATGAAGAGACCTCGGATTATAGGCATGCTTTGTGTGTCCCATGAAGAGACTGAAGATTAGAGGCATGCCTGTGTGTCCCATGAAGAGACCTCAGATTATAGGCATGCCTGTGTGTCCCATGAAGAGACCAGAGATTATAGGCATGCCCGTGTGTCCCATGAAGGGACCGGAGATTATAGGCATGCCTGTGTGTCTGATAGGAGACCCAAGATTATAGGCATGCCTGTGTGTCCCATGAAAAGACTAGAGATTATAGGCATGCCTGTGTGTCCCAGGAAGAGACTGGAGATTATAGGCATGCCTGTGTGTATCATGAAGAAACCAGAGATTATAGGCATTCTTGTGAGTCCCATGAAGAGACCTCAGAATATAGGCATGCCTGTGTGTCCCATGAAGAGACCGGAGATTATAGGCATGCCTGTGTGTCCCATGAAGAGATCGGAGTTTATAGGCATGCCTATGTGTCCCATGAGGAGACCGGAGATTATAGGCATGCCTGTGTGTCCCATGAAGAGACCTCGGATTATAGGCATGCCTGTGTGTCCCATGAAGAGACCGGAGATTATAGGCATGCCTGTGTGTCCCATGAAGAGACAGGAGATTATAGGCATGCATGTGTGTCCCATGAAGAGACTGGAGATTATAGGCATGCCTGTGTGTCCCATGAAGAGACCAGAGATTATAGGCATGCCTGTGTGTCCCATGAAGAGCTTGGATATTATAGGCATGCCTGTGTGTCCCATGAAGAGACCGGAGATTATAGGCATGCTTGTGAGTCCCATGAAGAGATCTCAGATTATAGGCATGCCTGTGTGTCCCATGAAGAGACTGGAGATTATTGGCATGCCTGTGTGTCCCATGAAGAGACCAGAGATTATAGGCATGCCTATGTGTCCCATGAAGAGACCTCGGATTATAGGCATGCCTGTGTGTCCCATGAAGAGACCTCAGATTATAGGCATGCCTGTGTGTCCCATGAAGAGACCAGAGATTATAGGCATGCCTGTGTGTCCCATGAAGAGACTGGAGATTATAGGCATGCCTGTGTGTCCCATGAAGAGACCGGAGATTATAGGCATGCCTGTGTGACCCATGAAGAGACCTTGGATTATAGGCATGCCTGTGTGTCCCATGAAGAGACCTCGGATTATAGGCATGTCTGTGTGTCCCATGAAGAGATCAGAGATTATAGGCATGCCTGTGTCTCCCATGTAGAGACCTCGGATTATCGGCATGCCTGTGTATCCCATGAAGAGACCTCGGATTATAGGCATGCTTTTGTGTCCCATGAAGAGACTGGAGATTAAAAGCATGCCTGTGTGTCCCATGAAGAGACCTCAGATTATAGGCATGCCTGTGTGTCCCATGAAGAGACCGGAGATTATAGGCATGCCCGTGTGTCCCACAAAGGGACCAGAGATTATAGGCATGCCTGTGTGTCCCTTGAAGAAACTGGTGATTATAAGCATGCCTGTGTGTCCCATGAAGAGACCTTGGATTATAGGCATGTCTGTGTGTCCCATGAAGAGACCTCGGATTATAGGCATGCCTGTGAGTCCCATGAAGAGACCAGAGATTATAGTCATGCCTGTGTCTCCCATGTAGAGACCTCGGATTATAGGCATGCCTGTGTGTCCCATGAAGAGACCTCGGATTATAGGCATGCTTTGTGTGTCCAATGAAGAGACTGGAGATTAGAGGCATGCCTGTATGTCCCATGAAAAGACCGGAGATTATAGGCATGCCCGTGTGTCCCATGAAGGGACCGGAGATTATAGGCATGCCTGTGTGTCCCATTAGGAGACCAGAGATTATAGGCATGCCTGTGTGTCCCATGAAGAGACCCGAGATTATAGGCATGCCTGTGTGTCCCATGAAGAGACTGGAGATTATAGGCATGCCTGTGTGTCCCATGAAGAGACCGGAGATTATAGGCATGCCTGTGTGTCCCATGAAGAGACCGGAGATTTTAGGAATGCCTGTGTGCCCCATGAAGAGACCGGAGATTATAGGCATGCCTGTGTGTCCCATGAAGAGACCGGAGATTATAGGCATGCCTGTGTGTCCAATGAAGAGACCTCGGATTATAGGCATGCCTGTGTGTCCAATAAAGAGACCGGAGATTATAGGCATGCCTGTGCGTCCCATGAAGAGACTGGAGATTATAGGCATGCTAGTGTGTCTCATGAAGAGACCGGAGATTATAGGCATGCCTGTGTGTCCCATGAAGAGACCTCGGATTATGGGCATGCCTGTGTGTCCCATGAAGAAACCTCGGATTATAGGCATGCCTGTGTGTCCCATGAAGAAACTGGAGATTATAGGCATGCCTGTGTGTTCCATGAAGAGACCTCGGATTATAGGCATGCCTGTGTGTCCCATGAAGAGACCAGAGATTATAGGCATGCCTGTGTCTCCCATGTAGAGACCTTGGATTATAGGCATGCCTGTGTATCCCATGAAGAGACCTCGGATTATAGGCATGCTTGTGTGTCCCATGAAGAGACCGGAGATTATAGGCATGCCTGTGTGTCCCATGAAGAGACCGGAGATTGTAGGTATGCCTGTGTGTCCCATGAAGAGACTGGAGATTATAGGCATGCCTGTGTGTCCCATGAAGAGACCAGAGATTATAGGCATGCCTGTGTGTCCCATGAAGAAACCGGAGATTATAGGCATGCTTGTGAGTCCCACGAAGAGACCTCAGATCATAGGCATGCCTGTGTGTCCCATGAAGAGACCGGAGATTATAGGCATGCCTGTGTGTCCCATGAAGAGACCGGAGATTATAGGCATGCCTGTGTGTCCCAAGAAGAGACCTCAGATTATAGGCATGCCTGTGTGTCCCATGAAAAGACCTCGGATTATAGGCATGCCTGTGTGTCCCATGAAGAGACCTCAGATTATAGGCAGGACTGTGTGTCCCATGAAGAGACCTTCGATTATAGGCATGCCTGTGTGTCCCATGAAGAGACCAGAGATTATATGCATGCCTGTTTGTCCCATGAAGAGACAGGAGATTATAGGCATGCCTGTGTGTCCCATGAAGAGACCGGAGATTATAGGCATGCTGTGTGTCCCATGAAGAGACCGGAGATTATAGGCATGCTTGTGTGTCCCATGAAGAGACCTCAGATTATAGGTATGCCTGTGTGTCCCATGAAGAGAACTCAGATTATAGGCATGCCTGTGTGTCCCATGAAGAGACCTCGGTATATAGGCATGCCTGTGTGTCCCATGAAGAGACCGGAGATTATAGGCATGCCTGTGTGTCCCATGAAGAGACAGGAGATTATAGGCATGCCTGTGTGTCCCATGAAGAGACCAGTGATTATAGGCATGCCTGTGTGTCCCATGAAGAGACCGGAGATTATAGGCATGCCTGTGTGTCCCATGAAGAGACCGGAGATTATAGGCATGCTTGTGAGTCCCATGAAGAGAACTCGGATTATAGGCATGCCTGTGTGTCCCATGAAGAGACCTCAGATTATAGGCTTGCCTGTGTGTCCCATGAAGAGACCAGAGATTATAGGCATGCCTGTGTGTCCCATGAAGAGACAGGAGATTATAGGCATGCATGTGTGTCCCATGAAGAGACCAGAGAGTATAGGTATGCCTGTGTGTCCCATGAAGAGACCAGAGATTATAGGCATGCCTGTGTGTCCCATGAAGAGACCAGAGATTATAGGCATGCCTGTGTGTCCCATGAAGAGACCAGTGATTATAGGCATGCCTGTGTGTCCCATGAAGAGACCGGAGATTATAGGCATGCCTGTGTGTCCCATGAAGAGACCGGAGTTTATAGGCATGCCTGTGTGTCCCATGAAGAGACCGGAGATTATAGGCATGCCTGTGTGTCCCATGAAGAGACCGGAGATTATAGGCATGCTTGTGAGTCCCATGAAGAGACCGGAGATTATAGGCATGCCTGTGTGTCCCATGAAGAGACCGGAGTTTATAGGCATGCCTATGTGTCCCATGAAGAGACCAGAGATTATAGGCATGCCTGTGTGTCCCATGAAGAGACCTCGGATTATAGGCATGCCTGTGTGTCCCATGAAGAGACCGGAGATTATAGGCATGCCTGTGTGTCCCATGAAGAGACCGGAGATTATAGGCATGCTTGTGAGTCCCATGAAGAGAACTCGGATTATAGGCATGCCTGTGTATCCCATGAAGAGACAGAAGATTATAGGCATGCATGTGTGTCCCATGAAGAGACCGGAGATTATAGGCATGCCGGTGTGTCCCATGAAGAGACCAGAGATTATAGGCATGCCTGTGTGTCCCATGAAGAGACTGGATATTATAGGCATGCCTGTGTGTCCCATGAAGAGACCGGAGATTATAGGCATGCTTGTGAGTCCCATGAAGAGATCTCAGATTATAGGCATGCCTGTGTGTCCCATGAAGAGACTGGAGATTATAGGCATGCCTGTGTGTCCCATGAAGAGACCAGAGATTATAGGCATGCCTGTGTGTCCCATGAAGAGACCTCGGATTATAGGCATGCCTGTGTGTCCCATGAAGAGACCTCAGATTATAGGCATGCCTGTGTGTCCCATGAAGAGACCAGAGATTATAGGCATGCCTGTGTGTCCTATGAAGAGACCTCTTATTATAGGCATGCCTGTGTGTCCAATGAAGAGCCCGGAGATTATAGGCATGCCTGTGTGTCCCATGAAGAGACCGGAGATTATAGGCATGCCTTTGTGTCCCATGAAGAGACCTCAGATTATAGGCATGCCTGTGTGTCCCATGAAGAGACCTCGGATTATAGGCATGCCTGTGTGTCCCATGAAGAAACTAGAGATTATAGGCATGCCTATGTGTCCCATGAAGAGACCTTGGATTATAGGCATGCCTGTGTGTCCCATGAAGAGACCTCAGATTATAGGCATGCCTGTGTGTCCCATGAAGAGACCAGAGATTATAGGCATGCCAGTGTCTTCCATGTAGAGGTATCAGATTATAGGCATGCCTGTGTATCCCATGAAGAGACCTCGGATTATAGGCATGCTTGTATGTCCCATGAAAAGACTGGAGATTAGAGGCATGCCTGTGTGTCCCATGAAGAGACCTCGGATTATAGGCATGCCTGTGTGTCCCATGAAGAGACCGGAGATTATAGGCATGCCCGTTTGTCCCATGAAGGGACCGGAGATTATAGGCATGCCTGTGTGTCCCATGAAGAAACTGGAGATTATAGGCATGCCTGTGTGTCCCATGAAGAGACCTTGGATTATAGACATGCCTGTGTGTCCCATAAAGAGACCTCGGATTATAGGCATGCCTGTGTGTCCCATGAAGAGACCAGAGATTATAGGCATGCCTGTGTCTCCCATGTCGAGACCTCGGATTATAGGCATGCCTGTGTGTCCCATGAAGAGACCTCGGATTATAGGCATGCTTTGTGTGTCCCATGAAGAGACTGGAGATTAGAGGCATGCCTGTGTGTCCCATGAAGAGACCTCGGATTATAGGCATGCCTGTGTGTCCCATGAAGAGACCGGAGATTATAGGCATGCCCGTGTGTCCCATGAAGGGACCGGAGATTATAGGCATGCCTGTGTGTCTGATAGGAGACCCGAGATTATAGGCATGCCTGTGTGTCCCATGAAAAGACTAGAGATTATAGGCATGCCTGTGTGTCCCAGGAAGAGACTGGAGATTATAGGCATGCCTGTGTGTCCCATGAAGAAACCGGAGATTATAGGCATTCTTGTGAGTCCCATGAAGAGACCTCAGAATATAGGCATGCCTGTGTGTCCCATGAAGAGACTGGAGATTATAGGCTTGCCTGTGTGTCCCATGAAGAGACCGGAGATTATAGGCATGCCTGTGTGTCCCATGAGGAGACCTCGGGTTATAGGCATGCCTGTGTGTCCAATGAAGAGACCGGAGATTATAGGCATGCCTGTGCATCCCATGAAGAGACCGGAGATTATAGGCATGCCTGTGTGTCCCATGAAGAGACCGGAGATTATAGGCATGCCTGTGTGTCCCATGAAGAGACCGGAGATTATAGGCATGCTTGTGAGTCCCACAAAGAGACCTCAGATCATAGGCATGCCTGTGTGTCCCATGAAGAGACCGGAAATTATAGGCATGCCTGTGTGTCCCATGAAGAGACCGGAGATTATAGGCATGCCTGTGTGTCCCAAGAAGAGACCTCGGATTATAGGCATGCCTGTGTGTCCCATGAAGTGACCTCAGATTATAGGCAGGACTGTGTGTCCCATGAAGAGACCTTCGATTATAGGCATGCCTGTGTGTCCCATGAAGAGACCAGAGATTATATGCATGCCTGTGTGTCCCATGAAGAGACAGGAGATTATAGGCATGCCTGTGTGTCCCATGAAGAGACCGGAGATTATAGGCATGCTGTGTGTCCCATGAAGAGACCGGAGATTATAGGCATGCTTGTGTGTCCCATGAAGAGACCTCAGATTATAGGCATGCCTGTGTGTCCCATGAAGAGACCTTGGATTATAGGCATGCCTGTGTGTCCCATGAAGAAACTGGAGATTATAGGCATGCCTGTGTGTTCCATGAAGAGACCTCGGATTATAGGCATGCCTGTGTGTCCCATGAAGAGACCAGAGATTATAGGCATGCCTGTGTCTCCCATGTAGAGACCTTGGATTATAGGCATGCCTGTGTATCCCATGTAGAGACCTTGGATTATAGGCATGCCAGTGTCTTCCATGTATAGGTATCAGATTATAGGCATGCCTGTGTATCCCATGAAGAGACCTCGGATTATAGGCATGCTTGTATGTCCCATGAAAAGACTGGAGATTAGAGGCATGCCTGTGTGTCCCATGAAGAGACCTCGGATTATAGGCATGCCTGTGTGTCCCATGAAGAGACCGGAGATTATAGGCATGCCCGTTTGTCCCATGAAGGGACCGGAGATTATAGGCATGCCTGTGTGTCCCATGAAGAAACTGGAGATTATAGGCATGCCTGTGTGTCCCATGAAGAGACCTTGGATTATAGACATGCCTGTGTGTCCCATAAAGAGACCTCGGATTATAGGCATGCCTGTGTGTCCCATGAAGAGACCAGAGATTATAGGCATGCCTGTGTCTCCCATGTCGAGACCTCGGATTATAGGCATGCCTGTGTGTCCCATGAAAAGACCTCGGATTATAGGCATGCTTTGTGTGTCCCATGAAGAGACTGGAGATTAGAGGCATGCCTGTGTGTCCCATGAAGAGACCTCGGATTATAGGCATGCCTGTGTGTCCCATGAAGAGACCGGAGATTATAGGCATGCCCGTGTGTCCCATGAAGGGACCGGAGATTATAGGCATGCCTGTGTGTCTGATAGGAGACCCGAGATTATAGGCATGCCTGTGTGTCCCATGAAAAGACTAGAGATTATAGGCATGCCTGTGTGTCCCAGGAAGAGACTGGAGATTATAGGCATGCCTGTGTGTCCCATGAAGAAATCGGAGATTATAGGCATTCTTGTGAGTCCCATGAAGAGACCTCAGAATATAGGCATGCCTGTGTGTCCCATGAAGAGACCGGAGATTATAGGCTTGCCTGTGTGTCCCATGAAGAGACCGGAGATTATAGGCATGCCTGTGTGTCCCATGAGGAGACCTCGGGTTATAGGCATGCCTGTGTGTCCAATGAAGAGACCGGAGATTATAGGCATGCCTGTGCATCCCATGAAGAGACCGGAGATTATAGGCATGCCTGTGTGTCCCATGAAGAGACCGGAGATTATAGGCATGCCTGTGTGTCCCATGAAGAGACCGGAGATTATAGGCATGCTTGTGAGTCCCACAAAGAGACCTCAGATCATAGGCATGCCTGTGTGTCCCATGAAGAGACCGGAAATTATAGGCATGCCTGTGTGTCCCATGAAGAGACCGGAGATTATAGGCATGCCTGTGTGTCCCAAGAAGAGACCTCGGATTATAGGCATGCCTGTGTGTCCCATGAAGTGACCTCAGATTATAGGCAGGACTGTGTGTCCCATGAAGAGACCTTCGATTATAGGCATGCCTGTGTGTCCCATGAAGAGACCAGAGATTATATGCATGCCTGTGTGTCCCATGAAGAGACAGGAGATTATAGGCATGCCTGTGTGTCCCATGAAGAGACCGGAGATTATAGGCATGCTGTGTGTCCCATGAAGAGACCGGAGATTATAGGCATGCTTGTGTGTCCCATGAAGAGACCTCAGATTATAGGCATGCCTGTGTGTCCCATGAAGAGACCTTGGATTATAGGCATGCCTGTGTGTCCCATGAAGAAACTGGAGATTATAGGCATGCCTGTGTGTTCCATGAAGAGACCTCGGATTATAGGCATGCCTGTGTGTCCCATGAAGAGACCAGAGATTATAGGCATGCCTGTGTCTCCCATGTAGAGACCTTGGATTATAGGCATGCCTGTGTATCCCATGAAGAGACCTCGGATTATAGGCATGCTTGTGTGTCCCATGAAGAGACCGGAGATTATAGGCATGCCTGTGTGTCCCATGAAGAGACCGGAGATTGTAGGTATGCCTGTGTGTCCCATGAAGAGACCGGAGATTATAGGCATGCCTGTGTGTCCCATGAAGAGACCAGAGATTATAGGCATGCCTGTGTGTCCCATGAAGAAACCGGAGATTATAGGCATGCTTGTGAGTCCCACGAAGAGACCTCAGATCATAGGCATGCCTGTGTGTCCCATGAAGAGACCGGAGATTATAGGCATGCCTGTGTGTCCCATGAAGAGACTGGAGATTATAGGCATGCCTGTGTGTCCCAAGAAGAGACCTCAGATTATAGGCATGCCTGTGTGTCCCATGAAAAGACCTCGGATTATAGGCATGCCTGTGTGTCCCATGAAGAGACCTCAGATTATAGGCAGGACTGTGTGTCCCATGAAGAGACCTTCGATTATAGGCATGCCTGTGTGTCCCATGAAGAGACCAGAGATTATATGCATGCCTGTGTGTCCCATGAAGAGACAGGAGATTATAGGCATGCCTGTGTGTCCTATGAAGAGACCGGAGATTATAGGCATGCTGTGTGTCCCATGAAGAGACCGGAGATTATAGGCATGCTTGTGTGTCCTATGAAGAGACCTCAGATTATAGGTATGCCTGTGTGTCCCATGAAGAGACCTCAGATTATAGGCTTGCCTGTGTGTCCCATGAAGAGACCAGAGATTATAGGCATGCCTGTGTGTCCCATGAAGAGACAGGAGATTATAGGCATGCATGTGTGTCCCATGAAGAGACCAGAGAGTATAGGTATGCCTGTGTGTCCCATGAAGAGACCAGAGATTATAGGCATGCCTGTGTGTCCCATGAAGAGACCAGAGATTATAGGCATGCCTGTGTGTCCCATGAAGAGACCGGAGTTTATAGGCATGCCTGTGTGTCCCATGAAGAGACCGGAGATTATAGGCATGCCTGTGTGTCCCATGAAGAGACCGGAGATTATAGGCATGCTTGTGAGTCCCATGAAGAGACCGGAGATTATAGGCATGCCTGTGTGTCCCATGAAGAGATCGGAGTTTATAGGCATGCCTATGTGTCCCATGAAGAGACCGGAGATTATAGGCATGCCTGTGTGTCCCATGAAGAGACCTCGGATTATAGGCATGCCTGTGTGTCCCATGAAGAGACCGGAGATTATAGGCATGCCTGTGTCCCATGAAGAGACAGGAGATTATAGGCATGCATGTGTGTCCCATGAAGAGACTGGAGATTATAGGCATGCCTGTGTGTCCCATGAAGAGACCAGAGATTATAGGCATGCCTGTGTGTCCCATGAAGAGCTTGGATATTATAGGCATGCCTGTGTGTCCCATGAAGAGACCGGAGATTATAGGCATGCTTGTGAGTCCCATGAAGAGATCTCAGATTATAGGCATGCCTGTGTGTCCCATGAAGAGACCAGAGATTATAGGCATGCCTGTGTGTCCCATGAAGAGACCAGAGATTATAGGCATGCCTGTGTGTCCCATGAAGAGACCTCGGATTATAGGCATGCCTGTGTGTCCCATGAAGAGACCTCAGATTATAGGCATGCCTGTGTGTCCCATGAAGAGACCAGAGATTATAGGCATGCCTGTGTGTCCTATGAAGAGACCTCGGATTATAGGCATGCCTGTGTGTCCAATGAAGAGACCAGAGATTATAGGCATGCCTGTGCGTCCCATGAAGAGACCGGAGATTATAGGCATGCCTTTGTGTCCCATGAAGAGACCTCAGATTATAGGCATGCCTGTGTGTCCCATGAAGAGACCTCGGATTATAGGCATGCCTGTGTGTCCCATGAAGAAACTAGAGATTATAGGCATGCCTATGTGTCCCATGAAGAGACCTTGGATTATAGGCATGCCTGTGTGTCCCATGAAGAGACCTCGGATTATAGGCATGCCTGTGTGTCCCATGAAGAGACCAGAGATTATAGGCATGCCAGTGTCTTCCATGTAGAGGCCTCAGATTATAGGCATGCCTGTGTATCCCATGAAGAGACCTCGGATTATAGGCATGCTTGTGTGTCCCATGAAAAGACTGGAGAATAGAGGCATGCCTGTGTGTCCCATGAAGAGACCTCGGATTATAGGGATGCCTGTGTGTCCCATGAAGAGACCGGAGATTATAGGCATGCCCGTTTGTCCCATGAAGGGACCGGAGATTATAGGCATGCCTGTGTGTCCCATGAAGAAACTGGAGATTATAGGCATGCCTGTGTGTCCCATGAAGCGACCTTGGATTATAGGCATGCCTGTGTGTCCCATGAAGAGACCTCGGATTATAGGCATGCCTGTGTGTCCCATGAAGAGACCAGAGATTATAGGCATGCCTGTGTCTCCCATGTAGAGACCTCGGATTATAGGCATGCCTGTGTGTCCCATGAAGAGACCTCGGATTATAGGCATGCTTTGTGTGTCCCATGAAGAGACTGGAGATTAGAGGCATGCCTGTGTGTCCCATGAAGAGACCTCAGACTATAGGCATGCCTGTGTGTCCCATGAAGAGACCGGAGATTATAGGCATGCCTGTGTGTCCCATGAAGGGACCGGAGATTATAGGCATGCCTGTGTGTCTGATAGGAGACCCAAGATTATAGGCATGCCTGTGTGTCCCATGAAAAGACTAGAGATTATAGGCATGCCTGTGTGTCCCAGGAAGAGACTGGAGATTATAGGCATGCCTGTGTGTATCATGAAGAAACCGGAGATTATAGGCATTCTTGTGAGTCCCATGAAGAGACCTCAGAATATAGGCATGCCTGTGTGTCCCATGAAGAGACCGGAGATTATAGGCTTGCCTGTGTGTCCCATGAAGAGACCGGAGATTATAGGCATGCCTGTGTGTCCCATGAAGAGACCTCGGGTTATAGGCATGCCTGTGTGTCCAATGAAGAGACCGGAGATTATAGGCATGCCTGTGCATCCCATGAAGAGACCGGAGATTATAGGCATGCCTGTGTGTCCCATGAAGAGACCGGAGATTATAGGCATGCCTGTGTGTCCCATGAAGAGACCGGAGATTATAGGCATGCTTGTGAGTCCCACGAAGAGACCTCAGATCATAGGCATGCCTGTGTGTCCCATGAAGAGACCGGAAATTATAGGCATGCCTGTGTGTCCCATGAAGAGACCGGAGATTATAGGCATGCCTGTGTGTCCCAAGAAGAGACCTTGGATTATAGGCATGCCTGTGTGTCCCATGAAGAGACCTCGGATTATAGGCATGCCTGTGTGTCCCATGAAGAGACCTCAGATTATAGGCAGGACTGTGTGTCCCATGAAGAGACCTTCGATTATAGGCATGCCTGTGTGTCCCATGAAGAGACCAGAGATTATATGCATGCCTGTGTGTCCCATGAAGAGACAGGAGATTAAAGGCATGCCTGTGTGTCCCATGAAGAGACCGGAGATTATAGGCATGCTGTGTGTCCCATGAAGAGACCGGAGATTATAGGCATGCTTGTGTGTCCCATGAAGAGACCTCAGATTATAGGCATGCATGTGTTTCCCATGAAGAGACCTCGGATTATAGGCATGCCTGTGTGTCCCATGAAGAAACTGGAGATTATAGGCATGCCTGTGTGTTCCATGAAGAGACCTCGGATTATAGGCATGCCTGTGTGTCCCATGAAGAGACCAGAGATTATAGGCATGCCTGTGTGTCCCATGAAGAGACCTCGGATTATAGGCATGCCTGTGTGTCCAATGAAGAGACCGGAGATTATAGGCATGCCTGTGCGTCCCTTGAAGAGACTGGAGATTATAGGCATGCTAGTGTGTCTCATGAAGAGACCAGAGATTATAGACATGCCTGTGTGTCCCATGAAGAGACCTCGGATTATAGGCATGCCTGTGTGTCCCATGAAGAGACCTCGGATTATAGGCATGCCTGTGTGTCCCATGAAGAGACCTCGGATTATAGGCATGCCTGTGTATCCCATGAAGAAACTGGAGATTATAGGCATGCCTGTGTGTCCCATGAAGAGACCTTGGATTATAGGCATGCCTGTGTGTCCCATGAAGAGACCTCGGATTATAGGCATGTCTGTGTGTCCCATGAAGAGACCAGAGATTATAGGCATGCCTGTGTCTCCCATGTAGAGACCTCGGATTATAGGCATGCCTGTGTATCCCATGAAGAGACCTCGGATTATAGGCATGCTTTTGTGTCCCATGAAGAGACTGGAGATTAAAAGCATGCCTGTGTGTCCCATGAAGAGACCTCAGATTATAGGCATGCCTGTGTGTCCCATGAAGAGACCGGAGATTATAGGCATGCCCGTGTCCCCCACAAAGGGACCAGAGATTATAGGCATGCCTGTGTGTCCCATGAAGAAACTGGTGATTATAAGCATGCCTGTGTGTCCCATGAAGAGACCTTGGATTATAGGCATGTCTGTGTGTCCCATGAAGAGACCTCGGATTATAGGCATGCCTGTGAGTCCCATGAAGAGACCAGAGATTATAGTCATGCCTGTGTCTCCCATGTAGAGACCTCGGATTATAGGCATGCCTGGTTGTCCCATGAAGAGACCTCGGATTATAGGCATGCTTTGTGTGTCCCATGAAGAGACTGGAGATTAGAGGCATGCCTGTGTGTCCCATGAAGGGACTGGAGATTATAGGCATGCCTGTGTGTCCCATTAGGAGACCAGAGATTATAGGCATGCCTGTGTGTCCCATGAAAAGACTGGAGATTATAGGCATGCCTGTGTGTCCCATGAAGAGACCGGAGATTATAGGCATGCCTGTGTGTCCCATGAAGAGACCGGAGATTATAGGCATGCCTGTGTGTCCCATGAAGAGACTGGAGATTATAGGCATGCCTGTGTGTCCCATGAAGAGACCGGAGATTATAGGCATGCCTGTGTGTCCCAAGAAGAGACCTCAGATTATAGGCATGCCTGTGTGTCCCATGAAAAGACCTCGGATTATAGGCATGCCTGTGTGTCCCATGAAGAGACCTCAGATTATAGGCAGGACTGTGTGTCCCATGAAGAGACCTCAGATTATAGGCAGGACTGTGTGTCCCATGAAGAGACCTTCGATTATAGGCATGCCTGTGTGTCCCATGAAGAGACCAGAGATTATATGCATGCCTGTGTGTCCCATGAAGAGACAGGAGATTATAGGCATGCCTGTGTGTCCCATGAAGAGACCGGAGATTATAGGCATGCTGTGTGTCCCATGAAGAGACCGGAGATTATAGGCATGCTTGTGTGTCCTATGAAGAGACCTCAGATTATAGGTATGCCTGTGTGTCCCATGAAGAGAACTCAGATTATAGGCATGCCTGTGTGTCCCATGAAGAGACTTTGGATTATAGGCATGCCTGTGTGTCCCATGAAGAGACCGGAGATTATAGGCATGCCTGTGTGTCCCATGAAGAGACAGGAGATTATAGGCATGCCTGTGTGTCCCATGAAGAGACCAGTGATTATAGGCATGCCTGTGTGTCCCATGAAGAGACCGGAGATTATAGGCATGCCTGTGTGTCCCATGAAGAGACCGGAGATTATTGGCATGCTTGTGAGTCCCATGAAGAGAACTCGGATTATAGGCATGCCTGTGTGTCCCATGAAGAGACCTCAGATTATAGGCTTGCCTGTGTGTCC
This sequence comes from Triturus cristatus, assembly GCF_964204655.1. Classification (NCBI taxonomy): domain Eukaryota; kingdom Metazoa; phylum Chordata; class Amphibia; order Caudata; family Salamandridae; genus Triturus; species Triturus cristatus. The sequence continues at coordinate 465,382,784 of NC_140595.1, read as the reverse complement.
CATGAAGAGACCAGAGATTATAGGCATGCCTGTGTGTCCCATGAAGAGACAGGAGATTATAGGCATGCATGTGTGTCCCATGAAGAGACCAGAGAGTATAGGTATGCCTGTGTGTCCCATGAAGAGACCAGAGATTATAGGCATGCCTGTGTGTCCCATGAAGAGACCAGAGATTATAGGCATGCCTGTGTGTCCCATGAAGAGACCGGAGTTTATAGGCATGCCTGTGTGTCCCATGAAGAGACCGGAGATTATAGGCATGCTTGTGAGTCCCATGAAGAGACCGGAGATTATAGGCATGCCTGTGTGTCCCATGAAGAGATCGGAGTTTATAGGCATGCCTATGTGTCCCATGAGGAGACCGGAGATTATAGGCATGCCTGTGTGTCCCATGAAGAGACCTCGGATTATAGGCATGCCTGTGTGTCCCATGAAGAGACCGGAGATTATAGGCATGCCTGTGTGTCCCATGAAGAGACAGGAGATTATAGGCATGCATGTGTGTCCCATGAAGAGACTGGAGATTATAGGCATGCCTGTGTGTCCCATGAAGAGACCAGAGATTATAGGCATGCCTGTGTGTCCCATGAAGAGCTTGGATATTATAGGCATGCCTGTGTGTCCCATGAAGAGACCGGAGATTATAGGCATGCTTGTGAGTCCCATGAAGAGATCTCAGATTATAGGCATGCCTGTGTGTCCCATGAAGAGACCGGAGATTATAGGCATGCCTGTGTGTCCCATGAAGAGACCAGAGATTATAGGCATGCCTATGTGTCCCATGAAGAGACCTCGGATTATAGGCATGCCTGTGTGTCCCATGAAGAGACCTCAGATTATAGGCATGCCTGTGTGTCCCATGAAGAGACCAGAGATTATAGGCATGCCTGTGTGTCCCATGAAGAGACTGGAGATTATAGGCATGCCTGTGTGTCCCATGAAGAGACCGGAGATTATAGGCATGCCTGTGTGTCCCAAGAAGAGACCTCAGATTATAGGCATGCCTGTGTGTCCCATGAAAAGACCTCGGATTATAGGCATGCCTGTGTGTCCCATGAAGAGACCTCAGATTATAGGCAGGACTGTGTGTCCCATGAAGAGACCTCAGATTATAGGCAGGACTGTGTGTCCCATGAAGAGACCTTTGATTATAGGCATGCCTGTGTGTCCCATGAAGAGACCAGAGATTATATGCATGCCTGTGTGTCCCATGAAAAGACAGGAGATTATAGGCATGCCTGTGTGTCCCATGAAGAGACCGGAGATTATAGGCATGCTGTGTGTCCCATGAAGAGACTGGAGATTATAGGCATGCTTGTGTGTCCTATGAAGAGACCTCAGATTATAGGTATGCCTGTGTGTCCCATGAAGAGACCGGAGATTATAGGCATGCCTGTGTGTCCCATGAAGAGACCGGAGATTATAGGCATGCTTGTGAGTCCCATGAAGAGAACTCGGATTATAGGCATGCCTGTGTGTCCCATGAAGAGACCTCAGATTATAGGCTTGCCTGTGTGTCCCATGAAGAGACCAGAGATTATAGGCATGCCTGTGTGTCCCATGAAGAGACAGGAGATTATAGGCATGCATGTGTGTCCCATGAAGAGACCAGAGAGTATAGGTATGCCTGTGTGTCCCATGAAGAGACCAGAGATTATAGGCATGCCTGTGTGTCCCATGAAGAGACCAGAGATTATAGGCATGCCTGTGTCTCCCATGTAGAGACCTCGGATTATAGGCATGCCTGGTTGTCCCATGAAGAGACCTCGGATTATAGGCATGCTTTGTGTGTCCCATGAAGAGACTGGAGATTAGAGGCATGCCTGTGTGTCCCATGAAGGGACTGGAGATTATAGGCATGCCTGTGTGTCCCATTAGGAGACCAGAGATTATAGGCATGCCTGTGTGTCCCATGAAAAGACTGGAGATTATAGGCATGCCTGTGTGTCCCATGAAGAGACCGGAGATTATAGGCATGCCTGTGTGTCCCATGAAGAGACCGGAGATTATAGGCATGCCTGTGTGTCCCATGAAGAGACTGGAGATTATAGGCATGCCTGTGTGTCCCATGAAGAGACCGGAGATTATAGGCATGCCTGTGTGTCCCAAGAAGAGACCTCAGATTATAGGCATGCCTGTGTGTCCCATGAAAAGACCTCGGATTATAGGCATGCCTGTGTGTCCCATGAAGAGACCTCAGATTATAGGCAGGACTGTGTGTCCCATGAAGAGACCTCAGATTATAGGCAGGACTGTGTGTCCCATGAAGAGACCTTCGATTATAGGCATGCCTGTGTGTCCCATGAAGAGACCAGAGATTATATGCATGCCTGTGTGTCCCATGAAGAGACAGGAGATTATAGGCATGCCTGTGTGTCCCATGAAGAGACCGGAGATTATAGGCATGCTGTGTGTCCCATGAAGAGACCGGAGATTATAGGCATGCTTGTGTGTCCTATGAAGAGACCTCAGATTATAGGTATGCCTGTGTGTCCCATGAAGAGAACTCAGATTATAGGCATGCCTGTGTGTCCCATGAAGAGACTTTGGATTATAGGCATGCCTGTGTGTCCCATGAAGAGACCGGAGATTATAGGCATGCCTGTGTGTCCCATGAAGAGACAGGAGATTATAGGCATGCCTGTGTGTCCCATGAAGAGACCAGTGATTATAGGCATGCCTGTGTGTCCCATGAAGAGACCGGAGATTATAGGCATGCCTGTGTGTCCCATGAAGAGACCGGAGATTATTGGCATGCTTGTGAGTCCCATGAAGAGAACTCGGATTATAGGCATGCCTGTGTGTCCCATGAAGAGACCTCAGATTATAGGCTTGCCTGTGTGTCCCATGAAGAGACCAGAGATTATAGGCATGCCTGTGTGTCCCATGAAGAGACAGGAGATTATAGGCATGCATGTGTGTCCCATGAAGAGACCAGAGAGTATAGGTATGCCTGTGTGTCCCATGAAGAGACCAGAGATTATAGGCATGCCTGTGTGTCCCATGAAGAGACCAGAGATTATAGGCATGCCTGTGTGTCCCATGAAGAGACCGGAGTTTATAGGCATGCCTGTGTGTCCCATGAAGAGACCGGAGATTATAGGCATGCTTGTGAGTCCCATGAAGAGACCGGAGATTATAGGCATGCCTGTGTGTCCCATGAAGAGATCGGAGTTTATAGGCATGCCTATGTGTCCCATGAGGAGACCGGAGATTATAGGCATGCCTGTGTGTCCCATGAAGAGACCTCGGATTATAGGCATGCCTGTGTGTCCCATGAAGAGACCAGAGATTATAGGCATGCCTGTGTGTCCCATGAAGAGACAGGAGATTATAGGCATGCATGTGTGTCCCATGAAGAGACCAGAGAGTATAGGTATGCCTGTGTGTCCCATGAAGAGACCAGAGATTATAGGCATGCCTGTGTGTCCCATGAAGAGACCAGAGATTATAGGCATGCCTGTGTCTCCCATGTAGAGACCTCGGATTATAGGCATGCCTGGTTGTCCCATGAAGAGACCTCGGATTATAGGCATGCTTTGTGTGTCCCATGAAGAGACTGGAGATTAGAGGCATGCCTGTGTGTCCCATGAAGGGACTGGAGATTATAGGCATGCCTGTGTGTCCCATTAGGAGACCAGAGATTATAGGCATGCCTGTGTGTCCCATGAAAAGACTGGAGATTATAGGCATGCCTGTGTGTCCCATGAAGAGACCGGAGATTATAGGCATGCCTGTGTGTCCCATGAAGAGACCGGAGATTATAGGCATGCCTGTGTGTCCCATGAAGAGACTGGAGATTATAGGCATGCCTGTGTGTCCCATGAAGAGACCGGAGATTATAGGCATGCCTGTGTGTCCCAAGAAGAGACCTCAGATTATAGGCATGCCTGTGTGTCCCATGAAAAGACCTCGGATTATAGGCATGCCTGTGTGTCCCATGAAGAGACCTCAGATTATAGGCAGGACTGTGTGTCCCATGAAGAGACCTCAGATTATAGGCAGGACTGTGTGTCCCATGAAGAGACCTTCGATTATAGGCATGCCTGTGTGTCCCATGAAGAGACCAGAGATTATATGCATGCCTGTGTGTCCCATGAAGAGACAGGAGATTATAGGCATGCCTGTGTGTCCCATGAAGAGACCGGAGATTATAGGCATGCTGTGTGTCCCATGAAGAGACCGGAGATTATAGGCATGCTTGTGTGTCCTATGAAGAGACCTCAGATTATAGGTATGCCTGTGTGTCCCATGAAGAGAACTCAGATTATAGGCATGCCTGTGTGTCCCATGAAGAGACTTTGGATTATAGGCATGCCTGTGTGTCCCATGAAGAGACCGGAGATTATAGGCATGCCTGTGTGTCCCATGAAGAGACAGGAGATTATAGGCATGCCTGTGTGTCCCATGAAGAGACCAGTGATTATAGGCATGCCTGTGTGTCCCATGAAGAGACCGGAGATTATAGGCATGCCTGTGTGTCCCATGAAGAGACCGGAGATTATTGGCATGCTTGTGAGTCCCATGAAGAGAACTCGGATTATAGGCATGCCTGTGTGTCCCATGAAGAGACCTCAGATTATAGGCTTGCCTGTGTGTCCCATGAAGAGACCAGAGATTATAGGCATGCCTGTGTGTCCCATGAAGAGACAGGAGATTATAGGCATGCATGTGTGTCCCATGAAGAGACCAGAGAGTATAGGTATGCCTGTGTGTCCCATGAAGAGACCAGAGATTATAGGCATGCCTGTGTGTCCCATGAAGAGACCAGAGATTATAGGCATGCCTGTGTGTCCCATGAAGAGACCGGAGTTTATAGGCATGCCTGTGTGTCCCATGAAGAGACCGGAGATTATAGGCATGCTTGTGAGTCCCATGAAGAGACCGGAGATTATAGGCATGCCTGTGTGTCCCATGAAGAGATCGGAGTTTATAGGCATGCCTATGTGTCCCATGAGGAGACCGGAGATTATAGGCATGCCTGTGTGTCCCATGAAGAGACCTCGGATTATAGGCATGCCTGTGTGTCCCATGAAGAGACCGGAGATTATAGGCATGCCTGTGTGTCCCATGAAGAGACAGGAGATTATAGGCATGCATGTGTGTCCCATGAAGAGACTGGAGATTATAGGCATGCCTGTGTGTCCCATGAAGAGACCAGAGATTATAGGCATGCCTGTGTGTCCCATGAAGAGCTTGGATATTATAGGCATGCCTGTGTGTCCCATGAAGAGACCGGAGATTATAGGCATGCTTGTGAGTCCCATGAAGAGATCTCAGATTATAGGCATGCCTGTGTGTCCCATGAAGAGACCGGAGATTATAGGCATGCCTGTGTGTCCCATGAAGAGACCAGAGATTATAGGCATGCCTATGTGTCCCATGAAGAGACCTCGGATTATAGGCATGCCTGTGTGTCCCATGAAGAGACCTCAGATTATAGGCATGCCTGTGTGTCCCATGAAGAGACCAGAGATTATAGGCATGCCTGTGTGTCCCATGAAGAGACTGGAGATTATAGGCATGCCTGTGTGTCCCATGAAGAGACCGGAGATTATAGGCATGCCTGTGTGTCCCAAGAAGAGACCTCAGATTATAGGCATGCCTGTGTGTCCCATGAAAAGACCTCGGATTATAGGCATGCCTGTGTGTCCCATGAAGAGACCTCAGATTATAGGCAGGACTGTGTGTCCCATGAAGAGACCTCAGATTATAGGCAGGACTGTGTGTCCCATGAAGAGACCTTTGATTATAGGCATGCCTGTGTGTCCCATGAAGAGACCAGAGATTATATGCATGCCTGTGTGTCCCATGAAAAGACAGGAGATTATAGGCATGCCTGTGTGTCCCATGAAGAGACCGGAGATTATAGGCATGCTGTGTGTCCCATGAAGAGACTGGAGATTATAGGCATGCTTGTGTGTCCTATGAAGAGACCTCAGATTATAGGTATGCCTGTGTGTCCCATGAAGAGACCGGAGATTATAGGCATGCCTGTGTGTCCCATGAAGAGACCGGAGATTATAGGCATGCTTGTGAGTCCCATGAAGAGAACTCGGATTATAGGCATGCCTGTGTGTCCCATGAAGAGACCTCAGATTATAGGCTTGCCTGTGTGTCCCATGAAGAGACCAGAGATTATAGGCATGCCTGTGTGTCCCATGAAGAGACAGGAGATTATAGGCATGCATGTGTGTCCCATGAAGAGACCAGAGAGTATAGGTATGCCTGTGTGTCCCATGAAGAGACCAGAGATTATAGGCATGCCTGTGTGTCCCATGAAGAGACCAGAGATTATAGGCATGCCTGTGTGTCCCATGAAGAGACCGGAGTTTATAGGCATGCCTGTGTGTCCCATGAAGAGACCGGAGATTATAGGCATGCTTGTGAGTCCCATGAAGAGACCGGAGATTATAGGCATGCCTGTGTGTCCCATGAAGAGATCGGAGTTTATAGGCATGCCTATGTGTCCCATGAGGAGACCGTAGATTATAGGCATGCCTGTGTGTCCCATGAAGAGACCTCGGATTATAGGCATGCCTGTGTGTCCCATGAAGAGACCAGAGAGTATAGGTATGCCTGTGTGTCCCATGAAGAGACCAGAGATTATAGGCATGCCTGTGTGTCCCATGAAGAGACCAGAGATTATAGGCATGCCTGTGTGTCCCATGAAGAGACCGGAGTTTATAGGCATGCCTGTGTGTCCCATGAAGAGACCGGAGATTATAGGCATGCCTGTGTGTCCCATGAAGAGACCGGAGATTATAGGCATGCTTGTGAGTCCCATGAAGAGACCGGAGATTATAGGCATGCCTGTGTGTCCCATGAAGAGACCGGAGATTATAGGCATGCCTGTGTGTCCCATGAAGAGACCGGAGATTATAGGCATGCTTGTGAGTCCCATGAAGAGACCGGAGATTATAGGCATGCCTGTGTGTCCCATGAAGAGACCAGAGATTATAGGCATGCCTGTGTGTCCCATGAAGAGCTTGGATATTATAGGCATGCCTGTGTGTCCCATGAAGAGACCGGAGATTATAGGCATGCTTGTGAGTCCCATGAAGAGATCTCAGATTATAGGCATGCCTGTGTGTCCCATGAAGAGACTGGAGATTATAGGCATGCCTGTGTGTCCCATGAAGAGACCAGAGAATATAGGCATGCCTATGTGTCCCATGAAGAGACCTCGGATTATAGGCATGCCTGTGTGTCCCATGAAGAGACCTCAGATTATAGGCATGCCTGTGTGTCCCATGAAGAGACCAGAGATTATAGGCATGCCTGTGTGTCCTATGAAGAGACCTCGGATTATAGGCATGCCTGTGTGTCCAATGAAGAGACCGGAGATTATAGGCATGCCTGTGCGTCCCATGAAGAGACCGGAGATTATAGGCATGCCTTTGTGTCCCATGAAGAGACCTCAGATTATAGGCATGCCTGTGTGTCCCATGAAGAGACCTCGGATTGTAGGCATGCCTGTGTGTCCCATGAAGAAACTAGAGATTATAGGCATGCCTATGTGTCCCATGAAGAGACCTTGGATTATAGGCATGCCTGTGTGTCCCATGAAGAGACCTCGGATTATAGGCATGCCTGTGTGTCCCATGAAAAGACTGGAGATTAGAGGCATGCCTGTGTGTCCCATGAAGAGACCAGAGATTATAGGCATGCCAGTGTCTTCCATGTAGAGGCCTCAGATTATAGGCATGCCTGTGTATCCCATGAAGAGACCTCGGATTATAGGCATGCTTGTGTGTCCCATGAAAAGACTGGAGATTAGAGGCATGCCTGTGTGTCCCATGAAGAGACCTCGGATTATAGGGATGCCTGTGTGTCCCATGAAGAGACCGGAGATTATAGGCATGCCCGTTTGTCCCATGAAGGGACCGGAGATTATAGGCATGCCTGTGTGTCCCATGAAGAAACTGGAGATTATAGGCATGCCTGTGTGTCCCATGAAGAGACCTTGGATTATAGGCATGCCTGTGTGTCCCATGAAGAGACCTCGGATTATAGGCATGCCTGTGTGTCCCATGAAGAGACCAGAGATTATAGGCATGCCTGTGTCTCCCATGTAGAGACCTCGGATTATAGGCATGCCTGTGTGTCCCATGAAGAGACCTCGGATTATAGGCATGCTTTGTGTGTCCCATGAAGAGACTGGAGATTAGAGGCATGCCTGTGTGTCCCATGAAGAGACCTCAGATTATAGGCATGCCTGTGTGTCCCATGAAGAGACCGGAGATTATAGGCATGCCCGTGTGTCCCATGAAGGGACCGGAGATTATAGGCATGCCTGTGTGTCTGATAGGAGACCCGAGATTATAGGCATGCCTGTGTGTCCCATGAAAAGACTAGAGATTATAGGCATGCCTGTGTGTCCCAGGAAGAGACTGGAGATTATAGGCATGCCTGTGTGTATCATGAAGAAACCGGAGATTATAGGCATTCTTGTGAGTCCCATGAAGAGACCTCAGAATATAGGCATGCCTGTGTGTCCAATGAAGAGACCAGAGATTATAGGCTTGCCTGTGTGTCCCATGAAGAGACCGGAGATTATAGGCATGCCTGTGTGTCCCATGAAGAGACCTCGGGTTATAGGCATGCCTGTGTGTCCAATGAAGAGACCGGAGATTATAGGCATGCCTGTGCGTCCCATGAAGAGACCGGAGATTATAGGCATGCCTGTGTGTCCCATGAAGAGACCGGAGATTATAGGCATGTCTGTGTGTCCCATGAAGAGACCTCGGATTATAGGCATGCCTGTGAGTCCCATGAAGAGACCAGAGATTATAGTCATGCCTGTGTCTCCCATGTAGAGACCTCGGATTATAGGCATGCCTGTGTGTCCCATGAAGAGACCTCGGATTATAGGCATGCTTTGTGTGTCCCATGAAGAGACTGGAGATTAGAGGCATGCCTGTATGTCCCATGAAAAGACCGGAGATTATAGGCATGCCCGTGTGTCCCATGAAGGGACCGGAGATTATAGGCATGCCTGTGTGTCCCATTAGGAGACCAGAGATTATAGGCATGCCTGTGTGTCCCATGAAGAGACCCGAGATTATAGGCATGCCTGTGTGTCCCATGAAGAGACTGGAGATTATAGGCATGCCTGTGTGTCCCATGAAGAGACCGGAGATTATAGGCATGCCTGTGTGTCCCATGAAGAGACCGGAGATTTTAGGAATGCCTGTGTGCCCCATGAAGAGACCGGAGATTATAGGCATGCCTGTGTGTCCCATGAAGAGACCGGAGATTATAGGCATGCCTGTGTGTCCAATGAAGAGACCTCGGATTATAGGCATGCCTGTGTGTCCAATAAAGAGACCGGAGATTATAGGCATGCCTGTGCGTCCCATGAAGAGACTGGAGATTATAGGCATGCTAGTGTATCTCATGAAGAGACCGGAGATTATAGGCATGCCTGTGTGTCCCATGAAGAGACCTCGGATTATAGGCATGCCTGTGTGTCCCATGAAGAAACCTCGGATTATAGGCATGCCTGTGTGTCCCATGAAGAAACTGGAGATTATAGGCATGCCTGTGTGTTCCATGAAGAGACCTCGGATTATAGGCATGCCTGTGTGTCCCATGAAGAGACCAGAGATTATAGGCATGCCTGTGTCTCCCATGTAGAGACCTTGGATTATAGGCATGCCTGTGTATCCCATGAAGAGACCTCGGATTATAGGCATGCTTGTGTGTCCCATGAAGAGACCGGAGATTATAGGCATGCCTGTGTGTCCCATGAAGAGACCGGAGATTGTAGGTATGCCTGTGTGTCCCATGAAGAGACTGGAGATTATAGGCATGCCTGTGTGTCCCATGAAGAGACCAGAGATTATAGGCATGCCTGTGTGTCCCATGAAGAAACCGGAGATTATAGGCATGCTTGTGAGTCCCACGAAGAGACCTCAGATCATAGGCATGCCTGTGAGTCCCATAAAGAGACCGGAGATTATAGGCATGCCTGTGTGTCCCATGAAGAGACCGGAGATTATAGGCATGCCTGTGTGTCCCAAGAAGAGACCTCAGATTATAGGCATGCCTGTGTGTCCCATGAAAAGACCTCGGATTATAGGCATGCCTGTGTGTCCCATGAAGAGACCTCAGATTATAGGCAGGACTGTGTGTCCCATGAAGAGACCTTCGATTATAGGCATGCCTGTGTGTCCCATGAAGAGACCAGAGATTATATGCATGCCTGTTTGTCCCATGAAGAGACAGGAGATTATAGGCATGCCTGTGTGTCCCATGAAGAGACCGGAGATTATAGGCATGCTGTGTGTCCCATGAAGAGACCGGAGATTATAGGCATGCTTGTGTGTCCCATGAAGAGTCCTCAGATTATAGGTATGCCTGTGTGTCCCATGAAGAGAACTCAGATTATAGGCATGCCTGTGTGTCCCATGAAGAGACCTCGGATTATAGGCATGCCTGTGTGTCCCATGAAGAGACCGGAGATTATAGGCATGCCTGTGTGTCCCATGAAGAGACAGGAGATTATAGGCATGCCTGTGTGTCCCATGAAGAGACCAGTGATTATAGGCATGCCTGTGTGTCCCATGAAGAGACCGGAGATTATAGGCATGCCTGTGTGTCCCATGAAGAGACCGGGGATTATAGGCATGCTTGTGAGTCCCATGAAGAGAACTCGGATTATAGGCATGCCTGTGTGTCCCATGAAGAGACCTCAGATTATAGGCTTGCCTGTGTGTCCCATGAAGAGACCAGAGATTATAGGCATGCCTGTGTGTCCCATGAAGAGACAGGAGATTATAGGCATGCATGTGTGTCCCATGAAGAGACCAGAGAGTATAGGTATGCCTGTGTGTCCCATGAAGAGACCAGAGATTATAGGCATGCCTGTGTGTCCCATGAAGAGACCAGAGATTATAGGCATGCCTGTGTGTCCCATGAAGAGACCAGTGATTATAGGCATGCCTGTGTGTCCCATGAAGAGACCGGAGATTATAGGCATGCCTGTGTGTCCCATGAAGAGACCGGAGTTTATAGGCATGCCTGTGTGTCCCATGAAGAGACCGGAGATTATAGGCATGCCTGTGTGTCCCATGAAGAGACCGGAGATTATAGGCATGCTTGTGAGTCCCATGAAGAGACCGGAGATTATAGGCATGCCTGTGTGTCCTATGAAGAGACCGGAGTTTATAGGCATGCCTATGTGTCCCATGAAGAGACCAGAGATTATAGGCATGCCTGTGTGTCCCATGAAGAGACCTCGGATTATAGGCATGCCTGTGTGTCCCATGAAGAGACCGGAGATTATAGGCATGCCTGTGTGTCCCATGAAGAGACCGGAGATTATAGGCATGCTTGTGAGTCCCATGAAGAGAACTCGGATTATAGGCATGCCTGTGTGTCCCATGAAGAGACAGAAGATTATAGGCATGCATGTGTGTCCCATGAAGAGACCGGAGATTATAGGCATGCCGGTGTGTCCCATGAAGAGACCAGAGATTATAGGCATGCCTGTGTGTCCCATGAAGAGACTGGATATTATAGGCATGCCTGTGTGTCCCATGAAGAGACCGGAGATTATAGGCATGCTTGTGAGTCCCATGAAGAGATCTCAGATTATAGGCATGCCTGTGTGTCCCATGAAGAGACCGGAGATTATAGGCATGCCTGTGTGTCCCATGAAGAGACCAGAGATTATAGGCATGCCTGTGTGTCCCATGAAGAGACCTCGGATTATAGGCATGCCTGTGTGTCCCATGAAGAGACCTCAGATTATAGGCATGCCTGTGTGTCCCATGAAGAGACCAGAGATTATAGGCATGCCTGTGTGTCCTATGAAGAGACCTCTTATTATAGGCATGCCTGTGTGTCCAATGAAGAGCCCAGAGATTATAGGCATGCCTGTGTGTCCCATGAAGAGACCGGAGATTATAGGCATGCCTTTGTGTCCCATGAAGAGACCTCAGATTATAGGCATGCCTGTGTGTCCCATGAAGAGACCTCGGATTATAGGCATGCCTGTGTGTCCCATGAAGAAACTAGAGATTATAGGCATGCCTATGTGTCCCATGAAGAGACCTTGGATTATAGGCATGCCTGTGTGTCCCATGAAGAGACCTCAGATTATAGGCATGCCTGTGTGTCCCATGAAGAGACCAGAGATTATAGGCATGCCAGTGTCTTCCATGTAGAGGTATCAGATTATAGGCATGCCTGTGTATCCCATGAAGAGACCTCGGATTATAGGCATGCTTGTATGTCCCATGAAAAGACTGGAGATTAGAGGCATGCCTGTGTGTCCCATGAAGAGACCTCGGATTATAGGCATGCCTGTGTGTCCCATGAAGAGACCGGAGATTATAGGCATGCCCGTTTGTCCCATGAAGGGACCGGAGATTATAGGCATGCCTGTGTGTCCCATGAAGAAACTGGAGATTATAGGCATGCCTGTGTGTCCCATGAAGAGACCTTGGATTATAGACATGCCTGTGTGTCCCATAAAGAGACCTCGGATTATAGGCATGCCTGTGTGTCCCATGAAGAGACCAGAGATTATAGGCATGCCTGTGTCTCCCATGTCGAGACCTCGGATTATAGGCATGCCTGTGTGTCCCATGAAGAGACCTCGGATTATAGGCATGCTTTGTGTGTCCCATGAAGAGACTGGAGATTAGAGGCATGCCTGTGTGTCCCATGAAGAGACCTCGGATTATAGGCATGCCTGTGTGTCCCATGAAGAGACCGGAGATTATAGGCATGCCCGTGTGTCCCATGAAGGGACCGGAGATTATAGGCATGCCTGTGTGTCTGATAGGAGACCCGAGATTATAGGCATGCCTGTGTGTCCCATGAAAAGACTAGAGATTATAGGCATGCCTGTGTGTCCCAGGAAGAGACTGGAGATTATAGGCATGCCTGTGTGTCCCATGAAGAAACCGGAGATTATAGGCATTCTTGTGAGTCCCATGAAGAGACCTCAGAATATAGGCATGCCTGTGTGTCCCATGAAGAGACCGGAGATTATAGGCTTGCCTGTGTGTCCCATGAAGAGACCGGAGATTATAGGCATGCCTGTGTGTCCCATGAGGAGACCTCGGGTTATAGGCATGCCTGTGTGTCCAATGAAGAGACCGGAGATTATAGGCATGCCTGTGCATCCCATGAAGAGACCGGAGATTATAGGCATGCCTGTGTGTCCCATGAAGAGACCGGAGATTATAGGCATGCCTGTGTGTCCCATGAAGAGACCGGAGATTATAGGCATGCCTGTGTGTCCCATGAAGAGACCGGAGATTATAGGCATGCTTGTGAGTCCCATGAAGAGACCGGAGATTATAGGCATGCCTGTGTGTCCCATGAAGAGACCGGAGATTATAGGCATGCCTGTGTGTCCCATGAAGAGACAGGAGATTATAGGCATGCATGTGTGTCCCATGAAGAGACTGGAGATTATAGGCATGCCTGTGTGTCCCATGAAGAGACCAGAGATTATAGGCATGCCTGTGTGTCCCATGAAGAGCTTGGATATTATAGGCATGCCTGTGTGTCCCATGAAGAGACCGGAGATTATAGGCATGCTTGTGAGTCCCATGAAGAGATCTCAGATTATAGGCATGCCTGTGTGTCCCATGAAGAGACTGGAGATTATAGGCATGCCTGTGTGTCCCATGAAGAGACCAGAGAATATAGGCATGCCTATGTGTCCCATGAAGAGACCTCGGATTATAGGCATGCCTGTGTGTCCCATGAAGAGACCTCAGATTATAGGCATGCCTGTGTGTCCCATGAAGAGACCAGAGATTATAGGCATGCCTGTGTGTCCTATGAAGAGACCTCGGATTATAGGCATGCCTGTGTGTCCAATGAAGAGACCGGAGATTATAGGCATGCCTGTGCGTCCCATGAAGAGACCGGAGATTATAGGCATGCCTTTGTGTCCCATGAAGAGACCTCAGATTATAGGCATGCCTGTGTGTCCCATGAAGAGACCTCGGATTGTAGGCATGCCTGTGTGTCCCATGAAGAAACTAGAGATTATAGGCATGCCTATGTGTCCCATGAAGAGACCTTGGATTATAGGCATGCCTGTGTGTCCCATGAAGAGACCTCGGATTATAGGCATGCCTGTGTGTCCCATGAAAAGACTGGAGATTAGAGGCATGCCTGTGTGTCCCATGAAGAGACCAGAGATTATAGGCATGCCAGTGTCTTCCATGTAGAGGCCTCAGATTATAGGCATGCCTGTGTATCCCATGAAGAGACCTCGGATTATAGGCATGCTTGTGTGTCCCATGAAAAGACTGGAGATTAGAGGCATGCCTGTGTGTCCCATGAAGAGACCTCGGATTATAGGGATGCCTGTGTGTCCCATGAAGAGACCGGAGATTATAGGCATGCCCGTTTGTCCCATGAAGGGACCGGAGATTATAGGCATGCCTGTGTGTCCCATGAAGAAACTGGAGATTATAGGCATGCCTGTGTGTCCCATGAAGAGACCTTGGATTATAGGCATGCCTGTGTGTCCCATGAAGAGACCTCGGATTATAGGCATGCCTGTGTGTCCCATGAAGAGACCAGAGATTATAGGCATGCCTGTGTCTCCCATGTAGAGACCTCGGATTATAGGCATGCCTGTGTGTCCCATGAAGAGACCTCGGATTATAGGCATGCTTTGTGTGTCCCATGAAGAGACTGGAGATTAGAGGCATGCCTGTGTGTCCCATGAAGAGACCTCAGATTATAGGCATGCCTGTGTGTCCCATGAAGAGACCGGAGATTATAGGCATGCCCGTGTGTCCCATGAAGGGACCGGAGATTATAGGCATGCCTGTGTGTCTGATAGGAGACCCGAGATTATAGGCATGCCTGTGTGTCCCATGAAAAGACTAGAGATTATAGGCATGCCTGTGTGTCCCAGGAAGAGACTGGAGATTATAGGCATGCCTGTGTGTATCATGAAGAAACCGGAGATTATAGGCATTCTTGTGAGTCCCATGAAGAGACCTCAGAATATAGGCATGCCTGTGTGTCCAATGAAGAGACCAGAGATTATAGGCTTGCCTGTGTGTCCCATGAAGAGACCGGAGATTATAGGCATGCCTGTGTGTCCCATGAAGAGACCTCGGGTTATAGGCATGCCTGTGTGTCCAATGAAGAGACCGGAGATTATAGGCATGCCTGTGCGTCCCATGAAGAGACCGGAGATTATAGGCATGCCTGTGTGTCCCATGAAGAGACCGGAGATTATAGGCATGTCTGTGTGTCCCATGAAGAGACCTCGGATTATAGGCATGCCTGTGAGTCCCATGAAGAGACCAGAGATTATAGTCATGCCTGTGTCTCCCATGTAGAGACCTCGGATTATAGGCATGCCTGTGTGTCCCATGAAGAGACCTCGGATTATAGGCATGCTTTGTGTGTCCCATGAAGAGACTGGAGATTAGAGGCATGCCTGTATGTCCCATGAAAAGACCGGAGATTATAGGCATGCCCGTGTGTCCCATGAAGGGATCGGAGATTATAGGCATGCCTGTGTGTCCCATTAGGAGACCAGAGATTATAGGCATGCCTGTGTGTCCCATGAAGAGACCCGAGATTATAGGCATGCCTGTGTGTCCCATGAAGAGACTGGAGATTATAGGCATGCCTGTGTGTCCCATGAAGAGACCGGAGATTATAGGCATGCCTGTGTGTCCCATGAAGAGACCGGAGATTTTAGGAATGCCTGTGTGCCCCATGAAGAGACCGGAGATTATAGGCATGCCTGTGTGTCCCATGAAGAGACCGGAGATTATAGGCATGCCTGTGTGTCCAATGAAGAGACCTCGGATTATAGGCATGCCTGTGTGTCCAATAAAGAGACCGGAGATTATAGGCATGCCTGTGCGTCCCATGAAGAGACTGGAGATTATAGGCATGCTAGTGTATCTCATGAAGAGACCGGAGATTATAGGCATGCCTGTGTGTCCCATGAAGAGACCTCGGATTATAGGCATGCCTGTGTGTCCCATGAAGAAACCTCGGATTATAGGCATGCCTGTGTGTCCCATGAAGAAACTGGAGATTATAGGCATGCCTGTGTGTTCCATGAAGAGACCTCGGATTATAGGCATGCCTGTGTGTCCCATGAAGAGACCAGAGATTATAGGCATGCCTGTGTCTCCCATGTAGAGACCTTGGATTATAGGCATGCCTGTGTATCCCATGAAGAGACCTCGGATTATAGGCATGCTTGTGTGTCCCATGAAGAGACCGGAGATTATAGGCATGCCTGTGTGTCCCATGAAGAGACCGGAGATTGTAGGTATGCCTGTGTGTCCCATGAAGAGACTGGAGATTATAGGCATGCCTGTGTGTCCCATGAAGAGACCAGAGATTATAGGCATGCCTGTGTGTCCCATGAAGAAACCGGAGATTATAGGCATGCTTGTGAGTCCCACGAAGAGACCTCAGATCATAGGCATGCCTGTGAGTCCCATAAAGAGACCGGAGATTATAGGCATGCCTGTGTGTCCCATGAAGAGACCGGAGATTATAGGCATGCCTGTGTGTCCCAAGAAGAGACCTCAGATTATAGGCATGCCTATGTGTCCCATGAAAAGACCTCGGATTATAGGCATGCCTGTGTGTCCCATGAAGAGACCTCAGATTATAGGCAGGACTGTGTGTCCCATGAAGAGACCTTCGATTATAGGCATGCCTGTGTGTCCCATGAAGAGACCAGAGATTATATGCATGCCTGTTTGTCCCATGAAGAGACAGGAGATTATAGGCATGCCTGTGTGTCCCATGAAGAGACCGGAGATTATAGGCATGCTGTGTGTCCCATGAAGAGACCGGAGATTATAGGCATGCTTGTGTGTCCCATGAAGAGTCCTCAGATTATAGGTATGCCTGTGTGTCCCATGAAGAGAACTCAGATTATAGGCATGCCTGTGTGTCCCATGAAGAGACCTCGGATTATAGGCATGCCTGTGTGTCCCATGAAGAGACCGGAGATTATAGGCATGCCTGTGTGTCCCATGAAGAGACAGGAGATTATAGGCATGCCTGTGTGTCCCATGAAGAGACCAGTGATTATAGGCATGCCTGTGTGTCCCATGAAGAGACCGGAGATTATAGGCATGCCTGTGTGTCCCATGAAGAGACCGGGGATTATAGGCATGCTTGTGAGTCCCATGAAGAGAACTCGGATTATAGGCATGCCTGTGTGTCCCATGAAGAGACCTCAGATTATAGGCTTGCCTGTGTGTCCCATGAAGAGACCAGAGATTATAGGCATGCCTGTGTGTCCCATGAAGAGACAGGAGATTATAGGCATGCATGTGTGTCCCATGAAGAGACCAGAGAGTATAGGTATGCCTGTGTGTCCCATGAAGAGACCAGAGATTATAGGCATGCCTGTGTGTCCCATGAAGAGACCAGAGATTATAGGCATGCCTGTGTGTCCCATGAAGAGACCAGTGATTATAGGCATGCCTGTGTGTCCCATGAAGAGACCGGAGATTATAGGCATGCCTGTGTGTCCCATGAAGAGACCGGAGTTTATAGGCATGCCTGTGTGTCCCATGAAGAGACCGGAGATTATAGGCATGCCTGTGTGTCCCATGAAGAGACCGGAGATTATAGGCATGCTTGTGAGTCCCATGAAGAGACCGGAGATTATAGGCATGCCTGTGTGTCCTATGAAGAGACCGGAGTTTATAGGCATGCCTATGTGTCCCATGAAGAGACCAGAGATTATAGGCATGCCTGTGTGTCCCATGAAGAGACCTCGGATTATAGGCATGCCTGTGTGTCCCATGAAGAGACCGGAGATTATAGGCATGCCTGTGTGTCCCATGAAGAGACCGGAGATTATAGGCATGCTTGTGAGTCCCATGAAGAGAACTCGGATTATAGGCATGCCTGTGTGTCCCATGAAGAGACAGAAGATTATAGGCATGCATGTGTGTCCCATGAAGAGACCGGAGATTATAGGCATGCCGGTGTGTCCCATGAAGAGACCAGAGATTATAGGCATGCCTGTGTGTCCCATGAAGAGACTGGATATTATAGGCATGCCTGTGTGTCCCATGAAGAGACCGGAGATTATAGGCATGCTTGTGAGTCCCATGAAGAGATCTCAGATTATAGGCATGCCTGTGTGTCCCATGAAGAGACCGGAGATTATAGGCATGCCTGTGTGTCCCATGAAGAGACCAGAGATTATAGGCATGCCTGTGTGTCCCATGAAGAGACCTCGGATTATAGGCATGCCTGTGTGTCCCATGAAGAGACCTCAGATTATAGGCATGCCTGTGTGTCCCATGAAGAGACCAGAGATTATAGGCATGCCTGTGTGTCCTATGAAGAGACCTCTTATTATAGGCATGCCTGTGTGTCCAATGAAGAGCCCAGAGATTATAGGCATGCCTGTGTGTCCCATGAAGAGACCGGAGATTATAGGCATGCCTTTGTGTCCCATGAAGAGACCTCAGATTATAGGCATGCCTGTGTGTCCCATGAAGAGACCTCGGATTATAGGCATGCCTGTGTGTCCCATGAAGAAACTAGAGATTATAGGCATGCCTATGTGTCCCATGAAGAGACCTTGGATTATAGGCATGCCTGTGTGTCCCATGAAGAGACCTCAGATTATAGGCATGCCTGTGTGTCCCATGAAGAGACCAGAGATTATAGGCATGCCAGTGTCTTCCATGTAGAGGTATCAGATTATAGGCATGCCTGTGTATCCCATGAAGAGACCTCGGATTATAGGCATGCTTGTATGTCCCATGAAAAGACTGGAGATTAGAGGCATGCCTGTGTGTCCCATGAAGAGACCTCGGATTATAGGCATGCCTGTGTGTCCCATGAAGAGACCGGAGATTATAGGCATGCCCGTTTGTCCCATGAAGGGACCGGAGATTATAGGCATGCCTGTGTGTCCCATGAAGAAACTGGAGATTATAGGCATGCCTGTGTGTCCCATGAAGAGACCTTGGATTATAGACATGCCTGTGTGTCCCATAAAGAGACCTCGGATTATAGGCATGCCTGTGTGTCCCATGAAGAGACCAGAGATTATAGGCATGCCTGTGTCTCCCATGTCGAGACCTCGGATTATAGGCATGCCTGTGTGTCCCATGAAGAGACCTCGGATTATAGGCATGCTTTGTGTGTCCCATGAAGAGACTGGAGATTAGAGGCATGCCTGTGTGTCCCATGAAGAGACCTCGGATTATAGGCATGCCTGTGTGTCCCATGAAGAGACCGGAGATTATAGGCATGCCCGTGTGTCCCATGAAGGGACCGGAGATTATAGGCATGCCTGTGTGTCTGATAGGAGACCCGAGATTATAGGCATGCCTGTGTGTCCCATGAAAAGACTAGAGATTATAGGCATGCCTGTGTGTCCCAGGAAGAGACTGGAGATTATAGGCATGCCTGTGTGTCCCATGAAGAAACCGGAGATTATAGGCATTCTTGTGAGTCCCATGAAGAGACCTCAGAATATAGGCATGCCTGTGTGTCCCATGAAGAGACCGGAGATTATAGGCTTGCCTGTGTGTCCCATGAAGAGACCGGAGATTATAGGCATGCCTGTGTGTCCCATGAGGAGACCTCGGGTTATAGGCATGCCTGTGTGTCCAATGAAGAGACCGGAGATTATAGGCATGCCTGTGCATCCCATGAAGAGACCGGAGATTATAGGCATGCCTGTGTGTCCCATGAAGAGACCGGAGATTATAGGCATGCCTGTGTGTCCCATGAAGAGACCGGAGATTATAGGCATGCTTGTGAGTCCCACAAAGAGACCTCAGAACATAGGCATGCCTGTGTGTCCCATGAAGAGACCGGAAATTATAGGCATGCCTGTGTGTCCCATGAAGAGACCGGATATTATAGGCATGCCTGTGTGTCCCATGAAGAGACCGGAGATTATAGGCATGCGTGTGTGTCCCATGAAGAGACCGGAGATTATAGGCATGTCTGTGTGTCCCATGAAGAGACCTCGGATTATAGGCATGCCTGTGAGTCCCATGAAGAGACCAGAGATTATAGTCATGCCTGTGTCTCCCATGTAGAGACCTCGGATTATAGGCATGCCTGTGTGTCCCATGAAGAGACCTCGGATTATAGGCATGCTTTGTGTGTCCCATGAAGAGACTGGAGATTAGAGGCATGCCTGTATGTCCCATGAAAAGACCGGAGATTATAGGCATGCCCGTGTGTCCCATGAAGGAACCGGAGATTATAGGCATGCCTGTGTGTCCCATTAGGAGACCAGAGATTATAGGCATGCCTGTGTGTCCCATGAAGAGACCCGAGATTATAGGCATGCCTGTGTGTCCCATGAAGAGACTGGAGATTATAGGCATGCCTGTGTGTCCCATGAAGAGACCGGAGATTATAGGCATGCCTGTGTGTCCCATGAAGAGACCGGAGATTTTAGGAAACCTGTGTGCCCCATGAAGAGACCGGAGATTATAGGCATGCCTGTGTGTCCCATGAAGAGACCGGAGATTATAGGCATGCCTGTGTGTCCAATGAAGAGACCTCGGATTATAGGCATGCCTGTGTGTCCAATAAAGAGACCGGAGATTATAGGCATGCCTGTGCGTCCCATGAAGAGACTGGAGATTATAGGCATGCTAGTGTGTCTCATGAAGAGACCGGAGATTATAGGCATGCCTGTGTGTCCCATGAAGAGACCTCGGATTATAGGCATGCCTGTGTGTCCCATGAAGAAACCTCGGATTATAGGCATGCCTGTGTGTCCCATGAAGAAACTGGAGATTATAGGCATGCCTGTGTGTTCCATGAAGAGACCTCGGATTATAGGCATGCCTGTGTGTCCCATGAAGAGACCAGAGATTATAGGCATGCCTGTGTCTCCCATGTAGAGACCTTGGATTATAGGCATGCCTGTGTATCCCATGAAGAGACCTCGGATTATAGGCATGCTTGTGTGTCCCATGAAGAGACCGGAGATTATAGGCATGCCTGTGTGTCCCATGAAGAGACCGGAGATTGTAGGTATGCCTGTGTGTCCCATGAAGAGACTGGAGATTATAGGCATGCCTGTGTGTCCCATGAAGAGACCAGAGATTATAGGCATGCCTGTGTGTCCCATGAAGAAACCGGAGATTATAGGCATGCTTGTGAGTCCCACGAAGAGACCTCAGATCATAGGCATGCCTGTGTGTCCCATGAAGAGACCGGAGATTATAGGCATGCCTGTGTGTCCCATGAAGAGACCGGAGATTATAGGCATGCCTGTGTGTCCCAAGAAGAGACCTCAGATTATAGGCATGCCTGTGTGTCCCATGAAAAGACCTCGGATTATAGGCATGCCTGTGTGTCCCATGAAGAGACCTCAGATTATAGGCAGGACTGTGTGTCCCATGAAGAGACCTTCGATTATAGGCATGCCTGTGTGTCCCATGAAGAGACCAGAGATTATATGCATGCCTGTTTGTCCCATGAAGAGACAGGAGATTATAGGCATGCCTGTGTGTCCCACGAAGAGACCGGAGATTATAGGCATGCTGTGTGTCCCATGAAGAGACCAGAGATTATAGGCATGCTTGTGTGTCCCATGAAGAGACCTCAGATTATAGGTATGCCTGTGTGTCCCATGAAGAGAACTCAGATTATAGGCATGCCTGTGTGTCCCATGAAGAGACCTCGGATTATAGGCATGCCTGTGTGTCCCATGAAGAGACCGGAGATTATAGGCATGCCTGTGTGTCCCATGAAGAGACAGGAGATTATAGGCATGCCTGTGTGTCCCATGAAGAGACCAGTGATTATAGGCATGCCTGTGTGTCCCATGAAGAGACCGGAGATTATAGGCATGCCTGTGTGTCCCATGAAGAGACCGGAGATTATAGGCATGCTTGTGAGTCCCATGAAGAGAACTCAGATTATAGGCATGCCTGTGTGTCCCATGAAGAGACCTCAGATTATAGGCTTGCCTGTGTGTCCCATGAAGAGACCAGAGATTATAGGCATGCCTGTGTGTCCCATGAAGAGACAGGAGATTATAGGCATGCATGTGTGTCCCATGAAGAGACCAGAGAGTATAGGTATGCCTGTGTGTCCCATGAAGAGACCAGAGATTATAGGCATGCCTGTGTGTCCCATGAAGAGACCAGAGATTATAGGCATGCCTGTGTGTCCCATGAAGAGACCAGTGATTATAGGCATGCCTGTGTGTCCCATGAAGAGACCGGAGATTATAGGCATGCCTGTGTGTCCCATGAAGAGACCGGAGTTTATAGGCATGCCTGTGTGTCCCATGAAGAGACCGGAGATTATAGGCATGCCTGTGTGTCCCATGAAGAGACCGGAGATTATAGGCATGCTTGTGAGTCCCATGAAGAGACCGGAGATTATAGGCATGCCTGTGTGTCCCATGAAGAGACCGGAGTTTATAGGCATGCCTATGTGTCCCATGAAGAGACCAGAGATTATAGGCATGCCTGTGTGTCCCATGAAGAGACCTCGGATTATAGGCATGCCTGTGTGTCCCATGAAGAGACCGGAGATTATAGGCATGCCTGTGTGTCCCATGAAGAGACCGGAGATTATAGGCATGCTTGTGAGTCCCATGAAGAGAACTCGGATTATAGGCATGCCTGTGTGTCCCATGAAGAGACAGAAGATTATAGGCATGCATGTGTGTCCCATGAAGAGACCGGAGATTATAGGCATGCCGGTGTGTCCCATGAAGAGACCAGAGATTATAGGCATGCCTGTGTGTCCCATGAAGAGACTGGATATTATAGGCATGCCTGTGTGTCCCATGAAGAGACCGGAGATTATAGGCATGCTTGTGAGTCCCATGAAGAGATCTCAGATTATAGGCATGCCTGTGTGTCCCATGAAGAGACCGGAGATTATAGGCATGCCTGTGTGTCCCATGAAGAGACCAGAGATTATAGGCATGCCTGTGTGTCCCATGAAGAGACCTCGGATTATAGGCATGCCTGTGTGTCCCATGAAGAGACCTCAGATTATAGGCATGCCTGTGTGTCCCATGAAGAGACCAGAGATTATAGGCATGCCTGTGTGTCCTATGAAGAGACCTCTTATTATAGGCATGCCTGTGTGTCCAATGAAGAGCCCGGAGATTATAGGCATGCCTGTGTGTCCCATGAAGAGACCGGAGATTATAGGCATGCCTTTGTGTCCCATGAAGAGACCTCAGATTATAGGCATGCCTGTGTGTCCCATGAAGAGACCTCGGATTATAGGCATGCCTGTGTGTCCCATGAAGAAACTAGAGATTATAGGCATGCCTATGTGTCCCATGAAGAGACCTTGGATTATAGGCATGCCTGTGTGTCCCATGAAGAGACCTCAGATTATAGGCATGCCTGTGTGTCCCATGAAGAGACCAGAGATTATAGGCATGCCAGTGTCTTCCATGTAGAGGTATCAGATTATAGGCATGCCTGTGTATCCCATGAAGAGACCTCGGATTATAGGCATGCTTGTATGTCCCATGAAAAGACTGGAGATTAGAGGCATGCCTGTGTGTCCCATGAAGAGACCTCGGATTATAGGCATGCCTGTGTGTCCCATGAAGAGACCGGAGATTATAGGCATGCCCGTTTGTCCCATGAAGGGACCGGAGATTATAGGCATGCCTGTGTGTCCCATGAAGAAACTGGAGATTATAGGCATGCCTGTGTGTCCCATGAAGAGACCTTGGATTATAGACATGCCTGTGTGTCCCATAAAGAGACCTCGGATTATAGGCATGCCTGTGTGTCCCATGAAGAGACCAGAGATTATAGGCATGCCTGTGTCTCCCATGTCGAGACCTCGGATTATAGGCATGCCTGTGTGTCCCATGAAGAGACCTCGGATTATAGGCATGCTTTGTGTGTCCCATGAAGAGACTGGAGATTAGAGGCATGCCTGTGTGTCCCATGAAGAGACCTCGGATTATAGGCATGCCTGTGTGTCCCATGAAGAGACCGGAGATTATAGGCATGCCCGTGTGTCCCATGAAGGGACCGGAGATTATAGGCATGCCTGTGTGTCTGATAGGAGACCCGAGATTATAGGCATGCCTGTGTGTCCCATGAAAAGACTAGAGATTATAGGCATGCCTGTGTGTCCCAGGAAGAGACTGGAGATTATAGGCATGCCTGTGTGTCCCATGAAGAAACGGGAGATTATAGGCATTCTTGTGAGTCCCATGAAGAGACCTCAGAATATAGGCATGCCTGTGTGTCCCATGAAGAGACCGGAGATTATAGGCTTGCCTGTGTGTCCCATGAAGAGACCGGAGATTATAGGCATGCCTGTGTGTCCCATGAGGAGACCTCGGGTTATAGGCATGCCTGTGTGTCCAATGAAGAGACCGGAGATTATAGGCATGCCTGTGCATCCCATGAAGAGACCGGAGATTATAGGCATGCCTGTGTGTCCCATGAAGAGACCGGAGATTATAGGCATGCCTGTGTGTCCCATGAAGAGACCGGAGATTATAGGCATGCTTGTGAGTCCCACAAAGAGACCTCAGATCATAGGCATGCCTGTGTGTCCCATGAAGAGACCGGAAATTATAGGCATGCCTGTGTGTCCCATGAAGAGACCGGAGATTATAGGCATGCCTGTGTGTCCCAAGAAGAGACCTCGGATTATAGGCATGCCTGTGTGTCCCATGAAGTGACCTCAGATTATAGGCAGGACTGTGTGTCCCATGAAGAGACCTTCGATTATAGGCATGCCTGTGTGTCCCATGAAGAGACCAGAGATTATATGCATGCCTGTGTGTCCCATGAAGAGACAGGAGATTATAGGCATGCCTGTGTGTCCCATGAAGAGACCGGAGATTATAGGCATGCTGTGTGTCCCATGAAGAGACCGGAGATTATAGGCATGCTTGTGTGTCCCATGAAGAGACCTCAGATTATAGGCATGCCTGTGTGTCCCATGAAGAGACCTTGGATTATAGGCATGCCTGTGTGTCCCATGAAGAAACTGGAGATTATAGGCATGCCTGTGTGTTCCATGAAGAGACCTCGGATTATAGGCATGCCTGTGTGTCCCATGAAGAGACCAGAGATTATAGGCATGCCTGTGTCTCCCATGTAGAGACCTTGGATTATAGGCATGCCTGTGTATCCCATGAAGAGACCTCGGATTATAGGCATGCTTGTGTGTCCCATGAAGAGACCGGAGATTATAGGCATGCCTGTGTGTCCCATGAAGAGACCGGAGATTGTAGGTATGCCTGTGTGTCCCATGAAGAGACCGGAGATTATAGGCATGCCTGTGTGTCCCATGAAGAGACCAGAGATTATAGGCATGCCTGTGTGTCCCATGAAGAAACCGGAGATTATAGGCATGCTTGTGAGTCCCACGAAGAGACCTCAGATCATAGGCATGCCTGTGTGTCCCATGAAGAGACCGGAGATTATAGGCATGCCTGTGTGTCCCATGAAGAGACTGGAGATTATAGGCATGCCTGTGTGTCCCAAGAAGAGACCTCAGATTATAGGCATGCCTGTGTGTCCCATGAAAAGACCTCGGATTATAGGCATGCCTGTGTGTCCCATGAAGAGACCTCAGATTATAGGCAGGACTGTATGTCCCATGAAGAGACCTTCGATTATAGGCATGCCTGTGTGTCCCATGAAGAGACCAGAGATTATATGCATGCCTGTGTGTCCCATGAAGAGACAGGAGATTATAGGCATGCCTGTGTGTCCCATGAAGAGACCGGAGATTATAGGCATGCTGTGTGTCCCATGAAGAGACCGGAGATTATAGGCATGCTTGTGTGTCCTATGAAGAGACCTCAGATTATAGGTATGCCTGTGTGTCCCATGAAGAGACCTCAGATTATAGGCTTGCCTGTGTGTCCCATGAAGAGACCAGAGATTATAGGCATGCCTGTGTGTCCCATGAAGAGACAGGAGATTATAGGCATGCATGTGTGTCCCATGAAGAGACCAGAGAGTATAGGTATGCCTGTGTGTCCCATGAAGAGACCAGAGATTATAGGCATGCCTGTGTGTCCCATGAAGAGACCAGAGATTATAGGCATGCCTGTGTGTCCCATGAAGAGACCGGAGTTTATAGGCATGCCTGTGTGTCCCATGAAGAGACCGGAGATTATAGGCATGCCTGTGTGTCCCATGAAGAGACCGGAGATTATAGGCATGCTTGTGAGTCCCATGAAGAGACCGGAGATTATAGGCATGCCTGTGTGTCCCATTAAGAGATCGGAGTCTATAGGCATGCCTATGTGTCCCATGAAGAGACCGGAGATTATAGGCATGCCTGTGTGTCCCATGAAGAGACCTCGGATTATAGGCATGCCTGTGTGTCCCATGAAGAGACCGGAGATTATAGGCATGCCTGTGTGTCCCATGAAGAGACAGGAGATTATAGGCATGCATGTGTGTCCCATGAAGAGACTGGAGATTATAGGCATGCCTGTGTGTCCCATGAAGAGACCAGAGATTATAGGCATGCCTGTGTGTCCCATGAAGAGCTTGGATATTATAGGCATGCCTGTGTGTCCCATGAAGAGACCGGAGATTATAGGCATGCTTGTGAGTCCCATGAAGAGATCTCAGATTATAGGCATGCCTGTGTGTCCCATGAAGAGACCAGAGATTATAGGCATGCCTGTGTGTCCCATGAAGAGACCAGAGATTATAGGCATGCCTGTGTGTCCCATGAAGAGACCTCGGATTATAGGCATGCCTGTGTGTCCCATGAAGAGACCTCAGATTATAGGCATGCCTGTGTGTCCCATGAAGAGACCAGAGATTATAGGCATGCCTGTGTGTCCTATGGAGAGACCTCGGATTATAGGCATGCCTGTGTGTCCAATGAAGAGACCAGAGATTATAGGCATGCCTGTGCGTCCCATGAAGGGACCGGAGATTATAGGCATGCCTTTGTGTCCCATGAAGAGACCTCAGATTATAGGCATGCCTGTGTGTCCCATGAAGAGACCTCGGATTATAGGCATGCCTGTGTGTCCCATGAAGAAACTAGAGATTATAGGCATGCCTATGTGTCCCATGAAGAGACCTTGGATTATAGGCATGCCTGTGTGTCCCATGAAGAGACCTCGGATTATAGGCATGCCTGTGTGTCCCATGAAGAGACCAGAGATTATAGGCATGCCAGTGTCTTCCATG
Organism: Triturus cristatus; assembly: GCF_964204655.1. NCBI lineage: Eukaryota > Metazoa > Chordata > Amphibia > Caudata > Salamandridae > Triturus > Triturus cristatus. Next base: position 465,355,641 of record NC_140595.1, on the reverse strand, counting down.
TAGAGGCCTCAGATTATAGGCATGCCTGTGTATCCCATGAAGAGACCTCGGATTATAGGCATGCTTGTGTGTCCCATGAAAAGACTGGAGAATAGAGGCATGCCTGTGTGTCCCATGAAGAGACCTCGGATTATAGGGATGCCTGTGTGTCCCATGAAGAGACCGGAGATTATAGGCATGCCCGTTTGTCCCATGAAGGGACCGGAGATTATAGGCATGCCTGTGTGTCCCATGAAGAAACTGGAGATTATAGGCATGCCTGTGTGTCCCATGAAGCGACCTTGGATTATAGGCATGCCTGTGTGTCCCATGAAGAGACCTCGGATTATAGGCATGCCTGTGTGTCCCATGAAGAGACCAGAGATTATAGGCATGCCTGTGTCTCCCATGTAGAGACCTCGGATTATAGGCATGCCTGTGTGTCCCATGAAGAGACCTCGGATTATAGGCATGCTTTGTGTGTCCCATGAAGAGACTGGAGATTAGAGGCATGCCTGTGTGTCCCATGAAGAGACCTCAGACTATAGGCATGCCTGTGTGTCCCATGAAGAGACCGGAGATTATAGGCATGCCTGTGTGTCCCATGAAGGGACCGGAGATTATAGGCATGCCTGTGTGTCTGATAGGAGACCCAAGATTATAGGCATGCCTGTGTGTCCCATGAAAAGACTAGAGATTATAGGCATGCCTGTGTGTCCCAGGAAGAGACTGGAGATTATAGGCATGCCTGTGTGTATCATGAAGAAACCGGAGATTATAGGCATTCTTGTGAGTCCCATGAAGAGACCTCAGAATATAGGCATGCCTGTGTGTCCCATGAAGAGACCGGAGATTATAGGCTTGCCTGTGTGTCCCATGAAGAGACCGGAGATTATAGGCATGCCTGTGTGTCCCATGAAGAGACCTCGGGTTATAGGCATGCCTGTGTGTCCAATGAAGAGACCGGAGATTATAGGCATGCCTGTGCATCCCATGAAGAGACCGGAGATTATAGGCATGCCTGTGTGTCCCATGAAGAGACCGGAGATTATAGGCATGCCTGTGTGTCCCATGAAGAGACCGGAGATTATAGGCATGCTTGTGAGTCCCACGAAGAGACCTCAGATCATAGGCATGCCTGTGTGTCCCATGAAGAGACCGGAAATTATAGGCATGCCTGTGTGTCCCATGAAGAGACCGGAGATTATAGGCATGCCTGTGTGTCCCAAGAAGAGACCTTGGATTATAGGCATGCCTGTGTGTCCCATGAAGAGACCTCGGATTATAGGCATGCCTGTGTGTCCCATGAAGAGACCTCAGATTATAGGCAGGACTGTGTGTCCCATGAAGAGACCTTCGATTATAGGCATGCCTGTGTGTCCCATGAAGAGACCAGAGATTATATGCATGCCTGTGTGTCCCATGAAGAGACAAGAGATTAAAGGCATGCCTGTGTGTCCCATGAAGAGACCGGAGATTATAGGCATGCTGTGTGTCCCATGAAGAGACCGGAGATTATAGGCATGCTTGTGTGTCCCATGAAGAGACCTCAGATTATAGGCATGCATGTGTTTCCCATGAAGAGACCTCGGATTATAGGCATGCCTGTGTGTCCCATGAAGAAACTGGAGATTATAGGCATGCCTGTGTGTTCCATGAAGAGACCTCGGATTATAGGCATGCCTGTGTGTCCCATGAAGAGACCAGAGATTATAGGCATGCCTGTGTGTCCCATGAAGAGACCTCGGATTATAGGCATGCCTGTGTGTCCAATGAAGAGACCGGAGATTATAGGCATGCCTGTGCGTCCCTTGAAGAGACTGGAGATTATAGGCATGCTAGTGTGTCTCATGAAGAGACCAGAGATTATAGGCATGCCTGTGTGTCCCATGAAGAGACCTCGGATTATAGGCATGCCTGTGTGTCCCATGAAGAGACCTCGGATTATAGGCATGCCTGTGTGTCCCATGAAGAGACCTCGGATTATAGGCATGCCTGTGTATCCCATGAAGAAACTGGAGATTATAGGCATGCCTGTGTGACCCATGAAGAGACCTTGGATTATAGGCATGCCTGTGTGTCCCATGAAGAGACCTCGGATTATAGGCATGTCTGTGTGTCCCATGAAGAGACCAGAGATTATAGGCATGCCTTTGTCTCCCATGTAGAGACCTCGGATTATAGGCATGCCTGTGTATCCCATGAAGAGACCTCGGATTATAGGCATGCTTTTGTGTCCCATGAAGAGACTGGAGATTAAAAGCATGCCTGTGTGTCCCATGAAGAGACCTCAGATTATAGGCATGCCTGTGTGTCCCATGAAGAGACCGGAGATTATAGGCATGCCCGTGTCCCCCACAAAGGGACCAGAGATTATAGGCATGCCTGTGTGTCCCATGAAGAAACTGGTGATTATAAGCATGCCTGTGTGTCCCATGAAGAGACCTTGGATTATAGGCATGTCTGTGTGTCCCATGAAGAGACCTCGGATTATAGGCATGCCTGTGAGTCCCATGAAGAGACCAGAGATTATAGTCATGCCTGTGTCTCCCATGTTAAGACCTCGGATTATAGGCATGCCTGGTTGTCCCATGAAGAGACCTCGGATTATAGGCATGCTTTGTGTGTCCCATGAAGAGACTGGAGATTAGAGGCATGCCTGTGTGTCCCATGAAGGGACCGGAGATTATAGGCATGCCTGTGTGTCCCATTAGGAGACCAGAGATTATAGGCATGCCTGTGTGTCCCATGAAAAGACTGGAGATTATAGGCATGCCTGTGTGTCCCATGAAGAGACCGGAGATTATAGGCATGCCTGTGTGTCCCATGAAGAGACCGGAGATTATAGGCATGCCTGTGTGTCCCATGAAGAGACTGGAGATTATAGGCATGCCTGTGTGTCCCATGAAGAGACCGGAGATTATAGGCATGCCTGTGTGTCCCAAGAAGAGACCTCAGATTATAGGCATGCCTGTGTGTCCCATGAAAAGACCTCGGATTATAGGCATGCCTGTGTGTCCCATGAAGAGACCTCAGATTATAGGCAGGACTGTGTGTCCCATGAAGAGACCTCAGATTATAGGCAGGACTGTGTGTCCCATGAAGAGACCAGAGATTATAGGCATGCCTGTGTGTCCCATGAAGAGACCGGAGATTATAGGCATGCTGTGTGTCCCATGAAGAGACCGGAGATTATAGGCATGCTTGTGTGTCCTATGAAGAGACCTCAGATTATAGGTATGCCTGTGTGTCCTATGAAGAGAACTCAGATTATAGGCATGCCTGTGTGTCCCATGAAGAGACCTCGGATTATAGGCATGCCTGTGTGTCCCATGAAGAGACCGGAGATTATAGGCATGCCTGTGTGTCCCATGAAGAGACAGGAGATTATAGGCATGCCTGTGTGTCCCATGAAGAGACCAGTGATTATAGGCATGCCTGTGTGTCCCATGAAGAGACCGGAGATTATAGGCATGCCTGTGTGTCCCATGAAGAGACCGGAGATTATAGGCATGCTTGTGAGTCCCATGAAGAGAACTCGGATTATAGGCATGCCTGTGTGTCCCATGAAGAGACCTCAGATTATAGGCTTGCCTGTGTGTCCCATGAAGAGACCAGAGATTATAGGCATGCCTGTGTGTCCCATGAAGAGACAGGAGATTATAGGCATGCATGTGTGTCCCATGAAGAGACCAGAGAGTATAGGTATGCCTGTGTGTCCCATGAAGAGACCAGAGATTATAGGCATGCCTGTGTGTCCCATGAAGAGACCAGAGATTATAGGCATGCCTGTGTGTCCCATGAAGAGACCGGAGTTTATAGGCATGCCTGTGTGTCCCATGAAGAGCCCGGAGATTATAGGCATGCTTGTGAGTCCCATGAAGAGACCGTAGATTATAGGCATGCCTGTGTGTCCCATGAAGAGATCGGAGTTTATAGGCATGCCTATGTGTCCCATGAGGAGACCGGAGATTATAGGCATGCCTGTGTGTCCCATGAAGAGACCTCGGATTATAGGCATGCCTGTGTGTCCCATGAAGAGACCGGAGATTATAGGCATGCCTGTGTGTCCCATGAAGAGACAGGAGATTATAGGCATGCATGTGTGTCCCATGAAGAGACTGGAGATTATAGGCATGCCTGTGTGTCCCATGAAGAGACCAGAGATTATAGGCATGCCTGTGTGTCCCATGAAGAGCTTGGATATTATAGGCATGCCTGTGTGTCCCATGAAGAGACCGGAGATTATAGGCATGCTTGTGAGTCCCATGAAGAGATCTCAGATTATAGGCATGCCTGTGTGTCCCATGAAGAGACCGGAGATTATAGGCATGCCTGTGTGTCCCATGAAGAGACCAGAGATTATAGGCATGCCTATGTGTCCCATGAAGAGACCTCGGATTATAGGCATGCCTGTGTGTCCCATGAAGAGACCTCAGATTATAGGCATGCCTGTGTGTCCCATGAAGAGACCAGAGATTATAGGCATGCCTGTGTGTCCCATGAAGAGACTGGAGATTATAGGCATGCCTGTGTGTCCCATGAAGAGACCGGAGATTATAGGCATACCTGTGTGTCCCAAGAAGAGACCTCAGATTATAGGCATGCCTGTGTGTCCCATGAAAAGACCTCGGATTATAGGCATGCCTGTGTGTCCCATGAAGAGACCTCAGATTATAGGCAGGACTGTGTGTCCCATGAAGAGACCTCAGATTATAGGCAGGACTGTGTGTCCCATGAAGAGACCTTTGATTATAGGCATGCCTGTGTGTCCCATGAAGAGACCAGAGATTATATGCATGCCTGTGTGTCCCATGAAAAGACAGGAGATTATAGGCATGCCTGTGTGTCCCATGAAGAGACCGGAGATTATAGGCATGCTGTGTGTCCCATGAAGAGACTGGAGATTATAGGCATGCTTGTGTGTCCTATGAAGAGACCTCAGATTATAGGTATGCCTGTGTGTCCCATGAAGAGAACTCAGATTATAGGCATGCCTGTGTGTCCCATGAAGAGACCTCAGATTATAGGCATGCCTGTGTGTCCCATGAAGAGACCGGAGATTATAGGCATGCCTGTGTGTCCCATGAAGAGACAGGAGATTATAGGCATGCCTGTGTGTCCCATGAAGAGACCAGTGATTATAGGCATGCCTGTGTGTCCCATGAAGAGACCGGAGATTATAGGCATGCCTGTGTGTCCCATGAAGAGACCGGAGATTATAGGCATGCTTGTGAGTCCCATGAAGAGAACTCGGATTATAGGCATGCCTGTGTGTCCCATGAAGAGACCTCAGATTATAGGCTTGCCTGTGTGTCCCATGAAGAGACCAGAGATTATAGGCATGCCTGTGTGTCCCATGAAGAGACAGGAGATTATAGGCATGCATGTGTGTCCCATGAAGAGACCAGAGAGTATAGGTATGCCTGTGTGTCCCATGAAGAGACCAGAGATTATAGGCATGCCTGTGTGTCCCATGAAGAGACCAGAGATTATAGGCATGCCTGTGTGTCCCATGAAGAGACCGGAGTTTATAGGCATGCCTGTGTGTCCCATGAAGAGACCGGAGATTATAGGCATGCTTGTGAGTCCCATGAAGAGACCGGAGATTATAGGCATGCCTGTGTGTCCCATGAAGAGATCGGAGTTTATAGGCATGCCTATGTGTCCCATGAGGAGACCGGAGATTATAGGCATGCCTGTGTGTCCCATGAAGAGACCTCGGATTATAGGCATGCCTGTGTGTCCCATGAAGAGACCAGAGAGTATAGGTATGCCTGTGTGTCCCATGAAGAGACCAGAGATTATAGGCATGCCTGTGTGTCCCATGAAGAGACCAGAGATTATAGGCATGCCTGTGTGTCCCATGAAGAGACCGGAGTTTATAGGCATGCCTGTGTGTCCCATGAAGAGACCGGAGATTATAGGCATGCCTGTGTGTCCCATGAAGAGACCGGAGATTATAGGCATGCTTGTGAGTCCCATGAAGAGACCGGAGATTATTGGCATGCCTGTGTGTCCCATGAAGAGACCGGAGATTATAGGCATGCCTGTGTGTCCCATGAAGAGACAGGAGATTATAGGCATGCATGTGTGTCCCATGAAGAGACTGGAGATTATAGGCATGCCTGTGTGTCCCATGAAGAGACCAGAGATTATAGGCATGCCTGTGTGTCCCATGAAGAGCTTGGATATTATAGGCATGCCTGTGTGTCCCATGAAGAGACCGGAGATTATAGGCATGCTTGTGAGTCCCATGAAGAGATCTCAGATTATAGGCATGCCTGTGTGTCCCATGAAGAGACTGGAGATTATAGGCATGCCTGTGTGTCCCATGAAGAGACCAGAGAATATAGGCATGCCTATGTGTCCCATGAAGAGACCTCGGATTATAGGCATGCCTGTGTGTCCCATGAAGAGACCTCAGATTATAGGCATGCCTGTGTGTCCCATGAAGAGACCAGAGATTATAGGCATGCCTGTGTGTCCTATGAAGAGACCTCGGATTATAGGCATGCCTGTGTGTCCAATGAAGAGACCGGAGATTATAGGCATGCCTGTGCGTCCCATGAAGAGACCGGAGATTATAGGCATGCCTTTGTGTCCCATGAAGAGACCTCAGATTATAGGCATGCCTGTGTGTCCCATGAAGAGACCTCGGATTGTAGGCATGCCTGTGTGTCCCATGAAGAAACTAGAGATTATAGGCATGCCTATGTGTCCCATGAAGAGACCTTGGATTATAGGCATGCCTGTGTGTCCCATGAAGAGACCTCGGATTATAGGCATGCCTGTGTGTCCCATGAAGAGACCAGAGATTATAGGCATGCCAGTGTCTTCCATGTAGAGGCCTCAGATTATAGGCATGCCTGTGTATCCCATGAAGAGACCTCGGATTATAGGCATGCTTGTGTGTCCCATGAAAAGACTGGAGATTAGAGGCATGCCTGTGTGTCCCATGAAGAGACCTCGGATTATAGGGATGCCTGTGTGTCCCATGAAGAGACCGGAGATTATAGGCATGCCCGTTTGTCCCATGAAGGGACCGGAGATTATAGGCATGCCTGTGTGTCCCATGAAGAAACTGGAGATTATAGGCATGCCTGTGTGTCCCATGAAGAGACCTTGGATTATAGGCATGCCTGTGTGTCCCATGAAGAGACCTCGGATTATAGGCATGCCTGTGTGTCCCATGAAGAGACCAGAGATTATAGGCATGCCTGTGTCTCCCATGTAGAGACCTCGGATTATAGGCATGCCTGTGTGTCCCATGAAGAGACCTCGGATTATAGGCATGTTTTGTGTGTCCCATGAAGAGACTGGAGATTAGAGGCATGCCTGTGTGTCCCATGAAGAGACCTCAGATTATAGGCATGCCTGTGTGTCCCATGAAGAGACCGGAGATTATAGGCATGCCCGTGTGTCCCATGAAGGGACCGGAGATTATAGGCATGCCTGTGTGTCTGATAGGAGACCCGAGATTATAGGCATGCCTGTGTGTCCCATGAAAAGACTAGAGATTATAGGCATGCCTGTGTGTCCCAGGAAGAGACTGGAGATTATAGGCATGCCTGTGTGTATCATGAAGAAACCGGAGATTATAGGCATTCTTGTGAGTCCCATGAAGAGACCTCAGAATATAGGCATGCCTGTGTGTCCCATGAAGAGACCAGAGATTATAGGCTTGCCTGTGTGTCCCATGAAGAGACCGGAGATTATAGGCATGCCTGTGTGTCCCATGAAGAGACCTCGGGTTATAGGCATGCCTGTGTGTCCAATGAAGAGACCGGAGATTATAGGCATGCCTGTGCGTCCCATGAAGAGACCGGAGATTATAGGCATGCCTGTGTGTCCCATGAAGAGACCGGAGATTATAGGCATGCCTGTGTGTCCCATGAAGAGACCAGAGATTATAGGCATGCTTGTGAGTCCCACGAAGAGACCTCAGATCATAGGCATGCCTGTGTGTCCCATGAAGAGACCGGAAATTATAGGCATGCCTGTGTGTCCCATGAAGAGACCGGAGATCATAGGCATGCCTGTGTGTCCCAAGAAGAGACCTTGGATTATAGGCATGCCTGTGTGTCCCATGAAGAGACCTCGGATTATAGGCATGCCTGTGTGTCCCATGAAGAGACCTCAGATTATAGGCAGGACTGTGTGTCCCATGAAGAGACCTTCGATTATAGGCATGCCTGTGTGTCCCATGAAGAGACCAGAGATTATATGCATGCCTGTGTGTCCCATGAAGAGACAGGAGATTATAGGCATGCCTGTGTGTCCCATGAAGAGACCGGAGATTATAGGCATGCTGTGTGTCCCATGAAGAGACCGGAGATTATAGGCATGCTTGTGTGTCCCATGAAGAGACCTCAGATTATAGGCATGCATGTGTGTCCCATGAAGAGACCTCGGATTATAGGCATGCCTGTGTGTCCCATGAAGAAACTGGAGATTATAGGCATGCCTGTGTGTTCCATGAAGAGACCTCGGATTATAGGCATGCCTGTGTGTCCAATAAAGAGACCGGAGATTATAGGCATGCCTGTGCGTCCCTTGAAGAGACTGGAGATTATAGGCATGCTAGTGTGTCTCATGAAGAGACCAGAGATTATAGGCATGCCTGTGTATCCCATGAAGAGACCTCGGATTATAGGCATGCCTGTGTGTCCCATGAAGAGACCTCGGATTATAGGCATGCCTGTGTGTCCCATGAAGAGACCTCGGATTATAGGCATGCCTGTGTATCCCATGAAGAAACTGGAGATTATAGGCATGCCTGTGTGACCCATGAAGAGACCTTGGATTATAGGCATGCCTGTGTGTCCCATGAAGAGACCTCGGATTATAGGCATGTCTGTGTGTCCCATGAAGAGACCAGAGATTATAGGCATGCCTGTGTCTCCCATGTAGAGACCTCGGATTATAGGCATGCCTGTGTATCCCATGAAGAGACCTCGGATTATAGGCATGCTTTTGTGTCCCATGAAGAGACTGGAGATTAAAAGCATGCCTGTGTGTCCCATGAAGAGACCTCAGATTATAGGCATGCCTGTGTGTCCCATGAAGAGACCTCAGATTATAGGCATGCCTGTGTGTCCCATGAAGAGACCAGAGATTATAGGCATGCCTGTGTGTCCTATGAAGAGACCTCGGATTATAGGCATGCCTGTGTGTCCAATGAAGAGACCGGAGATTATAGGCATGCCTGTGCGTCCCATGAAGAGACCAGAGATTATAGGCATGCCTTTGTGTCCCATGAAGAGACCTCAGATTATAGGCATGCCTGTGTGTCCCATGAAGAGACCTCGGATTGTAGGCATGCCTGTGTGTCCCATGAAGAAACTAGAGATTATAGGCATGCCTATGTGTCCCATGAAGAGACCTTGGATTATAGGCATGCCTGTGTGTCCCATGAAGAGACCTCGGATTATAGGCATGCCTGTGTGTCCCATGAAGAGACCAGAGATTATAGGCATGCCAGTGTCTTCCATGTAGAGGCCTCAGATTATAGGCATGCCTGTGTATCCCATGAAGAGACCTCGGATTATAGGCATGCTTGTGTGTCCCATGAAAAGACTGGAGATTAGAGGCATGCCTGTGTGTCCCATGAAGAGACCTCGGATTATAGGGATGCCTGTGTGTCCCATGAAGAGACCGGAGATTATAGGCATGCCCGTTTGTCCCATGAAGGGACCGGAGATTATAGGCATGCCTGTGTGTCCCATGAAGAAACTGGAGATTATAGGCATGCCTGTGTGTCCCATGAAGAGACCTTGGATTATAGGCATGCCTGTGTGTCCCATGAAGAGACCTCGGATTATAGGCATGCCTGTGTGTCCCATGAAGAGACCAGAGATTATAGGCATGCCTGTGTCTACCATGTAGAGACCTCGGATTATAGGCATGCCTGTGTGTCCCATGAAGAGACCTCGGATTATAGGCATGCTTTGTGTGTCCCATAAAGAGACTGGAGATTAGAGGCATGCCTGTGTGTCCCATGAAGAGACCTCAGATTATAGGCATGCCTGTGTGTCCCATGAAGAGACCGGAGATTATAGGCATGCCCGTGTGTCCCATGAAGGGACCGGAGATTATAGGCATGCCTGTGTGTCTGATAGGAGACCCGAGATTATAGGCATGCCTGTGTGTCCCATGAAAAGACTAGAGATTATAGGCATGCCTGTGTGTCCCAGGAAGAGACTGGAGATTATAGGCATGCCTGTGTGTATCATGAAGAAACCGGAGATTATAGGCATTCTTGTGAGTCCCATGAAGAGACCTCAGAATATAGGCATGCCTGTGTGTCCCATGAAGAGACCAGAGATTATAGGCTTGCCTGTGTGTCCCATGAAGAGACCGGAGATTATAGGCATGCCTGTGTGTCCCATGAAGAGACCTCGGGTTATAGGCATGCCTGTGTGTCCAATGAAGAGACCGGAGATTATAGGCATGCCTGTGTGTCCCATGAAGAGACCGGAGATTATAGGCATGCCTGTGTGTCCCATGAAGAGACCGGAGATTATAGGCATGCCTGTGTGTCCCATGAAGAGACCAGAGATTATAGGCATGCTTGTGAGTCCCACGAAGAGACCTCAGATCATAGGCATGCCTGTGTGTCCCATGAAGAGACCGGACATTATAGGCATGCCTGTGTGTCCCATGAAGAGACCGGAGATCATAGGCATGCCTGTGTGTCCCAAGAAGAGACCTTGGATTATAGGCATGCCTGTGTGTCCCATGAAGAGACCTCGGATTATAGGCATGCCTGTGTGTCCCATGAAGAGACCTCAGATTATAGGCAGGACTGTGTGTCCCATGAAGAGACCTTCGATTATAGGCATGCCTGTGTGTCCCATGAAGAGACCAGAGATTATATGCATGCCTGTGTGTCCCATGAAGAGACAGGAGATTATAGGCATGCCTGTGTGTCCCATGAAGAGACCGGAGATTATAGGCATGCTTGTGTGTCCCATGAAGAGACCTCAGATTATAGGCATGCATGTGTGTCCCCTGAAGAGACCTCGGATTATAGGCATGCCTGTGTGTCCCATGAAGAAACTGGAGATTATAGGCATGCCTGTGTGTTCCATGAAGAGACCTCGGATTATAGGCATGCCTGTGTATCCAATGAAGAGACCGGAGATTATAGGCATGCCTGTGCGTCCCTTGAAGAGACTGGAGATTATAGGCATGCTAGTGTGTCTCATGAAGAGACCAGAGATTATAGGCATGCCTGTGTGTCCCATGAAGAGACCTCGGATTATAGGCATGCCTGTGTGTCCCATGAAGAGACCTCGGATTATAGGCATGCCTGTGTGTCCCATGAAGAGACCTCGGATTATAGGCATGCCTGTGTATCCCATGAAGAAACTGGAGATTATAGGCATGCCTGTGTGACCCATGAAGAGACCTTGGATTATAGGCATGCCTGTGTGTCCCATGAAGAGACCTCGGATTATAGGCATGTCTGTGTGTCCCATGAAGAGACCAGAGATTATAGGCATGCCTGTGTCTCCCATGTAGAGACCTCGGATTATAGGCATGCCTGTGTATCCCATGAAGAGACCTCGGATTATAGGCATGCTTTTGTGTCCCATGAAGAGACTGGAGATTAAAAGCATGCCTGTGTGTCCCATGAAGAGACCTCAGATTATAGGCATGCCTGTGTGTCCCATGAAGAGACCGGAGATTATAGGCATGCCCGTGTCCCCCACAACGGGACCAGAGATTATAGGCATGCCTGTGTGTCCCATGAAGAAACTGGTGATTATAAGCATGCCTGTGTGTCCCATGAAGAGACCTTGGATTATAGGCATGTCTGTGTGTCCCATGAAGAGACCTCGGATTATAGGCATGCCTGTGAGTCCCATGAAGAGACCAGAGATTATAGTCATGCCTGTGTCTCCCATGTAGAGACCTCGGATTATAGGCATGCCTGGTTGTCCCATGAAGAGACCTCGGATTATAGGCATGCTTTGTGTGTCCCATGAAGAGACTGGAGATTAGAGGCATGCCTGTGTGTCCCATGAAAAGACCTCGGATTATAGGCATGCCTGTGTGTCCCATGAAGAGACCGGAGATTATAGGCATGCCCGTGTGTCCCATGAAGGGACCGGAGATTATAGGCATGCCTGTGTGTCCCATTAGGAGACCAGAGATTATAGGCATGCCTGTGTGTCCCATGAAAAGACTGGAGATTATAGGCATGCCTGTGTGTCCCATGAAGAGACCGGAGATTATAGGCATGCCTGTGTGTCCCATGAAGAGACCGGAGATTATAGGCATGCCTGTGTGTCCCATGAAGAGACTGGAGATTATAGGCATGCCTGTGTGTCCCATGAAGAGACCAGAGATTATAGGCATGCCTGTGTGTCCCAAGAAGAGACCTCAGATTATAGGCATGCCTGTGTGTCCCATGAAAAGACCTCGGATTATAGGCATGCCTGTGTGTCCCATGAAGAGACCTCAGATTATAGGCAGGATTGTGTGTCCCATGAAGAGACCTCAGATTATAGGCAGGACTGTGTGTCCCATGAAGAGACCTTCGATTATAGGCATGCCTGTGTGTCCCATGAAGAGACCAGAGATTATATGCATGCCTGTGTGTCCCATGAAGAGACAGGAGATTATAGGCATGCCTGTGTGTCCCATGAAGAGACCGGAGATTATAGGCATGCTGTGTGTCCCATGAAGAGACCGGAGATTATAGGCATGCTTGTGTGTCCTATGAAGAGACCTCAGATTATAGGTATGCCTGTGTGTCCCATGAAGAGAACTCAGATTATAGGCATGCCTGTGTGTCCCATGAAGAGACCTCGGATTATAGGCATGCCTGTGTGTCCCATGAAGAGACCGGAGATTATAGGCATGCCTGTGTGTCCCATGAAGAGACAGGAGATTATAGGCATGCCTGTGTGTCCCATGAAGAGACCAGTGATTATAGGCATGCCTGTGTGTCCCATGAAGAGACCGGAGATTATAGGCATGCCTGTGTGTCCCATGAAGAGACCGGAGATTATAGGCATGCTTGTGAGTCCCATGAAGAGAACTCGGATTATAGGCATGCCTGTGTGTCCCATGAAGAGACCTCAGATTATAGGCTTGCCTGTGTGTCCCATGAAGAGACAGGAGATTATAGGCATGCATGTGTGTCCCATGAAGAGACCAGAGAGTATAGGTATGCCTGTGTGTCCCATGAAGAGACCAGAGATTATAGGCATGCCTGTGTGTCCCATGAAGAGACCAGAGATTATAGGCATGCCTGTGTGTCCCATGAAGAGACCGGAGTTTATAGGCATGCCTGTGTGTCCCATGAAGAGACCGGAGATTATAGGCATGCCTGTGTGTCCCATGAAGAGACCGGAGATTATAGGCATGCTTGTGAGTCCCATGAAGAGACCGGAGATTATAGGCATGCCTGTGTGTCCCATGAAGAGATCGGAGTTTATAGGCATGCCTATGTGTCCCATGAGGGGACCGGAGATTATAGGCATGCCTGTGTGTCCCATGAAGAGACCTCGGATTATAGGCATGCCTGTGTGTCCCATGAAGAGACCGGAGATTATAGGCATGCCTGTGTGTCCCATGAAGAGACAGGAGATTATAGGCATGCATGTGTGTCCCATGAAGAGACTGGAGATTATAGGCATGCCTGTGTGTCCCATGAAGAGACCAGAGTTTATAGGCATGCCTGTGTGTCCCATGAAGAGCTTGGATATTATAGGCATGCCTGTGTGTCCCATGAAGAGACCGGAGATTATAGGCATGCTTGTGAGTCCCATGAAGAGATCTCAGATTATAGGCATGCCTGTGTGTCCCATGAAGAGACCGGAGATTATAGGCATGCCTGTGTGTCCCATGAAGAGACCAGAGATTATAGGCATGCCTATGTGTCCCATGAAGAGACCTCGGATTATAGGCATGCCTGTGTGTCCCATGAAGAGACCTCAGATTATAGGCATGCCTGTGTGTCCCATGAAGAGACCAGAGATTATAGGCATGCCTGTGTGTCCTATGAAGAGACCTCGGATTATAGGCATGCCTGTGTGTCCAATGAAGAGACCGGAGATTATAGGCATGCCTGTGCGTCCCATGAAGAGACCGGAGATTATAGGCATGCCTTTGTGTCCCATGAAGAGACCTCAGATTATAGGCATGCCTGTGTGTCCCATGAAGAGACCTCGGATTATAGGCATGCCTGTGTGTCCCATGAAGAAACTAGTGATTATAGGCATGCCTATGTGTCCCATGAAGAGACCTTGGATTATAGGCATGCCTGTGTGTCCCATGAAGAGACCTCGGATTATAGGCATGCCTGTGTGTCCCATGAAGAGACCAGAGATTATAGGCATGCCAGTGTCTTCCATGTAGAGGCCTCAGATTATAGGCATGCCTGTGTATCCCATGAAGAGACCTCAGATTATAGGCATGCCTGTGTGTCCCATGAAGAGACCGGAGATTATAGGCATGCCTGTGTGTCCCATGAAGAGACCAGAGATTATAGGCATGCCTATGTGTCCCATGAAGAGACCTCGGATTATAGGCATGCCTGTGTGTCCCATGAAGAGACCTCAGATTATAGGCATGCCTGTGTGTCCCATGAAGAGACCAGAGATTATAGGCATGCCTGTGTGTCCCATGAAGAGACTGGAGATTATAGGCATGCCTGTGTGTCCCATGAAGAGACCGGAGATTATAGGCATGCCTGTGTGTCCCAAGAAGAGACCTCAGATTATAGGCATGCCTGTGTGTCCCATTAAGAGACCTCGGATTATAGGCATGCCTGTGTGTCCCATGAAGAGACCTCAGATTATAGGCATGCCTGTGTGTCCCATGAAGAGACCAGAGATTATAGGCATGCCTGTGTGTCCTATGAAGAGACCTCAGATTATAGGCATGCCTGTGTGTCCAATGAAGAGACCGGAGATTATAGGCATGCCTGTGCATCCCATGAAGAGACCGGAGATTATAGGCATGCCTTTGTGTCCCATGAAGAGACCTCAGATTATAGGCATGCCTGTGTGTCCCATGAAGAGACCTCGGATTGTAGGCATGCCTGTGTGTCCCATGAAGAAACTAGAGATTATAGGCATGCCTATGTGTCCCATGAAGAGACCTTGGATTATAGGCATGCCTGTGTGTCCCATGAAGAGACCTCGGATTATAGGCATGCCTGTGTGTCCCATGAAGAGACCAGAGATTATAGGCATGCCAGTGTCTTCCATGTAGAGGCCTCAGATTATAGGCATGCCTGTGTATCCCATGAAGAGACCTCGGATTATAGGCATCCTTGTGTGTCCCATGAAAAGACTGGAGATTAGAGGCATGCCTGTGTGTCCCATGAAGAGACCTCGGATTATAGGGATGCCTGTGTGTCCCATGAAGAGACCGGAGATTATAGGCATGCCCGTTTGTCCCATGAAGGGACCGGAGATTATAGGCATGCCTGTGTGTCCCATGAAGAAACTGGAGATTATAGGCATGCCTGTGTGTCCCATGAAGAGACCTTGGATTATAGGCATGCCTGTGTGTCCCATGAAGAGACCTCGGATTATAGGCATGCCTGTGTGTCCCATGAAGAGACCAGAGATTATAGGCATGCCTGTGTCTACCATGTAGAGACCTCGGATTATAGGCATGCCTGTGTGTCCCATGAAGAGACCTCGGATTATAGGCATGCTTTGTGTGTCCCATGAAGAGACTGGAGATTAGAGGCATGCCTGTGTGTCCCATGAAGAGACCTCAGATTATAGGCATGCCTGTGTGTCCCATGAAGAGACCGGAGATTATAGGCATGCCCATGTGTCCCATGAAGGGACCGGAGATTATAGGCATGCCTGTGTGTCTGATAGGAGACCCGAGATTATAGGCATGCCTGTGTGTCCCATGAAAAGACTAGAGATTATAGGCATGCCTGTGTGTCCCAGGAAGAGACTGGAGATTATAGGCATGCCTGTGTGTATCATGAAGAAACCGGAGATTATAGGCATTCTTGTGAGTCCCATGAAGAGACCTCAGAATATAGGCATGCCTGTGTGTCCCATGAAGAGACCAGAGATTATAGGCTTGCCTGTGTGTCCCATGAAGAGACCGGAGATTATAGGCATGCCTGTGTGTCCCATGAAGAGACCTCGGGTTATAGGCATGCCTGTGTGTCCAATGAAGAGACCGGAGATTATAGGCATGCCTGTGCGTCCCATGAAGAGACCGGAGATTATAGGCATGCCTGTGTGTCCCATGAAGAGACCGGAGATTATAGGCATGCCTGTGTGTCCCATGAAGAGACCAGAGATTATAGGCATGCTTGTGAGTCCCACGAAGAGACCTCAGATCATAGGCATGCCTGTGTGTCCCATGAAGAGACCGGACATTATAGGCATGCCTGTGTGTCCCATGAAGAGACCGGAGATCATAGGCATGCCTGTGTGTCCCAAGAAGAGACCTTGGATTATAGGCATGCCTGTGTGTCCCATGAAGAGACCTCGGATTATAGGCATGCCTGTGTGTCCCATGAAGAGACCTCAGATTATAGGCAGGACTGTGTGTCCCATGAAGAGACCTTCAATTATAGGCATGCCTGTGTGTCCCATGAAGAGACCAGAGATTATATGCATGCCTGTGTGTCCCATGAAGAGACAGGAGATTATAGGCATGCCTGTGTGTCCCATGAAGAGACCGGAGATTATAGGCATGCTGTGTGTCCCATGAAGAGACCGGAGATTATAGGCATGCTTGTGTGTCCCATGAAGAGACCTCAGATTATAGGCATGCATGTGTGTCCCCTGAAGAGACCTCGGATTATAGGCATGCCTGTGTGTCCCATGAAGAAACTGGAGATTATAGGCATGCCTGTGTGTTCCATGAAGAGACCTCGGATTATAGGCATGCCTGTGTGTCCAATGAAGAGACCGGAGATTATAGGCATGCCTGTGCGTCCCTTGAAGAGACTGGAGATTATAGGCATGCTAGTGTGTCTCATGAAGAGACCAGAGATTATAGGCATGCCTGTGTGTCCCATGAAGAGACCTCGGATTATAGGCATGCCTGTGTGTCCCATGAAGAGACTTCGGATTATAGGCATGCCTGTGTGTCCCATGAAGAGACCTCGGATTATAGGCATGCCTGTGTATCCCATGAAGAAACTGGAGATTATAGGCATGCCTGTGTGACCCATGAAGAGACCTTGGATTATAGGCATGCCTGTGTGTCCCATGAAGAGACCTCGGATTATAGGCATGTCTGTGTGTCCCATGAAGAGACCAGAGATTATAGGCATGCCTGTGTCTCCCATGTAGAGACCTCGGATTATAGGCATGCCTGTGTATCCCATGAAGAGACCTCGGATTATAGGCATGCTTTTGTGTCCCATGAAGAGACTGGAGATTAAAAGCATGCCTGTGTGTCCCATGAAGAGACCTCAGATTATAGGCATGCCTGTGTGTCCCATGAAGAGACCGGAGATTATAGGCATGCCCGTGTCCCCCACAAAGGGACCAGAGATTATAGGCATGCCTGTGTGTCCCATGAAGAAACTGGTGATTATAAGCATGCCTGTGTGTCCTATGAAGAGACCTTGGATTATAGGCATGTCTGTGTGTCCCATGAAGAGACCTCGGATTATAGGCATGCCTGTGAGTCCCATGAAGAGACCAGAGATTATAGTCATGCCTGTGTCTCCCATGTAGAGACCTCGGATTATAGGCATGCCTGGTTGTCCCATGAAGAAACCTCGGATTATAGGCATGCTTTGTGTGTCCCATGAAGAGACTGGAGATTAGAGGCATGCCTGTGTGTCCCATGAAAAGACCTCGGATTATAGGCATGCCTGTGTGTCCCATGAAGAGACCGGAGATTATAGGCATGCCCGTGTGTCCCATGAAGGGACCGGAGATTATAGGCATGCCTGTGTGTCCCATTAGGAGACCAGAGATTATAGGCATGCCTGTGTGTCCCATGAAAAGACTGGAGATTATAGGCATGCCTGTGTGTCCCATGAAGAGACCGGAGATTATAGGCATGCCTGTGTGTCCCATGAAGAGACCGGAGATTATAGGCATGCCTGTGTGTCCCATGAAGAGACTGGAGATTATAGGCATGCCTGTGTGTCCCATGAAGAGACCGGAGATTATAGGCATGCCTGTGTGTCCCAAGAAGAGACCTCAGATTATAGGCATGCCTGTGTGTCCCATGAAAAGACCTCGGATTATAGGCATGCCTGTGTGTCCCATGAAGAGACCTCAGATTATAGGCAGGACTGTGTGTCCCATGAAGAGACCTCAGATTATAGGCAGGACTGTGTGTCCCATGAAGAGACCTTCGATTATAGGCATGCCTGTGTGTCCCATGAAGAGACCAGAGATTATATGCATGCCTGTGTGTCCCATGAAGAGACAGGAGATTATAGGCATGCCTGTGTGTCCCATGAAGAGACCGGAGATTATAGGCATGCTGTGTGTCCCATGAAGAGACCGGAGATTATAGGCATGCTTGTGTGTCCTATGAAGAGACCTCAGATTATAGGTATGCCTGTGTGTCCCATGAAGAGAACTCAGATTATAGGCATGCCTGTGTGTCCCATGAAGAGACCTCGGATTATAGGCATGCCTGTGTGTCCCATGAAGAGACCGGAGATTATAGGCATGCCTGTGTGTCCCATGAAGAGACAGGAGATTATAGGCATGCCTGTGTGTCCCATGAAGAGACCAGTGATTATAGGCATGCCTGTGTGTCCCATGAAGAGACCGGAGATTATAGGCATGCCTGTGTGTCCCATGAAGAGACCGGAGATTATAGGCATGCTTGTGAGTCCCATGAAGAGAACTCGGATTATAGGCATGCCTGTGTGTCCCATGAAGAGACCTCAGATTATAGGCTTGCCTGTGTTTCCCATGAAGAGACCAGAGATTATAGGCATGCCTGTGTGTCCCATGAAGAGACAGGAGATTATAGGCATGCATGTGTGTCCCATGAAGAGACCAGAGAGTATAGGTATGCCTGTGTGTCCCATGAAGAGACCAGAGATTATAGGCATGCCTGTGTGTCCCATGAAGAGACCAGAGATTATAGGCATGCCTGTGTGTCCCATGAAGAGACCAGAGTTTATAGGCATGCCTGTGTGTCCCATGAAGAGAC
Source organism: Triturus cristatus (assembly GCF_964204655.1). Lineage (NCBI taxonomy): Eukaryota > Metazoa > Chordata > Amphibia > Caudata > Salamandridae > Triturus > Triturus cristatus. The sequence continues at coordinate 465,336,528 of NC_140595.1, read as the reverse complement.
TGGAGATTATAGGCATGCCTGTGTGTCCCATGAAGAGACCGGAGATTATAGGCATGCTTGTGAGTCCCATGAAGAGACCGGAGATTATAGGCATGCCTGTGTGTCCCATGAAGAGATCGGAGTTTATAGGCATGCCTATGTGTCCCATGAGGAGACCGGAGATTATAGGCATGCCTGTGTGTCCCATGAAGAGACCTCGGATTATAGGCATGCCTGTGTGTCCCATGAAGAGACCGGAGATTATAGGCATGCCTGTGTGTCCCATGAAGAGACAAGAGATTATAGGCATGCATGTGTGTCCCATGAAGAGACTGGAGATTATAGGCATGCCTGTGTGTCCCATGAAGAGACCAGAGTTTATAGGCATGCCTGTGTGTCCCATGAAGAGCTTGGATATTATAGGCATGCCTGTGTGTCCCATGAAGAGACCGGAGATTATAGGCATGCTTGTGAGTCCCATGAAGAGATCTCAGATTATAGGCATGCCTGTGTGTCCCATGAAGAGACCGCAGATTATAGGCATGCCTGTGTGTCCCATGAAGAGACCAGAGATTATAGGCATGCCTATGTGTCCCATGAAGAGACCTCGGATTATAGGCATGCCTGTGTGTCCCATGAAGAGACCTCAGATTATAGGCATGCCTGTGTGTCCCATGAAGAGACCAGAGATTATAGGCATGCCTGTGTGTCCTATGAAGAGACCTCGGATTATAGGCATGCCTATGTGTCCAATGAAGAGACCGGAGATTATAGGCATGCCTGTGCGTCCCATGAAGAGACCGGAGATTATAGGCATGCCTTTGTGTCCCATGAAGAGACCTCAGATTATAGGCATGCCTGTGTGTCCCATGAAGAGACCTCGGATTATAGGCATGCCTGTGTGTCCCATGAAGAAACTAGTGATTATAGGCATGCCTATGTGTCCCATGAAGAGACCTTGGATTATAGGCATGCCTGTGTGTCCCATGAAGAGACCTCGGATTATAGGCATGCCTGTGTGTCCCATGAAGAGACCAGAGATTATAGGCATGCCAGTGTCTTCCATGTAGAGGCCTCAGATTATAGGCATGCCTGTGTATCCCATGAAGAGACCTCGGATTATAGGCATGCTTGTGTGTCCCATGAAAAGACTGGAGATTAGAGGCATGCCTGTGTGTCCCATGAAGAGACCTCGGATTATAGGGATGCCTGTGTGTCCCATGAAGAGACCGGAGATTATAGGCATGCCCGTTTGTCCCATGAAGGGACCGGAGATTATAGGCATGCCTGTGTGTCCCATGAAGAAACTGGAGATTATAGGCATGCCTGTGTGTCCCATGAAGAGACCTTGGATTATAGGCATGCCTGTGTGTCCCATGAAGAGAACTCGGATTATAGGCATGCCTGTGTGTCCCATGAAGAGACCAGAGATTATAGGCATGCCTGTGTCTCCCATGTAGAGACCTCGGATTATAGGCATGCCTGTGTGTCCCATGAAGAGACCTCGGATTATAGGCATGCCTGTGTGTCCCATGAAGAGACCTCGGATTATAGGCATGCCTGTGTGTCCCATGAAGAGACCTCGGATTATAGGCATGCCTGTGTATCCCATGAAGAAACTGGAGATTATAGGCATGCCTCTGTGACCCATGAAGAGACCTTGGATTATAGGCATGCCTGTGTGTCCCATGAAGAGACCTCGGATTATAGGCATGTCTGTGTGTCCCATGAAGAGACCAGAGATTATAGGCATGCCTGTGTCTCCCATGTAGAGACCTCGGATTATAGGCATGCCTGTGTATCCCATGAAGAGGCCTCGGATTATAGGCATGCTTTTGTGTCCCATGAAGAGACTGGAGATTAAAAGCATGCCTGTGTGTCCCATGAAGAGACCTCAGATTATAGGCATGCCTGTGTGTCCCATGAAGAGACCGGAGATTATAGGCATGCCCGTGTCCCCCACAAAGGGACCAGAGATTATAGGCATGGGTGTGTTTCCCATGAAGAAACTGGTGATTATAAGCATGCCTGTGTGTCCCATGAAGAGACCTTGGATTATAGGCATGTCTGTGTGTCCCATGAAGAGACCTCGGATTATAGGCATGCCTGTGAGTCCCATGAAGAGACCAGAGATTATAGTCATGCCTGTGTCTCCCATGTAGAGACCTCGGATTATAGGCATGCCTGGTTATCCCATGAAGAGACCTCGGATTATAGGCATGCTTTGTGTGTCCCATGAAGAGACTGGAGATTATAGGCATGCCTGTGCGTCCCATGAAGAGACCGGAGATTATAGGCATGCCTTTGTGTCCCATGAAGAGACCTCAGATTATAGGCATGCCTGTGTGTCCCATGAAGAGACCTCGGATTATAGGCATGCCTGTGTGTCCCATGAAGAAACTAGAGATTATAGGCATGCCTATGTGTCCCATGAAGAGACCTTGGATTATAGGCATGCCTGTGTGTCCCATGAAGAGACCTCGGATTATAGGCATGCCTGTGTGTCCCATGAAGAGACCAGAGATTATAGGCATGCCAGTGTCTTCCATGTAGAGGCCTCAGATTATAGGCATGCCTGTGTATCCCATGAAGAGACCTCGGATTATAGGCATGCTTGTGTGTCCCATGAAAAGACTGGAGATTAGAGGCATGCCTGTGTGTCCCATGAAGAGACCTCGGATTATAGGGATGCCTGTGTGTCCCATGAAGAGACCGGAGATTATAGGCATGCCCGTTTGTCCCATGAAGGGACCAGAGATTATAGGCATGCCTGTGTGTCCCATGAAGAAACTGGAGATTATAGGCATGCCTGTGTGTCCCATGAAGAGACCTTGGATTATAGGCATGCCTGTGTGTCCCATGAAGAGACCTCGGATTATAGGCATGCCTGTGTGTCCCATGAAGAGACCAGAGATTATAGGCATGCCTGTGTCTCCCATGTAGAGACCTCGGATTATAGGCATGCCTGTGTGTCCCATGAAGAGACCTCGGATTATAGGCATGCTTTGTGTGTCTCATGAAGAGACTGGAGATTAGAGGCATGCCTGTGTGTCCCATGAAGAGACCTCATATTATAGGCATGCCTGTGTGTCCCATGAAGAGACCGGAGATTATAGGCATGCCCGTGTGTCCCATGAAGGGACCGGAGATTATAGGCATGCCTGTGTATCTGATAGGAGACCCGAGATTATAGGCATGCCTGTGTGTCCCATGAAAAGACTAGAGATTATAGGCATGCCTGTGTGTCCCAGGAAGAGACTGGAGATTATAGGCATGCCTGTGTGTATCATGAAGAAACCGGATATTATAGGCATTCTTGTGAGTCCCATGAAGAGACCTCAGAATATAGGCATGCCTGTGTGTCCCATGAAGAGACCAGAGATTATAGGCTTGCCTGTGTGTCCCATGAAGAGACCGGAGATTATAGGCATGCCTGTGTGTTCCATGAAGAGACCTCGGGTTATAGGCATGCCTGTGTGTCCAATGAAGAGACCGGAGATTATAGGCATGCCTGTGCGTCCCATGAAGAGACCGGAGATTATAGGCATGCCTGTGTGTCCCATGAAGAGACCGGAGATTATAGGCATGCCTGTGTGTCCCATGAAGAGACCGGAGATTATAGGCATGCTTGTGAGTCCCACGAAGAGACCTCAGATCATAGGCATGCCTGTGTGTCCCATGAAGAGACCGGAAATTATAGGCATGCCTGTGTGTCCCATGAAGAGACCGGAGATTATAGGCATGCCTGTGTGTCCCAAGAAGAGACCTTGGATTATAGGCATGCCTGTGTGTCCCATGAAGAGACCTCAGATTATAGGCATGCCTGTGTGTCCCATGAAGAGACCTCAGATTATAGGCAGGACTGTGTGTCCCATGAAGAGACCTTCGATTATAGGCATGCCTGTGTGTCCCATGAAGAGACCAGAGATTATATGCATGCCTGTGTGTCCCATGAAGAGACAGGAGATTATAGGCATGCCTGTGTGTCCCATGAAGAGACCGGAGATTATAGGCATGCTGTGTGTCCCATGAAGAGACCGGAGATTATAGGCATGCTTGTGTGTCCCATGAAGAGACCTCAGATTATAGGCATGCATGTGTGTCCGATGAAGAGACCTCGGATTATAGGCATGCCTGTGTGTCCCATGAAGAAACTGGAGATTATAGGCATGCCTGTGTGTTCCATGAAGAGACCTCGGATTATAGGCATGCCTGTGTGTCCCATGAAGAGACCAGAGATTATAGGCATGCCTGTGTGTCCCATGAAGAGACCTCGGATTATAGGCATGCCTGTGTGTCCAATGAAGAGACCGGAGATTATAGGCATGCCTGTGCGTCCCTTGAAGAGACTGGAGATTATAGGCATGCTAGTGTGTCTCATGAAGAGACCAGAGATTATAGGCATGCCTATGTGTCCCATGAAGAGACCTCGGATTATAGGCATGCCTGTGTGTCCCATGAAGAGACCTCGGATTATAGGCATGCCTGTGTGTCCCATGAAGAGACCTCGGATTATAGGCATGCCTGTGTATCCCATGAAGAAACTGGAGATTATAGGCATGCCTCTGTGACCCATGAAGAGACCTTGGATTATAGGCATGCCTGTGTGTCCCATGAAGAGACCTCGGATTATAGGCATGTCTGTGTGTCCCATGAAGAGACCAGAGATTATAGGCATGCCTGTGTCTCCCATGTAGAGACCTCGGATTATAGGCATGCCTGTGTATCCCATGAAGAGACCTCGGATTATAGGCATGCTTTTGTGTCCCATGAAGAGACTGGAGATTAAAAGCATGCCTGTGTGTCCCATGAAGAGACCTCAGATTATAGGCATGCCTGTGTGTCCCATGAAGAGACCGGAGATTATAGGCATGCCCGTGTCCCCCACAAAGGGACCAGAGATTATAGGCATGCCTGTGTGTCCCATGAAGAAACTGGTGATTATAAGCATGCCTGTGTGTCCCATGAAGAGACCTTGGATTATAGGCATGTCTGTGTGTCCCATGAAGAGACCTCGGATTATAGGCATGCCTGTGAGTCCCATGAAGAGACCAGAGATTATAGTCATGCCTGTGTCTCCCATGTAGAGACCTCGGATTATAGGCATGCCTGGTTATCCCATGAAGAGACCTCGGATTATAGGCATGCTTTGTGTGTCCCATGAAGAGACTGAAGATTAGAGGCATGCCTGTGTGTCCCATGAAAAGACCTCGGATTATAGGCATGCCTGTGTGTCCCATGAAGAGACCGGAGATTATAGGCATGCCCGTGTGTCCCATGAAGGGACCGGAGATTATAGGCATGCCTGTGTGTCCCATTAGGAGACCAGAGATTATAGGCATGCCTGTGTGTCCCATGAAAAGACTGGAGATTATAGGCATGCCTGTGTGTCCCATGAAGAGACCGGAGATTATAGGCATGCCTGTGTGTCCCATGAAGAGACCGGAGATTATAGGCATGCCTGTGTGTCCCATGAAGAGACTGGAGATTATAGGCATGCCTATGTGTCCCATGAAGAGACCGGAGATTATAGGCATGCCTGTGTGTCCCATGAAGAGACCTCGGATTATAGGCATGCCTGTGTGCCCCATGAAGAGACCTCGGATTATAGGCATGCCTGTGTGTCCCATGAAGAAACTGGAGATTATAGGCATGCCTGTGTGTTCCATGAAGAGACCTCGGATTATAGGCATGCCTGTGTGTCCCATGAAGAGACCAGAGATTATAGGCATGCCTGTGTCTCCCATGTAGAGACCTTGGATTATAGGCATGCCTGTGTATCCCATGAAGAGACCTCGGATTATAGGCATGCTTGTGTGTCCCATGAAGAGACCGGAGATTATAGGCATGCCTGTGTGTCCCATGAAGAGACCGGAGATTGTAGGTATGCCTGTGTGTCCCATGCAGAGACCGGAGATTATAGGCATGCCTGTGTGTCCCATGAAGAGACCAGAGATTATAGGCATGCCTGTGTGCCCCATGAAGAAACCAGAGATTATAGGCATGCTTGTGAGTCCCACGAAGAGACCTCAGATCATAGGCATGCCTGTGTGTCCCATGAAGAGACCGGAGATTATAGGCATGCCTGTGTGTCCCATGAAGAGACCGGAGATTATAGGCATGCCTGTGTGTCCCAAGAAGAGACCTCAGATTATAGGCATGCCTGTGTGTCCCATGAAAAGACCTCGGATTATAGGCATGCCTGTGTGTCCCATGAAGAGACCTCAGATTATAGGCAGGACTGTGTGTCCCATGAAGAGACCAGAGATTATAGGCATGCCTGTGTGTCCCATGAAGAGACCAGAGATTATATGCATGCCTGTGTGTCCCATGAAGAGACAGGAGATTATAGGCATGCCTGTGTGTCCCATGAAGAGACCGGAGATTATAGGCATGCTGTGTGTCCGATGAAGAGACCAGAGATTATAGGCATGCTTGTGTGTCCCATGAAGAGACCTCAGATTATAGGTATGCCTGTGTGTCCCATGAAGAGAACTCAGATTATAGGCATGCCTGTGTGTCCCATGAAGAGACCTCGGATTATAGGCATGCCTGTGTGTCCCATGAAGAGACCGGAGATTATAGGCATGCCTGTGTGTCCCATGAAGAGACAGGAGATTATAGGCATGCCTGTGTGTCCCATGAAGAGACCAGTGATTATAGGCATGCCTGTGTGTCCCATGAAGAGACCGGAGATTATAGGCATGCCTGTGTGTCCCATGAAGAGACCGGAGATTATAGGCATGCTTGTGAGTCCCATGAAGAGAACTCGGATTATAGGCATGCCTGTGTGTCCCATGAAGAGACCTCAGATTATAGGCTTGCCTGTGTGTCCCATGAAGAGACCAGAGATTATAGGCATGCCTGTGTGTCCCATGAAGAGACAGGAGATTATAGGCATGCATGTGTGTCCCATGAAGAGACCAGAGAGTATAGGTATGCCTGTGTGTCCCATGAAGAGACCAGAGATTATAGGCATGCCTGTGTGTCCCATGAAGAGACCGGAGATTATAGGCATGCCTGTGTGTCCCATGAAGAGACAGGAGATTATAGGCATGCATGTGTGTCCCATGAAGAGACTGGAGATTATAGGCATGCCTGTGTGTCCCATGAAGAGACCAGAGTTTATAGGCATGCCTGTGTGTCCCATGAAGAGCTTGGATATTATAGGCATGCCTGTGTGTCCCATGAAGAGACCGGAGATTATAGGCATGCTTGTGAGTCCCATGAAGAGATCTCAGATTATAGGCATGCCTGTGTGTCCCATGAAGAGACCGGAGATTATAGGCATGCCTGTGTGTCCCATGAAGAGACCAGAGATTATAGGCATGCCTATGTGTCCCATGAAGAGACCTCGGATTATAGGCATGCCTGTGTGTCCCATGAAGAGACCAGAGATTATAGGCATGCCAGTGTCTTCCATGTAGAGGCCTCAGATTATAGGCATGCCTGTGTATCCCATGAAGCGACCTCGGATTATAGGCATGCTTGTGTGTCCCATGAAAAGACTGGAGATTAGAGGCATGCCTGTGTGTCCCATGAAGAGACCGCGGATTATAGGGATGCCTGTGTGTCCCATGAAGAGACCGGAGATTATAGGCATGCCCGTTTGTCCCATGAAGGGACCGGAGATTATAGGCATGCCTGTGTGTCCCATGAAGAAACTGGAGATTATAGGCATGCCTGTGTGTCCCATGAAGAGACCTCGGATTATAGGCATGCCTGTGTGTCCCATGAAGAGACCAGAGATTATAGGCATGCCTGTGTATCCCATGTAGAGACCTCGGATTATAGGCATGCCTGTGTGTCCCATGAAGAGACCTCGGATTATAGGCATGCTTTGTGTGTCTCATGAAGAGACTGGAGATTAGAGGCATGCCTGTGTGTCCCATGAAGAGACCTCAGATTATAGGCATGCCTGTGTGTCCCATGAAGAGACCGGAGATTATAGGCATGCCCTTGTGTCCCATGAAGGGACCGGAGATTATAGGCATGCCTGTGTGTCTGATAGGAGACCCAAGATTATAGGCATGCCTGTGTGTCCCATGAAAAGACTAGAGATTATAGGCATGCCTGTGTGTCCCAGGAAGAGACTGGAGATTATAGGCATGCCTGTGTGTATCATGAAGAAACCGGAGATTATAGGCATTCTTGTGAGTCCCATGAAGAGACCTCAGAATATAGGCATGCCTGTGTGTCCCATGAAGAGACCAGAGATTATAGGCTTGCCTGTGTGTCCCATGAAGAGACCGGAGATTATAGGCATGCCTGTGTGTCCCATGAAGAGACCTCGGGTTATAGGCATGCCTGTGTGTCCAATGAAGAGACCGGAGATTATAGGCATGCCTGTGAGTCCCATGAAGAGACCGGAGATTATAGGCATGCCTGTGTGTCCCATGAAGAGACCGGAGATTATAGGCATGATTGTGAGTCCCACGAAGAGACCTCAGATCATAGGCATGCCTGTGTGTCCCATGAAGAGACCGGAAATTATAGGCATGCCTGTGTGTCCCATGAAGAGACCGGAGATTATAGGCATGCCTGTGTGTCCCAAGAAGAGACCTTGGATTATAGGCATGCCTGTGTGTCCCATGAAGAGACCTCGGATTATAGGCATGCCTGTGTGTCCCATGAAGAGACCTCAGATTATAGGCAGGACTGTGTGTCCCATGAAGAGACCTTCGATTATAGGCATGCCTGTGTGTCCCATGAAGAGACCAGAGATTATATGCATGCCTGTGTGTCCCATGAAGAGACAGGAGATTATAGGCATGCCTGTGTGTCCCATGAAGAGACCGGAGATTATAGGCATGCTGTGTGTCCCATGAAGGGACCGGAGATTATAGGCATGCTTGTGTGTCCCATGAAGAGACCTCAGATTATAGGCATGCATGTGTGTCCCATGAAGAGACCTCGGATTATAGGCATGCCTGTGTGTCCCATGAAGAAACTGGAGATTATAGGCATGCCTGTGTGTTCCATGAAGAGACCTCGGATTATAGGCATGCCTGTGTGTCCCATGAAGAGACCAGAGATTATAGGCATGCCTGTGTGTCCCATGAAGAGACCTCGGATTATAGGCATGCCTGTGTGTCCAATGAAGAGACCGGAGATTATAGGCATGCCTGTGCGTCCCTTGAAGAGACTGGAGATTATAGGCATGCTAGTGTGTCTCATGAAGAGACCAGAGATTATAGGCATGCCTATGTGTCCCATGAAGAGACCTCGGATTATAGGCATGCCTGTGTATCCCATGAAGAGACCTCGGATTATAGGCATGCTTTTGTGTCCCATGAAGAGACTGGAGATTAAAAGCATGCCTGTGTGTCCCATGAAGAGACCTCAGATTATAGGCATGCCTGTGTGTCCCATGAAGAGACCAGAGATTATAGGCATGCCCGTGTCCCCCACAAAGGGACCAGAGATTATAGGCATGCCTGTGTGTCCCATGAAGAAACTGGTGATTATAAGCATGCCTGTGTGTCCCATGAAGAGACCTTGGATTATAGGCATGTCTGTGTGTCCCATGAAGAGACCTCGGATTATAGGCATGCCTGTGAGTCCCATGAAGAGACCAGAGATTATAGTCATGCCTGTGTCTCCCATGTAGAGACCTCGGATTATAGGCATGCCTGGTTATCCCATGAAGAGACCTCGGATTATAGGCATGCTTTGTGTGTCCCATGAAGAGACTGGAGATTAGAGGCATGCCTGTGTGTCCCATGAAAAGACCTCAGATTATAGGCATGCCTGTGTGTCCCATGAAGAGACCGGAGATTATAGGCATGCCTGTGTGTCCCATGAAGGGACCGGAGATTATAGGCATGCCTGTGTGTCCCATTAGGAGACCAGAGATTATAGGCATGCCTGTGTGTCCCATGAAAAGACTGGAGATTATAGGCATGCCTGTGTGTCCCATGAAGAGACCGGAGATTATAGGCATGCCTGTGTGTCCCATGAAGAGACCGGAGATTATAGGCATGCCTGTGTGTCCCATGAAGAGACTGGAGATTATAGGCATGCCTATGTGTCCCATGAAGAGACCGGAGATTATAGGCATGCCTGTGTGTCCCATGAAGAGACCGGAGATTTTAGGAATGCCTGTGTGCCCCATGAAGAGACAGGAGATTATAGGCATGCCTATGTGTCCCATGAAGAGACCGGAGATTATAGGCATGCCTGTGTGTCCCATGAAGAGACCTCGGATTATAGGCATGCCTGTGTGTCCAATAAAGAGACCGGAGATTATAGGCATGCCTGTGCGTCCCATGAAGAGACTGGAAATTATAGGCATGCTAGTGTGTCTCATGAAGAGACCGGAGATTATAGGCATGCCTGTGTGTCCCATGAAGAGACCTCGGATTATAGGCATGCCTGTGTGTCCCATGAAGAGACCTCGGATTATAGGCATGCCTGTGTGTCCCATGAAGAAACTGGAGATTATAGGCATGCCTGTGTGTTCCATGAAGAGACCTCGGATTATAGGCATGCCTGTGTGTCCCATGAAGAGACCAGAGATTATAGGCATGCCTGTGTCTCCCATGTAGAGACCTTGGATTATAGGCATGCCTGTGTATCCCATGAAGAGACCTCGGATTATAGGCATGCTTGTGTGTCCCATGAAGAGACCGGATATTATAGGCATGCCTGTGTGTCCCATGAAGAGACCGGAGATTGTAGGTATGCCTGTGTGTCCCATGCAGAGACCGGAGATTATAGGCATGCCTGTGTGTCCCATGAAGAGACCAGAGATTATAGGCATGCCTGTGTGCCCCATGAAGAAACCGGAGATTATAGGCATGCTTGTGAGTCCCACGAAGAGACCTCAGATCATAGGCATGCCTGTGTGTCCCATGAAGAGACCAGAGATTATAGGCATGCCTGTGTGTCCCATGAAGAGACCGGAGATTATAGGCATGCCTGTGTGTCCCAAGAAGAGACCTCAGATTATAGGCATGCCTGTGTGTCCCATGAAAAGACCTCGGATTATAGGCATGCCTGTGTGTCCCATGAAGAGACCTCAGATTATAGGCAGGACTGTGTGTCCCATGAAGAGACCAGAGATTATAGGCATGCCTGTGTGTCCCATGAAGAGACCAGAGATTATATGCATGCCTGTGTGTCCCATGAAGAGACAGGAGATTATAGGCATGCCTGTGTGTCCCATGAAGAGACCGGAGATTATAGGCATGCTGTGTGTCCCATGAAGAGACCGGAGATTATAGGCATGCTTGTGTGTCCCATGAAGAGACCTCAGATTATAGGTATGCCTGTGTGTCCCATGAAGAGAACTCAGATTATAGGCATGCCTGTGTGTCCCATGAAGAGACCTCGGATTATAGGCATGCCTGTGTGTCCCATGAAGAGACCGGAGATTATAGGCATGCCTGTGTGTCCCATGAAGAGACAGGAGATTATAGGCATGCCTGTGTGTCCCATGAAGAGACCAGTGATTATAGGCATGCCTGTGTGTCCCATGAAGAGACCGGAGATTATAGGCATGCCTGTGTGTCCCATGAAGAGACCGGAGATTATAGGCATGCTTGTGAGTCCCATGAAGAGAACTCGGATTATAGGCATGCCTGTGTGTCCCATGAAGAGACCTCAGATTATAGGCTTGCCTGTGTGTCCCATGAAGAGACCAGAGATTATAGGCATGCCTGTGTGTCCCATGAAGAGACAGGAGATTATAGGCATGCATGTGTGTCCCATGAAGAGACCAGAGAGTATAGGTATGCCTGTGTGTCCCATGAAGAGACCAGAGATTATAGGCATGCCTGTGTGTCCCATGAAGAGACCAGAGATTATAGGCATGCCTGTGTGTCCCATGAAGAGACTGGAGTTTATAGGCATGCCTGTGTGTCCCATGAAGAGACCGGAGATTATAGGCATGCCTGTGTGTCCCATGAAGAGACCGGAGATTATAGGCATGCTTGTAAGTCCCATGAAGAGACCGGAGATTATAGGCATGCCTGTGTGTCCCATGAAGAGACCGGAGATTATAGGCATGCTTGTGTGTCTCATGAAGAGACCGGAGATTATAGGCATGTCTGTGTGTCCCATGAAGAGACCTCGGATTATAGGCATGCCTGTGTGTCCCATGAAGAGAATTTAGATTACAGGCATACCTGTGTGTCCCATTAAGAGACCTCAGATTATAGGCATGCCTGTGTGTCCCATGAAGAAACTGGAGATTATAGGCATGCCTGTGTGTCTCATGAAGAGACCTTGGATTATAGGCATGCCTGTGTGTCCCATGAAGAGACCAGAGAATATAGGCATGCCTGTGTGGCCCATGAAGAGACCGGAGATTATAGGCATGCCTGTGTGTCCCATGAACAGACCAGAGATTACAGGCATGCCTGTGTGTCCCATGAAGAGACCGGAGATTATAGGCTTGCTTGTGTGTCCCATGAAGAGACCTCAGATTATAGGCATGCCTGTGTGCCCCATGAAGAGACCTTGGATTATAGGCATGCCTGTGTGTCCCATGAAGAGACCTGAGATTATAGGCATGCCTGTGTGTCCCATGAAGAGACAGGAGATTATAGGCATGCCTGTGTGTCCCATGAAGAGACCAGAGATTATAGGCATGCCTGTGTGTCCCATGAAGAGACCGGAGATTATAAGCATGCTTGTGAGTCCCACGAAGAGACCTCAGATTATAGGCATGCCTGTGTGTCCCATGAAGAGATCAGAGATTATAGGCATGCCTGTGTGCCCCATGAAGAGACCTCGGATTATAGGCATGCCTGTGTGTCCCATGAAGGGACCTCGGATTATAGGCATGCCTGTGTGTCCCATGAAGAGACCTCGGATTATAGGCATGCCTCTGTGTCCCATGAAGAGACCTTGGATTATAGGCATGCCTGTGTGTCCCATGAAGAGACCTGAGATTATAGGCATGCCTGTGTGTCCCATGAAGAGACAGGAGATTATAGGCATGCCTGTGTGTCCCATGAAGAGACCAGAGATTATAGGCATGCCTGTGTGTCCCATGAAGAGACCGGAGATTATAAGCATGCTTGTGAGTCCCACGAAGAGACCTCAGATTATAGGCATGCCTGTGTGTCCCATGAAGAGATCAGAGATTATAGGCATGCCTTTGTGTCCCATGAAGAGACCGGAGATTATAGGCATGCCTGTGTGTCCCATGAAGAGACCTTGGATTATATGCATGCCTATGTGTCCCATGAAGCGACCAGAGATTATAGGCATGCCTGTGTGTCCCATGAAGAGACAAGAGAATATAGGCATGCCTGTGTGGCCCATGAAGAGACCGGAGATTATAGGCATGCCTGTGTGTCCCATGAACAGACCAGAGATTATAGGCATGCCTGTGTGTCCCATGAAGAGACCGGAGATTATAGGCTTGCTTGTGTGTCCCATGAAGAGACCTCAGATTATAGGCATGCCTGTGTGTCCCATGAAGAGACCTCGGATTATAGGCATGCCTGTGTGTCCCATGAAGAGACCTCGGATTATAGGCATGCCTGTGTGTCCCATGAAGAGACCTCGGATTATAGGCATGCCTGTGTGTCCCATGAAGAGACCTCAGATTATAGGTAGGCCTGTGTGTCCCATGAAGAGACCTTTGATTATAGGCATGCCTGTGTGTCCCATGAAGAGACCGGAGATTATATGCATGCCTGTGTGTCCCATGAAGAGACCGGAGATTATAGGCATGCCTGTGTGTCCCATGAAGAGATCTCGGATTATAGGCATGCTTGTGTGTCCCATGAAGAGACTGGAGATTAGAGGCATGCCTGTGTGTCCCATGAAGAGACCTCGGATTATAGGCATGCCTGTGTGTCCCATGAAGGGACCAGAGATTATAGGCATGCCCGTGTGTCCCATGAAGGGACCGGAGATTATAGGCATGCCTGTGTGTCTCATTAGGAGACCGGAGATTATAGGCATGCCAGTGTGTCCCATGAGGAGAGTGGAGATTATAGGCATGCCTGTGTGTCCCAAGAAGAGACTGGAGATTATAGGCATGCCTGTGTGTCCCATGAAGAGACCGGAGATTATAGGCATTCCTGTGTGTCCCAGGAAGTGACCGGAGATTATAGGCATGCCTGTGTGTCCCATGAAGAGACCGGAGATTATCGGCATGCCTGTGTGCCCGCTGAAGAGACCTCGGATTATAGGCATGCCTGTGTGTCCCATGAAGAGACCTTGGATTATAGGCATGTATGTGTGTCCCATTAAGAGACCGGAGATTATAGGCCTGCTTGTGTGTCCCATGAAGAGACCGGAGATTATAGGCATTCCTGTGTATCCCATGAAGAGACCTGAGATTATAGGCATGCTTGTGTGTCCCATGAAGAGACCTCAGATTATAGGCATGCCTGTGTGTCCCATGAAGAGACCTCAGATTATAGGCATGCCTGTGTGTCCCATGAAGAGACCTCGGATTATAGGCATGCCTGTGTGTCCCATGAAGAGACCTCAGATTATAGGCAGGCCTGTGTGTCCCATGAAGAGACCTTGGATTATAGGCATGCCTCTGTGTCCCATGAAGAGACCTTGGATTATAGGCATGCCTGTGTGTCCCATGAAGAGACCGGAGATTATAGCCATGCCTGTGTGTCACATGAAGAGACAGGAGATTATAGGCATGCCTGTGTGTCCCATGAAGAGACCGGAGATTATAGGCATGCCTGTGTGTCCCATGAAGCGACCGGAGATTATAGGCATGCTTGTGAGTCCCACGAAGAGACCTCAGATTATAGGCATGCCTGTGTGTCCCATGAAGAGATCAGAGATTATAGGCATGCCTTTGTGTCCCATGAAGAGACCAGAGTTTATAGGCATGCCTGTGTGTCCCATGAAGAGACCTCGGATTATATGCATGCCTATGTGTCCCATGAAGCGACCAGAGATTATAGGCATGCCTATGTGTGCCACGAAGAGACCGGAGAATATAGGCATACCTGTGTGTCCCATGAAGAGACCGGAGATATATAGGCATGCCTGTGTGTCCCATGAACAGACCAGAGATTATAGGCATGCCTGTGTGCCCCATGAAGAGACCGGAGATTATAGGCTTGCTTGTGTGTCCCATGAAGAGACCTCAGATTATAGGCATGCCTGTGTGTCCCATGAAGAGACCTCGGATTATAGGCGTGCCTGTGTGTCCCATGAAGAGACCTCGGATTATAGGTAGGCCTGTGTGTCCCATGAAGAGACCTTTGATTATAGGCATGCCTGTGTGTCCCATGAAGAGACGGGAGATTATATGCATGCCTGTGTGTCCCATGAAGAGACCGGAGATTATAGGCATGCCTGTGTGTCCCATGAAGAGCCAGGAGATTATAGGCATGCCTGTGTGTCCCATGAAGAGACCGGAGATTATAGGCATGCTGTGTGTCCCATGAAGAGACCAGAGATTATAGGCATGCTTGTGTGTCCCATGAAGAGACCTCAGATTATAGGCATACCTGTGTGTCCCATGAAGAGAACTCGGATTATAGGCATGCCTGTGTGTCCCATGAAGAGACCTCGGATTATAGGCATGCCTGTGTGTCCCATGAAGAGACTGGAGATTATAGGCATGCCTGTGTGTCCCATGAAGAGACAGGAGATTAAAGGCATGCCTGTGTGTCCCATGAAGAGATCAGAAATTATAGGCATGCCTGTGTGTCCCATGAAGAGACCGGAGATTATAGGCATGCCTGTTTGTCCCATGAAGAGACCGGAGATTATATGCATGCTTGTGAGTCCCTTGACAAGAACTCAGATTATAGGCATGCCTGTGTGTCCCATGAAGAGACCGGAGTTTATAGGCATGCCTGTGTGCCCCATGAAGAGACCGGAGAATATAGGCATGCCTGTGTGTCCCATGAAGAGACCTCAGATTATAGGCATGCCTGTGTGTCCCATGAAGAGACTGGAGATTATAGGCATGCCTGTGTGTCCCATGAAGAGACCGGAGATTATAGGCATGCCTGTGTGTCCCATGAAGAGACCGGAGATTATAGGCATGCCTGTGTGTCCCATGAAGAGACCTTGGATTATAGGCATGCCTGTGTGTCCAATAAAGAGACCGGAGATTATAGGTTTGCCTGTGCATCCCATGAAGAGACTGGAGATTATAGGCATGCTAGTGTGTCTCATGAAGAGACCGGAGAGTATAGGCATGCCTGTGTGTCCCATGAAGAGACCTCAGATTATAGGCATGCCTGTGTGTCCCATGAAGAGACCTCGGATTATAGGCATGCCTGTGTGTCCCATGAAGAGACTGGAGATTATAGGCATGCCTGTGTGTCCCATGAAGAGACAGGAGATTATAGGCATGCCTGTGTGTCCCATGAAGAGATCAGAAATTATAGGCATGCCTGTGTGTCCCATGAAGAGACCGGAGATTATAGGCATGCCTGTTTGTCCCATGAAGAGACCGGAGATTATATGCATGCTTGTGAGTCCCTTGACGAGAACTCAGATTATAGGCATGCCTGTGTGTCCCATGAAGAGACCGGAGTTTATAGGCATGCCTGTGTGTCCCATGAAGCTACCGGAGATTATAGGCATGCCTGTGTGTCCCATGAAGAGACCTCAGATTATAGGCATGCCTGTGTGTTCCATGAAGATACTGGAGATTATAGGCATGCCTGTGTGTCCCATGAAGAGACCGGAGATTATAGGCATGCCTGTGTGTCCCATGAAGAGACCTTGGATTATAGGCATGCCTGTGTGTCCAATAAAGAGACCGGAGATTATAGGTTTGCCTGTGCGTCCCATGAAGAGACTGGAGATTATAGGCATGCTAGTGTGTCTCATGAAGAGACCGGAGAGTATAGGCATGCCTGTGTGTCCCATGAAGAGACCTCGGATTATAGGCATGCCTGTGTGTCCCATGAAGAGACCTCGGATTATAGGTATGCCTCCGTGTCCCATGAAGAGACCTCGGATTATAGGCATGCCTGTGTGTCCCATGAAGAAACTGGAGATTATAGGCATGCCTGTGTGTCCCATGAAGAGACCTCGGATTATAGGCATGCCTGTGTGTCCCATGAAGAGACCAGAGATTATAGGCATGCCTGTGTCTCCCATGTAGAGACCTCGGATTATAGGCATTCCTGTGTATCCCATGAAGAGACCTCAGATTATAGGCATGCTTGTGTGTCCCATGAAGAGACCAGAGATTATAGGCATGCCTGTGTGTCCCATGAAGAGACCGGAGATTATAGGCATGCCTGTGTGTCCCATGAAGAGACCGGAGATTATAGGCATGCCTGTGTGTCCCATGAAGAGACCGGAGTTTATAGGCATGCCTGTGTGTCCCATGAAGAGACCGGAGATTATAGGCATGCCTGTGTGTCCCATGAAGAGACCTCAGATTATAGGCATGCCTGTGTGTCCCATGAAGAGACTGGAGATTATAGGCATGCCTGTGTGTCCCATGAAGAGACCGGAGATTATAGGCATGCCTGTGTGTCCCATGAAGAGACCTTGGATTATAGGCATGCCTGTGTGTCCAATAAAGAGACCGGAGATTATAGGTTTGCCTGTGCGTCCCATGAAGAGACTGGAGATTATATGCATGCTAGTGTGTCTCATGAAGAGACCGGAGAGTATAGGCATGCCTGTGTGTCCCATGAAGAGACCTCGGATTATAGGCATGCCTGTGTGTCCCATGAAGAGACCTCGGATTATAGGTATGCCTCTGTGTCCCATGAAGAGACCTCGGATTATAGGCATGCCTGTGTGTCCCATGAAGAAACTGGAGATTATAGGCATGCCTGTGTGTCCCATGAAGAGACCTCGGATTATAGGCATGCCTGTGTGTCCCATGAAGAGACCAGAGATTATAGGCATGCCTATGTCTCCCATGTAGAGACCTCGGATTATAGGCATGCCTGTGTATCCCATGAAGAGACCTCAGATTATAGGCATGCTTATGTGTCCCATGAAGAGACCGGAGATTATAGGCATGCCTGTGTGTCCCATGAAGAGACCGGAGATTATAGGCATGCCTGTGTGTCCCATGAAGAGACCGGAGATTATAGGCATGCCTGTGTGTCCCTTGAAGAGACCGGAGATTATAGGAATGCCTGTGTGTCCCATGAAGAGACCGGAGATTATAGGCATGCTTGTGAGTCCCACGAAGAGACCTCAGATTATAGGCATGCCTCTGTGTCCCATGAAGAGACCGGAAATTATAGGCATGCCTGTGTGTTCCATGAAGAGACTGGAGATTATAGGCATGCCTGTGTGTCCCATGAAGAGACAGGAGATTAAAGGCATGCCTGTGTGTCCCATGAAGAGATCAGAAATTATAGGCATGCCTGTGTGTCCCATGAAGAGACCGGAGATTATAGGCATGCCTGTTTGTCCCATGAAGAGACCGGAGATTATATGCATGCTTGTGAGTCCCTTGACAAGAACTCAGATTATAGGCATGCCTGTGTGTCCCATGAAGAGACCGGAGTTTATAGGCATGCCTGTGTGCCCCATGAAGAGACCGGAGAATATAGGCATGCCTGTGTGTCCCATGAAGAGACCTCAGATTATAGGCATGCCTGTGTGTCCCATGAAGAGACTGGAGATTATAGGCATGCCTGTGTGTCCCATGAAGAGACCGGAGATTATAGGCATGCCTGTGTGTCCCATGAAGAGACCGGAGATTATAGGCATGCCTGTGTGTCCCATGAAGAGACCTTGGATTATAGGCATGCCTGTGTGTCCAATAAAGAGACCGGAGATTATAGGTTTGCCTGTGCATCCCATGAAGAGACTGGAGATTATAGGCATGCTAGTGTGTCTCATGAAGAGACCGGAGAGTATAGGCATGCCTGTGTGTCCCATGAAGAGACCTCAGATTATAGGCATGCCTGTGTGTCCCATGAAGAGACCGGAGAATATAGGCATGCCTGTGTGTCCCATGAAGAGACCGGAGATTATAGGCATGCCTGTGTGTCCCATGAACAGACCAGAGATTATAGGCATGCCTGTGTGTCCCATGAAGAGACCGGAGATTATAGGCTTGCTAGTGTGTCCCATGAAGAGACCTCAGATTATAGGCATGCCTGTGTGTCCCATGAAGAGACCTCGGATTATAGGCATGCCTGTGTGTCCCATGAAGAGACCTCGGATTGTAGGCATGCCTGTGTGTCCCATGAAGAGACCTCAGATTATAGGTAGGCCTGTGTGTCCCATGAAGAGACCTTTGATTATAGGCATGCCTGTGTGTCCCATGAAGAGACCTTTGATTATATGCATGCCTGTGCGTCCCATGAAGAGACCGGAGATTATAGGCATGCCTGTGTGTCCCATGAAGAGAACTCGGATTATAGGCATGCCTGTGAGTCCCATGAAGAGACCTCAGATTATAGGCATGCCTGTGTGTCCCATGAAGAGACCTCGGATTATAGGCATGCCTGTGTGTCCCATGAAGAGACTGGAGATTATAGGCATGCCTGTGTGTCCCATGAAGAGACAGGAGATTATAGGCATGCCTGTGTGTCCCATGAAGAGATCAGAAATTATAGGCATGCCTGTGTGTCCCATGAAGAGACCGGAGATTATAGGCATGCCTGTTTGTCCCATGAAGAGACCGGAGATTATATGCATGCTTGTGAGTCCCTTGACGAGAACTCAGATTATAGGCATGCCTGTGTGTCCCATGAAGAGACCGGAGTTTATAGGCATGCCTGTGTGTCCCATGAAGCTACCGGAGATTATAGGCATGCCTGTGTGTCCCATGAAGAGACCTCAGATTATAGGCATGCCTGTGTGTTCCATGAAGAGACTGGAGATTATAGGCATGCCTGTGTGTCCCATGAAGAGACCGGAGATTATAGGCATGCCTAAGTGTCCCATGAAGAGACCTTGGATTATAGGCATGCCTGTGTGTCCAATAAAGAGACCGGAGATTATAGGTTTGCCTGTGCGTCCCATGAAGAGACTGGAGATTATAGGCATGCCTGTGAGTCCCATGAAGAGACCGGAGATTATAGGCATGCTTGTGAGTCCCATGAAGAGAACTCGGATTATAGGCATGCCTGTGTGTCCCATGAAGAGACCTCAGATTATAGGCTTGCCTGTGTGTCTCATGAAGAGACCAGAGATTATAGGCATGCCTGTGTGTCCCATGAAGAGACAGGAGATTATAGGCATGCATGTGTGTCCCATGAAGAGACCAGAGAGTATAGGTATGCCTGTGTGTCCCATGAAGAGACCAGAGATTATAGGCATGCCTGTGTGTCCCATGAAGAGACCGGAGATTATAGGCATGCCTGTGTGTCCCATGAAGAGACAGGAGATTATAGGCATGCATGTGTGTCCCATGAAGAGACTGGAGATTATAGGCATGCCTGTGTGTCCCATGAAGAGACCAGAGTTTATAGGCATGCCTGTGTGTCCCATGAAGAGCTTGGATATTATAGGCATGCCTGTGTGTCCCATGAAGAGACCGGAGATTATAGGCATGCTTGTGAGTCCCATGAAGAGATCTCAGATTATAGGCATGCCTGTGTGTCCCATGAAGAGACCGGAGATTATAGGCATGCCTGTGTGTCCCATGAAGAGACCAGAGATTATAGGCATGCCTATGTGTCCCATGAAGAGACCTCGGATTATAGGCATGCCTGTGTGTCCCATGAAGAGACCAGAGATTATAGGCATGCCAGTGTCTTCCATGTAGAGGCCTCAGATTATAGGCATGCCTGTGTATCCCATGAAGCGACCTCGGATTATAGGCATGCTTGTGTGTCCCATGAAAAGACAGGAGATTAGAGGCATGCCTGTGTGTCCCATGAAGAGACCGCGGATTATAGGGATGCCTGTGTGTCCCATGAAGAGACCGGAGATTATAGGCATGCCCGTTTGTCCCATGAAGGGACCGGAGATTATAGGCATGCCTGTGTGTCCCATGAAGAAACTGGAGATTATAGGCATGCCTGTGTGTCCCATGAAGAGACCTTGGATTATAGGCATGCCTGTGTGTCCCATGAAGAGACCTCGGATTATAGGCATGCCTGTGTGTCCCATGAAGAGACCAGAGATTATAGGCATGCCTGTGTCTCCCATGTAGAGACCTCGGATTATAGGCATGCCTGTGTGTCCCATGAAGAGACCTCGGATTATAGGCATGCTTTGTGTGTCTCATGAAGAGACTGGAGATTAGAGGCATGCCTGTGTGTCCCATGAAGAGACCTCAGATTATAGGCATGCCTGTGTGTCCCATGAAGAGACCGGAGATTATAGGCATGCCCGTGTGTCCCATGAAGGGACCGGAGATTATAGGCATGCCTGTGTGTCTGATAGGAGACCCGAGATTATAGGCATGCCTGTGTGTCCCATGAAAAGACTAGAGATTATAGGCATGCCTGTGTGTCCCAGGAAGAGACTGGAGATTATAGGCATGCCTGTGTGTATCATGAAGAAACCGGAGATTATAGGCATTCTTGTGAGTCCCATGAAGAGACCTCAGAATATAGGCATGCCTGTGTGTCCCATGAAGAGACCAGAGATTATAGGCTTGCCTGTGTGTCCCATGAAGAGACCGGAGATTATAGGCATGCCTGTGTGTCCCATGAAGAGACCTCGGGTTATAGGCATGCCTGTGTGTCCAATGAAGAGACCGGAGATTATAGGCATGCCTGTGCGTCCCATGAAGAGACCGGAGATTATAGGCATGCCTGTGTGTCCCATGAAGAGACCGGAGATTATAGGCATGCCTGTGTGTCCCATGAAGAGACCGGAGATTATAGGCATGATTGTGAGTCCCACGAAGAGACCTCAGATCATAGGCATGCCTGTGTGTCCCATGAAGAGACTGGAAATTATAGGCATGCCTGTGTGTCCCATGAAGAGACCGGAGATTATAGGCATGCCTGTGTGTCCCAAGAAGAGACCTTGGATTATAGGCATGCCTGTGTGTCCCATGAAGAGACCTCGGATTATAGGCATGCCTGTGTGTCCCATGAAGAGACCTCAGATTATAGGCAGGACTGTGTGTCCCATGAAGAGACCTTCGATTATAGGCATGCCTGTGTGTCCCATGAAGAGACCAGAGATTATATGCATGCCTGTGTGTCCCATGAAGAGACAGGAGATTATAGGCATGCCTGTGTGTCCCATGAAGAGACCGGAGATTATAGGCATGCTGTGTGTCCCATGAAGGGACCGGAGATTATAGGCATGCTTGTGTGTCCCATGAAGAGACCTCAGATTATAGGCATGCATGTGTGTCCCATGAAGAGACCTCGGATTATAGGCATGCCTGTGTGTCCCATGAAGAAACTGGAGATTATAGGCATGCCTGTGTGTTCCATGAAGAGACCTCGGATTATAGGCATGCCTGTGTGTCCCATGAAGAGACCAGAGATTATAGGCATGCCTGTGTGTCCCATGAAGAGTCCTCGGATTATAGGCATGCCTGTGTGTCCAATGAAGAGACCGGAGATTATAGGCATGCCTGTGCGTCCCTTGAAGAGACTGGAGATTATAGGCATGCTAGTGTGTCTCATGAAGAGACCAGAGATTATAGGCATGCCTATGTGTCCCATGAAGAGACCTCGGATTATAGGCATGCCTGTGTGTCCCATGAAGAGACCTCGGATTATAGGCATGCCTGTGTGTCCCATGAAGAGACCTCGGATTATAGGCATGCCTGTGTATCCCATGAAGAAACTGGAGATTATAGGCATGCCTGTGTGACCCATGAAGAGACCTTGGATTATAGGCATGCCTGTGTGTCCCATGAAGAGACCTCGGATTATAGGCATGTCTGTGTGTCCCATGAAGAGACCAGAGATTATAGGCATGCCTGTGTCTCCCATGTAGAGACCTCAGATTATAGGCATGCCTGTGTATCCCATGAAGAGACCTCGGATTATAGGCATGCTTTTGTGTCCCATGAAGAGACTGGAGATTAAAAGCATGCCTGTGTGTCCCATGAAGAGACCTCAGATTATAGGCATGCCTGTGTGTCCCATGAAGAGACCAGAGATTATAGGCATGCCCGTGTCCCCCACAAAGGGACCAGAGATTATAGGCATGCCTGTGTGTCCCATGAAGAAACTGGTGATTATAAGCATGCCTGTGTGTCCCATGAAGAGACCTTGGATTATAGGCATGTCTGTGTGTCCCATGAAGAGACCTCGGATTATAGGCATGCCTGTGAGTCCCATGAAGAGACCAGAGATTATAGTCATGCCTGTGTCTCCCATGTAGAGACCTCGGATTATAGGCATGCCTGGTTATCCCATGAAGAGACCTCGGATTATAGGCATGCTTTGTGTGTCCCATGAAGAGACTGGAGATTAGAGGCATGCCTGTGTGTCCCATGAAAAGACCTCAGATTATAGGCATGCCTGTGTGTCCCATGAAGAGACCGGAGATTATAGGCATGCCTGTGTGTCCCATGAAGGGACCGGAGATTATAGGCATGCCTGTGTGTCCCATTAGGAGACCAGAGATTATAGGCATGCCTGTGTGTCCCATGAAAAGACTGGAGATTATAGGCATGCCTGTGTGTCCCATGAAGAGACCGGAGATTATAGGCATGCCTGTGTGTCCCATGAAGAGACCGGAGATTATAGGCATGCCTGTGTGTCCCATGAAGAGACTGGAGATTATAGGCATGCCTATGTGTCCCATGAAGAGACCGGAGATTATAGGCATGCCTGTGTGTCCCATGAAGAGACCGGAGATTTTAGGAATGCCTGTGTGCCCCATGAAGAGACAGGAGATTATAGGCATGCCTGTGTGTCCCATGAAGAGACCGGAGATTATAGGCATGCCTGTGTGTCCCATGAAGAGACCTCGGATTATAGGCATGCCTGTGTGTCCAATAAAGAGACCGGAGATTATAGGCATGCCTGTGCGTCCCATGAAGAGACTGGAAATTATAGGCATGCTAGTGTGTCTCATGAAGAGACCGGAGATTATAGGCATGCCTGTGTGTCCCATGAAGAGACCTCGGATTATAGGCATGCCTGTGTGTCCCATGAAGAGACCTCGGATTATAGGCATGCCTGTGTGTCCCATGAAGAAACTGGAGATTATAGGCATGCCTGTGTGTTCCATGAAGAGACCTCGGATTATAGGCATGCCTGTGTGTCCCATGAAGAGACCAGAGATTATAGGCATGCCTGTGTCTCCCATGTAGAGACCTTGGATTATAGGCATGCCTGTGTATCCCATGAAGAGACCTCGGATTATAGGCATGCTTGTGTGTCCCATGAAGAGACCGGAGATTATAGGCATGCCTGTGTGTCCCATGAAGAGACCGGAGATTGTAGGTATGCCTGTGTGTCCCATGCAGAGACCGGAGATTATAGGCATGCCTGTGTGTCCCATGAAGAGACCAGAGATTATAGGCATGCCTGTGTGCCCCATGAAGAAACCGGAGATTATAGGCATGCTTGTGAGTCCCACGAAGAGACCTCAGATCATAGGCATGCCTGTGTGTCCCATGAAGAGACCGGAGATTATAGGCATGCCTGTGTGTCCCATGAAGAGACCGGAGATTATAGGCATGCCTGTGTGTCCCAAGAAGAGACCTCAGATTATAGGCATGCCTGTGTGTCCCATGAAAAGACGTCGGATTATAGGCATGCCTGTGTGTCCCATGAAGAGACCTCAGATTATAGGCAGGACTGTGTGTCCCATGAAGAGACCAGAGATTATAGGCATGCCTGTGTGTCCCATGAAGAGACCAGAGATTATATGCACGCCTGTGTGTCCCATGAAGAGACAGGAGATTATAGGCATGCCTGTGTGTCCCATGAAGAGACCGGAGATTATAGGCATGCTGTGTGTCCCATGAAGAGACCGGAGATTATAGGCATGCTTGTGTGTCCCATGAAGAGACCTCAGATTATAGGTATGCCTGTGTGTCCCATGAAGAGAACTCAGATTATAGGCATGCCTGTGTGTCCCATGAAGAGACCTCGGATTATAGGCATGCCTGTGTGTCCCATGAAGAGACCGGAGATTATAGGCATGCCTGTGTGTCCCATGAAGAGACAGGAGATTATAGGCATGCCTGTGTGTCCCATGAAGAGACCAGTGATTATAGGCATGCCTGTGTGTCCCATGAAGAGACCGGAGATTATAGGCATGCCTGTGTGTCCCATGAAGAGACCGGAGATTATAGGCATGCTTGTGAGTCCCATGAAGAGAACTCGGATTATAGGCATGCCTGTGTGTCCCATGAAGAGACCTCAGATTATAGGCTTGCCTGTGTGTCCCATGAAGAGACCGGAGATTATAGGCATGCCTGTGTGTCCCATGAAGAGACAGGAGATTATAGGCATGCATGTGTGTCCCATGAAGAGACCAGAGAGTATAGGTATGCCTGTGTGTCCCATGAAGAGACCAGAGATTATAGGCATGCCTGTGTGTCCCATGAAGAGACCAGAGATTATAGGCATGCCTGTGTGTCCCATGAAGAGACTGGAGTTTATAGGCATGCCTGTGTGTCCCATGAAGAGACCGGAGATTATAGGCATGCCTGTGTGTCCCATGAAGAGACCGGAGATTATAGGCATGCTTGTGAGTCCCATGAAGAGACCGGAGATTATAGGCATGCCTGTGTGTCCCATGAAGAGACCGGAGATTATAGGCATGCTTGTGTGTCTCATGAAGAGACCGGAGATTATAGGCATGTCTGTGTGTCCCATGAAGAGACCTCGGATTATAGGCATGCCTGTGTGTCCCATGAAGAGAATTTAGATTACAGGCATACCTGTGTGTCCCATTAAGAGACCTCAGATTATAGGCATGCCTGTGTGTCCCATGAAGAAACTGGAGATTATAGGCATGCCTGTGTGTCTCATGAAGAGACCTTGGATTATAGGCATGCCTGTGTGTCCCATGAAGAGACCAGAGAATATAGGCATGCCTGTGTGGCCCATGAAGAGACCGGAGATTATAGGCATGCCTGTGTGTCCCATGAACAGACCAGAGATTACAGGCATGCCTGTGTGTCCCATGAAGAGACCGGAGATTATAGGCTTGCTTGTGTGTCCCATGAAGAGACCTCAGATTATAGGCATGCCTGTGTGCCCCATGAAGAGACCTCGGATTATAGGCATGCCTGTGTGTCCCATAAAGAGACCTCGGATTATAGGCATGCCTGTGTGTCCCATGAAGAGACCTCGGATTATAGGCATGCCTCTGTGTCCCATGAAGAGACCTTGGATTATAGGCATGCCTGTGTGTCCCATGAAGAGACCTGAGATTATAGGCATGCCTGTGTGTCCCATGAAGAGACAGGAGATTATAGGCATGCCTGTGTGTCCCATGAAGAGACCAGAGATTATAGGCATGCCTGTGTGTCCCATGAAGAGACCGGAGATTATAAGCATGCTTGTGAGTCCCACGAAGAGACCTCAGATTATAGGCATGCCTGTGTGTCCCATGAAGAGATCAGAGATTATAGGCATGCCTGTGTGCCCCATGAAGAGACCTCGGATTATAGGCATGCCTGTGTGTCCCATGAAGGGACCTCGGATTATAGGCATGCCTGTGTGTCCCATGAAGAGACCTCGGATTATAGGCATGCCTCTGTGTCCCATGAAGAGACCTTGGATTATAGGCATGCCTGTGTGTCCCATGAAGAGACCTGAGATTATAGGCATGCCTGTGTGTCCCATGAAGAGACAGGAGATTATAGGCATGCCTGTGTGTCCCATGAAGAGACCAGAGATTATAGGCATGCCTGTGTGTCCCATGAAGAGACCGGAGATTATAAGCATGCTTGTGAGTCCCACGAAGAGACCTCAGATTATAGGCATGCCTGTGTGTCCCATGAAGAGATCAGAGATTATAGGCATGCCTTTGTGTCCCATGAAGAGACGGGAGATTATAGGCATGCCTGTGTGTCCCATGAACAGACCAGAGATTACAGGCATGCCTGTGTGTCCCATGAAGAGACCGGAGATTATAGGCTTGCTTGTGTGTCCCATGAAGAGACCTCAGATTATAGGCATGCCTGTGTGCCCCATGAAGAGACCTCGGATTATAGGCATGCCTGTGTGTCCCATAAAGAGACCTCGGATTATAGGCATGCCTGTGTGTCCCATGAAGAGACCTCGGATTATAGGCATGCCTCTGTGTCCCATGAAGAGACCTTGGATTATAGGCATGCCTGTGTGTCCCATGAAGAGACCTGAGATTATAGGCATGCCTGTGTGTCCCATGAAGAGACAGGAGATTATAGGCATGCCTGTGTGTCCCATGAAGAGACCAGAGATTATAGGCATGCCTGTGTGTCCCATGAAGAGACCGGAGATTATAAGCATGCTTGTGAGTCCCACGAAGAGACCTCAGATTATAGGCATGCCTGTGTGTCCCATGAAGAGATCAGAGATTATAGGCATGCCTGTGTGCCCCATGAAGAGACCTCGGATTATAGGCATGCCTGTGTGTCCCATGAAGGGACCTCGGATTATAGGCATGCCTGTGTGTCCCATGAAGAGACCTCGGATTATAGGCATGCCTCTGTGTCCCATGAAGAGACCTTGGATTATAGGCATGCCTGTGTGTCCCATGAAGAGACCTGAGATTATAGGCATGCCTGTGTGTCCCATGAAGAGACAGGAGATTATAGGCATGCCTGTGTGTCCCATGAAGAGACCAGAGATTATAGGCATGCCTGTGTGTCCCATGAAGAGACCGGAGATTATAAGCATGCTTGTGAGTCCCACGAAGAGACCTCAGATTATAGGCATGCCTGTGTGTCCCATGAAGAGATCAGAGATTATAGGCATGCCTTTGTGTCCCATGAAGAGACCGGAGATTATAGGCATGCCTGTGTGTCCCATGAAGAGACCTTGGATTATATGCATGCCTATGTGTCCCATGAAGCGACCAGAGATTATAGGCATGCCTGTGTGTCCCATGAAGAGACAAGAGAATATAGGCATGCCTGTGTGGCCCATGAAGAGACCGGAGATTATAGGCATGCCTGTGTGTCCCATGAACAGACCAGAGATTATAGGCATGCCTGTGTGTCCCATGAAGAGACCGGAGATTATAGGCTTGCTTGTGTGTCCCATGAAGAGACCTCAGATTATAGGCATGCCTGTGTGTCCCATGAAGAGACCTCGGATTATAGGCATGCCTGTGTGTCCCATGAAGAGACCTCGGATTATAGGCATGCCTGTGTGTCCCATGAAGAGACCTCGGATTATAGGCATGCCTGTGTGTCCCATGAAGAGACCTCAGATTATAGGTAGGCCTGTGTGTCCCATGAAGAGACCTTTGATTATAGGCATGCCTGTGTGTCCCATGAAGAGACCGGAGATTATATGCATGCCTGTGTGTCCCATGAAGAGACCGGAGATTATAGGCATGCCTGTGTGTCCCATGAAGAGATCTCGGATTATAGGCATGCTTGTGTGTCCCATGAAGAGACTGGAGATTAGAGGCATGCCTGTGTGTCCCATGAAGAGACCTCGGATTATAGGCATGCCTGTGTGTCCCATGAAGGGACCAGAGATTATAGGCATGCCCGTGTGTCCCATGAAGGGACCGGAGATTATAGGCATGCCTGTGTGTCTCATTAGGAGACCGGAGATTATAGGCATGCCAGTGTGTCCCATGAGGAGAGTGGAGATTATAGGCATGCCTGTGTGTCCCAAGAAGAGACTGGAGATTATAGGCATGCCTGTGTGTCCCATGAAGAGACCGGAGATTATAGGCATTCCTGTGTGTCCCAGGAAGTGACCGGAGATTATAGGCATGCCTGTGTGTCCCATGAAGAGACCGGAGATTATCGGCATGCCTGTGTGCCCGCTGAAGAGACCTCGGATTATAGGCATGCCTGTGTGTCCCATGAAGAGACCTTGGATTATAGGCATGTATGTGTGTCCCATTAAGAGACCGGAGATTATAGGCCTGCTTGTGTGTCCCATGAAGAGATAGGAGATTATAGGCATGCCTGTGTATCCCATGAAGAGACCTGAGATTATAGGCATGCTTGTGTGTCCCATGAAGAGACCTCAGATTATAGGCATGCCTGTGTGTCCCATGAAGAGACCTCAGATTATAGGCATGCCTGTGTGTCCCATGAAGAGACCTCGGATTATAGGCATGCCTGTGTGTCCCATGAAGAGACCTCAGATTATAGGCAGGCCTGTGTGTCCCATGAAGAGACCTTGGATTATAGGCATGCCTCTGTGTCCCATGAAGAGACCTTGGATTATAGGCATGCCTGTGTGTCCCATGAAGAGACCGGAGATTATAGCCATGCCTGTGTGTCACATGAAGAGACAGGAGATTATAGGCATGCCTGTGTGTCCCATGAAGAGACCGGAGATTATAGGCATGCCTGTGTGTCCCATGAAGCGACCGGAGATTATAGGCATGCTTGTGAGTCCCACGAAGAGACCTCAGATTATAGGCATGCCTGTGTGTCCCATGAAGAGATCAGAGATTATAGGCATGCCTTTGTGTCCCATGAAGAGACCAGAGTTTATAGGCATGCCTGTGT
The DNA here is from genome assembly GCF_964204655.1 of Triturus cristatus. NCBI lineage: Eukaryota > Metazoa > Chordata > Amphibia > Caudata > Salamandridae > Triturus > Triturus cristatus. Next base: position 465,307,100 of record NC_140595.1, on the reverse strand, counting down.
GTCCCATGAAGAGACCTCGGATTATATGCATGCCTATGTGTCCCATGAAGCGACCAGAGATTATAGGCATGCCTATGTGTCCCACGAAGAGACCGGAGAATATAGGCATACCTGTGTGTCCCATGAAGAGACCGGAGATATATAGGCATGCCTGTGTGTCCCATGAACAGACCAGAGATTATAGGCATGCCTGTGTGCCCCATGAAGAGACCGGAGATTATAGGCTTGCTTGTGTGTCCCATGAAGAGACCTCAGATTATAGGCATGCCTGTGTGTCCCATGAAGAGACCTCGGATTATAGGCGTGCCTGTGTGTCCCATGAAGAGACCTCGGATTATAGGTAGGCCTGTGTGTCCCATGAAGAGACCTTTGATTATAGGCATGCCTGTGTGTCCCATGAAGAGACGGGAGATTATATGCATGCCTGTGTGTCCCATGAAGAGACCGGAGATTATAGGCATGCCTGTGTGTCCCATGAAGAGCCAGGAGATTATAGGCATGCCTGTGTGTCCCATGAAGAGACCGGAGATTATAGGCATGCTGTGTGTCCCATGAAGAGACCAGAGATTATAGGCATGCTTGTGTGTCCCATGAAGAGACCTCAGATTATAGGCATACCTGTGTGTCCCATGAAGAGAACTCGGATTATAGGCATGCCTGTGTGTCCCATGAAGAGACCTCGGATTATAGGCATGCCTGTGTGTCCCATGAAGAGACTGGAGATTATAGGCATGCCTGTGTGTCCCATGAAGAGACAGGAGATTAAAGGCATGCCTGTGTGTCCCATGAAGAGATCAGAAATTATAGGCATGCCTGTGTGTCCCATGAAGAGACCGGAGATTATAGGCATGCCTGTTTGTCCCATGAAGAGACCGGAGATTATATGCATGCTTGTGAGTCCCTTGACAAGAACTCAGATTATAGGCATGCCTGTGTGTCCCATGAAGAGACCGGAGTTTATAGGCATGCCTGTGTGCCCCATGAAGAGACCGGAGAATATAGGCATGCCTGTGTGTCCCATGAAGAGACCTCAGATTATAGGCATGCCTGTGTGTCCCATGAAGAGACTGGAGATTATAGGCATGCCTGTGTGTCCCATGAAGAGACCGGAGATTATAGGCATGCCTGTGTGTCCCATGAAGAGACCGGAGATTATAGGCATGCCTGTGTGTCCCATGAAGAGACCTTGGATTATAGGCATGCCTGTGTGTCCAATAAAGAGACCGGAGATTATAGGTTTGCCTGTGCATCCCATGAAGAGACTGGAGATTATAGGCATGCTAGTGTGTCTCATGAAGAGACCGGAGAGTATAGGCATGCCTGTGTGTCCCATGAAGAGAACTCGGATTATAGGCATGCCTGTGAGTCCCATGAAGAGACCTCAGATTATAGGCATGCCTGTGTGTCCCATGAAGAGACCTCGGATTATAGGCATGCCTGTGTGTCCCATGAAGAGACTGGAGATTATAGGCATGCCTGTGTGTCCCATGAAGAGACAGGAGATTATAGGCATGCCTGTGTGTCCCATGAAGAGATCAGAAATTATAGGCATGCCTGTGTGTCCCATGAAGAGACCGGAGATTATAGGCATGCCTGTTTGTCCCATGAAGAGACCGGAGATTATATGCATGCTTGTGAGTCCCTTGACGAGAACTCAGATTATAGGCATGCCTGTGTGTCCCATGAAGAGACCGGAGTTTATAGGCATGCCTGTGTGTCCCATGAAGCTACCGGAGATTATAGGCATGCCTGTGTGTCCAATGAAGAGACCTCAGATTATAGGCATGCCTGTGTGTTCCATGAAGATACTGGAGATTATAGGCATGCCTGTGTGTCCCATGAAGAGACCGGAGATTATAGGCATGCCTGTGTGTCCCATGAAGAGACCTTGGATTATAGGCATGCCTGTGTGTCCAATAAAGAGACCGGAGATTATAGGTTTGCCTGTGCGTCCCATGAAGAGACTGGAGATTATAGGCATGCTAGTGTGTCTCATGAAGAGACCGGAGAGTATAGGCATGCCTGTGTGTCCCATGAAGAGACCTCGGATTATAGGCATGCCTGTGTGTCCCATGAAGAGACCTCGGATTATAGGTATGCCTCCGTGTCCCATGAAGAGACCTCGGATTATAGGCATGCCTGTGTGTCCCATGAAGAAACTGGAGATTATAGGCATGCCTGTGTGTCCCATGAAGAGACCTCGGATTATAGGCATGCCTGTGTGTCCCATGAAGAGACCAGAGATTATAGGCATGCCTGTGTCTCCCATGTAGAGACCTCGGATTATAGGCATTCCTGTGTATCCCATGAAGAGACCTCAGATTATAGGCATGCTTGTGTGTCCCATGAAGAGACCAGAGATTATAGGCATGCCTGTGTGTCCCATGAAGAGACCGGAGATTATAGGCATGCCTGTGTGTCCCATGAAGAGACCGGAGATTATAGGCATGCCTGTGTGTCCCATGAAGAGACCGGAGTTTATAGGCATGCCTGTGTGTCCCATGAAGAGACCGGAGATTATAGGCATGCCTGTGTGTCCCATGAAGAGACCTCAGATTATAGGCATGCCTGTGTGTCCCATGAAGAGACTGGAGATTATAGGCATGCCTGTGTGTCCCATGAAGAGACCGGAGATTATAGGCATGCCTGTGTGTCCCATGAAGAGACCTTGGATTATAGGCATGCCTGTGTGTCCAATAAAGAGACCGGAGATTATAGGTTTGCCTGTGCGTCCCATGAAGAGACTGGAGATTATATGCATGCTAGTGTGTCTCATGAAGAGACCGGAGAGTATAGGCATGCCTGTGTGTCCCATGAAGAGACCTCAGATTATAGGCATGCCTGTGTGTCCCATGAAGAGACCTCGGATTATAGGCATGCGTGTGTGTCCCATGAAGAAACTGGAGATTATAGGCATGCCTGTGTGTCCCATGAAGAGACCTCGGATTATAGGCATGCCTGTGTGTCCCATGAAGAGACCAGAGATTATAGGCATGCCTGTGTCTCCCATGTAGAGACCTCGGATTATAGGCATGCCTGTGTATCCCATGAAGAGACCTCAGATTATAGGCATGCTTATGTGTCCCATGAAGAGACCGGAGATTATAGGCATGCCTGTGTGTCCCATGAAGAGACCGGAGATTATAGGCATGCCTGTGTGTCCCATGAAGAGACCGGAGATTATAGGCATGCCTGTGTGTCCCTTGAAGAGACCGGAGATTATAGGAATGCCTGTGTGTCCCATGAAGAGACCGGAGATTATAGGCATGCTTGTGAGTCCCACGAAGAGACCTCAGATTATAGGCATGCCTCTGTGTCCCATGAAGAGACCGGAAATTATAGGCATGCCTGTGTGTTCCATGAAGAGACCGGAGATTATAGGCATGCCTGTGTGTCCCATGAAGAGACCTTGGATTATATGCATGCCTATGTGTCCCATGAAGCGACCAGAGATTATAGGCATGCCTGTGTGTCCCATGAAGAGACAAGAGAATATAGGCATGCCTGTGTGGCCCATGAAGAGACCGGAGATTATAGGCATGCCTGTGTGTCCCATGAACAGACCAGAGATTATAGGCATGCCTGTGTGTCCCATGAAGAGACCGGAGATTATAGGCTTGCTTGTGTGTCCCATGAAGAGACCTCAGATTATAGGCATGCCTGTGTGTCCCATGAAGAGACCTCGGATTATAGGCATGCCTGTGTGTCCCATGAAGAGACCTCGGATTATAGGCATGCCTGTGTGTCCCATGAAGAGACCTCGGATTATAGGCATGCCTGTGTGTCCCATGAAGAGACCTCAGATTATAGGTAGGCCTGTGTGTCCCATGAAGAGACCTTTGATTATAGGCATGCCTGTGTGTCCCATGAAGAGACCGGAGATTATATGCATGCCTGTGTGTCCCATGAAGAGACCGGAGATTATAGGCATGCCTGTGTGTCCCATGAAGAGATCTCGGATTATAGGCATGCTTGTGTGTCCCATGAAGAGACTGGAGATTAGAGGCATGCCTGTGTGTCCCATGAAGAGACCTCGGATTATAGGCATGCCTGTGTGTCCCATGAAGGGACCAGAGATTATAGGCATGCCCGTGTGTCCCATGAAGGGACCGGAGATTATAGGCATGCCTGTGTGTCTCATTAGGAGACCGGAGATTATAGGCATGCCAGTGTGTCCCATGAGGAGAGTGGAGATTATAGGCATGCCTGTGTGTCCCAAGAAGAGACTGGAGATTATAGGCATGCCTGTGTGTCCCATGAAGAGACCGGAGATTATAGGCATTCCTGTGTGTCCCAGGAAGTGACCGGAGATTATAGGCATGCCTGTGTGTCCCATGAAGAGACCGGAGATTATCGGCATGCCTGTGTGCCCGCTGAAGAGACCTCGGATTATAGGCATGCCTGTGTGTCCCATGAAGAGACCTTGGATTATAGGCATGTATGTGTGTCCCATTAAGAGACCGGAGATTATAGGCCTGCTTGTGTGTCCCATGAAGAGATAGGAGATTATAGGCATGCCTGTGTATCCCATGAAGAGACCTGAGATTATAGGCATGCTTGTGTGTCCCATGAAGAGACCTCAGATTATAGGCATGCCTGTGTGTCCCATGAAGAGACCTCAGATTATAGGCATGCCTGTGTGTCCCATGAAGAGACCTCGGATTATAGGCATGCCTGTGTGTCCCATGAAGAGACCTCAGATTATAGGCAGGCCTGTGTGTCCCATGAAGAGACCTTGGATTATAGGCATGCCTCTGTGTCCCATGAAGAGACCTTGGATTATAGGCATGCCTGTGTGTCCCATGAAGAGACCGGAGATTATAGCCATGCCTGTGTGTCACATGAAGAGACAGGAGATTATAGGCATGCCTGTGTGTCCCATGAAGAGACCGGAGATTATAGGCATGCCTGTGTGTCCCATGAAGCGACCGGAGATTATAGGCATGCTTGTGAGTCCCACGAAGAGACCTCAGATTATAGGCATGCCTGTGTGTCCCATGAAGAGATCAGAGATTATAGGCATGCCTTTGTGTCCCATGAAGAGACCAGAGTTTATAGGCATGCCTGTGTGTCCCATGAAGAGACCTCGGATTATATGCATGCCTATGTGTCCCATGAAGCGACCAGAGATTATAGGCATGCCTATGTGTCCCACGAAGAGACCGGAGAATATAGGCATACCTGTGTGTCCCATGAAGAGACCGGAGATATATAGGCATGCCTGTGTGTCCCATGAACAGACCAGAGATTATAGGCATGCCTGTGTGCCCCATGAAGAGACCGGAGATTATAGGCTTGCTTGTGTGTCCCATGAAGAGACCTCAGATTATAGGCATGCCTGTGTGTCCCATGAAGAGACCTCGGATTATAGGCGTGCCTGTGTGTCCCATGAAGAGACCTCGGATTATAGGTAGGCCTGTGTGTCCCATGAAGAGACCTTTGATTATAGGCATGCCTGTGTGTCCCATGAAGAGACGGGAGATTATATGCATGCCTGTGTGTCCCATGAAGAGACCGGAGATTATAGGCATGCCTGTGTGTCCCATGAAGAGCCAGGAGATTATAGGCATGCCTGTGTGTCCCATGAAGAGACCGGAGATTATAGGCATGCTGTGTGTCCCATGAAGAGACCAGAGATTATAGGCATGCTTGTGTGTCCCATGAAGAGACCTCAGATTATAGGCATACCTGTGTGTCCCATGAAGAGAACTCGGATTATAGGCATGCCTGTGTGTCCCATGAAGAGACCTCGGATTATAGGCATGCCTGTGTGTCCCATGAAGAGACTGGAGATTATAGGCATGCCTGTGTGTCCCATGAAGAGACAGGAGATTAAAGGCATGCCTGTGTGTCCCATGAAGAGATCAGAAATTATAGGCATGCCTGTGTGTCCCATGAAGAGACCGGAGATTATAGGCATGCCTGTTTGTCCCATGAAGAGACCGGAGATTATATGCATGCTTGTGAGTCCCTTGACAAGAACTCAGATTATAGGCATGCCTGTGTGTCCCATGAAGAGACCGGAGTTTATAGGCATGCCTGTGTGCCCCATGAAGAGACCGGAGAATATAGGCATGCCTGTGTGTCCCATGAAGAGACCTCAGATTATAGGCATGCCTGTGTGTCCCATGAAGAGACTGGAGATTATAGGCATGCCTGTGTGTCCCATGAAGAGACCGGAGATTATAGGCATGCCTGTGTGTCCCATGAAGAGACCGGAGATTATAGGCATGCCTGTGTGTCCCATGAAGAGACCTTGGATTATAGGCATGCCTGTGTGTCCAATAAAGAGACCGGAGATTATAGGTTTGCCTGTGCATCCCATGAAGAGACTGGAGATTATAGGCATGCTAGTGTGTCTCATGAAGAGACCGGAGAGTATAGGCATGCCTGTGTGTCCCATGAAGAGAACTCGGATTATAGGCATGCCTGTGAGTCCCATGAAGAGACCTCAGATTATAGGCATGCCTGTGTGTCCCATGAAGAGACCTCGGATTATAGGCATGCCTGTGTGTCCCATGAAGAGACTGGAGATTATAGGCATGCCTGTGTGTCCCATGAAGAGACAGGAGATTATAGGCATGCCTGTGTGTCCCATGAAGAGATCAGAAATTATAGGCATGCCTGTGTGTCCCATGAAGAGACCGGAGATTATAGGCATGCCTGTTTGTCCCATGAAGAGACCGGAGATTATATGCATGCTTGTGAGTCCCTTGACGAGAACTCAGATTATAGGCATGCCTGTGTGTCCCATGAAGAGACCGGAGTTTATAGGCATGCCTGTGTGTCCCATGAAGCTACCGGAGATTATAGGCATGCCTGTGTGTCCAATGAAGAGACCTCAGATTATAGGCATGCCTGTGTGTTCCATGAAGATACTGGAGATTATAGGCATGCCTGTGTGTCCCATGAAGAGACCGGAGATTATAGGCATGCCTGTGTGTCCCATGAAGAGACCTTGGATTATAGGCATGCCTGTGTGTCCAATAAAGAGACCGGAGATTATAGGTTTGCCTGTGCGTCCCATGAAGAGACTGGAGATTATAGGCATGCTAGTGTGTCTCATGAAGAGACCGGAGAGTATAGGCATGCCTGTGTGTCCCATGAAGAGACCTCGGATTATAGGCATGCCTGTGTGTCCCATGAAGAGACCTCGGATTATAGGTATGCCTCCGTGTCCCATGAAGAGACCTCGGATTATAGGCATGCCTGTGTGTCCCATGAAGAAACTGGAGATTATAGGCATGCCTGTGTGTCCCATGAAGAGACCTCGGATTATAGGCATGCCTGTGTGTCCCATGAAGAGACCAGAGATTATAGGCATGCCTGTGTCTCCCATGTAGAGACCTCGGATTATAGGCATTCCTGTGTATCCCATGAAGAGACCTCAGATTATAGGCATGCTTGTGTGTCCCATGAAGAGACCAGAGATTATAGGCATGCCTGTGTGTCCCATGAAGAGACCGGAGATTATAGGCATGCCTGTGTGTCCCATGAAGAGACCGGAGATTATAGGCATGCCTGTGTGTCCCATGAAGAGACCGGAGTTTATAGGCATGCCTGTGTGTCCCATGAAGAGACCGGAGATTATAGGCATGCCTGTGTGTCCCATGAAGAGACCTCAGATTATAGGCATGCCTGTGTGTCCCATGAAGAGACTGGAGATTATAGGCATGCCTGTGTGTCCCATGAAGAGACCGGAGATTATAGGCATGCCTGTGTGTCCCATGAAGAGACCTTGGATTATAGGCATGCCTGTGTGTCCAATAAAGAGACCGGAGATTATAGGTTTGCCTGTGCGTCCCATGAAGAGACTGGAGATTATATGCATGCTAGTGTGTCTCATGAAGAGACCGGAGAGTATAGGCATGCCTGTGTGTCCCATGAAGAGACCTCAGATTATAGGCATGCCTGTGTGTCCCATGAAGAGACCTCGGATTATAGGCATGCGTGTGTGTCCCATGAAGAAACTGGAGATTATAGGCATGCCTGTGTGTCCCATGAAGAGACCTCGGATTATAGGCATGCCTGTGTGTCCCATGAAGAGACCAGAGATTATAGGCATGCCTGTGTCTCCCATGTAGAGACCTCGGATTATAGGCATGCCTGTGTATCCCATGAAGAGACCTCAGATTATAGGCATGCTTATGTGTCCCATGAAGAGACCGGAGATTATAGGCATGCCTGTGTGTCCCATGAAGAGACCGGAGATTATAGGCATGCCTGTGTGTCCCATGAAGAGACCGGAGATTATAGGCATGCCTGTGTGTCCCTTGAAGAGACCGGAGATTATAGGAATGCCTGTGTGTCCCATGAAGAGACCGGAGATTATAGGCATGCTTGTGAGTCCCACGAAGAGACCTCAGATTATAGGCATGCCTCTGTGTCCCATGAAGAGACCGGAAATTATAGGCATGCCTGTGTGTTCCATGAAGAGACTGGAGATTATAGGCATGCCTGTGTGTCCCATGAAGAGACAGGAGATTAAAGGCATGCCTGTGTGTCCCATGAAGAGATCAGAAATTATAGGCATGCCTGTGTGTCCCATGAAGAGACCGGAGATTATAGGCATGCCTGTTTGTCCCATGAAGAGACCGGAGATTATATGCATGCTTGTGAGTCCCTTGACAAGAACTCAGATTATAGGCATGCCTGTGTGTCCCATGAAGAGACCGGAGTTTATAGGCATGCCTGTGTGCCCCATGAAGAGACCGGAGAATATAGGCATGCCTGTGTGTCCCATGAAGAGACCTCAGATTATAGGCATGCCTGTGTGTCCCATGAAGAGACTGGAGATTATAGGCATGCCTGTGTGTCCCATGAAGAGACCGGAGATTATAGGCATGCCTGTGTGTCCCATGAAGAGACCGGAGATTATAGGCATGCCTGTGTGTCCCATGAAGAGACCTTGGATTATAGGCATGCCTGTGTGTCCAATAAAGAGACCGGAGATTATAGGTTTGCCTGTGCATCCCATGAAGAGACTGGAGATTATAGGCATGCTAGTGTGTCTCATGAAGAGACCGGAGAGTATAGGCATGCCTGTGTGTCCCATGAAGAGACCTCAGATTATAGGCATGCCTGTGTGTCCCATGAAGAGACCGGAGAATATAGGCATGCCTGTGTGTCCCATGAAGAGACCGGAGATTATAGGCATGCCTGTGTGTCCCATGAACAGACCAGAGATTATAGGCATGCCTGTGTGTCCCATGAAGAGACCGGAGATTATAGGCTTGCTAGTGTGTCCCATGAAGAGACCTCAGATTATAGGCATGCCTGTGTGTCCCATGAAGAGACCTCGGATTATAGGCATGCCTGTGTGTCCCATGAAGAGACCTCGGATTGTAGGCATGCCTGTGTGTCCCATGAAGAGACCTCAGATTATAGGTAGGCCTGTGTGTCCCATGAAGAGACCTTTGATTATAGGCATGCCTGTGTGTCCCATGAAGAGACCTTTGATTATATGCATGCCTGTTCGTCCCATGAAGAGACCGGAGATTATAGGCATGCCTGTGTGTCCCATGAAGAGAACTCGGATTATAGGCATGCCTGTGAGTCCCATGAAGAGACCTCAGATTATAGGCATGCCTGTGTGTCCCATGAAGAGACCTCGGATTATAGGCATGCCTGTGTGTCCCATGAAGAGACTGGAGATTATAGGCATGCCTGTGTGTCCCATGAAGAGACAGGAGATTATAGGCATGCCTGTGTGTCCCATGAAGAGATCAGAAATTATAGGCATGCCTGTGTGTCCCATGAAGAGACCGGAGATTATAGGCATGCCTGTTTGTCCCATGAAGAGACCGGAGATTATATGCATGCTTGTGAGTCCCTTGACGAGAACTCAGATTATAGGCATGCCTGTGTGTCCCATGAAGAGACCGGAGTTTATAGGCATGCCTGTGTGTCCCATGAAGCTACCGGAGATTATAGGCATGCCTGTGTGTCCCATGAAGAGACCTCAGATTATAGGCATGCCTGTGTGTTCCATGAAGAGACTGGAGATTATAGGCATGCCTGTGTGTCCCATGAAGAGACCGGAGATTATAGGCATGCCTAAGTGTCCCATGAAGAGACCTTGGATTATAGGCATGCCTGTGTGTCCAATAAAGAGACCGGAGATTATAGGTTTGCCTGTGCGTCCCATGAAGAGACTGGAGATTATAGGCATGCCTGTGAGTCCCATGAAGAGACCGGAGATTATAGGCATGCTTGTGAGTCCCGTGAAGAGAACTCGGATTATAGGCATGCCTGTGTGTCCCATGAAGAGACCTCAGATTATAGGCTTGCCTGTGTGTCCCATGAAGAGACCAGAGATTATAGGCATGCCTGTGTGTCCCATGAAGAGACAGGAGATTATAGGCATGCATGTGTGTCCCATGAAGAGACCAGAGAGTATAGGTATGCCTGTGTGTCCCATGAAGAGACCAGAGATTATAGGCATGCCTGTGTGTCCCATGAAGAGACCGGAGATTATAGGCATGCCTGTGTGTCCCATGAAGAGACAGGAGATTATAGGCATGCATGTGTGTCCCATGAAGAGACTGGAGATTATAGGCATGCCTGTGTGTCCCATGAAGAGACCAGAGTTTATAGGCATGCCTGTGTGTCCCATGAAGAGCTTGGATATTATAGGCATGCCTGTGTGTCCCATGAAGAGACCGGAGATTATAGGCATGCTTGTGAGTCCCATGAAGAGATCTCAGATTATAGGCATGCCTGTGTGTCCCATGAAGAGACCGGAGATTATAGGCATGCCTGTGTGTCCCATGAAGAGACCAGAGATTATAGGCATGCCTATGTGTCCCATGAAGAGACCTCGGATTATAGGCATGCCTGTGTGTCCCATGAAGAGACCAGAGATTATAGGCATGCCAGTGTCTTCCATGTAGAGGCCTCAGATTATAGGCATGCCTGTGTATCCCATGAAGCGACCTCGGATTATAGGCATGCTTGTGTGTCCCATGAAAAGACTGGAGATTAGAGGCATGCCTGTGTGTCCCATGAAGAGACCGCGGATTATAGGGATGCCTGTGTGTCCCATGAAGAGACCGGAGATTATAGGCATGCCCGTTTGTCCCATGAAGGGACCGGAGATTATAGGCATGCCTGTGTGTCCCATGAAGAAACTGGAGATTATAGGCATGCCTGTGTGTCCCATGAAGAGACCTTGGATTATAGGCATGCCTGTGTGTCCCATGAAGAGACCTCGGATTATAGGCATGCCTGTGTGTCCCATGAAGAGACCAGAGATTATAGGCATGCCTGTGTCTCCCATGTAGAGACCTCGGATTATAGGCATGCCTGTGTGTCCCATGAAGAGACCTCGGATTATAGGCATGCTTTGTGTGTCTCATGAAGAGACTGGAGATTAGAGGCATGCCTGTGTGTCCCATGAAGAGACCTCAGATTATAGGCATGCCTGTGTGTCCCATGAAGAGACCGGAGATTATAGGCATGCCCGTGTGTCCCATGAAGGGACCGGAGATTATAGGCATGCCTGTGTGTCTGATAGGAGACCCGAGATTATAGGCATGCCTGTGTGTATCATGAAGAAACCGGAGATTATAGGCATTCTTGTGAGTCCCATGAAGAGACCTCAGAATATAGGCATGCCTGTGTGTCCCATGAAGAGACCAGAGATTATAGGCTTGCCTGTGTGTCCCATGAAGAGACCGGAGATTATAGGCATGCCTGTGTGTCCCATGAAGAGACCTCAGGTTATAGGCATGCCTGTGTGTCCAATGAAGAGACCGGAGATTATAGGCATGCCTGTGCGTCCCATGAAGAGACCGGAGATTATAGGCATGCCTGTGTGTCCCATGAAGAGACCGGAGATTATAGGCATGCCTGTGTGTCCCATGAAGAGACCGGAGATTATAGGCATGATTGTGAGTCCCACGAAGAGACCTCAGATCATAGGCATGCCTGTGTGTCCCATGAAGAGACCGGAAATTATAGGCATGCCTGTGTGTCCCATGAAGAGACCGGAGATTATAGGCATGCCTGTGTGTCCCAAGAAGAGACCTTGGATTATAGGCATGCCTGTGTGTCCCATGAAGAGACCTCGGATTATAGGCATGCCTGTGTGTCCCATGAAGAGACCTCAGATTATAGGCAGGACTGTGTGTCCCATGAAGAGACCTTCGATTATAGGCATGCCTGTGTGTCCCATGAAGAGACCAGAGATTATATGCATGCCTGTGTGTCCCATGAAGAGACAGGAGATTATAGGCATGCCTCTGTGTCCCATGAAGAGACCGGAGATTATAGGCATGCTGTGTGTCCCATGAAGGGACCGGAGATTATAGGCATGCTTGTGTGTCCCATGAAGAGACCTCAGATTATAGGCATGCATGTGTGTCCCATGAAGAGACCTCGGATTATAGGCATGCCTGTGTGTCCCATGAAGAAACTGGAGATTATAGGCATGCCTGTGTGTCCCATGAAGAGACCTCGGATTATAGGCATGCCTGTGTGTCCCATGAAGAGACCAGAGATTATAGGCATGCCTGTGTGTCCCATGAAGAGACCTCGGATTATAGGCACGCCTGTGTGTCCAATGAAGAGACCAGAGATTATAGGCATGCCTGTGCGTCCCTTGAAGAGACTGGAGATTATAGGCATGCTAGTGTGTCTCATGAAGAGACCAGAGATTATAGGCATGCCTATGTGTCCCATGAAGAGACCTCGGATTATAGGCATGCCTGTGTGTCCCATGAAGAGACCTCGGATTATAGGCATGCCTGTGTGTCCCATGAAGAGACCTCGGATTATAGGCATGCCTGTGTATCCCATGAAGAAACTGGAGATTATAGGCATGCCTGTGTGACCCATGAAGAGACCTTGGATTATAGGCATGCCTGTGTGTCCCATGAAGAGACCTCGGATTATAGGCATGTCTGTGTGTCCCATGAAGAGACCAGAGATTATAGGCATGCCTGTGTCTCCCATGTAGAGACCTCAGATTATAGGCATGCCTGTGTATCCCATGAAGAGACCTCGGATTATAGGCATGCTTTTGTGTCCCATGAAGAGACTGGAGATTAAAAGCATGCCTGTGTGTCCCATGAAGAGACCTCAGATTATAGGCATGCCTGTGTGTCCCATGAAGAGACCAGAGATTATAGGCATGCCCGTGTCCCCCACAAAGGGACCAGAGATTATAGGCATGCCTGTGTGTCCCATGAAGAAACTGGTGATTATAAGCATGCCTGTGTGTCCCATGAAGAGACCTTGAATTATAGGCATGTCTGTGTGTCCCATGAAGAGACCTCGGATTATAGGCATGCCTGTGAGTCCCATGAAGAGACCAGAGATTATAGTCATGCCTGTGTCTCCCATGTAGAGACCTCGGATTATAGGCATGCCTGGTTATCCCATGAAGAGACCTCGGATTATAGGCATGCTTTGTGTGTCCCATGAAGAGACTGGAGATTAGAGGCATGCCTGTGTGTCCCATGAAAAGACCTCAGATTATAGGCATGCCTGTGTGTCCCATGAAGAGACCGGAGATTATAGGCATGCCTGTGTGTCCCATGAAGGGACCGGAGATTATAGGCATGCCTGTGTGTCCCATTAGGAGACCAGAGATTATAGGCATGCCTGTGTGTCCCATGAAAAGACTGGAGATTATAGGCATGCCTGTGTGTCCCATGAAGAGACCGGAGATTATAGGCATGCCTGTGTGTCCCATGAAGAGACCGGAGATTATAGGCATGCCTGTGTGTCCCATGAAGAGACTGGAGATTATAGGCATGCCTATGTGTCCCATGAAGAGACCGGAGATTATAGGCATGCCTGTGTGTCCCATGAAGAGACCGGAGATTTTAGGAATGCCTGTGTGCCCCATGAAGAGACAGGAGATTATAGGCATGCCTGTGTGTCCCATGAAGAGACCGGAGATTATAGGCATGCCTGTGTGTCCCATGAAGAGACCTCGGATTATAGGCATGCCTGTGTGTCCAATAAAGAGACCGGAGATTATAGGCATGCCTGTGCGTCCCATGAAGAGACTGGAAATTATAGGCATGCTAGTGTGTCTCATGAAGAGACCGGAGATTATAGGCATGCCTGTGTGTCCCATGAAGAGACCTCGGATTATAGGCATGCCTGTGTGTCCCATGAAGAGACCTCGGATTATAGGCATGCCTGTGTGTCCCATGAAGAAACTGGAGATTATAGGCATGCCTGTGTGTTCCATGAAGAGACCTCGGATTATAGGCATGCCTGTGTGTCCCATGAAGAGACCAGAGATTATAGGCATGCCTGTGTCTCCCATGTAGAGACCTTGGATTATAGGCATGCCTGTGTATCCCATGAAGAGACCTCGGATTATAGGCATGCTTGTGTGTCCCATGAAGAGACCGGAGATTATAGGCATGCCTGTGTGTCCCATGAAGAGACCGGAGATTGTAGGTATGCCTGTGTGTCCCATGCAGAGACCGGAGATTATAGGCATGCCTGTGTGTCCCATGAAGAGACCAGAGATTATAGGCATGCCTGTGTGCCCCATGAAGAAACCGGAGATTATAGGCATGCTTGTGAGTCCCACGAAGAGACCTCAGATCATAGGCATGCCTGTGTGTCCCATGAAGAGACCGGAGATTATAGGCATGCCTGTGTGTCCCATGAAGAGACCGGAGATTATAGGCATGCCTGTGTGTCCCAAGAAGAGACCTCAGATTATAGGCATGCCTGTGTGTCCCATGAAAAGACCTCGGATTATAGGCATGCCTGTGTGTCCCATGAAGAGACCTCAGATTATAGGCAGGACTGTGTGTCCCATGAAGAGACCAGAGATTATAGGCATGCCTGTGTGTCCCATGAAGAGACCAGAGATTATATGCATGCCTGTGTGTCCCATGAAGAGACAGGAGATTATAGGCATGCCTGTGTGTCCCATGAAGAGACCGGAGATTATAGGCATGCTGTGTGTCCCATGAAGAGACCGGAGATTATAGGCATGCTTGTGTGTCCCATGAAGAGACCTCAGATTATAGGTATGCCTGTGTGTCCCATGAAGAGAACTCAGATTATAGGCATGCCTGTGTGTCCCATGAAGAGACCTCGGATTATAGGCATGCCTGTGTGTCCCATGAAGAGACCGGAGATTATAGGCATGCCTGTGTGTCCCATGAAGAGACAGGAGATTATAGGCATGCCTGTGTGTCCCATGAAGAGACCAGTGATTATAGGCATGCCTGTGTGTCCCATGAAGAGACCGGAGATTATAGGCATGCCTGTGTGTCCCATGAAGAGACCGGAGATTATAGGCATGCTTGTGAGTCCCATGAAGAGAACTCGGATTATAGGCATGCCTGTGTGTCCCATGAAGAGACCTCAGATTATAGGCTTGCCTGTGTGTCCCATGAAGAGACCAGAGATTATAGGCATGCCTGTGTGTCCCATGAAGAGACAGGAGATTATAGGCATGCATGTGTGTCCCATGAAGAGACCAGAGAGTATAGGTATGCCTGTGTGTCCCATGAAGAGATCAGAGATTATAGGCATGCCTGTGTGTCCCATGAAGAGACCAGAGATTATAGGCATGCCTGTGTGTCCCATGAAGAGACTGGAGTTTATAGGCATGCCTGTGTGTCCCATGAAGAGACCGGAGATTATAGGCATGCCTGTGTGTCCCATGAAGAGACCGGAGATTATAGGCATGCTTGTGAGTCCCATGAAGAGACCGGAGATTATAGGCATGCCTGTGTGTCCCATGAAGAGACCGGAGATTATAGGCATGCTTGTGTGTCTCATGAAGAGACCGGAGATTATAGGCATGTCTGTGTGTCCCATGAAGAGACCTCGGATTATAGGCATGCCTGTGTGTCCCATGAAGAGAATTTAGATTACAGGCATACCTGTGTGTCCCATTAAGAGACCTCAGATTATAGGCATGCCTGTGTGTCCCATGAAGAAACTGGAGATTATAGGCATGCCTGTGTGTCTCATGAAGAGACCTTGGATTATGGGCATGCCTGTGTGTCCCATGAAGAGACCAGAGAATATAGGCATGCCTGTGTGGCCCATGAAGAGACCGGAGATTATAGGCATGCCTGTGTGTCCCATGAACAGACCAGAGATTACAGGCATGCCTGTGTGTCCCATGAAGAGACCGGAGATTATAGGCTTGCTTGTGTGTCCCATAAAGAGACCTCAGATTATAGGCATGCCTGTGTGCCCCATGAAGAGACCTCGGATTATAGGCATGCCTGTGTGTCCCATAAAGAGACCTCGGATTATAGGCATGCCTGTGTGTCCCATGAAGAGACCTCGGATTATAGGCATGCCTCTGTGTCCCATGAAGAGACCTTGGATTATAGGCATGCCTGTGTGTCCCATGAAGAGACCTGAGATTATAGGCATGCCTGTGTGTCCCATGAAGAGACAGGAGATTATAGGCATGCCTGTGTGTCCCATGAAGAGACCAGAGATTATAGGCATGCCTGTGTGTCCCATGAAGAGACCGGAGATTATAAGCATGCTTGTGAGTCCCACGAAGAGACCTCAGATTATAGGCATGCCTGTGTGTCCCATGAAGAGATCAGAGATTATAGGCATGCCTGTGTGCCCCATGAAGAGACCTCGGATTATAGGCATGCCTGTGTGTCCCATGAAGGGACCTCGGATTATAGGCATGCCTGTGTGTCCCATGAAGAGACCTCGGATTATAGGCATGCCTCTGTGTCCCATGAAGAGACCTTGGATTATAGGCATGCCTGTGTGTCCCATGAAGAGACCTGAGATTATAGGCATGCCTGTGTGTCCCATGAAGAGACAGGAGATTATAGGCATGCCTGTGTGTCCCATGAAGAGACCAGAGATTATAGGCATGCCTGTGTGTCCCATGAAGAGACCGGAGATTATAAGCATGCTTGTGAGTCCCACGAAGAGACCTCAGATTATAGGCATGCCTGTGTGTCCCATGAAGAGATCAGAGATTATAGGCATGCCTTTGTGTCCCATGAAGAGACCGGAGATTATAGGCATGCCTGTGTGTCCCATGAAGAGACCTTGGATTATATGCATGCCTATGTGTCCCATGAAGCGACCAGAGATTATAGGCATGCCTGTGTGTCCCATGAAGAGACAAGAGAATATAGGCATGCCTGTGTGGCCCATGAAGAGACCGGAGATTATAGGCATGCCTGTGTGTCCCATGAACAGACCAGAGATTATAGGCATGCCTGTGTGTCCCATGAAGAGACCGGAGATTATAGGCTTGCTTGTGTGTCCCATGAAGAGACCTCAGATTATAGGCATGCCTGTGTGTCCCATGAAGAGACCTCGGATTATAGGCATGCCTATGTGTCCCATGAAGAGACCTCGGATTATAGGCATGCCTGTGTGTCCCATGAAGAGACCTCGGATTATAGGCATGCCTGTGTGTCCCATGAAGAGACCTCAGATTATAGGTAGGCCTGTGTGTCCCATGAAGAGACCTTTGATTATAGGCATGCCTGTGTGTCCCATGAAGAGACCGGAGATTATATGCATGCCTGTGTGTCCCATGAAGAGACCGGAGATTATAGGCATGCCTGTGTGTCCCATGAAGAGATCTCGGATTATAGGCATGCTTGTGTGTCCCATGAAGAGACTGGAGATTAGAGGCATGCCTGTGTGTCCCATGAAGAGACCTCGGATTATAGGCATGCCTGTGTGTCCCATGAAGGGACCAGAGATTATAGGCATGCCCGTGTGTCCCATGAAGGGACCGGAGATTATAGGCATGCCTGTGTGTCTCATTAGGAGACCGGAGATTATAGGCATGCCAGTGTGTCCCATGAGGAGAGTGGAGATTATAGGCATGCCTGTGTGTCCCAAGAAGAGACTGGAGATTATAGGCATGCCTGTGTGTCCCATGAAGAGACCGGAGATTATAGGCATTCCTGTGTGTCCCAGGAAGTGACCGGAGATTATAGGCATGCCTGTGTGTCCCATGAAGAGACCGGAGATTATCGGCATGCCTGTGTGCCCGCTGAAGAGACCTCGGATTATAGGCATGCCTGTGTGTCCCATGAAGAGACCTTGGATTATAGGCATGTATGTGTGTCCCATTAAGAGACCGGAGATTATAGGCCTGCTTGTGTGTCCCATGAAGAGATAGGAGATTATAGGCATGCCTGTGTATCCCATGAAGAGACCTGAGATTATAGGCATGCTTGTGTGTCCCATGAAGAGACCTCAGATTATAGGCATGCCTGTGTGTCCCATGAAGAGACCTCAGATTATAGGCATGCCTGTGTGTCCCATGAAGAGACCTCGGATTATAGGCATGCCTGTGTGTCCCATGAAGAGACCTCAGATTATAGGCAGGCCTGTGTGTCCCATGAAGAGACCTTGGATTATAGGCATGCCTCTGTGTCCCATGAAGAGACCTTGGATTATAGGCATGCCTGTGTGTCCCATGAAGAGACCGGAGATTATAGCCATGCCTGTGTGTCACATGAAGAGACAGGAGATTATAGGCATGCCTGTGTGTCCCATGAAGAGACCGGAGATTATAGGCATGCCTGTGTGTCCCATGAAGCGACCGGAGATTATAGGCATGCTTGTGAGTCCCACGAAGAGACCTCAGATTATAGGCATGCCTGTGTGTCCCATGAAGAGATCAGAGATTATAGGCATGCCTTTGTGTCCCATGAAGAGACCAGAGTTTATAGGCATGCCTGTGTGTCCCATGAAGAGACCTCGGATTATATGCATGCCTATGTGTCCCATGAAGCGACCAGAGATTATAGGCATGCCTATGTGTCCCACGAAGAGACCGGAGAATATAGGCATACCTGTGTGTCCCATGAAGAGACCGGAGATATATAGGCATGCCTGTGTGTCCCATGAACAGACCAGAGATTATAGGCATGCCTGTGTGCCCCATGAAGAGACCGGAGATTATAGGCTTGCTTGTGTGTCCCATGAAGAGACCTCAGATTATAGGCATGCCTGTGTGTCCCATGAAGAGACCTTTGATTATAGGCATGCCTGTGTGTCCCATGAAGAGACGGGAGATTATATGCATGCCTGTGTGTCCCATGAAGAGACCGGAGATTATAGGCATGCCTGTGTGTCCCATGAAGAGCCAGGAGATTATAGGCATGCCTGTGTGTCCCATGAAGAGACCGGAGATTATAGGCATGCTGTGTGTCCCATGAAGAGACCAGAGATTATAGGCATGCTTATGTGTCCCATGAAGAGACCTCAGATTATAGGCATACCTGTGTGTCCCATGAAGAGAACTCGGATTATAGGCATGCCTGTGTGTCCCATGAAGAGACCTCGGATTATAGGCATGCCTGTGTGTCCCATGAAGAGACTGGAGATTATAGGCATGCCTGTGTGTCCCATGAAGAGACAGGAGATTAAAGGCATGCCTGTGTGTCCCATGAAGAGATCAGAAATTATAGGCATGCCTGTGTGTCCCATGAAGAGACCGGAGATTATAGGCATGCCTGTTTGTCCCATGAAGAGACCGGAGATTATATGCATGCTTGTGAGTCCCTTGACAAGAACTCAGATTATAGGCATGCCTGTGTGTCCCATGAAGAGACCGGAGTTTATAGGCATGCCTGTGTGCCCCATGAAGAGACCGGAGAATATAGGCATGCCTGTGTGTCCCATGAAGAGACCTCAGATTATAGGCATGCCTGTGTGTCCCATGAAGAGACTGGAGATTATAGGCATGCCTGTGTGTCCCATGAAGAGACCGGAGATTATAGGCATGCCTGTGTGTCCCATGAAGAGACCGGAGATTATAGGCATGCCTGTGTGTCCCATGAAGAGACCTTGGATTATAGGCATGCCTGTGTGTCCAATAAAGAGACCGGAGATTATAGGTTTGCCTGTGCATCCCATGAAGAGACTGGAGATTATAGGCATGCTAGTGTGTCTCATGAAGAGACCGGAGAGTATAGGCATGCCTGTGTGTCCCATGAAGAGAACTCGGATTATAGGCATGCCTGTGAGTCCCATGAAGAGACCTCAGATTATAGGCATGCCTGTGTGTCCCATGAAGAGACCTCGGATTATAGGCATGCCTGTGTGTCCCATGAAGAGACTGGAGATTATAGGCATGCCTGTGTGTCCCATGAAGAGACAGGAGATTATAGGCATGCCTGTGTGTCCCATGAAGAGATCAGAAATTATAGGCATGCCTGTGTGTCCCATGAAGAGACCGGAGATTATAGGCATGCCTGTTTGTCCCATGAAGAGACCGGAGATTATATGCATGCTTGTGAGTCCCTTGACGAGAACTCAGATTATAGGCATGCCTGTGTGTCCCATGAAGAGACCGGAGTTTATAGGCATGCCTGTGTGTCCCATGAAGCTACCGGAGATTATAGGCATGCCTGTGTGTCCCATGAAGAGACCTCAGATTATAGGCATGCCTGTGTGTTCCATGAAGATACTGGAGATTATAGGCATGCCTGTGTGTCCCATGAAGAGACCTCAGATTATAGGCATGCCTGTGTGTCCCATGAAGAGACTGGAGATTATAGGCATGCCTGTGTGTCCCATGAACAGACCAGAGATTACAGGCATGCCTGTGTGTCCCATGAAGAGACCGGAGATTATAGGCTTGCTTGTGTGTCCCATGAAGAGACCTCAGATTATAGGCATGCCTGTGTGCCCCATGAAGAGACCTCGGATTATAGGCATGCCTGTGTGTCCCATAAAGAGACCTCGGATTATAGGCATGCCTGTGTGTCCCATGAAGAGACCTCGGATTATAGGCATGCCTCTGTGTCCCATGAAGAGACCTTGGATTATAGGCATGCCTGTGTGTCCCATGAAGAGATCAGAGATTATAGGCATGCCTGTGTGCCCCATGAAGAGACCTCGGATTATAGGCATGCCTGTGTGTCCCATGAAGGGACCTCGGATTATAGGCATGCCTGTGTGTCCCATGAAGAGACCTCGGATTATAGGCATGCCTCTGTGTCCCATGAAGAGACCTTGGATTATAGGCATGCCTGTGTGTCCCATGAAGAGACCTGAGATTATAGGCATGCCTGTGTGTCCCATGAAGAGACAGGAGATTATAGGCATGCCTGTGTGTCCCATGAAGAGACCAGAGATTATAGGCATGCCTGTGTGTCCCATGAAGAGACCGGAGATTATAAGCATGCTTGTGAGTCCCACGAAGAGACCTCAGATTATAGGCATGCCTGTGTGTCCCATGAAGAGATCAGAGATTATAGGCATGCCTTTGTGTCCCATGAAGAGACCGGAGATTATAGGCATGCCTGTGTGTCCCATGAAGAGACCTTGGATTATATGCATGCCTATGTGTCCCATGAAGCGACCAGAGATTATAGGCATGCCTGTGTGTCCCATGAAGAGACAAGAGAATATAGGCATGCCTGTGTGGCCCATGAAGAGACCGGAGATTATAGGCATGCCTGTGTGTCCCATGAACAGACCAGAGATTATAGGCATGCCTGTGTGTCCCATGAAGAGACCGGAGATTATAGGCTTGCTTGTGTGTCCCATGAAGAGACCTCAGATTATAGGCATGCCTGTGTGTCCCATGAAGAGACCTCGGATTATAGGCATGCCTGTGTGTCCCATGAAGAGACCTCGGATTATAGGCATGCCTGTGTGTCCCATGAAGAGACCTCGGATTATAGGCATGCCTGTGTGTCCCATGAAGAGACCTCAGATTATAGGTAGGCCTGTGTGTCTCATGAAGAGACCTTTGATTATAGGCATGCCTGTGTGTCCCATGAAGAGACCGGAGATTATATGCATGCCTGTGTGTCCCATGAAGAGACCGGAGATTATAGGCATGCCTGTGTGTCCCATGAAGAGATCTCGGATTATAGGCATGCTTGTGTGTCCCATGAAGAGACTGGAGATTAGAGGCATGCCTGTGTGTCCCATGAAGAGACCTCGGATTATAGGCATGCCTGTGTGTCCCATGAAGGGACCAGAGATTATAGGCATGCCCGTGTGTCCCATGAAGGGACCGGAGATTATAGGCATGCCTGTGTGTCTCATTAGGAGACCGGAGATTATAGGCATGCCAGTGTGTCCCATGAGGAGAGTGGAGATTATAGGCATGCCTGTGTGTCCCAAGAAGAGACTGGAGATTATAGGCATGCCTGTGTGTCCCATGAAGAGACCGGAGATTATAGGCATTCCTGTGTGTCCCAGGAAGTGACCGGAGATTATAGGCATGCCTGTGTGTCCCATGAAGAGACCGGAGATTATCGGCATGCCTGTGTGCCCGCTGAAGAGACCTCGGATTATAGGCATGCCTGTGTGTCCCATGAAGAGACCTTGGATTATAGGCATGTATGTGTGTCCCATTAAGAGACCGGAGATTATAGGCCTGCTTGTGTGTCCCATGAAGAGATAGGAGATTATAGGCATGCCTGTGTATCCCATGAAGAGACCTGAGATTATAGGCATGCTTGTGTGTCCCATGAAGAGACCTCAGATTATAGGCATGCCTGTGTGTCCCATGAAGAGACCTCAGATTATAGGCATGCCTGTGTGTCCCATGAAGAGACCTCGGATTATAGGCATGCCTGTGTGTCCCATGAAGAGACCTCAGATTATAGGCAGGCCTGTGTGTCCCATGAAGCGACCTTGGATTATAGGCATGCCTCTGTGTCCCATGAAGAGACCTTGGATTATAGGCATGCCTGTGTGTCCCATGAAGAGACCGGAGATTATAGCCATGCCTGTGTGTCACATGAAGAGACAGGAGATTATAGGCATGCCTGTGTGTCCCATGAAGAGACCGGAGATTATAGGCATGCCTGTGTGTCCCATGAAGCGACCGGAGATTATAGGCATGCTTGTGAGTCCCACGAAGAGACCTCAGATTATAGGCATGCCTGTGTGTCCCATGAAGAGATCAGAGATTATAGGCATGCCTTTGTGTCCCATGAAGAGACCAGAGTTTATAGGCATGCCTGTGTGTCCCATGAAGAGACCTCGGATTATATGCATGCCTATGTGTCCCATGAAGCGACCAGAGATTATAGGCATGCCTATGTGTCCCACGAAGAGACCGGAGAATATAGGCATACCTGTGTGTCCCATGAAGAGACCGGAGATATATAGGCATGCCTGTGTGTCCCATGAACAGACCAGAGATTATAGGCATGCCTGTGTGCCCCATGAAGAGACCGGAGATTATAGGCTTGCTTGTGTGTCCCATGAAGAGACCTCAGATTATAGGCATGCCTGTGTGTCCCATGAAGAGACCTCGGATTATAGGCGTGCCTGTGTGTCCCATGAAGAGACCTCGGATTATAGGTAGGCCTGTGTGTCCCATGAAGAGACCTTTGATTATAGGCATGCCTGTGTGTCCCATGAAGAGACGGGAGATTATATGCATGCCTGTGTGTCCCATGAAGAGACCGGAGATTATAGGCATGCCTGTGTGTCCCATGAAGAGCCAGGAGATTATAGGCATGCCTGTGTGTCCCATGAAGAGACCGGAGATTATAGGCATGCTGTGTGTCCCATGAAGAGACCAGAGATTATAGGCATGCTTGTGTGTCCCATGAAGAGACCTCAGATTATAGGCATACCTGTGTGTCCCATGAAGAGAACTCGGATTATAGGCATGCCTGTGTGTCCCATGAAGAGACCTCGGATTATAGGCATGCCTGTGTGTCCCATGAAGAGACTGGAGATTATAGGCATGCCTGTGTGTCCCATGAAGAGACAGGAGATTAAAGGCATGCCTGTGTGTCCCATGAAGAGATCAGAAATTATAGGCATGCCTGTGTGTCCCATGAAGAGACCGGAGATTATAGGCATGCCTGTTTGTCCCATGAAGAGACCGGAGATTATATGCATGCTTGTGAGTCCCTTGACAAGAACTCAGATTATAGGCATGCCTGTGTGTCCCATGAAGAGACCGGAGTTTATAGGCATGCCTGTGTGCCCCATGAAGAGACCGGAGAATATAGGCATGCCTGTGTGTCCCATGAAGAGACCTCAGATTATAGGCATGCCTGTGTGTCCCATGAAGAGACTGGAGATTATAGGCATGCCTGTGTGTCCCATGAAGAGACCGGAGATTATAGGCATGCCTGTGTGTCCCATGAAGAGACCGGAGATTATAGGCATGCCTGTGTGTCCCATGAAGAGACCTTGGATTATAGGCATGCCTGTGTGTCCAATAAAGAGACCGGAGATTATAGGTTTGCCTGTGCATCCCATGAAGAGACTGGAGATTATAGGCATGCTAGTGTGTCTCATGAAGAGACCGGAGAGTATAGGCATGCCTGTGTGTCCCATGAAGAGAACTCGGATTATAGGCATGCCTGTGAGTCCCATGAAGAGACCTCAGATTATAGGCATGCCTGTGTGTCCCATGAAGAGACCTTGGATTATAGGCATGCCTGTGTGTCCCATGAAGAGACTGGAGATTATAGGCATGCCTGTGTGTCCCATGAAGAGACAGGAGATTATAGGCATGCCTGTGTGTCCCATGAAGAGATCAGAAATTATAGGCATGCCTGTGTGTCCCATGAAGAGACCGGAGATTATAGGCATGCCTGTTTGTCCCATGAAGAGACCGGAGATTATATGCATGCTTGTGAGTCCCTTGACGAGAACTCAGATTATAGGCATGCCTGTGTGTCCCATGAAGAGACCGGAGTTTATAGGCATGCCTGTGTGTCCCATGAAGCTACCGGAGATTATAGGCATGCCTGTGTGTCCCATGAAGAGACCTCAGATTATAGGCATGCCTGTGTGTTCCATGAAGATACTGGAGATTATAGGCATGCCTGTGTGTCCCATGAAGAGACCGGAGATTATAGGCATGCCTGTGTGTCCCATGAAGAGACCTTGGATTATAGGCATGCCTGTGTGTCCAATAAAGAGACCGGAGATTATAGGTTTGCCTGTGCGTCCCATGAAGAGACTGGAGATTATAGGCATGCTAGTGTGTCTCATGAAGAGACCGGAGAGTATAGGCATGCCTGTGTGTCCCATGAAGAGACCTCGGATTATAGGCATGCCTGTGTGTCCCATGAAGAGACCTCGGATTATAGGTATGCCTCCGTGTCCCATGAAGAGACCTCGGATTATAGGCATGCCTGTGTGTCCCATGAAGAAACTGGAGATTATAGGCATGCCTGTGTGTCCCATGAAGAGACCTCGGATTATAGGCATGCCTGTGTGTCCCATGAAGAGACCAGAGATTATAGGCATGCCTGTGTCTCCCATGTAGAGACCTCGGATTATAGGCATTCCTGTGTATCCCATGAAGAGACCTCAGATTATAGGCATGCTTGTGTGTCCCATGAAGAGACCAGAGATTATAGGCATGCCTGTGTGTCCCATGAAGAGACCGGAGATTATAGGCATGCCTGTGTGTCCCATGAAGAGACCGGAGATTATAGGCATGCCTGTGTGTCCCATGAAGAGACCGGAGTTTATAGGCATGCCTGTGTGTCCCATGAAGAGACCGGAGATTATAGGCATGCCTGTGTGTCCCATGAAGAGACCTCAGATTATAGGCATGCCTGTGTGTCCCATGAAGAGACTGGAGATTATAGGCATGCCTGTGTGTCCCATGAAGAGACCGGAGATTATAGGCATGCCTGTGTGTCCCATGAAGAGACCTTGGATTATAGGCATGCCTGTGTGTCCAATAAAGAGACCGGAGATTATAGGTTTGCCTGTGCGTCCCATGAAGAGACTGGAGATTATATGCATGCTAGTGTGTCTCATGAAGAGACCGGAGAGTATAGGCATGCCTGTGTGTCCCATGAAGAGACCTCGGATTATAGGCATGCCTGTGTGTCCCATGAAGAGACCGGAGATTATAGGTTTGCCTGTGCGTCCCATGAAGAGACTGGAGATTATATGCATGCTAGTGTGTCTCATGAAGAGACCGGAGAGTATAGGCATGCCTGTGTGTCCCATGAAGAGACCTCGGATTATAGGCATGCCTGTGTGTCCCATGAAGAGACCTCGGATTATAGGTATGCCTCTGTGTCCCATGAAGAGACCTCGGATTATAGGCATGCCTGTGTGTCCCATGAAGAAACTGGAGATTATAGGCATGCCTGTGTGTCCCATGAAGAGACCTCGGATTATAGGCATGCCTGTGTGTCCCATGAAGAGACCAGAGATTATAGGCATGCCTGTGTCTCCCATGTAGAGACCTCGGATTATAGGCATGCCTGTGTATCCCATGAAGAGACCTCAGATTATAGGCATGCTTATGTGTCCCATGAAGAGACCGGAGATTATAGGCATGCCTGTGTGTCCCATGAAGAGACCGGAGATTATAGGCATGCCTGTGTGTCCCATGAAGAGACCGGAGATTATAGGCATGCCTGTGTGTCCCTTGAAGAGACCGGAGATTATAGGAATGCCTGTGTGTCCCATGAAGAGACCGGAGATTATAGGCATGCTTGTGAGTCCCACGAAGAGACCTCAGATTATAGGCATGCCTCTGTGTCCCATGAAGAGACCGGAAATTATAGGCATGCCTGTGTGTTCCATGAAGAGACTGGAGATTATAGGCATGCCTGTGTGTCCCATGAAGAGACAGGAGATTAAAGGCATGCCTGTGTGTCCCATGAAGAGATCAGAAATTATAGGCATGCCTGTGTGTCCCATGAAGAGACCGGAGATTATAGGCATGCCTGTTTGTCCCATGAAGAGACCGGAGATTATATGCATGCTTGTGAGTCCCTTGACAAGAACTCAGATTATAGGCATGCCTGTGTGTCCCATGAAGAGACTGGAGTTTATAGGCATGCCTGTGTGCCCCATGAAGAGACCGGAGAATATAGGCATGCCTGTGTGTCCCATGAAGAGACCTCAGATTATAGGCATGCCTGTGTGTCCCATGAAGAGACTGGAGATTATAGGCATGCCTGTGTGTCCCATGAAGAGACCGGAGATTATAGGCATGCCTGTGTGTCCCATGAAGAGACCAGAGATTATAGGCATGCCTGTGTGTCCCATGAAGAGACCTTGGATTATAGGCATGCCTGTGTGTCCAATAAAGAGACCGGAGATTATAGGTTTGCCTGTGCATCCCATGAAGAGACTGGAGATTATAGGCATGCTAGTGTGTCTCATGAAGAGACCGGAGAGTATAGGCATGCCTGTGTGTCCCATGAAGAGACCTCAGATTATAGGCATGCCTGTGTGTCCCATGAAGAGACCGGAGAATATAGGCATGCCTGTGTGTCCCATGAAGAGACCGGAGATTATAGGCATGCCTGTGTGTCCCATGAACAGACCAGAGATTATAGGCATGCCTGTGTGTCCCATGAAGAGACCGGAGATTATAGGCTTGCTAGTGTGTCCCATGAAGAGACCTCAGATTATAGGCATGCCTGTGTGTCCCATGAAGAGACCTCGGATTATAGGCATGCCTGTGTGTCCCATGAAGAGACCTCGGATTGTAGGCATGCCTGTGTGTCCCATGAAGAGACCTCAGATTATAGGTAGGCCTGTGTGTCCCATGAAGAGACCTTTGATTATAGGCATGCCTGTGTGTCCCATGAAGAGACCTTTGATTATATGCATGCCTGTGCGTCCCATGAAGAGACCGGAGATTATAGGCATGCCTGTGTGTCCCATGAAGAGAACTCGGATTATAGGCATGCCTGTGAGTCCCATGAAGAGACCTCAGATTATAGGCATGCCTGTGTGTCCCATGAAGAGACCTCGGATTATAGGCATGCCTGTGTGTCCCATGAAGAGACTGGAGATTATAGGCATGCCTGTGTGTCCCATGAAGAGACAGGAGATTATAGGCATGCCTGTGTGTCCCATGAAGAGATCAGAAATTATAGGCATGCCTGTGTGTCCCATGAAGAGACCGGAGATTATAGGCATGCCTGTTTGTCCCATGAAGAGACCGGAGATTATATGCATGCTTGTGAGTCCCTTGACGAGAACTCAGATTATAGGCATGCCTGTGTGTCCCATGAAGAGACCGGAGTTTATAGGCATGCCTGTGTGTCCCATGAAGCTACCGGAGATTATAGGCATGCCTGTGTGTCCCATGAAGAGACCTCAGATTATAGGCATGCCTGTGTGTTCCATGAAGAGACTGGAGATTATAGGCATGCCTGTGTGTCCCATGAAGAGACCGGAGATTATAGGCATGCCTAAGTGTCCCATGAAGAGACCTTGGATTATAGGCATGCCTGTGTGTCCAATAAAGAGACCGGAGATTATAGGTTTGCCTGTGCGTCCCATGAAGAGACTGGAGATTATAGGCATGCTAGTGTGTCTCATGAAGAGACCGGAGAGTATAGGCATGCCTGTGTGTCCCATGAAGAGACCTCGGATTATAGGCATGCCTGTGTGTCCCATGAAGAGACCTCGGATTATAGGTATGCCTCCGTGTCCCATGAAGAGACCTCGGATTATAGGCATGCCTGTGTGTCCCATGAAGAAACTGGAGATTATAGGCATGCCTGTGTGTCCCATGAAGAGACCTCGGATTATAGGCATGCCTGTGTGTCCCATGAAGAGACCAGAGATTATAGGCATGCCTGTGTCTCCCATGTAGAGACCTCGGATTATAGGCATGCCTGTGTATCCCATGAAGAGACCAGAGATTATAGGCATGCCTGTGTGTCCCATGAAGAGACCGGAGATTATAGGCATGCCTGTGTGTCCCATGAAGAGACCGGAGATTATAGGCATGCCTGTGTGTCCCATGAAGAGACCGGAGTTTATAGGCATGCCTGTGTGTCCCATGAAGAGACCGGAGATTATAGGCATGCCTGTGTGTCCCATGAAGAGACCTCGGATTATAGGCATGCCTGTGTGTCCCATGAAGAGACCTCGGATTATAGGTATGCCTCTGTGTCCCATGAAGAGACCTCGGATTATAGGCATGCCTGTGTGTCCCATGAAGAAACTGGAGATTATAGGCATGCCTGTGTGTCCCATGAAGAGACCTCGGATTATAGGCATGCCTGTGTGTCCCATGAAGAGACCAGAGATTATAGGCATGCCTGTGTCTCCCATGTAGAGACCTCGGATTATAGGCATACCTGTGTATCCCATGAAGAGACCTCAGATTATAGGCATGCTTATGTGTCCCATGAAGAGACCGGAGATTATAGGCATGCCTGTGTGTCCCATGAAGAGACCGGAGATTATAGGCATGCCTGTGTGTCCCATGAAGAGACCGGAGATTATAGGCATGCCTGTGTGTCCCATGAAGAGACCGGAGATTATAGGAATGCCTGTGTGTCCCATGAAGAGACCGGAGATTATAGGCATGCTTGTGAGTCCCACGAAGAGACCTCAGATTATAGGCATGCCTCTGTGTCCCATGAAGAGACCGGAAATTATAGGCATGCCTGTGTGTTCCATGAAGAGACCAGAGATTATAGGCATGCCTGTGTGTCCCATGAAGAGACCTTAGATTATAGGCATGCCTGTGTGTCCCATGAAGAGACCTCGGATTATAGGCGTGCCTGTGTGTCCCATGAAGAGACCTCAGATTATAGGCAGGACTGTGTGTCCCATGAAGAGACCTTTGATTATAGGCATGCCTGTGTGTCCCATGAAGAGACCAGAGATTATATGCATGCCTGTGTGTCCCATGAAGAGACAGGAGATTATAGGCATGCCTGTGTGTCCCATGAAGAGACCGGAGATTATAGGCATGCTGTGTGTCCCATGAAGAGACCGGAGATTATAGGCATGCTTGTGTGTCCCCTGAAGAGACCTCAGATTATAGGCATGCCTGTGTGTCCCATGAAGAGAACTCGGATTATAGGCATGCCTGTGAGTCCCATGAGGAGACCTCAGATTATAGGCATGCCTGTGTGTCCCATGAAGAGACTGGAGATTATAGGCGTGCCTATGTGTCCCATGAAGAGACAGGAGATTATAGGCATGCCTGTGTGTCCCATGAAGAGACCAGAGATTATAGGCATGCCTGTGTGTCCCATGAAGAGACCGGAGATTATTTGCATGCCTGTGTGTCCCATGAAGAGACCGGAGATTATAGGCATGCCTGTGTGTCCCATGAAGAGACCTTGGATTATAGGCATGCCTGTGAGTCCCATGAGGAGACCTCATGGGACTCACAGGCATGCCTATAATCTCTGGTCTCTTCATGGGACACACAGGCATGCCTATAATCCAAGGTCTCTTCATGGGACACACAGGCATGCCTATAATCTCCGGTCTCTTCATGTGACACACAGGCATGCCTATAATCTCCGGTCTCTTCATGGGACACACAGGCATGCCTATTTTCCGAGGTCTCTTCCTGGGACACACAGGCATGCCTATAATCTCCGGTCTCTTCATGGGGCACACAGGCATGCCTATGATCTCCGGTCTCTTCATGGGACACACAAACATGCCTATAATCTCCAGTCTCTTCATGGGACACACAGGCATGCCTATAATTTCCGGTCTCTTCATAGGATACACAAGCATGCCTATAATCTCTGGTCTCTTCATGGGACACATAGGCATGTCTATAATTTCCAGTCTCTAAATGGGACACACAGGCATACCTATAATCACTGGTCTCTTCATGGGACACACAGGCATGCCTATAATCTCCGGTCTCTTCATGGGACACACAGGCATGCCTATAATCTCCGGTCTTCTTATGGGATACACAGGCATGCCTATTCTCTCTGGTCTCTCCATGGGACACACAGGCATGCCTATAATATCTGGTCTCTTCATGGGACACACAGGCATGCCTATAATCTCCGGTCTCTTCATTGGACACAGAGGTATGCCTATAATCTCCGGTCTTTTCATGGGACATACAGGCATGCCTATAATCCGAGGTCTCTTGATGGGACACACAGGCATGCCTATAATCCGAGGTCTCTTCATGAGACACACAGGCATGCCTATAATCTCCGGTCTCTTCTTGGGACACACAGGCATGCCTATAATCTCCGGTCTCTTCATGGGACACACAAGCATGCCTATAATCTCTGGTCTCTTCATGGGACACACAGGCATTCCTATAGTTTCCAGTCTCTTCATGGGACACACAGGCATGCCTATAGTTTCCAGTCTCTTCATGGGACACACAGGCATGCCTATAATCCGAGGTCTCTTCGTGGGACACACAGGCATGCCTATAATCTCCGGTCTCTTCATGAGACACACAGGCATGCCTATAATCTCCGGTCTCTTCATGGGGCACACAAGCATGCCTATAATCTCCAGTCTCTTCATGGGACACACAGGCATGCCTATAATCTCCAGTCTCTTCATGGGACTCACAGGCATGCCTATAATCTCAGGTCTCTTCATGGGACACACAAGCATGCCTATAATCTCCAGTCTCTTCATGGGACACACAGGCATAACTATAATCACTGGTCGCTTCATGGGACACACAGGCATGCCTATAATCTCCGGTCTCTTCATGGGACACACAGGCATGCCTATAATCTCCGGTCTCCTTATGGGACACACAGGCATGCCTATATTCTCGGTCTCTTCATGGGACACACAGGCATGCCTATAATCTCCGGTCTTCTCATGGGACACACAGGCATGCCTATTGTCTCCGGTCTCTTCATGGGACACACAGGCATGCCTATAATATCCGGTCTCTTCATGGGACACACAGGCATGCCTATAATCTCCGGTCTCTTCATTGGACACAGAGGTATGCCTATAATCTGAGGTCCCTTCATGGGACATACAGGCATGCCTATAATCTGAGGTCTCTTCATGGGACACACAGGCATGCCTATAATCCGAGGTCTCTTCATGAGACACACAGACATACCTATAATCTGAGGTCTCTTCATGGGACACACAAGCATGCCTATAATCTCTGATCTCTTCTTGGGACACACAGGCATGCCTATAATCTCCGGTCTCTTAATGGGACACACAAGCATGCCTATAATCTCTGGTCTCTTCATGGGACACACAGGTATGCCTATAGTTTCCAGTCACTTCATGGGACACACAGGCATGCCTATAATCCGAGGTCTCTTCGTGGGACACACAGGCATGCCTATAATCTCCGGTCTCTTCATGAGACACACAGGCATGCCTATAATCTCCGGTCTCTTCATGGGGCACACAAGCATGCCTATAATCTCCAGTCTCTTCATGGGACACACAGGCATGCCTATAATCTCTGGTCTCTAAATGGGACACACAGGCATAACTATAATCACTGGTTGCTTCATGGGACACACAGGCATGCCTATAATCTCCGGTCTCTTCATGGGACACACAGGCATGCCTATAATCTCCGGTCTCTTCAGGGGACACACAGGCATGCCTTTATTGTCGGTCTCTTCATGGGACACACAGGAATGCCTATAATCTCCGGTCTCCTCATGGGACACACAGGCATGCCTATTCTCTCCGGTCTCTTCATGGGGCACCCAGGCATGCCTATAATCCGAGGTCTCTTCATGGGACACACAGGCATGCCTATAATCTTCAGTCTCTTCATGGGACACACAGGCATGCCTATAATCTCGGTCTCTCCATGGGATACACAGGCATGCCTATAGTTTCCGGTCTCTTCATGGGACACACAGGCATGCCTATAATCCGAGGTCTCTCATGGTACACACAGGCATGCCTATAATCTCCGGTCTCTTCATGGGACACAAAGGCATGCCTATAATTTCCGGTCTCTTCATGGGATACACAAGCATGCCTATGATCTCCGGTCTCTTCATGGGACACACAGGCATGTCTATAATTTCCGGTCTCTAAATGGGACACACAGGCATACCTATAATCACTGGTCTCTTCATGGAACACACAGGCATGCCTATAATCTCCGGTCTCCTTATGGGACACACAGGCATGCCTATATTCTCGGTCTCTTCATGGGACACACAGGCATGCCTATAATCTCCGGTCTTCTCATGGGACACACAGGCATGCCTATAATCTCCGGTCTCTTCAAGGGACACACAGGCATGCCTATAATCTCCGGTCTCCTTATGGGACACACAGGCATGCCTATATTCTCGGTCTCTTCATGGGACACACAGGCATGCCTATAATCTCCGGTCTTCTCATGGGACACACAGGCATGCCTATTCTCTCCGGTCTCTTCATGGGACACACAGGCATGCCTATAATCTCCGGTCTCTTCATTGGACACAGAGGCATGCCTATAATCCGAGGTCTCTTCATGAGACACACAAGCATGCCTATGATCTCCGGTCTCTTCATGGGACACACAGGCATGTCTATAATTTCCGGTCTCTAAATGGGACACACAGGCATACCTATAATCACTGGTCTCTTCATGGAACACACAGGCATGCCTATAATCTCCGGTCTCTTCAAGGGACACACAGGCATGCCTATAATCTCCGGTCTCCTTATGGGACACACAGGCATGCCTATATTCTCGGTCTCTTCATGGGACACACAGGCATGCCTATAATCTCCGGTCTTCTCATGGGACACACAGGCATGCCATTCTCTCCGGTCTCTTCATGGGACACACAGGCATGCCTATAATCTCCGGTCTCTTCATTGGACACAGAGGCATGCCTATAATCCGAGGTCTCTTCATGAGACACACAGGCATGCCTATAATCTCCGGTCTCTTCTTGGGACACACAGACATGCCTATAATCTCCGGTCTCTTCATGGGATACACAAGCATGCCTATGATCTCTGGTCTCTTCATGGGACACACAGGCATGCCTATAGTTTCCAGTCTCTTCATGGGACACACAGGCATGCCTATAGTTGCCAGTCTCTTCATGGGACACACAGGCATGCCTATAATCTCCAGTCTCTTCATGGGATACACAGGCATGCCTATAATCTCTGGTCTCTTCATGGGACACACAGGCATGCCTATAATCTCCGGTCTCTTCATGGGACACACAGGCATGCCTATAATCTCCGGTCTCTTCATGGACACACAGGCATGCCTATAATCTCCGGTCTCTTCATGGGACACACAGGCATGCCTATAATCTCCGGTCTCTTCATGGGACACACAAGCATGCCTATAATCTCCAGTCTCTTCATGGGATACACAAGCATGCCTATGATCTCCGGTCTCTTCATGGGACACACAGGCATGTCTATAATTTCCGGTCTCTAAATGGGACACACAGGCATACCTATAATCACTGGTCTCTTCATGGAACACACAGGCATGCCTATAATCTCCGGTCTCTTCAAGGGACACACAGGCATGCCTATAATCTCCGGTCTCCTTATGGGACACACAGGCATGCCTATATTCTCGGTCTCTTCATGGGACACACAGGCATGCCTATAATCTCCGGTCTTCTCATGGGACACACAGGCATGCCTATTCTCTCCGGTCTCTTCATGGGACACACAGGCATGCCTATAATCTCCGGTCTCTTCATTGGACACAGAGGCATGCCTATAATCCGAGGTCTCTTCATGAGACACACAGGCATGCCTATAATCTCCGGTCTCTTCTTGGGACACACAGGCATGCCTATAATCTCCGGTCTCTTCATGGGATACACAAGCATGCCTATGATCTCCGGTCTCTTCATGGGACACACAGGCATGTCTATAATCTGAGGTCACTTCATGGGACACACAGGCATGCCTATAATCCGAGGTCTCTTCTTGGGACACACAGGCATGCCTATAATCTCCGGTCTCTTCATGGGACACACAGGCATGCCTATAATCTCCGGTCTCTTCATGGGACACACAGGCATGCCTATAATCTCCGGTCTTCTCATGGGACACACAGGCATGCCTATAATCTCTGGTCTCTTCATGGGACACACAGGCATGCCTATAATCTCCGGTCTCTTCATGGGGCACACAGGCATGCCAAAAATCTCTGGTCTCTTTCCGGTGATTATAGGCATGCCTGTGTGTCCCATGAAGAGACCGGAGATTATAGGCATGCCTGTGTGTCCCATGAAGAGACCGGAGATTGTGGGCATGCCTGTGTGTCCCATGAAGATACCGGAGATTATAGACATGCTTGTGTGTCCCATGAAGAGACCTCATATTATAAGCATGCCTGTGTGTCCCATGAAGAGAACTCGGATTATAGGCATGCCTGTGAGTCCCATGAAGAGACCAGAGATTATAGGCATGCCTGTGTGTCCCATGAAGAGACCGGAGATTATAGGCATGCCTCTGTGTCCCATAAAGAGACCGAAGATTATAGGCATGCTTGTGTGTCCCATGAAGAGACCGGAGATTATAGGCATGCTTGTGTGTCCCATGAAGAGATCTCAGAATATAGGCATGCCTGTGTGTCACATGAAGAAACCTCGGATTATAGGCATGCATGTGTGTCCCATGAAGAGACCGGAGATTATAGGTATGCCTGTGTGTCCCATTTAGAGACCGGAGATTATAGACATGCCTGTGTGTCCCATGAAGAAACCAGAGATTATAGGCATGCCTGTGTGTCTCATGAAGAGACCGGATATTATAGGCATGCCTGTGTGTCCAATGAAGAGACCGGAGATTATAGGCATGCCTGTGTGTCCCATGAAGAGACCGGAGATTATAGGCATGCCTGTGTGTCCCATGAAGAGACCGGAGGTTGTAGGCATGCCTGTGTATCCATGAAGAGACCGGAGATTATAGGCATGCCTGTGTGTCCCATGAAGAGACCGGAGATTATAGGCATGCCTGTGTGTCCCATGAAGAGACCGGAGATTATAGGCATGCCTGTGTGTCCCATGAAGAGACCGGAGATTGTAGGCATGCCTGTGTGTCCCATGAAGAGACCGGAGATTATAGGCATGCTTGTGTGTCCCATGAAGAGACCTCAGATTATAGGCATGCCTGTGTGTCCCATGAAGAAACCTCAGATTATAGGCATGCCTGTGTGTCCCATGAAGAGACCGGAGATTATAGGCATGCCTGTGTGTCCCATGAAGAGACCCCGGATTATAGGCATGCCTATATGTCCCATGAAGAGACTGATGATTATAGGCATGCTTGTGTGTCCCATGAAGAGATCGGAGATTATAGCATGCCTGTGTATCCATGAAGAGACCGGAGATTATAGGCATGCCTGTGTGTCCCATGAAGAGACCGAAGATTATAGGCATGCCTGTGTGTCCCATGAAGAGACCGGAGATTGTAGGCATGCCTGTGTGTCCCATGAAGAGACCGGAGATTATAGGCATGCCTGTGTGTCCCATGAAGAGACCGGAGATTATGGGCATGCCTGTGTTTCCCATGAAGAGACCGGAGATTGTAGGCATGCCTGTGTGTCCCATGAAGATACTGGAGATTATAGACATGCTTGTGTGTCCCATGAAGAGACCTCATATTATAAGCATGCCTGTGTGTCCCATGAAGAGAACTCGGATTATAGGCATGCCTGTGAGTCCCATGAAGAGACCAGAGATTATAGGCATGCCTGTGTGTCCCATGAAGAGACCGGAGATTATAGGCATGTCTCTGTGTCCCATAAAGAGACCGAAGATTATAGGCATGCTTGTGTGTCCCATGAAGAGACCGGAGATTATAGGCATGCTTGTGTGTCCCATGAAGAGATCTCAGAATATAGGCATGCCTGTGTGTCACATGAAGAAACCTCGGATTATAGGCATGCATGTGTGTCCCATGAAGAGACTGGAGATTATAGGTATGCCTGTGTGTCCCATTTAGAGACCGGAGATTATAGACATGCCTGTGTGTCCCATGAAGAAACCAGAGATTATAGGCATGCCTGTGTGTCCCATGAAGAGACTGGATATTATAGGCATGCCTGTGTGTCCCATGAAGAGACCGGAGATTATAGGCATGCCTGTGTGTCCCATGAAGAGACCGGAGATTATAGGCATGCTTGTGTGTCCCATGAAGAGACCTCAGATTATAGGCATGCCTGTGTATCCCATGAAGAAACCTCGGATTATAGGCATGCCTGTGTGTCCCATGAAGAGACCGGAGGTTGGAGGCATGCCTGTGTATCCATGAAGAGACCGGAGATTATAGGCATGCCTGTGTGTCCCATGAAGAGACCGGAGATTATAGGCATGCCTGTGTGTCCCATGAAGAGACCGAAGATTATAGGCATGCCTGTGTGTCCCATGAAGAGACCGGAGATTGTAGGCATGCCTGTGTGTCCCATGAAGAGACCTGAGATTATAGGCATGCTTGTGTGTCCCATGAAGAGACCTCAGATTATAGGCATGCCTGTGTGTCCCATGAAGAAACCTCGGATTATAGGCATGCCTGTGTGTCCCATGAAGAGACCGGAGATTATAGGCATGCCTGTGTGTCCCATGAAGAGACCCCGGATTATAGGCATGCCTATATGTCCCATGAAGAGACCGATGATTATAGGCATGCTTGTGTGTCCCATGAAGAGACCGGAGATTATAGCATGCCTGTGTATCCATGAAGAGACCGGAGATTATAGGCATGCCTGTGTGTCCCATGAAGAGACCGGAGATTATAGGCATGCCTGTGTGTCCCATGAAGAGACCGGAGATTATAGCATTGCCTGTGTGTCCCATGAAGAGACCGGAGGTTGTAGGCATGCCTGTGTATCCATGAAGAGACCGGAGATTATAGGCATGCCTGTGTGTCCCATGAAGAGACCGGAGATTATAGGCATGCCTGTGTGTCCCATGAAGAGACCGGAGATTATAGGCATGCCTGTGTGTCCCATGAAGAGACCGGAGATTGTAGGCATGCCTGTGTGTCCCATGAAGATACCGGAGATTATAGGCATGCTTGTGTGTCCCATGAAGAGACCTCAGATTATAAGCATGCCTGTGTGTCCCATGAAGAGAACTTGGATTATCGGCATGCCTGTGTGTCCCATGAAGAGACCGGAGATTATAGGCATGCCTGTGTGTCCCATGAAGAGACCTCAGATTATAGGCATGCCTGTGTGTCCCATGAAGAGATCAGAGATTTTAGGCATGCCTGTGTATCCCATGAAGAGACCGGAGATTATAGGCATGCCTCTGTGTCCCATGAAGAGACCGAAGATTATAGGCATGCTTGTGTGTCCCATGAAGAGATCTCAGATTATAGGCATGCCTGTGTGTCCCATGAAGAAACCTCGGAATATAGGCATGCATGTGTGTCCCATGAAGAGACAGGAGATTATAGGTATGCCTGTGTGTCCCATTTAGAGACCGGAGATTATAGAC
This sequence comes from Triturus cristatus, assembly GCF_964204655.1. NCBI lineage: Eukaryota > Metazoa > Chordata > Amphibia > Caudata > Salamandridae > Triturus > Triturus cristatus. The sequence goes on along the minus strand of NC_140595.1, from coordinate 465,269,022 downwards.
AGGCCTGTGTGTCCCATGAAGAGACCGGAGATTATAGGCATGCCTGTGTGTCCCATGAGAGACCTCAGATTATAGGCATGCCTGTGTGTCCCATGAAGAGACCGGAAACTATAGGCATGCCTCAGTATTCCACGGAGAGACCAAGATTATAGGCATGCCTGTGTATCCCATGAAGAGACTGAAGATTATAGGCATGCCTGTGTGTCCCATGAAGAGACCGGAGATTATAGGCATGCTTGTTTGTCCTATGAAGAGACCTCAGATTATACGCATGCCTGTGTGTCCCATGAAGGAACCTCGGATTATAGGCATGCCTGTGTGTCCCATGAAGAGACCGGAGATTATAGGCATGCCTGTGTGTCCCATGAAGAGACCTCGGATTATAGGCATGACTGCATGTCCCATGAAGAGACCGAAGATTATAGGCATGCTTGTGTGTCCCATGAAGAGACCGGAGATTATAGGCATGCCTGTGTGTCCCATGAAGAGACCGGAGATTATAGGCATGCCAGTGTGCCCCATGAAGAGACCGGAGATTGTAGGCATGCCTGTGTGTCCCATGAAGAGACCTCGGATTATAGGCATGACTGCATGTCCCATGAAGAGACCGAAGATTATAGGCATGCTTGTGTGTCCCATGAAGAGACCGGAGATTATAGGCATGCCTGTGTGTCCCATGAAGAGACCAGAGATTATAGGCATGCCTGTGTGCCCCATGAAGAGACCGGAGATTATAGGCATGCCTGTGTGTCCCATGAAGAGACCGGAGATTGTAGGCATGCCTGTGTGTCCCATGAAGATACCGGAGATTATAGGCATGCTTGTGTGTCCCATGAAGAGACCTCAGATTATAAGCATGCCTGTGTGTCCCATGAAGAGACCGGAGATTATGGGCATGCCTGTGTGTCCCATGAAGAGACCGGAGATTGTAGGCATGCCTGTGTGTCCCATGAAGATACTGGAGATTATAGACATGCTTGTGTGTCCCATGAAGAGACCGAGAATAAAGGCATGCATGTGTGTCCCATGAAGAGATCAGAGATTATAGGCATGCCTGTGTATCCCATGAAGAGACCGGAGATTATAGGCATGCCTGTGTGTCCCATGAAGAGACCTCGGATTATAGGCATGCCTGTGTGTCCCATGAAGAGACCGGAGAGAATAGGCATGCCTGTGTGTCCCATGAGGAGACCGGAGATTATAGGCATTCCTGTGTGTCCCATGAAGAGACCGAGAATAAAGGCATGCCTGTGTGTCCCATGAAGAGACCGGAGATTATAGGCATGCCTGTGTGTCCCATGAAGAGACCGGAGATTGTAGGCATGCCTGTGTGTCCCATGAAGATACTAGAGATTATAGACATGCTTGTGTGTCCCATGAAGAGACCTCAGATTATAAGCATGCCTGTGTGTCCCATGAAGAGAACTCGGATTATAGGCATGCCTGTGAGTCCCATGAAGAGACCGGAGATTATAGGCATGCCTGTGTGTCCCATGAAGAGACCGGAGATTATAGGCATGCCTCTGTGTCCCATGAAGAGACCAAAGATTATAGGCATGCTTGTGTGTCCCATGAAGAGACCGGAGATTATAGGCATGCTTGTGTGTCCCATGAAGAGATCTCCGAATATAGGCATGCCTGTGTGTCACATGAAGAAACCTCGGATTATAGGCATGCATGTGTGTCCCATGAAGAGACCGGAGATTATAGGTATGCCTGTGTGTCCCATTTAGAGACCGGAGATTATAGACAGGCCTGTGTGTCCCATGAAGAGACCGGAGATTATAGGCATGCCTGTGTGTCCCATGAGAGACCTCAGATTATAGGCATGCCTGTGTGTCCCATGAAGAGACCGGAAACTATAGGCATGCCTCTGTATCCCATGGAGAGACCAAGATTATAGGCATGCCTGTGTATCCCATGAAGAGACTGAAGATTATAGGCATGCCTGTGTGTCCCATGAAGAGACCGGAGATTATAGGCATGCTTGTGTGTCCTATGAAGAGACCTCAGATTATACGCATGCCTGTGTGTCCCATGAAGAGACCGGAGATTATAGGCATGCCTGTGAGTCCCATGAAGAGACCGGAGATTATAGGCATGCCTGTGTGTCCCATGAAGAGACCTCAGATTATAGGCATGAGTGCATGTCCCATGAAGAGACCGAAGATTATAGGCATGCTTGTGTGTCCCATGAAGAGACCGGAGATTATAGGCATGCCTGTGTGCCCCATGAAGAGACTGGAGATTATAGGCATGCCTGTGTGTCCCATGAAGAGACCGGAGATTGTAGGCATGCCTGTGTGTCCCATGAAGATACCGGAGATTATAGGCATGCTTGTGTGTCCCATGAAGAGACCTCAGATTATAAGCATGCCTGTGTGTCCCATGAAGAGAACTCTGATTATAGGCATGCCTGTGAGTCCCATGAAGAGACCAGAGATTATAGGCATGCCTGTGTGTCCCATGAAGAGACCGGAGATTATAGGCATGCCTGTGTGTCCCATGAAGAGACCGGAGATTATAGGCATGCCTCTGTGTCCCATGAAGAGACCGAAGATTATAGGCATGCTTGTGTGTCCCATGAAGAGACCGGAGATTATAGGCATGCTTGTATGTCCCATGAAGAGATCTCAGAATATAGGCATGCCTGTGTGTCACATGAAGAAACCTCAGATTATAGGCATGCATGTGTGTCCCATGAAGAGACCGGAGATTATAGGTATGCCTGGGTGTCCCATTTAGAGACCGGAGATTATAGACAGGCCTGTCTGTCCCATGAAGAGACCGGAGATTATAGGCATGCCTGTGTGTCCCATGAGAGACCTCAGATTATAGGCATGCCTGTGTGTCCCATGAAGAGACCGGAAACTATAGGCATGCCTCTGTATCCCATGGAGAGACCAAGATTATAGGCATGCCTGTGTATCCCATGAAGAGACTGAAGATTATAGGCATGCCTGTGTGTCCCATGAAGAGACCGGAGATTATAGGCATGCTTGTGTATCCTATGAAGAGACCTCAGATTATACGCATGCCTGTGTGTCCCATGAAGAGACCGGAGATTATAGGCATGCCTGTGTGTCCCATGAAGAGACCGGAGATTATAGGCATGCCTGTGTGTCCCATGAAGAGACCTCAGATTATAGGCATGACTGCATGTCCCATGAAGAGACCGAAGATTATAGGCATGCTTGTGTGTCCCATGAAGAGACCGGAGATTATAGGCATGCCTGTGTGTCCCATGAAGAGACCGGAGATTATAGGCATGCCTGTTTGCCCCATGAAGAGACTGGAGATTATAGGCATGCCTGTGTGTCCCATGAAGAGACCGGAGATTGTAGGCATGCCTGTGTGTCCCATGAAGATACCGGAGATTATAGGCATGCTTGTATGTCACATGAAGAAACCTCGGATTATAGGCATGCATGTGTGTCCCATGAAGAGACCGGAGATTATAGGTATGCCTGTGTGTCCCATTTAGAGACCGGAGATTATAGACATGCCTGTGTGTCCCATGAAGGGACCAGAGATTATAGGCATGCCTGTGTGTCCCATGAAGAGACCGGATATTATAGGCATGCCTGTGTGTCCCATGAAGAGACCAGAGAGAATAGGCATGCCTGTGTGTCCCATGAGGAGACCAGGGATTATAGGCATGCCTGTGTGTCCCATGAAGAGACCGAGAATATAGGAATGCCTATGTGTCCCATCAGGAGACCAGAGATTATAGGCATGCCTGTGTATCCCATGAAGAGACTGGAGATTATAGGCATGCCTGTGTGTCCCATGAATAGACCTTGGATTATAGGCATGCCTGTGTGTCCCATGAAGAGACCGGAAACTATAGGCATGCCTGTGTATCCCATGGAGAGACCGAGATTATAGGCATGCCTGTGTGTCCCATGAAGAGACTGAAGATTATAGGCATGCCTGTGTGTCCCATGAAGAGACCGGAGATTATAGGCATGCTTGTGTGTCCCATGAAGAGACCTCAGATTATAGGCATGCCTGTGTGTCCCATGAATAAACCTCGGATTATAGGCATGCCTGTGTGTCCCATGAAGAGACCGGAGATTATAGGCATGCCTGTGTGTCCCATGAAGAGACCCCGGATTATAGGCATGCCTATATGTCCCATGAAGAGACCGATGATTATAGGCATGCTTGTGTGTCCCATGAAGAGACCGGAGATTATAGCATGCCTGTGTATCCATGAAGAGACCGGAGATTATAGGCATGCCTGTGTGTCCCATGAAGAGACCGGAGATTATAGGCATGCCTGTGTGTCCCATGAAGAGACCGGAGATTATAGGCATGCCTGTGTGTCCCATGAAGAGACCGGAGGTTGTGGGCATGCCTGTGTATCCATGAAGAGACCGGAGATTATAGGCATGCCTGTGTGTCCCATGAAGAGACCGGAGATTATAGGCATGCCTGTGTGTCCCATGAAGAAACCGGAGATTATAGGCATGCCTGTGTGTCCCATGAAGAGACCGGAGATTGTAGGCATGCCTGTGTGTCCCATGAAGATACCGGAGATTTTTAGGCATGCTTGTGTGTCCCATGAAGAGACCTCAGATTATAAGCATGCCTGTGTGTCCCATGAAGAGAACTCGGATTATAGGCATGCCTGTGTGTCCCATGAAGAGACCGGAGATTATAGGCATGCCTGTGTGTCCCATGAAGAGACCTCGGATTATAGGCATGCCTGTGTGTCCCATGAAGAGATCAGAGATTTTAGGCATGCCTGTGTATCCCATGAAGAGACCGGAGATTAAAGGCATGCCTCTGTGTCCCATGAAGAGACCGAAGATTATAGGCATGCTTGTGTGTCCCATGAAGAGACCGGAGATTATAGGCATGCTTGTGTGTCCCATGAAGAGATCTCAGATTATAGGCATGCCTGTGTGTCCCATGAAGAAACCTCAGATTATAGGCATGCCTGTGTGTCCCATGAAGAGACCGGAGATTATAGGCATGCCTGTGTGCCCCATGAAGAGACCGGAGATTATAGGCATGCCTGTGTGTCCCATGAAGAGACCGGAGATTGTAGGCATGCCTGTGTGTCCCATGAAGAGACCAGAGAGAATAGGCATGCCTGTGTGTCCCATGAAGAGACCAGAGATTATAGGCTTGCTTGTGTGTCCCATGAAGAGACCTCAGATTATAGGCATGCCTGTGTGTCCCATTAAGAGACCTCGGATTATAGGCATGCCTGTGTGTCCCATGAAGAGACCTCGGATTATAGGCATGCCTGTGTGTCCCATGAAGAGACCTCAGATTATAGGCAGGCCTGTGTGTCGTCCCATAAAGAGACCTTTGAATATAGGCATGCCTGTGTGTCCCATGAAGAGACCGGAGATTATATGCATGCCTGTGTGTCCCATGAAGAGACCGAAGATTATAGGCATGCCTGTGTGTCCCATGAAGAGACCGGAGATTATAGGCATGCCTGTGTGTCCCATGAAGAGACCGAAGATTATAGGCATGCTGTGTGTCCCATGAAGAGACCGGAGATTATAGGCATGCTTGTGTGTCCCATGAAGAGACCTCAGATTATAGGCATGCCTGTGTGTCCCATGAAGGAACTTGGATTATAGGCATGCCTGTGAGTCCCATGAAGAGACCTCAGATTATAGGCATGCCTGTGTGTCCCATGAAGAGACCTCGGATTATAGGCATGCCTGTGTGTCCCATGAAGAGACTGGAGATTATAGGCATGCCTGTGTGTCCCATGAAGAGACAGGAGATTATAGGCATGCATGTGTGTCCCATGAAGAGACCGGAAATTATACGCATGCTTGTGAGTCCCATGAAGAGACCTCAGATTATAGGCATGCCTGTGTGTCCTATAAAGAGACCGGAGATTATAGGCTTGCCTGTGTGTCCCATGAAGAGACCGGAGATTATAGGCATGCCTGTGTGTCCCATGAAGAGACCTCGGATTATAGGCATGCCTGTGTGTCCAATGAAGAGACCGGAGATTATAGGCATGCCTGTGCGTCCCATGAAGAGACCGGATATTATAGGCATGCGTGTGTGTCCCATGAAGAGACCTCGGATTATAGTCATGCCTGTGTATCCCATGAAGAGACCTCGGATTATAGGCATACCTGTGTATCCCATGAAGAGACCTCGGATTATAGGCATGCCCGTGTGTCCCATGAAGAAACTGGAGATTATAGGCATGCCTGTGTGTCTCATGAAGAAACCTTGGATTATAGGCATGCCTGTGTGTCCCACAAAGAGACCTCGGATTATAGGCATGCCTGTGTGTCCCATGAAAAGACCGAAGATTATAGGCATGCCTGTGTCTCCCATTGAGAGACCTCGGATTATAGGCATGCCTGTGTATCCCTTGAAGAGACCTCGGATTATAGGCATGCTTGTGTGTCTCATGAAGAGACTGGAGATTAGAGGCATGCCTGTGTGTCCCATGAAGAGACCTCGGATTATAGGCATGCCTGTGTGTCCCATGAAGAGACCGGAGATTGTAGGCATGCCCGTGTGTCCCACAAAGGGACTCAAGATTGTAGGCATGCCTGTGTGTCCCATGAAGAAACTGGAGATTATAGGCATGCACGTGTGTCCCATGAAGAGACCTTGGATTATAGGCATGCCTGTGTGTCCCATGAAGAGACCTCGGATTATAGGCATGCCTGTGTGTCCCATGAAGAGACCAGATATTATAGTCATGCCTGTGTCTCCCATGTAGACACCTCGGATTATAGGCATGCCTGTGTGTCCCATGAAGAGACCTCGGATTATAGGCATGCTTTGTGTGTCCCATGAAGAGACTGGAGATTAGAGGCATGCCTGTGTGTCCCATGAAGAGACCTCGGATTATAGGCATGCCTGTGTGTCCCATGAAGAGACTGAGATTATAGGCATGCCCGTGTGTCCCATGAAGGGACCGGAGATTATAGGCATGCCTGTGTGTCCCATTAGGAGACCGGAGATTATAGGCATGCCTGTGTGTCCCATGAAAAGACTGGAGATTATAGGCATGCCTGTGTGTCCCAAAAAGAGACTGGAGATTATAGGCATGCCTGTGTGTCCCATGAAGAGACATGAGATTATAGGCATGTTTGTGAGTCCCATGAAGAGACCTCATATTATAGGCATGCCTGTGTGTCCCATGAAGAGACCGGAGATTATAGGCATGTCTGTGTGTCCCATGAAGAGACCTCGGATTATAGGCATGCCTGTGTGTCCCATGAAGAGACCTCGGATTATAGGCATGCCTGTGTGTCCAATGAAGAGACCAGAGATTATAGGCATGCCTGTGCATCCCATGAAGAGACTGGAGATTATAGGCATGCTAGTGTGTCTCATGAAGAGACCAGAGATTATAGGCATGCCTGTGTTTCCCATGAAGAGACCTCAGATTATAGGCATGCCTGTGTGTCCCATGAAGAGACCTCGGATTATAGGCATGCCTGTATGTCCCATGAAGAGATCTGAGATTATAGGCAAACCTCTGTGTCCAATGAAGAGACCGGAGATTATAGGCATGCCTGTGTGTCCCATGAAGAGACCTCAGATTATGAGCAGCCCTGTGTGTCCCATGAAGAGACTGGAGATTATAGGCATGCCTGTGTGTCTCATGAAGAGACCGGAGATTATAGGCATGCCTGTGTGTCCCACGAAGGGACCTCGGATTATAGGCATGCCTGTGTGTCCCATGAAAACACTGGAAACTATAGGCATGTCTGTGTGTCTCATGAAGAGACCGGAGATTATAGGCATGCCTGTGTGTCCCATGAAGAGACCGGAGATTATAGGCATGTCTGTGTGTCCCATGAAGAGACTGGAGATCATAGGCATGCCTGTGTGCCCCATGAAGAGACCAGAGATTATAGGCATGCCTGTGTGCCCCAGGAAGAGACCTCGGATTATAGGCATGCCTGTGTGTCCCATGAAGAGACCTCGGATTATAGGCATGCCTGTGTGGCCCATGAAGAGACCTCGGATTATAGGCATGCCTGAATGTCCCATGAAGAGACCGGAGATTATAGGCAAACCTCTGTGTCCAATGAAGAGACCGGAGATTATAGGCATGCCTGTGTGTCCCATGAAGAGACCTCAGATTATGAGCAGGCCTGTGTGTCCCATGAAGAGACCGGAGATTATATGCATGCTTGTGTGTCCCATGAAGAGACCGGAGATTATAGGCATGCCTGTGTGTCTCATGAAGAGACCGGAGATTATAGGCATGCCTGTGTGTCCCACGAAGGGACCTCGGATTATAGGCATGCCTGTGTGTCCCATGAAGACACTGGAAACTATAGGCATGTCTGTGTGTCCCATGAAGAGACCGGAGATTATAGGCATGCCTGTGTGTCCCATGAAGAGACCGGAGATTATAGGCATGTCTGTGTGTCCCATGAAGAGACTGGAGATCATAGGCATGCCTGTGTGCCCCATGAAGAGACCGGAGATTATAGGCATGCCTGTGTGCCCCAGGAAGAGACCTCGGATTATAGGCATGCCTGTGTGTCCCATGAAGAGACCTCGGATTATAGGCATGCCTGTGTGGCCCATGAAGAGACCTCGGATTATAGGCATGCCTGTATGTCCCATGAAGAGACCGGAGATTATAGGCAAACCTCTGTGTCCAATGAAGAGACCGGAGATTATAGGCATGCCTGTGTGTCCCATGAAGAGACCTCAGATTATGAGCAGGCCTGTGTGTCCCATGAAGAGACCGGAGATTATATGCATGCCTGTGTGTCCCATGAAGAGACCTCAGATTATAGGCATGCCTGTGTGTCCCATGAAGAGACCTCGGATTATAGGCATGCCTGTATGTCCCATGAAGAGATCGGAGATTATAGGCAAACCTCTGTGTCCAATGAAGAGACCAGAGATTATAGGCATGCCTGTGTGTCCCATGAAGAGACCTCAGATTATGAGCAGCCCTGTGTGTCCCATGAAGAGACTGGAGATTATAGGCATGCCTGTGTGTCTCATGAAGAGACCGGAGATTATAGGCATTCCTGTGTGTCCCACGAAGGGACCTCGGATTATAGGCATGCCTGTGTGTCCCATGAAGACACTGGAAACTATAGGCATGTCTGTGTGTCCCATGAAGAGACCGGAGATTATAGGCATGCCTGTGTGTCCCATGAAGAGACCGGAGATTATAGGCATGTCTGTGTGTCCCATGAAGAGACTGGAGATCATAGGCATGCCTGTGTGCCCCATGAAGAGATCGGAGATTATAGGCATGCCTGTGTGCCCCAGGAAGAGACCTCGGATTATAGGCATGCCTGTGTGTCCCATGAAGAGACCTCGGATTATAGGCATGCCTGTGTGGCCCATGAAGAGACCTCGGATTATAGGCATGCCTGTATGTCCCATGAAGAGACCGGAGATTATAGGCAAACCTCTGTGTCCAATGAAGAGACCGGAGATTATAGGCATGCCTGTGTGTCCCATGAAGAGACCTCAGATTATGAGCAGGCCTGTGTGTCCCATGAAGAGACCGGAGATTATATGCATGCTTGTGTGTCCCATGAAGAGACCGGAGATTATAGGCATGCCTGTGTGTCTCATGAAGAGACCGGAGATTATAGGCATGCCTGTGTGTCCCACGAAGGGACCTCGGATTATAGGCATGCCTGTGTGTCCCATGAAGACACTGGAAACTATAGGCATGTCTGTGTGTCCCATGAAGAGACCGGAGATTATAGGCATGCCTGTGTGTCCCATGAAGAGACCGGAGATTATAGGCATGTCTGTGTGTCCCATGAAGAGACTGGAGATCATAGGCATGCCTGCGTGCCCCATGAAGAGACCGGAGATTATAGGCATGCCTGTGTGCCCCAGGAAGAGACCTCGGATTATAGGCATGCCTGTGTGTCCCATGAAGAGACCTCGGATTATAGGCATGCCTGTGTGGCCCATGAAGAGACCTCGGATTATAGGCATGCCTGTATGTCCCATGAAGAGACCGGAGATTATAGGCAAACCTCTGTGTCCAATGAAGAGACTGGAGATTATAGGCATGCCTGTGTGTCCCATGAAGAGACCTCAGATTATGAGCAGGCCTGTGTGTCCCATGAAGAGACCGGAGATTATATGCATGCCTGTGTGTCCCATGAAGAGACCAGAGTTTATAGGCATGCCTGTGTGTCCCATGTAGAGACCTGAGATTATAGGTATGCCTGTGAGTCCCATGAAGAGACCGGAGATTTTAGGCATGCTTGTGTGTCCCATGAAGAGACCTCACATTATAGGCATGCCTGAGTGTCCCATGAAGAAACCAGAGATCATAGGCATGCCTGTGTGTCCCATGAAGAGACCGGAGATTATAGGCATGCCTGTGTGTCCCATGAAGAGACTGGAGATTATAGGCATGCCTGTGTGTCCCATGAAGAGACTGGAGATTATAGGCATGCCTGTGTGTCCCATGAAGAGACTGGAGATTATAGGCATGCCTGTGTGTCCCATGAAGAGACCTCGGATTATAGGCATGCCTGTGTGTCCCATGAAGAGGCTGGAGAGAATAGGCATGCCTGTGTGTCCCATGAAGAGGCCGGAGAGAATAGGCATGCCTGTGTGTCCCATGAGGAGACTGAGATTATAGGCATTCCTGTGTGTCCCATGAAGAGACCGAGAATAAAGGCATGCCTGTGTGTCCCATGAAGAGACCGGAGATTATAGGCATGCCTGTGTGTCCCATAAAGAGACCGGAGATTATAGGCATGCCTGTGTGTCCCATGAGGAGACCGAGATTATAGGCATTCCTGTGTGTCCCATGAAGAGACCGAGAATAAAGGCATGCCTGTGTGTCCCATGAAGAGACCGGAGATTATAGGCATGCCTGTGTGTCCCATGAAGAGACCGGAGATTATAGGCATGCCTGTGTGTCCCATGAAGTGACCAGTGATTATAGTTATGCCTGTGTGTCCCATTTAGAGACCGGAGATTATAGGCATGCCTGTGTGTCCCATGAAGAGACCGGAGATTATAGGCATGCCTGTATGTCTCATGAAGAGACCGGAGATTATAGGCATGCCTGTGTGTCCCATAAGGAGACCTCGGATTATAGGCATGCCTGTGTGTCCCATGAAGAGACTGGAAACTATAGGCATTCCTGTGTGTCCCATGAAGAGACCGGAGATCATAGGCATGCTTGTGTGTCCCATGAAGAGACCAGAGATCATAGGCATGCTTGTGTGTCCCATGAAGAGAACGGAGATTATAGGCATGCCTGTGTGTCCCAAGAAGAGACCGGAGATTATAGGCATGCTTGTGTGTCCCATGAAGAGACCTCAGATTATAGGCATGCCTGTGTGTCTCATGAAGAGACTGGAGATTATAGGCATGCTTGTGTGTCCCATGAAGAGACTGGAGATTATAGGCATGCTTGTGTGTCCAATGAAGAGACCGGAAACTATAGGCATGCCTGTGTGTCCCATGAAGAGACCAGAGATTATAGGCATGTTTGTGTGTCATGAAGAGACCTCAGATTATAAGTATGCCTGTGTGTCCCATGAAGAGAACTTGGATTATATGCATGCCTTTGTGTCCCATGAAGAGACCGGAGATTATAGGCATACCTATGTCCAATGAAGAGACCGGAGATTATAGGCATGCCTGTGTGTCCCATGAAGAGACCGGATATTATAGGCATGCCTGTGTGTCCCATGAAGAGACCGGAGATTATAGGCATGCCTGTGTGTCCCATGAAGAGACCGGAGATTATAGGCATGCTTGTGTATCCCATGAAGAGACCGGAAATTTTAGGCATGCCTGTGTGTCCTATGAAGAGACCTCAGAATATAGGCATGCCTGTGTGTCCCATGAAGAAACCTCGGATTATAGGCATGCCTGTGTGTCCCATGAAGAGACCAGAGATTATAGGCATGCCTGTGTGTCCCATGAAGAGACCTCGGATTATAGGCATGCCTGTATGTCCCGTGAAGAGACCAAAGATTATAGGCATGCTTGTGTGTCCCATGAAGAGACCGGAGATTATAGGCATGCCTGTGTGTCCCATGAGGAGACCGGAGATTATAGGCATGCCTGTGTGCCCCATGAAGAGACCGCAGATTATAGGTATTGCTGTGTGTCCCATTTAGAGACCGGAAATTATAGACATGCCTGTGTGTCCCATGAAGAGACTGGAGATTATAGGCATGCTTGTGTATCCCATGAAGAGACCGGAAATTATAGGCATGCCTGTGTATCCCATGAAGAGACCGGAGATTATAGGCATGCCTGTGTGTACCATGAGAGACCTCGGATTATAGGCATGCCTGTGTGTCCCGTGAAGAGACCGGAAACTATAGGCATGCCTGTGTATCCGATGGAGAGACCGAGATTATAAGCATGCCTGTATATCCCATGAAGAGACTGAAGATTATAGGCATGCCTGTGTGTCCCATGAGGAGACCGGAGATTATAGGCATGCTTGTGTGTCCTATGAAGAGACCTCAGAATATAGGCATGCCTGTGTGTCCCATGAAGAAACCTCGGATTATAGGCATGCTTGCGTGTCCCATGAAGAGACTGGAGATTATAGGCATGCCTGTGTGTCCCATGAAGAGATCTCGGATTATAGGCATGCCTGTATGTCCCATGAAGAGACCGAAGATTATAGGCATGCTTGTGTGTCCCATGAAGAGACTGGAGATTATAGGCATGCCTGTGTGTCCCATGAAGAGACCGGAGATTATAGGCATGCCTGTGTGCCCCATGAAGAGACCGGAGATTATAGGCATGCTTGTGTGTCCCATGAAGAGACCGGAGATTATAGGCATGCCTGTGTGTCCCATGAAGAGACCAGAGATTGTAGGCATGCCTGTGTGTCCCATGAAGATACCAGAGATTATAGGCATGCTTGTGTGTCCCATGAAGAGATCTCAGATTATAAGCATGCCTGTGTGTCCCATGAAGAGAACTCTGATTATAGGCATGCCTGTGTGTCCCATGAAGAGACCAGAGATTATAGGCAAGCCTGTGTGTCCCATGAAGAGTCCTCGGATGTAGGCATGCCTGTGTGTCCCATAAAGAGATCGGAGATTATAGGCATGCCTGTGTATCCCATGAAGAGACCGGAGATTATAGGCATGCCTGTGTGTCCCATGAAGAGACCGAAGATTATAGGCATGCTTGTGTGTCCCATGAAGAGACCGGAGATTATAGGCATGCCTGTGTATCCCATGAAGAAATCGGAGATTATAGGCATGCCTGTGTGTCCCATTAAGAGACCGGAGATTATCGGCATGCCTGTGTGCCCAATGAAGAGACCTCGGATTATAGGGATGCCTGGGTGTCCCATGAAGCGACCTCGGATTATAGGCATGCCTGTGTGCCCCATGAAGAGACCGGAGATTATAGTCATGCCTGTGTCCCATGAAGAGATCAGAGATTATAGGCATGCCTGTGTGTCCCATGAAGAGACTGGAGATTATAGGCATGCCTGTGTGTCCCATGAAGAGACCAGAGATTATAGGCATGCCTGTATGTCCCATGAAGAGACTGGAGATTATAGGCATGCTTGTGTGTCCCATAAAGAGACCGGAAACTACAGGCATGCCTGTGTGTCCCATGAAGAGACCAGAGATTATAGGCATGTTTGTGTGTCCCATGAAGAGACCTCAGATTATAAGCATGCCTGTGTGTCCCATGAAGAGAACTCGGATTATAGGCACGCCTTTGTGTCCCATGAAGAGACCAGAGATTATAGGCATGCCTGTGTGTCCCATGAAGAGACCTCGGATTATAGGCATGCCTGTGTGTCCCATGAAGAGACCGGAGATTATAGGCATGCCTGTGTGTCCCATGAAGAGATCAGAGATTATAGGCATGCCTGTGTGTCCCATAAAGAGACCTCGGATTATAGACATGCCTGTGTGTCCCAGGAAGAAACCTCAGATTATAGGCATGCCTGTGTGTCCCATGAAGAGACCGGAGATTATAGGTATTGCTGTGTGTCCCATTTAGAGACCGGAAATTATAGACATGCCTGTGTGTCCCATGAAGAGACTGGAGATTATAGGCATGCTTGTGTGTCCCATGAAGAGACCGGAGATTATAGGCATGCTTGTGTGTCCCATGAAGAGACCTCAGAATATAAGCATGCCTGTGTGTCTTATGAAGAGAACTCGGACTATAGGCATGCCTGTGTGTCCCATGAAGAGACCAGAGATTATAGGCATGCTTGTGTGTCCCATGAAGAGACCTCAGATTATAAGCATGCCTGTGTGTCCCATGAAGAGAACTCTGATTATAGGCATGCCTGTGTGTCCCATGAAGAGACCAGAGATTATAGGCATGCCTGTTTGTCCCATGAAGAGATCTCGGATTATAGGCATGCCTGTGTGTCCCATGAAGAGACCAGAAATTATAGGCATGCCTGTGTGTCCCATGAAGAGACCGGAGATTATAGGCATGCCTGTGTGTCCCATGAATAGACCGGAGATTATAGGCATGCCTGTGTGTCCCATGAAGAGACTGGAGATTATAGGCATGTTTGTGTGTCCCATGAAGAGACCGGAGATCATAGGCATGCCTGTGTGCCCCATGAAGAGACTGGAGATTATAGGCATGCCTGTGTGTCCCAGGAAGAGACCTCAGAAAATAGGCATGCCTGTGTGTCCCATGAAGAGACCAGAGATTTTCCGCATGCCTGTGTGCCCCATGAAGAGACCGGAGATTATAGGCATGCCTGTGTGTCCCATGAAGAGACCTCGGATTATAGGCATGCCTGTGTGTCCCAGGAAGAGACCTCAGATTATAGGCATGCCTGTGTGTCCCATGAAGAGACCGGAGATTATAGGTATTGCTGTGTGTCCCATTTAGAGACCGGAAATTATAGACATGCCTGTGTGTCCCATGAAGAGAACTCGGACTATAGGCATGCCTGTGTGTCCCATGAAGAGACCAGAGATTATAGGCATGCTTGTGTGTCCCATGAAGAGACCTCAGATTATAAGCATGCCTGTGTGTCCCATGAAGAGAACTCTGATTATAGGCATGCCTGTGTGTCCCATGAAGAGACCAGAGATTATAGGCATGCCTGTGTGTCCCATGAAGAGATCTCGGATTATAGGCATGCCTGTGTGTCCCATGAAGAGACCAGAGATTATAGGTATGCCTGTGTGTCCCATGAAGAGCCCGGAGATTATAGGCATGCCTGTGTGTCCCATGAAAAGACCGGAGATTATAGGCATGCCTGTGTGTCCCATGAAGAGACCAGAGATTTTCAGCATGCCTGTGTGCCCCATGAAGAGACCGGAGATTATAGGCATGCCTGTGTGTCCCATGAAGAGACCTCGGATTATAGGCATGCCTGTGTGTCCCATGAAGAGACCGGAGATTATGGGCATGCCTGTGTGTCCCATGAAGAGACCTTGGATTATAGGCATGCCTGTGTGTCCCATGAAGAGACCTCGGATTTTAGGCATACCTGTATGTCCCATGAAGAGACCGGAGATTATAGGCATGCCTCTGTGTCCAATGAAGAGACCGGAGATTATAGGCATGCCTGTGTGTCCCATGAAGAGACTGGAGATTATAGGCATGCCTGTGTGTCCCATGAAGAGACCGGATATAATAGGCATGCTTGTGTGTCCCATGAAGAGACCTCCGATTATAGGCATGCCTGTGTGTCCCATGAAGAAACCTCAGATTATAGGCATGCTTGTGTATCCCATGAAGAGACCGGAGATTATAGGCATGCCTGTGTGTCCCATGAAGAGACCGGATATTATAGGCATGCTTGTGTGTCCCATGAAGAGACCTCAGATTATAGGCATGCCTGTGTGTCCCATGAAGAAACCTCGGATTATAGGCATACCTGTGTATCCCATGAAGAGACCGGTGATTATAGGCATGCCTGTGTGTCCCAAGAAGAGACCGGAGATTATAGGCATAATTGTGTGTCCCATGAAGAGACCTCAGATTATAGGCATGCCTGTGTGTCTCATGAAGAGACCTTGGATTATAGGCATGCCTGTGTGTCCCATGAAGAGACCTCGGATTATAGGCATGCCTGTATGTCCCATGAAGAGACCGGAGATTATAGGCAAACCTCTGTGTCCAATGAAGAGACCGGATATTATAGGCATGCCTGTGTGTCCCATGAAGAGACCGGAGAGAATAGGCATGCCTGTGTGTCCCATGAGAAGACCGGAGATTATAGGCATGCCTGTGTGTCCCATGAAGAGACCGAGAATATATTCATGCCTGTGTGTCCCATAAGGAGACCGGAGATTATAGGCATGCCTGTGTGTCCCATGAAGAGACCGGAGATTGTAGGCATGCCTGTGTGTCCCATGAAGAGACCAGAGAGAATAGGCATGCCTGTGTGTCCCATGAAGAGACCAGAGATTATAGGCTTGCTTGTGTGTCCCATGAAGAGACCTCAGATTATAGGCATGCCTGTGTGTCCCATTAAGAGACCTCGGATTATAGGCATGCCTGTGTGTCCCATGAAGAGACCTCGGATTATAGGCATGCCTGTGTGTCCCATGAAGAGACCTCAGATTATAGGCAGGCCTGTGTGTCGTCCCATAAAGAGACCTTTGAATATAGGCATGCCTGTGTGTCCCATGAAGAGACCGGAGATTATATGCATGCCTGTGTGTCCCATGAAGAGACCGAAGATTATAGGCATGCCTGTGTGTCCCATGAAGAGACCGGAGATTATAGGCATGCCTGTGTGTCCCATGAAGAGACCGAAGATTATAGGCATGCTGTGTGTCCCATGAAGAGACCGGAGATTATAGGCATGCTTGTGTGTCCCATGAAGAGACCTCAGATTATAGGCATGCCTGTGTGTCCCATGAAGGAACTTGGATTATAGGCATGCCTGTGAGTCCCATGAAGAGACCTCAGATTATAGGCATGCCTGTGTGTCCCATGAAGAGACCTCGGATTATAGGCATGCCTGTGTGTCCCATGAAGAGACTGGAGATTATAGGCATGCCTGTGTGTCCCATGAAGAGACAGGAGATTATAGGCATGCATGTGTGTCCCATGAAGAGACCGGAAATTATACGCATGCTTGTGAGTCCCATGAAGAGACCTCAGATTATAGGCATGCCTGTGTGTCCTATAAAGAGACCGGAGATTATAGGCTTGCCTGTGTGTCCCATGAAGAGACCGGAGATTATAGGCATGCCTGTGTGTCCCATGAAGAGACCTCGGATTATAGGCATGCCTGTGTGTCCAATGAAGAGACCGGAGATTATAGGCATGCCTGTGCGTCCCATGAAGAGACCGGATATTATAGGCATGCGTGTGTGTCCCATGAAGAGACCTCGGATTATAGTCATGCCTGTGTATCCCATGAAGAGACCTCGGATTATAGGCATACCTGTGTATCCCATGAAGAGACCTCGGATTATAGGCATGCCCGTGTGTCCCATGAAGAAACTGGAGATTATAGGCATGCCTGTGTGTCTCATGAAGAAACCTTGGATTATAGGCATGCCTGTGTGTCCCACGAAGAGACCTCGGATTATAGGCATGCCTGTGTGTCCCATGAAAAGACCGAAGATTATAGGCATGCCTGTGTCTCCCATTGAGAGACCTCGGATTATAGGCATGCCTGTGTATCCCTTGAAGAGACCTCGGATTATAGGCATGCTTGTGTGTCTCATGAAGAGACTGGAGATTAGAGGCATGCCTGTGTGTCCCATGAAGAGACCTCGGATTATAGGCATGCCTGTGTGTCCCATGAAGAGACCGGAGATTGTAGGCATGCCCGTGTGTCCCACAAAGGGACTCAAGATTGTAGGCATGCCTGTGTGTCCCATGAAGAAACTGGAGATTATAGGCATGCACGTGTGTCCCATGAAGAGACCTTGGATTATAGGCATGCCTGTGTGTCCCATGAAGAGACCTCGGATTATAGGCATGCCTGTGTGTCCCATGAAGAGACCAGATATTATAGTCATGCCTGTGTCTCCCATGTAGACACCTCGGATTATAGGCATGCCTGTGTGTCCCATGAAGAGACCTCGGATTATAGGCATGCTTTGTGTGTCCCATGAAGAGACTGGAGATTAGAGGCATGCCTGTGTGTCCCATGAAGAGACCTCGGATTATAGGCATGCCTGTGTGTCCCATGAAGAGACTGAGATTATAGGCATGCCCGTGTGTCCAATGAAGGGACCGGAGATTATAGGCATGCCTGTGTGTCCCATTAGGAGACCGGAGATTATAGGCATGCCTGTGTGTCCCATGAAAAGACTGGAGATTATAGGCATGCCTGTGTGTCCCAAAAAGAGACTGGAGATTATAGGCATGCCTGTGTGTCCCATGAAGAGACATGAGATTATAGGCATGTTTGTGAGTCCCATGAAGAGACCTCATATTATAGGCATGCCTGTGTGTCCCATGAAGAGACCGGAGATTATAGGCATGTCTGTGTGTCCCATGAAGAGACCTCGGATTATAGGCATGCCTGTGTGTCCCATGAAGAGACCTCGGATTATAGGCATGCCTGTGTGTCCAATGAAGAGACCAGAGATTATAGGCATGCCTGTGCATCCCATGAAGAGACTGGAGATTATAGGCATGCTAGTGTGTCTCATGAAGAGACCAGAGATTATAGGCATGCCTGTGTTTCCCATGAAGAGACCTCAGATTATAGGCATGCCTGTGTGTCCCATGAAGAGACCTCGGATTATAGGCATGCCTGTATGTCCCATGAAGAGATCTGAGATTATAGGCAAACCTCTGTGTCCAATGAAGAGACCGGAGATTATAGGCATGCCTGTGTGTCCCATGAAGAGACCTCAGATTATGAGCAGCCCTGTGTGTCCCATGAAGAGACTGGAGATTATAGGCATGCCTGTGTGTCTCATGAAGAGACCGGAGATTATAGGCATGCCTGTGTGTCCCACGAAGGGACCTCGGATTATAGGCATGCCTGTGTGTCCCATGAAAACACTGGAAACTATAGGCATGTCTGTGTGTCCCATGAAGAGACCGGAGATTATAGGCATGCCTGTGTGTCCCATGAAGAGACCGGAGATTATAGGCATGTCTGTGTGTCCCATGAAGAGACTGGAGATCATAGGCATGCCTGTGTGCCCCATGAAGAGACCAGAGATTATAGGCATGCCTGTGTGCCCCAGGAAGAGACCTCGGATTATAGGCATGCCTGTGTGTCCCATGAAGAGACCTCGGATTATAGGCATGCCTGTGTGGCCCATGAAGAGACCTCGGATTATAGGCATGCCTGAATGTCCCATGAAGAGACCGGAGATTATAGGCAAACCTCTGTGTCCAATGAAGAGACCGGAGATTATAGGCATGCCTGTGTGTCCCATGAAGAGACCTCAGATTATGAGCAGGCCTGTGTGTCCCATGAAGAGACCGGAGATTATATGCATGCTTGTGTGTCCCATGAAGAGACCGGAGATTATAGGCATGCCTGTGTGTCTCATGAAGAGACCGGAGATTATAGGCATGCCTGTGTGTCCCACGAAGGGACCTCGGATTACAGGCATGCCTGTGTGTCCCATGAAGACACTGGAAACTATAGGCATGTCTGTGTGTCCCATGAAGAGACCGGAGATTATAGGCATGCCTGTGTGTCCCATGAAGAGACCGGAGATTATAGGCATGTCTGTGTGTCCCATGAAGAGACTGGAGATCATAGGCATGCCTGTGTGCCCCATGAAGAGACCGGAGATTATAGGCATGCCTGTGTGCCCCAGGAAGAGACCTCGGATTATAGGCATGCCTGTGTGTCCCATGAAGAGACCTCGGATTATAGGCATGCCTGTGTGGCCCATGAAGAGACCTCGGATTATAGGCATGCCTGTATGTCCCATGAAGAGACCGGAGATTATAGGCAAACCTCTGTGTCCAATGAAGAGACCGGAGATTATAGGCATGCCTGTGTGTCCCATGAAGAGACCTCAGATTATGAGCAGGCCTGTGTGTCCCATGAAGAGACCGGAGATTATATGCATGCCTGTGTGTCCCATGAAGAGACCTCAGATTATAGGCATGCCTGTGTGTCCCATGAAGAGACCTCGGATTATAGGCATGCCTGTATGTCCCATGAAGAGATCGGAGATTATAGGCAAACCTCTGTGTCCAATGAAGAGACCAGAGATTATAGGCATGCCTGTGTGTCCCATGAAGAGACCTCAGATTATGAGCAGCCCTGTGTGTCCCATGAAGAGACTGGAGATTATAGGCATGCCTGTGTGTCTCATGAAGAGACCGGAGATTATAGGCATTCCTGTGTGTCCCACGAAGGGACCTCGGATTATAGGCATGCCTGTGTGTCCCATGAAGACACTGGAAACTATAGGCATGTCTGTGTGTCCCATGAAGAGACCGGAGATTATAGGCATGCCTGTGTGTCCCATGAAGAGACCGGAGATTATAGGCATGTCTGTGTGTCCCATGAAGAGACTGGAGATCATAGGCATGCCTGTGTGCCCCATGAAGAGACCGGAGATTATAGGCATGCCTGTGTGCCCCAGGAAGAGACCTCGGATTATAGGCATGCCTGTGTGTCCCATGAAGAGACCTCGGATTATAGGCATGCCTGTGTGGCCCATGAAGAGACCTCGGATTATAGGCATGCCTGTATGTCCCATGAAGAGACCGGAGATTATAGGCAAACCTCTGTGTCCAATGAAGAGACCGGAGATTATAGGCATGCCTGTGTGTCCCATGAAGAGACCTCAGATTATGAGCAGGCCTGTGTGTCCCATGAAGAGACCGGAGATTATATGCATGCTTGTGTGTCCCATGAAGAGACCGGAGATTATAGGCATGCCTGTGTGTCTCATGAAGAGACCGGAGATTATAGGCATGCCTGTGTGTCCCACGAAGGGACCTCGGATTATAGGCATGCCTGTGTGTCCCATGAAGACACTGGAAACTATAGGCATGTCTGTGTGTCCCATGAAGAGACCGGAGATTATAGGCATGCCTGTGTGTCCCATGAAGAGACCGGAGATTATAGGCATGTCTGTGTGTCCCATGAAGAGACTGGAGATCATAGGCATGCCTGCGTGCCCCATGAAGAGACCGGAGATTATAGGCATGCCTGTGTGCCCCAGGAAGAGACCTCGGATTATAGGCATGCCTGTGTGTCCCATGAAGAGACCTCGGATTATAGGCATGCCTGTGTGGCCCATGAAGAGACCTCGGATTATAGGCATGCCTGTATGTCCCATGAAGAGACCGGAGATTATAGGCAAACCTCTGTGTCCAATGAAGAGACCGGAGATTATAGGCATGCCTGTGTGTCCCATGAAGAGACCTCAGATTATGAGCAGGCCTGTGTGTCCCATGAAGAGACCGGAGATTATATGCATGCCTGTGTGTCCCATGAAGAGACCAGAGTTTATAGGCATGCCTGTGTGTCCCATGTAGAGACCTGAGATTATAGGTATGCCTGTGAGTCCCATGAAGAGACCGGAGATTTTAGGCATGCTTGTGTGTCCCATGAAGAGACCTCACATTATAGGCATGCCTGAGTGTCCCATGAAGAAACCAGAGATCATAGGCATGCCTGTGTGTCCCATGAAGAGACCGGAGATTATAGGCATGCCTGTGTGTCCCATGAAGAGACTGGAGATTATAGGCATGCCTGTGTGTCCCATGAAGAGACTGGAGATTATAGGCATGCCTGTGTGTCCCATGAAGAGACTGGAGATTATAGGCATGCCTGTGTGTCCCATGAAGAGACCTCGGATTATAGGCATGCCTGTGTGTCCCATGAAGAGGCTGGAGAGAATAGGCATGCCTGTGTGTCCCATGAAGAGGCCGGAGAGAATAGGCATGCCTGTGTGTCCCATGAGGAGACTGAGATTATAGGCATTCCTGTGTGTCCCATGAAGAGACCGAGAATAAAGGCATGCCTGTGTGTCCCATGAAGAGACCGGAGATTATAGGCATGCCTGTGTGTCCCATAAAGAGACCGGAGATTATAGGCATGCCTGTGTGTCCCATGAGGAGACCGAGATTATAGGCATTCCTGTGTGTCCCATGAAGAGACCGAGAATAAAGGCATGCCTGTGTGTCCCATGAAGAGACCGGAGATTATAGGCATGCCTGTGTGTCCCATGAAGAGACCGGAGATTATAGGCATGCCTGTGTGTCCCATGAAGTGACCAGTGATTATAGTTATGCCTGTGTGTCCCATTTAGAGACCGGAGATTATAGGCATGCCTGTGTGTCCCATGAAGAGACCGGAGATTATAGGCATGCCTGTATGTCTCATGAAGAGACCGGAGATTATAGGCATGCCTGTGTGTCCCATAAGGAGACCTCGGATTATAGGCATGCCTGTGTGTCCCATGAAGAGACTGGAAACTATAGGCATTCCTGTGTGTCCCATGAAGAGACCGGAGATCATAGGCATGCTTGTGTGTCCCATGAAGAGACCAGAGATCATAGGCATGCTTGTGTGTCCCATGAAGAGAACGGAGATTATAGGCATGCCTGTGTGTCCCAAGAAGAGACCGGAGATTATAGGCATGCTTGTGTGTCCCATGAAGAGACCTCAGATTATAGGCATGCCTGTGTGTCTCATGAAGAGACTGGAGATTATAGGCATGCTTGTGTGTCCCATGAAGAGACTGGAGATTATAGGCATGCTTGTGTGTCCAATGAAGAGACCGGAAACTATAGGCATGCCTGTGTGTCCCATGAAGAGACCAGAGATTATAGGCATGTTTGTGTGTCATGAAGAGACCTCAGATTATAAGTATGCCTGTGTGTCCCATGAAGAGAACTTGGATTATATGCATGCCTTTGTGTCCCATGAAGAGACCGGAGATTATAGGCATACCTATGTCCAATGAAGAGACCGGAGATTATAGGCATGCCTGTGTGTCCCATGAAGAGACCGGATATTATAGGCATGCCTGTGTGTCCCATGAAGAGACCGGAGATTATAGGCATGCCTGTGTGTCCCATGAAGAGACCGGAGATTATAGGCATGCTTGTGTATCCCATGAAGAGACCGGAAATTTTAGGCATGCCTGTGTGTCCTATGAAGAGACCTCAGAATATAGGCATGCCTGTGTGTCCCATGAAGAAACCTCGGATTATAGGCATGCCTGTGTGTCCCATGAAGAGACCAGAGATTATAGGCATGCCTGTGTGTCCCATGAAGAGACCTCGGATTATAGGCATGCCTGTATGTCCCGTGAAGAGACCAAAGATTATAGGCATGCTTGTGTGTCCCATGAAGAGACCGGAGATTATAGGCATGCCTGTGTGTCCCATGAAGAGACCGGAGATTATAGGCATGCCTGTGTGCCCCATGAAGAGACCGCAGATTATAGGTATTGCTGTGTGTCCCATTTAGAGACCGGAAATTATAGACATGCCTGTGTGTCCCATGAAGAGACTGGAGATTATAGGCATGCTTGTGTATCCCATGAAGAGACCGGAAATTATAGGCATGCCTGTGTATCCCATGAAGAGACCGGAGATTATAGGCATGCCTGTGTGTACCATGAGAGACCTCGGATTATAGGCATGCCTGTGTGTCCCGTGAAGAGACCGGAAACTATAGGCATGCCTGTGTATCCGATGGAGAGACCGAGATTATAAGCATGCCTGTATATCCCATGAAGAGACTGAAGATTATAGGCATGCCTGTGTGTCCCATGAGGAGACCGGAGATTATAGGCATGCTTGTGTGTCCTATGAAGAGACCTCAGAATATAGGCATGCCTGTGTGTCCCATGAAGAAACCTCGGATTATAGGCATGCTTGCGTGTCCCATGAAGAGACTGGAGATTATAGGCATGCCTGTGTGTCCCATGAAGAGATCTCGGATTATAGGCATGCCTGTATGTCCCATGAAGAGACCGAAGATTATAGGCATGCTTGTGTGTCCCATGAAGAGACTGGAGATTATAGGCATGCCTGTGTGTCCCATGAAGAGACCGGAGATTATAGGCATGCCTGTGTGCCCCATGAAGAGACCGGAGATTATAGGCATGCTTGTGTGTCCCATGAAGAGACCGGAGATTATAGGCATGCCTGTGTGTCCCATGAAGAGACCAGAGATTGTAGGCATGCCTGTGTGTCCCATGAAGATACCAGAGATTATAGGCATGCTTGTGTGTCCCATGAAGAGATCTCAGATTATAAGCATGCCTGTGTGTCCCATGAAGAGAACTCTGATTATAGGCATGCCTGTGTGTCCCATGAAGAGACCAGAGATTATAGGCAAGCCTGTGTGTCCCATGAAGAGTCCTCGGATGTAGGCATGCCTGTGTGTCCCATAAAGAGATCGGAGATTATAGGCATGCCTGTGTATCCCATGAAGAGACCGGAGATTATAGGCATGCCTGTGTGTCCCATGAAGAGACCGAAGATTATAGGCATGCTTGTGTGTCCCATGAAGAGACCGGAGATTATAGGCATGCCTGTGTATCCCATGAAGAAATCGGAGATTATAGGCATGCCTGTGTGTCCCATTAAGAGACCGGAGATTATCGGCATGCCTGTGTGCCCAATGAAGAGACCTCGGATTATAGGGATGCCTGGGTGTCCCATGAAGCGACCTCGGATTATAGGCATGCCTGTGTGCCCCATGAAGAGACCGGAGATTATAGTCATGCCTGTGTCCCATGAAGAGATCAGAGATTATAGGCATGCCTGTGTGTCCCATGAAGAGACTGGAGATTATAGGCATGCCTGTGTGTCCCATGAAGAGACCAGAGATTATAGGCATGCCTGTATGTCCCATGAAGAGACTGGAGATTATAGGCATGCTTGTGTGTCCCATGAAGAGACCGGAAACTACAGGCATGCCTGTGTGTCCCATGAAGAGACCAGAGATTATAGGCATGTTTGTGTGTCCCATGAAGAGACCTCAGATTATAAGCATGCCTGTGTGTCCCATGAAGAGAACTCGGATTATAGGCACGCCTTTGTGTCCCATGAAGAGACCAGAGATTATAGGCATGCCTGTGTGTCCCATGAAGAGACCTCGGATTATAGGCATGCCTGTGTGTCCCATGAAGAGACCGGAGATTATAGGCATGCCTGTGTGTCCCATGAAGAGATCAGAGATTATAGGCATGCCTGTGTGTCCCATAAAGAGACCTCGGATTATAGGCATGCCTGTGTGTCCCAGGAAGAAACCTCAGATTATAGGCATGCCTGTGTGTCCCATGAAGAGACCGGAGATTATAGGTATTGCTGTGTGTCCCATTTAGAGACCGGAAATTATAGACATGCCTGTGTGTCCCATGAAGAGACTGGAGATTATAGGCATGCTTGTGTGTCCCATGAAGAGACCGGAGATTATAGGCATGCTTGTGTGTCCCATGAAGAGACCTCAGAATATAAGCATGCCTGTGTGTCTTATGAAGAGAACTCGGACTATAGGCATGCCTGTGTGTCCCATGAAGAGACCAGAGATTATAGGCATGCTTGTGTGTCCCATGAAGAGACCTCAGATTATAAGCATGCCTGTGTGTCCCATGAAGAGAACTCTGATTATAGGCATGCCTGTGTGTCCCATGAAGAGACCAGAGATTATAGGCATGCCTGTTTGTCCCATGAAGAGATCTCGGATTATAGGCATGCCTGTGTGTCCCATGAAGAGACCAGAAATTATAGGCATGCCTGTGTGTCCCATGAAGAGACCGGAGATTATAGGCATGCCTGTGTGTCCCATGAATAGACCGGAGATTATAGGCATGCCTGTGTGTCCCATGAAGAGACTGGAGATTATAGGCATGTTTGTGTGTCCCATGAAGAGACCGGAGATCATAGGCATGCCTGTGTGCCCCATGAAGAGACTGGAGATTATAGGCATGCCTGTGTGTCCCAGGAAGAGACCTCAGAAAATAGGCATGCCTGTGTGTCCCATGAAGAGACCAGAGATTTTCCGCATGCCTGTGTGCCCCATGAAGAGACCGGAGATTATAGGCATGCCTGTGTGTCCCATGAAGAGACCTCGGATTATAGGCATGCCTGTGTGTCCCAGGAAGAGACCTCAGATTATAGGCATGCCTGTGTGTCCCATGAAGAGACCGGAGATTATAGGTATTGCTGTGTGTCCCATTTAGAGACCGGAAATTATAGACATGCCTGTGTGTCCCATGAAGAGAACTCGGACTATAGGCATGCCTGTGTGTCCCATGAAGAGACCAGAGATTATAGGCATGCTTGTGTGTCCCATGAAGAGACCTCAGATTATAAGCATGCCTGTGTGTCCCATGAAGAGAACTCTGATTATAGGCATGCCTGTGTGTCCCATGAAGAGACCAGAGATTATAGGCATGCCTGTGTGTCCCATGAAGAGATCTCGGATTATAGGCATGCCTGTGTGTCCCATGAAGAGACCAGAGATTATAGGTATGCCTGTGTGTCCCATGAAGAGCCCGGAGATTATAGGCATGCCTGTGTGTCCCATGAAGAGACCGGAGATTATAGGCATGCCTGTGTGTCCCATGAAGAGACCAGAGATTTTCAGCATGCCTGTGTGCCCCATGAAGAGACCGGAGATTATAGGCATGCCTGTGTGTCCCATGAAGAGACCTCGGATTATAGGCATGCCTGTGTGTCCCATGAAGAGACCGGAGATTATGGGCATGCCTGTGTGTCCCATGAAGAGACCTTGGATTATAGGCATGCCTGTGTGTCCCATGAAGAGACCTCGGATTTTAGGCATACCTGTATGTCCCATGAAGAGACCGGAGATTATAGGCATGCCTCTGTGTCCAATGAAGAGACCGGAGATTATAGGCATGCCTGTGTGTCCCATGAAGAGACCGGATATAATAGGCATGCTTGTGTGTCCCATGAAGAGACCTCAGATTATAGGCATGCCTGTGTGTCCCATGAAGAAACCTCAGATTATAGGCATGCTTGTGTATCCCATGAAGAGACCGGAGATTATAGGCATGCCTGTGTGTCCCATGAAGAGACCGGATATTATAGGCATGCTTGTGTGTCCCATGAAGAGACCTCAGATTATAGGCATGCCTGTGTGTCCCATGAAGAAACCTCGGATTATAGGCATACCTGTGTATCCCATGAAGAGACCGGTGATTATAGGCATGCCTGTGTGTCCCAAGAAGAGACCGGAGATTATAGGCATAATTGTGTGTCCCATGAAGAGACCTCAGATTATAGGCATGCCTGTGTGTCTCATGAAGAGACCTTGGATTATAGGCATGCCTGTGTGTCCCATGAAGAGACCTCGGATTATAGGCATGCCTGTATGTCCCATGAAGAGACCGGAGATTATAGGCAAACCTCTGTGTCCAATGAAGAGACCGGATATTATAGGCATGCCTGTGTGTCCCATGAAGAGACCGGAGAGAATAGGCATGCCTGTGTGTCCCATGAGAAGACCGGAGATTATAGGCATGCCTGTGTGTCCCATGAAGAGACCGAGAATATATTCATGCCTGTGTGTCCCATAAGGAGACCGGAGATTATAGGCATGCCTGTGTGTCCCATGAAGAGACCAGAGATCATAGACATGCCTGTGTGTCCCATGAAGAGACCAGTGATTATAGGTATGCCTGTCTGTCCCATTTAGAGACCGGAAATTATAGACATGCCTGTGTGTCCCATGAAGAGACTGGAAACTATAGTCATGCCTGTGTATCCCATGGAGAGACCGAGTTTATAGGCATGCCCGTGTATCCCATGAAGGGACTGAAGATTATAGGCATGCCTGTGTGTCCCATGAGGAGACCGGAGATTATAGGCATGCCTGTGTGTCCCATGAAGACACCGGAGATTATCGGCATGCCTGTGTGCCCAATGAAGAGACCTCGGATTATAGGGATGCCTGGGTGTCCCATGAAGCGACCTCAGATTATAGGCATGCCTGTGTGTCCCATGAAGAGACCTCGGATTATAGGCATGCCTGTGTGTCCCATGAAGAGGCTGGAGAGAATAGGCATGCCTGTGTGTCCCATGAAGAGGCCGGAGAGAATAGGCATGCCTGTGTGTCCCATGAGGAGACTGAGATTATAGGCATTCCTGTGTGTCCCATGAAGAGACCGAGAATAAAGGCATGCCTGTGTGTCCCATGAAGAGACCGGAGATTATAGGCATGCCTGTGTGTCCCATAAAGAGACCGGAGATTATAGGCATGCCTGTGTGTCCCATGAGGAGACCGAGATTATAGGCATTCCTGTGTGTCCCATGAAGAGACCGAGAATAAAGGCATGCCTGTGTGTCCCATGAAGAGACCGGAGATTATAGGCATGCCTGTGTGTCCCATGAAGAGACCGGAGATTATAGGCATGCCTGTGTGTCCCATGAAGTGACCAGTGATTATAGTTATGCCTGTGTGTCCCATTTAGAGACCGGAGATTATAGGCATGCCTGTGTGTCCCATGAAGAGACCGGAGATTATAGGCATGCCTGTATGTCTCATGAAGAGACCGGAGATTATAGGCATGCCTGTGTGTCCCATAAGGAGACCTCGGATTATAGGCATGCCTGTGTGTCCCATGAAGAGACTGGAAACTATAGGCATTCCTGTGTGTCCCATGAAGAGACCGGAGATCATAGGCATGCTTGTGTGTCCCATGAAGAGACCAGAGATCATAGGCATGCTTGTGTGTCCCATGAAGAGAACGGAGATTATAGGCATGCCTGTGTGTCCCAAGAAGAGACCGGAGATTATAGGCATGCTTGTGTGTCCCATGAAGAGACCTCAGATTATAGGCATGCCTGTGTGTCTCATGAAGAGACTGGAGATTATAGGCATGCTTGTGTGTCCCATGAAGAGACTGGAGATTATAGGCATGCTTGTGTGTCCAATGAAGAGACCGGAAACTATAGGCATGCCTGTGTGTCCCATGAAGAGACCAGAGATTATAGGCATGTTTGTGTGTCATGAAGAGACCTCAGATTATAAGTATGCCTGTGTGTCCCATGAAGAGAACTTGGATTATATGCATGCCTTTGTGTCCCATGAAGAGACCGGAGATTATAGGCATACCTATGTCCAATGAAGAGACCGGAGATTATAGGCATGCCTGTGTGTCCCATGAAGAGACCGGATATTATAGGCATGCCTGTGTGTCCCATGAAGAGACCGGAGATTATAGGCATGCCTGTGTGTCCCATGAAGAGACCGGAGATTATAGGCATGCTTGTGTATCCCATGAAGAGACCGGAAATTTTAGGCATGCCTGTGTGTCCTATGAAGAGACCTCAGAATATAGGCATGCCTGTGTGTCCCATGAAGAAACCTCGGATTATAGGCATGCCTGTGTGTCCCATGAAGAGACCAGAGATTATAGGCATGCCTGTGTGTCCCATGAAGAGACCTCGGATTATAGGCATGCCTGTATGTCCCGTGAAGAGACCAAAGATTATAGGCATGCTTGTGTGTCCCATGAAGAGACCGGAGATTATAGGCATGCCTGTGTGTCCCATGAAGAGACCGGAGATTATAGGCATGCCTGTGTGCCCCATGAAGAGACCGCAGATTATAGGTATTGCTGTGTGTCCCATTTAGAGACCGGAAATTATAGACATGCCTGTGTGTCCCATGAAGAGACTGGAGATTATAG
This sequence comes from Triturus cristatus, assembly GCF_964204655.1. Lineage (NCBI taxonomy): Eukaryota > Metazoa > Chordata > Amphibia > Caudata > Salamandridae > Triturus > Triturus cristatus. Next base: position 465,239,509 of record NC_140595.1, on the reverse strand, counting down.
GCATGCTTGTGTATCCCATGAAGAGACCGGAAATTATAGGCATGCCTGTGTATCCCATGAAGAGACCGGAGATTATAGGCATGCCTGTGTGTACCATGAGAGACCTCGGATTATAGGCATGCCTGTGTGTCCCGTGAAGAGACCGGAAACTATAGGCATGCCTGTGTATCCGATGGAGAGACCGAGATTATAAGCATGCCTGTATATCCCATGAAGAGACTGAAGATTATAGGCATGCCTGTGTGTCCCATGAGGAGACCGGAGATTATAGGCATGCTTGTGTGTCCTATGAAGAGACCTCAGAATATAGGCATGCCTGTGTGTCCCATGAAGAAACCTCGGATTATAGGCATGCTTGCGTGTCCCATGAAGAGACTGGAGATTATAGGCATGCCTGTGTGTCCCATGAAGAGATCTCGGATTATAGGCATGCCTGTATGTCCCATGAAGAGACCGAAGATTATAGGCATGCTTGTGTGTCCCATGAAGAGACTGGAGATTATAGGCATGCCTGTGTGTCCCATGAAGAGACCGGAGATTATAGGCATGCCTGTGTGCCCCATGAAGAGACCGGAGATTATAGGCATGCTTGTGTGTCCCATGAAGAGACCGGAGATTATAGGCATGCCTGTGTGTCCCATGAAGAGACCAGAGATTGTAGGCATGCCTGTGTGTCCCATGAAGATACCAGAGATTATAGGCATGCTTGTGTGTCCCATGAAGAGATCTCAGATTATAAGCATGCCTGTGTGTCCCATGAAGAGAACTCTGATTATAGGCATGCCTGTGTGTCCCATGAAGAGACCAGAGATTATAGGCAAGCCTGTGTGTCCCATGAAGAGTCCTCGGATGTAGGCATGCCTGTGTGTCCCATAAAGAGATCGGAGATTATAGGCATGCCTGTGTATCCCATGAAGAGACCGGAGATTATAGGCATGCCTGTGTGTCCCATGAAGAGACCGAAGATTATAGGCATGCTTGTGTGTCCCATGAAGAGACCGGAGATTATAGGCATGCCTGTGTATCCCATGAAGAAATCGGAGATTATAGGCATGCCTGTGTGTCCCATTAAGAGACCGGAGATTATCGGCATGCCTGTGTGCCCAATGAAGAGACCTCGGATTATAGGGATGCCTGGGTGTCCCATGAAGCGACCTCGGATTATAGGCATGCCTGTGTGCCCCATGAAGAGACCGGAGATTATAGTCATGCCTGTGTCCCATGAAGAGATCAGAGATTATAGGCATGCCTGTGTGTCCCATGAAGAGACTGGAGATTATAGGCATGCCTGTGTGTCCCATGAAGAGACCAGAGATTATAGGCATGCCTGTATGTCCCATGAAGAGACTGGAGATTATAGGCATGCTTGTGTGTCCCATGAAGAGACCGGAAACTACAGGCATGCCTGTGTGTCCCATGAAGAGACCAGAGATTATAGGCATGTTTGTGTGTCCCATGAAGAGACCTCAGATTATAAGCATGCCTGTGTGTCCCATGAAGAGAACTCGGATTATAGGCACGCCTTTGTGTCCCATGAAGAGACCAGAGATTATAGGCATGCCTGTGTGTCCCATGAAGAGACCTCGGATTATAGGCATGCCTGTGTGTCCCATGAAGAGACCGGAGATTATAGGCATGCCTGTGTGTCCCATGAAGAGATCAGAGATTATAGGCATGCCTGTGTGTCCCATAAAGAGACCTCGGATTATAGGCATGCCTGTGTGTCCCAGGAAGAAACCTCAGATTATAGGCATGCCTGTGTGTCCCATGAAGAGACCGGAGATTATAGGTATTGCTGTGTGTCCCATTTAGAGACCGGAAATTATAGACATGCCTGTGTGTCCCATGAAGAGACTGGAGATTATAGGCATGCTTGTGTGTCCCATGAAGAGACCGGAGATTATAGGCATGCTTGTGTGTCCCATGAAGAGACCTCAGAATATAAGCATGCCTGTGTGTCTTATGAAGAGAACTCGGACTATAGGCATGCCTGTGTGTCCCATGAAGAGACCAGAGATTATAGGCATGCTTGTGTGTCCCATGAAGAGACCTCAGATTATAAGCATGCCTGTGTGTCCCATGAAGAGAACTCTGATTATAGGCATGCCTGTGTGTCCCATGAAGAGACCAGAGATTATAGGCATGCCTGTTTGTCCCATGAAGAGATCTCGGATTATAGGCATGCCTGTGTGTCCCATGAAGAGACCAGAAATTATAGGCATGCCTGTGTGTCCCATGAAGAGACCGGAGATTATAGGCATGCCTGTGTGTCCCATGAATAGACCGGAGATTATAGGCATGCCTGTGTGTCCCATGAAGAGACTGGAGATTATAGGCATGTTTGTGTGTCCCATGAAGAGACCGGAGATCATAGGCATGCCTGTGTGCCCCATGAAGAGACTGGAGATTATAGGCATGCCTGTGTGTCCCAGGAAGAGACCTCAGAAAATAGGCATGCCTGTGTATCCCATGAAGAGACCGGAGATTATAGGCATGCCTGTGTGTCCCATGAAGAGACCGGATATTATAGGCATGCTTGTGTGTCCCATGAAGAGACCTCAGATTATAGGCATGCCTGTGTGTCCCATGAAGAAACCTCGGATTATAGGCATACCTGTGTATCCCATGAAGAGACCGGTGATTATAGGCATGCCTGTGTGTCCCAAGAAGAGACCGGAGATTATAGGCATAATTGTGTGTCCCATGAAGAGACCTCAGATTATAGGCATGCCTGTGTGTCTCATGAAGAGACCTTGGATTATAGGCATGCCTGTGTGTCCCATGAAGAGACCTCGGATTATAGGCATGCCTGTATGTCCCATGAAGAGACCGGAGATTATAGGCAAACCTCTGTGTCCAATGAAGAGACCGGATATTATAGGCATGCCTGTGTGTCCCATGAAGAGACCGGAGAGAATAGGCATGCCTGTGTGTCCCATGAGAAGACCGGAGATTATAGGCATGCCTGTGTGTCCCATGAAGAGACCGAGAATATATTCATGCCTGTGTGTCCTATAAGGAGACCGGAGATTATAGGCATGCCTGTGTGTCCCATGAAGAGACCAGAGATCATAGACATGCCTGTGTGTCCCATGAAGAGACCAGTGATTATAGGTATGCCTGTCTGTCCCATTTAGAGACCGGAAATTATAGACATGCCTGTGTGTCCCATGAAGAGACTGGAAACTATAGTCATGCCTGTGTATCCCATGGAGAGACCGAGTTTATAGGCATGCCCGTGTATCCCATGAAGGGACTGAAGATTATAGGCATGCCTGTGTGTCCCATGAGGAGACCGGAGATTATAGGCATGCCTGTGTGTCCCATGAAGACACCGGAGATTATCGGCATGCCTGTGTGCCCAATGAAGAGACCTCGGATTATAGGGATGCCTGGGTGTCCCATGAAGCGACCTCAGATTATAGGCATGCCTGTGTGTCCCATGAAGAGACCTCGGATTATAGGCATGCCTGTGTGTCCCATGAAGAGGCTGGAGAGAATAGGCATGCCTGTGTGTCCCATGAAGAGGCCGGAGAGAATAGGCATGCCTGTGTGTCCCATGAGGAGACTGAGATTATAGGCATTCCTGTGTGTCCCATGAAGAGACCGAGAATAAAGGCATGCCTGTGTGTCCCATGAAGAGACCGGAGATTATAGGCATGCCTGTGTGTCCCATAAAGAGACCGGAGATTATAGGCATGCCTGTGTGTCCCATGAGGAGACCGAGATTATAGGCATTCCTGTGTGTCCCATGAAGAGACCGAGAATAAAGGCATGCCTGTGTGTCCCATGAAGAGACCGGAGATTATAGGCATGCCTGTGTGTCCCATGAAGAGACCGGAGATTATAGGCATGCCTGTGTGTCCCATGAAGTGACCAGTGATTATAGTTATGCCTGTGTGTCCCATTTAGAGACCGGAGATTATAGGCATGCCTGTGTGTCCCATGAAGAGACCGGAGATTATAGGCATGCCTGTATGTCTCATGAAGAGACCGGAGATTATAGGCATGCCTGTGTGTCCCATAAGGAGACCTCGGATTATAGGCATGCCTGTGTGTCCCATGAAGAGACTGGAAACTATAGGCATTCCTGTGTGTCCCATGAAGAGACCGGAGATCATAGGCATGCTTGTGTGTCCCATGAAGAGACCAGAGATCATAGGCATGCTTGTGTGTCCCATGAAGAGAACGGAGATTATAGGCATGCCTGTGTGTCCCAAGAAGAGACCGGAGATTATAGGCATGCTTGTGTGTCCCATGAAGAGACCTCAGATTATAGGCATGCCTGTGTGTCTCATGAAGAGACTGGAGATTATAGGCATGCTTGTGTGTCCCATGAAGAGACTGGAGATTATAGGCATGCTTGTGTGTCCAATGAAGAGACCGGAAACTATAGGCATGCCTGTGTGTCCCATGAAGAGACCAGAGATTATAGGCATGTTTGTGTGTCATGAAGAGACCTCAGATTATAAGTATGCCTGTGTGTCCCATGAAGAGAACTTGGATTATATGCATGCCTTTGTGTCCCATGAAGAGACCGGAGATTATAGGCATACCTATGTCCAATGAAGAGACCGGAGATTATAGGCATGCCTGTGTGTCCCATGAAGAGACCGGATATTATAGGCATGCCTGTGTGTCCCATGAAGAGACCGGAGATTATAGGCATGCCTGTGTGTCCCATGAAGAGACCGGAGATTATAGGCATGCTTGTGTATCCCATGAAGAGACCGGAAATTTTAGGCATGCCTGTGTGTCCTATGAAGAGACCTCAGAATATAGGCATGCCTGTGTGTCCCATGAAGAAACCTCGGATTATAGGCATGCCTGTGTGTCCCATGAAGAGACCAGAGATTATAGGCATGCCTGTGTGTCCCATGAAGAGACCTCGGATTATAGGCATGCCTGTATGTCCCGTGAAGAGACCAAAGATTATAGGCATGCTTGTGTGTCCCATGAAGAGACCGGAGATTATAGGCATGCCTGTGTGTCCCATGAAGAGACCGGAGATTATAGGCATGCCTGTGTGCCCCATGAAGAGACCGCAGATTATAGGTATTGCTGTGTGTCCCATTTAGAGACCGGAAATTATAGACATGCCTGTGTGTCCCATGAAGAGACTGGAGATTATAGGCATGCTTGTGTATCCCATGAAGAGACCGGAAATTATAGGCATGCCTGTGTATCCCATGAAGAGACCGGAGATTATAGGCATGCCTGTGTGTACCATGAGAGACCTCGGATTATAGGCATGCCTGTGTGTCCCGTGAAGAGACCGGAAACTATAGGCATGCCTGTGTATCCGATGGAGAGACCGAGATTATAAGCATGCCTGTATATCCCATGAAGAGACTGAAGATTATAGGCATGCCTGTGTGTCCCATGAGGAGACCGGAGATTATAGGCATGCTTGTGTGTCCTATGAAGAGACCTCAGAATATAGGCATGCCTGTGTGTCCCATGAAGAAACCTCGGATTATAGGCATGCTTGCGTGTCCCATGAAGAGACTGGAGATTATAGGCATGCCTGTGTGTCCCATGAAGAGATCTCGGATTATAGGCATGCCTGTATGTCCCATGAAGAGACCGAAGATTATAGGCATGCTTGTGTGTCCCATGAAGAGACTGGAGATTATAGGCATGCCTGTGTGTCCCATGAAGAGACCGGAGATTATAGGCATGCCTGTGTGCCCCATGAAGAGACCGGAGATTATAGGCATGCTTGTGTGTCCCATGAAGAGACCGGAGATTATAGGCATGCCTGTGTGTCCCATGAAGAGACCAGAGATTGTAGGCATGCCTGTGTGTCCCATGAAGATACCAGAGATTATAGGCATGCTTGTGTGTCCCATGAAGAGATCTCAGATTATAAGCATGCCTGTGTGTCCCATGAAGAGAACTCTGATTATAGGCATGCCTGTGTGTCCCATGAAGAGACCAGAGATTATAGGCAAGCCTGTGTGTCCCATGAAGAGTCCTCGGATGTAGGCATGCCTGTGTGTCCCATAAAGAGATCGGAGATTATAGGCATGCCTGTGTATCCCATGAAGAGACCGGAGATTATAGGCATGCCTGTGTGTCCCATGAAGAGACCGAAGATTATAGGCATGCTTGTGTGTCCCATGAAGAGACCGGAGATTATAGGCATGCCTGTGTATCCCATGAAGAAATCGGAGATTATAGGCATGCCTGTGTGTCCCATTAAGAGACCGGAGATTATCGGCATGCCTGTGTGCCCAATGAAGAGACCTCGGATTATAGGGATGCCTGGGTGTCCCATGAAGCGACCTCGGATTATAGGCATGCCTGTGTGCCCCATGAAGAGACCGGAGATTATAGTCATGCCTGTGTCCCATGAAGAGATCAGAGATTATAGGCATGCCTGTGTGTCCCATGAAGAGACTGGAGATTATAGGCATGCCTGTGTGTCCCATGAAGAGACCAGAGATTATAGGCATGCCTGTATGTCCCATGAAGAGACTGGAGATTATAGGCATGCTTGTGTGTCCCATGAAGAGACCGGAAACTACAGGCATGCCTGTGTGTCCCATGAAGAGACCAGAGATTATAGGCATGTTTGTTTGTCCCATGAAGAGACCTCAGATTATAAGCATGCCTGTGTGTCCCATGAAGAGAACTCGGATTATAGGCACGCCTTTGTGTCCCATGAAGAGACCAGAGATTATAGGCATGCCTGTGTGTCCCATGAAGAGACCTCGGATTATAGGCATGCCTGTGTGTCCCATGAAGAGACCGGAGATTATAGGCATGCCTGTGTGTCCCATGAAGAGATCAGAGATTATAGGCATGCCTGTGTGTCCCATAAAGAGACCTCGGATTATAGGCATGCCTGTGTGTCCCAGGAAGAAACCTCAGATTATAGGCATGCCTGTGTGTCCCATGAAGAGACCGGAGATTATAGGTATTGCTGTGTGTCCCATTTAGAGACCGGAAATTATAGACATGCCTGTGTGTCCCATGAAGAGACTGGAGATTATAGGCATGCTTGTGTGTCCCATGAAGAGACCGGAGATTATAGGCATGCTTGTGTGTCCCATGAAGAGACCTCAGAATATAAGCATGCCTGTGTGTCTTATGAAGAGAACTCGGACTATAGGCATGCCTGTGTGTCCCATGAAGAGACCAGAGATTATAGGCATGCTTGTGTGTCCCATGAAGAGACCTCAGATTATAAGCATGCCTGTGTGTCCCATGAAGAGAACTCTGATTATAGGCATGCCTGTGTGTCCCATGAAGAGACCAGAGATTATAGGCATGCCTGTTTGTCCCATGAAGAGATCTCGGATTATAGGCATGCCTGTGTGTCCCATGAAGAGACCAGAAATTATAGGCATGCCTGTGTGTCCCATGAAGAGACCGGAGATTATAGGCATGCCTGTGTGTCCCATGAATAGACCGGAGATTATAGGCATGCCTGTGTGTCCCATGAAGAGACTGGAGATTATAGGCATGTTTGTGTGTCCCATGAAGAGACCGGAGATCATAGGCATGCCTGTGTGCCCCATGAAGAGACTGGAGATTATAGGCATGCCTGTGTGTCCCAGGAAGAGACCTCAGAAAATAGGCATGCCTGTGTGTCCCATGAAGAGACCAGAGATTTTCCGCATGCCTGTGTGCCCCATGAAGAGACCGGAGATTATAGGCATGCCTGTGTGTCCCATGAAGAGACCTCGGATTATAGGCATGCCTGTGTGTCCCAGGAAGAGACCTCAGATTATAGGCATGCCTGTGTGTCCCATGAAGAGACCGGAGATTATAGGTATTGCTGTGTGTCCCATTTAGAGACCGGAAATTATAGACATGCCTGTGTGTCCCATGAAGAGAACTCGGACTATAGGCATGCCTGTGTGTCCCATGAAGAGACCAGAGATTATAGGCATGCTTGTGTGTCCCATGAAGAGACCTCAGATTATAAGCATGCCTGTGTGTCCCATGAAGAGAACTCTGATTATAGGCATGCCTGTGTGTCCCATGAAGAGACCAGAGATTATAGGCATGCCTGTGTGTCCCATGAAGAGATCTCGGATTATAGGCATGCCTGTGTGTCCCATGAAGAGACCAGAGATTATAGGTATGCCTGTGTGTCCCATGAAGAGCCCGGAGATTATAGGCATGCCTGTGTGTCCCATGAAGAGACCGGAGATTATAGGCATGCCTGTGTGTCCCATGAAGAGACCAGAGATTTTCGGCATGCCTGTGTGCCCCATGAAGAGACCGGAGATTATAGGCATGCCTGTGTGTCCCATGAAGAGACCTCGGATTATAGGCATGCCTGTGTGTCCCATGAAGAGACCGGAGATTATGGGCATGCCTGTGTGTCCCATGAAGAGACCTTGGATTATAGGCATGCCTGTGTGTCCCATGAAGAGACCTCGGATTTTAGGCATACCTGTATGTCCCATGAAGAGACCGGAGATTATAGGCATGCCTCTGTGTCCAATGAAGAGACCGGAGATTATAGGCATGCCTGTGTGTCCCATGAAGAGACCGGATATAATAGGCATGCTTGTGTGTCCCATGAAGAGACCTCAGATTATAGGCATGCCTGTGTGTCCCATGAAGAAACCTCAGATTATAGGCATGCTTGTGTATCCCATGAAGAGACCGGAGATTATAGGCATGCCTGTGTGTCCCATGAAGAGACCGGATATTATAGGCATGCTTGTGTGTCCCATGAAGAGACCTCAGATTATAGGCATGCCTGTGTGTCCCATGAAGAAACCTCGGATTATAGGCATACCTGTGTATCCCATGAAGAGACCGGTGATTATAGGCATGCCTGTGTGTCCCAAGAAGAGACCGGAGATTATAGGCATAATTGTGTGTCCCATGAAGAGACCTCAGATTATAGGCATGCCTGTGTGTCTCATGAAGAGACCTTGGATTATAGGCATGCCTGTGTGTCCCATGAAGAGACCTCGGATTATAGGCATGCCTGTATGTCCCATGAAGAGACCGGAGATTATAGGCAAACCTCTGTGTCCAATGAAGAGACCGGATATTATAGGCATGCCTGTGTGTCCCATGAAGAGACCGGAGAGAATAGGCATGCCTGTGTGTCCCATGAGAAGACCGGAGATTATAGGCATGCCTGTGTGTCCCATGAAGAGACCGAGAATATATTCATGCCTGTGTGTCCCATAAGGAGACCGGAGATTATAGGCATGCCTGTGTGTCCCATGAAGAGACCAGAGATCATAGACATGCCTGTGTGTCCCATGAAGAGACCAGTGATTATAGGTATGCCTGTCTGTCCCATTTAGAGACCGGAAATTATAGACATGCCTGTGTGTCCCATGAAGAGACTGGAAACTATAGTCATGCCTGTGTATCCCATGGAGAGACCGAGTTTATAGGCATGCCCGTGTATCCCATGAAGGGACTGAAGATTATAGGCATGCCTGTGTGTCCCATGAGGAGACCGGAGATTATAGGCATGCCTGTGTGTCCCATGAAGACACCGGAGATTATCGGCATGCCTGTGTGCCCAATGAAGAGACCTCGGATTATAGGGATGCCTGGGTGTCCCATGAAGCGACCTCAGATTATAGGCATGCCTGTGTGTCCCATGAAGAGACTAGAGATTATAGGCATGCCTGTGTGTCCCATGAAGAGACCAGAGATTATAGGCATGCCTGTATGTCCCATGAAGAGACTGGAGATTATAGGCATGCCTCTGTGTCCAATGAAGAGATTGGAGATTATAGGCATGCCTGTGTGTCCCATGAAGAGACTGGAGATTATAGGCATGCTTGTGTGTCCCATGAAGAGACCGGAAACTATAGGCATGCCTGTGTGTCCCATGAAGAGACCAGAGATTATAGGCATGTTTGTGTGTCCCATGAAGAGACCTCAGATTATAAGCATGCCTGTGTGTCCCATGAAGAGAACTCGGATTATAGGCATGCCTTTGTGTCCCATGAAGAGACCAGAGATTATAGGCATGCCTGTGTGTCCCATGAAGAGACCTCAGATTATAGGCATGCCTGTGTGTCCCATGAAGAGACCGGAGATTATAGGCATGCCTGTGTGTCCCATGAAGAGATCAGAGATTATAGGCATGCCTGTGTGTCCCATGAAGAGACCTCGGATTATAGGCATGCCTGTGTGTCCCAGGAAGAGACCTCAGATTATAGGCATGCCTGTGTGTCCCATGAAGAGACCGGAGATTATAGGTATTGCTGTGTGTCCCATTTAGAGACCAGAAATTATAGACATGCCTGTGTGTCCCATGAAGAGACTGGAGATTATAGGCATGCTTGGGTGTCCCATGAAGAGACCGGAGATTATAGGCAAGCCTGTGTGTCCCATGAAGAGTCCTCGGATGTAGGCATGCCTGTGTGTCCCATAAAGAGATCGGAGATTATAGGCATGCCTGTGTATCCCATGAAGAGACCAGAGATTATAGGCATGCCTGTGTGTCCCATGAAGAGACCGAAGATTATAGGCATGCTCGTGTGTCCCATGAAGAGACCGGAGATTATAGGCATGCCTGTGTATCCCATGAAGAAATCGGAGATTATAGGCATGCCTGTGTGTCCCATTAAGAGACCGGAGATTATCGGCATGCCTGTGTGCCCAATGAAGAGACCTCGGATTATAGGGATGCCTGGGTGTCCCATGAAGCGACCTCGGATTATAGGCATGCCTGTGTGCCCCATGAAGAGACCGGAGATTATAGTCATGCCTGTGTCCCATGAAGAGATCAGAGATTATAGGCATGCCTGTGTGTCCCATGAAGAGACTGGAGATTATAGGCATGCCTGTGTGTCCCATGAAGAGACCAGAGATTATAGGCATGCCTGTATGTCCCATGAAGAGACTGGAGATTATAGGCATGCTTGTGTGTCCCATGAAGAGACCGGAAACTACAGGCATGCCTGTGTGTCCCATGAAGAGACCAGAGATTATAGGCATGTTTGTGTGTCCCATGAAGAGACCTCAGATTATAAGCATGCCTGTGTGTCCCATGAAGAGAACTCGGATTATAGGCACGCCTTTGTGTCCCATGAAGAGACCAGAGATTATAGGCATGCCTGTGTGTCCCATGAAGAGACCTCGGATTATAGGCATGCCTGTGTGTCCCATGAAGAGACCGGAGATTATAGGCATGCCTGTGTGTCCCATGAAGAGGTCAGAGATTATAGGCATGCCTGTGTGTCCCATAAAGAGACCTCGGATTATAGGCATGCCTGTGTGTCCCAGGAAGAAACCTCAGATTATAGGCATGCCTGTGTGTCCCATGAAGAGACCGGAGATTATAGGTATTGATGTGTGTCCCATTTAGAGACCGGAAATTATAGACATGCCTGTGTGTCCCATGAAGAGACTGGAGATTATAGGCATGCTTGTGTGTCCCATGAAGAGACCGGAGATTATAGGCATGCTTGTGTGTCCCATGAAGAGACCTCAGAATATAAGCATGCCTGTGTGTCTTATGAAGAGAACTCGGACTATAGGCATGCCTGTGTGTCCCATGAAGAGACCAGAGATTATAGGCATGCTTGTGTGTCCCATGAAGAGACCTCAGATTATAAGCATGCCTGTGTGTCCCATGAAGAGAACTCTGATTATAGGCATGCCTGTGTGTCCCATGAAGAGACCAGAGATTATAGGCATGCCTGTGTGTCCCATGAAGAGATCTCGGATTATAGGCATGCCTGTGTGTCCCATGAAGAGACCAGAGATTATAGGCATGCCTGTGTGTCCCATGAAGAGACCGGAGATTATAGGCATGCCTGTGTGTCCCATGAATAGACCGGAGATTATAGGCATGCCTGTGTGTCCCATGAAGAGACTGGAGATTATAGGCATGTTTGTGTGTCCCATGAAGAGACCGGAGATCATAGGCATGCCTGTGTGCCCCATGAAGAGACTGGAGATTATAGGCATGCCTGTGTGTCCCAGGAAGAGACCTCAGAAAATAGGCATGCCTGTGTGTCCCATGAAGAGACCAGAGATTTTCCGCATGCCTGTGTGCCCCATGAAGAGACCGGAGATTATAGGCATGCCTGTGTGTCCCATGAAGAGACCTCGGATTATAGGCATGCCTGTGTGTCCCAGGAAGAGACCTCAGATTATAGGCATGCCTGTGTGTCCCATGAAGAGACCGGAGATTATAGGTATTGCTGTGTGTCCCATTTAGAGACCGGAAATTATAGACATGCCTGTGTGTCCCATGAAGAGAACTCGGACTATAGGCATGCCTGTGTGTCCCATGAAGAGACCAGAGATTATAGGCATGCTTGTGTGTCCCATGAAGAGACCTCAGATTATAAGCATGCCTGTGTGTCCCATGAAGAGAACTCTGATTATAGGCATGCCTGTGTGTCCCATGAAGAGACCAGAGATTATAGGCATGCCTGTGTGTCCCATGAAGAGACCTCAGAATATAAGCATGCCTGTGTGTCTTATGAAGAGAACTCGGACTATAGGCATGCCTGTGTGTCCCATGAAGAGACCAGAGATTATAGGCATGCTTGTGTGTCCCATGAAGAGACCTCAGATTATAAGCATGCCTGTGTGTCCCATGAAGAGAACTCTGATTATAGGCATGCCTGTGTGTCCCATGAAGAGACCAGAGATTATAGGCATGCCTGTGTGTCCCATGAAGAGATCTCGGATTATAGGCATGCCTGTGTGTCCCATGAAGAGACCAGAGATTATAGGCATGCCTGTGTGTCCCATGAAGAGACCGGAGATTATAGGCATGCCTGTGTGTCCCATGAATAGACCGGAGATTATAGGCATGCCTGTGTGTCCCATGAAGAGACTGGAGATTATAGGCATGTTTGTGTGTCCCATGAAGAGACCGGAGATCATAGGCATGCCTGTGTGCCCCATGAAGAGACTGGAGATTATAGGCATGCCTGTGTGTCCCAGGAAGAGACCTCAGAAAATAGGCATGCCTGTGTGTCCCATGAAGAGACCAGAGATTTTCCGCATGCCTGTGTGCCCCATGAAGAGACCGGAGATTATAGGCATGCCTGTGTGTCCCATGAAGAGACCTCGGATTATAGGCATGCCTGTGTGTCCCAGGAAGAGACCTCAGATTATAGGCATGCCTGTGTGTCCCATGAAGAGACCGGAGATTATAGGTATTGCTGTGTGTCCCATTTAGAGACCGGAAATTATAGACATGCCTGTGTGTCCCATGAAGAGAACTCGGACTATAGGCATGCCTGTGTGTCCCATGAAGAGACCAGAGATTATAGGCATGCTTGTGTGTCCCATGAAGAGACCTCAGATTATAAGCATGCCTGTGTGTCCCATGAAGAGAACTCTGATTATAGGCATGCCTGTGTGTCCCATGAAGAGACCAGAGATTATAGGCATGCCTGTGTGTCCCATGAAGAGATCTCGGATTATAGGCATGCCTGTGTGTCCCATGAAGAGACCAGAGATTATAGGTATGCCTGTGTGTCCCATGAAGAGCCCAGAGATTATAGGCATGCCTGTGTGTCCCATGAAGAGACCGGAGATTATAGGCATGCCTGTGTGTCCCATGAAGAGACTGGAGATTATAGGCATGTTTGTGTGTCCCATGAAGAGACCGGAGATCATAGGCATGCCTGTGTGCCCCATAAGGAGACCGGAGATTATAGGCATGCCTGTGTGTCCCAGGAAGAGACCTCAGAAAATAGGCATGCCTGTGTGTCCCATGAAGAGACCAGAGATTTTCGGCATGCCTGTGTGCCCCATGAAGAGACCGGAGATTATAGGCATGCCTGTGTGTCCCATGAAGAGAGCTCGGATTATAGGCATGCCTGTGTGTCCCATGAAGAGACCGGAGATTATGGGCATGCCTGTGTGTCCCATGAAGAGACCTTGGATTATAGGCATGCCTGTGTGTCCCATGAAGAGACCTCGGATTTTAGGCATACCTGTATGTCCCATGAAGAGACCGGAGATTATAGGCATGCCTCTGTGTCCAATGAAGAGACCGGAGATTATAGGCATGCCTGTGTGTCCCATGAAGAGACCGGATATTATAGGCATGCTTGTGTGTCCCATGAAGAGACCTCAGATTATAGGCATGCCTGTGTGTCCCATGAAGAAACCTCAGATTATAGGCATGCTTGTGTATCCCATGAAGAGACCGGAGATTATAGGCATGCCTGTGTGTCCCATGAAGAGACCGGATATTATAGGCATGCTTGTGTGTCCCATGAAGAGACCTCAGATTATAGGCATGCCTGTGTGTCCCATGAAGAAACCTCGGATTATAGGCATACCTGTGTATCCCATGAAGAGACCGGTGATTATAGGCATGCCTGTGTGTCCCAAGAAGAGACCGGAGATTATAGGCATAATTGTGTGTCCCATGAAGAGACCTCAGATTATAGGCATGCCTGTGTGTCTCATGAAGAGACCTTGGATTATAGGCATGCCTGTGTGTCCCATGAAGAGACCTCGGATTATAGGCATGCCTGTATGTCCCATGAAGAGACCGGTGATTATAGGCAAACCTCTGTGTCCAATGAAGAGACCGGATATTATAGGCATGCCTGTGTGTCCCATGAAGAGACCGGAGAGAATAGGCATGCCTGTGTGTCCCATGAGAAGACCGGAGATTATAGGCATGCCTGTGTGTCCCATGAAGAGACCGAGAATATATTCATGCCTGTGTGTCCCATTAGGAGACCGGAGATTATAGGCATGCCTGTGTGTCCCATGAAGAGACCAGAGATCATAGACATGCCTGTGTGTCCCATGAAGAGACCAGTGATTATAGGTATGCCTGTCTGTCCCATTTAGAGACCGGAAATTATAGACATGCCTGTGTGTCCCATGAAGAGACTGGAAACTATAGTCATGCCTGTGTATCCCATGGAGAGACCGAGTTTATAGGCATGCCCGTGTATCCCATGAAGGGACTGAAGATTATAGGCATGCCTGTGTGTCCCATGAGGAGACCGGAGATTATAGGCATGCCTGTGTGTCCCATGAAGACACCGGAGATTATCGGCATGCCTGTGTGCCCAATGAAGAGACCTCGGATTATAGGGATGCCTGGGTGTCCCATGAAGCGACCTCGGATTATAGGCATGCCTGTGTGTCCCATGAAGAGACTAGAGATTATAGTCATGCCTGTGTCCCATGAAGAGACCGGAGATTATAGGCATGCTTGTGTGTCCCATGAAGAGACCAGAGATTATAGGCATGTCTGTGTGTCCCATGAAGAGACCGGAGATCATAGGCATGCCTGTGTGCCCCATGAAGAGACCGGAGATTATAGGCATGCTTGTGTGTCCTATGAAGAGACCTCAGAATATAGGCATGCCTGTGTGTCCCATGAAGAAACCTCATATTATAGGCATGCCTGTGTATCCCATGAAGAGACCGGAGATTATAGGCAGGCCTGTGTGCCCCATGAAGAGACCGGAGATTATAGGCATGCTTGTGTATCCCATGAAGAGACCGGAGATTATAGGCATGCCTGTGTGTCCCATGAAGAGACCAGAGATTGTAGGCATGCCTGTGTGTCCCATGAAGAGAACTCTGATTATAGGCATGCCTGTGTGTCCCATGAAGAGACAAGAGATTATAGGCAAGCCTGTGTGTCCCATGAAGAGTCCTCGGATTATAGGCATGCCTGTGTGTCCCATGAAGAGATCGGAGATTATAGGCATGCCTGTGTATCCCATGAAGAGACCGGAGATTATAGGCATGCCTGTGTGTCCCATGAAGAGACCGAAGATTATAGGCATGCTTGTGTGTCCCATGAAGAGACCGGAGATTATAGGCATGCCTGTGTATCCCATGAAGAAATCGGAGATTATAGGCATGCCTGTGTGTCCCATTAAGAGACCAGAGATTATCGGCATGCCTGTGTGCCCAATGAAGAGACCTCGGATTATAGGGATGCCTGGGTGTCCCATGAAGCGACCTCGGATTATAGGCATGCCTGTGTGCCCCATGAAGAGACCAGAGATTATAGTCATGCCTGTGTCCCATGAAGAGATCAGAGATTATAGGCATGCCTGTGTGTCCCATGAAGAGACTGGAGATTATAGGCATGCCTGTGTGTCCCATGAAGAGACCAGAGATTATAGGCATGCCTGTATGTCCCATGAAGAGACTGGAGATTATAGGCATGCCTCTGTGTCCAATGAAGAGATTGGAGATTATAGGCATGCCTGTGTGTCCCATGAAGAGACTGGAGATTATAGGCATGCTTGTGTGTCCCATGAAGAGACCGGAAACTATAGGCATGCCTGTGTGTCCCATGAAGAGACCAGAGATTATAGGCATGTTTGTGTGTCCCATGAAGAGACCTCAGATTATAAGCATGCCTGTGTGTCCCATGAAGAGAACTCGGATTATAGGCATGCCTTTGTGTCCCATGAAGAGACCAGAGATTATAGGCATGCCTGTGTGTCCCATGAAGAGACCTCAGATTATAGGCATGCCTGTGTGTCCAATGAAGAGACCGGAGATTATAGGCATGCCTGTGTGTCCCATGAAGAGATCAGAGATTATAGGCATGCCTGTGTGTCCCATGAAGAGACCTCGGATTATAGGCATGCCTGTGTGTCCCAGGAAGAGACCTCAGATTATAGGCATGCCTGTGTGTCCCATGAAGAGACCGGAGATTATAGGTATTGCTGTGTGTCCCATTTAGAGACCAGAAATTATAGACATGCCTGTGTGTCCCATGAAGAGACTGGAGATTATAGGCATGCTTGGGTGTCCCATGAAGAGACCGGAGATTATAGGCATGCTTTTGTGTCCCATGAAGAGACCTCAGAATATAAGCATGCCTGTGTGTCTCATGAAGAGACCTTGGATTATAGGCATGCCTGTGTGTCCCATGAAGAGACCTCGGATTATAGGCATGCCTGTGTATCCCATGAAGAGACCGGTGATTATAGGCATGCCTGTGTGTCCCAAGAAGAGACCGGAGATTATAGGCATGCTTGTGTGTCCCATGAAGAGACCTCAGATTATAGGCATGCCTGTGTGTCTCATGAAGAGACCTTGGATTATAGGCATGCCTGTGTGTCCCATGAAGAGACCTCGGATTATAGGCATGCCTGTATGTCCCATGAAGAGACCGGAGATTATAGGCAAACCTCTGTGTCCAATGAAGAGACCGGATATTATAGGCATGCCTGTGTGTCCCATGAAGAGACCGGAGAGAATAGGCATGCCTGTGTGTCCCATGAGAAGACCGGAGATTATAGGCATGCCTGTGTGTCCCATGAAGAGACCGAGAATATAGGCATGCCTGTGTGTCCCATAAGGAGACCGGAGATTATAGGCATGCCTGTGTGTCCCATGAAGAGACCAGAGAATATAGGCATGCCTGTGTGTCCCATGAAGAGACCAGTGATTATAGGTATGCCTGTCTGTCCCATTTAGAGACCGGAAATTATAGACATGGCTGTGTGTCCCATGAAGAGACTGGAGATTATAGGCATGCCTGTGTGTACCATGAGAGACCTCGGATTATAGGCATGCCTGTGTGTCCCGTGAAGAGACTGGAAACTATAGTCATGCCTGTGTATCCCATAGAGAGACCGAGATTATAGGCATGCCCGTGTATCCCATGAAGAGACTGAAGATTATAGGCATACCTGTGTGTCCCATGAGGAGACCGGAGATTATAGGCTTGCCTGTGTATCCCATGGAGAGACCGAGATTATAGGCATGCCCGTGTATCCCATGAAGAGACCGGAGATTATAGGCATGCCTGTGTTTCCCATGAAGAGACCTGAGATTATAGGCATGCCTGTGTGTCCCATGAAGAGACCAGAGATTATAGGCATGCCTGTGTGTCCCATGAAGAGACCGGAGATTATATGCATGCCTGTGTGTCCCATGAAGAGACCAGAGTTTATAGGCATGCCTGTGTGTCCCATGTAGAGACTTGAGATTATAGGTATGCCTGTGTGTCCCATGAAGAGACTGGAGATTATAGGCATGCCTGTGTGTCTCATGAAGAGACCGGAGATTTTAGGCATGCTTGTGTGTCCCATGAAGAGACCTCACATTATAGGCATGCCTGAGTATCCCTTGAAGAAACCGGAGATTATAGGCATGCCTGTGTGTCCCATGAAGAGACCGGAGATTATAGGCATGCCTGTGTGTCGCATGAAGAGACTGGAGATTATAGGCATGCCTGTGTGTCCCATGAAGAGACTGGAGATTATAGGCATGCCTGTGTGTCCCATGAAGAGACCTCGGATTATAGGCATGCCTGTGTGTCCCATGAAGAGACCGGAGAGAATAGGCATGCCTGTGTGTCCCATGAGGAGACCGAGATTATAGGCATTCCTGTGTGTCCCATGAAGAGACCGAGAATAAAGGCATGCCTGTGTGTCCCATGAAGAGACCGGAGATTATAGGCATGCCTGTGTGTCCCATGAAGAGACAGAAGATTATAGGCATGCCTGTGTGTCCCATGAAGCGACCAGTGATTATAGTTATGCCTGTGTGTCCCATTTAGAGACCGGAGATTATAGGC
Organism: Triturus cristatus; assembly: GCF_964204655.1. Taxonomy (NCBI): domain Eukaryota; kingdom Metazoa; phylum Chordata; class Amphibia; order Caudata; family Salamandridae; genus Triturus; species Triturus cristatus. The sequence continues at coordinate 465,221,019 of NC_140595.1, read as the reverse complement.
ATGCCTGTGTGTCCCATGAAGAGACTGGAGATTATAGGCATGCTTGTGTGTCCCATGAAGAGACTGGAGATTATAGGCATGCCTGTGTGTCTCATGAAGAGACCGGAGATTATAGGCATGCCTGTGTGTCCCACAAGGAGACCTCGGATTATAGGCATGCCTGTGTGTCCCATGAAGAGACTGGAAACTATAGGCATGCCTGTGTGTCCCATGAAGAGACCGGAGATCATAGGCATGCTTGTGTGTCCCATGAAGAGACCGGAGATCATAGGCATGCTTGTGTTTCCCAGGAAGAGACCGGAGATTATAGGCATGCCTGTGTGTCCCAAGAAGAGACCGGAGATTATAGGCATGCTTGTGTGTCCCATGAAGAGACCGGAGATCATAGGCATGCTTGGGTTTCCCAGGAAGAGACCGGAGATTATAGGCATGCCTGTGTGTCCCAAGAAGAGACCGGAGATTATAGGCATGCTTGTGTGTCCCATGAAGAGACCTCAGATTATAGGCATGCCTGTGTGTCTCATGAAGAGACCTTGGATTATAGGCATGCCTGTGTGTCCTATGAAGAGACCTTGGATTATAGGCATGCCTGTATGTCCCATGAAGAGACCTGGAGATTGTAGGCATACCTCTGTGTCCAATGAAGAGACCGGAGATTATAGGCATGCCTGTGTGTCCCATGAAGAGACCGGATATTATAGGCATGCCTGTGTGTCCCATGAAGAGACCGGAGAGAATAGGAATGCCTGTGTGTCCCATGAGAAGACCGGAGATTATAGGCATGCCTGTGAGTCCCATGAAGAGACCGAGAATATAGGCATGCCTGTGTGTCCCATAAGGAGACCGGAGAATATAGGCATGCCTGTGTGTCCCATGAAGAGACCGGAGATTATAGGCATGCCTGTGTGTCCCATGAAGAGACCAGTGATTATAGGTATGCCTGTGTGTCCCATTTAGAGACCGGAAATTATAGACATGCCTGTGTGTCCCATGAAGAGACCGGAGATTATAGGCATGCTTGTGTATCCCATGAAGAGACCAGAAATTATAGGCATGCCTGTGTGTCCCATGAAGAGACCGGAGATTATAGGCATGCCTGTGTGTACCATGAGAGACCTCGGATTATAGGCATGCCTGTGTGTCCTGTGAAGAGACCGGAAACTATAGGCATGCCTGTGTATCCCATGGAGAGACCGAGATTATAGGCATACCTGTGTATCTCATCAAGAGACTGAAGATTATAGGCATGCCTGTGTGTCCCATGAGGAGACCGGAGATTATAGGCATGCTTGTGTGTCCCATGAAGAGACAGGAGATTATAGGCATGCCTGTGTATCCCATGAAGAGACCAGAGATTTTCGGCATGCCTGTGTGCCCCATGAAGAGACCGGAGATTATAGGCATGCCTGTGTGTCCCATGAAGAGACCGGAGATTATAGGCATGCTTGTGTGTCCCATGAAGAGACTGGAGATTATAGGCATGCCTGTGTGTCTCATGAAGAGACCGGAGATTATAGGCATGCCTGTGTGTCCCACAAGGAGACCTCGGATTATAGGCATGCCTGTGTGTCCCATGAAGAGACTGGAAACTATAGGCATGCCTGTGTGTCCCATGAAGAGACCGGAGATCATAGGCATGCTTGTGTGTCCCATGAAGAGACCGGAGATCATAGGCATGCTTGTGTTTCCCAGGAAGAGACCGGAGATTATAGGCATGCCTGTGTGTCCCAAGAAGAGACCGGAGATTATAGGCATGCTTGTGTGTCCCATGAAGAGACCGGAGATCATAGGCATGCTTGTGTTTCCCAGGAAGAGACCGGAGATTATAGGCATGCCTGTGTGTCCCAAGAAGAGACCGGAGATTATAGGCATGCTTGTGTGTCCCATGAAGAGACCTCAGATTATAGGCATGCCTGTGTGTCTCATGAAGAGACCTTGGATTATAGGCATGCCTGTGTGTCCTATGAAGAGACCTTGGATTATAGGCATGCCTGTATGTCCCATGAAGAGACCTGGAGATTGTAGGCATACCTCTGTGTCCAATGAAGAGACCGGAGATTATAGGCATGCCTGTGTGTCCCATGAAGAGACCGGATATTATAGGCATGCCTGTGTGTCCCATGAAGAGACCGGAGAGAATAGGCATGCCTGTGTGTCCCATGAGAAGACCGGAGATTATAGGCATGCCTGTGAGTCCCATGAAGAGACCGAGAATATAGGCATGCCTGTGTGTCCCATAAGGAGACCGGAGAATATAGGCATGCCTGTGTGTCCCATGAAGAGACCGGAGATTATAGGCATGCCTGTGTGTCCCATGAAGAGACCAGTGATTATAGGTATGCCTGTGTGTCCCATTTAGAGACCGGAAATTATAGACATGCCTGTGTGTCCCATGAAGAGACCGGAGATTATAGGCATGCTTGTGTATCCCATGAAGAGACCAGAAATTATAGGCATGCCTGTGTGTCCCATGAAGAGACCGGAGATTATAGGCATGCCTGTGTGTACCATGAGAGACCTCGGATTATAGGCATGCCTGTGTGTCCTGTGAAGAGACCGGAAACTATAGGCATGCCTGTGTATCCCATGGAGAGACCGAGATTATAGGCATGCCTGTGTATCTCATCAAGAGACTGAAGATTATAGGCATGCCTGTGTGTCCCATGAAGAGACAGAAGATTATAGGCATGCCTGTGTGTCCCATGAAGCGACCAGTGATTATAGTTATGCCTGTGTGTCCCATTTAGAGACCGGAGATTATAGGCATGCCTGTGTGTCCCATGAAGAGACTGGAGATTATAGGCATGCTTGTGTGTCCCATGAAGAGACTGGAGATTATAGGCATGCCTGTGTGTCTCATGAAGAGACCGGAGATTATAGGCATGCCTGTGTGTCCCACAAGGAGACCTCGGATTATAGGCATGCCTGTGTGTCCCATGAAGAGACTGGAAACTATAGGCATGCCTGTGTGTCCCATGAAGAGACCGGAGATCATAGGCATGCTTGTGTGTCCCATGAAGAGACCGGAGATCATAGGCATGCTTGTGTTTCCCAGGAAGAGACCGGAGATTATAGGCATGCCTGTGTGTCCCAAGAAGAGACCGGAGATTATAGGCATGCTTGTGTGTCCCATGAAGAGACCGGAGATCATAGGCATGCTTGGGTTTCCCAGGAAGAGACCGGAGATTATAGGCATGCCTGTGTGTCCCAAGAAGAGACCGGAGATTATAGGCATGCTTGTGTGTCCCATGAAGAGACCTCAGATTATAGGCATGCCTGTGTGTCTCATGAAGAGACCTTGGATTATAGGCATGCCTGTGTGTCCTATGAAGAGACCTTGGATTATAGGCATGCCTGTATGTCCCATGAAGAGACCTGGAGATTGTAGGCATACCTCTGTGTCCAATGAAGAGACCGGAGATTATAGGCATGCCTGTGTGTCCCATGAAGAGACCGGATATTATAGGCATGCCTGTGTGTCCCATGAAGAGACCTGAGAGAATAGGAATGCCTGTGTGTCCCATGAGAAGACCGGAGATTATAGGCATGCCTGTGAGTCCCATGAAGAGACCGAGAATATAGGCATGCCTGTGTGTCCCATAAGGAGACCGGAGAATATAGGCATGCCTGTGTGTCCCATGAAGAGACCGGAGATTATAGGCATGCCTGTGTGTCCCATGAAGAGACAAGTGATTATAGGTATGCCTGTGTGTCCCATTTAGAGACCGGAAATTATAGACATGCCTGTGTGTCCCATGAAGAGACCGGAGATTATAGGCATGCTTGTGTATCCCATGAAGAGACCAGAAATTATAGGCATGCCTGTGTGTCCCATGAAGAGACCGGAGATTATAGGCATGCCTGTGTGTACCATGAGAGACCTCGGATTATAGGCATGCCTGTGTGTCCTGTGAAGAGACCGGAAACTATAGGCATGCCTGTGTATCCCATGGAGAGACCGAGATTATAGGCATACCTGTGTATCTCATCAAGAGACTGAAGATTATAGGCATGCCTGTGTGTCCCATGAGGAGACCGGAGATTATAGGCATGCTTGTGTGTCCCATGAAGAGACAGGAGATTATAGGCATGCCTGTGTATCCCATGAAGAGACCAGAGATTTTCGGCATGCCTGTGTGCCCCATGAAGAGACCGGAGATTATAGGCATGCCTGTGTGTCCCATGAAGAGACCGGAGATTATAGGCATGCTTGTGTGTCCCATGAAGAGACTGGAGATTATAGGCATGCCTGTGTGTCTCATGAAGAGACCGGAGATTATAGGCATGCCTGTGTGTCCCACAAGGAGACCTCGGATTATAGGCATGCCTGTGTGTCCCATGAAGAGACTGGAAACTATAGGCATGCCTGTGTGTCCCATGAAGAGACCGGAGATCATAGGCATGCTTGTGTGTCCCATGAAGAGACCGGAGATCATAGGCATGCTTGTGTTTCCCAGGAAGAGACCGGAGATTATAGGCATGCCTGTGTGTCCCAAGAAGAGACCGGAGATTATAGGCATGCTTGTGTGTCCCATGAAGAGACCGGAGATCATAGGCATGCTTGTGTTTCCCAGGAAGAGACCGGAGATTATAGGCATGCCTGTGTGTCCCAAGAAGAGACCGGAGATTATAGGCATGCTTGTGTGTCCCATGAAGAGACCTCAGATTATAGGCATGCCTGTGTGTCTCATGAAGAGACCTTGGATTATAGGCATGCCTGTGTGTCCTATGAAGAGACCTTGGATTATAGGCATGCCTGTATGTCCCATGAAGAGACCTGGAGATTGTAGGCATACCTCTGTGTCCAATGAAGAGACCGGAGATTATAGGCATGCCTGTGTGTCCCATGAAGAGACCGGATATTATAGGCATGCCTGTGTGTCCCATGAAGAGACCGGAGAGAATAGGCATGCCTGTGTGTCCCATGAGAAGACCGGAGATTATAGGCATGCCTGTGAGTCCCATGAAGAGACCGAGAATATAGGCATGCCTGTGTGTCCCATAAGGAGACCGGAGAATATAGGCATGCCTGTGTGTCCCATGAAGAGACCGGAGATTATAGGCATGCCTGTGTGTCCTATGAAGAGACCAGTGATTATAGGTATGCCTGTGTGTCCCATTTAGAGACCGGAAATTATAGACATGCCTGTGTGTCCCATGAAGAGACCGGAGATTATAGGCATGCTTGTGTATCCCATGAAGAGACCAGAAATTATAGGCATGCCTGTGTGTCCCATGAAGAGACCGGAGATTATAGGCATGCCTGTGTGTACCATGAGAGACCTCGGATTATAGGCATGCCTGTGTGTCCTGTGAAGAGACCGGAAACTATAGGCATGCCTGTGTATCCCATGGAGAGACCGAGATTATAGGCATGCCTGTGTATCTCATCAAGAGACTGAAGATTATAGCCATGCCTGTGTGTCCCATGAGGAGACCGGAGATTATAGGCATGCTTGTGTGTCCCATGAAGAGACAGGAGATTATAGGCATGCCTGTGTATCCCATGAAGAGACCAGAGATTTTCGGCATGCCTGTGTGCCCCATGAAGAGACCGGAGATTATAGGCATGCCTGTGTGTCCCATGAAGAGACCGGAGATTATAGGCATGCCTCTGTGTCCCATGAAGAGACCGGACATTATAGGCATGCCTGTGTGCCCCATGAAGAGACCTCGGATTATAGGCATGCCTGTATGTCCCGTGAAGAGACCAAAGATTATAGGCATGCTTGTGTGTCCCATGAAAAGACCGGAGATTATAGGCATGCCTGTGTGTCCCATGAAGAGACCGGAGATTATAGGCATGCCTGTGTGCCCCATGAAGAGACCGGAGATTATAGGTATTGCTGTGTGTCCCATTTAGAGACCGGAAATTATAGACATGCCTGTGTGTCCCATGAAGAGACTGGAGATTATAGGCATGCTTGTGTATCCCATGAAGAGACCGGAAATTATAGGCATGCCTGTGTATCCCATGAAGAGACCAGAGATTATAGGCATGCCTGTGTGTACCATGAGAGACCTCGGATTATAGGCATGCCTGTGTGTCCCGTGAAGAGACCGGAAACTATAGGCATGCCTGTGTATCCCATGGAGAGACCGAGATTATAAGCATGCCTGTATATTCCATGAAGAGACTGAAGATTATATGCATGCCTGTGTGTCCCATGAAGAAACCTCGGATTATAGGCATGCCTGTGTGTCCCATGAAGAGACCGGAGATTATAGGCATGCCTGTGTGTCCCATGAAGAGATCTCGGATTATAGGCATGCCTGTATGTCCCATGGAGAGACCGAAGATTATAGGCATGCTTGTGTGTCCCATGAAGAGACTGGAGATTATAGGCATGCCTGTGTGTCCCATGAAGAGACCGGAGATTATAGGCATGCCTGTGTGCCCCATGAAGAGACCAGAGATTATAGGCATGCTTGTATGTCCCATGAAGAGACCGGAGATTATAGGCATGCCTGTGTGTCCCATGAAGAGACCAGAGATTGTAGGCATGCCTGTGTGTCCCATGAAGAGACCGGATATTATAGGCATGCTTGTGTGTCCCATGAAGAGACCGGAAACTACAGGCATGCCTGTGTGTCCCATGAAGAGACCAGAGATTATAGGCATGTTTGTGTGTCCCATGAAGAGACCTCAGATTATAAGCATGCCTGTGTGTCCCATGAAGAGAACTCGGATTATAGGCACGCCTTTGTGTCCCATGAAGAGACCAGAGATTATAGGCATGCCTGTGTGTCCCATGAAGAGACCTCGGATTATAGGCATGCCTGTGTGTCCCATGAAGAGACCGGAGATTATAGGCATGCCTGTGTGTCCCATGAAGAGATCAGAGATTATAGGCATGCCTGTGTGTCCCATAAAGAGACCTCGGATTATAGGCATGCCTGTGTGTCCCAGGAAGAAACCTCAGATTATAGGCATGCCTGTGTGTCCCATGAAGAGACCGGAGATTATAGGTATTGCTGTGTGTCCCATTTAGAGACCGGAAATTATAGACATGCCTGTGTGTCCCATGAAGAGACTGGAGATTATAGGCATGCTTGTGTGTCCCATGAAGAGACCAGAGATTATAGGCATGCTTGTGTGTCCCATGAAGAGACCTCAGAATATAAGCATGCCTGTGTGTCTTATGAAGAGAACTCGGACTATAGGCATGCCTGTGTGTCCCATGAAGAGACCAGAGATTATAGGCATGCTTGTGTGTCCCATGAAGAGACCTCAGATTATAAGCATGCCTATGTGTCCCATGAAGAGCACTCTGATTATAGGCATGCCTGTGTGTCCCATGAAGAGACCAGAGATTATAGGCATGCCTGTGTGTCCCATGAAGAGATCTCTGATTATAGGCATGCCTGTGTGTCCCATGAAGAGACCAGAGATTATAGGCATGCCTGTGTGTCCCATGAAGAGACCGGAGATTATAGGCATGCCTGTGTATCCCATGAAGAGACCGGAGATTATAGGCATGCCTGTGTGTCCCATGAAGAGACTGGAGATTATAGGCATGTTTGTGTGTCCCATGAAGAGACCGGAGATCATAGGCATGCCTGTGTGCCCCATGAAGAGACCGGAGATTATAGGCATGCCTGTGTGTCCCAGGAAGAGACCTCAGAAAATAGGCATGCCTGTGTGTCCCATGAAGAGACCAGAGATTTTCCGCATGCCTGTGTGCCCCATGAAGATACCGGAGATTATAGGCATGCCTGTGTGTCCCATGAAGAGACCTCGGATTATAGGCATGCCTGTGTGTCCCAGGAAGAGACCTCAGATTATAGGCATGCCTGTGTGTCCCATGAAGAGACCGGAGATTATAGGTATTGCTGTGTGTCCCATTTAGAGACCGGAAATTATAGACATGCCTGTGTGTCCCATGAAGAGAACTCGGACTATAGGCATGCCTGTGTGTCCCATGTAGAGACCAGAGATTATAGGCATGCTTGTGTGTCCCATGAAGAGACCTCAGATTATAAGCATGCCTGTGTGTCCCATGAAGAGAACTCTGATTATAGGCATGCCTGTGTGTCCCATGAAGAGACCAGAGATTATAGGCATGCCTGTGTGTCCCATGAAGAGATCTCGGATTATAGGCATGCCTGTGTGTCCCATGAAGAGACCAGAGATTATAGGTATGCCTGTGTGTCCCATGAAGAGCCCGGAGATTAAAGGCATGCCTGTGTGTCCCATGAAGAGACCGGAGATTATAGGCATGCCTGTGTGTCCCATGAAGAGACTGGAGATTATAGGCATGTTTGTGTGTCCCATGAAGAGACCGGAGATCATAGGCATGCCTGTGTGCCCCATAAGGAGACCGGAGATTATAGGCATGCCTGTGTGTCCCAGGAAGAGACCTCAGAAAATAGGCATGCCTGTGTGTCCCATGAAGAGACCAGAGATTTTCGGCATGCCTGTGTGCCCCATGAAGAGACCGGAGATTATAAGCATGCCTGTGTGTCCCATGAAGAGACCTCGGATTATAGGCATGCCTGTGTGTCCC